>NW_017617070.1:4503627-5826127 GCF_001879475.1 Ipomoea nil
ATAATAAGTTATTCGAATACTCTTACCATCGGGTGACATAGGAAAATCACTTCCAGGCTTTGAGATTGCATCTAAGAATATGCGAGAATCATTCGCACTTCCTTCCCAATCTCGCATGCACGAACGTAAACATCATGTCATGCGAGCAAACCGCCATTACATTTTGGGTCAACATTCCTCATTTTCTACCTCAAAATGTGTTTTGTTTTGATGCAGGTGCCCAAGCTGCGACATGTGTTCCATCTATAGCACCTATACATTTCTATCACCAAGATTGTAAAATATTCGTATTAGATAGTTTACATAAATAATTACATTAATTTATTAAAGTTGCCTACAACTACCAACTATACCTCAAAATAAGGATACCATTTGGGATTTGCTAAAATTTCTGGTTGCACCGGTCCTCTATTCACGGGCTTGATGATTTCATTTCCAATCGTACAAGTGAACGTATGACACGCTTCACAGATTTATGTACAGTTCTAGTGGAATGTTGGAACCGCTCAGCAATTATACGTTGTGAACTTCTATGCGTTAGAGATAGGATACAAGTGAACGTATGACACCCATCCCTAATTGCTCCTCCACTGATATATGTCTTGTATCTTTTAACGCATCCAACCCTTCAATCTGTCACATAACTTTTCGAACACCCGGGTACCATCCTAAAAGATTCATAACACCTAGCAGGATTTCCATGCAAGTTTTCATTTATGTAATCTTTACCTGAAAGGATTGAGGTTTACATGGAGTCCTTTCTACAACGTCCAGCAATAAGCATGCGCAACAATAATAATAAGTACTAGTGCATAATCTTCTTCATCACTATCACTAGAGCTATTAGAACTATAATCCTATTCTGACATTATCCCTGCAATAAGAAGTGTAATACACATGTGAAAACAAAAATAGTCATGACATTTAAAACTTAAATAAGTGTTATTACAGAAATAGTCATCAATTAGCAAATTAAGGAGGTCATAAAGTCCTAAGAACAACAACAACAGACAAGTTCAACACATTCAAATGAAAGATAACACCTAGTTACGTTGCCATTCAGGTGTCATTTCTATGACCGCTTCAGCGTATTTCAGGATTTGCCCACTGCTAGGTACATGCATTAACGGCTATAGAGGGAATGTCACTCATGTTTTTCAATATCTCCATACACGCTTTCATACTGCATGGATTACCCACTGCCGCCGTACTCATCGTATTTGCCTCTTCTCTAGCTTTTCGACGGGTTTGTTTTGAAGAAATACTCTTAGTAATAGTATTCAATGCATTGACAAACTCATCTTTCAATTTCTTGGTACTGCTCTTCTTGGTGCTATCAGCAATATTCAACAAATCATCCAAACTCCTTTTCCCTTTGGAATTGGTACCACCTTTAGTAAAAAATGATGATGTAATGCACTATGCAAGAACTCATCTTTATCATCGCGTTCCTCATCAGAGTTTGGTGGCCATTGTGAGGAAGATTTGGCAAGACCTCCAGTAGCAACAGATGGGGCAAATACTAAGCCATTAACTCATAGTGTTTTCAACCATTTCGCTTAAGAGTCTTGAATTTAGAATGCTTTCTATTTCAACCATAAAAATATGTATTATTAAAGTATACAATTGAATGCAATAATTCGGTATCATTATAATGTAATAGAACAAGAAGTTTATGTTTCATACCGGGTAGAATTAATTCCATTTATCCTCACATGCGTGCACAATGTTGGTAGATGGATTGTATGTTACCCCAGTATGAGCAATCAACTCAGAAAATTGATTGTACATCATTTTTAGCATATTCATCTTTCCTTAAGTTTTACCGGCCCGTTACATAACCCAGTGGAGTTTGTCATCTCACGATCAATTTCAGCCAACTCTGAAGGCTTGAATGAAAGCTTTCCATCCTTACTTTTTTGACTCTTTCATTTAAAATAGTCAAAAAAAGTTCAACGACCGGATCGGGCCATTTTGCCTCATCATCATTGCTTTCTGTGGCGTTATTCATCTAAGCAATGCAAATTCATTCAGTTCATAACCAACAAGTTTGACACCACATCCCACCCAGTTGTTCTACTTGAAGCCAAATGATACCAACAAACACAATACAAATTGGTTGTGTGTGCAGTGGAGAGAAAGTACAGGTACATATATAAGATGGTAAAAAGTTTCTAATTATGTAGTGTTTATGATAGCCAATCAATTGACTTACAACCTGAACATGTCCATCCATCCCGATTATCAATGTAGAGCATCTAATATAAGATCCATTGGTTACACTATATAAGGATATTAGAGTTGGAAAACATTATTTCCAAATGGAAAACCAAAATATAGAAACTAATTCTAGATATTGGCAAGGAAAAAAATGTTCAGTAGTGTGTTTCCTTCCCCACCCTTGAAAACCTTCATTTCAGCAGCAGAACACATTCAATTCCAAAACTAAAGTGTTCATGAAAACCCATAGGGCATTTTAACATGGCTAGTGTAGGATTTACAAGAAATATAGGACCATATATGCTCATTTGGAAGTTCAGAAAAAATACATATTTTTGGACAAAGACAATTTAAATCCAAGCAGAGATAACACATTAGAGTAAATGACAACAACATCTAAATACATATAGAAATCTTCAGATTTAGAAAGGACATTACTCTAGAACATGGCGATGGGCACGATCCAACCGATGATTTTGGTGACTCCGTCTTTTGGGTGAATAAGCTATCTTATAATCATGAGATAAGCCACCTGGTCAAATCCAAGTTCACTCCATTAAAACAATTAGAAAATCACACAAATAGCAACTCTTGCAAGAACTTAATGCTGTGAAGAAATCAAACATGAACACCAATTACATAATTTTTTTTAGTACATCTAACTGGGAATGGTGACAATGGGATTCAAATCCATATCTACTACTTGAAAAGTGTAGTTTTACTCATTACTGTCAAGCTATACCCTTAACCCCCACCTGTTACAATAAATCCCAATTGCCAACCCACCACAATCTACTATCTTAACACATGTGCTTATCCCCAACCAGATTTAAAACACTTTTCTGTGTGTAATGTATACTAATAATAGGAAATTAGTTTTGTTTTTTCACTTCTCAATTTAGATAGCAAGCGTCATGATTTCAACAAACTTCTAATAATAGATTGTTTTGAGACAAATTAAATTGCATGATTTTTGATAAGTACAATTTATATATTTAATTTAGATTAATTTTTATAATAAATTACTTCTATTTATTTAGTATTATATTTATTTTAAACTTTATTTTATATTTGTACTAATACAATAATTATGTGAATAATTAGGCTTAATAAATATTTTTGAGCTATTAAGATTGTTCATAATAAATAAGAGTTAGGCTTTGTTGCTTTATTTATTTGGCCCAAAACAATGATTTAATTATTTTAAAAGTTATAAAGCCCAAGTTCCATTTAACATTAATTTACCCATTCTTTTTTCCATTTGCAAGCTTGTAGCTCTGTACGTGATTTTACGCAGGGATTAGAGCAGCAACTTCAGTCGGCAACTTCAAAGGAGATTCGAGCGATTCCATCGACAACTGAGGCGACAAGCTCGATCGACGACTATGGCAATTGTGAAGAATACTTCGTCTGCGTTATTTGCAAAGGATTCATTCACGAATTGCTTCTACAAACAAGCCGGGCGAAATTATATTGCAGAGATTAATTTGTGCCTAATCTGCTAATTTTCTCTGGTTAAAAAAATAAAGATTATTTATTTTTCAGATTTTGTGTGGTTGAGTAGATAAATTTAATTTGTGAATGTTGGGGAAAATTAGGGCTGTTTTTAGGAGCTTGAACTAGTATAAATAGGGCTGAATTTTCAGTAAAAGATAGTCAGTTTTAAGAACAATTTTATTTCACTGTAAACATTTCATTATGATGTGTTGCTAAGATTTGGAATTAATTACATAATTAACTCCATTTAAGAATTGGATTTTCGGGGTGTCACAGTGCTGCCTGAGGAGGAGCCGTCGTCGCTGTCGACCTCTGGAGTCCACATACCACCGTCTGACACCCATCTGCCACCGTCAGTCTCACCGCCAGGCTCCAAGTCGACCGCGTAGTGCTACTGCCGGCCCATCAACGAATTTCCCTCTGTAATTCCGCCATTGATTTTGCCTCTGCTCACCTTCAGTTCTCTCGTCGCAGCGGTTCGTTCATCATCGGTCAGTTCACTACTTTGATTTCTCTTTCACTATCAATAGTTGTTTGTTTTGCACTTTTGTGTGCGTGTATGTGTGAGTTTGAACTAGCTCTGTTCAATATAGTTGAAGAAGTACTGGTTATATATAGATATGTGAAGAAGTATGCTTACAATCATGCAATTTAATTTGTCTCAAAGCAATCTATTATTAGAAGTTTGTTGACATCATGACGCTTGCTGTCTAATTTGAGAAGTGAAAAACAAAACTAATTTCCTATTATTAGTATATTATTAGTATACATTACACATAGAAAAGTATTTTAAATCTGGTTGGGAATAAGCACATGTGTTTTTTTTGAAACCAAAAGAAGTTTATTAATCATCCAAAAAGTCTGCACCAACAATACAAGAGATAAATCTAGGAATACAATCCACATATTCTACCCTGCCCTCTCTACATCAGACAATGAGTGTTTCGCTATTTCGTGAGCTAGGATATTTGCATCCCTTTTAACAAAATTCAACGTAACTGAGTGCAGTTGATTTAAAAGAAAACGAATGTCATGAATAATTAGCCCAAAAGGAGAGCTATGTATCCCTCCCTTCACCGCCGTTATCACTACCTGAGCATCCGTTTCAATTATCACTCCACTCCATCCCTTGTACTTTATCCAACTTAAAGCCTCTCGTACCCCTACTGCCTCCGCTTCTCGAACAGGATAGAGTCCCTCTACCTTTTGCCAACCCATATTCTTCACCAATCCCATCCCGTCTCTCATTACCCAACCAAACCCATATGTTTTCTCTAAAAATCCATAGCTACATCCACGTTTATCTTCATACAACCTTGCATGGGGGGCTGCCATCTTGCCGTAGCAAAACTGGAGCGTTGCTAGGGATATGAACTATCAGCTTTCATGTGAACCTGCTTCCTGTTTTGTACATAGATTAAGGATTGTGTGACTAGTGTTTTTGCATTCATGCATTGATGTTTGAACACCATATTATTTCGGTTATCCCATAGCGCCCAACAAATAATAATAATCTTTTCCATCATCTCTGTTGGCAAGCTTGTCCACATATCTTCAATCCACGCGTCAAGAGAGTCCACATGCATCATTCTCCAATTTCTGTCCAGTTTGCTCAAGCATGCCTGGGCAAATGAGCAGTTTGTGAAGAGTTGGATTGCAGACTCATACTTCGCACCGCACATAGGGCACAACAGTTCACATGCTACCTGGTTTGTGATCAAAATATCTTTAGTAGATAAGCGTTTTGTACACAACGCCCAGAAAAAAACATTTTATTTTAGGAGGCAGTTTCATAGCCCACATCCCTTGCCCATCTCACCCCTCCCTCACCATCCCAATCCTTGGTTATCATCCTATATGCACTCTTTACAGTAAACTCTCCCTTCTCTTCTCCCTTCCAATACCAATCCTCATCAACACAAGTGGTAGCAGTAGGCAAACTTAGGATAAGTTTTGTATCCCTTTGTTTAAACATATCACACAATAACTCCCCATCTCAGGTTTGAGAATTTGGGTAAAAAAGAGAAGCTACCTTTGGAGTCCCCAAATACCCAGGGTCTGGAGTTGAAATGTATGGGTTATTTAAGTCCGGTAACCAAGGGTCCCCCCAAACCTTTATGTTCATACCATTCCCTACTCTCACCTGAGCTCCCTCTCTAATTAAATCTCGAGTTTCCCGTATGCTAGACCACACTCATACATTAGATTTGCCCAACGACTACTGAAACCTAGTTTTAACAGAATAGCCTTCAAGAAGCCTCACTCAACCCTGTCATAGGCTTTGCTCATGTCGACTTTTAGAGCCACAACTTCCCCCATTCCACTGACCCCTGTGTAAAGCATGGGTAGACTCGTATGCAATTAACACATTATTAATAATGGACCTACCCGGGATGAAAGCACTCTGAGCACATGAAATAACAAAATCCAAAATAGTCCTAAAGCGATTTGCTAAGACTTTCCCTAAGACTCTGTATAACACATTACAAAGAGAAATCAGGTGGAAATAAGTCATCACCTCAACATGTTTCTTTTTTGGAATTAAAGCAATATGGGTCTCATTTGCAGACACAGGTAACTGACCCGAAATTAAAAAGGACTGACAGAAAGAAACTACCTCCTTGCCCAAGACATCCCAATGAGTTTGGAAGAAAGCTGGGGATAGACCGTCAGGCCCCAGGGACTTATCCGGGTGCATAGTGAACAAGGCCACCGGAACTTTGGCATGAGTAAAATCACGTAAGAGGTCCTCGTTCTGAGCAGGCGACACCCTTTCCTCCACCCAGTCAAGAGCCGACTTCCTGTCTCCTCCTCCCGCCGTAAACAGCCCCTCAAAATAATCCATCGCTATCGCCCCATCTGCCTCTCATCTGTAACCAACACACCCCCCTCATTCCGTAAGCCCTTTACAAAATTTCTCCTCCTTCGAGTGTTAACAGAATTTTGGAAAAAACGACTATTTACATCGCCCTCCTTATACCACATCTCCTTTGCTCGTTGCCGCCAACGATCACTTTGGTTTTTCACTAGAGTGAAGTAGCGGTGCTGGACTTTACTAAACACGTATCTCCCCTCTCCCCCTACCCATTCGCTGCATACAACGCCTAATTTCTTCTTCTTCTTTGTGAAAACTACCCCTTCCCCATCGCCATACTGCCTCCCCACATCCCATCAGCCTATGCATGATATCACACCCTCCCAGTCTAGCCCAAGTATCTTGTTGGAAAATTCAAAGAGGATGTGCGCATTTTGTGCACTCCTTTTTTGTGGTCAGCATGTTTTTTGCAAAGTTGTGGACATCATTGTTTGTCTCTCTTTGCATGGCTAATATGGGAGAGCTGCTTACTATATAAAGAAGCTCTTACCATATTTGGAAAGGACACCTGACTTCAA
The DNA here is from genome assembly GCF_001879475.1 of Ipomoea nil. Taxonomy (NCBI): domain Eukaryota; kingdom Viridiplantae; phylum Streptophyta; class Magnoliopsida; order Solanales; family Convolvulaceae; genus Ipomoea; species Ipomoea nil. The sequence continues at coordinate 4,510,738 of NW_017617070.1, forward strand.
AGTTATTTGTTCTATTCTTCTTCTTTCTCCCGTAGTCTGAGCAATAGTGAGGTTCACCTACGTGATTGCTAGTGCAAGCTATCCGTAGTAGGTCTGTGTAGCCTGTCGAAAGCGTGCCAGGGTACTAACTGCACCGTTACCGGGCAAATAACGCTTTTAAGGTAGTGTTATTATAACACGGCACAGATTTTCTTCCTACCATACATCCGTAGTGTCCGTGCTTCTTAAAAGGCTTCCAGATCGTGCGTTGACGTTGCTATTTTCCCCAACAGTTAAAAGCGTTATTGTGCAACAGTCAACCTTTAGCATTATGGCACCTTCTGTCATACCGGATCTATCAAAAATCACCGCGCTTGATGGGAAAAATTACAGCAGTGTTCTCTCCATTTGGTGATACAAAATGTAATCATGAACCTGATTACACTCCGGGTGAAGAATCGTGAGAAAGCAGTCCTGAAATAGATTACATTCCGGGTCAAGAACTGGGTGTAACTCTGATTCAATTTAGAAATGACAATGCGGCAGCCAGAGGATACCTGCTGTCACAAATGAATGACGATTTGTTCGACATCTATGTCAAACAAGATTCGGCAAAAGTCATTTGGGAATCACTGTCAGAAAAGTACGGTGCCAATGGAACTGAAAGTCAAAGTGTCAGAACCGTCTACAACGAAAGGAGTAGAAAAATAAAAAAGTTTAAAGGAAGGTGTTTTACGTGCAGAAAGCAAGGACACCGAGCACACCAGTGCTACCATCACAAGGGCAAAACTAGCAAAAGTCAATCTGATAGAGCAAGATGAGTATTGAGTCTCTTTAAATAAATAGTTATTTTGAGTAACTATGTTTGCTCTAGTTCTAAGGGTTCGCATGAAGTATGGTTATCGTAGTACATGATTTCTAATTGAGCTGTCTAGATTTTGATTACTTAGTAGTACTTATTTCTTTAGTATTTTGAATACTAATGACATTGATTGAAATAATTCGTGCATAGATATTGCTCAAACTTTTTACTAAAATTATTTGTATAAAAATAAGAGCATATATCATAGGCTTTAATTGTAATTTAGTGAGAACATGGAAAAGTCATCATTCTTGAACACTCTGTCTAGGAAGATGGTTTTTAAGTAAACTTCGGTTTCACCACTCGACCTGGGAGTTTTTAAGAAGTAGGGTGTTGATCATGCAGGCTAGTTAGAGCGCCACTTGATCTTTACCTGAAATGAGGTTGACTTTCATATGTTGCTAATACAATCAAAGCCTTGCAATAGAAGTTGTTGAAGTACTACAATATTGATCCGCACCCTATGAATGCTTTATATGAGTTTTAAATTCCTTAAGGGAAGGAAAAAATTGTGCTAGTGGCAACTCTGAAGTCTCATTGTTGAGAGATATTCCGAATAAATATGAATTCGAACATATTCCTTGTGTATGAGATTAATTTCTTATAAGAATATGATGTGAAATTTGTGATTATATTGTTCAAATTCATGTAGCATGTGAACAACATTATTTCTATGGCTTACTAACAATGAGCATTTATATATATTTTATTTAAACTCTTGGTTGAGTCATATTGAAATACCTATAATTCCTAGTTAAAGGGTAATTGTGATCAATTGAGATAACCAAGTTTGTTGAAATATCAACTGTTGAGCATGTATCAGGCAGAGTGCGAAGCTTCTATAATGCTCCACAAAGCAAGTCGGCAAAACTCAGTCTACAAAGGAGCTAATGATGGGCACCAAATATCAGTCTGGGTAAGAGATCAAATACATTTGACAAAAATATTTGTAAGTGTTGCTTTGTGGGGTAATAAACTCCATATATTTTCATCAAAAGTTTCTCTGTGGTATTGAGAATAATGATGAAAGAGAATGTGTCATGTTAAACATGAAAATCTCAAGGGATTATTTACGAGTAAACGAAGTACTCGTCAAAGTGCATGTAGTTTGGTCAAGAGAATCAACTTACTTGAGGCTAATTATGAGGATTAGTCATTGACTCATTGGAAGGACTTAAAGTCCAAGTGGTAATGAATTCGTGGTGGATCCCACTTCTGTGGTCAAACGAAACCATGAAAAGAGTTACAAAATAGTACACTAGTTGGTCATTCCGACAGTGTGTGTACCTGTGAGGTTGAGCTACAGCTCTTAATGAATTCATAACTCTTTGAGAAAGGGTGGTTTTGTTGAGACAAACTTAATGAATTCGCCGCATGTGAGGTTGAGCTACAACTCTTAATGAATTCATAACTCTTTGAGAAAGGGTGGTTTTGTTGAGACAAACCTAATGAATTTACCGCATAATGACATGAGTACAAAGTGCTCGTGGTGCCCATAGATACTCTGTAGCCAGTCATGGTGGTCTGCGTTGAGGTAGACTTGACAGAGTTGAAGGTCTATCCTAGAATAGACCTAACAGGGATATCTCAGGGTCAAGAGTATGACCTCACATATTTTAAAGCGACAAAAGCAAATTAAGTGCGTTAAGTTTAAACTTTGTCTATTCGATGAGTTCAAGATCAAATTCACTCCCGTTTAGAGAAGTACTTAATGTCACTATATGACAGTTCAAGTTTTATACACTGGCATGAAAATTTGTTTTGATCGTTGTCAGGCAATGACAGCATCAGCCTAAGTCCCTTTAATGGTGGGGGATTGTTGGGAGCATTTAAAAGGAAAGGCTTCCTTTTGCCTATCCATGTTGCCCCACATTGGAAGTTTAGCCTCTTATACTCAATTGGGATGGTCTATGTTGAGATAGACCTAAAGAGATCCCTAACTTGAGTGGAAAAGGGCTACCATGGTCTATGTTGAGATAGACCTAAAGAGACCCCTAACTTGAGTAGAAAAGGGCTAACAGCCTCTTATGAAAGATAATGGGTTATCCCAAGAAGCTGAGTGGCTAAGAAACATGGTGATAACCGTGTAATTGTGGGAGTGTCCAACACCTTCCTTCATTGTGATTCACAAACTGTCGTTTGCATTGCAAATAACAGCCTATGATAGAAAGAAAAGACTTACAACTGATTTATGTCTTTAACTACTCTACAAGCCTTTAATGGTGGTCTATACCGAGATAGACCTGATAGAGTTAAAAGTCTGTATTGAGATGGACTTCACAAGACGGAAAAAATCTATAATGTTGTAAGACTTGTCAGAGTTAAAAGTCTATTTTGTGATAGACTTTGACAGGGTAGAAGTCCATATTTGAGACAGACGTAACATTCTTTAATACTAAGGGTGTTCATAAGAAGTCAAAGAGTTTGACTTTTGTAGAACCTGTTTTTTGAGTTGGTGTGTGCATTCGAGTTCAAAATTTATCTAACCGGTGAGTTCAAGATTCACATCACTCCCGGGAAGAAAATTACTCAGTGTCACTACGTGTCAGTTCAAGTTCTCAAACACTGACATTAAGATCAACTCATTTGTATTGCTCAAACTTTATCCTTTCCTTTCCTCTTTAAATTTGTGGGGGATTGTTGGAAAATTCAAAGAGGATGTGCGCATTTTGTGCACTCCTTTTTTGTGGTCAGCATGTTTTGTGCAAAGTTGTGGACATCATTGTTTGTCTCTCTTTGCATGGCTAATATGGGAGAGCTGCTTACTATATAAAGTTATTTGTTCTATTCTTCTTCTTTCTCCCGTAGTCTGAGCAATAGTGAGGTTCGCCTACGTGATTGCTAGTGCAAGCTATCCGTAGTAGGTCTGTGTAGCCTGTCGAAAGCGTGCCAGGGTACTAACTGCACCGTTACCGGGCAAATAACGCTTTTAAGGTAGTGTTATTATAACACGGCACAGATTTTCTTCCTACCATACATCCGTAGTGTCCGTGCTTCTTAAAAGGCTTCCAGATCGTGCGTTGACGTTGCTATTTTCCCCAACATATCCGTCACCACCTTTCTGCATTCTGGATGATTTCCCCATACATTCTCATACAACTGCCTTCGCCTAAACTGTCTCTCCCGACCTCCATTCACTCTTAACAATAAGGGCATGTGATCGCTACAGCTTCCCTCCAACGACCAAGCCCTGGCATTGGCGAACACATTCCTCTAGCCCCCAGAGGCTAGAATGCGATCCAGTTTTTCTCGCACCCACCGCTCATTGCCTCTCCCCCTCTCCCAGGTAAATTGACACCCCTCAAAGTTGAACTCAGATAGCCTGCTCACTTCCACCGCCTCCCTAAACCCCCTCAGCAGCCAAGGAAGTTGTGGAACCCTTCCATCCTTATCCCTATCCCACATCATATCGTTAAAATCCCCCATAATAACCCAAGGAAAGTTATTTACAAAAGATAAATAACATATGAGTGCCCAAGACTCGCCGATGTTGACGTTTTGGACTTCCACAGTACCCGGTGAACCGCCATGACGGAGCAGAACCACCGCCAGTTACCTTTGTGTCAATGTAGTGGTTTGAATAACCCACCACCTCGACGTCCAAACCCCCATCCCACAGCAACGTCAACCCCCCACTCCGTTCCTGAGCCTCTACTGTAAAACAGCCTTCGTATTTTAGCTTCACCCGAATCTGCTCCATACATACCGAATCACTTAACGTTTCAAAAAGAAAAAGAATGTTAGGTTTATGTTGAGTAACAAAAGCTAACAAGATTTGAACTGCCAATGGGTTGCCAAGCCCACGACAATTCCAACTTAGGCAACTCATTGGGCCCGGTGGGCCTGGTGACCAGGACCTACCTCATCAGTCACATGTTTAAACTGAACCTCAACAATCATCGCTTCATTACCTTCTCTAATAACTTCCCGAGTAATAGCTACCCTACGCCTTTTCTGATCAACCACCACTACTCCCTCACCCTCACTGTCCTCATAAATGGCTGCATTCATACCTCCCTCTTTATTTCCCAATAATGACTCCCTATCATTTGATTTCTCCGTAACTCCCTTATACTGCATTAAATTTTAATTAACGACTTCGTTAGTGGAAACCGTTACAGAAAGATTCGTCGGACTGTTCCGATTTGTGGCCCCCGCTTTTAGATCCATTACCAGCCACCGGTTCTCCGGCGATGGCGGTGCCGCCTTCTTTCCACCCGCCCTCAGCCACGTCCTAAACGGTTTCTCCCTACCCACCACTTCCTTTTCAAATGCTTTTGGCCAAAACTTATCCCCATGACCTATATTCCACAATGAAAGCAGAAAGATGGCAACATCGCGTACCTCAGATCAATCTAAAACCACTCCCCTCCTGGCTTTTTCATCTTCATCTTTGGTTTCAGAGGCTTTGTGATATCCATCGTAACCCTAACTCGCATGAATTCTTTCCGTCCGCCCTCAGAATTTCGTTAAGATGGTAGATTGTGGTGGTTGGCAATTGGGATTTATTGTAACATGTGGGGGTTTAGGGTATAGCTTGACAGTAATGAGTAAACTACACTTTTCAAGTAGTAGATATGGATTTGAATCCCATTGTCACCATTCCCAATTAGATGTATTAAAAAAATTTATGTAATTGGTGTTTATGTTTGATTTCTTCACAGCATTAAGTTCTTGCAAGAGCTGCTATTTGTGTGATTTTCTAATTGTTTTAATGGAGTGAACTTGGATTTGATCATGTGTTTTATCTCATGATTATAAGATAGCTTATTCACCCTAAAAGACGAAGTCACCAAAATCATCGGTTGGATCGTTCCCATCACCATGTTCTAGAGTAATGTCCTTTCTAAATCTGAAGATTTCTATATGTATTTTGATGTTGTTGTCATTTACTCTAATGTGTTATCTCTGCTTGGATTTAAATTGACTCTGTCCAAAAAGATGCATTTTTCTGAACTTCTAAATAAGCATATATGGTCCTATATTTCCTGTAAATCCTACACAAGCCATGTTAAACTGCCCAATGGGTTTTCATAAACACTTTTGTTTTGGAATTGAATGTGTTCTGCTGCTAAAATGAAGGTTTTCAAGGGGTGGGGAAGTAAACACACTATTGAACATTTTTTTCCTTGCCAATATCTAGAATTAGTTTCTACATTTGTAGTTTTCCATTTGGAAATAGTGTTTTCCAACTCTAATATCCTTATATAGTGTAAGTCAATTGATTGGCCATCATAAACACCACATAATTATAAACATTTTACCATCTTATAAATGTACCTGTACTTTCTCTCCACTGCACACACAACCAATTTGTATTTGTGTTTGTTGGTATCATTTGGCTTCAAGGAGAACAACTGGGTGGGCTGTGGTGTCAAACTTGTTGGTTATGAACTGAATGAATTTGCATTTGCTTAGATGAATAATGCCACATAAAGCAATGATGATGAGGCAAAATGGCCCGATCCGGTCGTTGTAAAATTTTTGACTATTTTAAATGAAAGAGTAAAAACAAAAAGTAAGGATTGAAAGCTTTCATTCAAGCCTTCAGAATGGGCTGAAATTGATCGTGAGATGATAAACTCCATTGGCTTATGTTACGGGCCGATAAAATTTAAAGGAAAGATGAATAGGCTGAAAATGATGTACAATCAGTTTTATGAGTTGATTGCTCATACTGGGGTAACATACAATCCATCTACCAACACCGTGCACGCATGTGAGGATACATGGAATAAATTCTACACGGTATGAAACATACACTTTTTGTTCCATTACATTATAATGATACCGAATTATTTCATTCAATTGAATACTTTAATAATACATATTTTTATGGTTGAAACAGAAGCATTCTAAATTCAAGACTTTTAAGCGAAATGGTTGCAAACACTATGAGTTAATGGCTGAGGTGTTTGCCCCATCTGTTGCTACTGGAGGTCTTGCCAAATCTTCCTCATAAAGGCCACCAAACTCTGATGAGGAAGGCGATGATGAAGATTAGTTCTTGCATAGTGCCATGCCATCATCATTTTTTACTAAAGGTGGTCCCAGTTCCAAAGGGAAAAGGAGTTTGGATGATTTGTTGAATATTGCTGGTAGCACCAAGAAGAGCAATACCAAGAAATTGAAAGATGAGTTTGCCAATGCATTGAATACTATTTCTATGAGTATTTCTTTGAAACAAACCCGTCAAAAAGCTAGGGAAGAGGCAAGTACGATGAGTAAGGCGGCAGTGGGTAATCCATACAGTATGAAAGCGTGTATGGAGATATTGAAAAACATGAGTGACATTCCCTCTATAGCTGTTAATGCATGTACCCAACAGTGGGCAAATCTTGACATGCGCTGAAGCGTTCATAGAAATGACACCTGAATGGAAATGTAGCTGGGTGTTTTCATTTGAATGTATTGAACTTGTCTGTTGTTGTTGTTGTTGTTGTTCTTAGGACTTTGTGACCTCCTTAATTTGCAAATTGATGACTATGTCTGTAATAACACTTATTTAAGTTTTAAATGTCAAGACTATTTTTTTTCACATGTGTATTACACTTCTTACTGCATGGATAATGTTAGAACATGATTATAGTTCTAATAGCTCTAGTGATAGTGATGAAGAAGATTATGCACTAGTACTTATTATTATTGCTGCATGCAGCTTATTGCTGGACAATGTAGAAAGGACTCCATGTAGGACCACAATCCTTTCAGGTAAAGATTACATAAATGAAATCTTGCATGGAAATCCTGCTAGGTGTTATGAATCTTTTAGGATGGTGCCCCGGGTGTTCAAAAAGTTATGTGGTAGATTGAAGGGGTTGGATGCATTAAAAGATACAAGACATATATCAGTGGAGGAGCAATTAGCAATGGGTTTCTTATCTCTAACCCATAGAAGTTCACAACGTATAATTGCTGAGCGGTTTCAACATTCCACTAGAACTATACACAAATGTGTGAAGCGTGTCATACATGCACTTGTACGATTTGGAAATGAAATCATCAAGCCCGTGAATAGAGGACCGATGCAACCAGAAATTTTAGCAAATTCCAAATGGTATCCTTATTTTGAGGTATGTTGGTAGTTGTAGGCAACTTTAATAAAATTAATGTAATTATTTATGTAAAGTATCTAATACGAATATTTACAATCTTGGTGTTAGAAATGTATAGGTGCTATAGATGGAACACATGTCGCAGCTTGGGCAGCTGCATCAAAGCAAAACACATTTCGAGGTAGAAAATGAGGAATGTTGACCCAAAATGTAATGGCGGTTTGCTCGCATGACATAATGTTTACATTCGTGCATGCGGGTTGGGAAGGAAGCGCGAATGATTCTCGCATATTCTTAGATGCAATCTCAAAGCCTGGAAGTGATTTTCCTATGCCACCCGAAGGTAAGAGTATTCGAATAACTTATTAATTTCAATAATTTAACTTAGCGTAATTTAGTACTTCTTTTAAGTATATTCTTTTTGTCAATTAAATAGGTTATTACTACGTTGTTGATGGTGGTTACCCAAATGCACCCGGTTTTTTGGCACCATACCACGGGGAGCGCTACCACTTTAATGACTTTCGTGGGCAAGGACGGATACGAAATAAGCAAGCCCTATTTAATTATCGACACTCATCTTTGCGGAATGTGATTGAGCGGTGTTTTGGACTTTTAAAGGCAAGATTCCCAATTCTAAAGTCCATTAATGGTTACCCATTGATTAGGCAAAGACAAATTCTTCTTGCATGTTGTGCATTACATAATTTCATTTGGTTGGAAGACAGAGATGATCAATTAGGTATGATGTACGGATCGCAAGACATGGTTTTGGATGATGGTGGAAATAGTAGTGGTGGCGGCAATGATACCATACAATTAGATATGAGTCAACAAGACCAAATGCTACAATTGCGTGAGGACATCGCAAATGCACTCTGGACAAATTATAATCATTGATGGTGTACTCAATTTTATTTCCAATATTTTGTAATCACATTTCGTCACGAACAACTTATTTTAAATTATTGCTATTAATATGTTTTCTAATGACATTTTAATTTTTCACGAAATAACTTATAAATATATGTATGCAGTACATTTGTAATTTAGTAAATAGAGAATGGATTTCGAAAATAAGTACAGGTAAACAAGTTTTCAATTTCAGTTTTCGAAAACAGAGAATAATTTTCTGTTAGTAAATTGACTCTTGGTGTTTTTGTGTAATGTGGGTTGGAGATGGCATTAAAGTATTGAATTGTTAGTTTTTAAAATAGTGAATTGAAATTAACAAAAAATCAAGACTCCAATAGTCATAGATAAAATGTAATTTTTTCATTTGAGCATCTTAAATTAGTCTCGTTTACCTTCACTTGCTTTGCTAATTCAGTTTTCTTTCCTTCTTGTTTTAATTTAAATTTTAGTAAACAACATATAAACCATATAATGCGTGTAATATAAGACATAAGAAATACTACTTAAACAAGAATGTTACTCCGTATATTTATTATTATCATATGTAAAATAAATTGAAATCATTACGAAATAATGATAATTCACGCTTAAAAAAAAAAAAGATTTAACATAAAAGCTTCAAGGTGTCTACGGATAAATCCACTCTTATATAATAGTCCGTAATTATAGAGTAAAAGTAAATCGTATTAAAAAAACCTTATGCGATAGACTCAACAAAGAGAGTTTTTTGCAAAAATCAAAACTGCGATCATACATGAATCATACTACATTCACTCGGATAATGTACCCTTTTGGGGCATTTTTTTTTTTTACTTACAAAACAAAAAAAAAAAATACACTTTTATATCTAATAAAAATAAAAATAAAAATAAAATAAAGCAACAATTCATAAAAATTATCATCAGGACTTTATTTTTCTGGGGAGAAATGGCTATAGCCCACAGACGTTGGCGCAATTAGCAAAGCAATTCTCCAATTGTGCACCATCTGCCAAACAAATCGCAAAATAAATGGCAACTTTAATAGTAAAAAAAAAAAAAAAAAAGGTGAAATGATTTTCCTTCTGAACGTCATTTTCAATCACTAAAAGTTGCACTTCATTAACATGCATGGTCCTCTTATCAAATTGTTTAAAGAGTATTGTATTATACATAATTTCTACTGTCTGTACGTACGTTTAACTACACATTTTGATTCAACTTAAAGAAAAGAATGTGCTACCGTTTTTAATATAAGTCGCAGTTCATTTTTAGTACTTTTTCAAAACATCTCTATTTGGTCATGTATTAATGTGATATTAGACCTGGTAATTATGGACACGACCCGTTAACACGACACGAAACCGGACATGAAAATAACGGGTTAGTGTTTAGTCTTAACGTGTCCCGGGTCCTTAACGGGTTGACCCGTTATATTTCGTATCTTAACGGGTCAACCCGTTAAACCTATTAAGAACCCGTTTAACCCGTTAACACGAACTCGTTTACTGAACATGTTTGTAACCCGCTAAGAACCATTGTCATTTAGGTAAGAACCATGGTCATGAATGAAATTAGAAAAGATATTATGAACATGACTAAGGATGAATTTACTACATTAGGCTAAGATCCTACACCATTCAACAATTAGAAATTTGAATTTGTGTTGTGTTCAATTTGATTCTAAAAACTAGTATGGACTCCTTTAATTATGATTTTTCGATGTTATTTTATCATTTTATGAATGTTATGGATTGAATATTTTTTAGTTTGTTTGATGATTAAACTGTAGGTTTTATTTATTTTTTATAGAACTTAACTTTAAATTTTAGTTTTTTTTTTTAAAAAAAATATATTAATAGAAATAGCGGGTTTAAACTGGTTTCGTGTCATATCGTGTTGACACGACTTGAAATATGTTAACAAAACGTGTCTATCGTGTCAACCCATTTAACCCGTTAACAAATCGTGTTCGTGTTCGTGTTAAAAATTTAAACCCGTTAACCATAACGTGTCGTGTCCGTGTTTAGCCTTATCGTGTTCGTGTCGTTATCGTGTCGACCCGTTAACGGACCCGTATACACGAATTACCAGGTCTATGTGATATGATCATTTTTTATCTTTTGTCAATAAGATCGTTGACTCTAATCGACAAATGACTACAAAGAGATAAATTAACTTAGGTTGCTTATAGCTGAACGACTCAAATTAAGATGGCTAATAGGTCACTCCTGCTAGAAAGTCAAACTCGTAACATTGAACTTACCAAGTCACAACTTAACTAACTTGTCTCCCAAAAAAATGAACATATTTTTTTAAAAAAAAAAAATTTTGAGTTAATAACCAAAATCATCTATCGACTATGTCATAATTCACAAATTAGTACTCGACGTCTATCAAATTTCTCAAATTAAGACATCAACTATTATATTCTTACTCAATAAGGTCATCTGCCAGTCACTTTATTGAGTAAGAAATAAATAGTTGAAAATTTAATTTGGTAAACTTAATAGTTAAAAATCAAATTGTGAATTATTATAACATAATAAAATGAGAATTTTGGTTATTAACTTTTTAATTTGATATTTGGTAGACATGTACACTTTATGTGACGTTTTACAATGTTAGATTTTTTTTATTTATTTTTTTAAATTTCCTACTTTGCTTGTTTTTTCCTCGGAGTCATTATAGGCAAGCAATGAATTGATAGCAATATAGTGATGTTATTCCACCAAACGATGATGATGAGTATACTTTCCTTGCTTTAAAGATTTTGATTATTGATGAAAAATATATATATAGCCATATAGGTGAAAATTACCTTATTGGTTTTAACACCTTGATTATTATTAATGACAACAAGTTTACATAGAAAATAATAATTAATAATATAAAAAATTAAATGACAAATAGTATAGTACGTACTAGTGATGGATGGAAAGCAAAGTTGAAGAGAGCAGCCGATCTGGCAATAGTTCTGGTACTGCGCCGCCGACTGGGGAACGCAACTGCTCAAACAACCAATATAGCATGGAAAATTCCCACCGCCGGCTACGGCGGAGCTCCGGCCAAGCAAAACACACTGATTATAACATCCTCCCCAACAAGTATACAAATTACCATTCTCTGCAAACTGACCTTCAACCTGCTGCATCATCACCAACATCAAACCCTGTATGGCCATCACAATTAGAAGCTTAAGACTCATTATTCTAGCTCGCTCCCACATTCCACCACTGCACCTTTTAGTTTTTGTGCATGCATGCTTGGGATGAGGCCGGTGCATTAATATATATTGATCGAAGGCCGGGTAGCTAGGGGTATGTACATGCAACTGTTTGGCTTTGTATTGCATTATTGTTCCAAAAATGATGTGTTTGCCGTTAACGTATTTTGTACCTGATGGTAATTACAGATATATAAATTGTAAAATGCAAGTACAGAATAAAATATTAATTCCAGACGCATAAAATGTTGGTGTTATGTAGTTAATAGTTTATGTGTATATAGTTATCATGTTATGTGTGTGGAATTACCATATAATGTGACTTTGTTTATAGCTACATGCAGAATGGATTAACTGTAGGTACAGAATTTGATAATTATTTTGAACTATGGTCCACAATGCAAGATAGACATTGGTTTATGGTATAATTTGTCGTATACATTCTCCTTCTGAGCCAATTACTTTTGGTGGGCTTCAAGCAACACGTGGACCATAGTCTTTTGGCATGGGTCTGATTCTGATACCAAATTGAAACATATGTTCCGTCTCAACTAAATGACTAAGTTGATATATAGTTGGACTACACATTTATACCCAAATTCTACTCCCTCACTTTTACTCATGTCATCTCCAACTAACCCAAAACACCAAATTCTGCACCAAATTTTACACTAAAATGAATATTCTTAGCATATTCTTAAACCAAATTTTTTTCATCTCCAACCCATTTACACCAAATTCTGCACAAAATTTTATTTCATCTCCAATCTATTTACACCAAATTCTATTCATACACTAAAATAAGTTGTATTCTTATAATTTAAAACTTTAATTTTGTTTACTTTAATTATTTTAATATAAAATATAATTTTGATATAAAAAATAATATTTTGAAAAGAAATTTATGTTTTTATGTGTTTTAATTTTTTAAATTATTTTATAGTCGATATTGATCTCGTTTTAAATGTTTTAATGATATCTTTAAATCTTTATAATTTATTTCAAATAATATAAAATTTTAAAAGGAAACGATTAAAAAAAAATTAAAAAAGTTCTACACCAAAATGGCGTAATTGAATAGTCTTTTTACATTTATCAGCTCTTAGCTTATAACTTTTCAACTTTCAACTACTTTTCAGCTTTATCTACCTTTTCAGCTAGGTTTACCAATAATATTTTCTTATTATATGCTTAATACGGAGTATGTCTAGATCATTAATTAATTAACATTCACCCCAACTAACTTTATAAGCCGTATGCGCTCGCTGCATTTATGATTGCCTCTCGATCTTCTCTGAATATCAAATCCGTACCAGAGAGTAATAATTTCTTACTTACTTTCTCATCAGTTGCTTACCTAAGTTGTTGGTGAAATTAAAGCTTTAATGCTGGCCAAGCTAAGATGGACATTATATTCGACAATGAATTAACTGTGCCCCATGCTTCAACTTATCTTCATCGACCTAGCACTTATTTTCTTGTCCTTAATTGCAGAGATCCCATACACGTTGTCGTGAGAAACTTCAGGGCAGGCCCCCTTCAATGTACCAAAAAAAAAAAAAATAAAAATGGAATAAGAGTCAAATAGACTATCCAATTACACACTAAATTACAATTAGGTCAATGAACTAAAAAAAATAATAATTGAGTCCCTCAACAACACAAATTCTTACAATTTGATCTAAAATGACTTGTTTACCTTTTAATATGATGACATGTCGATTTTTTTTTAAACTAATTTTAAAATTTTTTAATAATTTTTAATTAAATTAATATTTTAAAATTTAAAATAAAAAAAAAAAAAAGCAAACAAACAGACACAGCCAGAGACCCCTTCGTCTCCGGCCAGCCATGGAGAACCTTTCGTCTCCAAGGCTGGCCGGAGACGAAGGGCTCCTTCTCCCCCATGGCTGGACGGAGCCGGAGATGAAGGGTCTCCGACTGTTTTTTTTTTTAATATTTATTTAATTAAAAATTATTTAAAAAATTTAAAAATTATTTAAAAATTATGAAACCGACATGTCATCATATTAAAAGGTAAACAAGTCATTTTAGATTAAATTGCAAGAATTTGTGTGGTTCAGGGATACAATTATTGTTTTTTTTTTTGTTCAGTGACCTAATTGTAATTTGGTGTGTAGTTAGATGACCTATTTGACCTTTATTCTAAAAAAAAAGAAAAAATAAACTTCAGGGCAACCAAGAGGATCCACATTAGTATGAGTTTTTTGTTGGTTTTTTTTTTTTTTTGTTGGTTTTTTTATTTTGTTGGTTTTTTTTTTTTTTCCTTATACATGTAAGAGAGAAGAAAATAAAGAAGAGAAAAAAGGAAAAAAAAAAATATTGGACAACCTTGGAAATTTTTTTTGGATCCATTTGGATTTGGAAGTCCCAATGGAGTTTGTTAATTTTACAAAATTAATTTCACATTATATACGTAAAATGCAAGTAGGCATGTGCATCGGACGAGTTCGGACGGATCGGATTTCTCAACCCCTAATCCGATCGGATTTCGGTTTTACAATTCTGCATCCAAACCGTTCATTTCAAACATTATAACCATCAGATTTTTTAATGTTTGGATTTCGGTTTAATTAATTTCAGTTTGACAAAAATATTTAAAAATTTAAAAATATACTACAAAAGCAAGAAAATATACATCCTGCAAAATGCAAATTACAAGTAACTTAAGCTAATATAAACCATATAAGCTAAATAGCTAATTAGCTAAAAAAATACAAAAATACAAAATACAAACTGAAATTACATAATACAGTTCACAGTTCACAGTTCATTAGTTTACACTTCACAAGTCACAACTGCACAATTTTGAAATTGCAACTTCAAACTTCAAAAATTACTTAATGTCTTCATTAAGCAAAACTGCAAAAGCAATAAAGCACCATTCAGTCACTCATGATTCACTAATCACCACAGTCTATAATTTCTCATCTTCCTGTTAAGAAATGCAAATAGGCTCAGATTGCTAATTTTTCAAATCAAGATACGATTGAGGGCAAATTGCTACTTGAGTTTTGGAACAAAATTCAAAACTCATGAGCACATACCAACCCAAAATCCTTTGATTCAGACAAAGATGGAAGCATCATCATAGCCAAAGGAAAATAACCATTGGGGAAGGGAATAGGGAGAGTGATATACCAGTTCAGATTACCATAACACCTTCACTGAATCAAGGCAAAAGGCTAAGGTCCATCGAACTGATAATCCGGGGATATTAATATACCTGTTTTTTCTCAATGATTGAAAGGGTCAATGATTCAAGCGCAATAAAAAACCAATTGATGCCAAGCCATTGTCAAAAATTCAGCATTGAATCACAAAAACATATGACCATATTATCCAACATTACCAACATATAGGCTTCCACAGTATAAATATTCATGCATTTTAATCACAAAAGTGATAGAATCACAAAATGAGAAGATATTTTTATCACTTTTTGTGATCAACAATTCATATGGCCATATATCCATATTATTATCCAATACTTTCAAAAAAAAAAAAAAATGAATACTTAGTGAATTGAGAAATCCGATCCGTCTGAACCCATACAATACACAGAACTATATAAGCTTCCACAATAATGCAGTATATATATTCATGCATTTCAAGCACATAATCACAGAATCAGAAGATATTCTCATCATTTTTTGTGATCAACAAATCATATGGCCACATTTTAAGCAGAGAGAACACAAATTTCAGATTATATTTTCATCATTTTGTGATCAACATTTCATATGGCAGTAAAGTCATATATCCATAAATCACAAATATTACCAAGATGTCAAGATGCATAGTAATTCAGATTCTTAGAGCAGAAAATACAAATCACAAAGTATGCAAAGTCTGATCTGATTTCCATTTCAATATTTCTGAATCATTCATTCCTCACGCTAATCATCCATTGAACTCATCTATTAGCAATACCGCAACAAAATAACATCAGAAAGGGTAATATACTTGAATGTAGAAATATTCAAGCCCTAAGCAGATTGGAGCATATACCTAGCATAAACTGCAAATACGAGTGTAAAAATCCTCAAGCCCTAAGTAGATCGGAGCATATCCCTAGCATAAATAGCAAAGCAGGGCAAAATCTACAAAATTCAGTTCCAAATATCACAATAAAATCAATAAATCAAAACTATAAAATTAGGGTTTGCTTTTCTCACAAATATTTCCCAGAGAACAAGGGCTTCAAGCCTTCAACAGTCACACTCGCTACGAGCTACGGGGCTAGGGCTTCCACTAATACCACCGGATCACTAGAACCAAGATTGTGAGACTGTGAGAAAATAGCAAACTCACAAAAGAAAGAACGGGAGGGTCGAGTTGTCGAGAGAAAAGAGAACTTAGATGCTCACCCTCACTCTCTCAGAACTCAGAGAAATCAAAGAATTAGGTCTGTGCATAGGACGGGGTCAGATTGCAAGAGACTACTCAAAGAGAGAAGAGAGAAGAGACTAGAGAACAGAGAAGAAAACACAGAGAGAGGATTATTGGAGAACCAGAGATTCGCGACGGCGCTCCACCTCCAAGGCTGAAACAATGGGTTATGATTAACACACACACACGCATGCATACACATACACAAAGGCAAACCCTAACGCCCTATCTTCTTTCAGATATTTCGGATATATATATATATATATATATATATATATATATATATATATATATATATATATATATATATATATATATATATATATGTATGTATATGTATATGTATATGTATATGTACATATACATATATATATATATATATATATATATATATATATATATGTATATACATACATATATATATATATATATATATATATATATATATATATATATATATAGGCTTCGAATCTGGTGCAACCCCTATACTAGATGAGATCATGAGATCTCATGATATCCATTGATTCATTTTCAATAAATGGTTGAGATTATAAGAGATTGTGAAAGTAATTAATGATATATTTAAATCAAAAGGATTAAATTGTAATTGTAGATATATGTTTAAATATGGATATAATTCAATTGGAATCTTAAGCATTATATTAGGGAGATTATGAATGGAAATTGATATTTTAAATTATTAGGGACCCTATCAATGGTAAAAATTAATTATGTTTTGTACATCTGAAATTTTAAATTATGGGAAATTTTATGGTGGTGTGTGCATGGGTGTAGAATGGTGTGTGTGTTTTATAGTTTGCCATGGTGTACACCTCCTGTTACAGAAAACCGCACACGTCATTCTACACCCGCGCACACACCATCGTAAAATTCCTCACAATTTAAAAAAAAAAAAAAAAAAAAAACAAACAAGTCCAATACTATATCTACTACGCACTGATTATCTACTCGAAATTCAAACGCCGATACCCAAATTAGATTCGTATATTTTTATTTTCTTTTTGATACGTTTCGCACACGCCCGAAACTAGTAACACACAAACCAAAATGTACATGCCTGTATCATGAAATGCACATACCAAAACGCATAATTTTATGAAAAAAAACCAGCACGCCATGGTGTACGAGCCTTGTTACAGTAAAACGCACACACCATTCCACACCCACGCACACACTGCCGTAAAATCTCAAAGAAAATCACAAAGAGAGAGAGAGAGAAATATTAATTAAGGAGAGCTGAAATAACGCTACAAATCTCTATAAAGATGGAAATAAATGAAATGGAAAGTATAAATATAGTGCTTAAGGACAAAAAGACCCATGCTTCATATAAAATCAGTATAACATGGATCCAAGTGGTAATCAATCTGAATCGTCAAAAAAATTAAAATCAATGATCAGGGAATGTGCTCAGGGGCTCGGCTGACTAGGGGGTGTGCACCGGATTCAAAATATATATATATATATATATATATATATATATATATATATATATATATATATATATATATATATATATATATATATATATATATATATATATATATATATATATATATATAGAGAGAGAGAGAGGGATGCACTCAGGTGCGAATAAGTGCCCAGGAAGGAATATGCGAACGAATTAGCGCGCGACACGTGTCCAGATCTAATAGATTAAAAAAACGCGGTGGCATTTTCGTAAATAATTAAACATCAAGTGCAAGTAAAATCACTTACAAGTGCACCTACTTTCACCTATAAGTGCATGTAATTTTGCCTTGTTAACATTCCCTTCCCGCAACCATTCATTCACCTAGGTGCACCTACTTATAACTATAGGTGCAACTACTTATAACTATAGGTGCAACTACTTATAACTATAGGTGCACCTACTTTCACCTATAAGTGCATGTAATTTTGTCTTGTTAACATGCATTCACTTCCTGCACCCATTCATTCACCTGGGTGCACTTACTTATAACTATATGTGCAACTACTTATAACTATAGGTACACCTACTTTCACCTATAAGTGCATGTAATCTTGTCTTGTTAACATTCACTTCCCGCAACCATTCATTCACTTGGGTGCACCTACTTATAACTATAGGTGCAACTACTTATACCTACAGGTGCAACTACTTATAACTATTGATGTAACTACTTATAACTATAGGTGCACTTCGTATTGATGCTCAGTGTACATTTTACTTGCACCTATAATACATTTTACTTGCACTTTGATGTTCAATTATTTACGAAAATGCCACCGCATTTTTTTTAATCCATTAGATCTGGACACGTGTCGCGCGCTGATTGGTGCGCATATTCTTTCCTAGGAGCTTCATTCGCACATGAGTGCAATTGTATATATATATATATATATATATATATATATATATATATATATATAGTGCCGGTTTTTTGATTTTGGTGGCCCCGTTCTAATAAATAAATGAGGCCCTACGACCCCTATCAAAAGTATAAGCAAAATATTTAAAACCAATACCGTAAAATATATGATTTTTATTTATATATTATTTTTCAATATAAAGAAGAAAAATTCAAACAACTTTGTTTATTATAAATAAAATTCTAACATAATGCAAACTAGAGATCTTTTATTTAAAAATAGATGTCCTTCTAGCATTCTTTGATGCAAATTCATCGATCAACTCTTCATAATCTACTTTATCTAAAAGATCATTTTCGATAGATATCATTGCTAATCCATTGAGTCGTTCTTGTGACATTGTAGAGCGTAAGTAGGATTTCAACAATTTCAACTTGGAAAATTTTCTTTCTGCAGATGCAATAGTAACATGAATAGTTAATAAAATTCTGTATGCAATAACCGCATTAGGATAACAATCAAACAATTTTAAATCTTTCAAAATTTCAATGGGTCCTATTTTTTTTTTTTTTTTTATGTCCATACAACTCTCTTCTTAGTTTTAACTCCACATACACCTCATCTCCATTAATATCTGAATGTCCATTATGCTTAAGAGCATTTTCAAGACGACTACAGGAAGACTTCAAACTCATATCATCTAAAGAATTTAACCTGTCAGAATTAAAGAAGAAACCAAATATTTTCTCATATTCTTGAAATTGCTCAAACCTACTTTTAAGAGAAACAACAGTCTGATCAACAATGAAAAGAAAATAGTTAACTCTAAATGAATCTACTGCAGGTAATGAAACTTCTAATGATGCATTTGAATTTTCATCAAATTATTTTTTTGCATGGATTTCAGAAGAAACTTGTGTTGTTTTAATTACAAACTTATCTAATGCTTCTCTTTGTAATCGTTGTAACTCTTCAATTTTTTATTTTATTTTTTGTTTCTTACGTTTTTTATAGCCAGATTCATGTTTTCTAATGTTGGGAGCCATATATATATATATATATATATATATATATATATATATATATATATATATATATATATATATATATATATATATATATAATCATGTTTAGGTGCGAACTGCCCGCTCAGGAAAGAACTCAGAATGCATGACATCCGTCCACGTGTCCAGATGTAACGGATGAGAAACACTGATTTAAGAAAAAAAAAACGCGATGGCATTTTCATAGATAATTGAACATTGAAGTGTAACTAAAATGTATTACAAGTGCAAGTAAAATGTATTACAAGTGTAGGTAAAATGTATTACAGGTGCAAGTAAAATTTACATTGAGCATCAATACTAAGTGCACCTAACGTTATAACTAGGTGCACCTAGGTGCATGAATGTAAACAAGGTAAAATTAGGTGCACTTGTAAGTGATTTTACTTGCACTTTTTACTTGCAAAGGTGCACCAACTACTTATACTTATAACACATTTACATGCACAAAAATTCGAGTTATTTACGAAAATACCATCGCGTCGTTTTTTTAAAAATCACATCTAATTTGTTGATATGGACACGTGGACAGCGCTGAATGGTTCTTATTTCTATCCTGGGCAGTCGTTCGCATGAGAGTGCACACACACACACACACACACACACACAGAGACGAAAAATGGAATTTAATTTTTTTAGAAAAGTAATTCCAACCAATGTTTGGTACGAAATCAAATATATTTATATAAAATATATAAATAACCAGAAGATGGTTTTAAAACATGAGGTTTAAACCCAACGAGAAGAAAGAGAAATTTGAGTCGTGTGTACTCACACCCTCCTTAAAATCAATTCGTTAGCTCCCGATGGTGCTAGAGACGTTGTAGCGTCAGTCTCCAAGGATAAAACAAATTATGACTTTAGTGTTTGAGAACTCAAACATAAAGTCCGACGAACTAAAATAAAGATCGAGCACTTTGTACAATTTACGAAAATGTTGGCAGATATTTTTCGTGTAAGGAAATAGTTGAGAGAGGAAGGAAGAAAATTTTAGATTTTGAGAGTTCAAAATCCACAACTTAAACACCTGCCAACAACCAGGCAATTTGTAGGAGATGATGGATTTAATAGCATTAAACCATGACATTAACAACTGAGATAAATTCAGCTTTGTAACCTTCGTAACTGGCAACTTAATCTAGTGTTTAACACAGCTGTTACGAACATTGATTCTCTGAAATTAAATTAGAATTAATTCGAAATTAATTCCTACAGATCAGAATTAGCACTGTCCAGAAGGTACTCTGAATAGTACTTCAAGCAGTACCCACGAATGGTAGTTCGAGCAGTTCCTACAAATAGTTGCATGAAGGTTACACACGACTAGTTAACTGTTTGGTCAAACCAAACAGTCATGTCTAAAAGGTAACTACTGACCGAATAGTCAAGTCCGAATGATGACAAAACTAAATGATGACTATTCGTTCAACGTTTCGAATGGTAAAACAAAGTTTACACTCGGACAGTAGCTCTGAGTTGGAAAAAGTATATGAAAATTTGGCATAACTTAACTTACAAGGCCAACCAATTTTCCGAACAACATTTCTGCCCGCATGTGTCGGTATACACGAGTCAAGTCTTTTCAGGCTCATTTTGGGATTTGATTTGCATCCCCCTGCACGCGAGAGAGAACCTTTATGCTATACAATTCAACATGCCTCTGAAAGGCTCTTGCATTTATAGGGTGCAAACTCACTTCCCAAACCAATATGAGACAAGTGCTTTTACAAAGCATTTCCACCTTCATTTCCAACTTAAATGAGTCTACTTTGAGAATCAATTTTTCATTCACCTATTATCCATTTTGAGCATACAATATATCAATCTCTTCGTCTTACTACGAAGAACCCGAATCCACTTTGACCTGACGCAAATCGAAAGTGGACCCGATATATATTTCTACCACAAAATAGTCACTTTCTATGTCATTTTATGCTAAAAATTCAACAATCCGCAACATGAATGAAAATTAATTTCCGAGATGTGGAAAAAACGACAAGAATGCACTCAACAGTCGATCCCTGCATAACATAGCTAGGTGTTACCCTTTGAACTTTGCCTTGTGAAGATATGTGTACTCTACTGGCTGTTCGGTAGAACTTAATGCCTTTGAACTGACTATCATTTGTGTAGACGATGGCATATCCCACACACAAATCTTCCAACCCTTATGTTCTCATGGGTGTGCCCGGTTTGATCATGGGTCACCGTTCCTAGTTCTGCAAGAGTTTCTAAAGAATTAAGCCCATCAATTCTCCTTTGAAGCGACCTCACTTCTCTCTCACGTAGGTGATTCTTTTATGAGTATCCCGCATACTCACACATGTCAACAAACATTCGAATCATTAAAGCATCAACATGCTATCTTCGTGCGGGACTCACTATTCTAATGAGAAATAGTAGGGAGTCCAGGACCCCCATAGTGACACACTTCGTTCCATAATTTAGTTTTCCCATTGAACCTAGGTGCCAGCAAGGTTGGGTGGCCACTATAGAACTTTCATTCCATGGGCTTTAAACCCATTCCTCGTGCCAACTTCTCAGCAACCTCTTTGCTCAACCCTTCGATTAGCGGATCTGCTATATTATCCTTTGGCCGTACGTAGCCAACGGAGATAACACCCGTTGTGAGAAGTTGTTTAATGGTATTGTGTTTGTTTGTCCCGGAAGGTTTGAGAACAAGTCTGGGAGAGAGAGGGGGGGGGGGGGGGGGTGAATAGACTTGTTAGGATTTAAAAATTTTAATGCTTCGTCTAAGTAAACCAAAAGTTACTTCAACGAATTGTTGAGAATGCACATCGAAAATGTTAACCCTTTTAAATGTTTGCACGTATTTTTTCTTCTTAAAACTTATTATTTGTGTGTGATAGAGTATGTAATGAGCAACAAAAATAAAGATAGAGAGAGATAGAGATTTTTATAGTGGTTTGGCTAACTCAGCCTACTCCACTCTTCTCCTTTAAACTCCAAAGGAGGTTTGCACTAATCCTTTAGTACAAAAGGGATGTTCAAGCCTTGAACACAAAGCCGGCCTTGAACTCCACAGGTTTTTCAACTCAACCGAGTTTACTCCGCCTTTTTCTACTTCAACTGAGTAGAGTTACCAATGGTTGAAGATAAAAAATTTTAATCTCCAACTAGAAGTCTTGGCTGTGGATGTTCTTGATCTTCTCGGTTTGAGCAGAACAAGTTTCTAAATCTGGATATAACTTTGTAGTTTTTGGATCTCTCTCACTGGTCATGAGTTGTAAAGTTTTTGAAACCTTGAATACTTAATAAAATTATTAGAATGACTAGCTTCTTCTTCAGTCTTGGAAGAGGGTATTTATAGGCGTTTATTGTCCAGTGAGTAAAGACCAATGTGTAATACGGAGGTTAGGTAGACTTGTCAGACTTTTCGGTCGTTAGACCACTTAATTTGTGCTGAACATATCTTTTTTGCTCTGCACAAAGTGTCTAGGCTTTTAAAGAAAAATCTTCCTTGGGATGTTAACCTAGAACTCTCTTTGCCTTGGTCACATTGAAAGTGTGTTTAAGGTTTCAAACTGTTAGCTCAGAGAATGTCATCGAGCAGTTCTTTTCGAATGGTTAACTGTCATTATCCTAATTAACGTTTCAAGCCTTAATGCTATACAACTTCTCGGGATACAGATGGCTGACCTTACCATTCGTTCCACTTTTTACTTCAAAAAGTAGGTCCTTCCATCATTCGGCATTTGCAACCTTTCGGTCTTGCAATCTTCTACTCTTCCCTCGAATCTTCATCTCGGACTCTTTAAGTCTTCAACTCTTTGAGGTCTTCATCTTCAAGTTGTTCGAGAGGTAACCATTCGAACTTTTGTTGAGATTGTCTGAAGCGTAACCTTTAGAGTTATCATTCAGATTCTTTTGTTCATCCAAAAAGTTGACTTCTCGAATTACTATTCGAAGTTCAGCAGAAATAACCTACATCTACAGGTAAAATAAATAGGGGACTGAAATTTCTAATTTTTTGTATCATCAAAATCTAATTTACAAATGTTCCTAACAATTTCCCCCTTTTTGATGATGTCAAAACTTATACCCAAATTATAAGGCTGTTTTTAAACTTGAATTGATTTTTCCATTACAATTCAACCCATAATTGAGTTTGACAAAGATTTTCTAAGGAATTTAAGTACTGAAAATTTAAAACACTACGCAACTCACACTGAAAAATCTTTTATTAATAATCTCAAAATCATTACAGATTATACTTAGTGCAAAAAGCATAAGTAAACATTACAAAATTTTAATTGTAGAGTCTTTCTTCTTCTCTTCAATTTCCCTTCTCATTCTTTCCTTTATGTTGTACAACATTGATGGCGATTCTAGTAGAGTATGTGTTGCCAGGGATTACATGAGGCTGACTTGAGATCCTCATGTCCAAGTAATTATGAAAAGCCTTAGTCATGGTTTCTCCTTCCAGCACACCGCATATCCACCAAGCTATGGACTTAGTGGATTTCATGCCATCATGTAAATAAATGCTGACATTTTAATAATGTCATAGAAGATTAGCCATGACTTCTTATTATCACCAAGTTTGTAGCCTTGGGTAGTAGGTACTATCCTCTCAACTATTCGTCTTTCAGCCGAAATGAACCTCTCGTTGAGATGTCTTTGGCCTTCAGCTTATTCAATTCTACGCTGCTTCTTAACCCGTTCGACTTCTTCAACTCTACCCTTTTCTTTGATGAACAGCTCGTTCTTGTGGGCGATGTGATCAATCTTTCACTTTGCATCCCACTTCTTTGTATACTCGGGTAGGTTCTTGGTTCTATATTCTTTGCCTTTATATGGCCTATAGGAGACTATTTCTCCGGTTGGTGTGATAGACTGATAGTAGTCTTCTCATGTCTAGAACTCTTATCACCACCGCCTCTTGAACTTCTGGTCATTTCCCCCTTTATGGCATAATCTGCCACAGATAAGTGCAATGTGTCGGCCAAGGCATGAATGGAGTCAAGCATTATCTCTTGATTTTTGCCCAAAATGAGCTAACTCTCAAGTGTTAAGTCAACATTTTCCTCAGTGAGGTAAACTTTAGCTTTCATCTCTTCAAGAGTGTCCATTTTCCCTTCAATATATGCGATCTTTTCTCCAATAACGTTGAGCGCAGTTTCTACCACGTCTATCTTGTTGGTGAAGGATTCGCACAATTACCACATCCTTTCCAACATTTTCCTTGCCCATTTGAGAGTCCGGTTATGATCTTCATGATTTCGGATTTGGGCAGCGGTTAGCTCTTCAACAGCTTTGTTTTGATTGTCAACCAGCGTATGTGTCTGAGAGGTGCTGGTTGCTTGTGCTTTGTAGCTCTTTTTCATCCTTTTGAAAAAGATCTTTTGTTCCTTGATGAGTTGTTTCTTTATAGCCAACGTCTCATACTATTGAGTCGAGTTTGAATCGTGAACATGTACCTGCACAGGCTCAACAAACTCAGTAAAAGTTTCATCCATGTGAGGTGCTTCCAAGTTTCCACCATCAGCATGGGTATCATCAGTGTCATCAGCCATGATAAAACTTGCCATTTCATCAACAACCTCTACTGCATTATCTTCTCAACGAGTGGGTAGTGACCTAATGGGTGTTGCTATACGAATGGTTGATCCAATCAATGATTTGGTCACTCCCTCAGCATTAGCCTCTCGGTAGAAAACTGTTCGTCTCTAGAAGCAACAACTTCATTAGGCGAACCATTCAGAGCATTTACCACCTGACCTTCTGGTTGAATGGTTTCTCGACCTCTCGGTTCAACATTGATTGGATCCTTGGCTGGCTTAGATGATTAACTATTCGGTTCATCATCCTCAACAACCCTTCGAGCTATCTATTGTAACCCTTTGCTACCAACCGTGCTTTAAAACCGTCAATCTCTCCATTTGACTTGTATTTCGTTCTGTAAACCCACTTTACTCCAATTGGTTTCTTTCCAGGAGGTAATTCTGTTAACTCCCAAGTACCATTCTTTTCAATGGCATGTATCTCCTCATCCATCGCCTTAAGCCAATGAGTTTCTGTAGCAGCCTCCTCAAAAGATAAAGGATCACAATCTGCAAAAAGAGCAAATTGAACAATTTCTTCATCAGACAGGTCATTATCATGACCCAAAACATAATCTTGCAAGCGAGCTGGTAAGTGGCGCTCACGCTGAGATCATCGAACTGACGACTCTGGCTGTGAAAGAGACTGGACATTATCTGGAATCGGTTGCTCATCAACAATATTTTCAACAACAGGAATAACAACTGAACTTTCATCTTTAGCTAACCAGTCCCAGACACCATATTCATCAAAAGTGACATCACGACTTATAACAACCTTTCTAGTTTCAGGATTGTACAATTTATAAGCCTTGGAAGCGTCACTATAACCAATGAATATGCACTTCTCACATTTATCATATCATCCAACTTCTTTTTCAATGTATCTGGCACATGTGCATATGCCAAACATCCAAAAACCTTGAGATATCTGATAGAGGGTTTTTTCCCACTCCAAGCTTCTTCGGGTGTCTTATCACCGACACTTTTAGTTGGACACCTATTCAACACATAGACAGCACAAGCAACAACTTCTGCCCAAAAAGGCTTAGGCAGATTCTTGGATTTCAACATGCACCTTACCATATCCATGATAGACCTATTCTTCCTCCCAGCCACTCCATTTTGTTGTGGAGTATATCTAGCTGTCATCTGGTGCTGAATACCCTTCTCCTTCAGAAAATTATCACAGGCAATATATTTTGTACCTCTATCAGTTCTCAAGATTTTAATTTCATAACCACTTTGCTTTTCAACAAAAGCCTTAAATTGTTTGAAAACATCACATGCTTCAGACTTTTACTTCAGAAAGTAAACACATGTTTTCCTACTGAAATCATCAATGAAAGTAATAAAGTACTTACAACCTCCATGTGAGTGAACCTGGACTCCAACGAACACAGGTCTGAGTGAATAATCTCCAACTGTTTTGTGGCTCTCTTTGACTTGCCCATGGGAAAGGGATCTCTATGCTTCTTCCCAATCACACAAATCTCACAGACACGATCAGGGGCATTCACAACAGGTAAATCAGAAACAAGTTCTTTTCTCGCAAGATAGTGTAATCCAGAAAAATGGAAATGCCCAAATCGCATATGCCATAACCAATTATCATCACAAACTTCAGAATTAAAGCAAGCAAGAAGTGTATGCTTAATTTTCAAAGAAAATAGTCGATTTTGAGACATATTTACCTTTGCAATCAAAACTCCTTTAGCATCTGCAATGGTACAACACCCTTGAGTAATATTTATCTTATATCCTTTTTCTGACAATTGTCTCATACTCAACAAATTTTGGTGTAGTTCAGGAACATAGAACACATCGGATATAAAATTGTGAGTACCATCCTTCAACTGAATAGAGATTTTACCTTTTCCCAAAATTGGCACCTTTGACTTATTGCGAAATGTCACTTCAGATCGAACTGATTCATCCAATTCAGAAAACAATTCTTTCTTCCCACACATATGGTTACTACACCCAGTATCCAAGAACCATATGTTCTTATCTGCAGAAAAACTATCGCTGGACAAAAGTAAGGTTTCATAACTCTCACCAGATTTTCAGTAGTGTTTTCAGCAATGTTTGCTTGATTTCCACGATTGTCCTCATTATACCAACAATCTGCAATCTTGTGTCCATACTTGCCACAATTGTAGCAATGAAATGGAAATTTACCTTGTTTGGTATTACCTCAATCTCTTCCTTGGTTGGAGTTACCACGTCTTCCTCCTTGGTTGAAGTTACCACGACCTTTTCTACTAGAACCTCCTCTTCCTCTTCCACGACCTCTACCAGATCCTCCACCTCTTTGATTAGTGCCAGTCACATTAAGGGTGACTTGGCTCTTCAAAGCTTCTTCTGCTAGTGGTTTCGACTTTGACGCAATCCTGTCAATATGACTTTCTACAATACCTTTCAGCTTTGCAATTGATAAGAGCTCAATTTTGTGTGACTCTGTGATCGAAGCCACCACATGGTCATACTTTATCGGCAAAGTTCGAAGAACTTTTTCAACCACTGCACCATCTTCAACCGTATCTCCGTACAACCTCATCTTATTCACCATATCAATAAGACGAGTGAAATACGTATCTACTGTTTCTACAGAGGTCATCTCACAATTATCGTACAACATTCTCAACGACTACAACTTGGACTTATGTGTCCGATCGACTCCTTTGTTTGACACATTTAAGATGTCCCAAGCTTGCTTTGCTGTTTGAGCACGAGCTAATTTCCCAAAAATTGAGTAATGAACACCTTGGTGAATCTGTCCCAATGCCAATTGATCTCGCCGGGTAACGGCTGCATCAGCTCCTTTGGGTAGACCAGGATCAACAAAGCTCCAAAGATTTTGAGCTTTCAAATGTGTGGACATCATAATTTGCCAATAATTGTAATCGAGTTTCCCGTCCAATTTGAGACCCGACCATACAATATTGAAATTTGCGGCCATAATTCACTACGAAAAATACCTTGTGGTTGAAAGGTTGACTGACTCTAATACCAAATGTAAGATATATTAAATAATACTATATCTATATAAGGTATATATATATATATATATATATATATATATATATATATATATATATATAATTAGAAGAGAGAGAGGGGGAGATAGAAGTAAATGTTTATCGATAATTGAAATGCATTACATCCTATTTATAGTGAAATAACAAAGCTAAGATTTAGGTCCATGAAGCCAAGAAACACTGCATCCATCCCACGTAATGCTAATGCTAAGCATGACCCATGTAATTTCTAAATTCTAACAAATTAATTTTTAATTTCAAACAAACTAATTACTACTTGATTTAACAATTATAATATTATTATTATTATAACAGCAACTAAGTTCGACGATCTAGTGACTAAACTAACTGAACAATTCATAAAAGAAGCCATGACTACTCTACAATCATTAATAGCAAAGTCAACATAGGAGAAGAGTTCAATATGAGTAGACGTTAAATAACGATGAAGATTGGAACAATTATTGAGCAATTCTACCGAAGACACTCCACGATCCTTAAGTCCTAACGCCTCTATACACTGCACGCCAATGTTTTTGCCATTAGAGGAGAGAAGTAACCTGATAAATGCCCGTTCATTGCCGTGATGAAGCCACAGCGCCCACCGTGGCTCTCCTCGTTGCTGGGATGTATCTTGCGTCGAAGTAGCATCTGGCTGCGCGAACTGGAGAAGCATCCACGGCGGATAAAGACCAAACTCTTTACCAGAGTTAATGAAAAATTAAGTTTAATTTATGTAGGATTTAATTTCATTTTTTGTCCTAGATTTATATGTGGTAGTTCATTTTTAGTCTTTTTTAATCAGAATATCCATATTTGGTCTTAGTATTTTTGTGGAATGACTATTTTTGGACATCCTCTATCAACAGAACAGTTTTAACGCTGTTAAATACAAAGATATTTCGATCTTCAATTATAAATTTTTTCAACAAAAAAAAAAAAAAAAAAAAAAAAAAAAAACCAAAAAAACATAAAAGTATAGCGGGGTGGGGTCAACTCACTTTGTATATAAATAATCAAAATGCCTTTATATTTAACAACATTTTAACAATTTTGTTGACGGATAACCAAAAATTGTCATGTCACAATAATACAAGAACCAAATGTGGATATTCTGATAAAAAATGACTACAAGTAAACTGTCACTTATAAATTTAGAATAAAAAATGGAATTAACTCTTTATTTACCACACAATGTAATTATATGTAATGAATTACATACCCGCATGGGCAGCTCAACTGGTCATAGAGGTGAAACTTTAGAAGAATGACCAAGGATCGTGTCTCACCAGCCACAACAATCTCTCAAAGTGAGGGGGTTCCTTGTGCGCAGTGACTTTCATTTGGAAGAATGTATTGAATTACATGAATTATAAGTATTACGTGTGCGCAGTGACTTCCATTTGGAAGAATGTAATGAATTACATGAATTATAACTATTACGTACTATGCCGACTTCAATTGCTTGCCTAAGTAATGCTGTGGAATCAATAATTTGCTCTCTACTAGTCTAATGCCCTTGCAAACCATAAAAATTTAAGTAGGTAGATTTGTGGATAGGAACTTTTGAATTAATGAGAGAGAGAGAGTGTGTGTGTATTAGAATGGATAACTTCTTTAATGGAAAGAAAATTTGTTCAATTAAAATCAAAGACAAGAAATGTCCTTTGTCTGCCCATTTCTATCTTTCATTTGCAAAACAAGCACATTCACGCAATATAATATACTATCACATAAAATAATTGAGAATTTCAATAATTTTTACACCTCTAAATATGTCTATATCAGATTTTGTGAAATAATCTTACTTGTTTCCCCACCACCCTCTCTACCTTCATAATTACATTGATATTGCTCGCATGGGTAGCTCAACTGGTCATAGAGGTGAAACTTTGGAAGAATGACCAGGGATCGAGTCTCATTGGTGACAGTGTGGGAGCAACTTCTCAAAGTGAGGGGGGCTCCTTGTGCGCAGTGAACACCGGTCTAGCCTCTATGGTTCATGTTTAGTTGAGTTACCATGATTTACATTCTCCCAAATGCTCTGTCGAGCCGGGGTGTGGCGGGCCCTTAGGGGGTTGAGGTTCTTTCTTTTGGAAGAATAATTAGATTTATAGAAGGGTTGATTTTGTAATTTTAATTACACATGAATATGCCAAGTACCTTTTAATTTGATGATATTATCGTTAGTTGTTATTATTTTAAATGAAAGATTGTTAACACGTTTTGAACCGTTGTTAGTACCTTATATTTTGATCTCATAACATGCAATTATGATTTAATTTTTCTAACAATAATTAGAAGTATGTAAGTGTTGATAGAAGTCACACTGAATAATTGATGTCAATCCTTCCCTTGAACTTTCACTAAAAAAGTGCCTACTATACAAGATATTTAATAATAATAATATTAATAACAATAACAACACACATGTAATATATATATATATATATACATATATATATATATATATATATATATATTACATGTGTGTTGTTATTGTTATTAATATTATTATTATGGTTAATTCAATTTTTTGTCCTAAATTTATATATGTCATTTCACTTTTAGTTTCTTTTTTTTTTTTATAACATTCCCGTTTGGTCCTATTATTATTGTGGCATGATCATTTTTGTCATCTATCAACACCTATTTAAATAATGATGTTAGATACAATGATATTTTGGTCTTTTTTTATACAAATTGGGTTGACTTGCTAGAGTCACCTATGTTCTTCAATTGCAATTTGTGCCTCTACAACATGAGCATTGCAACCGTGAAATGACACATATAAAACTAGGACCAAAAGATAAATTAGAACTTAATATACTTATATGCTCTCATATTAAACGTCATTTAAACAAGTTTTTTGGTGGATAACAAAAATAATCATACTAGAAAAATACTAGGACTGACAGGAAGTGTTCTGAAAAAGAAGACTAAAAGTAAAAAGTCATATATAAATCTACAACAAAAAAATGAAATTAACTCTTAAGGGGTTGTATTCAATCATGACTTTCATAGAGTTTTAAAGACTTTTATGAACTTTAAAAGTTTGGAGGTATTCAATTCAAACTTTTACAGTCTTTAAAAGTCAGGCGGTATTCAATCAAGATTTTTAAAGAGTCTTTAAAAGTCGTGTGGTATTCGTTTTTTAAAAGTCTTAATCGAATACCACACAACTTTTAAAGACTCTTTAAAAATCTTGATTGAATACCGCCTGACTTTTAAAGACTCTCTAAAAGTTTGAATTGAATACCTCCAAACTTTTAAAGTTCATAAAAGTCTTTAAAACTCTATGAAAGTCATGATTGAATACAACCCCCTTAGATTTTCAATGAGTTTTGTAGACTTTTTAAAATAAAAAGTTGATAAAAGTCTATGAATGTTTTTTATATAGATTTTTATAGAGTCTTATAAAGTTTTAAAAAATTTTGAACGACTCTATGAAAGTCAATCAAAGTTTATTAAAATCTATCATTTTAAAAGTCTTTAAAACTCTACAAAAGTCATGATTGAATACACCCTCCTTAGAGTTAATTTCATTTTTAGTCATAGATTTATAGGTGTCAACTCACTTGTAGTCATTTTTTTCAAAACATCCACGTTTGGGCCTAGTATTATTGTGGCATGACCATTTTTTGTCCCCCATCAACAAAATTGTTTAAATGACGTTAAATACAAGGACATTTTGCTAAGGACCTTGTGGTCCAATGACACCAAGTTGCTCTATCATATGGAAAGTTGTGAGTTTGAGCTTTAGTGGAGTCAATATTGACTCTTTGTGCTACATACTACTAACAATTTGGTCTATTTAGTATTAAGTCATTTTCATTTCATTTTTGGTCTTAGATTTATATGTATCATTCTATTTGTAGTCCAATTTTTTTTAAACAGCTTTGTTGGTCCTAACATTATTATAGCACGACTTGGTCATTTGTCAACAAATATATTTAATTGACATAAAAAATAACATAATTAACCACTCAAAATCCTTCGTTTTTTTTTTATTGTTGGTAATAGAACCACATTGAGTTTGTGATTTTTCAATTTTTTTTTTTAAATTTTACA
Source organism: Ipomoea nil (assembly GCF_001879475.1). Classification (NCBI taxonomy): domain Eukaryota; kingdom Viridiplantae; phylum Streptophyta; class Magnoliopsida; order Solanales; family Convolvulaceae; genus Ipomoea; species Ipomoea nil. Next base: position 4,543,261 of record NW_017617070.1, read on the forward strand.
GTAGACTTATGTATTGTAATGATTTTATTGTCACGAAGAAAAAAAGAGAAGAATTTTGAGTGATTAATAACATCATTTTTAATGCCATTTAAACATATTGGTTGGCGGAGGATAAAAACGGTCATGCCATGTGGTAGGGAATATCCCGACCGACATAGCTTTACCCCGACCGAGCTGCCTTTGTCTTTTCCTCTTTGTCTTTGCAGATAACAGGTCGGGCTTCATGTGAAGAACTCGGTCGGGGTCCGACCGGGAGTTGCCCGAGCGATAGTGTCGACCACCGAGCAGTAGCCCTTTGGCGAGAGAGCTGACAAAGGACAAGTGGCGGCTCCTTGCAATGACAAACAGGGCACCCGGGAGGGTGACACGTGGTGGCTACGTGGAGAGCATGCCGAACGACCGGATTTGTGTCTCCGGTGCAGCGGCTATAAATACCCACAGTAGCTACAGTGTAGGGGACTTTTGGACGATCGATAGGTTGTTACTAGAGAATCCCGACTGCAGTCAGTCGGCACTCAGAGCAACCAAGTAGATTGTACTTAGGGTCTTTACCGTGATCAATAAAGATATTTTCTTGCTTTAATTGGTCTCGGGTATTATTTAAATATTGCTTACGTAGAATTAGCAGTATCATTTTGGCGCCGTCTGTGGGGAACCGTGCAAGAAAGCAACGTCTTGACGAGCACTCGGTTCCTTTGCAACGATGTATCCGTGGGTGTACAACAATTTCGCTGACGACCAGGTGGATGCAGCGAGTTCATCCGATCACCACGCTACCCAACAGCAAGGTCAGACGGTGGACTTGAATCTTAATCTCTCACCACCACATCCATCCAACACATACCCGGCTGCCCAACAGCCGGTGAACTACATTCAACCGGGATACCCAACACCCGGTCAGCCGTATCCGCAATAGCCGGCGATGTATCCCGGTCAGTATCCGTACCCGGTCCCACCTCCGCCGTATGGGTACTGGCCTGGCCAACCGATGTACTACACTCCCCCGGTTGGATATCCACCATATACGCCTGCTTACACGGCTCCAGCCGCCGCCCCTCCAGTTTACCCGACCGCACAGGTAGAGCCGCAGCATCAGTCTGCTTCCCGGGCTCGACGCTCGGCTCGTTCGCGGTTGGGGTCGGGGGGTGCTGATGCGATGGAGGCACCGTGGCAGGCCCAGCAAGCGGCCGAGGTTCCCGCCCAAACGGAGGATCCCGAAGAAGTTGCCCGAGCAGCAGCTTTCAATCGTCTTCCACCGGAGATGCGTCAGCGTTTGGGACCCCAAGACCCGAACCGCCAGCAAGAAGACGTACAGATGCAGGAGGCCTGCCAGGAGGCTTCATCCGGGTATAGCGGGTCGAGATCTCACCGACGACGACGCGCTCGGGACACAGCTCAAGCTGCCCAAGCCGCCGAGCTCAACGAGACCCGAGGATTGCTCTACAACCTCTAGGCGAAGTTTGCGCAGTTCAGAAACGCGCACCCTGCAACACCCCCGGTCGACCAATCGACCTTGCACCAGACGCCTTTTACAGCGGCGATGATGGCGCAGCCTTACCCGCTTGATTTAAAGGTCTCTGGAGAGAAAAGTTATGATGGTCGGACGGACCCCGAGGTCCACGTTAATGACTTCTACAGCAATATGATGCTGAAGGGCGTGTCAGACGCCGTAATGTGTAGGGCATTTTATTCCACACTTACCGGTCGAGCGGCGGAATGGTTCCGGACCTTGCAGCCGGGTTCGATCGACAAGTTTGACACCTTGGCGATCAAGTTCGTGAGGAAGTTCGTCACTTCCAAAGTCGTAAGGAAGCCCTATATGTATCTGGAGAAGGCCAAGCAGCTTGAAGGGGAGAGCTTGACCGACTTCCTCGTCAAGTGGAAGGCGGCGGTCAGGGAGGTCGAGCCCATGGATGATGCGACCGCCACCCATATGCTTCATATCTCTCTCCGGGCGGGATATCTGTACCAGGACTTCATTCTACACCCCCCGGCCACGTATGAGGAGGCCCTTCGAAGGGTCACAGATTATGCCAACGCCGGTGAAGCGAATGCCGTAAAGCGCTCGCAGGAGGTCGGGTCTTCGTCCCGTAAACCGGCCGGCCGGGCGGAACACCGATCGGGCGATGACCATCCCCGATCCCGCACCAGGCCTAGTGAGTTTACGGCCTTGAACCGATCCGCAGCGGAGGCCATGCAGTACGCCCAGTCCTGCAATCTCATCAAACTCCCCCACCCCGATCGAGACGGCCCCGACAAGAGTAAGCATTGCGCTTACCACCGATGTGCCGGGCATGACACTGAAGAGTGTACCCACTTGCGCCAACTGTTGGAGGACTTGCTCAATCTTGGGAAGTTGGACAAGTGTGTGGGGAGGAGAGAAGACCCCAAGAGGAACACCGATCGGAGAGATCACCGGCGCTCCCATCACCGTTCCGATCGTTCTGATCATGAAGGACGCTCCGATCGGTCAGGTCAGGATCGAAGAGACGATCGAAGAGATGATCGTCGTGATGACCGACGGGACCCTGACCCTCCGTCTAGCAACCGACCAGCAGGAAAGCCGACCATCCACGTCATTTTCGGTGGATTGGAAGACGCTTCCCGACCGCGGAGTAATTGCCCGGTCGCCATAGTGGATTCCCGGGAGACCGGGAAGAGGTAGAAGATGGAGCCCATAACCTTCACCCTCGAAGATCAACCCAGCAGCGGTGACCACGGTATGGAGGCGCTCGTGGTCACGATTGATGTCAAAGGGACTGACGTCCAGAGGGTTATGGTAGACCCTGGCAGCAGTGTAAACGTCCTTTATTTGGACGTGTTCGAGAAACTTGGACTTGACAGGAAGGAGCTGACTCCGGTCGGTGTACCACTGTCGGGTTTTATCGAGGCTCTCATTTACCCCGAGGGAAAGATAACGCTCCCGGTCGAGATCGGCACGTCCCCGAAGTCGATCAAGACGGAGTTAGAGTTCGTTGTGGTCAACCTCCATTGCGTCCACAACATTATCTTGGGCCGACCCGCCATTATGAAGATCGGTGGGATAATTTCAATGCCCCATTTGTGCATGAAATTTCCCACCCCCAACGGGGTCAGCGTAGTCCGCGGCGACGTTCAATCCGCCCGGAAGTGTTACACCCGAGCGGTAAATAGACGTGATTCCGGTCAGTCTTCCCGGGTGAATACTATAGCCAAAGAGGAGGCTAAGGATCGGAAGGAGCAGCCTGAGCCTTCCGAAGAGATCGAAGAAGTTCCCCTGTCCGAGGACCGACCGGACAGGAAGATTAAAATTGGTCAGGCCCTCACCCCCGAGCTCCGAGCGGAGATCTTAGCCATACTCCGGGAGTACGCTGACATCTTTGCATGGGGGCCTGAAGACATGCCCGGGATCGATCGATCGATAATTTGTCATAAGCTAGCCGTCGATCCCGCAGCAAAGCCGGTCGTGCAAAAAACCCGGCACCTTTCTTCCGATCGCCGTGAGTTTGTTAGAGAAGAAGTTAAGAAGATGGCGGCGATCGAGCACATCCGACCGGTGATCTATCCCGAGTGGGTGGCCAACATTGTCCTTGTTCCTAAGCCCCCAGCTTGGAGGATGTGCATTGACTTTACCGACCTCAATAAGGCCTGTCCGCTCGACCCGTATCCTCTACCGAGTAACCACCAGATGGTCGACGAGACGGCCGGGGCCGAGTTGATGAGTTTCATGGATGCATTCAAGGGTTATCATCAAATCATGATGCACCATGAAGATGAGAGCAAGACAGCCTTCGTGACCCCGGACGGGCTGTATTGCTACCGAGTGATGCCGTTCGGTCTCCGAAACGCGGGAGCGGCCTACCAGAGAATGGTCAATATGCTCTTCGCCGATCTGTTGGGCCGAACGATGGAAGCTTACATTGATGATATGCTGGTCAAGAGTCGGGACCGATCCGACCACACTCGAGACCTTCGGGAGTGCTTCCAGATCATGAGGAAGTACCAGTTGCGGCTGAACCCAACCAAGTGCACATTTGCGGTTCAGACCGGAAAGTTCCTCGGCTACATGATGACCAAGAGAGGAATTGAGCCAAACCCGGCCAAAGTAAAAGCGATTCTGGACATGCAACCACCTTCTACCGTTCGGGAAGTCCAGCAATTGACCGGTCGGTTGGCAGCCCTCAGCCGATTCCTCTCCAAGCTAGCCGAGCGCGCTTTACCTTTCTTCAAGGTATTGCGGAAAGTTAATGGATTCGTCTGGGACGAAGAATGCCGAGCGGCTTTTGATGAGCTGAAGGAGTATCTCATGTCCCAAATCGTGCTCTCAAAGCCCGAGCTCGGAGAAGAGCTAGACGTGTACCTCGCCGTCTCCGATCGTGCAGTAAGCGCAGTATTGTGCCGAACCGATCCGGAGGGGGTCCAGCGACCGGTGTACTATATAAGCCACGCGCTACATGGTCCCGAGCTCCAGTACTCCCGGTTAGAGAAGGTCGTCTACGCCTTATACATTGCCGCGAAGAAGTTGGCTCCCTATTTCCAGGGTCGAGCAATTCGCGTTTTGACCGATCAGCCGATCGGGACACTCCTCCGAACTGCTTCATCATCCGGTCGCCTAGTCAAGTGGGCGTTGATGCTGACCCAGTACGCGATCGAATACCGACCAAGACCAGTCATCAAAGGTCAAGCTTTGGCTGATTTCTTGGTCGAGTGCACCGCCCGGGATACCCGACCCCCCCGAGGTCGCGGATCCCGAGGCTGAGTGGTGGTCGTTGGCTACTGACGGGTCGAGTAGCAAGAAAGGGGCAGGAGGAGGAGTGGTGATCACGAGCCCGGAGGGATTCAAAGTCTATTTTGCTCTCATGTATCAGTTCTATCCGACCAATAATGAAGCCGAGTACGAAGCCTTTGTTAATGGCTTACAGTGCGCTCGGGACTTGGGGGCTGAATACATTCGAGCTCAAACAGATTCCGCGCTCGTGGTCGGTCAGGTTCTCGGGGACTATGAAGTCAATGGAGAGCGTCTACAGCTATACCGAGACCTAGCCATGGAGAAGCTTGCTCAGTTCCGGGGGTATACCATCCGGCACATACCCCGATTGGATAATGCCGACGCGGACATCTTGTCTAAGTTGGCTCAAGACGCCCCGGAACACATGTCAAAAATTGCTCGGATTTTGGTGATCCCGAGACATAGCATCCATCGCCTACCGGTCAATCCAATCCAGCCGGTAGAAGACAATTGGATCACCGATCTGAAGGAGTTCCTCGAGCACGATCGACTTCCGGACGACCCTCAGCGTGCTCGGAAGGCCAAGCTTAGAGCCCCGAGGTTCCAAGTCTTGGACGGTCGTCTCTATAGGCGATCGTATGGAGGTCCTCTTATGCGTTGCTTGACCGCATTTGAGGCCGATCTGGTTATGAAGGAATTGCATTCGGGGATATGTTCTTCACATCAAGGAGGTCGATCACTAGCCCGTCGTATCATGCTGATCGGGTACTATTGGCCGTCCCTCCAGCTAGACTGTGAAAAGTTAGCTCGGGAATGTGAGACGTGCCAACTGTTTGCCCGGATGCCTTGACGACCGGCAACCTTCTATCAGCCGGTCACGACTGCAATTCCCTTCGCTAGGTGGGGGGTAGACATCTTGGGCCCCTTCCCTCAGCCATCCGGTCGGAGAAAGTTCGTGATTGTCGCCATTAATTATTTCTCTAAGTGGATAGAAGCCGGGCCTTTAGCCACGATCACTTCTCAGCAGTGTGCTCGCTTCCTTTGGCGCAATGTGATTTCCCGCTTTGGTGTGCCCGTGCATCTCATTAGCGACAACGGCCGCCAATTCGTAAGTTAGTATTTCTAAAACTTCTTGGCCACGATCGGGACGACTCACGTCCGGTCGTCGGTGGCTTACCCGCAGGGGAATGGTCAAGTGGAGAACGCTAACCGGACGATTTCGAAAGGTCTAAGAAAGAAGCTGCACTCGGCTGGTCGTAGTTGGGCCGATGAGTTGCCATATGTGTTGTGGACTTATCGGACGACCCCGAGGGAGGCTACTTTGGAGACCCCTTTCGCCCTGGTTTATGGAGCGGAAGCCCGACTCCCGATCGAGGCTTGGATCCCGACCGATCGAGAAAGAACCTACAATGCGGAGGAGAACGAACTTGCGATGGTCGTGGATCTCGATGGGGTCGAGGAAAGGAGAGAGTTAGCCGCTCGGCGGATGGCCGAGTATCAGAAGCGAGTCAAGAGTTCAAAGGACGTCCGGGTCAACCCTCATTATTTTCAGGTGGGAGATTACGTTTTACGACGAAGGGAGGCCAGTCAACCTTTGGAGGGCGGAAAGCTAGCTCAAAATTGGGAAGGGTCGTACATCATCAGTGCTATTATACGGCCGGGTACATACCGACTGGAGACAACGACCGGTCGAGTAATCGAGGGGACTTGGAATTCCGAGCACCTCGTTATGTTTAGGCATTAGCCTATTTTTTGTAATCTTTGGACGAAGTGGGGGCTCGACCTGTGAGTTAGTCCCGGTCGTCAGTTGTAATTAAATTTATGGTTGTAAATATTTATTCAACCGCCTGCGTGCGGGAGGTTTTAATGTATATACGATCGGTGATTGCTCGACCGTTTGCATACGGCGGCCCAGTCGGTTATTTTCTTTACCTACATTGCATGCAGTTTAATTCATCGTAAAGATACATCGACCGAGCGACCCTATCGACCGGTCAAATGCGCTCCTCTTCGACGGACATTCGAGTCACGCCACTGATCGGGGAAGCTAGGAGCTCTCAGCATAATTCCCCGATCCACTCAACTTCTTTACAGTATCGCACTCACTCGTGCCTCGAGAGCACAATAGTGTGGGGGCTGGGACAAGGAAGTATCTATAGGCCCGTCGCTCGGGAAAAACCCGACCGTGGGGGCTTACCCATTTTCAAAAATTTCGTCAAGGCCTGGAGATCGGGTTGGCCAGTATGATGTTGAAATTTCAGATGCACGACCGGGCCTTAAGCCCATAAGGTCGGGTGTCAAACGAATTCGATTGCTGCATGACCGGGCCAAAAGGCCATGAGGTCGAGCAGTTAGGGTCGGCGCATGTATGGCTAAAAGTTAAAAACGCGAAAAGAAAGACGAACGGCACAAGTTAAACAAAATACAAGTTTTATTGATTGAAAAGAGTGCCTGGTACAAATTCGGGACCGGGCTCCCGATTAAGATCATTACAGAATAACGGAGCCATAACTACTTCTTCGTCTCCTTCGCTTCATCCCTCTTAGAAGTACCCGCCTCGCTCGGGGTGGTTCCCGTTGACGCAGTCGGGTTGGCCGTAGTCTCCTTTGAGGCAAAGGGGGAAGGACCGGGATCAGCGAAATCGGGAGGGAGTGCAGACAGTACGAGTTGGAGGTCGTCTCCTTCGAGAGCTTGCCCCAATCGCTTCTGAGCTTTCTCAAGCATCTTCCTTTGGCCGGCCTTGAAGGCCCACCGACCAAAGGATAAAATTAGATCCTCCCCGATCTTAGTCCGTCGAGCGGCTGTGAGGAAGGCTGAGCCTATTTTGTCATCCTTAAAAGCTGACTGGGCCAGCTCGTCCGGATTCTCCAGTTGGGTTTTCAATTCCTTGTTTTCCCTGATCGCCCGTTGGGCGACCTTCTCCGCCAGGACCCGGTCCTCTTCACTCTTCTTCAAGGCCTTCTGGACCTTCTCCAGCTCGGCCTGGATGTCCTTAACCTCCTGAAGACGTCGAGCAGCCATCTTCTTGTGACGGTCGACCTCCTCGGCTAGCATTGCCCGACCTTGTAAAAGTTGAGCCGCTCGGGAGATCTGCAATGAAAAAAATGTTTATAATCAGCTCGATCAGAAGCACTTGCATAAAGTTTAGAAGAAGAAGGTGCTTACCTCGGCCAGGTCGTGGCCAATCCGTTCAGCCACTTGAGTTGGGGTCATCTTCCCCAGATCTTCTTTAACTGGCCCGGCGTTGCTGATACGGGCCAGTATGGACGACTTGTCCTTGTTTCGCCCGGTCGATGGGCTCGGGCTGTGCTGTTCTCGGCGGCGTTTGATACCGCCCACCTCAGTTACGCCCCGTTCCGGCGCTTTTTCTTTGCCCCGGGCGACTTCCACCCGGGTAATCAGTACGTCGCTCGGCTCGACTACAAAGTCCTCGGTCGTCGTGATGGTCGAGGTCCCCAGGGGTCGGGCCACCGGAACTTCCTTTTGCCCGGTTGGTTTCGCCTTCGGTTTTTTCTTACCGCCAAGGGAAATCTTGGCGGGTGGAGGAAGGGAAGTGTCGTCATCTCCGAATTCGGCCATTTCTGCCAAAAAGAAAATAAACAGTTAGGTTGGGAAGATAAAGAGCAGTCGGGATATTGAGGGTCGGGGAAAGTAATTAGCCTCGAACCTTTACCCTTCCTCTTGCCCGAAGCGGGCATCCTTGCAATTGTTACACCCGCCGGCTCGGGTTTGTATGAATTTTCGGCCAGGTCGTAAACCGGGTCGGGAAGCTGGGCCGCTTCGTAGCACTCGGGCGATTTGAAGATGCGATACTCGTAAATCTCGCTCGAGATCTTGGTCACAGCATCTATGAGGGCCTGGGTCTCGACTGGGATGACTTGCCTTCGAAAATGTTGGCTCCAGACCCTCTCGATCGGGAGGATCCACGGATCATATTTTACCGAAAAGATCCGGTTTTTCCACCCCCGGTTGTTCCCGGGCAGCCCCTCAATCGAGCACTTATCTGCTCGGGACTGCGTCATCAGGAATCCACCCCCGTATGCGGCTGCCAGCACCTTCACTTGGTAGACGAAGTTGAAGAGCTCCATGGTGCAGGCTAAGTTGTGCCGATTACAAATTTGGGGGAAGCACGCAATCATCCGATGCGCGTTCGGGCAGATCTGACCGGGTACGACCTGGTAGTAACCCAGGAATGCGGTGAGGAGGCTAGAAAAGGGGAACGAGATCGGGGCCATTAACGAATCGTAATGCATCTCGAGCCACTTCCCCCGGTGCCGCTCGATGATATTCCCGAGCTGCCTGCCGGTGTCGAATTCGACCCGACCGGCGAGAGTTGCCACGATTCTGCTTGCTTCCCCTTTCGTCAGCAGGCTCATCTGGCCTTCGACGCTCTCGCTGTTGAGGAATTCAAACCCGTCCCCGCTTGGTGCCGCGAGCCCGGCCGGGTCTTCCTCGACCGCTTTCGCTTCGTTTGCCCGGTGTCCCACCTCGGGCTCAACCTGAGGGTAATCCCCTATTACCCTCGTAGGCGTTTCCCTAACGCCTTCATCCGGGGAATTTCGTCCGCTCGTGGACGTCTCATTGCTCCCCGACCCGCTGGAGCTCGACCCCGATGTCCCCGACGAGCTCGATGGCCCTTCTGGCTCGGGGGCTCGGTCGGGTATGTGCTGTGGTCGTTGCTCGACCTCTGGAGAGTAAGACATGATGTCCACCTCCTCGCTGCTCTGCACGATCATGTTGTCGTAGTCTGCGACTGAAGCGTTCTGGCTATCCGAATCCGACATGTTTTTCTACCTAAAGGTTGGTCGGGGGTTAGTACAGGGTTCGGGAAGTTAGATCGGAGTTAGTTCTACCCTACTCCTACACAAAGCTAAAAACAAAGCAAGAGTTAAAAGAGTAGAGACGTTACCGATCGAAGAAACTTGGCTGAAATTTGTAGATGAGTTGCTCGGTTGGTCTGCTGAATAGCTCGCTCGGGACTCTTTAAGGGTGCCGATTGGATCAGAAGATTGAGGAAAGTTCAAATGAAGGCCTCAAGGGCCTATTTATAGGAGAGCATTTGGGCGGGAAACCAATCCACTTGCGCGATGTGACCCGCACTGACTCCGAGGCGACCGTTGCAGTCGTAGATGCCGGCAGTCGCCGACACGTGGCAAGAAGAGGAATGACAGCTGGCCGGTCGGTTGGGTAGCCGACGGTTGGGCTTCTTCATCCCGTCCCGTTTTTTCCCGGACGGTCAAAAAGGCCCGAGCTGGGGGGCTTTTGGTAGGGAATATCCCGACCGACATAGCTTTACCCCGACCGAGCTGCCTTTGTCTTTGCAGATAACAGGTCGGGCTTCATGTGAAGAACTCGGTCGGGGTCCGACCGGGAGTTGCCCGAGCGATAGTGTCGACCACTGAGCAGTAGCCCTTTGGCGAGAGAGCTGACAAAGGACACGTGGCGGCTCCTTGCAATGACAAACAGGGCACCCGGGAGGGTGACACGTGGTGGCTACGTGGAGAGCATGCCGAACGACCGGATTTGTGTCTCCGGTGCAGCGGCTATAAATACCTACAGTAACTACAGTGTAGGGGACTTGTGGACGATCGATAGGTTGTTACTAGAGAATCCCGACCGCAGTCAGTCGGCACTCAGAGCAACCAAGTAGATTGTACTTAGGGTATTTACCGTGATCAATAAAGATATTTACTTGCTTTAATTGGTCTCGGGTATTATTTAAATATTGCTTACGTAGAATTAGCAGTATCACCATGATAATGCTAGAACACGGAGATGTTTTGAGAAAAAGACTAAAAGTGGAATGATACATATAAATATAGGACAAAAAAAAAACTTAATACTTAAAATTAAATACACTAAAATGTCATTATATTTAATGGCATATAAAATGATTTTGTTATCGGATGACCAAAAATGATCCTACTACAATAATATTAATATTTTAAAAACAAATACCAAAAATAAATTGACACATATGAATCTAAGAAACAAATAATGAAATTAACTCTTAACTGTTATTATTATTATTGACACATTTAGAACGCCCCGAGTCAAATAACACAAATCAGACAATTTAAAAAAGCGCGCTTACCTCTTTATGTTTGACATCACTCCTTCCCTCTCTGTTCAATGGAGGCTTCCAAAGTTCTAACGGTGTCTCCGCCAGACGTTCAAATGGCTCCGACTTCGGACATCGATTCTCAGCTCAACTCCATCGTCTCAGGTAATCTCTCTCACTCTCTCTTAATCTATACACGCACTTGTAAGCCCTCCATTTATGCTTCAATCAGCGATTAACGATGTTGCTTGAAGTAAACATGTACCCAACAAGCTTTATTCCTAACAGTAAGCTAAAAATCTCCGTTATAAGTGTTTCGAATTCTCATCTTTTTTTTTTTTTTTTGTTTCTCCATCGTGTATGTGTAGCCTTTTCAATTCGAGCGATGATGTGCTCAATTAAGCTGTGATATTTTATTAATCACATTTTATCGGAGGATTTTATAGAATGTATTATTCTAGCTGCTATTTGATTGATAATTCGGTATCTAAAATTTAGGTTTTCTTTTTTGATTGGAATATTTTCCCTAACTTATGCCTACTGCATTATAATCTTTATTTTGTATTTTATTATTAAACTTTTAGCCTTGTACATTGATACATTTTGAGCATTCGGTTGAATAATTTGTATTGGATTTAGTTTCCTCTCGAAGTTATAGGTCATATTTTTGAGTTTTCGCGTACGTAATTCATAATTCTGTGTTCTTTCAGGGTTTCTTCCGTGTTTTTTTTTTTTTTTTTTTTTAAATATTTATTTTATTTTAAATTACCTCTGTGATATGAGAAATCAATAGATGTCATAGTAACCTTTTTGTGGTCGCTCAAATTAGTGTGTTATTGGCTGTGTCAATTTGATAATTGTGCAGATTCCCTCAACTGAGAGCTTACTTCTTATGTTAAAACAAATATTAAAAACAAATCTCATTAGGCTGTTTACTATCTATTTTGGTCATGTAGAAGCCGAACTATTTTGATCAGTCACCATTGAAGTATTGATGCCTAGTGTCATTGATAGCCTCTAGTTTTGCTTGTCATTCAAAACCTGGGAAATCGATTGTGGTGAATTTTCTAAAGACTTGTTATGTATCATTAATGGAATAACCAGGTAAAAAGGTGCTAAGATGGAGGGAAGTGTTCTAGATATTATGCAATCATCACTTTTTGCCCTGGTCTTGGCACTTCACTGTGGCATAATTCACCTGTCCTTTTCTCATTAATGTAAAATTAATAACTTTTAGTTACTGGCAGGCCTTGAGTTTTATGTTTTGTAGCTCAAATTAATTAATAGTGGAGATTACTTATAACTTTGATAGTTGGCAGCCTCTGTTCTTCTATGCAGGCTTTTAATAATGTAGTGTTTTTTGTGTTCTGTATTTTTGACAATGATATTTTGAATGTTATAAACCTGCAGATCTCTCACAACATGTGCAAGTTGTAATGGAGAACATGGTCAAGATGATAAAGTGAGCTGCCTCCACTATTAATATTGGTTCTGTTTGTTGGAACACAGAAACAGAAACAAAACAAAATGTTTAAATGAAAGTGATGGGTTTGAAAGTTCACCGGTGTCCCTCTTACATGTGCTGCACTGTATCTCCATAGTTCTCCAGCATCATGTTGTTCTATAATTGGCATTCTCTAGACATTAAATACTTATGCTGACTTTCTTTTTAGTTTTTGTGATTGAGTGCTATTCTAGTCTTGATTATGTATTTCACTTTTCTTAACTCTAAATTACTTATTCCTCACTTGTCCTGATTTAGTCAACACTATTTCTTCTTTGGCTTATCACTTATCTTCTTGTGTGCCTACTACAGGGAAATCGACCAGAACTCAACTGACATAGTGGAAGATATAGAAAAGTGCAAAGACACTGCTCTTGAGAGGAAGAGAAGTTTAGAAGAACAGAGGGAGCATTTTCAGAAAGCTGCTTATGCTGTTCTAAACATGCTGAATAATGAAGAGATCAGCTGATGCTGTAAGTTTTAGCCAACTTATATTTTTAGTCTGGATGATTGATAGTAGGACATATACTTAACAATTTGACGTTGCTAGTGCTACATGTAAACCACATGGAAATTATGTTCAGGGCAAACAAATTTTCTCTAATTCTTGACTTTCTGACTCCTAATAGTTGGCTCAAGTGTTGTTTGCTTATATTTTTTCTAAAATAGAATGTAAAGAATAGAGGAATTTATCATTGTCCACGAAAAACTTGGCCTCTGAAATTTTACTCCCTTCAGGACTCATATTGTTGTGTAGTTTCAAGAATATTGATGGCCAGAAGACCACTCTCTTTTATAGCTTGACCTTCTAGTTTCTATGCATCTAGTGACTTTGCTGCTAGAACTACAACTTTTATCAGGGAGTTTTGGGCACTTTAATTGTTTCAAGAAATACATGAATGATCATTACATTTTCTTGTAATGCACTTAAAGCCACTTATGCAGTGAGGACAATAGTTCCTCTTCTTCCCAAATTTTCTTTTCTGGGAAATATCCACACCTACCAGACCACATATAATATGTTATTTGATGTGGCCATATAATGGTTGTTTCTCTACTATGCCATTCTGATATTTAGTTTATGCATAATTCACAAATACATGTAAGCACAGACAAACTTAACTTGATGCTTAAATCTATTTAGCACTAGCAACTATTATTAATAATATTATTATTATTTTAATTTTATTTTTCTTTATTACCTGAGCAGATTTGTGTGACCTGTGACCTGTGACCTGTGACCAGACCTACCTTTTTGTTCTGGACTGATTTGCTGTTTCTTGAAATGTGACTGAGCAGCATAGGCCAACTGTGTAAAGAAGATGTAAAGTTGTTAAGTAGTGTTTCCTTGTTGATATTCTATGAGTGTAATGTTCATGGCTTCGACTTTAAACTTTCCACTTATTACATAGTGCTTTAGATCTTAAGTCCATGGTGTTGAGTAGCAGTAAAAAGGCCTGCTATACAAAACAGTTTGGGATTTTGAATGTTAGAGTAAAAGATGTAGTGATTGAACAAAGAGCTAAAATGCAAGGTCTTGGAAAGTATTGGTCTAACATTTAAAAAAACAATTGAATATGAAGTTCAGTTTTTAAACAGCTTCACATATTCTTGTAATTTGAAATTAAATTATAACTTTGCATCTTGGGTGCTATTTTAATGAAATTTGAGCCTTATAATGGGGCGTTTCACGTTTGGTTGCAAGGAGGGAATTATGAAGAATAGAATTGCGCACACATTCACATTGAAATGCACATATACACCATTAGCAAGGAAAGCAAGAATAAAAAATTCAGTAAATTCACATACTTGACTAGTGTACAAACACATAATTAGATACAAATAACACTACAAACAAATGCATATGTATATGTACTATAGTGTACACATGTCACACTTATACATTGCATTGTATACACGTTCACATTAAAATACACATATACATCATGCATCACCACTACCAATAAGGAAGACAGATCAAAAACCCTAATTGATTGACATACGTGATTAGTGCATAAATACATCATTAAATACAAATAATATCACAGGTAAATGCGTACGCATATGTATAATACTACACACACGCCAAGTTTACAATGCACTCACAAATCACATGAACACAAAGTGCACACTAGTCCACTACAAGGTGCATACATATGATGATAATCTAGCCGAGAGAAACCAACCGTGCAAATGCATACCTACGGAGGCCACAATGCACACTAGTACATTGCCTGTGAAAATTATACATATGTCAATCACAAATATAGATAATATTATACTCAAAAGGTATATAATTAAAAAAACACAAAAATCAATTTGATTCCATGGCTGAAAAAAAAAAACATAGAAGAAGAAAAACTCAAAATAAGATAGAAAAAGAACCTCACACAAAGGAGAGTACATTAGTAAGAAAATCTTAATTTATAATAAATTCAACTCTTAAAATCAAGCATAAAAGATTTAACATCGGTGTATAATTATTCCAACCTTCAAAACACAAACCAAAATTAATAAAGCACTCCTATGTAAATAAAATGGTGAATAAATTTGAAAAAAAAAAAATTAAAAATCACATGTCCAAGATCGATAGACCAAAGTTGTCCACAGTTCTCATGTTAGATACTCTATATATATATATATATATATATATATATAGGATCGCGTTCAGGTGCGAATAGCACGTCTAAGAGAGAACTGAGAGCCATCCAGTGCACGTTACGTGTCCAGATCAACGAATCAATGTAATTTTTAAAAAATGACGTGGTAGCATTTGCGTAAATAATTTAAATTTTGGTGCATATAAATATGTTATATGTGCAAGTAGTTGGTGCTCCTTTGCAAGTAAAAAGTACAGGTAAAATCACTTACAAGTGCACCTACTTTCACCTACAATTGCATGTAATTTTGCATTGTTAATATTCATTGATCTGAGTTCGTTCTGTTTGGCATAGTTTTTGTTCTTGCGGGGTAATTCAACAGGTAATTAGTACCCGTGAAAATCACCCGCAAGATGGCTTGAGGGAGGGGTTGGTGGGATAAGTGCACCTTGTTGATGCTCAGTACAAATGTTACTTGCACCTGTAATACATTTTACCTGCATTTGTAATACATTCTACCTGCATTTGTAATACATTTTACATGCACTGAATACATTTTACTTACACTTCGATGTTCAATTATTTACGAAAATGTCACTGCATTTTTTAAAATAATTAGTGTTTCTCATCCCTTAGACCTGGACACGAAGCGCGCACGGGATGATTTTCAGTTCTCTGCTGGGCACTCGTTCGCATGAGAGTGCGCTGGTGAGCTGTCGTAGGCTCCCAAATTAAAACCTTACAAACGTAGTAGCGAGAGTAAGGATCGATCCCACGAGGAGTAACTAGTTTAACTTTTGTGCTCAAGGAAATAATGGGGGGTTTGGAATATATCGAGAATAAAGATTAAGTAAAAGATAATTTAATAAACAAGAGATTAAATAAATCGAATAAAGCAATGAAAATAATATATCGAAAATACTTATAATAAGGAGCCTTGGTTAGTAAAGATCCACCACCGGAATTCAACACTGATCATTGATTAATAAAGTAATTAATATGCAATTGAATATTTGTCGTGAAATTATTTCATTTCTGTTTTCCCTTAGTTGTAGGTAAATAAAGCACAAGCGGTTTAATTACCCCTAACTACTAAATAACCTAAGACAAGCGCTATAGATTTAATTTAATAGCAGCAATAGGAACTGGGAAAACCGACAAACTAAATAACACAAGCACAAGCGGTTGCATTTAATTTAGGAAAATATTCTTCCCGAGTCCAATTATCACTAAGCCGTCAATAATTAACCCAGTTGCTACTGAATATTAGAATAATTTGTAGCACAACATTATCTAATATAGCAAATAATTATATCAAATAAATAACTAGTAGGCCTCCCTAGCAATTAATTGACACAATTATTTCAAATAACTTAGAAGAATATTTAATACTCAAATGCATAAAAAAATATATAATAAAAATAAATAAATAACCTTACAGCGTAATGAACTCCGGGGCTTCAATTCACTAAACCAAACAAGAAATTAGCCGCGAATGGGCATTGATAACAACCTTAAAGAATATTCGAGAGGGGAAGAATGAACGTGAAATTGTCTCCCAACAACATAATTCATCTTACTATTTATACATGTTTCTAAGCATTTTCCTTCCACTAATTTTCTATGTTTGCGCCATGATGCCGAAATGGTCTTCCGGACAATTGCACGCCATTTCCTCCTTCTTCGCCCTTGAAAATTCTTCACGCCACAAAAAAAAAGAAGACAAAATATATGTTTCATTTGTTGTTCAATGCTTTGGAAATTAAAGTGAATGTGGGCCACTTAAATAATATATAATATATAGATATACATGTATAATGCATATATATATATAGTAGTACATAATATATATGTATATATAAGTATAGTACGTAATATGTATTATATATTATATATATTATATATTATATATTAAATATTATATATATTAAATATTATATATAAAAAGAACTAATTATTAGATAATATTAAATAACTAATGCAAAATTATTATAAAGATGTATCTAAAATATGAGTGTAAAATGTGCCCATCATGCGCCCATATATATATATATATATATATATATATATATATATATATATATAATAGTGCGCTCAGGTGCGAACTGTCCACCCAAAAAAGAAATGAGAACGCATGTCATCCATTTACGTGTCCAGATTCAACGGATGAGAAACACATTTTTAAAAAAAATACACGGTAATATTTTCGTAAATAATTGAATATCAAAGTGCAAGTAAAATGTATTACAAGTGCAAGTAGCACTTTCATATATTGCACATATATGCAAATAAAATGTATTACAAGTACAAGTAAAATGTCAATACTAAGTGCACCTAATGTTATACCTTGTTGCACCTACCTTTATAATTAATTGCACCTAGGTACATAAATATTAACAAGATAAATTACTTGTACTATTAGTGAAAATAGATACACTTGTAAGCGATTTTACTTGCACTTT
The DNA here is from genome assembly GCF_001879475.1 of Ipomoea nil. Classification (NCBI taxonomy): domain Eukaryota; kingdom Viridiplantae; phylum Streptophyta; class Magnoliopsida; order Solanales; family Convolvulaceae; genus Ipomoea; species Ipomoea nil. The sequence goes on from NW_017617070.1 coordinate 4,560,596, forward strand.
TTATTTGCAAAGGTGAACTAACTACTTGCACTTGTAACACAATTACTTGCACCAAAGTTTGAATTGTTTACGAAAATGTCACTGTTATTTCTGAACATGTGGACAACGATAAATGGTTCTAATTTCTCTTAGGCAACCGTTCGCATTATAGTGTGCCCATATATATATACTAGTTTTTTACGCGCATTGCGCGATTGGGATAATGCCCAATGCTTTTTTGTTAAATAAGTACTTTAAAGTATATTAAAGCAGAATTATATTGAAAATTTTCATGCATAGATAATTGAAGGTTAAATTTGCGTATTTAAATAGGTAATTCTTCTCCCAAAGGTTGAGTCCCCAACACCAAGGGCCCCCCATACTCCGACTGGATAGAGCATTGTGGGAAGTTGTAAATCACGGTGACTCAATGGTTCAGCAGACAGGATCAAATGCTGATACGCACAAGGAATCTGCCCACTTTGGACATAATTCCCACACTGCCGCTGCCGAGGTTCAAACCTTGGTCTCTTCTCCCAAATACTACCCACTATACCATTGAGCTAAGCCCGTGCGAGTTAAATAGGTAATTCTAAGTTTACAAATGCAAGATAATATAGTCAAGATTGATTATAATTGTCAATAAAATAATTGTATAGGTATAGTTGAAACCAAATACGGGACATAAGGGAGAACAAATAAAAATTAGGGCATAAAATATTAAATATATACTAATATTGTTTGAGGAGATTCCGACATTAGGATTTGTGGTTAAGTTCTGTTAAGACTTTAATATTAGAATTAGATTAATGGTGTAGTTATAATACTATAATAGACTTTAATATTAGAATTAGACTAACGGTGAATTAACGGAAAAGTTAAATGGATAATCATATAATTAAGGATAAATTAGAAAATCTTAAAAGAAAAAAATTAAAACCTGAACAATATGAACCATTCATTTATTTTAATAATTTGGCGGTCATTTTTTCTACCCAATGTTAATAATTAAATAAATTCGCTGGTCAAATCCGCTAGTATAATCCGCTAACGCTAACCGCTAACTGTTGATTGTCAAACAAGGACATTGCGAGGTAGTTCTCACTTCAATTTGTTTTGTGATTTGAATACTCTCTTTGTCACAAAATCTCTCAAGTAGTTAATATGGTTGGCTTTATTAATTATATTTTTTTAATTTTTTCATGGTATTAATAAAATACTTGGTAAATAAATATATAGCATTATTTTGTATTATAACTTTGATATTTAATTAGAAAAATAGTGCACAAAAAAGATAATAGATAATGTAGTGAATATAATCAATTAATGAATTTGAATGTAAAAATTTTTACATTTGAGAAAAATTAAGACAATATAACTAATGAAAATATTTCTTTTAATTAATTTATTAATAATTAATAATGTTTTTTTCACTGAATAAAGACATTGTAAGGACAATGTAGCGAATATAATCAATTAATAAATTTGAATATAAAGAATTTTTTTATTGAAAAAAAATAAAGACAATATAACTAATAAAATTATTTCTCTTATTTAATTTATTGATAATGAATAAATTTTTTTTTTTGAATAAAAGCATTGTGGACACATAATTCTAAATTAAAGAAATGCATATGTATTATTTTTTGTTGTAACTACTAAATTATTATTATTATTTATATAATTTAATAAGAGTAAAATAGAATACTAATTATGCCGCATTCAAAAAAAAAATAATAATAAAAAAAGAATACTAATTATGCCAACTTTAATTGGGATGAGGTTCGAACCAAAGACTTTTTTTTTATTAAAATCAATGAGTAAGTTAACGGTGAACTAACGGCAATTCTTAAAATTTTAACGGAATTAGTAACGGTGTGTGGGTATTTTAGAAAATTTTAGTGTAAAATTTAAATCTGATCAATCTTTTAATCAATCTGAGCCATTCATTTGATTGAAATCTGTGACCGACATTTTTTCTACCCATTATAGGTCTAAGTCTCTTGGACTCTTATTAGTATAGTAGATATAGTAGATATATATATATATATATATATATATATATATATATATATATATATATATATATATATATATATAGAGCGAGAGAGAGAGAGAGAGAGAGAGAGAGAGAGAGGCATGTGGTGATCAAAATGATTATCATTTTATTATCCAATCCAAAACTTAAATTATAATATCAGATGCTCTTGAGTTGCTTCAAATTTTCTGTTCAACTCATATTCTGCTTTCCACACACAAACAACAAACATTTCATAGTACGTACTACAATTTGTCTCCCCTCAGCTTGGGATGGAACACAAAATCACCTATCTTTTCTCCCATTCTATGATTTCTATCCTATTGTATTACCATTGAAGCAGTCCAACAGATGAGTAATTACATGGAGAACAAAAAACCCTACAAGAGCAGGAAACCAAACCATTTCCCTGAAAATTAAAGAGGGAGGATCAAATAAAAAAAATGAAGTCCACCCCATCCCTGCCTGCCCTGCCTGCTTGCTTCTACACATTATTACTGTTATTCATCATTCATGTATATTGTGACAAAAAGTACACAATCTTTTGTTTCAGCCCCAGTACTTGAGCACCTGTACATCAAACCTCGACTTCATTCATTCATTCGTGTCTTCATCAACTACGCCGCTACAACATGCAACTTCACAACTGATCGAAATATTAGATGTGGAGAACAAGTGAAATTTTACTTGAGCCATAACTACATGTACTGCGCTAGCCATTGTTTGCACATATCAAGAACAGGAAGTGCATTAGCATGCAATGCCTGCATAACACAAGGCCAAGTGTGAGTCGATTTGTTTTGCACTCGATTAAAAAACAAAACATAACACTGCATGAAAGATTGAAAGAATAAAAGTGAAAGGATAAAAGGATTGTCAGGCAAGCTGCCAAAGATCCAAATTTCAATTACTCAGGTTTGAGAAGAAATGGACCTGGTGTGCTACATATTGAACATCAGCTACACTTCCACTTCTAGAGGCAATTTGGAATGCACTTTTAAGACGACCGCAAACAACGCAGGCCAGTACCTTTCTGCAACAACCAAGCCGAAATGTGAGAGGGTACTCATATAATGAGAAAATAAGTATGCACAATTGTATGATGGCAAACTATCATAAAACCACAATTTTCAGATGATATCGCTCAAGTTTAATCTGCCACTTTTTGAAGTCCAGCTGTTGCAAGTCTCCAAAACAATTGTATTATGACAAGCTATTATGAAGTCAAAATAATTCAGATATTACTTTAAAGATACTCAGTAATCTTGTGTTTTAACTTTGTACTGGTGATATTAAGACACTTCAATAAGGGGCTATGTAGTATACCATTTTGTAAAACCTTGGAGAATGCAAAAACATAAAATACTCTTTATGAATGAACAATTGAACATGCCAAGTGGATAATGAGTATTTTATTCTTTTTAACAGACTGGTTCCTTCATTTTTTATTTTAATTTTGGATGTCAATACTTTATCACAAGAGGCATTTTTGCACATGGACTCCAAAGGAGGCAAGCTGTGCTTTGACTCCTTTGAGTTTATAACTTCATGAACTACTAAACCAAAATCAGACTCTTTGAAACACCAAAAAACCTAATCTCTCAGACTAGTACATATTTTTCTTTATTATTTCCAATTGAGTTTGGATACACAAAAAAAAAAAAAAAAAAAAAAAACCTCTCAAACTACCATTTCCAGTTGAGCAAAAAAATTGTTTGACTGGGATATACTAGTTTCTCACTTTCACTTAATTTTACGTAGCATGATAACTGTTTCTCAAAATTTATATCTTGACTTTTGATTTCACTAGTTTTCTACCGTTGTTTATTGTTATGTTTTTACAACTTGTGACTTTATTATCAAGAGGATACAGAAGCTGGCTAATGTTGATTTAAATCTATGGGAAAGATGAATATCAAGGTATTTATTCTCTACTGTAGAGCAATATTATAGAGTACATATTATGTGCATACATATTTTATTAATATTGTTGTTAATGTTATTATTAATTGATATTAAACCATGTTTGCACCATACATTTTTTAAACTTGTCCTGTTTGCGTATGTTGCATGACATGTATTCACATATTTGAATTTTGTTGCCCACGAGCACTACATTATTCCCGTTTAATCTTTCTTCTTATCTTTAATTATAGATGGCACATCATATGCCGAATATGAGGAATCCAAATGCACCCAAAAAAAAAAAAATCATATGCCGAATATGGTTCACATGAACTGCCCTAGGCAATCAACCTGTTTTCAGGAGAAAATCAGAATACACATAAATTGGTACCTGTGGCTACTAGTCAACATGTCAATAAGGCGGTCTGGACGCTCTTTGTGTTTGTTTGCATAAACATTGATAGCAGCCCCCAAAACCTGCAAAGTCCATGTATAATAGATTATCAACTTAATGATAATTGAATAGCTTGAAAGACGTATAAAAATGCCATATTGATACCTCATTTCGTTAAATTATAAAATGCTTCTATGATGGATGCGTGGGACTATAGGGAAGACATGATAGTGCAATGGGTTCGGATCATATATGGGCTAAATATAATCCATGTAGCCAATCCAAACTAGATTAAGACCTAGTTAAACTTCCATCTTCATTTTCAAGTTAACATATAAATTTTCCCTTCAAAGTCAAACTCTCAGATTGCTGATACTATTTCTAAATTTTAGGATCACAGGTGGGTGTGTTTAATATCTCTAAAGTCTAAACAACTCACTTCAAATAAATAAAGAACAGGGCTAATTATATTAATCCATAAACCAAATTAGAACTATGAAATCTAGAAATCTCTTAAATATTTATTTTTATCCACCATAATTCCGGGGCATTTGCTTCAATTTATTCCAAAGCTTTGAAATTTTCTTTTGGCAAGTGTTAAGTTGAGAAAACGGGTAAAAGAGATAATATTTTATAAGTATAGCATAGACAGCACTAACATTACCAACAAAGAACAAATTGAAGAGTACCTGATCCCAATCATCATCGTCAATTGTTCCTTTAATGTTTCTAAAAAATTCTGTTAATTGCCCTCCCTTCTTCCTCTCAGCAAGTGATGCAGCAACTCCAGCATATATGTCGACAGCTAGAATCATATTCCATAAACAAGGCGTTGTAAGACAAAATATTTGATAGTCCATTGCAATTCCATAAAAGATTAAGAAAGGTTACCTGGAAGATTGAATTCGTAGATCACTTGAAATGCTAAATCAAAACTCCTCTCAGCAAGAGTCTCTGCAATCACGCACCTCCTCCTGCATGAAACACATTGTTAAGTTACTAAAAATTTGACTCGGAGGCACTTGGACAGAAGAAATTCTTCACCTCCTACCCCCAAACCTCTTTCTAGGGCACACTATTATCCATTACCTTTATCACATTGTTACACTTACTACAACTTCAAACTGCTCAAAAGTCACCATTAAAAGATTTATTTTACTTCTAATTGTTAAGGCTTCTAAAGTAAGACCAAAAAGAAAAAGAGATAGAGGGTGTTAATAACACAGATCTAATCTAAGGCAGAGTAACTGTTAACTAATACAGAGTAATATGTCGAACAGTCCAGCTAGTGATGCTACTCCAAGGCAGAACCAAGAAGTAGTAGGAATTAGTCAAATTACAATGGAGCCCAGTATTTATAAAGCTTATTTATACAAGTCAAAAGACTCCTAGATATGCTAAAAGTTTCCTAGAGATATATAAAATGTATTTAAATATTAATCACATTCTCTTTTAACTCACTCCCACTTAAGTTGGAAGGTATCCAACTTGCACAAATAGGCAGTTGAAATTCCATAAAAAACATCCCATACTCCCCCTCCAAACATAAGAAGTTTCACTATTATAGAGAACCACTCAACAACACTATTGTGCAACCAACTTGCCTATCTCCATTCACAGTATGCCAACATTACTCTCATGGACCACTCTCACCAAACACTCACGCATCACAACATAGTCTCTGTTTGGTATTCAACCATCCATCAAGAGAGGCTCTACCAAGAGCCAAACCCTGATCACCAAGAATTCACATAACATGCATAGACTTTGTAACGACACAATCTAAATATCTAATTCCCTACGGTCCCCATATCTAAAGTCTCAACCTGAGCCCTTCTTTTTTAATAAAAACTACATACTTTGTAGACAAATATCCAATATTGAGCCTAAAATCAAAATGAAATTCCAGCCCAATTCATGAAATCAAATGCACTTCTCTCTGTGTTTTTCTTTGCACAACCCCTCAAACACCTTCCTCTTCAACAAACTCATAGACCACAAATATACAAAGCAGACTTCTTCCTCAACATTTGATCCAAACCAATAAAAGAAAACACCACACACATCAGCAGAACTGACTCAAGATTCAAGAAACAAGCCCACCCATACTATTTTCAATTGGAGCTCCATTCTCTACCATCCTCATGTGCAGGTACACTGCCAGAGTACAATGCCCAGTGGCACCACTTAGGGTTCCGACCACAAGGAGGTATAATGACCTTGTAAAGCTCTAATACCATGTTGAGTAATACAAAGTAATAGATTGAATGATTTGGAAACTTCCAGCCATCCGTAAGGTGAAAGCAATGAGCAGTAGACAAGAGAAAGAACTTATATTGATATAATCTGCGATATAAAGATTACAATGGAACCTAAAATTTACAGGCTAATCAAAATGAGTCAAATGACCCCTACATAAACTATAAATCTCCTAAAGATATATAAAGGCTCTCTACATATTTATCACATTCTCCTTCTTCAAAATAACAAACTTGTTCTCAGCAATGTTTAAAAAGGTGGTTTTGAGGCATGGCTCAGTCTGAGGCGATGGTGTTACGCCCCAAGACCTATGCCGTTGTCTCAAATCAAAGGGCGTACGCCTCATGCAGGTGAGGTGCACAATGCACACAAGGAGGTTTTTGAGGTGTCAATGCGTGGGCCGAGCAACTCTACCCTGAATGGCGAGTTCGAAGAAAGGGATATTAATAGTTTGAACTACTACGGAAGTCTAAGAGACAAGAGACGTTAATTACGCATTCTAGAATCTCTCAAAACTAAGAGTTAGAATTCTAGAACTTTATAACTATCTCAAATATTAATTATATAATTAATAATTGATAATAACATACACACACACACGTACACATAATTTAATAAATCACATATTTTAAGTTTAATTATTGGGTCTATTTTGAGGCTTATGCCTCAAAGCACCTTGTGGCTTACGCCTCGCCTCTCCAATACAAAACACCCTAAGGCCCGTTTACACCTTTTTAAACCTTGGTTCTCAGTGGGTGAGTGAAATCGTGAGGTAATAGAACAAAAGTCCTATCCATTTGTAATGTAACTATAGATGACCAATTCTTCGGAATGAATTGTTGAAAGGCTCTAACATTCATGATTAAAAAGTACTTATCTATCCCATTTTACCTTTTACCTGACATGTTTACTATTCATTAGTAATACAAACACTTCCTTTTTCAATTATTTTCTTAATTTTTAAAAATAATTTTTAAATTCAGATTTCTGTTTAATAATACTTCTAATATAGTTTCTAAATATATAGATTTAATATAATAATACTAAACTAAATATTATGAAAAATTAAATTGTAAATAACTTGAGTCAAGCCTCATTAACTGAACTAGACACACAAAATGGGAGAGGGAGTAATAATTAGAGTGAAATTAATAAAATGGAAAGCATGAGTGTGATTGAGAAATGACCAAATACCATATGCTCTATACATGATTCCATCCATCTTGTGCCCGATGGAGAATAGGCACGTGACAAATTTCTTTCACATTCACATTTAAATTAGTCTAAGTATACAAGTTGGAAAAGAAGTGTATGCAATTTATCCTTACCCACCTTCATGGCTTGGGAAATACATCACGATTTTCAATGTTCTAAAGAGGCCCGGTTGAAAGTTATAGATAAAAGTGAAGAATAAAGAGATGAAAGTAAAAAAGACTCAAACCTGAAAGTTTCAAGGTCATTTGGATTCCCAAAGAGAGAATGCTTCCACTGCGGTCCCTCTGCATCATTAAAGCATTTCACAACATCTATCTGCAAATCACACAGCATGCAACAATTTACAACTCATTCAAAAAATATAATCTATTTATCTCTAAGAGATACCAAATAACTTCCATTGATAAGAGTTTATTCCACTTTTGGTCCCACTATAGTGTCATTTCAACTTTTAATACTCAACTTTTAAAACATTTTACTTTTAGTCCAAAATATCCAAAATTCCCATGTGAAAATCTCAAAAAAACTCCACCCTACTGCAGTCAAGGGCATTTTAGGTATTTTGGAGTAAAAGTGGAATGTTTTAAAAGTTGACTAAATGTAGAAAAAATCAAAGTTGAAAACCAAAGTGAAAAAACCAATATAGTTGAGGGACCAAACATTGAATAAACTTCATCAATAATTACAAGCAAATTAAACAAGCAACAAGAAATAAAAATGAAAGAAAAACCAATTGTTTAATTATCTAAATCATTGTGCTATTATGGCAGTGTCGGAACTGCACACCCTTGGGAAATAATCCGACATATTGATAGTAAACAAGAAATCAAACACAACAATGCCAAAATTGAATACCATTGGGGAAATAAACACAGCATATCAAAATCAAATGACTGGAAAGGCAACAATACAGGAAATGAAATTACTCGTTCAAAGAGGGCAATATGTGGTGCATGTGGCAGAGTCTAGCAGTCAAACTACAGACATTGAGTCACCTTGGCCCACTCTTATATTCTAACAATAATAAATAGATTTATTGGAGTTCTCATGGGCAAAATTTGGCTGTTGAAAGTCTTGTGCTATATCCCCCCTATGGAGTATGGAATACTAAATGAAGAATTGTATAACACCCATTTCCCATTGCCCACCATATACAGAGCATAGCACATAGGATTTATGAGATAATAGACTTGAACAGCAAGAGCAAGGCACACTTAAGAGGTGAAGTTTTATCCTCTCTATGCAGATGTAACACACATACATACATAGCATGCGTACTAGCATGATATAATTACCTGCATGGAAACTCTAGCAGCAAATTTGACAAGTCCTTCTTCAGTAAGCTTCTCAGAGGCACTTTTCCCTCTTACACCCTTGGTAACAAGTTTAGTAGATTCTCCTGCTTTAGATCGAGCTGACAGACCATCATCAAAATGCATCTACGTTACACAAAAGGATTAGAATCCACAGGTAATTTAAAAATAATAATAATAATAATAAAATAATAAAATAAAAAACAAAAACAACAACAAAACACAAAAAACAAAAAATAAAAAAATAAAAAATGAGAACTATACATGTTTCCTTCTGTAATCCATATGAAAAATAATTGGCTATATTGTTCCATTCTGGTAGATATATATGTATCTTAATGTTGTGAACAACCGTTCACCCCAGTATTTTAAAAATGACCAGTGTAGTCTTTCATAAAATACTTCTTGTTAAGCTAGCATTTCCAAAGCCTTCATATATATATATATATATATATATATATATATATATATATATATATATATATATATATATATATATATAACCCCAAATCAAAAATTGATTTTACTAATTGTTTATGTGATTCGTGATTTTGAAAAATTGATGATATTAGTGTTGTAAGTTATTTGATTATATTATGTGGTTAGATATATGAGTTTAGATGTTTTGAAATCCCTGCATATGTAATATGGTGATTTTGTGGTGATTAAAAAGGGAAAAATTTTACTCTATCTGATTATTGCCTGAAAAATTCTGACTGGCGCAGCTGGAAAGAAAATTTCGTGAAAAATACTTTCTAAACATATTTTTACTTTAATATTTTTCTGGAGAACCTAGACTTGTTATATTTGATGTTTGTAAAAAGTTTTAGTTAAAAATATGTCTCCGTTTATATATATATATATATATATATATATATATATATATATATATATATACACACACACACACGACCATTGAAAGTACAGTAGAAAACATTGGAATCTAGGAGATCATATGTGCAGCAGTTAAAAGGTGCATAAACTGTGGTATCTAAAATGATAACCAACCTTGGCATGTTCTAAATGTCTTATAGCTTCCTCTTGAGAAGATGAATTCATAAATAACTGAATACAGCAAAGCCCAACAGCTACATGGTCTTTCGTGATTACCTGAGTAATTTTCAATAATTACAAAATGGGATATGAAGCAATATAAAATTTGATGTAAAAATTCCAGAGAAAAATAAGACAAAAAATGTAAGATAGAAACTAATAAATTCATATTTCAGTTGTAGCAGCCTAACAGGTCTTTGAAACACTTGGGGAACTAGGCTTTACAAATTTAAATCAGAAGAGAAAAAGAAAATGTCTTCTGTTAAGAAAATGGATAATAGAATCTATTAAAGATGTAAATTTGTACAATATATTCAAAATAGAAAGAAAAAATGTGATTACAAGATGCACACAATAATCTATTGATTAAAAAAAAAAAAAAATCATTTTGTGAATAGATAGCAATTAGAAAGCCAAACATGATTACATGATTAACATCATTGACAATTTTTCTAACCCAATCAACTGATAGTACGTAGTAGTAATCTATAGCTTCTTCATGATAACTTTATTTTAGGAAAATGCAGACACATTTTCCATGGCAAACAGGCAAACTATGGGAGCCATCTAAGCAACGTATTAAATTGACCTCCAACCTCAAATTCATATATTGGGTCAATTTGGAGCATAAAAGCTTCCTACAGCAACATCTTGAAGTCTTTTTTTTTTTTTTTTTTTTTTTAAAATCAAAATGTATAAAATAGAAGTGGTACTATGTAAGAGATTCAAGAATAATTCACCCATAGTGGCATATACTTTCCCCTTTGTGATAAGTTTATTTTAGGGAAAACGCTAAAAGCACAAGACACAATAATAATAATAATAATAATAATAATAATAATAATAATAATAATAATAATAATAATAATAATAATAATAATAATAATAATAATAATAATAATAATAATAATAATAATAATAATAATAATAATAATAATAATAATAATAATAATAATAATAATTATCACATTTGCCAAAAGCTAATCTCTGGTAGTTTGTACCAAAACATGGAAAATTACATTCGACACAAATAATACAGGCATTAATGTAAATTTTGGTATCCAAGCACATTAAGAAATCCCATTTGATATCTAATCTTAATTCAAACAGTGTTATTCAGATGCATAAACTTTGCTCATCAGAATTCACAACTGTTTATTAATTAAATGCAGAGGCAAGTGGTAATCTCTAAACAGATTCAAGCATGCAAGTGAAGGATCCTGATAAGAGTATGATACATATCTCATTAACAGCAAAGAGTCAAAAGAAAAAGAGACGAATTATACCTGAAAATTGTATAGATAGTTGAAATGTTTATGAGTCTCACAATAGTTACAAATGCGGGCAAGAGCAGCAACAGTGTGCTGATTCACTAACGGGTCTTCTGATGCTGTCTTTGAGGTTCTTGCTGACAACACCTCCTCCAATACAGGCATGGCCCCATAAGCAATGCACAAATCACACAAAACATCAAGGGTACCATAATCTGTTGCCAGAGAATCTTGTCTTTGAGGGGAAGTAGATGAAGTAACCGTGCCTGAAGATGGCTGAGGTGGTGGAGGAACAGAAGTCGGAGGGAAAAATAACAAGCAAGCATCCTTGTAATGGCCATGCCTAAACATGAAATCAAGCAAAAGCTGACGAGCATACTGCATTGTTTAAATAATTTGTCAGTACTGTAATAGAAATTGAATATCCCCTTCTCTCAGACCAAAACATTTGTAATTGTCTATAAAAGTTGAACACTCCCACATTCTATAACCTCTCCGTGTGTATGTATTAATATATATATTAATATTTTGAACATATTCAGAGACACCAGAGCTGACAAGAAAGTAGAATAAAAGAAGTAGAGAGCCACAAAAGGATGAGTAGAGTGATCTAAAACTCATGCATTATGGTCAGTGGTACATACCCATATTACAAAAAGAACACCAATAGCTGGATGTACATAGAAGTAATGTTCACTTTCATAAAATAGGAAAATATGTTCAGATATCAACAAATCAAGCATGCTTCAATTTCAATTTTCTTCTTTTATAGTCATGATCAGGATAGTTTCTTGTTAGGGATGGCAGTTGTATTTCTCTGTGAATAAATTTCTGTGTACATGAGTTGCACCTCCGTTTTGCGCTTACAGTAATACATATTTTATTCACAAAATATAATCTAATCAAACATTGCATATTTGCATAGCAAAAAAGGATGTATCAAGATATATGAAATGACAACAACATACATCCAACTATATTGAATGATGTGTTCCATGACAACTAAAAGTTTAAATAATTAGTGAGGATAACAATTAATTATTTACAAACTGATCTAGATACTTAAACTATTCATGCCAAGAAGGAAGGAAGACAACTGAGAATTAGAGAATAAAAAGAGAAATGGAAAAAGTAAAAAGTAAAATGAAAAGGCAACTCCAACTTATGATGAGGTAACTTTGAACTTACTTCTTGAAAATAATTTACACACTCAAGGTATCTAACACTATCCAAGTTGCTACGAGGTCCATCTTCAATGGCAGCATCATTAGCAGCAGAATCATTTGAAGAAGGTTCCTGAGATCGCCTGGATCTCTCTGAACGTGGAAATGTTGATGGCATATACAATATATTAAGATAGGAATCAGCAGAAAGAGAATCATCTAGAATAGCAGGCGCACTTCTCGCCAAATGTTCATACCTGTACAATATTAAAAGATTAATGCTACAGTGCTACACATTTACTGATTTTTCAAAACAGTGCAATGAAGCAGTTCACTGGGTTTTCAAAACAGCCAAAGATATATGAAGTAGTGAAGTACTATATCATTTTTTAACTGTGTACATATATTGACAGGCAAACAATACTGATAAAAAATTCAGAAATCCTTGTGAGAACATATATCGTCAATTTTTAACCAGGTCGAGCAACTTTACTAACAAGCTAGTCTTAATACTTTAAGGTAATTCATGTGATTTATGCATAAAGAACGTTTCACAGTGTTATCTTAAAACATATAGTGACCATATAACTATTAACAAATGCTAACCCAAAGGGGTAGCTCAAGTGGCAAAGGAGCTTCTTTGTGGGGACAATCCTAGGCATAACCTGGGTTCGATTCCCACAAGTGACAATTCCCTTGGGCCAGCTCCCATGCCTCCCGGAGTGGGATTAGTCGGGTGGACCTAGACCCGAAACACCTCGTGGTTTACACCCAAAAAAAAAAAAAAAACTATTAACAAATGCTTCAAAAGCAGCAAACAGAACTACATAAGAGTTTTCAAAAGCCATAAATTATCTGCTTTTTACAAGAAATCATCACGGGCATAATCATCCTATACACTGTTCATATTCATGGCTACAGCACTGTTGTAATGACAGTACACAATCATTTGATGTTACATTCTGTATTAAGCCACCAACCCATATTCTAATAAGGATGCAATACATTAAGAAAGATGTACTTATCTGCTTCTATTTGACCGTAAAATAACCACCATATAATGGATGGATAGGGAGAACAGAAAAGTTTGGTGAAAGATGAAATGTATGCAACTAAAGTTTTACTATAATAAGGATTTTTCAATAGTAAAAAATCATAATGCTGTAGAAGATTTGACATCTTACATTGACCGTGCAGATGAAACATCAGCAGGTGGGCCTCCTTCTATTGTATTAATAATCTCTAGAATCACATTTGCAGGATCACCCTTGTGTAATTGAAGAGCTTGCCTATACATTATGAGCTAAACAGTAAGGAATACAATGCTTTCCAGAATACAAATTATTCTTCTATTAAAAAACCATTTTGCAATTATCTTTGTGAAGCAAGAAGAGGGACCAAAATACATACTTAAATTTTACTCGAGCTTGTGCATAGTGCTCCATCCGGATTAGTGCATGGCCCCAGGAATTCCACGCGGGAAAAACATCAATCTGATGGTGATTGATGTCAGTAAGCACTAAGCAAATTAAAATATATAATATGGCTGTAACACAGATTCAACTAAACATGAAAGGCAATATATCATGTACCTTGCACTTCTTGGCTGCGTATACAGCCATACTGTACTTTTCATCTAAAATTAGTCTGTTTCGAAGATGTTCAGATGACTCTTTATCAGCAATATCATCAAGTGACACAGCTATTCCAGAACCAAGAAGGCTCTGCAGCAATTCAGCACGTACTAGCCAAACCTCAACTTGTGACAGTGCCTCTGACAGCTCATCTGTTGATTGACTACCCACACTAGAGCTGCCAGCATCAGAAGATGCATCATCAGTATCTCTACTTCTTTCAGAGTTAATTGACATGTCACTACCCCCTGCAAGCTTCCTTAGCAAGGATTTAGCAAAGAACAGGCCCTGCAAGAGCAAAATTGAAGACATTATATCAGCAGTCCATGAATAATTTAATTAACAAAAGTCTCAAAGGAGTACAGAACAGATACCTGTACAAAAGTTTCTGTCGCATGATATGCTTGACCAATAGTTTCCATAGATGCATTTTCAGGTACTTGTTTGGAGGTTAAGACATTTTTCATTTGATTAACACACAAGTCAAGAGCCCCTTTGGCAGATGCACTCTCATCCGAACATAGTGAAAGCAGTGCCTTAAATACAAAGTGCAAAAATAAGAGTCAAACCTATAATTAAATCAGCACAACTAGCATGCAAGTCATGAGTGTTTTTGGAGTTCCACAAAATGCATATACATAATGAAAACATTAAAATAGTGAAAATACATACATTGTGATACGAGCAAAACCTAACACAATATAAGCCCTTCTACATAAAAAACCTCAATAACACTACTTATTCAACATGGTAACATGAGGACATCGTTCATTTGATATGCCAATGCGGTGCTATCAAATATCATGACACTGAACAGAAGATGAAGCAATGTAGACAATATTCTGTTGAATAATCAGAAAAACCTCTTGATGTCTTACAATGAAAGAACTCCCAACTATCTAATCCTGTTTTGGCAACACAAAAAGCAAAAGACTTTAAAGCTGTTAAGAATGATCAACCTAGTGTTGTGTTTAACACCAAGACATGTGTCATCACATGTTACCGGTAAATTAGGGAACACCGGCCATATAAGCACAGCTCACATCATAATGATAATAGCATAACTCAGACTTGACACAATTATGTGCATATCCCTTGGGAGTGAATAGTTGAAATATTTTAGTCATTTTATTTGTTCTGAAATAATATCATTGATTGCAAATTGCAATTAAATATTGTTTACTCATGACTGAAGTAAAATTCAAGAATAATCTCTAAGTAATTATTCTTGAATATTTTCAATTGTTCTAGTTGCTGATCAGTCTATAAACCCAGAATGTTCACCAAAATGACTATCAGATCTCAGTAAATGGCTACATAATAACTGAAATATGGAGAGAAAATAAGTTAGAATTCGAAGTGACTAAAACCTCTGGAATGCTAAGAGACATTTACTCTAATAAATATCCTTATATTCTGTCTCTTCATATTCTAAAGGGTTTTAGATTGAAAATAAAAGATAGAGAAATGTTCCCTCAACCATCACATGGTCAGGTGGACTGAGTGGAGGAAATCATGTGGTAAGATGGATGGACTAAGGTAGAAAACTTGGACTGTCATTGAGGCTACACAATTCAACACTGAAGGACTTGTCACAGTACATGCAATAAGCATTTACCCCTTTAACTCAATGAAAAATTAATTGAAAAATCAAGAAGCCTAATTTATCTTTCACACTTTTGTATATTGTACTAACTCAACAAAAACTCTAATACCTTAAAGAGTGTAATGTCAGGAGCACTTTCATAACGATGAGAAGAACGAACAGCTTCATCCTTCTTTAAATCACCTGTGAGCATCCACTCCTCTGCAATAGCAACGGTAGGAAGTCGCTCTTGACCATCTGCAGAAAATGATGAAACACGATCTTCTTGAATACCAGTCATTGCCTCCCAAGTCACTCTCTCAGATTGCACTAATCCAGAGGTCTTTCTCTTCCTGTATGTATCTTTTGGAGCAGATTTATCTCCACTATTGCGTGGAGTCCAAGAAAAAGCCCTTCGAGCTTCTTTTTGCAAGTTACTTAGGCTACTTGTAAAGGATGACCGTGCAGGTGTTACATTTTTTGTCTTCTGCCTAGACCTTTGCGCTGTTACTGAAACTCGGGGCTCCCTAGGTATATTAATGCTGATAGCAATAGCTTTGACAGCATATGCAATAATCAGACTGTTATCTCTCAAAGAGGGGAACTCTTTAAGAATCTACAGATGATTAAAAAATAAACCATTTAACATGTTATTTGATAAACTGTAAAGTAACAATTTATTAGTGAATGAACTGTAAAAATGAATAATCAATAAGTAACATTATTACCAAAGAAGCAGACTGGAGTTGCTTCCTCATCAGTAAAACTTCCAGAATCAAATGAGGGTGCTCATGCAGAGAAGAGCACCTTTGCTGCCATGGTAATGGTAAGGCAGCCAAGACCCGAAGACCTAATGCCCATGAGTTGAGCCTGGAAACCTCCACCTCTGATAAATTATTATCCTTTCTCTTCAGAAAAAAGTGAACCTTCAGAGAAAAAAGAATTAAAAATACTTGGTAAAAAGTTTCAAAACAATTTAATTATAAGGGAATGAGCAGTAGAACAATGTATTACAAGAAGCTGTTTTGATCGAAGGTTTGGCAAAAGCTGCATTGCACTCATTGCAACAGGTAAAGCATCAGCTGTGTCACACAAAGAAGAAAGAAACCGTGATGCTTCTGCAGGACCCCCACCATTTAAAGGATCTGCAGTCAAAAGCTTCACAAGTTGACGGCCCTGCAACTCTCTCCGTAGTTCAATGGAAAGTCCTTCACTTTCAGCAACTTCTAAAGCAGCGGAAACAGCTCCTTTCTCAGCCAATTTAAGTGCAAGGCCCTCGGGATCTTCCTTGCAATCTGTCTCAACCTGAAAAGGTCAACAGAGTTGTTCCATAAAAACTGAAGACAAAAACCCCAAAGCTTAATATCTCTCCACCTATTTTACTATCATGAAATTTATTGAACAAGAACTTATTACCTGCTGCCAACTGGTGTAGTGGTCATCTGCACATAATATATGGTTGTACCTTAGGAGAGCACGCCTCATTTGAACCACCTTGGCATATGAGCAGTATAAAGACAAATATTAGTGTATTCCAGATCATGTGACATTTGGAAGTTAATCTAGAGTCTTTCACTTAAACTATTTTATCGTAAATACAAGCAAAATCTATATTCAGCTATTTATATCCATATTCTTCTATGTTTCTGTTATTCCACACTCCCTTCTGCTTTAGCAATTCATATGAACTCAAAAGTACCTTCAAAACAAAGGGGGCTTAACTTATACAATGATTTTAGAAGGCCTTTGACTTCACTAAAGGAAGAGATGCTTTTTCTTTGGCAATTTGTGCTAACTGCTAACTTTGCACAAGATTTTCTAGGCTTCAGTAGGATAGCTTTCTATGATCTTCAAAAGATATGTGTACATGCACAAGAAGAGAGTGAAAACAGGGAAGCAATAGGAAGATGTGATAAACAAGTATGCCAAAACATAGTTTGATGTCAATAAGAATTCTAATTCAAGGGCACTCGAAGGATTTAGCACTTCATAAGTTCATAATATTGAATGAGAAACAAAATGCATGATTCCATGAAGATTATCCAACAAGAAAAAATAAAGGATTAGGTTGAGTTGAGATAGAAGTCTACATCTAACTATACACTATCACAACTTAGAGCAGTAGAAGATAAATCTGAAGTCTAGTTCTAAATATGCACCATCACAACACTTCACAGACCTTATCTTTTAAAGAATCCTTGTCATGCAAGTGGCAGCTGCACATAGTAAGGACATCCAAAGCAGCATCTAGCTCCCATTTGTGCAAATATCTGAGACCAAAAAAAAAAAAAAAGTAATTCTTAAGAAAAGTCGGTCAACATTGACATAAATTGAGGAAAAAAGTAGCACATCAAAACAATTAGAAGCATTTTTGTAATCCCCATCCCAGTGTTCAACAAGGCAACTTGAAGTAAAGGCAATTAAAGAATGTAAATAAAAATGTAAAATATCAATTGGATAGGTGAAAGTATCAATAAAATACTAAACAGGCCCTTAACATTTAATATGTCTCTTTATCAGGGAAAATATAAAAACATGCACATATGGCTTGCAGTTTGAATTTTGAAATGAAAAGAGTTAAAGGAACCCAGATCCTTTCCAGGTATACAAAGAAGCTACTACAAGTTCTAAGAGAAAGTAAAAACCAATGAGTGTAGTATACAACTATACATTAGTTCAGAACTAGAGAATAATCCTCTCAAAGAATTGGCATCCAAATGTTTATAGTTGAAAGAACCATAATTCATTTCAGAAACCAATTCTGGCAGTCGTAACCCCTGAAGCTGAAGCCAAAGAAATTTAGCCGTATCAATCCTACTAAAATGTACATTACATAAAAACTCATAGCCAAAGTACGCATTCACATCTAATGATCCTAACAGTAGATAAGAATGAGAACCATATGCCCAACTCTTCCAAACTCTCCATATATCTCATTCAATATCTATATAGATCACAAATGTAAGAATAGGAAAGAGAGAGAGAGAGAGAGAGAGAGAGAGAGAGAGAGAGAGAGAGAGAGAGAGAAATAGAAAATACAACAGCAAGACCTATAATACTCCCACCAAGCACATTTAAATCATGAGCTTACCATCATCATATAAGTCGTTAACAATTATTTTCCACAATAGAAAATCAACTTCACATGCCAGACACAGAACATTAACAACAGGCAATACTTTTGAGTCCATCCCATAAGATATTCTAAAAATAGAAGTCTGGTTCAGATTTGATTTTGTTGAGTAGTTTAAGGGTTGGACAGTACTGTCCAATCATCCAGTTGATATGTTCTCACTTAATTGGATTTGGTAGCCTTGGAGTCTTTTCTTGTTATATACACGGATATATGTGTAAGTGTGTACACTAGTACTATTGTTTTTTATAGTGGTACTGTGTATTTTTTTGTGGTAATTTGACCTCATTGAAAGGAAAGACCGAAAGAAGCTGCTGAACGTCAATAAATGTCACTTGGAACATGTGAACTAATAGGGTTAAAGTGCCTTCTTAGTTCTTAGAGCGTTAAGATTTTGTGAACTAAGTTCGATCATTTGTGACAATCAGGCAGCACTAATATTGCATCTGACCCAGTCTTTCATGAGAGAATAAAATATACTGAAGTTGACTCACTTTGTTCAATAGGAAACCCAAGGAGAAGTCACTACCTAGTCTATTAGCTCAAATAACAAGTTGGCAAAAATATTCAATTAATCTCGTAGGCGGCCTAAATTGAATACATCTGTATCAAGCTTGGAGTTGATATACCACTCCAACTTGAGGAATATAACCATACAACCATCCTGTTTGTTGAAACACAAAAGTTGTGTCTGTAGAAATATAGCTGTTGAAGTTGTTTAGGGTTGTGTCTATTAGGATTGTGTCTCTTAGTCTGTATATATTTATCTATTGTCTCCTCATTGAGACAAGCAAGTAATAAAAACTTCTTCTACATCTTTCTCAACATGGTATCAAGAGCCAAAAGTCAAAATTTGAAAAAAAAATTCCGGTGAACAGTACATGCTACTGTTCATTAGAAACTAATTTTTCAAATTACTTGCTATTGGTGAGATATTTTATCAAATTAGTACTACAGCCGCCTTACCCATCCTCCGGCGACCATTACCCATTAATTCCGGTCGCCGGAATCTCCTCCACGCGCCACCGCGTCGCCGGCGCTCCGACACCACGCGCCGGCGCGTGAGGCCATCTCCGGCGGCCTTTTCCGGCGATATTCTCCAAATCGTATCGTCGGCTCTTCTCCTTTCCTTCCGTGCAATCAGATTTATTTTTGGTCACGATGTCTTCCGACGGAAATTCTGATAATTCGGGTACTATTTCTCCTGCCAATAATTTACCTACTTCTTCGAGCTCTGTTTATGTGCATAATCTGTCTGGAAATCCGGTAATCACTTCTGAAAGATTATGTGGTTCTCAAAATTACCACTCTTGGTCGGATGCCGTAGAATTATGGTTTATGGGCCAAGGTGTTGTTGACCACTTGCAAAAAGAAGTGGATATGATACCGGAAAAAGAAAAGACAGTTTGGCAAAGGTTAGATGCTCAACTTTGTAGTCTCCTTTGGCACACACGAGATCAGTGTTGGAAACTTCATGGGAGACCGGTACGTACGCAAACAAGTGTTGCTCAATCTCAACCTGGGGAACCAAATTCTCGAACCATTTCCGCTGCTGAGTATGAAGAGTTTATTCGATTTAAAGCCACTCCCAAAGCTTCTGGGGTTTAACTCCTGCAGCCTACACTGATGGAACTCATACTGCCCTTGTATCACAATCTGGCCTGAGCGGACCATGGGTTATCGATTCAGGTGCCTCTGAGCATATCTCTGGTAACTCATCTTTATTTTCTCATTTCACCAAGTCTAAGTCCCTTCCATCTATTGTTTTCGGTAATGGGTCCAAGAGTACGGCTACTGCAATTGGAAAGGCTTCCCCCCTTCCTACTTTGCCTCTCTCTTCAATTCTTTATATACCTAACTGTCCTTTCAATTTAATTTTTGTTCATCAACTTACAAAATCTTTGGACTGTACGGTCACTTTTTCTTCTGATTCTGTCATTATGCAGGACCGTCATTCGGGGAAGATGATTGGCTCGGGGTATGAATCAGAAGGACTTTATCGATTATCTACCCCAAACCCTTCTACAGTTTGCACTGCTACCATTCCTCCTTCCCTTGCCCATGACCGACTAGGACATCCTAGCCTTAAAAAATTACGGCGACTTGTCCCTAGTTTGTCTCACTTATCTACCCTAGAGTGTGAAGCCTGTCAGCTTGGCAAACATTCTAGAACATCGTTTCCTAATCGTGTTAATAAAAGAGCTGCTTTCCCTTTTTCCTTAGTTCATACTGATGTTTGGGGACCTTTTCGTTATAATTCAATTCTTGGTTTTAAATATTTTGTTACCTTCACTGATGATTTTTCTCGTTGTACATGGGTCTTTTTAATGCAAAACCGTTCTGAAGTACTTAATGTTCTTCAAAAATTTGTTAATGAGATAAAAAATCAGTTTGGGGTGTCTATTAAAACTTTACGAAGTGATAATGCTGGAGAATACTTTACAACTTCTTTATCTAACTTTCTTGATTCAGCGGGCATCCTCCATGAGTCATCTTGTCCCGATACTCCACAACAAAATGGGGTATCTGAACGTAAAAACCGACATCTCGTTGAAACAGCCCGCACCATGATTCTCCACTATAAAGTTCCTCCAGAATTCTGGGCAGATGCTATCCTTCATTCCTGTTATTTAATAAATCGTATGCCTTCATCTGTTTTACATGGTAAGATACCTTATACTATTTTATTTCCCGATAAGCCCCTTCATACTTTTCCTTTAAAAATTTTTGGGTGCACCTGTTTTGTCCGGGACACTACCCCAGGGCGTGATAAATTTTCTCCAAAATCCTTAAAATGCATGTTTGTTGGGTACTCTAGGTTGCAAAAGGGTTTCAGATGTTATTCCCCTGATAAGCATCGATTTTATGTATCTTCTGATGTTACTTTCTTTGAATCAACACCTTTCTTTTCGTCTAGTTTACCGACCTCCATCTCTCATTTTCCTGATGTTCTTCATGTTCCTACTTTTCAAGGAGGGACCGAGGTAAATTTACCTCAAGATCCGTCATCACCTAGAAATCTTAGTCCCTCACCTACTGAACCTCCTTTACAAAACAACGGTGTTACCCCCTTTCCTTACACTTATCATTGCCGCTCTCGACCACCCGCGACAGTTCAAATCGATGAAATCCCAACTGATTCATCTCTCGAGCTATCTATGCCCTCGAACCCGGTTCCGGCAACAAGCTCTCCTATTGCAAGTCGTGTAGGTAACAGGTCATCACGAAATCCCTTTCCCATATACAACTTTATTTCATATGATCGTCTCTCACCTTCATATAATGCTTTTATCACATGTTTATCTTCTGTTTCTGCCCCTAAATCTGTTAAAGAAGCCCTTTCCCACCCTAGTTGGCGTCAGGCTATGGTTGATGAAATAGCTGCTCTTCATTCATCGGGAACTTGGGAGTTAGTTCCATTACCCGAAGGTAAAACAACTGTTGGTTGCCGATGGATCTATACTGTGAAAGTTGGGCCCAATGGACAGGCTGATAGACTTAAAGCTCGACTGGTAGCTAAAGGATATACACAGGTTTTTGGGATTGATTACACTGACACCTTTTCACCAGTAGCTAAAATTGCTTCGGTCAGAATCTTTCTTTCTATGGCTGCCGTTCATCATTGGCCCTTGCATCAGTTAGATATTAAAAATGCCTTTCTGCATGGAGATTTAGAGGAAGAAGTCTACATGGAGCAACCTCCTGGGTTTGTTGCTCAGGGGGAGAGTAACTTGGTTTGTAAGCTCAAACGTTCTCTCTATGGTCTAAAACAATCTCCTCGTGCCTGGTTTGGACGGTTCAGTATAGTAGTGCAAAATTTTGGTTTAAATCGAAGCAAAGTTGACTATTCCGTCTTTTATAGACATCAACATGGTAAGAGCATTTATCTTGTTGTATATGTTGATGATATTGTCATTACAGGAGATGATGTTGAAGGAATACAATTGTTGAAACAACATCTATTCCAACATTTTGAAACAAAAGATCTGGGGAAGTTAAAATACTTTTTGGGAATTGAAGTAGCACAATCCAAGCAAGGAATTTGCATATCACAAAGGAAGTATGCATTGGATATACTAGAAGACACAGGTATGATGAATTGCAAACCTCTTGACACTCCTATGGATCCAAATATCAAACTCCTACCAGACCAGGGGGAGCTTATCCAAGATCCGGGAAAATATAGACAATTGGTTGGAAGATTACTTTATTTAACTGTAACTCGACCTGATATCTCTTTTGCGGTAAGTGTTGTTAGTCAGTTCTTGGCATCTCCACGTGAAAGTCATTGGGAAGCTGCCATTCGGATTTTACGATATATTAAAAAATCTCCAGGCACTGGTTTGTTATACAAAGACCATGGAAACCTTGAAATTATTGGGTACACAGATGCAGATTGGGCAGGTGCATGGGATAGAAAATCAACATCTGGATATTGTATCTTTCTTGGTGGCAACTTAATCTCTTGGAAAAGTAAAAAGCAAAATGTTGTTGCTCGATCAAGTGCAGAAGCCGAATATCGATCTATGGCCGTTGGAACATGTGAACTTGTGTGGTTGAAAAACCTCCTTACCGAACTGCAGATTTGTACAAAGGAGTCCATGAAGCTCATTTGTGATAACCAAGCAGCTTTGCATATTGCATCAAATCCAGTCTTTCATGAAAGGACGAAACACATTGAAATTGATTGCCATTTTGTTCAAGATAAAGTTACTTCTGGAGATATTACTACATCTTTTATAGGCTCAAATAATCAATTAGCTGATATATTTACTAAAGCTTTAAGAAGTCATAGGATTGAATACATTTGTAACAAGCTTGGTGCATATGATATACAGGCTCCAGCTTGAGGGGGAGTGTTGAAACACAAAAGTTGTGTCTGTAGAAATATAGCTGTTGAAGTTGTGTAGGGTTGTGTCTATTAGGATTGTGTCTCTTAGTCTGTATATATTTATCTATTGTCTCCTCATTGAGACAAGCAAGTAATAAAAACTTCTTCTACATCTTTCTCAACACTGTTGATATGTTCTCACTTATCTAGATTGGGTTAACAACAATAATGATAAAAATGAAAATTTAAAGCAGTAAATATTCCCCTAAATTCCAACTGAAATATATTTTTGCAAAAAATTATTTCGGAGAAAATAATCTGTTCCAAAGAAGTATATGTATGCAACAAGTATTAGAAGGAAGAAACAAAGTGTGATATAAATAAATATCCATGGGGAACATAGCAGAAATAGTTTAGATGAACCAACATTTAGTGAAACATACTTGAGGGCAAGTCTAGCAGCTAGTTGTTTATCCTTCAACCTTAGACAGTACTGCCAACTGTTGCTCCAGATGCGGTTGCCTGAGTAACTGTATGACTGCCCTGAGTTATTTTCTTCTCCCCGTTCAACTAGGAGTTGAAGCAGCCGGTCAGAGGCACCATTGCGCAAGAAGCGATCAGAAATAGCAAGCGCATCCATTAACTTTCCTTCATCAATTAAGCTGTAGCAGAAAATAAATATGAACATCGAATCTATAATCCCCAGAATTTACAGTTATGTAATCTATGAAATTTTGACACCAGTTCAGTTTCTTTCAAAAGAAAAAGAAATAGCAATAATAATAGAGTTTCGCTTGACACCCTTCATCCCTGAAAGGCTGAAACACAAAATGAAACTAAAACTTGAGGGGAGAACCACAAGTGACTAGATACTCTTCATAATAAAAAGAAAAGACCATCATGGATTCATGCTTGGGATGAAAAAGACTTCAGTAAGCTCATTCTTATACACTAAGATGAAAAAAAAAAAAAAAACTTCAGCAAGAAAAGGACTAAAATAAACTTCTACTGTTGTGAAAGTGCTGAAACAAGGTAAGAACATACCGCTCCACAGCTTTTTCATAGGGACCTTCATTTTCCCAGTCAAATGAAAGGATAACTGAATCACGTTCAGCAAGTGCAGACTTTGGAGGTTCAACCCAAGCATCAGAAGAAATAGTTTCCTCATTTTTAACCTCTGGTGATCTTTTTATGATGTTATTGCCTACTGCATTTTCATCAACTTCTGATTCAGTATCACTTTCACAGTCACGAAGCCGTTTCATAGATGCTCTACTTTCAGTTTCATCTTTATCATTCTTTGATGCATGCTCAGCCATTACAGCAAATTCTGACACTCTATGAAGGTTGGTTTGCATCTGTATCCAGCGATTCAAAGTTGGAAACCTGTTTATCAAAATTGCAGAGAATTACATGCATAGCATACAAAGCAGCAAACTAGTACAAATGTCTATAAGTTATGCACTAACCTCTCAGATTGATCAAGTGCAAACTCATAGAATAGTCTATTTGCATCAGATGGTTGTAACAAGCCACCATGAAAAGATCTGGAAATGGCATTTTCGCTGCCACGGTGAAGTATACTACTACCAAAGACACATGCCAAGACAGCCCTTACTGGGGATAACTTAATAAGATGCTTTATTATATCTAGATGTAGAGGGTACAAAGGTAATCCAGTAGTGGATGAAGACTGGCTGAAAGAATCAAGCTTAGCTTCTCTTGAAGGAGAAATTACTCTGCTTTCAAAGTAACTCTTAGGATATGTAGGAACCAATGCGATACTAGCCCAGCCATGACCATATCTTGGAGGGTACACTGGAGGTACAGATGCAGAAATTACTTCATGCACAAAATCGGCAGACATTATGTTTGCAGCCTTTTCAGCTGCATCTGTGCTGCCTCTCTCAAAAACCAGACGAGTTAAAAGCTGCAGAAAATAATCATGAGAAAAATTAAGAAATAACCACCTAGAAAAACAGAATAGACAATCATAGAAAATCACATTGCACTTTGTTTTCTTGTTTACCATGTTGGGAGGAGAAAGGTTGAACCCTCCCATGGACCATGGTGCAAAAAATATAATAAATAAATAATAAATAAATAAAAATAAAAAAAAGCCAGGCAAAACCTCAATCAATCCTCCTCTTATGAACATGCATTTAAATATCATTTCCAAGACTGCTTACTTTGCTATAAAAAGAATCCAGACAAAACCTCAATCAATCCTCCTATGCACATGCATTTAAATATCGTTCCAAAGACTGCTTACTTTGCTGAAAGCATCCTCCTGACCCAGTTCTAAGTTTGGTAATCATTGTCACAACATTTCAAACAAAATAGCCAAGCAAGGAAAATATGGTGCTGCAGTATTTCAAAAAAAAAAAATAAATATTCATTTGTGCCTCCCTCCTCTTCTTCTGTTATACCTAGCATGATGGTTGACTTGCCAAACCAAAAAAATAAGGATTTTCCCAAGCAGTAATGTAACAAGCCACACGTCTCATGCATACATAACAAGTTGGACCGAAAAAGTCAAAACTATTACAAATTATGGAAGTGTATATATTTCTCCATAAAATATAACCAGCAAAAGTGCTTGTTAATATTTTACACTGGAAAGAAAAAGGAAAAGATGATTGGTGTAGCACATTAGAAAAAGTCAGAATAAAGATAAGCCATTTAGGTAATGAAAGTCAGCAGAAGGGTAAGAATAGACTTTGTTTACAGATCAATGCTTTAATCACCTCCACCATTAACAATTCCTTGCAGGACTAGGATTTGAAAAAAAAGATTGGTAAGACTCATACTGTTCTTAGCTTGATTTCAGCAGCTGTGAAAGTAAATCAATATTTAGCCAACATGAATGATGTTTACATGAACTATATTACATCATTCTATTGGACTGCCCAGATAATAGAAACAAAAAGTAGCTCATCTACAGCTGGTTATGCGGGAGCTTCCCACTTCTACCCATCGATTGCATTTTGAATGTATTGAATACATTTACCAAATGGACTAGATTTATAAGTAACAAACTGGCAAGTCAAAAGAGTACCGGAACAGAAGACCTTACAGCGTAATCAATTAATGACTAACTGATGAGAGTGCCAAAAAAAAAAAAAAAAAAAAACTCACATCTTTAGGCCATTCATAAACGAGTGAGAAGTAATTGAAGTCATGAGTTGTGTCAGTCCCATCAACAATGTCACCAATTGCAGCAATATAGAGAACAAATTGTGAGAGATATGTTACTGCCCTGGCGCTTAAGGGGCCAAATAATCTCTTCCCTGCTTCTTTGCCATCATAGTTGCCAGAATTTATACTATTTTCACCAGCTGCAAAAGCTAGTGATACTTTCAAGGATTTCAATCCAAGCCCAAGAACACCATTTCTGTCACACATTAGAGACCCTTTCCTCTCAGAATATGAACTTTCCCCTGTAAAGTTATCTTTTTCTGTTTCTTCATCTGCCACTGCTCTTGCAAGATTATGAAGCTTACCTGAAATCCAAAATAAGTGAGTATTAATCATGTCTACTCTTGATTAGCACATAAACAAGAAAGGAGTAAGAAACTTACCACTAAGAAACTGCCTTTTTCCAATATGAGCATCTTCAATCATTTGATGAAGCATAACAAGAGCACGTTCCCTATGCCCTTGCCGGATAGACTCCTTTGAGAATAAAAGGAGCATCTCTCCAGAAAAAATAACCTGAAGAGCTGAAGATTTATCCTGAAATTAAAAAAAAAAAAAACTATCACCCAAGTATTGCCTTGTAAAGCAATCTACTATCAAAGAGATATAAGAAACATTGTCTGAGAAGCAACCAACAAAAAAAGGTAGCCTCAGAATAATGGGAGTGCATAGCAACAGAGAACTGTTTAACCATTCTGATAACATAATTTCACTGCTGAATAGGCCTGAATGCCTAGCAGCAAAAGAAGCTTAAAGTGAAATATTATTCTCTTTTTTTTTTTTAAATTAAAATTATAGTTTGTGCTAATTACTGTTTACTAACCATGGTGTCCACATTTCAACGCTAGAAAAATCAGCAATTCAGCAACAAAATGTTACTTCAGTGTACTTGGATTATAAAATCTAGCCCCATTCCACCCCAATGGCATTCCTTTGGTGTACTGGGATAAAAAGGAATTGAATTTCATGATATTTAGAATAACTATTTCTTTTAATAATTGGCGTACAAATAAAAGACAACCTATTCTCGGTTACAATAAATCCTGCTAAGATACACCAAATAGAAGCCATAGAGATCACACTACTGTACACAGTCTGCAACATGTGAAGAATTCAACAAAATAAACAGCTTTCCCAGTTCAAGTATGAGCATAAATGGGATCTCAAAGTGCTACCTGTTCAAGTAGCTCCTGTAGATGTTTAAGGACGCGCTTAACGACAGATATCATAGCCATATCATGAATATGATCCCAGTACTTTGACCCCATTCTAGGGGAGCTACCAGGATAGATATCTGAAAGGATAATCTGAGCCTGCAAGAGAATGAAATCATATTCACAATCTAAACCCAGTTTGAAATTCCATGATTAGTATCAAGATCCAGAGCACCTAATCATAAAGCTCTATGTTCAAAGAGTTTCCAGGGCTTGAGCCCCCTACTCAGAAGGCACGGGGTCCTTCAAAGCATTCAAATCATGCAAAACAACATATCTCACAACTTCATTAACACATACAAGATTGGGATACAGAAAGGGTGTGCGATAGTTCCTTCAATGAAAAGCAGGAGCACTACAAAGAAAGTCACTAGACATAGTGACACAAATGCTTGTTTCAACGCATAAAAGAAGTGGCTTTGATAAAAGGAAGGAAGAAAAGAATAGTCATGGATGATTTAGAGAACTCCCTAAAGAATTACCTAAACAATAACAGCATGTTTGGTTCACGGAATGAAATTTGGATGAATAGAAATCCTATTTCAAAAGGAATGGAGGATATTAAGAATTCTATTCCATTGTTTGGTTCGCCAAAGGAATAGACCTCAAGAATTATATTCTAGTGTTCTGTTGGTTTAAGGAATAGGAATGGAATAAGCATTCAAAGACAGAAACACCTCTACACGTGTATTTATTTATTTTATCTATATACAAATATATAATTACATAAATAAATAAATATAGATATGTATATATAATAACATATATAAGCAATATATGTGCATGTGTGTATACAAAAAGGGTATTTTCAGTTTTATGATCAAATAGCTATTTGTAAGAACTCGAGAATAGCTAATACCAAGCCCCCTCAAAATGGATATTCCCCTTACAACGGGAATAGCTCATTCTCAAGAACATTATTTCCAGGAATAAAAAGCTAAACAGCTTAAACCAAAAGATGGAATAGGTCTGTTCCGAGGAATAAATATAGCAAATAAATTTAAGAAGAAAGTGAATTTGAAGGCTAACCCCTAAAAACAACAAGAAAAAGAAAATGCAAACAGAACTCTTGACTGTAAATAACTAGCTATAATATCAAATCAACGAGAAATATAAATTCCTTGAAAACTCTCCAACAAGATATATTCAAGTAAAAATGTACAAATTATTCATGATTTAGAAAGGAAAAATTATCTAGAAATTAATCACCTAATTAAGAGCTGCATTTTCCGAATTCTCAAAAGAAAACCACAAAAAAGTCACAAAAAGAATTTATACATGTTAGAATCTAAGATTGGACCAAGGACACTCAAGTAGGTTGTAATGCACATGGGCCAAACCACACTAAAAGATTGAATCCAATCAATAAGCTAGTCTAACTCAAGGTCTTATAAACTCATATGTTTGTCTCTTATTTTATAAATGTAGAACTCTTAACACTCCCCCTTGTTCTAATCTCTGTATTCCATACAATTGAGTCAAGAGGATACACATATTTATACTAGGCTATGCACACTAACTATGGTAAGGATCAATAATATCCCTAAGATATTATACACACTATCCCTAAGATATTATACTGAGATCATATCAAATATTCTTCTACCATATAATGTCTAACACTCCCCCTCAAGTTGGAGCATAGATATTGATAATGCCCAACTTGTTACATAAGTAATCTATTCGAGGCCCATTCATAGCTTTTGTAAAAAGATCTCCTAGCTGTTCTCCTGTCTTCACAAATCCAGTAGAAATTAAGCCTCGTTGTATCTTTTCACGAATGAAATGACAATCAACTTCAATGTGCTTGGTTCGTTCATGGAAAACAGGATTGGCTGCAATATGGAGAGCCGCTTGATTGTCGCACCATAGCTTCGCAGGAATAGATGCCTTGAGCCCTATTTCATCGAGAATGTGATATATCCACAATATTTCACAGGTTGTCTGTGCCATTGCTCTATACTCTGACTCTGCACTCGATCGTGAGACAACATTTTGCTTCTTGCTCTTCCACGAGATCAAGTTTCCACCAAAGAAGACACAAAATCCGGTTGTAGACCTCCGATTCTCCTTAGACCCTGCATAGTCTGCATCTGCAAAGCACTCAATGTTCATATGTCCATGGTTTTGATATACAATTCCACGTCCTGGAGCACCTTTCAAGTAGTTCAGGATTTGTTCAACAGCTTTCCAATGATCAATAGTTGGAGATGCCATAAATTGACTTACAATACTTACTGAGTAAGCAATATCAGGACGAGTTACAGTCAAATAATTTAGCTTACCAACCAATCTTCTATATCTTTCTGGATCATCAAATAGCTCCCCCTCTGATGTCAACTGTGAATTAGGGATCATTGGAGTATTGCATGGCTTAGCTCCTAGTTTCCCTGTTTCTGTCAATAGATCAAGTATATATTTTCTCTGGGAGAGAAGTATACCTTTCTTACTCCGTATTACCTCAACACCTAGAAAATATTTTAATGTACCAAGATCTTTAGTCTGAAATTGACTATGAAGAAAGGTCTTAAGAGATACAATACCAGCGGTGTCACTTCCAGTGATGACAATGTCATCCACATAGACAACTAATAAAATAATGCCTTTCTCAGAGCGTTTATAGAAGACAGAATGATCAGACTTTCCTTTTATCATGCCAAACCTCTCAATCGCTTGACTGAATTTCCCAAACCATGCACGAGGGCTTTGCTTAAGGCCATACAAAGATTTGCGAAGTCGACAAACCTTACCATACTCCCCCTGAGCAACAAACCCAGGTGGTTGCTCCATGTAGACTTCTTCTTGAAGCTCACCATGTAGAAAAGCATTTTTAATGTCCAGTTGATGTAAAGACCAATTAAATGTAGCAGCCATAGAAATAAGCAATCTGACAGAGGTCAATTTTGCAACAGGAGAAAATGTGTCAGAGTAATCAATACCATAAGTTTGTGCATACCCCTTAGCAACTAGACGAGCCTTCAACCGAGCTACAGATCCATCAGGGTTAACCTTCACCACGAACACCCACTTGCACCCAATGGCCTTCTTCCCTACAGGTAAATCTACCAAGTTCCACGTACCATTGAAATCCAAGGCATTCATCTCCTCAATCATAGCGTTACGCCAACCAGAATGGGACAGTGCTTGTTTGACAGTTTTAGGAATTTGTATAGAGTCAAGAGAAGCAATAAAAGAGCAGGAGATATGGGGTAAGTGGTTGTAAGA
Organism: Ipomoea nil; assembly: GCF_001879475.1. Lineage (NCBI taxonomy): Eukaryota > Viridiplantae > Streptophyta > Magnoliopsida > Solanales > Convolvulaceae > Ipomoea > Ipomoea nil. The sequence goes on from NW_017617070.1 coordinate 4,592,006, forward strand.
AACAAACGATGAGACAGGATAAGTACAAGTTCTTTTACCTTTGCGTAGGGCTATTGGCAAGGTAGCTGGATCAGACGACGAAGAATCCGGCTCAGGACATGAATCTGGCGTATTGTCAGGAACCAAAGTAGTGTCGGGATTCGGGTTAACCTCTTTTGGAACAAACTGGTGTTTACGAGAATATACCTGAGTGATTGGTGGTCGTGAAGGTGGAATAGAAGCGGAAGCGGTGGTAACTGTATAGATGAGAATATCATCATCACTGTCGCCATGGCTTTCTGAATTTGAAGAAGGTGAGAAGGAAACATCTTCATGGAAGGTTACATCAATAGACACGAGATATCTTCCCGTTGACGGACAATAACACCTATACCCCTTTTGAACACGAGAATATCCCAAAAAGATGCACTTTAAAGATTTAGGATCTAATTTCGTGATATGGGGCCTTACATCTCTCACAAAGCAAGTACATCCAAATGTTTTTGGTGGAATAGGAAATACAGATTTGTGAGAGAAAAGACACTGATAGGGTGTTGTACCATGTAAGACCGAAGACGGCATACGATTGATCAAAAAACAAGCAGTAGAGACTGCATCAGCCCAAAAATGTTTTGGAACCCACATTTGGAACAGGAGAGCCCGAGCAGTTTCTAGTAAGTGCCTGTTTTTGCGTTCAGCAACCCCATTTTGAGATGGGGTGTCAACACAGGAAGATTGATGTAAAATTCCATGTTCAAGCATATAAGAGGAAAAGGGTTCAGAAAAATACTCTTTAGCATTGTCACTTCTCAATACACGAACAGGTATATTAAATTGTGTTTGTATCTCAGCACAAAAAGCACGAAAATGGGAAAATAATTCAGAACGACTTCTCATAAAATATAACCAAGTCATGCGAGAGAAGTCATCAACGGAAGTAACAAAGTACCGAAACCCGGTTTTGGACATAACACGACATGGACCCCAAACATCAGAATGAACTAACTCAAAAGGAGCACGTGCTCGTTTATTGACTCTAGGACTTAAACTAACTCGATGATGTTTAGCAAATTGACAAGACTCACAATTTAAAGAGGACACCTTACTAAATTGCGGACACGTCTTTTTCAACAATGGTAAGGATGGGTGCCCTAAACGACAATGGACTTCCAACGGAGTACCCATCCCAAAGCAGGCAATAGTTCTCGGTATACTGGAATCAAGAATATAGAGGCCACCAGACTCATGCCCTTTACCAATAATCTGCTTCGTCGTAAGATCCTGGAACATGCAGTGAGTGGGAAAAAAGGTTATGGAACAATTTAGAGCATTAGTGATTTGACTAACAGAGATCAAATTAAAAGACAAGTTGGGAAGGCTCAAGACCGAGGATAACGGGAGATCAGGAGTCGGATTAGCAGTGCCAATCCCAAGCACCCTAGAAGTGGATCCATCAGCTAGAGTGACATGGGAAGTTGAAGGAGAAGATTGAAAGGTAGATAGGAGGCTAGAGTTACCTGTCATATGATCCGTGGCTCCCGAATCAATAACCCATTTGGAAGCTGAAGAGACGAGGCAAGTGTTGGGATTACCTGAGGTGGCAGCCGCTACAGTTGAGGGAGATGATGAGGATTCTTGGTACATCAAGAACTTAGCATACTCATCTGCAGAGAATACAACCGTTTTCTCACCATGAGTATCAGAAGACACCATATTGGCAGACCGATTGCCCTGATTTCTATTCTGAAGCTTTCGGCAATCCTTCTTCATGTGCCCCGGTTTCTGACAGTAATGGCAAATGATTGGATTATACTGCTGGCCATGAGGATCCCTATTGTGATATGACGACTTCACAGGCTCCTCCTTTGACTTCTGACTGACAAGAACACTACTCGACTGAGGGGGTTGATAGGTCTCTGTGCGTAATACTCTAGAGAATACATCAGATAGGGATTTGAGCTCCTCACTGGACAATATCTGGGACTTGGCTGGTTCTAGTCGAGGATGAAGACCAGCCAAAAAACTCATGATGGCCATTTGTTCTCGCTGTTGTTGCTGCACCTTTATATCCGTTGTGAACGGCATTAATTCATTAAGAGCCTCATATGTTTTCTTGAACTCCATAAAATAAGTCTGCAGAGGTTTGTCAAGCATGTCGGCCCTATAAAAAGTCTTACAAACATCATAGATTCGAACAATGTCGCCCTTACCCGAATACAAAAAATTAAGATAGTCTAAGAGCTCTTTGACAGTTTCACAATGACTAACAAAACCAAATATTTCAGATTCAATTGAGTTCCGTATTTGAAGAAATAATTTAGCATCATCACGCAACCAAGTTTGCTTAGCTTTGTCATCCTCGGGTGGGGTGGCAGTCATATGGGCATCTTTGTCAATACTACGTAGATATATTTTAATGGTTCGTTTCCAATCCAAATGATTTGTGTTCTGTGATTCTTGCATTAAAATACGTCGAAATAACCATGGCGTGGACAGCCGGCGATGGACGAAGGCGGCGCGTGAGGGCCACTCGCCGGGCGAAATTACGTCGAATTCAGCAGTCCGGCCTATCGGCGACTGGCGACTCTGCTCCTGATGGTGGTGACGACAAACGGCCGGCGACAATCCCGACCCAAACCTCCACCGTGCGCAGAAGCAGAAAGAGGAAAAAAAAAAAAATTCTGTGTTTTTTTTCTTTATGTGGCTCTTGATACCATGTTCTAATCTCTGTATTCCATACAATTGAGTCAAGAGGATACACATATTTATACTAGGCTATGCACACTAACTATGGTAAGGATCAATAATATCCTAAGATATTATACACACTATCCCTAAGATATTATACTGAGATCATATCAAATATTCTTCTACCATATAATGTCTAACACCCCTCAAGTGGACAACCGGGCAATTCCAAATCTAACCGGTTGACCACTTGGAATTGGATTGGACTCTCCACTTGAAATAAAAGCTTTGGACGCCACCAATACCACAAACAAGCAAGTGACTCAAAGTGGACCAAACACAAGCTTGGGATTGAACCCTCCCCCTGAAACGGAAACTTGGATGCCACCGATATGATGAGCAGACAACCGGATGAAAACTAAGTGGACCAAACAAGCTCTGATACCATGTTAGAATCTAAGATTGCGCCGAGGTCACTCAATTGGGTCGTAATGCACATGGGCCTAACCATACTAAAAGATTGAATCCAATCAATTAGCTAGTCTAACTCAAGGCCTTATAAACTCATATGTCTCTCTCTTATTTTTCATGTACTCTTAACAGTATAGAAAAAGTAAAATTCTAGTGTAATAAAAATGAAAGTGTGTTATAATTATACGGCACTATTGAAGTTCCTACTATAGAAGATGGTACATAATAGCAAATTAAAATTGTATGCACAATTCAGTGAAAAATAATTAGCCTACACAACTTCACAAGATATGAACCAGGACTGCAGGACATACTAGTAGCAATAATGGCATGTAGAAAACAATTGTCAGAAAGTTATTGCTAACAAAACAATCTGATAGTGAAATCCATCTTCATGCTTTCACAGAACACTGGCAAATATGCCAACACACTCAATTTCAAGAACAGAATGAAAAGAACTCAGGGCCTCAAAATACCCAACTATATGGCCAACCGGATGGGCAGGCACTAAGGCCAAAAGAATGTCGATGATAGCACTATAATTTGATCACAACAAAAATGAAACACAGAATCTAAATTTATCCCTATTATTTTTTGACAAGAAATTGATGTATCAAAGATTCTGGGTGTCAAATGACTTGAAATAACAATCTCTCAAGGAAAAGCAGAATCTCTGGATTTCAAGGTAGGATATAAAAGTTGTTGAGAAAAGAGAATACAAAATCATAAAACTAATCATGACAGTAATACATATCAGTTATACTACCTCATTTAGCAGTTTCAGAGATATGGTCTTTGACTTTGCCAACGTTGCAGCTACATCAATGCACAACAAAATCTGAAAGTACAGTTAGGCATATCATGATACAACTTAATAATAAATAATAAACACAAGAAAGACTATGAAGGACACTCAGAGAGATGGAATAGTGAGCAACAGAGGCTTACAGCAGGTAGAGGGCCTAATTGAGCACGCAAAGAAGAAAAATCTAAATTCTGAACAGCAGAAGCTCCATCAGCAGCACGGGTCACAGCATCCTCCACCTGAAAATAGATAATAACCAAAATTTGAAAACAGTAAAACCTATCAAGTTAATGTAATACTATGCCACTGAAAATTCACCTTTTTGGTATTTTTTTAATAAGTCATGCTTCATATTAAAAGGTACCCAGGGGTTACCACCCATAGACACCACAGCTAGAACAAATGAGGGGATTCACAAAAAAAGTCCACATAAGTTTAAGACTCTCTAGACAAGTAACCAAAAGAAAAAGCATGATTAGGAAACTTCCCTTGTAACAGTAAATGTTTATAAATAATTTAAAAAAAAATAAAAAATAAAAAATAAAAACAGAAGATCTTTAAATCTATCATTTGGCAACTGTACATCTTTAAAGAAATTTTTACTTCTCTAAATTCCAAATCAATCAAAGTAAGGGGCTTACCTAAATCTATCAATAGTCTACTTAAAGTTATAAAGGATCACATATCAGCAAATAAACGTTTAAAATTGCTCTGGTAAAAGAGGAGCATACAGTTGCATAGCCATCCCAAAGACACCAAGAATCATAATCAATGTCCATACCTGTGAACTGTGAGACATGAACCTTCAAAAAAAAACCACTACAAAAAGCCATGCCCAATATCCCACATCCTAATAAATAAATGAAAGAAGAGTTCCAAAATTCAGTAGGAAGCATCCTACATTAAAGGATCTGCCTACAAAAACTTATAACGGATTTCATAAGTGGTGGAAAAGGAACAAACATTTATGATCTATCCCTTGGTAATTAAGAGGGTTTTGCTTCCCTTCACGTTTCAGCTAACCATCCTATACTATTACAACACCCTAGTACCCTACCACTTCTACTATACATAAAACACTATTTAATATCTAAATTTTTCAGAAACCTTTCTCCATTCAGGAAAATACCTTTAAAATTTATACCATTGTGATAAAGTCCTGCCATCATGAAGGGTCTAGCAAATACAAATATCCATGAAAAAGATCATATGTTTTATACTAAAGAATCAAACTCCTAAAGGATTTCATAACCCTTTAGGACGTTATCTGCAGCTGCACCAGCACCATAACCTACTTACCCACCATCATAACATCTGAGCAAATATACATATCCTCAAAATAAATAAATAAATAAATAAATAAAATCATATGTTTCGACTCTTATATAATCTAAGATTGGATCAAAGTCACTCAACTGGGCTATAATGCACATGGGCCAAACCACACTAAAAGATTGAATCCAATCAATTAGCTAGTCTAACCCATGGCCCTATAAACCCATACACTCTTATATTATCAATGTGGGACTCTTAACATCTACTAATGAAGCAAACTCCTAAAGGATTTCATAACCCTTTAGGACATTATCCATGCTTAAACCATAACACACTCACCCACAATTGTTGCACACTAGCATTTTATACATATCCTTGAATAAAAAGGTATATGTTTGCTACTAAAGAATCAAACTGATAAAGGATTCCATAAACTTTTTAGGAGTTAGGAAATTATGCATACTTACACCATAACCCACTCATCAAAGTCGTAGCATCCATATATTTGCTGACAAAGTTTATAAAAAAAAAAAAAAAAAAATATATATATATATATATATATATATATATATATATATATATATATTTGTTTTTTTTTTAAAGTATACAACTCAAGAACATCCCAAGAACTTCAAGTGTCCCAAATCATTTTTAACTTAACTAGCCTTGACTTTTTTATGTTGTCTAGATTCCAGAAGGGAGGGTTGTAAAACAGAATTAGCTGGAGAATGCTACAAAGATTGCTGAGGGAAAACAGTCAACACATAATCAACCAGAATTGGATTATTGGAAGGCCTAGTAAATAAAGGATCTAAATAGTGTCCAATAAAAAGCAGCACAATATTATTGTTATTCTAAGATCCTACAAGTAGTTAATAAACCGAAGTGCAAGTATATAAGGAACATACAGAAGCTCTTTTGAAGGCCCCATCTACCCATTCAACTAAGTCTAGAGTAGCTTTGTCTTCTGGAGGTAAAGAGAAACGGTTAACAGCCTCTCCTCCAATGTCATACTTTGCCCTCTGCATACAACTGTAAAATTAAATAAATAAATAAACAGGAAAGGAAGAAAGAAAATTTCCATTCAAATCTGATGTATCATGTATGTTACATCATGTACACAACACATGATAGAAGATAGCATCAAAATATAAAATTATCATTAATATTTAAACAAATATATACTTAAAAAGGAGGGGAAAAAAATAAATAAATTAAAAAGGAAAGAAAACATAGTGAATGATGTGACTATCTCAAATAAAGCTGATAGAGGAGACATTTACTAGAGATGATAGAGAGAGGAGACATTATTTTAATATTATTCTCAACACACCCCTTCATACATGGAAACATGCACCACATAAGAATAGTTAGCCCTCCCATGAAGCATGAATATGGGCATGAGCTTCATTAGTCTTTTGCCAGGAACACAAACATGATGATACAAAATTACCCAATAAAGGGAAATGCACATAACAACATAATTTTTGTAGTAATAATTACACCAGGCATTTATTACTGAATGCAGCCACCTCAATTTAAGAAGCACATAAGTGTCCTTTAAGCAGACAGGGCTACACATTTTTTGGTCATCAGGCTTTTCAAAGGACGGGTTCAAACTGGACTGAAGGGAGGAGGAAAAAAAGACTCCGATCCTCCTGGGGTTTCATCACTGGCTAGTGTTTTATAGGCCATGTACCAATGCTGACAGTACCATAAACAATGAGATATCATGTACATCAACAAAGAAAACTTCAAATAAACAAAATTCTTGAATTTGTTGAGCAAATCTGTCGCGGGCGAAAACAATTCCAAGTCCTAAGAAGTAAGATCTCATACATTCAGCACTAAATTCCATTTATCAGCAGTAATAGCAATATAAGATCCACAATACCCTTCTAATCTGAATCAAAATAATGATTATTGAACTTAATGAACCATCAGAACAACTTTCTCATTTTAAATTAACAGAAGATAGCTCGGTTTCTGACTTTTATTTAATAATTACTTTCAACAAAAATAAATAAATAATGCTTATGCACCAAAATAACTAGAAGAAAATAAGAATTGCAAATTAGGTAAATAAAAATATTTAGGGGGCGCTTTCAATATATATATATATATATATATATATATATATATATATATATATATATATATATATATATATATATATATATATATATATATATATATATATATATATATATATATATATATATAGGGGGGCATATAAAATTCTCATTGTAGGGATAGGTGCAGAAGGTACCGGAAAGATATCAGCCTTAGCCCTACTCAGTTTAGAATAATCAGAGAACCATGTTAAATAGATAAGTATATATGTTAAGGACATGTGTAATACTAGACATGTAAACAGTACTTTGGATATCCGTATGTGTCTCTTGTTATGCCGTAATGCTTAGGCTCATCCTTTCGGGTACATATATGGGTCCTTGTACCTTAATATAAATCAAAATTCTTCCTTCTCTATCAATTTCTACAGCACACATATATTACTAATTATATAATGATAGAGATATGTGTGCTGTAGAAATTGATAGAGAAGGAAGAATTTTGATTTATATTAAGGTACAAGGACCCATATATGTACCCGAAAGGATGAGCCTAAGCATTACGGCATAACAAGAGACACATACGGATATCCAAAGTACTGTTTACATGTCTAGTATTACACATGTCCTTAACATATATACTTATCTATTTAACATGGTTCTCTGATTATTCTAAACTGAGTAGGGCTAAGGCTGATATCTTTCAGGTACCTTCTGCACCTATCCCTACAATGAGAATTTTATATGCCCCCCTATATAATATATATATATATATATATATATATATATATATATATATATATATATATATATATATATATATAAATTCTGTCAAGCTTGCCATAGAGAAGGGAGGGGGGGAGAAAGTGAGGACAAAGGTCCTCCAGAAAGATACAAAATCATCTCTAAGTAGATACATAAAGTTGGTAAATAAAATGATGACCAGCTTTTAAAGCTTTTATCATGCTATGTCAAGAAAAGGAGACAGGAATGTATAAAGCTGTTGGAAAATATTGTGTTGGGAACATTTGTCTTGGGCAGCCTAAAATTTACTCTTATGCCTTGAGAAGGGGATTAGGTTTCTTGGGCTGATTAAGCATTTATTGTGTACTTTTCCAATGCCTTTTTATTTGCCTATATATTTGGTGTGTAATCTGAAGCTTGATATGGAAGTATAATAAACAACTTTTCTATTTTTCCCTTCTACTATTCAACATGGTATCAGAGCCACCTTTTTGGGGCCTGAGAAATACTCCAGTTTCATACTCTACGTTGTTCATCTATCCATCTTCAAGAAAACATTTCCTTTTTGAGCTACATTGACGATATGGTTCAGCAAGCCTCTGGAAAAATCTCCGGCGACCCTGGCCATCATTTTCCGAGCACCAAGGACCTCCACATGCTCCACCGCAACGAAGCAGCTCCGACGCCACACGCCGGCGCATGAGCTATTTTCTGGAGACTTTTTCCGGCCAAATTTCCAGATCAACTCGCCTTGTTCCTGCGACCCTACAGTGTTTTTCTCACATTTTTATGACAACTATGGCAGAACATAAAATTTCAAGCAGTGCACTGAAGTCTGCCTGGGTCACCAAAAATCATACTCAGTTTGGGTCTTGGATTCTGGACCAACTGATCACATATCTGGTAACCTTTCTTTTTTCTCCCATATTAATTTCTCAGACTCTCTTCCTGCTGTTACTTTTGGTGATGGATCAAAAGGGAAGGCTATAGGAATTGGAAAAGTCACCATTCATTCTTTATCTTTATCCAATGTCCTTTGCATTCCCGGGTGTCCCTTCAATTTGATTTCAATTAATCAACTTACTCTCTCAAATGCCTTGTTACCTTTTCTTCTAATTCTGTGATCATTCAAGACCGTCAAACAAAAGAGACAATTGGTGAAGGATATGAATCACAAGGTCTCTACCACCTTTTATGTTTTACCAATACCAAAATAGCTTGCACTGCTACTGCTTCACCTTTCCTTAACCATTGTCGCTTAGGACATCCTGATCTCAATAAATTAAAACAACTTGTTCCTGGTCTGTCAAATTTAAAAACCATAGAGTGTGAATCGTGTCAACTTAGGAAACACTCAAGAGCCTCATATCCTAGTAGAGTGAATAGGAGGGCCAATACCCCATTTTCTTTAGTTCACTCCGACGTTTGGGGACCATGTTGGGTCTCATCCACTTTGGGTTTCTCATATTTTGTTGTCTTCATTGATGATTTCTCTCGGTGCACTTGGGTCTTCTTATGGTAGAAGAGCTTTGAATTATTTAATATGTTTCAAAAATTCTACAATGAAATTGTGAATCAATTTGGGGTATCTCTCAAAATCTTACACAGTGATAATGCAAGAGAGTATTTTTCTGACCCTTTCACTTCTTTCTTTTCCTCACATGGAATACTTCATGAATCTTCATGTGCTAGAACTCCTCAACAAAATGGAGTTGCTGAACGAAAAATTTGTCATCTTGTTGAAACAACTCGTACCTTGCTTATTCATAATAAGGTTCCTATGAATTTTTGGGGGCATGCTATACTTCATTCTTGCTATCTCATAAATCGAATGACTTCTTATGTTTTGCAAGGAAAAATTCCCCTTCATATCTTGCACCCACAAGAACCTCTCCATAAGTTCCCGTTGCGAATTTTTGGATGTACTTGCTTTGTTCATGATAATTCTCCAAGGAGTGATAAACTTGATGCCAAGGCAATAAAGTGTGTTTTTCTTGGATATTCTCGCCTCCAACACACCATTTTTATACCTCCTTCGATGTTACCTTTTTTTAACACCCTTTTTCTCTTCCACCTCCGTTGAATCTGATTTCTTAGGGGAATCCATTGAAATCACAAAAACCCTCCCTCTTCCTACTTTTTCAGAACCTTTTATCTCCCACTGTTCCTGAAAGGACCATACCTATTCCTGAAAGAATTATACCAACTCCAAACATCCAAGAGGAAGGACATCTTCCACCATCGTTGTACACCTACCAACGACGCAATCATCAAGATTCCCAAGAGGGTAGACACCCAGTTGAGTCATGTACTACATAATTGATACCCAATGATACAGTCCAAAACACCACAACACACTCTCCCATTGCCAGTCGAGTAGGTAAAAGATCCACTTGAAATCCTTACCCTATCTATAATTTCCTTTCACAAAAACGTCCGTGATCCGTCTTCATCATATTGTGCCTTCATTACTAGTTTGTCAACTATTTTTGTTCCAAACAATGTCACGGAGGCATTAACTCATCCAGGGTGGACTCAAGCAATGGTTGATGAAATGGAAACACTCCATTCTTCCGGGACTTGGGAGTTAGTAACTTTACCTCCTGGTAAAATTGTGGTTGGTTGTAGATGGGTGTATAATATGAAGGTTGGTCCAGATGGACAAGTTGATAGACTCAAAGCTCAACTTGTTGCTAAAGGATACACACAAGTTTTTGGCATTGACTACACAGACACCTTCTCACCAGTAGCCAAGATCACTTATATCCGCCTCTTACTCTCAATGGCAGCCAATCGCCACTGGCCATTGTATCAGTTGGATATAAAGAATGCCTTCTTACATGGTGATTTGAATGAGAAAGTATATATGGAGCAGCCCCTTGGATTTGTATATCTTGTTTGTCGCCTTAAACGCTCTCTCTATGGGTTGAAGCAATCTCCACGTGCCTGGTTTTGGAGATTTAGAGATGTGGTCCAACAAGTTGGCATGATTCAAAGCAAGGCCAACCACTCTGTCTTCTATAAACATCTACTTGGAAAAAGCATATATCTTGTGGTTTATGTTGATGATATCGTCATTACAGGGGATGATAGTGAAGGAATAAATCAGCTTAAGAAACATTTATTTCAACATTTTGAAACAAAAGATCTTTGAAAATTGAAGTATTTTCTTGGTATGGAAGATGCTCAATCCAAACAAGGTATCTATGTGTCTCAAAAGAAATATGTTTTAGATATTCTTGAAGAAACAGGAATGACAAATTACAAACCAGTTGACACACCCATGGATCCAAATGTCAAACTTCTCCAAGACAGGGGGAGCTCTTATCCAATCCGAGTAAGTATTGGAGATTAGTTGGCAAACTACTGTACTTGACTGTAACTGGACCAGATATCTCCATTGTTGTAAGTGTAGTTAGCCAATTTTTGCAAGAACCATATCAAAGTCATTGGGATGCAGCCGTCAGAATATTGAGATATGTGAAAAGGTCTCCAGGTACAGGATTGCTCAATAAAATCATGGACATACAGAAATTGTTGGCAATACAAATGCAGATTGGGCTGGATGCCCTTGGGATAGGAGATCAACATCGGGATATTGTATTCTATTTGGAGGTAATCTTGTTTCTTGGAAAAGTAAGAAACAAGATGTGGCTGCACATTCAAGTGCAGAAGCAAAATACCGAGCTATGGCACTTGGAATATGTGAGCTAATTTGGGTTAAACAAATTATTACAGAACTCAATTTCTATAAGCCCGGTACTATGAAATTAATTTGTGATAATCAAGCAGCGCTGCACATTGCATCTAATCCTGTCTACCATGAAAGGACCAAACATATTGAGGTTGATTGCCACTTCATACTAGAGAAGATCACATCTGGAGATATTGTTGCCACATTTGTTGGGTCAAATGACCAACTAGCTTATGTTCTCACCATCCTGATTGAATACATTTGTAGCAAGCTTGGAGCATTTGATTTATATGCTCCAGCTTGAGGGGGAGTGTTGGAAAATATTGTGTTGGGAACATTTGTCTTGGGCAGCCTAAAATTTACTCTTGTGCCTTGAGAAGGGGATTAGGTTTCTTGGGCTGATTAAGCATTTATTGTGTACTTTTCCAATGCCAATTATTTGCCTATATATTTGGTGTGTAAATCTGAAGCTTGATATGGAAGTATAATAAACATCTTTTCTATTTTTCCCTTCTACTATTCAACAGTAGCAAAAACAATAGTACTCACAGATTCAGTAGCTTAGAAGGTGCTGCACGTAACACAGTCAATGCCTCCTTCCATCTCCATTGTCGTTCAGACAATGGCAAAAGGCATTGCAGAATAGACAACCGCCACTCCCAATCTTCAATAAAATGCCTGGCATTCAAAATTCGCCATTCAAGGGCTTCTTTTCCACCAGAAGAAATATTCTCATCCCGGGCATTCTCCTTCTCAGATGATGGTATATTGTGCCGCAGTATGTCAAGTAGCTGTCTGATAAACAACACAGCTGTCTCATTCACTGAATCTTGGGTTGGAGCCTCCGATTGTTTTCCAATGGATGTAGTGGGCATTTCAGATAAATTCCTCGATGAGGTAGAAGATGCTGAATAGAGAGAGAGACCATCCATATGAAGAAGAGAGATGATAATGTTCACCATAAATATCTGCATTTATTAAGATGAATAAGACATAGCATTAATACAAGAAAGTTGGTATTTCAGCCTTATTGCAACTCTGGCAAAAGCAACTAGAAACACCTTAAAATTTTTCCATGAATATACAATTACAACTGTACAAAGTAAAAATATTTTCTTCTGGAATTGTTTCTATATTTGCAAATTCTGACAGCTAAAATCTAATATGTCATATTACATAGAGCATTGTAGATATTAAAAATGCAGGACATCATATTTGATTTAATTTTGACTATTTATATATTGCTAAATTTGGATTCCTAATTGAAAACTAACTGCCAAGGAGAAGATAACATTGAGTGTTTCATGAGTATTCCAAAGACCAATAGTAACCACTCAAGTCTTAGCCTAAACCAAGCCCTAGTTATGTAAATATAAAACCATTATAACAAATTAATTGCATAAACAATATATATAGGGGGGGGGCGAGAGAGAGCAAAAAAATAAAAAGAATATAACCTTCCGGGGAACATTATTGATGGCATCCAGATGGCTCTTCAGGTCTTTCAAGTAGCACATATTAGCGTTCCCCTTTCCCTCTCCTACTCTTGTGTCATCTTCCATCGCCCCCAGAGAAAGAACAGCAGATTCCAAAGCATATCTCATGTGCATAAGTTCAATATCTTGGACCCTACCAACGAAATATAAAGCAGAAAACCAAACTGTTTTTGTGAGCTTATCATTCTCCAAACGCTCACGCTTTAAAGGTTAAAATTCTCACCTTTTAGGAAGTGAGAATAGGAATTTTATGTTAGGTTTGCCAATGAATAAAAGAAAATAGAAAGCAACAAATCAATAACTCCATGCATGTATACAAAGCTTAAATTTAGGAATTGCATAAAGTATGAAAATTAGTAACAGATTACTTTAATAGAAGAAAAAGAAGTATCCAAAAGAGTAGTCATGAAATGATGTGAGCACAATAAAACTCTCAGAAAAACAAGTAAACTCAACTGGTGCTTCAAGGGAGCTATAAGATATCAACCAGCAACGAGGAAAACAAAAGTAAATATAGCAAATCAGATCAACAAAACCAGCGTCATATTGCAGGAGACTCATAATCACACCTCTTCCAGGCTGCTAGTGTTGAAGTAATTGGCTGCATGCTAATCAGCTCTATCGCATCTTGAAATTTAATGCTTGGAACAACATCAAATAATACCTATAAAGCCACTTCAATTAGTCTCCAACACTAGCAGAAAGAAATAAAAAAGAAATTAATTACCTAAGAAGAAATTTTAAATAAGATGCATGGACATCATTTTTAGATTAGCATTTTGGCAAAAAAATGTTGGTGCATCTTTCTTGTGAACTCAGAGATTCAGCAGACCATACAATTCAATGTTGGTAAGTAGTACTATAGGCCTATAGCAATCAACAGTTATAATTTCTTTAATGCACCTTATAGTAAGCCAAATCATGTATGCAGCAATAACAGATAAACTCATACTGGAGAAGTGCTCCCACAATTAGGATAGACCAACAAATTCATTTATCCATAGAAATCCACCACACACCCTCACCCCCACCCCCAAATTAAAAAAGAGAAAATGCAGTCCCAATCCAGAAGATATTGTTTTTCCACTCAAATCAAAGGTGCAATACTATGGAAACATAAACATATTTATCCTATTGATGAAAACTGTGCACATTTTTCAAGACAAACTAAAGCCTGACATCATACCCGAAGTGGACTCTGCACAGATAGCCTTTCCAGCACAAAATTTTCAACAAAAGGATCCCATTTGATGCCTTCATTTCCTTGTTCTGAACGCTCACTTCCATACAGAAGTAACGAGGATTTAGAACTCCATGATTGACCAGAATTCACAGATGAAGCAAAAGAAGCAAGATCAAGCCGGTAACATAATAAATCGCAAAGATGTTCAACACAAGACACCTGCCAAAATGAGGGTTGACCGTTAATCAAGAAATGCTAGGACGTGTTTATGTACAAGATATTGAGGGAATCAAGATTTCCAAAGCATGTACCTCATTTAATTTGGAACAATAACGAGGAGAGTCTTGTAAACGAAATTCTTGTGATTTGCTAGTCCACAAAAGTTGCATCAATTTTCTCCTCAATGTTGTTCTACCAGACAACAAGTCCCAACCAAGCACAGCCACAAGAGGCTGAAGTCGGGGAAACAGCAAGAGAACCTGTCATAAGACAGATGAACGAAACTGATGAGTTATTACCAGGTAGTTGAAAGCAAACTGATGTGCCAATATGTTGCACCATAGTACTTTTTAATCCAAATACATATATGTTTCCTCCCACCAGGCCACAATTCATTCGACGGTCTGAACTCTTGACTTGACACCTTTGTTAGTCTGATGATCTCTTTTAAGAAACCCAAATAGATATGTTCAAATTATGATACACTTTTTCAATAGGTAAATCTAAATTTACAATACATACACTGCTAGCTTCTTGAAGTTCTTCCTTCCGCAGAGCAGATAATGCAGTATGCATGACACACTCCAGCACATGCAAGCCACTAACACGAGCATAATGATACATTTCTCTCATGCCTGAACTCACGGCAGTGTCCAATAATCTTGCCCTTTCATTTGAATCTGTATCAGGTTTCAGTTCTCTTATAAAATTTTGAAGGCGCAAAAGGGGAGGAGTAATGTGTTCACTATCACAAGTTCTCAAAATCTCCATCTCTGCAAAGAGCAACTCATCTTGAATGGCCTGTTTAACACCACATATCAACTACGTACATCAGTATTTTATGAAAAGTTAATACTAGTACTCACAGTTAATTGCTAACCAATTGTACAAGCCATCTGCTGCATTTTCTAGCTTAGCAAAGATTAACTTCTTCATATAACACCAAACTCTAGAAAACTTTTAGGCAACTTAAAATGATAAGTTGAGCTGGTTACAATGGATATGGAAGTATTAGTAGCATTGCCACTCTGAATTAAGAGATCCCATATATGGGGAAGGAAATTGGAATTTCATTATACTTTCCTAACCAAGCAATTTGAGATGTTAATTAGGATCAATAGTATTAATTGTGGGAAATTTAGTGATTTACATATTTTCATTGTAAAAGGAAACTGAAACTTTAAATGACTCAACCAAGGTACACAGATCATTTAAAAGCATTGAATTATTATATCAGCAAGAAAACTTGCAAGAATAAACACTTAGCATTATCAGCACCTGAATCATTTGAACTAGGCGTGCACAACATGATGAAAGTGCTTCTCTAAAAACTGACAACAGCTTATGTCTGGATGCAAGCCAGGCATCTCCATAATCATCCTTCACTGGCAAAACCCTCTTGAGAATATCATGCAAAACCAGGCTATTTAAGACATGAAAAGGGGGAACATAAATAGAGATGCAACAATGAGAAGAAACAAAATGGAAATATGCATAGCATGCTTCATTTTTAAAATACAGTTTCTTCTTATCATGTCGCAGGCCCAAAATATTGGATTGTCACAGTGCAACACACCAGAAAGATACATAACATTGCTTCAATTTTTAAAATACATGATCTAAAAGCCTATGACCCAAATATTGTATAATCTCAATACAACTCAACTCAACTAAAAGCCTTAATCTAAACTGGTTGGGTAGATTATATGGATTCTATTTCACCATTGAGTTCCTTTTACTGCCAGTTCATCACACTAGCTTTGGAAACTAACATTTTGGACATAGAGCACTATGCATCATTCATTAACAGTAGTTCATACAAGAAAATCCATCAGCATAAGGTGCATCTGAATGTTAGAAGGTTGGTAATTACCTAGTACATTATTGAGTGCAAGGAAAAACACACTGCACTGTACATTGAGAAATCTATTATAACACCCCCCCCCCCCCCCTCCCCACAAAACTAAACAAATAAATAAGAATTTGAATTTGCTCAAAATAAAAGCTATAGGCAGACTTCTCCAAAATGTTTTAAACAAAGTGAACCTATCAATTAACAATTAGGCTAAAGGAATATTATAGATCAAATAAATTTAATTTCATATGCATATTTCCATATTCACCTTAGATTAATTATCCTTTGGGATATTAGGTTCATAAAACTCCATGTATAACCAGATTCACTTTAGATTGATAATCTGTGGGGACAATAGGTTTGTAAAACAGTCAAGCAACAGCTATGCAACAATAGTTAGGCAAAAACCTCAGAAATTTATAATTTTAACTACTGATGAGAAGAGTCAATCTTATTATGACTGAATCACAGTCAAAAGTATATTTGACAGAGGTGGGCTATTTTACTAAGAAGCAGACTATGTATTTATAACTGCTAATGAAGAGTAAGTGGTGTTCCATTGACAGTGGGATTGATTCATTGGCTTCAAGATCTAAAGTTATTCCCTCCCCTGTGCTTATTTACCCTGGCCAAACGACACAATGGAAATAGTATTGCACTTACTCTTTATGAAGGTTGCAATTGAGAATAAAGGACCAAGTATAGCTGGAGGCAATATTGCATGACTGTCTATGAGATACATTCATTTGTGTGCTCTTAAGGAGTTATGCAACTTCTTTTAACAAGTATAAAGAGTTTATCAAAAAAAATCTCAACCCTTCTGCTCCATCGTACATGGTTCAGGAAAGAAAAAACAATATCTTTGTTTACTTCATAGTAGATGCAAACTATAGATAACAATTAACCACCGAATTCACTCTAGTATTTGTTTAATAACTGAATTTATAATAAAACAAACTACTGTATAATAACCACTTCCAGCAATTCCATTACATCTATCCTTAAGAAAGCTATGTAATTGCAAGAACCATTGTAGTTTGAAACAAAAGAACATTAATATTTAGTGAAAAAAAATTATATTTTCATCACAATTCAGAATGGCACACAAGCCAATACTCCACCAGGTTTCTTGTTGAAGACTATTAGGATATGAAATAAGCAGATGCTAATACTATGTCAATGTTGTACATACAAGAGTCAAATGACTCAAATCTCATTAATAATTCCTCAATTTAAAACTTCAGTGAAAGGAATTACTTTTTCAACACAGTCAAATTTAGTTTAACAATCAGTATGACACATGAACCCCTATCCACCAAGCTTCCTGTCAAGAAGGTCCATTACAGGTTAAGTAGTGAACCAATGTGTTACTGTTGACTGTTGTACAGTGAAGAGACAAATCCTATATGCAATTCCCAAATCTTAGATCAAAACATCCACAGGGAATATTACATTGTATCGTATAAGATAAGGCAGTTAAATTGTAAAGGTAAAAGGCACATTAAGCATTTCAAAGGAAGAATCTTTTAACAGAATACCTATACAGGCATGGATTCTATTTGTTAATGATCCTTATGGGCAGCATTACATTGAAAAAGGAACAAAACAAATTGCAAGTGGCTGAAGTGACAACTTATTATAGAACTGTTTTGCTCATTGGAAGAGAAGTTGTCCAAATAGAATGTACATACCGATGCTCCTTCTCCTCAACTCCATAATCAAAATTGAGATACCGAATATGCGAAACTGCTCCATCCACATCATCCTTCTCCAGGCATTCCTTCATGGCATCCAAATGTGAAATCTGAACACTTCTTTGGATCAATTTTAGCACCTTCTCCCCAGCATCATTATGCTTCACTGTTGTCCTCAATGCAAGAGTCATTGCTGAATTTTCACCCTCAATCCAACTAACCTGCTTTTGAATATTCACACACAAAGCATCAAAAACATCAGCATTTTCAAGAAACATCCTCCGTAGTCTCATAATTTCCTCTTCCTCTACCACAATATCACTTCCAGAAGTCCCTTCATTCTCCCTTGTATGATCTATTTCAATCAAATCCGGTTTCAACCGGGTCAAACCCACCTCAGAAATCCTCTCTAAAACACTCAAACAGTCCTCTAGCTCAAGGACACCTATTCCCTTTAAACCCTCATCTTTCCCCTCCCCATGAGGATCGGGATTCATTCCATTTCCTCCACCGTCCTCTACGTCCGTGCCCTTCTTAAGGCTCTCGGAAACCCTAAAAATGACAGCACGCAAATACAGCAAAAACTCAGCCCTCAATTTCAGCGTGTCCGCATCAAACGACCAGAGGTTGGACGTAGGGTCGTTGAATTCGAGGAGTTCAAGCGTGCAGAGGAAGGTAAGTAAAGGCGGGGATGGGCAAGAGTGGGACCACAGGATTGAGTCGAATCGGCCGCCCTGGGCAACGATCGTCTGAAGAATGGCTCGGGCAATGTCCGGATTCCGAGCTCGGAGACTACGCAGAGTGGCTCGGAAAGGTTCGAATTGAGCCAGGAACAGGTGGTTTGCTGTGACTTTACAGAGGAGCTCTGTGTCTTTGTCCTCCATGTTGATTCACAGTGATTACTAAGGGTCCCTAATATCTACAGCTATATTATGAATAGAAGATTGATGTACATATATAGAGAGAGAAGGGAGGGAGAGAATTGGAGGTTTTAGGTTCAGTTCTTGCAGGGATGAGGAAGACAAGATCGGTTGGAACAGTTGAAAACTGAGAAAGTAGGCCTTTATATTACTCCCTATTTCCTTCTATTTTTTTCTTTTGGAGTGCGGGCTGACGCATAATGGAACTAAGGGGTGTTTGGTTGGACGGAAAATATTTTTCATGAAAAATGTTAATTTATGTTGTTTGGTTGGATGGAAAATATTTTTTATTGGAAAATGAATTTTTTAAATTTGAGGAAAATGAATTCTTTTACAAATAGGTGGAATTTTGTTTTTAACAAAGATTGGGAAGAAAAATAACATAAGTGTACCATTTTATTCTTGTAAAAGTTTCTTAATTACATAGGCAGCTATTTATTCATTCATCTTTTTAAGGGTACGTTGGTCTTTATATTCATTATTCCTTATCTTTCTAAACCCAACCAAACAATAGAATACATATTCCTAGTAATTTCATTTCCACCAACCAAACAATTGAATCAATTTTCCTGGAATTTATTTGCCATGGAATTTCAATTTCATTTCCCTTCAAATATTTATCTCCTAAAGGTGTGTTTGGTTCACAAATGGGAATCGTAATCAGAATATGAATCAAATACTTGATAATGGTAATAGGTTTTGGTAAAAGTATTTTGCATGTTTGGTATTAGGGTGGAATTGGAATGATTACCAATATTGTTGATTGGTTATGTATGATCCTATAATGAGAATAAAGGTTTAAAAATACAAAAACAAAAATTAAGACAATTTATTATAATATAAAGACATCAAAGCACCAATATAAATAAAAAATAAAAACAAAAATCTAAAAGCATTAATCCAAACTTAAAAATTAAATTACCAATTAGGTGAGGGAATAATGGAATGAAATCCTTATTTTATTAGGTAATAGGTTTTCTAATTAAGGGGGTAATCAAATCTCATAGTAGTGTTTTATAAACCTGTCAACCAAACAATAACAATGACTTTGATTACCATTCATGATAGTTGAACATATCAACCAAGCACACCCACGTATAATTCAAGCAATTTAGGAATGGCAATAGTCAGGTTTTTTTTTTTATTGAAATAAGAAGATTTTAAAACATCAAATGCGTGGCCAAGCACCTTATGCTCAGATGGCATGTAGTGACCTCTCCCATGTGGGAGGTTATGAGATCGAGCTTCAGTGGAGGCGTTGTTGACTCTTTGTGCTTCATTAGGTTGAGAAAGTGTGTTTGACCTTCAGTAGAGGCGTTGTTGACTCTTTGTGCTTGATTTCTTTGTGTGTTTGAGCTTCAGTAGAAGCGTTGTTGACTCTATGTTTGCTAGTACTTGCACCAAGTGGGAGAATGTAAGATTTTTCCTTATAATATATATTGATATTATATATTAGGGTGGGAGAATGTAAGATTTTTCCTTATAATTTTCCTTATAATATATATTGATATTATATATTAGGGCCTTAATTAAGTTTTTTCCTTATAATATATATTGATATTATATATTAGGGCCTTAATTAAGTGGTGCAAGTTAACTAGGCTTATTAAGTGGTCTGGTTGGACTTAATAACTAGTAGTTGTTAGTCAACCAAACTCTGCCTAATATAATCCTGGATTGATGGGATACAGGATGATTGATGTTAGCACACTCAGTTACGGTACTCAGACTACTCAGTAGACACCAATACACCATCTAGGGTTCTGAGTCAGGTCTGAGGCAAACCATGGCTAACGGTCTACCGTTAAGAGGCAACACAACAGGAACATCAACTATGGCTAGAGATCTACGGGCTACGCTTCCGCTATCATACGAGGTCAGGTGCTTCTGATTGTTATAATATGTAAGCGCACAGAGTCAATCACAGTATAAATTCCTGGAGTATTCCAGGGTCGATCCCACGAAGAACACTATTAACTGTTATCTTGAATAATCAATTTTGATGATAATGAAAAGTGCAAACAAATAGTATTAATGTAATTAAAAAGAATAATTATGAATCTAAAGTTAAGAAAAATTCCAATTAAGAGAAGACTAGGGATTTGGGTTCACCTATTAGATAATTAACTAACTCTCCTAAATATTAATTCTTGTAATTATAGTGATGATTGCTCCAATTATATCCTAATACTCCGTCGAGCTACTAGGTTGTATCCAATTAACTGTGATCATCCGTCGATATCTCACCAACATTAATTGAACCCATTAAGCAACAATCAAATCTCACCACAAATACCTAAAGCTATGTCTAGTTTAGGTCAATTGTGTTTATCTTATGAGTTCTAGGTTCATAATTCACCTGTCAGTTGTTCTTATGAACCCTAATATTAGACTTATGCAATGGCCAGTCACACAATCCACAATTAAAATACATAAAATAAATATAATCAAGTTCAATTATTGAATTGAAATTGGAAGAATCAACACATAAAAAATAGTCAATCAATCTAATATAGGCTAATCCAAATCACTAATTAAAGTTTTAGCTAATAATCATAACTAAAGGTAAGGAAAGTTCAATAAATAACATTCTGGAAATTTGAACAAGAATAAAAATAGAGATGAAAGAAAGTAATTCAAGCCTAAGAAGAAGGTAGCCGCGATTGAAGCTCAAGAATTCTGGCGATGGAATCTTGAATAATCCTTTGCTTCCTCGCTGGAAACTCCTCGCCGACCACACTACTGCTGCTCCCAGGCTTCCGTTTTATTCACTCCTTTCCGTCTCGTCCTTCCTCTGCCGACTCCACAAACAAAAAAACCATTTAAAAGGGTTGTTTTTCCCTTTTTTTACTTCTACTGCCGTGAAAGAAACAAACCCCCCTTTAACCTAATTCCCTCTTTTTCCTTTACTGCTGCGCAAGTCCCTAAATAAAAAACAAAACAAAATTAAGTTAAAATAAACTAATTATAACTTAATGACACATCCTAATAAAACATGGTAATAACATACTATTTATATTAATAAAAATGCAACATTATTCTAATATTTATTAAAACCAATCTAAACTAGTAACAAATAAATAAATATAATATTTATAATAAGACCAACCCTAAAACTTAATTTATTTATGCAAATCACTCACTAAAATTACTCTAAATAATGCCTAGAAACTACGCTTATCAAATTTCCCCACACTCAAGGTTTTGCTTGTCCCCAAGCAAACTTATGCAATGAAATCAAACTACCAACCATAGCCATGTCAACTAGGCATTCAATTCAAGGGAATTGGTAAACACATAATACTTCATGAGAGTTCAAAGTCATATGCACACAAGATAATAGAGAATAGTAGTCCTCACGGTTGTTCACTCAATCTCTCATATAAACATGTATAAGAAAGGTACACACCATCCCCTATTGAGAGTGCACTTGCCATAGGCTTGCTTTTCCACCAAAACTCCACTACCCAAATTATATGGAAAACACGAGTCAAAAGGTCTTTATTTATGGGTTGTAATGGGGCCAAGGGTATGTGGTTTAAGAAAGAAAGGATATAAGGAAATACAAATAAAGTCCAAGGAATCAGTAGAGCCATAATTTCACCATATCAAGAGCAAGAACTTGTAAACCAATACAATGAACTCTACCAAAACAAACCATCGTTTCTTCATTCTTCCTCATCCTTTTCGCTGATAAACTCCCAAAACAACTTCAAAATCTCATTTTCCATTTTTTTCCTGTTTCTTTTTTTTTTTCTTTTTTTTTTTCTAGTAAAACCGAATAGATTACTCCTCATTTCACACAACCCTCAATGGTACTCTTCCCATAATCACCAAATTTCTACCATGCCTTCATTGCTCACAAAATCATTTTAAGAATAAAATGAGAACAAAAGTTTGGGCATTCAAAGATTTTCCAACCCACAAACTAGAACATATCATTTTGTTATTTTTTTTCTTTTTTTTTTTCACCCCTTTGATCACAACCAATTCCTCATCCAAAGCAACTCAGTTGTAGAATCACCTTTCAACTCCAATCTCACCCATACTTCATCACTTTTGGTCATCTTGCACAGATAAATGAAATAATGACATCCACTGACTCAAGGACGGGTTAAGAGGCTTATTTTTATGAGTTAAGGTTCTTTGGAACTGGCTAATGAAGAAAAATGTCTTATATTTCTTTTAATGCTCAAAAATGGTTCACTAGGGGAAAAATAACATGTATAAGGATGTGGTCATTTTTAAGGCCATAAGGCTAAATCCTAATGCCTGAATCATTCTCGTGTCAACATATAACATGTAGCTCTGAAATGGTATGAAGCAAGTTCTAGAAGTAACACAATCAAAGAGGGCACATAAACACTCAAAATGAAAATAAGTTGCAGTGGGCAACCTCTAGGCTCAACAGCTCACGGTGTGACAGAATTTGACTACCAACTCTATGCAAGCATACATATAGCCAAACACATTCATTGATATTATGCACTCCCAAAACACTAGAACTTATCTCCCAATCAACATAGTCATTAGATGGCATTTTTTAAAACTTTATTTGCTAAGAAATTGCAGAAAAATGAAGGAAAAGATGCTAAAAATCTAGAAAAATGCATAAAATGCAGAACTTTTTTTTTGATATTGCCTATTTTGCATAAAACTTGCAGAAAACATCCCCTAATCTTACTTTCCCTTCCCCACACTCAAACTCAACATTGTCCTCAATGTTAAATATAAAAGCAAGTATGAGAAAATGAAATAAACAGGAAACTTCCCTGTTAGTTGTCAGTTTCTTCCGGGGCTGCCTTTTGGTGAAGCAACCATGAATGGTCTCTTTTTCTCTCTTTCAATCTCTATGGCCTCATACGAACAAACTTTAGTGACCATGAAATGACCAAACCATCTAGACTTCAATTTCTCTAGAAAAAACTTAAGACAAGAATTAGACAACAAAACTTCTTGCCCTACATTGAATTCTCTCCAAAAATTATTTCTGTCATGCCAAGCTTTAGTCAATGTTCTCCACAATCTCTCTTTTTTTGCATGAAGTAAATGAGCATAAGAAAACATAAGAAAAGTATCATTGTTACTCAAAAATTCGTATTTGAACCGCAATGATGGTGGTTTAAGTTCAAGTTGATGTGGTGTTTCACTAGGTGAATGCTTAACAAATTATTCTTCTAAAGGTTTCTCAATAACATCAACAAAAAGACATGATTCATCAAAAGTTGGTAATTTTACAGCCTTAGAGATAGAGAATTCCTCTTTTTCTTTACCTACTCTAAAAATCAATTTCCCTAAAGGCATATCAATTAATACTCCTCCTGTCAACAAAAATGGTCTACCAAGTATAAGAGATGTATCTGTGTCACTACCCATATCAAGAATCAGAAAATCAGCAGGAAAATAAAATTTACCAACTTTTATCAAGATATCCTCCACTACTCCAAGCGGGTATTTGATTGATCTATCAGCAAGTTGAAGAGAGATTGTTGTTGGCTTCATTTCAGCTATTTCCAACTTCTTAAAAAGAGTTAAAGGCATAAGGTTAATACTGGCACCTAGATCACATAAGCATTTATCAATGACAGTATTACCAATAGTGCAAGGAATAGAAAAACTTCCTGGATCCATTAACTTAGGAGGTAATTTGCTTTGCAAAATAGCACTACACTCTTCATTTAGATGCACAGTAGCAAACTCTTCCAGTTTCTTTTTATTAGACACAATTTCCTTAATGTACTTGGCATAAGACGGCATATTAGCAAGTGCTTCTGCAAAAGGAATATTAATTCGCAATTTTTTAAAAATCTCTAAAAATCTTTGAAAGTTATTGTCCTGGTTCCTCTTTTGTAACCTTTGTGGATATGGAATGGGGGGTACATAAGGTTTTACTGTAGAGAAAGTGAGGTTTTGATCACTAGAATTCTCTTTAGGCACTTGCTCCTCTTCTTCTTTATCACTCTCTTTTTCAACACTCATGGGTTCATTTTCTTTCATAATTTCATTCAATATCTTACCACTTCTCAAGGTGACAGCCATAGCTCCTTCCCTAGGGTTTATTTCAGTGGTACTAGGAAACTAACCTCGATCTTTTTTTGCAACCAATTTAGCCAACTGACCTACTTGCACATCTAAATTATGAATTGATGCTTGGCAGGATTGAGCAAACTTATCAATTTTTGCATCCATTTTTTTCATCATCGTGTCCTGGCTAGCCATGTATTGCATAAACATCTCCTCCAATTGAGGCTTTTTCTCCTGAGCAGGAAGTTGAGACTGTTGTGGCGCATGTGGCTGCTGGAAAGGTCTGTATTGCTAATGTTGGAATCTTGATGGTCCCCGTTGCTGGAATCCAGGTGGTCCCATTGGTCTTGCATTACCTTGATCTCTCCATGAGAAGTTAGGGTGATTCCGCCAACCTGGATTATATGTATTAGAAAATGGATCACTCCTAGGTTGTTGCCTACCCATATTGGATCCCATGTAATTAACTTCTTCATAAGATGGTTGTGAGGACTCTGCATTCATACAAACAGAAGAATTATGACCATATGTATTGCAATAAGAACAAAATTCTCTATTCGAACTATCACGAGTCATCAATAAGTTCATCTGTTTAGTCAATTCAGCCACTTGTGTTGTCAACTCAGATTGTGTGCTAATTTCATGCACAGCAGTTCTTCGACCTCTCACTGCCTTTTGTCGAGAATTACTAGCTAAGTTCTCATAGATAGTTTCTAATTCATCACTATTTTTATCGCCTGTGTATCCACCTGCAGCAGTATCTACAAGAGACTGACAATTAGGAGTTAAACCATCATAAAAGAATTGTGTCAACAATAACAATGGGAATTGATGGTGTGGACATTGGGTCAAAAGCAATTTAAAACGATCCCATGCCTCATGAAACAATTCACCCTCTCTTTGAGTAAAAGTGCATATTCTACTCCTATAGTCCATTGTCTTTTGAGATGAATAATATTTAAACATGAAAGCATTGTAAACATCATCCCAAGTTCTTAAAGAACCCTCTGGTAAATTTAACAACCACTGCCTAGCATCACCCCTCATGCAATATGGAAAACATTTCATTCTAAGCTCTTCTTCAGATAAATTATTTAATGGTAAAGTTTGTACCGTACTATAGAGCTCTCGCATGAAACCCAAAGCATCTTCACTTCCCAAAACGTTAAAGGTAGGGAGCATATTCAGATGGAAAGTCTTGAGTTCATAATTCCTAGTTGCATCAGATAATTGAATGCAAGAAGGGTTAATAGCTATTACCAGTCTTTGGATGTCTCGAAGACGTGGTTGAGCTGCTTGATTTTGAGGAGGTGGAACTATTGGTGGTACGGGGTCATCCAGTTGACCCACTCTATTGTTCTCAGCCATTTCAAGTCGCCTTCGTACCCTTTTTTTTTCTGCAAGTACGCTCAATTTCAAAATCAATAGGGAATAATTCAATATTTTTATGCCTCAGTGATCGCCTTAAGTTCATAAACAAAACAAAATAAAAACAGAAAAACAAAAATTAAATAAAAATAAAAATAAAATAATAACGAACCTAACAACTAAAATAAATTTGAAAAAAAAAACTTAAAGAAAACAATTTAATAAAGTGTTCCCCGGCAACGGCGCCAAAAACTTGATTGCTATAATCTGCAAGCGCACAGAGTCAATCACAGTATAAATTCCTGGAGTATTCCAGGGTCGATCCCACGAAGAACACTATTAACTGTTATCTTGAATAATCAATTTTGATGATAAGGAAAAATGCAAACAAATAGTATTAATGTAATTAAAAAGAATAATTATGAATCTAAAGTTAAGAAAAATTCCAATTAAGAGAAGACTAGGGATTTGGGTTCACCTATTAGATAATTAACTAACTCTCCTAAATATTAATTCTTGTAATTATAGTGATGATTGCTCCAATTATATCCTAATACTCCGTCGAGCTACTAGGTTGTATCCAATTAACTGTGATCATCCGTCGATATCTCACCAACATTAATTGAACCCATTAAGCAACAATCAAATCTCACCACAAATACCTAAAGCTATGTCTAGTTTAGGTCAATTGTGTTTATCTTATGAGTTCTAGGTTCATAATTCACCTGTCAGTTGTTCTTATGAACCCTAATATTAGACTTATGCAATGGCCAGTCACACAATCCACAATTAAAATACATAAAATAAATATAATCAAGTTCAATTATTGAATTGAAATTGGAAGAATCAACACATAAAAAATAGTCAATCAATCTAATATAGGCTAATCCAAATCCCTAATTAAAGTTTTAGCTAATAATCATAATTAAAGGTAAGGAAAGTTCAATAAATAACATTCTGGAAATTTGAACAAGAATAAAAATAGAGATGAAAGAAAGTAATTCAAGCCTAAGAAGAAGGTAGCCGCGATTGAAGCTCAAGAATTCTGGCGATGGAATCTTGAATAATCCTTTGCTTCCTCGCTGGAAACTCCTCGCCGACCACACTACTGCTGCTCCTAGGCTTCCGTTTTGTTCACTCCTTTCCGTCTCGTCCTTCCTCTGCCGACTCCACAAACAAAAAAACCATTTAAAAGGGTTGTTTTTCCCTTTTTTACTTCTACTGCCGTGAAAGAAACAAACCCCCCTTTAACCTAATTCCCTCTTTTTCCTTTACTGCTGCGCAAGTCCCTAAGTAAAAAACAAAACAAAATTAAGTTAAAATAAAATAATTATAACTTAATGACATATCCTAATAAAACATAGTAATAAAATACTATTTATATTAATAAAAATGCAACATTATTCTAATATTTATTAAAACCAATCTAAACTAGTAACAAATAAATAAATATAATATTTATAATAAGACCAACCCTAAAACTTAATTTATTTATGCAAATCACTCACTAAAATTACTCTAAATAATGCCTAGAAACTACGCTTATCAGCTTCAGTGGAGGCGTTGTTGACTCTTTGTGCTTGATTTCTTTGTGCTTCATTAGGTTGAGAAAGTATGTTTGCTTGTGCTTCATTAGGTTGAGAAAGTATGTTTGCTTGTGCTTCATGCTTCATTAGGTTGAGAAAGTATGTTTGCTTGTGCTTCATTAGGTTGAGAATGTATGTTTGCTTGTGCTTCATTAGGTTGAGAAAGTATGTTTGCTTGTGCTTCATTAGATTCAGTGGAGGCGTTGTTGACTCTTTGTGCTTCATTAGGGTTTGCTTCATTAGATTGAGAATGAGATCGAGCCACAGTGGAGGCGTTGTTGACTCTTTGTGCTTCATTAGGTTGAGAAAGTATGTTTGAACAGTTGACTCTTTGTGCAGATACTACAATCTAATAGAGTAGTCCAATTCAGGATAGCTTTAGGTGCGTGATTTTCCTTCTTAATGTGTGTGGTTTATGTGTTTAAGGTGCGTCAGTTGTTGAAACTTAAGGTGTGCCGGTCTAAAGCTTTAGGTGAGTGGTTTTCCTTCTTAATGTGCGCCAATTTTTACAGTTTGCTTATTTAATTGAGGAATATAGATTTTATTGCTTATGAGCATAGTTGCAGTAGGTGTTTGGCGCTAGTCGGACGGTAAAGTAGCGCCTAGATGGCCTAGGCGGCTAACTAAAAAAAACAATGCACATGTGTGGTGTATGTCATAATATATATACCAAATTGGTTGTCGATCAGCTTGACGAAGGACCAAATCGATTACGAAATTAATAATTGAGGATTTAATTGGTCAAAATTGATAGTTGATGACCAATTTGATAATTATGTCATAGTCGATGGACCAAAACAATCATTAATTCTTGATTTTGATTTGGGCTGGTGCCCCGTGAATTCAACCATGTTAACTCTTGGTGTCATCTTGCTTTTTATTTTATCTATTGTTCAATTGCTGTGTGGTATAAATGTGATACCCCAAAATATTTTCCTCAAAAATCTAGCCCCATTCCACCCTAATGGCATTCTTTTGGTGTACTGGGATAAAAAGGAATTGAATTTCATGATATTTAGAATAACTATTTCTTTTAATAATTGGCGTACAAATAAAAGACAACCCATTCTCGATTACAATAAATCCTGTTAACATACACCAAATAGAAGCCATAGAGATCACACTACTGTACGCAGTGTGGCTAGGAAAGGTTCGAATTGAGCCAAGAACACGTGGTTTGCAATGACTTTACAGAGGAGCTCTGTGTCTTTGTCCTCCATGTTGATTCACAGTGATTATTAAGGGTTCCTAATATCTACAGCTATATTATGAATAGAAGATTGATGTACTCGTCTAGAGAGAGAAGGGTGGGAGAGAATTGGAGGTTTTAGGTTCAGTTCTTGCAGGGATGAGGAAGACAAGATCGGTTGGAACAGTTGAAAATTGAGAAAGTTGGCCTTTATATTACTCCATATTTCCTTTTACTAGTAGTTGGCCCGTGCGATGCACGGCTATAATATTATGGTGCAATATATAAAAGATTTTTATATTGAAGATATATTTTATATATATATAAAGTTGGAAGGGGGCAACCCAAAAAACGAACTACAACAGATAGTCTGTGTTGCGGCACTCACGCCATCTAGGAACACCAGATATGTCATCTTCAAGCAAACCTAGAATTTCATAAAGAGGCTCACGGAGGACATGTAGGCCAATGGGATATCTTGTAGCAGATTTTGCTAAAGCATCTGCTACCTGATTTTGCTCGCGAACAACTGGCTCGACCTGCCACACTTCAAGATTACGTAGCTCTCTTCTGCATGCTTCCAGGACATTATGTGCTGCAATCCTTGGTCTACTATTGTTGTTCATGTACTTAACAACTTCCTCAGCATCGCTTTCAAACACAGCCTTGCTTAAACCCATTGATATCACTAGTTGGATGCATTTCAGAAGTGCCCAAGTTTTCGCTTCAAAGGGAGAACAGTAGCCAATTCTGTAGACGAAGCCCATCTTCCACTCCCCAGAGGAATCTCTAATAGAACCTCCGCAGTTAGCTTTGTCCGTGGCCGGATTGACAGCACCATCCACATTCACTTTAACAAACTCATGTGGAGGAGTTGCCCAGCACAGCTGCTTCCAGCAGGAACGGTCGCCTTGAGGGGGGAGTCATTTAGCCCTTCCAAAAGCTCTGCAAATTTCATCAAATTATGATCTAATCCACATGGATTTTATATTCACTGGCTTCCTCGAGTTATTGAAGACCGCTTCATTCCTCCACTTCCATATCCACCATGCCGTTAATGCAAAAAGAGTATTACTGTCATAGGGATGACGGTCATTCCCTTTGTCAGTTAGCCCTTTCTCGAGCCACCTCCCAAACGGTAAGGTGGAACAATTTATGTAAGACGAAGGTGGGAATACTGATCTCCAGACGGCCTCTGATTCAAGACGAGATCTCAGTACATGTTCAACATCCTCCACGGCATTCATGCAGCACCAACATCTGTCAGCCAAAGAAATCCATCTCTTAACTCTGGCACTATTCGTCATGATCCTACCATGAGCAACAAGCCACATGAACGTACGAATGCGGTTTGGTACTTTCAGTTTCCAGATGTTGTTCCACTTAGATGCCTCGATCTGCTCAACTTCCCCTATTCGCAGAGTTTACAGAGAAGGAGCCTGAAGCTTCCTTACTCCAGCCTTACTCCAGCAGAGAGTGTCGTGTGCCTCTTGGTCCTCATTCAGCATGATGGCGGCCAATCTGCCTAGAGTCTCGGCAGGGAGTAAATGGTCAAACTGGTTCCATAGCCAACCTGTTTCCCCATTCCAGTAACTTGCAACATTTCTGCTTAGCTCGTTGGTAGGAACATTACCAATCGTTAGTTCCAACATAGGCCTATCACATACCCACCTATCAGTCCAAAATGAGGTATTTCTACCATTTCTGACTTGCTTAATGCTGCCTTTTTGAAGAATGGGTACCGCTTTACGTATTCCTCTCCATGCATTGGATTGGTTGCTCTTCTATTTCCACTTTGAACACTCAACACCTGCAATCGCGTATTTGGCTCTGAAAATCCTTGCCCATAAGCTTTCATCGTCCTGCATAAGCCTCCACCCTAGTTTGGCTAGAAAGGCTAAGTTCATTTGCTCTAATTTGCAGATACCCAGTCCCCCGCATGCATTGCTTTTGGTTATAACATCCCAGCTGACAAGATGGCATCTTCTCTCGCCATCCTTGCTACCCCCACAAGAAACCCCTTATGAGTTTCTCGATGGATGATACCACTCCTGCAGGTACCAAAGTCATTTGCATGGTGTAGAAGGGGATTGAGGTGAGCATGGATTGTACCAGGGTAATTCTACCTGCCATAGATAGTGATTTGGATTTCCATCCAGCTAGGCGAGACTGGACTCTTTCTAGTATACTGGCAAACGAGTCATTTTTAAGCCTGCCATGAATCGAGGGAACGCCCAGATATCTGCCCATATTTGTGACTATTGGAAGTTCAGTAACAGCTGTTATCCTTTGCTGCAAGCCGACCTCTGTATTCTTTGAGAAAAATAGCTCAGACTTCTGCAAACTGATCTTCTGTCCAAAATAGGAACAGAACAGCTCGAGGCATTGGTTCATCTCCATTGCTTGCTGCTCCGTTGCCTCGCCAAACAACACAAAGTCATCTACCAAAAAAAAAGGTGGGAAATGTAAGGCCCTTGTCTAGCTAGTTTTATTCCTTTCCATCGTCCGTTACTAACAGCAGATTGGATTATATGGCCTAGCCTTTCCATGCATAATATAAAAATTAGAGGTGAAATAGAATCTCCCTGACGAATTCCCCTCCCTGGTTTAAACCACTCAGTTCTCTGACCATTCCATAGGACTGCCATCCTTGAGGATGAAATGCACTCCATAATATTTCTCCTCCAAACGCTGCTGAGCCCAATATCTTTTAAAGTATCGTCAATAAAGTCCCAAGACAGCCTATCATAGGCTTTTTCCAAATCAATCTTCGTGATCATCCATCCTCCTTTGCCTTTCTTATTCCTCATAAAATTGAGCACCTCTTGATATATAAGGATGTTATCTGAGATCTGTCTGCCTGGGACACAACTGGTTTGGTGAGGACCAACCAACTTCCTCGAAATATTCTTTAACCTGGATGTCATAATCTTCGTTATTAGCTTGTATGAGACATTGCAGAGACTTATTGGACATAATTGCTTGACACTACTCGGGCTAGGAACCTTTGGTATAAGTGATAGCAAAGTGTCTTTGCAGTTTGCCGGTAGTACCCCTTCCTCAAAAAAATTTTTAATGAAATTAAGTAGGCTTTCGCCCATTACTCCCCATGCTTTCTGATAAAAACTAGCCGAGTATCCATCTGGACCTGGAGCTTTACATGGCGCCATTGCGAACAAGTTCTTTTTGACTTCATCCAGAGTGAGAGTTCTCATAACACCAAGCCAGTCTGCATCACTTAGTGGTGGAAAATGGCCGTGGGGCAAACGCTGGATGCTCGTCCCTTCTTCTTTCGAGAAGAGACTAGCAAAATAGCTGCGGATGTGTTCAGTTAGACCGCTATCCTCCGTAATGAGTTGTCCCTCTTCGTCTATCAAGCTATTAATTTTTGCATGATTGCTTCTAATCGAGGTTGCTGTATGGTAAAACCTTGTGTTTCTTTCCCCCGACGTTACCCAATCCTCTCTTGAGCGTTGGAACCAGATTAGTTCCTCCTGGTAAAGGGTTTCATCCAATTCCAAACGTAGCTTCTTATCCAATTTGATCAGGTCAGCTCTCGGATTCTGACTAATCTTACGCTGGACCCCCTCAATCCTTACTATGAGCCTCTTTTTCCTTTGGAAGATGTTACCAAAGGTGTCTCTATTCCAACTAGATAGAGCATCAGCCACCATTTTTTTATTTAACTCTAAGTCACAATCATTTTTCCAATTTGAATCCACCATAGCTTGAAACGTGGTGTGTGTTGCCCATGCAAGGTTGAACCTGAAATGCTTCAAATTACCTCCCTTGTGCTTAGTTCCAATATCCACCAACAAGGGAATATGATCTGATCCAATTATGGGAAGATGCTGCACATTGGCATCGGGGTATTGAAGCTTCCAATTAACATTGTAGAGGGCTCTATCCAAGCGGGCACCTTTGAAGGAGTCAAAACTGTTGCCCCTCCTCCACGTAAACTGCGAGCCCTTGAATCCTAGATCCACCAACCCTTCCTTAAAGATCCAGTCATTGAAATCGGAGCATCTAGAACGATCGAAACTCTTCGCATTGCTAACCTCTTCCCGCATGTGACAGAATTGAAATCCCCCACTGCAATCCAAGGTCCTTGGGGCTCAAATGAGTTCCCAGAAAGATCATAAAAGAGTCTCCTCCTTAACTGTTGGCTCGGACTCCCATAGACCATAGATATGTACCAAGGTTTCGCATCGTTGTCTGCAAGCTGCATTGAGATGAACTGGGGGTGCGTGCTAATGATACTAATGTTTATTGACTTTCTCCATAGGAGCCAAATTCCACTTGAGAAGCTTACCGCTTCAACCCTGAGCCACTCATCAAAGCCAAAACTTGAACAAATTTTGTTAGCATGAGCACCCGAAACTTTGGGTTCTAATAAACAAACAACAGAAGGATTATGTAAACACAACAGATGTTTCAGGGTGCGCCTAAATGAGTTAGAGGCAACACCCTGACAATTCCAAATGAGAAAAATCATTGGATACCGGCTGGAGCAGCAGGCGCGCTTTGGCGCTGCCGGGCTACGGCATCGTGGTCACTCTGAACAACATCCTCAGGCACTTCCTGCATGGTCTCATCTGGGGGTTCCCCGAAAGTTCTATACTCACTACTATGGCATGTCTGCTCGTGCCTTAGATCACGCTCCAAGGTAGACCTGGCAATTATGGACATGAAATTGGACACGAAATTAACGGGTTAGTGTTTAGCCTTAACGTATCCCAGGTCGTTAACAGGTTGACCCGTTAAGAACCCGTTATGTTTCGTGTTTTAACGGGTCAACCTGTTAAACTTATTAAGAACCCGTTTAACCCGTTAATATTATCGTGTTAACCCGTTAACACGAACCCGTTTACACAACCTGTTTATAACCCGCTAAGAACCATTGTCATTTAGGTAACAACCATTGTAATGAATGAGGTTACAAAAGATATTATGAACATGACTAAGGATGAATTTACTACATTAGGTCAAGATCCTACACCAATTGTTGATGCTTAACAATTTGAAATTTGAATTTTTTTGTGTGTTCAATTGTATTCTAAAAACTAGTATATTCTCTTTTAATTATGCTTTTTGGATGTTATTTTATCATTCTATGAATGTTATGAATTGAATATTTTTTAGTTTGTTTGATGGATTTAATTGTAGGATTTTTTAATATATAACTTAACTTTAAATTTTAGTTTTTTTTTTTAATATATTAATAGAAATAGCGGGTTTAAACGGGTTTCGTGTCGACACGACTTGAAACCTGTTAACAAAACGTGTCTATCGTGTCAACCCGTTTAACCCGTTAACAAACCGTGTTCGTGTTCATTTTAAAAATTTGAACCCGTTAACCATAACGTGTTGTGTCCGTGTTTAGCCTTATCGTGTTCGTGTCGTTATCGTGTCGACCCGTTAACGGACCCGTATACACGAATTGCCATGTCTACGTCCAATCCAATCAAAGGGTCTGGGGTTCATGTCTATAGTCTTTTTCCAAGCCATACATGGGATCTGGAGGTTCATGTCTATAGTCCTTCTCCAAATCTTCCAGAGAAGCATGGTTTCCGCACTCCTCATTCTGGTAAACCACCGTAGTCGAGATGTTACGCCCTCTATCAGAACCATGAACAATGGTATGTTCTAGTTTCGCCGCTGCTCTGTTGGGATCGCCTCCCCTTCCACCTCGTTCACGAAATCCTCCACGCATATCCGATTGCCTTTGCCGCTGGGAATCAAGCTGTTGGACAGATTCCTGGCCTTCCTCTACACTTGCTGGCTCCTTTTGTGGACGTCTGTTACGGTAATTGGTGCGAATCGGTGGGAGTGTTGCATTGGGTTGTTGGAAATCTACTGGCGCAGGGTGGGAATTCTGTCTCTGGGTGCCCAATTCATCCTCAAGCCCATCTAAAGTTGCAATCTTAGATTGCGTTGCGATCCCTCTGTCTATTTGCCCATCATTTCTGGGAGGAGTCTGGTGGTTACCCTTAGGAGGGGCATTCACTGGACGGTTTGGATTCCTACCATTGTTGCGTCTGTCCCTTCGTGTAACAAGCATCCACCTACCATACTTCTCCGGCGGCATTGAGCTGGCTTTTGCAGGCAAATCCGAGGGGCCCGGCTGATTGGTTTCCTCCCTCCTTTCGTTCTCACCGCACTGCTCCTGCCTGTGACCATAAACTCCGCACTTGAAACACACAAAGTGGATTCCTTCATACTCTACGGGCCACTCAACCTCATTTAGGACAAATCTTGATGGTAGGGGCTTCGCAATATCGATTTCAACGCAAACTCTAGCGAAGTTGCCCTTGGAGGCAAGACTGGTAGTGTTGTCAATCTTGATAGGGCGGCCAATACTCATACCAATCTTCTTGAGGAAATCCTCATCGAAATATTATATCGGAAGTGATAGAAATCGAATCCACGCTAGAAGCTTCTCCACCTTACCAATTCTTGGGTCGAAATTTGGCCTCCACTGTTGAACCGTCAGATAATGATCGAATACCATCCAAGGGCCACCAAACTTGGCAGCATCGTAGTCTCTCAAAGACTCGAACTTGGCGATGAAGAAATCATGGGTCAGTGCTATCAGTTCGAACGGAGACTCTGGCCTTCACATTCGCTGGAGTCTTTGAAGCAGATAAGAGTAACTTACAGACCTTCCTAAGACTCGAATGATTACAGAGCGGCGCCATAGTCGCCTCAGCCTTTCCTTCTCCTCCTTGGTGACCTGAATGACCGGGTACTCGTATTTTGCTCCATCCTCGTCCATTACATCGTCATCTGAGGCCTCGTCTTCTATAATCGGTTGCTTGCCTTCACGTCGAGACCAAACTTGCCCTGGAGTAGCGTCAGGGGTTCTCCACTGGCTGGAATTTGGGGTTTCAACACCCTCTACACTGAAGCTATCTTGAACAAACGCTTCCAATAGTGGTGAAGTTGTTGTTTCAAGCACCTCACGCCCTCTCTTCGTTTTCTTGGTACTCCTTTCCAGGAGGTCTTGATCTTCCGGCGACCGATTGGTCGCCGCTGCCAGAGAGGAAGTCAAGAGAGAACCGGGGGTCATTGCGACGTTCACGGGAGATATTGAAGATATATGACCAATAAGGTTTTAGATGTAATAAGTAGACAAAATATAATTTATTGGCGTTCCATAAATAAAACAATTACACATTATTAAAGATTTCTTTGTAAACTACATTTTGAGTATTGTTTAAAAGACCTCTAGATTCCCCCACAAATTAAGATTTTAAGACCATTAGGATTACTCACCCTAGAAACTACTACATATAATTGGCCATGATCCCTCTAACTTCTGGTAATTTAACCTTACTGCTCTTTTGGTGTGCAGTGAACTGATCTCCTCAACAGATTCATAGGAGAAGACATATTTTTGCATAGTATTACTTATTCTCAGAGTCTCAAGTTGTACTTCTGCAAGTCATTCGACCTCTTTATATAGAGGTAGAATTGAATCCGAATCAGGACTATTATAGAAAAATGAATAAGCAAGCTTTGGAACTGTAAGCATTAAAATTTTGAATGGACCGATTTGCATGTTACTCGGTAGTGGTGGATAATTGATCATTAAATTAATTACTTTAATTAGGCTAATTGGACTAATATTTATTTAATTGGGTTAATTAAATGGCTCAATAAATAATTAATTGGTCTAATTACTTAATTAATTGTAATTGAATATTGGATTGTTCGGCCCAAGTTGGTGGAATATTTAATTGAGTTGGACAATGCTGCTTGGATGAATTGGGTTGCCTAATTAGCGGGTTTGACTTGGTCTTGGCCCATCAAAATTATATGTGGATTATATAATTTTGAGAAATTTGAATATTTGATATTATTTGGAAATTTAATGAAATCATGAACCTGGACGCAATGGTGTCCCGATACATTCCTTAATTTAATTAAAGAAATTAAATTAAATAAGGAATTAAGAGTTGGTTGGAGATTTTCTCTCACCCTCACCACTATAAATAGTGGTTTCATTTTCAAAAATTGGAGCTCTGGAAATCTGCATATCGAAGCTCTGCCGAAATCTCGCCAGGATATCGTCTGGAACACGCCCACAGTTATATATATACTACATATATTGCGCTAAGGAATACGCCATTTGAACACCGGAAGCCCTTCTTTGAAGATCAAGCTGCATATTAGCCCTTCATTGAAGAACAAGCTACATAACTCCGGAGGCCAGTAAGGAACTACTTCCAGTTCGGCATACTCCCGAACTCGGCATACTTCCAGTTCGGCATACTCCCGAACTCGGCATACTTCCAGTTCGGCATACTCCCGAACTTGGCATACTTCCAGTTCAACATACTTTGAACTCGGCACACTTCCAATTCGGCATATTCCGAATTCGGCATACTTCCAACAAAGAACTACTTCAAGTTCAACATACTCTGAACTCGGCACACTTCCAATTTGGCATATTCCAAATTCGGCACACTTTCAATAAGCATACTGCTAGTAGAGAATCAGAGGACTTCTCATATACAGAGATTGTACCCCTTCCTGTTTGATATATACTTGATACTACTTGTAACCGATACTTTGAATTTTGAATATATACAATTCAAGTTTTTCGCGTTTACAGGAACAATGACAAAGAATAACTACGTTATTTAAACTTAACATCCTTTCAGAAATGATGTCTTCAATTAGATGTCAACCACTTCAAATTTGTAATTAAAAAAAGCAACGATTCGTTTTCCCAGATTTATTCGAATAATGTGCTTCATGAATGTTTATTAATCGGGAGTTTCGAAAGGCATTTTTCACAAAACGACATAATTTTATTTAGGCGGGAAAATGGAGCAATGTGATTGGCCAAAAAAATTACGCTTTATTATATAGTATGATAGGATTAAATTAAATTGAATGAAATCATAAACCGAAAATTAAATCAAATTAATTCCACATAAACGAAAAATTAAATTAAATCATAAATGGAAAAACACAAACGAAAAATGTTTATTAAATTAAATTAAATGAAATAATAAATTAAATAATTAATTCCACATAACTAAATTTCATATAACTAATTATAATTATAATTATAATATATATATATATATATATATATATATATATATATATATATATATATATATATATATATATATATATATATATATATATGCTGGGGTTCTAATGTGTCTAAGGGCTTAGGTGAGGATTACGGTCAAATCAAAACCATTGAATCAGACCATCTAACGGCCAAGATTGCACAACAGATTAAAATGAAAAGCCTGGTAAAAAAGAAAAGTAAAGGAAGAAGTAATAAATATGGGGTAATATGGTAATTTCAAAACACCCTGTGCGCGACCGGAAAAGGGAACGAGCTAAAGAAACGGGTATCCTAGGGTTAAGAGGGGACAGATGATTAGGAGCTCCTGTCCTGAACGCACAAACGGCAAAGAGAGAACACATACGCACAAGCCATTGACCGAAGACTTTGAGAAGACGAACCGGCTGCTACAGAATCGAAGACCTATGGCCCACAACACAGCAAGAAGAAGCCAATGCCGGGCATCCATTGAAGCGACGAGTACACTGAGTAAGCATAACCTTGATTATTGTTGTGATTACAGTTTTGATTTTGAGCGAATGCATGCAAAATGGTAGTCAAAGTATGTGAAACTGTAAGTTGCTAGTCATTGCTAAGGTTTATTTGATATATGGTTTTTGGTAATGTTTAAAAATCGTTCGGTGAGAGTGAAAGAACACAAACTTGACTGTGGTTAAACAAAGGGAACACTACGGGTCTACGACGAGAGATTTCAAAATGGGTAGGTTTTATAAATTAAAATTGGGGGATTTCTTTAATCGTTGAATGTGAAAGCACAACACAGTGGTGGGTATTTGTGGAAGGAGGGTGATGGCGTGAGAGAGTGTAATAGCACTGGCAGAGAATTACAGAGTTGTGCGAGAGTTGGGATAGACAGTATGCTCAACTACAAAAGTGAATGTATAGAAAGTTATAGATTTATAAAAAGTGCAAAAATGATAATGATGTACGACATGAATAGAAGACACCGTAAAAGACAAACAAACAACCTTTAAAAGAGGACTGCACAAAGTGGGGAAAAAGATAAGGTAGACCACAAAATGACATATGTAGAGAGTTAGGTTTGCATATATTATTAAACATGATTCTAGATAGTTTGTTTACTACTGAATTTGTTGCCAGAGTAAGCAGTTGAATAAAAAAAATGGAGGGGACCACGAAAAGCAAACTTGTATTGAATACTGCATTGTAAAAGGTTAGAATCAAATATGGTATGGTGAAAGTGTTAGGTGGGGCATGAAAGAATGTGCATTTATACTAGTTGTTAGTGGTGCAGATATAGTACATATTTAGATTGTAATTTATTATAGTGTATTAGTGTGCACATGAATGTAAGAAATATGTTGGATCTGCAATAGAATTTAATAATGACCACCCATCACCAAATTAGAATGTATTGTGGTGAAAATGTATTTGTGTAACAATGAGTTGTTTTTTTGTGCATGTAAGATAGAAATTAAAATAGTCTAGTGTTTGTAATGTTTGTGATAACATTTTCCAGGCAAGAAAGCGAAAACTACGAACAACTATAGGGCAATAGTCATGGACCCAGACCCCGATGATGACTTTGTTAGTCCACCGGTGTAAACACATAGACAAGAAAGGACGGAAACAAATAAAGAGTATGAATACGAGTTGCTACCTAAAGAGGAGCAAAGGTTCCTAACATTCAACATACGTGCATCTGCTAGGAATCTAGTCCACCCAATGAAGAAATTCGGTTCCCTCCAACGAAACGCAGTAAGGGAAATTGGTTTTGGAGGTTTGCTAGAGCTACAAGTGGAAGACACACCACTTAGAATGAGAAATTGGTTGTTGAGCAAATTTGGCCACGAAAACTGTTAACTTAGGACAAGGCCGGATGTTGGAGATTAGAGAGGAAGATGTGCAAAGAGTCCTAGGATTCCCACGAGGAGAAAGGGTGATTAAAAAAAGAGGTAGGAATACACAATGCAAGGAACTAGACTCATGGAGAGCAAAATTCAACAAGGCAGACCATAAAGTTACACCGTACATGATTGCTATGAAGTTACGAAAGGAAAATGACGATGGAGAGTGGTTTAGGAGACACTTCATAGTATTGGTGGCTAGTGTGCTGATATGCATCCAATCAAATGGCTATGCCAATCAAGACATCCTACACGAACTGAAAGATGTGACCAAGATTAGAGATTTTAATTGGTGCAAGTTTGTTATTGACGAACTTGTAGAATGCCACGGAAAGTGGGCTCCAAAGAAGAAGGTATTTGCTGGACTGCTATTGTTTATAACGGTAAGCTTCTAAGTTTAAATGGTTTCATAGCTATGTACTTTTGATCATTTGTGAAAACAGTCCCCATTACATGCGTACTCTATTTGACTAAACACAAAGTAATATGGTATTACAGATGCTATATGTAGATAGGGTTGTCATCCCCATTCGATATGTGGAGCGGCAAAGGTCGTCGTTCAAAGGTTGGACAACGAAGTTGTTAAACGAGCAAGAATTTGCAGAAATTAAAAAAGGTGGTTTAGGGAACATTGAACAGCCCTTGGACATGCAGGAGGATATGAATGAGGTGAGCATTGCTGTTTTTTTTTTTTTTTTTTTTTTTTTTTTTTTTTTTTTTTTTTTTTATAGAAAAACAAAATGGTTTTGGTTGCACAATTTATATAGTTAACTGTGCACAGTTAAGTAATACATAAAACGTAAGATTGTGTTACAAACTTGATGAAACTAGGATGGGGGCGAGGCTGCGGATGAGGAAGATATGGAAGCAAACGAAGAAGATGCGGAAGAGGATCCAGTGCAGGTAAAAAGTCAGAATATTATTACTAATGATTAGAATGTGAACACGTAAACGTATTTGAAGTAGAATATGCAACTGAACAACTACCTACTGTGCAAATCAAAGTAAACATCGAAGAATGTATTCTTGTAAGGAAAAAATTCACAGTTTGCAAAATTAAATTACATGTCCAATTTTTATATTGCTTCTGGTTGCACAGTGTAGAAAGATGACTGTGCACGGTCAAGTAAAAGTGGAAAGTAAAGAGTATATTGCATGCTTAATGACACTAGGTTGGAGGCGATGGTGATGATGAGGAAGATATGGAAGGAAACCACGAAGACGAAGAAGATGATCCAGTTAAGGTAAAAATTAGGAAAATTAAATTAGAATTTATAATTCGAAAGTAAAAAAATATAAAGTGCATGCAATTTCACAAGCTACACTTATTAAATTTCAGGGAATAAATTTAGATAAAAAGAATAATATTGCATTCCGCTTGGTAATAGTGAGTGCGTGTATTAAATAATTGCAGGAAATGGAGGTCCGGTTTGCAAAGGAGACAAAAATAGTCGTAAACAACATCAACAATTTGACTAAACTGGCGGATGAAGTAGGTCAGTGCACAATAGGACATGAGACATTTGAAGAGCTAGTGGGGGCAGCCAAAATGCTGCTAAGAATAGAGCAGCGATACATTGCAGCAAAGTCAGAGTGCACAAACATTCCAAATCTAAACGAAGTTGAAAATGAAGAAGATTCATTGAGCACCGGATCAGAGAGTAACGAAGAAGATGAGAGAGCAAGAAATATGCAAGAAAACGAGACAGACACTGGATTTCCATCCTTTAGTTTAGGATTAACACAAGAGCTGAACAACTTAAGCAGGGACTTGAAGCTATGGTAGCCGTTGATTTTGTAAGTAAACATGGGAAATAAAAAGATGTCATATTTGTTATATCAAACATGTATATACTTGATTTAAAACATTGGGTTAGAAAATTGTTTTTAATGCTGGAGGACGCAGTGCGAGCAGGAGACGCACACCGATGATGCAGGCGAAGATGGTGGCCTACCAGAGGTTGAAGGCACCGAAAGCGAAACAACAAGAAACCTGCAGGAAGAGACATTTGTCACACCTACTGAGGTATGTTGCATACTAAAATAGAGAGTAGTTACATTTGAGATACTAATATAGCGAAAGAAAATGTGCAGTGTTATGATTTCTTAAAATGCGTTACTGATTGTTATAATAGAAATACATGGGGAAACAATGGAATTTGCATATCCTGTGAAACATATGTGACGTTAGATACCATGCAGTAAATCGCTTAAAAGAGTTGGCATATTTAAAACAAACTCTGCAAAAAAGGAAATATATATTTGAAAAGATATTGTGCAGGCATTGATAAACCCTAATGGAGCGAAAGAAGGAGGGGAAAGAAGACAATTTGAAAAAGCACCAATCAAAGCCCCAAGAAGAGAAGGCCAAGCTTCTATGACACCACAAAACCCTGTTACGCCTGCCGAGAAGATTCGTGTTGGGCGAAGAGAACTTGCAAAGTGGTACTCACCGAAAGGACGTGAAAACCTGGCTCACACAATCTGACAACGCTGATTTGTAAAAACAATTAAATATAAATACAATATAACAGTTTGGGTAATGACTTTAATTATATTTGACATGTGTTGGTGATAACTAAGAACGAGGAGTTGTTCTACTTCAATGGACAGTGTGCATTAAGGTCGGACATGATCACCCTGGGCATGGACAAAGAAGTGAATGCGGCAGTGATTGACATCTGGGCATGCATTCTAAACGATAAAAAACGCAAAAAACCAACCACCCAGCCCTCAAGGTTCTTTGCATGAACAAAAGTCATTGTATACGAACTTAAAATAAAGGAAATGTTGAAATGCAAAAGTATTAATAATATTGTATGGATGTAATATGAATATCTACGAATGTGCAGATGCATACGGTGGTGGAATACGCACGGACCCGAGCACTTCGACTCAAGCAATTTAAAAAGAATATGAAGAGTGAGTTCGTGTCGAGCCCATACACGTCATGG
Source organism: Ipomoea nil (assembly GCF_001879475.1). Taxonomy (NCBI): domain Eukaryota; kingdom Viridiplantae; phylum Streptophyta; class Magnoliopsida; order Solanales; family Convolvulaceae; genus Ipomoea; species Ipomoea nil. The sequence continues at coordinate 4,635,202 of NW_017617070.1, forward strand.
TCCGAGATTGACTTGGTATGTAATAGTAAGACAAATACGTGTAAGAGGTGTTAAATTTCATTTGTTTTTTTCTGAAGAAAATATTTTGCTAAGCCATTGAGTTCAATTTGAAACGCAGTTCATCTTCCCAATTCTAAACAAGTCTCACTACTACATCATCTTCGCCGATGTGAGAGGAAAAAGCATGCAAATCATAGACAATTCATCAGCAAGAAACAAAGACGAAATATACGGCACAATCCCTAACGATTTGGTAAGGACCTCGCATTATATGTTTGTATAAATAGTTGAGTTACAAAATGAAAAAAAAAAAAAAAGATAAACGTACTGTGCAATGCTGTAATGTAATAAACTGCATAACTGTTTGGTGAAAGAGTAATGGTTGGTGTGTATAAGGTTTGGAATATACATTGAAGATGTGGGGTAAAAAAAGTGCACATACGTAGTAATATAATGTGCATTTGCAGGAGTAAATATTTTGCATTTAAGATACCATGTAATGTGCATTACAGAGCATGATAAGGACCGTGACCAGAAATTAGAGCGTGCCTACTGTTATACATAATGAAAGACGGTGACCGAATCTCAGTTACTAACTACTGCTATTTTATGTCAACAGAAAGACATGCTAGGTTGTTTCCTAGATGATACAAAAGACCACAAGAAGGGAGCTGAAATACTACAAATGGAGCAAAAAAGAATGCAAATGCGATGGAGAGATGCAAAGGAAAATATGGATAGTGGGGTGTATGCAATGAAGCACATGGAGACATTCCTAGGACAAAAAGCAAAAACGTGGGAGTGTGGCCTAAGGAAAGGAGACAAATCCGTAATAGAGGCATTGCGAATGCAGTACATGAAAGACATCCTACTCACCATCTACAGCCTCCCCACGTTGAACGCCCAACAACTGTCGAACACAAGCATCTCTAGTCCACCGTGCAACTACGTACCGAGAGGGAATAGAATCAACCCTACGGTCCTTGAAAACCCAAAAAATATGACGACAAAGTAAACCCCTCCGTGTAAACAAGTTACACGTGTACTCAACACTGGTAATAGAGCAGTCAAACATCACCATGTGCACCAAATCATCATCATCTTTAACCTCAAAACGGGTTACCATCCCATCAACATTTGAACTCACCAAGCGACACGAAAAAGAACTTGCAACAACCTCAGCTTGCATATCGTAAAAGACATTTATAGTATAGACTGCAGCTGCATGCCTCTCTATCAACAATGATGTCTTGCACAAAGGAAAATTGCCCTCACAATTCGCATTTAGTTTGGCCCGCGCCTGACGTTGGGCATCAATAGCTCCTTCAAGATTGTTGAACAACTCCGACAGGCTAGCATGGTGGTTTGTGAAACTACTAAACACACTATTTGCAGCCTCTGACCTAGATGTTGTGCGCATCAAACCACCCATGAAAACATCATTAAAAAATACAGGGATCCAAAACGATCTCAAGTCATACATAAGACGAAACCACCGGTGCTCAACGAGGTTATACTTTTCCATTACCTCAAGCCACCCGTGCTCAAACTTTTCCACGGACAACATCTCATTCTAAATAACATCATTCAAAGCAGATCGAAACTCCTTGTCATTAGCTAAAACATTACCCACCTTCTCCCCAACCTTTGACATTATATGCCACATACAAAACCTGTGGCGAGTAGTATCAAACACCCGTGGGACCGCAATACGCATCGATGGATCTTGATCAGTGATAGTACAACTAGGCACACGGCCCATTACACTCTTAAACTATTGTAAAACCCAAACATAAGAGTCCATATCCTCGCGAGAAATCAAGCCAATTGCAAATAGTCACACCTTTCTTGTGATTATCGACACCAGTAAAGGGGACGAACACCATACCATACCTGTAAAAAAATATAAAAATAAAAAATGAAAAGCTTAACACCATCTATAGAAAAAGAAAACATGCAGACCAATAAAAAACAAAACTAGAAAGACTAAAAGCATATTAAAATTGAACAAACTTACGTAAATATTTGTTAAAAAAATACGAAGCATACCTATTTGTCCCATATATATGTCGCATCAAACGACACTACATCACCAAAAGCTGCAAAATTATGCTTCACAAAAGGGTCAACCAAAAACAACCTCCGTAACTGATCTTCAGAATCCAAATCATATTCAAAGAAATAGTCCGGGCAAGCATCAACCTTCTTAACATACTTGTTCACAACAACATTAGCATCAGAACTACCAATATATGCCATCAAATCACGTTTAAAATTTTTAAAATCAACACATGTCACACCAATATTAGAATACGACCCAACAAACTCCCTAGACAACCGAAACGACCTATTAGGCCCAACGTTTGCCCTTGCACAATTAACAACAAAAACTTGTTGCTAAAAACTCATCTTACGGTTACCCCGAAGAAAAGGCTTAGCAACATCCGAGCACAAACAATTGAACCATGTGCTCCATCTCAACTAAAAGCCTACTCACGTGTGCGGTGGGTTTCAAGCAAGCGTTGAGATTTGAACCCATGACTTTTGGTCTGGCTCTGATACCAAATTGAAACATGTGCTCCATCTCAACTAAAAGCCTAAGCTGATAGTTGGATTGCACATTAATGGCTCAACACAAATAATGATTATGACGGAGTTCAATGAAATGAACAATAAAAAAATTATTGTCAACCATCTTGAGTAACAACCTCGCTTTACAACCCACCCTATTAGAAACACGACGACGCTTTTGAGCCAAACGCGCTTCACCAGAATCTGCATCCCCAACAACCAAAACATCAGCCGACTGCTTGAACCCCTCACGGGAACAAACCAACAGATTTTTTACGACAACACCGTCCATATCCTTACGCACCGAATTACGACGTACGTCAAACCCAACAACAGACGCATACTGCCTATAGAAAGCAATGACATGACCAAGAGAAGGAAAAACCTGACCCTCAAAAGGCCTAATAGCCTCATCACACGAAGGATTCCAAAACTTAGTCCTATCGGGAGACACGTCCATAACACAAGCCTGTAGAGATCCCGACCGAACTGCACAAGCATCAACCACAAAAACTAGGTAAAAACATGATTAAAAACATGTGAATAAAATGCCCAACATACCAAAAAAAAAGTGAAAAAAAAAAACAAACTGTGTGCACAATGAAAACGCTTATACATGCACACTGCGTACCCAACCACTATAGCAACAAACGCAAAAAAAGAATGATAATAACCTAAAAACAAAACTAAAGCCAAATAGGTACAAAAAAAGACTATAAACATGTAACAAAAATGCACACCATACCGGAAAAAAAAAAAAAACAAACAAACTGTCTGCACAATGACAACTCTCATGCATGCACATTGCGTAAGCAATCCTAACAGCACCAAATGCAAAAAAAAAATAATAAAAGGAAAACGATAATATCCTAAATAAAAACTAAAGCCAACTAGGTACAAAACAAGACTACAACCACGTAACAAAAATGCACAACAAACCAAAAAATAATAATAATAAATAAAAATAACCTACTGTTTGCACAATGAAAACTCCCATAGAAGCATACTGCGTAAACATCCCCTATGGCACCAAATACAAAAAAAAAATGATAAAACTTAATTAAAAACTAAAGCCCACCCCCCCCCCCCCCCCGCCACACACACACACGAAACCGAATTTTCAATATAAAAAGCAATATCAAACACAATATACGTATTTAACAAGAAAAAAGAAAAACAAAACACAAATGAATACTAATAACCAACGAAATTGTTCAAATCAACAACCTAGTAACAAAAAATTGCAAAAAGATGAAAATTAAAAAAACAAAAGAAAAAAACAACAACACACACGCCACACACGAAAAACATTTTTACCCAAAAAAAAAAAATACCCATCGTATATGTATATAAAAAACAATTTCCAAGCGCAAAAAGAGAGCATAAAAATAAATACATTTAAAAAAAACATCAGCAATAGGATACAACACGATGAAGTTAAATAGTGCAAGCATCAGAACACCAAACCCAAATGAACCCACAACACACACACCGAAAAACTAAAAAAGAAATACATAACTATGTAAAAAAAATAAAAAACAACGATGCACAAAGAATATAAATTGGAACAAACCGACACCTACACCGGATGGTCAATAACACCCACACGTACAGAGATGAATAAAAAATAAGGAAAAATGAAGAGTCAGCACCCATAGCAACCCCAACAATAACACACCAAAATAACTAATACAGGAATACAAAAATATGCACAAAAACAGCAATTAACGGTGCACAATAAATATATATTGGAGACAACGAAAATACACACCTGGATAATGCATAGCCCCAACCCCGAAAAAAAACACAGAGATAACGAAGAGACAATAGTGAATGAGAAAACACAAAGCAACACAACTGAAACCAGTGAAATAGGCGAACAATATAAAAAGACACGGTAAATAACTCATGGAATCAATAAAAATCTTAAATACTATATTTAAGTCAACTACAGACATGCAATCACCGAAAATAAAATAAACAACTAACAGGGCGTTTGGTTGGAGGGGGGGAATTATGTGGGAAAAGAATTGTAATTCCATGGGAGTTGAATTACTGGGAATACCCACATCTCCTCTAACCATTCATCAATAGACTCCACATGTCCGAGCCTCCACTGATCATTCAACACAGTCCAGCACTTATGAGCAAAAGCACAATTAGCAAACACATGAAGAATACTCTCATAAGCTATACCACATAGACCACACACAGGATCACACTGAACACGTTTTACCATTAAAGCATCGGTAGTAGGCAAACGTAAAGTACACAAATTCCAGAAAAAGCATTTAACTTTTGGTGGGATTTGTAATTTCCATAGTCCCCTCCATACCACCTCAACACCCCCCCCCCCATCTCGCCAGTAGCAATCCTATACCCACTTCTAACTGAATAGCTTCCATTCATCTCCTTATACCAATACATAGAGTCCCGAACCCCCGCGGATGGAATAGGCACACTCATAATCTTTTCCACATCCCGGTCACAAAAAATATCCCTCACCACTCCCAAATCCCATTGGCTATCGTTGACACACATAAGGGATTTGACCTTAGGATTCTCTAAATAGTGTACTATTGGAGTTTCAATACACGGGTTCAAGATAGACATGAGTAAGGCATATGATCGAGTTGAGTGGGGTTTCCTGGGAAAGATTCTGGAGAAGATGGGTTTTAGTGAGCATTGGGTGAGGTTGATGAGGGAATGTGTTACTACGGTGAGATACTCGATCCTGGTGGAAGGGAAGGAGTGGGGGCCGGTGGAGCCGGGAAGGGGTTTAAGGCAGGGGGATCCGTTATCTCCGTGTCTTTTTATTCTCGTTGCAGAATGTCTGAGTGCTATGTTGAGGGCTAGGGAGGAGGAGGGAGTTCTTAATGGAATGAGGGTGGCAAGAGTAGCTCCGGTTATATCCCATCTTTTTTTCGCCTATGACTGTCTTTTTTTCTTCAGAGCAAATAACTTTGAGGCAGGGGTTCTTAATGGGGTTTTGAAGGAGTATGGAGCTGCGAGTGGTCAAGAAGTAAATTTGGGGAAGTCTTCCATTGTGTTTGGGCGGAATATTCATAGGGAGGATAAGGAGGCTGTTTGTGAGGAGTTGGGCATTCACGAACAGCAGGGGCAAGGTAAATATCTGGGGTTGCCAGGGTATGTTGGTAGGAAGAAGAGAGAAATTCTGGGGTTTGTTCGGGATAGGGTCAGAGCTCGGGTGATGCAATGGGGCAATCGTTTTCTGTCTAGAGGGGGACGGGAGGTCTTGTTGAAAACAGTCCTCCAAAGCCTCCCAAATTATGCTATGAATGTTTTTTTGCTTCCTCTGAGCCTGTGTGATGAAATAGAAAAGACTATGAATTCTTTTTGGTGGGGTTGCGAGAGAAGGGAAAGAGGGGGAATTAGGTGGAGTAAGTGGAGTGACTTGTGTGTGCCAAAAAAGTTTGGGGGGATGGGGTTCAGGAGAGTTAGGGAGATGAATCTAGCTATGTTGGGAAAGCAGGGATGGAATTTTCTTACTAAGCCCGATGCTTTGGTTACAAGGGTGTTTAAAGCGAGGTACTTTCCAAAATGTTCCTTCCTTGAGGCGAAGAGGGGGTCTAATCCATCTTTTGTGTGGTCCAGCATTTGGGAATCACAAACGATGGTGGGAAAGGGGGTGAGGTGGAGAGTGGGAAACGGAGAATCAATTAGAGTGTGGGGGGATCCGTGGCTTCCGGACGACTTGAATGCCCCCTAAGGGTTAAATAAGAAAAATACTATATGTATTCTCATTCTACTCTCAACTTTTACCCCACATTTAAAAATTTAGATGTAGACACTTTTACAAGGGTCCACATAAAAAAAAAAAAAAAGCCACCAATGCCTGCTACATCAAAAAGCAGCAATTATACTGTAATTGTGCACCGCGGTCCAAAAACGGTGCCGTTTCTTTAAGTAAAGAAACGGCGAGCCGTTACAGTTAACAGAGCGTGCGTGTTTGGTGTATTAATTATCAACTGAAATTACAGTGTATCTAATTAAACTGACACTGCCTCACGTATTATATATTTTTATATTATCAAGTGAAACTGCAATTGAAATGAAATGAAACGGTAGTTGTGTTGAAATGACACTGCAGTGTATACAAATGAAATTGAATAATAATTTCACATATTTGAGTGTATATTGCCCAGCGAAACTGTAGTTATATCAAAATAATATTGTAGTTATGTTGAAATGAAACTACAGTGTATATAAAATGAAACTGAATAACATTTCACATATTTGAGTGTATGTTGTACAATGAAGCTGTATTTATATCGAAATGATCATGCAGTTGTGTTTTAATGAAACTATGGTGTATAAAAAATAAAATTAAATAACATTTTCACATATTTGAGTGTTATAATATCGAATGAAACTGTAGTTATATTGAAATAAAATTGTAGTTATATCAAAATGAAACTACAGTGTATATAAAATGAAGCTGAATAATAGAGTTACTTTTTACGAAACGGCGCGAACCGACACAAAACAGTACCATTTCTTTTTAATTTTCATTAAATAAAACAATGTCATTTAAAAGCTCCATGCATAATGAGAATTATGTATCACAATACACGGTATAATTTACCATCAAAGTAAATTTGAAAAAGTAAGAATCGTTGTAAGACTCGTTAAATAATATTCTGTATTTTAAAAATCGCGGTGTACGAGGTACTAGTTCATTGAAATTCCAGCAGTAGGGTTACCCTAGGGGCTAGGAAATTAACCACAACTAAGGCAGCAATACAGTGAAAATAGTTTTGGCGGGAAGGGTACAAAGCAATGTAACCCCAAATTCGAACTCCCACCAATCTTCATTCTTTCTCTGCACTCTCAATTCTCAAATCGATTTATCTCCCTCTCTCTCTCTCTCTCTCGCTATAATCGCACTTTTTTCTCTTTGGAACAATGGTGGACAGAGGCCGGCGACCGACTGTTGCTTCCGGAAATGGAAATGAAGACCACCCTGAGGTTATTTCGGATTCACCTGCAACGGATTCTGAACTCGCTCGGCTTCAACTCCGCCAACGCTGGGAGTTAGCTTCCATTCTCAACTTTCTCAACGTAAGCTCTAATCTTTTCTAAAAATTCGGTCTTTTTTCATCCAAAAATCAAATTTTCCTTTAAAACTTTTGATCTAATATACTCTTACATTTACAACTTAGAACATGCAATGGGTACATAACTGGGTATACACTTTATATTTGTGGGTATGAATAGAATAGCGTTTTTGTGATCTTGCTGATGTATTGATTAAGTATCTTGCATAGTAAATTGAACGTTCGCGGGTTATTGATAGGTTTTTGAGCCAGTTCTTGGGATCGATTTTAAAATTTCAGCTGAAGAAATAGAGACAGGACTTATTGAGCCAAATAGGTCACTTGCTCAGCTTCATGTTGCACTTCTGAAGGTAGGGTGCCTGTACATCATGGTTGCTTTTGTTTATATGCATCATTCTCTTATTATTTTCAGCATTTACTCTATTATGTAGTATACATGAATAGCCCGTAAGGCAGTATTTTATAAGTTGTGATTTTATAGCCAAAGGAGGCGCATGTTAAAAGTCAGATAGGATAGTTCTATAATAGTATGCAGGTGGTTCCTTCTGGTTTAGGCAGAGTAATTATATATAATATTGGATTTATCTTTGCATTAAAAAAAGAACCGCTTGAGGAATCATTCAATCACTGAATCACTAATGTATTAACTTTGATACACAGTTCACTTAAAAGTAGTATTTACTTTACTATTCTTTGCTTTATTTCAAGTTTGTTTTTAGTATCATGTGATTGTTTTGTACTGTTAATAATATGCTATTGAAGCTTTACTATAACTAAAAGCACAATGCTATATGGTGAAGGAGTGATATTGGAGAATCATTGTAGCACTTGTCCAAGAGAGAAACATGCATTTCCCTACTTTAAAATTTCTTCTCAGGTGTTATTTCTGAATTGTAGAAAATCAGTTATCAGTTGATTATTAGGCACCAAATGATTATAAAACCAATGGAAAGTTGGAATTGAACATGACCACTGTATAAACTAGGCTTGAATGAGTAGGAATTATTTAACTCTTGTTACAGCTGCTTAATTATACTCCTCTAGTCTCTAGAGCTGATAACTGGAAAGAAGATTGAGATAAACTGTACCTAAAGTTTTAAGGAGAACAAACTCCATGGTCCTTCCATTAGGAAGTTATGTTCTGTGGTGGTGGATATAAAATTCTTCTTCCTCTGTTTATTTACTAACACTTTTAAGTGCATGGATATGCATGTATACTTATTAGTTCACTCTTCATCTTTATGAAAATTTTTGTTTTACTGCCAAAAGACAAGACTGCATTTAGTGAACAAGGCTCCCATTTTATTCATTGTTTTGGAGGAAGGAAGATGCTTCTGACCTTACCTCTGTTTTTAGTTTAAGTTTCATTTAAAAAAAAAAAAAGATATAGAATCTAGATAGTGCAATATGATGCGGTCTGGGGACATGAATATGATGCAGGAAGGCAACAATACTTTTATCAAATATTTAATAGATGTTTTAGATAGATTAGAAATATATTGTCATAACTTTGTAGTGATTTTGTAGCTGGGTAAGATCTTTCATGCTGCAAGCTGACTATGTTATTAGGTACAGGTCAAGATATGTAGTAACTGCAAATGCATAGGCAATATTAGGCATACATTTCTAGGTTATAGGTGCAGAAGTTATGAAAATTGAGCTTGTTAAATGCTTTTAATCTTAAGAGAAATTATTTGTTGCAATACGTACACTATGAATTGCAAATTTGTATGCTTGAATATTGCCTTTTACTCTTGTGTAATGTGAGTTATGTGTGTACAGGGAATACCCCCTATTAGCAAACTACTGAAACAGTCTGATGGTTGGGTGACTGTACTATGTAAGAAACTCATAGTTTGGTGGCCATGGGTAAGCCATTCCAGGTCTGGTTGTTACATGTTTCCTGCATATCTAAGTATACTATTGTAATCCATGGTACTCTATTGCAGGTAGCAGAAGGGGATTTTCCTCTTAGTCCAGCCAAAGGGTACTCTCTCTCTGTAACAATCTTACTGTCTATCCACCATTTATCTCAGTGGATGTTATATTAGTCTTTTGACGTCATTGTTTCTTTCAGAGAGGAAATATGCACATACAAGGCAGTCAATCCAATAATTCGCTTACTTCTTCTTAAAGCACTTTGTGAAATTCGAGCTGATGTATTACACTACCCCCTTTCTGTCTTTACTCCTTTATTTGTTGCCTGTCTTGGTATGCATTGGAAAAACAACTGATTTCGCAGAGTTTTAAAAATATTGAACTCAGAAAGTCATCATTGAGGACTTTGTGAACCTTATCTTTATCTGTTCATTTGTGTTTTGCTGCCCATAACAAATTGTTTTCTTTACAGCAAGGTGATGTTTTGTCTTACATTAATGATTCAATAAAAAATGGAACTGCTCTATCAACTTTTCGGAAAGATAAGCTTGGCGGAGATGGAGTTGGAATTTCCTATTGGTAAGTTTCTCCTTTATTGTATTTTGAAGATGCATAAAACCATAAATTCAATTTTGATGGCTGTTCTTTTCTGTATCAGGTATGATGGAAATGAGATTATTGGTCATAGATTATATAAGGAGATTCTAATTGAGTCTAAACCAAAAGTTAGGGGGATGGAAAATGGACTAGCAATTGGTTCTCGATGGGAGACGCTTGCAACTAATCTTGAAGAATTCCGTACCTTTGTGGTAAGAACTAAGAATACATTTTCTGTTCACTTTCAAGCACTTAACTGTTCATTGCCTCACGTTTTTTTGTCATCACTGTCAGGATAATGTTTCATACAGTGAAGTTAAATGGGAAAATGCTGTGGGTAAGGCTGTTCAAGCTGATGTCATTCCTGTGCTTGAGAAAATACAAAAGGTCAATACCAGTGATTCAATTGCAGATGCACATATATGACTTTGTTTTGTTTCATAAAATGCATGGAATTTAGTATAAGGTCTTTGTACTGTACTTAATACATCTAAAGTTCTTTTCAACAGAAGAAAGACAGGGCTCTGAAACGAAAAAGGAGTCAAGATACGGTTCTTTACAGTTTTAGACCGTCTGCTGTTACTCGTTCCTGCCGAAATCGTGGGCATATCAATTATACATTTGGTATAGTACTGATTTATATATTAAATTTCAGTATTCTGTTTATAGTTTTTATTTTTTATAAGAGGGGAACAGTAGGCATATTTATTCTTTCTGGGACCAACACACTTTGCTTGCATTTGTAAGAGCAAATGTTAGTCAAACTGTTGTATAATATAGTTTTGTCATTTTATGAGGTTTTAGGGAGGCATGCAAACCATTACAGAACATAGAAAATGGAACGGGGTAACCCCGCCCAAGATGGCTAAGGATACAATTTGTAACCACAAGGTTACGAGTTCGAATCCTAGTCCTCTTGGTTTGAGTCGGTCAGCTATGGGCAACCTAGGCTGGTTTACCTTCTTGTGGTCCTTTGCCGGCTAGGGTCACAAGGTGGGGTTTACCCAGTGCACATCCTTGAGTAGTGGCTGGGGGTTTTCCTCGTCACTCCAAAAGATAGAAAATGAAACTCTATCTGCAAGCATGGGAAAATTTAGGGATTGTGTAAATTGAGGAAGAACTTTAGTGAACTCAGATTTTACTTAAATGCATCTAATACATTCTGATTGATTTTCATTTTTATGTTCCATAACCAACAATGATCTTTTCTTCTTTGCCAATTCATGCAGATGATTATGATAGAGCCATTAATGAGGCCATAGAAGTAACAAAGTAAGTTTTTGATTATACATCTTGCTTTGCAGAATATAGATGGATGTCAAATATCAAATAATGAGGATTTATGCATATATAAATGGTTCCCATTTCTGTTCCTAGCTAGAATGCAGTTCTATTATCACCCCATATAGCCTATCTGGCTGGTTCTTGATAGACTTCTTGTTTTATGTATATATGGTTTAGCAATAAGAGGACTACCAAAGAGCAAAGCCACACAAAACAAAATAGCGAGCATGGCACCGTTAATGGAACTGTCGATGACCACGAGGATTCTTTAGCAACTAGCTCAACTGGCGATGAATCCACGAGAAGTGACACAGAGAGTGAGCAGCATCCCGGGAGCGATGTTGCTGATGACACGAGTGATGAGAACGATGGGGAAAAGGTTGCTGATGCTAGAGAAGAAGACACGATTACCAAACATGATTACCCGACAGAGGAAAGTTGGTTGGAGAACGGGGATAGGGATCCTCACTGCAGCAAGAGAGGTTATATTCTCAGAAGAACTAATCGAAGTGCAAAGGATAGGTCGATACAGAGGCCTATCCTTACTACTGCTGAGTGCGTGGTTGTTCCTGATTCAGAAGACGAGGAATAGATGGTGCTGAAATTGTGATGGTTAACTGAATGATGACTGTAGATTAAGGTTGTAGTTTTATTCTCAAGTATGCTTGAATTTCTTCCCCATTTCTAAAGAAGGGCAACGACTTCATGAATGATTAAGGCGTTTTTGAAAGCATCCAAGTCAAGATTGTTTTCTTGTGCTTGTTTCTAATGTAAGAAAGGTTTATTACCTTCAACATTTGGGCTCATAGCCAAATCATGAGAAATGGTATGAAGTAGAAAGCAGATGAGATGCGTACCTTTTATGCAGAAACCATCCACACCTGCAAATGCTGCCATTTATGCTTGCCCGAGAGGGTACATGGAAGGAAAACAATACTGACATTGTGAACCAAGCTACATATAACAACATGGATTCAACACATCTTTAGGCGAAATGTCGCTTACGAATCTTTACTTGTGAGACATATCTATCATGCTTCTCATAAGTAACTATTTAATCTTTAAATATTTTATTTTAATTTCAAAGTATTATATTTTTTGTCAAAAGTATTACACTTTCTTTGATGGGTAGCAAACAATTTTTTCATAATTACTACGGAATATTATATTTTTCAACATAAGTGTTACAATTTCGTCTTGAACCGATCTGATTTTCTATTTTTTCTCTTTACAATTTTTTCAACTTAAGTTTATTTTCTCTTTTTCTTTTTGTATAAACAGAATTAATGTATAAAAAAATATATCATTATAATAATCTAATTGAGATTTTCAAATGACATGCATATTGAAATATTTTAATTGTTTTTTTTTTTTTTTTTTTTTTTTTTTGTAAAAATAAATTTATAGATATGTAAAATTATTACTTTAGTGTAATATTTATGTACATTAAATTTTGTTTTTAATGAAATAGATATGTACATGCGGTTTAGTTTTTATGTACATTAAGGTTTAGTTTATGATTATATAGGAGTATAGGGTAGGTCAAATATTATATATGTTCATAATACATGATTAATGTTATTAAACATGATTTACATGTAATGTAATTTTATGTGCATTAAACTTTGTTTTTATGAATATATAGAAGAAATATTATGAACCTACTAGATACTAAATAGAAATAGATATGATGTACTTATAGTTTAGTGTTTATGTATATTAAAGTTTAGATTTATGATCACATACAACAAATTTTATAAGTATATATAGTATATGATGAATATTATTAAACATAATACATCTGTAATGTAATGTTTATGTACATTAAAATTTGTTTTTATAAATTTATAGAAAGAACATGATGGATATAATAGGAAATGGTTCGGGGCAAACCGACCCGGAGAGGGGAAGGTGCGACATGGGAGGCCAAGGGCAACCCTGGCTAAGGTCAACCCCGGCTGGCGTCAAGGTTGATGTTGGCTGGGGTCGGGAGTTTAGGGTCGGCCCCGACTGAGGCGTCCTCGACCACGTTTGCGTGTAAATGGACCCAGTCAAAATCGTGATCCAACCGCTCCACGAGAATAGGGTGGGCGGTTGGGAGGTTAGCTAGTATAAAAAGACATGTTCTTGTCTTGTTAGGACATCTACTTCTTGGTCTGAATATTACATTCACCTTGTAATTCTCCTACGAATCATTACCAATACAAAAGTTGTCCCTGCAACCTATATTCATTGTCTTTTCCTATTTATCCTTTATTTATCGGGTTTAGTAATTCGGGCTACCCCAGGTTAATTAAATCCATCATTAGTGTTCTTGTTGAGAGATGGCATACAAGATCGAGCGTGCTCCATATTCCACTAGCTATGGCAGGGTCGAGATCCAACTCTCATGGCTCCCGTAATACCCGTGCTTCCCAGACAGGGGCGGCCTCAACAGGACTGCTAGTTCGCAACGAACCCTTTTCGTGAGGTCGGCGGGTGACCTCAGGGATCGTCTCAACCACAACCGCGACGGTAGGGTGGTTCATACCACCACTCCAGGAGGGGGTGGTCGCCATCTCACAAGTCGCCACCGCATCAACCTACCTCGTGGGGGCGGCTCAATGGAGGTGTTCAAGACCCACATTCGGCCTCGAGGCCCTCCAAGGAACGCCGACATCCACCTCGCCCACCTTGAGGGAACTCAGTGGGCCGGGTTGCCCCGAGCACTAGCGCTCAAGTCCGGGGGGAAGTCAACTCACCTCGACCATCAGGTAGGCGAGGAGGAAAAGGTGGTACCAGCCAAGGTGAGTGAGAGGATAACGGGTGGCGATCAGCTCGCACCAAATCCGCCTTGGGAGATTAGGCGCCCGCGTACCAGCTCGTGACTTCCTAGGGCCAAAGACGACTGCGAGCGATCCACCCATGGAGGCGTCCACATTATTAACTCGCCTCGAGGATGAGCTCTAAAGGGGTGTCAACCTCCGCAATGGCACGCCGGGACCCCCAGCCGGCCCTCCTTCGAATCTCGCTCTGTTCCAGGAGGGGGTGACTGCCCTTCAACAAGCTTCCGTGACGCTAGCCCGCCTCGCGGAGGGGCTCCAGGGAGGTACACAAGTCGGCCCGGAGGCCGCCTGGAGGGTGCCGACCCCACCCCCACTCCCCTTGTGGGGGCACGGCAGCCCAAACACCCGACCACCCCGTGCACTCGGCGCCCAGGTCGAGGGGGAGGTCAACTTGCCCCGACCCTCGGACAAGCGGGGTGGCACCTATCAAGATCGTCGTCGAGATGGCGATAAAGGGATGTCAACCCATGCCCAAACTTATTAAAGCGAAAAAGCGCACTAAAGCGACATGGCCGGGCTTTGCTTTAAAGCGAAAGCGCAAAGCGAAGCGTTGCTTTTTCATGAAAAGCGACACTTAATATACATACATACATATATATATATATATATATATATATATATATATATATATATATATATATATATATATATATATATATATATATAGTCAAAAACTCCAATTTAATTATTTGAGAATTAAGATTGAATACAATGTAAATATGTAATTGAATTTGAAATTTTAGTTATAATAATAATAATTTTATAAGTAACAAGTCAACTTAATTTATGAAGGGAAAAAAGAAAACTCACTGCCTCACTGTACAACTAGAGTCACATTAAAAAAAAAAAAAAAAACTCTTAAAGTCAGCTGTCAGCTAGCTACTGCATTCATGTTCAACAATGATAATGAACAATCAACTTACCAACCATTCAACAATATGTTATTAGTCAATAAGTCAAGGCTTCAACAACATCTTCCTTCTTTACGGAAGAGAAAATAAAAAAATAAAAAAAATAAAAAAATAAACAGAGAAGAAGAAGTGAACGGCTGATTCCAGCGAGGAGGAGGACAGCGATCTGGGCTGGGGCCTGCGGTCGACGAGCAGCGAGCAGGGAGAGGCGGTCGGAGTCCGGCAGTCCGCTATCAGCGATGGTCCATGGTCGGAGTCGTGTAGAGAGAGGTAGAGAACAGAAGCGGCAAAGAGGGTTTGTGAGTGTTGGCTGCTCCCAAGTCGCGATAATAGCTTAGGTTTTTGTTTTTGTTTTTTTTTTTTTTAAAAAAAGTTATGATCGTTGACCATGCGCTTAAGGTGACAAAGCTGCGCCTTTATCCGCTTCACCGCTTTGACCTAAAAGCGCGATTATGCGCCCGCTTTCTCACAACCTGCGCCTCGCCAAGGCGAGGCGATACAGCATCGCTCGCGTCGCTTTTGCGCTTAAAGCGCAAAAGCAACCGCTTTTAACAAGTTTGCCCATGCCGTGCCGGCCCTAGACAGGTGGGAACCGGGCTCACTCCTGAGCTCCGGGCCCGCATTGTCGATGCTATCAGGGCCTACAAGGAGTTGTTTGCATGGGGACCTGAGATATGTCGGGCCTCAACATGGACGTCATCACCCCACAGGCTCGCTGTCGACCCCACAATCAAGCCGGTGCAACAGAGCAAGAGGTACCTCTCCGCGGATAGGAGGGAGTTCGTGAAGAGGTAGGTCAACACCCTCATCAAGATAGGGCACATTGAGGAGGTCCTATACCTCGAGTGGCCCGCCAACGTGGTCCTCGACCCCAAGCCCCACCTGGAGGATGTGCGTGGACCACACCAACCTCAACAAGGCCTACCCGGCCCATGGACTCCCCGAGGGGATTGGGCAGCGACTAGCAATATCATTGTTCCAAAAAAGGGGGCACCTGGCGACCCCACCCCTAAACCCCAAAACTATTTTATTTTTTTCAAAGGTAAAGGGGGTGGGGAGGGGCTTGACCCCGAACAGCGGCATATGTTCTCCCTAGTAAAATTGGCGAAGTCCAACCTTGCCTAGCAGGAAGAAAAGTTATCAACCCATGACCGCGGTCGTACGTGCCGGCCCTACCTTGAAATTTCCTAACGGTAGTATAGGGGGGACGCCCACGCTCAGTACTACCTAACGGAAGAACCTATTATGGGTTGCTTGCCCATTGACAGGCCGAGGCCAAGCAGGTAGGGAGAACCTACCCGTTGCTCGGTGATACCCTCTACAAGAGGTCCTATAACGGCCCCCCATATTACGCTGCTTATACCCCAACGAGGCAAGATCAGACATTGAGGAGGTCGACGCAAGGGGACCTTGCGACAATCCAAAATTTATTTTCCTAAATTCTATTTTATAAAATCTCAAATAAATTATGTTTACTCTTATGATAATTTTCTAAAAAGGTGTATGAATTAAATATTTTTAAATTCCTTATTTCAAATAATTCAACACCAAATATTCATATATTTTAAAAGACCTATTAAATTGGTATATTTATGTACCACATTTTGACCTAAAAAGTCAATCTGAGTGAAACCTTAGAGGAACCTGTAAAACTGATAATAAAGTTTTGACCCAAACTTTCAGCCCAAATGCTTTTAATCTCTAAAGTCCAAATGTATTTATTCTAGCCCAAATGTTCAGCCCAACCATCATCATTTAACCCTAGCCTAATTTGAATCTCACCCTATTATAACATGTGTATATGTAATGAAGCATTAGTTCATATCCTTTCTTCATCTACCAAAATCAGAGCCTCCTCTCAGCCTCTCGTGCCTCTCTCCATCTCTATCATATTCTTCTTCATTTTAGAGATTCTTCTAGCAATGCTTAGGTTCAAGACTTGAGTTTCAAGCTTGGGTAAGTTTCCTACTCCTTTCTTTCCTAAAATTCATTCTATTCCTTTGTTCTTGAGGATATCCTATCTCATAGATGTGTTTATGGGTTGTTGTTGTGATTGTTGCCTGAGAAATGAAATCCTAGATAGTGAAGAAGGAGACTAAGCTTGAGGTCATAGAAGAGAAGTTCTTGTTTGTGAAGCTAGAAGCTCAAGGTATAACCCATGGATTCCCAAATCTATTATTTTGCCCCAAATCATGTGATTTAGTTGTTTATGGGTGTATACGTGTTTTGGGTATTTAGAATGATGAAATGTACGTTATTTGATATTTAAAATGATGAAATTTGATGTTGTGAAGCTATATGATTTTCTGTGGAATTTTGGGTATCTATTGTGTTGATGTCGAGGGGACAGAATGCAGTAAAGAGCAAGTCACGAAACTAATGACACGTTTGGTTCATGGAATAATCCTGGAATAGAATAACATTCCTAGTAATAGACCTATTCCGTTGTTTGGTAGAAACTTATATTCCCAGGAACATTGTTCCTAGGAATGACCAATTCCCTTTGCAAGGGGAATAGAAATTCCTAACCCCCCTTAGGTATTAGGCTATTCCTGAGTTCTCAGGAATAACTTAAAATTGATATTTCATATTTTACCCTCAACTAAATCTAAAATTTATTAATTTTGTTTTATAAATAAATAAATAAATATATTAATTAATTTTATACATACATACATTGTAAAACCTCTATTTTTCCTTACAAATTTTCTCTTTCTCGAGCTACCACCGTCGGAAACTGCCTTCGTCGGACAAGGGAGGAGCCACGATGCCATCTGCCGTCACTGCCCACGCCGGAGGCCGCCGCAATAGTTCGCCGGAGATGAGGACTTGGTCCAGATCTGCTGCCATCCGTCGGATATGCTGCTGCTCGCCAGTCTACTACTTGTCGTCCAAGTTCACGCCGGAAAAAGGTCAACCGCCTTCGAGCTTCGCCGATCTACTCATTGCTGTCTAGATCCACCGTCACTGGAACTCCACCGTGGTTGCCGTCGCTGACTGAGGAAGCAAGAGAGGGAAGAATTGGGGTCGCCTCCTCTCAACGATCATATTTTTCTGTCCGATCATTGATCGACAACCAGCGAATGATGGTGATAGCTGATTCTCGGCGAGTGGAAGCGGCGACAAAGAAGCAAAGGGTGGCGATTGTGGCGGAAACTAACTTTTGATTCTGGATCACTATTGGATTATTATTTGTATATTAACGTGGTGGAAGCTTCTTATGTAGCTAGGGTCTGCTTACCAATAATTCAATTCAAGTGGATAATAATAATAATAATAATAATAATAATAATAATAATAATAATAATAATAATAATAATAATATATTTTGTACAAGGGCATTTATGTCTTTTACACATATATTTCATTTCTATTCCTTAACCAACCAAACGTTGGAATACCATTCCTAAAGTCTATTACTTCACCGAACCAAACGACAGAATACAATTTCTATTCTATTCCTTACATATTCCATTCCCTATGGAATAGCATTTCTATTCCCTCCAAATTGATTCCGTGAACCAAACGGGCCATAAGAGTAGTTCCGTGAAAAGCTCCGTGATGCACCCACGGACCTTAGTCACGGAACTAGGCTAGTTTTATCATAATGATCTGTGGTGGTTCATTGGTTTGAGTTTCAACATGTTTGGAAAAGGTTATGAGGGTGAACCCTTCGGTTAACATTTTCTTACAGTTTTGGTTATATGTTTGATATGCTTTGGAAATAAATTCTTTAAGATAAGATTTAAACTCTTAATCTTCTACTCTAGTTATTAATAATTAGAGTCCCTTCCATTTGAACAACTTAAACCTTTAAGAAATTATTTTGGGTTAATTAAATTGTTATTTGGGTTTGAATTTTTATTTATATTTGAAAGTATATTTATATAGAAAATCATAAATATTTTGGGAAGTACTATGTATCTTTAGAAATGTTTAACTTAAAGAACTTTTGATCTATAAAATGTATAAACCATGAATTTCCAAATCTATTAGTTTAGCCCAATATTGATAGATTCTTGAGATTTGATGTTTAGAAATGAATAAGAATGCATGATAAGGTGTTTATTGTGTGTTGATGATGTTATGTGATTTTTTCATGGTTGTTTGGAAGTATTTTGTTGAGGTCTGAGATGTAAAAATGGAGTTTGTGTCATGGTGCATTTTAGAGAAGCTCTCTGTCTCAGACCCTAGTTTGGCCTTGAGGGCCTAGCCAACGGACCCAAAGGGAATCCGTTGGCCTGGTCCGTTGATCAAAGGACCAGAGATCAACGGACCCAAAGGGAATCCGTTGGCCTAGTCCGTTGATCAACGGACCAGAGATCAACGGACCGTGATCCGTCACTCTAATCTGTGACTTGGCGGAGCCAAGTGGCGGGGCTCCTCAAGACCTGCCACTTAGGCCCACCAAGGCATTTTGAGGAGAGGCTGGGTCCTTGAGGCTTAGCTATGTGTTGTTTTGGATTGGGATGTAGGAACCGTTGGTAGAAAAAACAAATAATAATCAAATAATAAGATTATTATTTTCTGGAAAACAAGGGAAGGAAAGATGGAGAATTTTGGTTCGTGTTTGGTGTTGGATTTTTGCAAGAGTCGAGTGAGCACTCTTTCCTTAAAACCTTATTTGCCACCTCCCAAAGATGCTAGGAGCGTTGTGGCCCAGGCTTCCTAGGATAAAACTTGCTATGATCCAATGTTTGAGCATTCAAACAAAGAATCCGGCGAGCAAGACAATGACTATGAACACAGTATAGCTAAAGAAAGAGTAGAAGCAGAGAGGTTTTGAGGCTAAAAAGATGAACTTTCGTGTTCAATTTTTTTTTTCTGTGTAAAACTCTTCTGCCTCTACCCTCTTTATATAGGGTTGAAGGAGCCAATAGCTTTTATTATGGCAATTAAAAATGACAATTAAAGCTGCCTTCCAACAGCTATAACAGCAGGCCACTACCTGGGAATTGAATTCAGAATTGGAGTTAATAGGATATTAATTCCATAACAGATGAATTCAATCCCCATAACAGTCAGAACTTTCGCGTTCCAGACCGTTGGCGTACAGGGTTCGGTCTCAACTTTCGACCTCACCCAGTTTCGGCCTTGCTCCGCAAAGCCAATTTCCGGACGACATTTGAGCCCGCAGGTGCCTCCGCACACGAGCTCGGGCTTGAATCAAGCCTTTTTCAATCTCGTCTAGTTGGAATTTGATTTGCACCCCCCACCCCCCCCCCCCCCCCCCCGCGCGAGAGAGCCTCTATGCTATACAATTCTACAAGTTTCAAAAGAGCTCTTGTATATAAGGGGGGTAAATCTTCATTCCAAAGCAATGTGGGACAAAAGCCATTTTTTCCCTTCATTTTCCAACTCAAATGGGTCTACTTTGAGAATCAATATCTCATTCACCCATTATCCGTTTTGAGCGTACAATATATCTATCTCTTCGTCTCACTACGAAGAATCCGAATCCACTTTGACCCGACCCAAATCGGAAGTGGACCCCACTGATAATTGTACCACAAAATAGCCACTTAACATGCCATTTTATGTCATTTTAAGCTATTTTTTCCAACAATCCCCCACATGAATGAAAAATTGATTTTCGGGGTATTTTGAAATCGGAAACAACTGTGTTCAAACGGTTGATCCCTGCATAGGATAGGTAGGGAGTCACTATACCCTTTGAACCTTCCCTCGTAAAGACGTATTTACTCTACTGGCTGTACGGTAGAACACGATGTCTTTGAACCGACTGCCGTTTGTGTAGACGATGACATATCTCACACAGGAATCTCCCAACCATGCTCTTGCTCTCATGAGTGTGCCCGTTTTGGTCGTTGGTCACCGTTCCTGGTTCTGCGAGAGTTTCTAAAGAATTGTGCCCAACAATTCTCCTTTGAAGCGACCCTCACTTCTCTCTAACATAGGTGATTCTTTCTCGAGTATCCCGCATACTCAAGAATCATTAAAGCATTAACATGCTAGCCTCTTGCGGGAGTCACTGTTTTAACGAGGAGTGGTAGGGAGTCCGAGACCCCCACAGTGACGCGCTCCGTTCCATAATTTAGTTGTCCCATTGAACCTAGGTGCCAGCTAGGTTGGGTATCCACTATAGAACTTTTTAGTCCAAGGGCATTAGACCCATTCCTCGTGTCAACTTCTCCACAACTTCTCTTCCTAACCCTTTGGTCAGCGGATCCGCTATATTGTCTTTTGACTTAACGTAGTCAATCGAGACAACACCAGTTGTGAGTAGTTGTCTAATGGTATTATGTCTACGACGCACATGTCTAGACTTACCATTATATATATGACTCTGTACTCTCCCAATTGTGGCTTGACTATCGCAATGCACACATATTGGAGGTACCGGTCTTTCCCAATTAGGAATATCCTCTATAAAATGGCGTAGCCATTCAGCCTCTTCACAACCTTTATCCAAGGCTATCAGCTCAGATTCCATCGTGGATCTAGCTATCACAGTTTGCTTAGAGGATTTCCACGCAACGGCTGCACCGGCTAGTGTAAACACGTAGCCACTCGTGGACTTAGAGTCCTTAATATCAGATATCCAATTCGCGTCGCTATACCCTTCAAGTACAGCGGGATATCTCCCGTAGTGCAGTCCTAGATCACGAGTATACCTCAAGTATCTCATAACCTTTTACTATTGCCTTCCAGTGCATGGCACCGGGGTTACTCGTATATCTACTGAGTTTACTAACCGCATAGGCAATATCCGGCCTGGTACAGCTCATAAGATACATCAAGCTACCAATAACCCGGACATATTCCACTTGTGAAATACCTTCTCCGTGGTTCTTGGTTAGATGAATATTTGTATCAAATGGTGTCCTAGCCACTTGACTATCATCCTTGTTAAATTTCTCAAGGATTTTGTCAATATAATGTGATTGGCTCAACACGAGACCATCAGGTCTTCTAATGATTCTAATCCCGAGGATTAAATCAGCCAAACCCATATCTTTCATGTCAAATCTCGCATTTAACATGTTCTTGGTAGACTTTATCATCCGATCATTACTACCAATGATGAGAATATCATCGACATATAAACAAAGAATGGTGTAGCCGTCTATCGTTTCCTTAACGTAGACACATTTGTCACTTTCGTTTATTTTAAACCCGTTAGTTAACATCGCATGGTCAAACTTCTCGTGCCACTGCTTAAGCGCTTTGTAACCATAGAGCGATTTAACCAACTTACACACTTTCCTCTCTTGGCCAGGAACCACGAACCCTTTGGGTTGTTCCATATAGATTTCCTCATCTAATTCACCATTTAGGAAAGCGGTTTTCACATCCATTTGATGAACTTCCAAGTTCCGCAACGCGGCTATGGCAAGTATCATCCTAATGGAGTTTATTCTCGTCACGGGAGAATACGTGTCGAAGTAATCGAGGCCGTCGCGTTGCCTGTAACCCTTGATTACAAGCCTAGCCTTATACTTCTCGATGGAACCATCCGGTTTCATCTTCCTTTTAAAGACCCACTTAGATCCTAAGGGTTTACTACCCGGAGGAAGATCAACGAGTTCCCAAGTGTGATTCTGTAGGATAGAATCTACTTCACTTTTTATAGCCTCTTTCCACATTGGTCCCACAGCTTCTATATACGTTCGAGGCTCGTTCTCTATCAAACAAGATAGAAAATCGGGTTCATTTTCTAATAAACAAGTTAGAGTACCCGAATCGTACTCTAACAAGTAAGTTAGAAAATCAGGACCGAATGATTTTCCAACTCTCGCCCGCTTACTGCGTCTCGGCTCGAGCTCAGGTTCTATCTCAGATTCCCCACTATCATTATCCATAGTTTCGTCAAACGTTCGTTTTGACGTACTTGGTCCCTCGTTGGACCTACAAGGAAATATATTCTCGAAAAAATATGCATTATATTCCTTGATTCTATTATCGTGTTCTCGTGTACGTCCGGATTATGGGACTCGTGTACTAAGAACCGATAAGTACTACTATTATGTGCATAGCCAATAAAGATACAGTCCACTGTCTTAGGACCTATCTTTACTTTCTTAGGTGTTGGCACCAAAACTTCGGTATTTATGATCCAAAGCTTGCCACAACGCTTTTGATGTGCTTATCTTTCGATATACATCATATAGCGTGTCAGACAATCCATTCAGGATGTAGTTTCGGCAAAGGAAGTCTGAATCCTTCCAATAGCCAACTGCCATCACGGATTGTGCATCTTGTTCCTTCAACTCGGGAACCTTCTCGGACAAGAACCTCGCCAAGCCGAGAGTTGCTAGGTAGAACAACATTTTATGTTGCCACCTCTTGAAGTTCGAACCAACACCGGTGAACTTCTCCGGCTTTTCAGCCGAACCACTCGGTACCGAAGGTACCCGAGACATGGGAATATATCCCTCAGTGCTCCCACCATCCTGTGAACCAACGTTCACTGGTGTAGCTTGGGAATTGGCAACATTATTGCCGTTTCCTCCACTATTATCCGCAACAACATTATTGTTGCCGTTTCTTCCATTGTTGTCCGCAACAACATTATCCTCCCCATCAATTGGCATTACGGGATGCTCCATTTTCTTCAAGGAAATTCGGAGAAGACCACCAACGGGAAAACAAAAGATAAGGTTTTAAGACTGTAGGAACCGTTGGTAGAAAAAACAAATAATAATCAAATAATAAGATTATTATTTTCTGGAAAACAAGGGAAGGAAAGATGGAGAATTTTGGTTCGTGTTTGGTGTTGGGTTTTTGCAAGAGTCGAGTGAGCACTCTTTCTTTAAAACCTTATTTGCCATCTCCCAAAGATGCTAGGAGCGTTGTGGCCTAGGCTTCCCAGGATAAAACTTGCTATGATCCAATGTTTGAGCATTCAAACAAAGAATCCGGCGAGCAAGACAATGGCTATGAACACAGTATAGCTAAAGAAAGAGTAGAAGCAGAGAGGTTTTGAGGCTAAAAAGATGAACTTTCGTGTTCAATTTTTTTTCTGTGTAAAACTCTTCTGCCTCTACCCTCTTTATATAGGGTTGAAGGAGCCAATAGCTTTTATTATGGCAATTAAAAATGACATTAAAGCTGCCTTCCAACAGCTATAACAGCAGGCCACTACCTGGGAAATTGAATTCAGAATTCAAAATTGGAGTTAATAGGATATTAATTCCGTAACAGATGAATTCAATCCCCATAACAGTCAGAACTTTCGGGTTCCAGACCGTTGGCGTACAGGGTTCAGTCTCAACTTTCGACCGACCTCACCCAGTTTCGGCCTGTTCAGGACATTTCGGCCACAAGGCCGAAACTTGCTGCTGAGCCGAAACTCGAAGTTTGGCATAACTTAGCCCGCAAGGCCAGCCAATTTCCGGACGACATTCGTGCCAGCGCACACGAGCTCGGGCTTGAATCAAACCTTTTTCAATCTCGTCTAGTTGGAATTTGATTTGCACCCCCCCCCACCACGCGCGCGCGCGTAAGAGACCCTCTATGCTATACAATTGTACAAGCTTCAAAAGAGCTCTTGTATATAAGGAGGGGGGGGGGGGGGGGGGGGGAAATCTTCATTCCAAAGCAATGTGGGACAAAAGCCACTTTTTCCCTTCATTTTCCAACTCAAATGGGTATACTTTGAGAATCAATATCTCATTCACCCATTATCCGTTTTGAGCGTACAATATATCGATCTCTTCGTCTCACTACGAAGAATCCGAATCCACTTTGACCCGACCCGAATCGGAAGTGGACCCCACTGCTAATTGTACCACTAAATAGCCACTTAACATGTCATTTTAAGCTATTTTTTTCCAACATGGGATTCATGGGCCCTTGAGGATCGGACACTCGGGCTTGTAATGACACGCTAGTGTGAGTTGTATTTGTAAGATTGTTGAGTAGAAGTAAATTATCCAGACAAAGTATGATATTTAGTCCCTGAGTATTTGATTGTATATTTGAGTACAAAATTATTAATTATTATGTTGGCATCTGCTTTCAAAGTATTTGATTAAATGTGCTAATTGCATTGCTTAGCTTATAAATAGAAGAATGGATGAGATTATTGAGATTTCTTGCATAAGTCAAGGTTTTCCAAACTTTGCATTGAAAAGTCTATTTTGTCACTTTTAAAGATTATTGCACAATAGAAGGCTTAAAGTGAAACCCTAAGCTATTTTCAAATCCCTATATCTATTTTGGAAAATCTATATCTATATGCATTGAGAAGCTTGCATGATAATTATATTTTCAATATGAGAAAGAGAAGTTATATGAGATGTATATGTGCATTGAGAAGCTTGCATGATATCTAGATTACTAGCATGAGAAAAAGAAATTGCATGTGATATATATATGCTATTTATATAAAGTGAGGAAAATCTATGTTTTGCAAGTTCCCGTTAGGACTATGTCCTTACGGAAGAAAAGAGATAGAAACGGTCAAAGAGGACCGACAGAGCATTTTAGAAGTAACTTGGTAGAACAATCCCGAGTTGTTAGGTTCGATACTACCCGCTAGGCTTGTAATCCTAGTTAGGGGGTGTGCACACTGAAGGTACGATACCTAATTCTATAGAGATTAAGAACCACGAGTACCGATTCTGTGGGCGAGATGAGCATTAGGCCGGCCAGATTTGCCGAGCCCGGATAGGTCCATTCATGATTCGTGAAGTTCCTACCTCCCCCACAAGTTCAGCAAGAAAGCAAGAAAGTAAGAAAGAAGAGAAAAGTGAGTCAAGTGACTCAACAGAGATCCTCCACAGAAAAGTATTTTTTTTTTTTAAATAAAGAGCGAGAGTATAAGTATACATATAGCATCATATCCTTATTTATAATTTATATCATGGCATAGCATATGTCCTATAGTGTTTATATGAGAAGTAAAGTATCATTCATTGCTTGAGTATTAGCATGAAAGCATGATCATATCTGTTAGCATTAGTTCATGTCAGTATCTATCTTGAAAGTATCAGTATGATTGTAAGAAGTGCATAGTAGCCTTACAGAAGATTTGTATATATTTTCAGTACATGTATGTGAACAAGTATGTGTTATGAGTTAATGTCTGTTGACATGAGAATATAGGTTGTTGAGCATATAGAAGTATATAAGTATATCTATTGAGATCTTTTGACTGAGTGTCTTGATTGCTTACGTTCATACTTGAGAATGTGTATGAATGCAAAATGTTTTCCAACCTATATCTATAGTATGTTACAGGGTTGAGTGGCTTTATACTTAGCATTATATGCTAACGAGTTTATTTTCCTATGTGTTTTATAACCCCTTTCCGGTGGACCCAGTGTATGATGAGAGCGCGCAATTTATAGTAGTGTGTAGCTCTAGTTTCATGTTGAGGCTAGACTAGTTTTCCCTCCTGTTTAGACTTTGTTGACTATGGTTGTAGCTAGACTACAGTTGTTTTGGTGGTGCGTAGACACCGTGGATTGCTTCCCCCTTTATGATGTTTTGATGAGCTTTGACTCCAGTTTAGTAGTTCTGTTTGCCTGTGCAGTTACTCGAGAGTGGGTAACTGTGGCGGTAACATTCCCCTCAGTTTTTGGGATTGGATTTTAAATCCTAGTTTATCTCTAAATTCCCTTGTTTTATTCTATTTAGAATGATTATTTATAGGTTCTAGAGTTTAGAAAAAATGGGTGTTACAGACCTACTCGATCAAGGTTGACCCCGACCTCGGCCACAAGCACATCTCCAAGATAGCCTGAGTGAAGGTCCCCGGGAAGTCCAGTTCGGAGGCCTAAACGGTCCTCCCCGTGCAAGCTCAAGCTCCCCACTGGCTAGACCACCTTAAGGAGTACAAGAAGATAAACGTCCTCCCCCAAGCGAGGGGGAGGCCAAGCTCGTGAAAAGGAGGGTCCCAACCTGCCTACTCCTCGAGGACACACTCTACAGAAGGTTCTACGACGGCACCCTGATACTCGACCTATACCTCAAGGAGGGCCACCGGAGAGACCCAGTCTCCTCGTCCTACGGCTTTGAAGCCCGGACCTCCTCCGAGGTAGCCATACCTTCCCCCTGGGCAGAAGAATACGACCCTAACGTCAACGGGGACAACCACTGGACCTCCGCGCCGAGAATTACCAACGCCAAGCTAAGGCTTACCACGACCGCATTATCCTCGTCCTATTATTATCGGGTTTAGTAATTTGGGTTACCCCGGGTTAATTAAATCCATCAGAACATTATGAACCTTTTATATGAACCTCTATTAGTGTTTATGTAAATTAATATTTAAATTTATGAACATATAAAGCAAATATTATGAACATTATACATTATAATGTTATTAAACACATGATACATTATATTAGTTGATATTTAATATAAAATGATATTATTTTGAACTAAGACTCACCATATAAAGTGAATCATGCTCCATGATATAATTTGCCGTAGCTCACCCAAATATCTAGATTTCGAAATCATGCATTTTCATGTAATGTGCGTTTGCACTATGCAGATGCACCAATACACCATTATTTTGTTTTGTTTTCATTTTACATATGCAGTATATATTTTATATTTATTGAGATTCCATCCTATAATCACCTATTTGAAATGGTAACAAATGTACCATCACACTACATAATAATTGACATTTTATTTCATATTTAATTGACATTTTATTTCATATTTAGTTACACGCATATAGTTATATTGAAAATCTGTTCCACTTAATTTTGTGTATTTTATTTTGAAATTAGAACATTTCTTATTCGTAAAAGAAAGAGTTAATTCTACTGGAGGTCCCTTGTCTTTGGTGGCAATTTCAAATTAGTCTCAGACTATCGTTTTTTGGACAATTTTAATCCTTCTCATGATTTTTTCTATTTTTAGTAAGGACATTTTTGTCTCTTCATATTTTTCTTTTGTTATTTTTCGGGTTTCAACCAGTTTAATTGGTTTAGGACTTTACTAAAAATTGGTTGAAAAATGTGGTTACTAAAAATCACAGGTTACCTAATGTCCTAAACCAATTAAACTGGTTGAAACCAAAAAAATAACAAAAGAAAAATATGAAGAGACAAAAATGCTCTTACAAAGAATAGAAAAAATCATGAGAAAGATTAAAAATGTCCAAAAAACAATAGTCTGGGATGTAAAATGACAAAAATGATAGTCTAAGACTAAATTTGAAATTGCCACAAAAAACAAGGGACCTCCGGTGGAATTAACTCTAAAAGAAATGTCTAAATTTGTTAAAATAATTTAGAACAAATTGCACTTTTGGTCCTGTGACTATTAAGGTACTGATAATTTGAGTACGTGACTTTCAAAACTCTCAATTTAAACCTTTAACTATGCAATTATTAGCAGATTTGGTCCTGCCCGCCAATTTTGACCGGAAAAATGTAATTGGGTTTGAATTTTTTTTTTGACGAGGTTAAAACAGTCATTGCAAGGGAAAATAAAAGGGGGGAAATTTCATCTGGTCGCTAGGCGGCGGTGAACTCGTCCTGTTTTGAGAAGTCCAAAGTTTTGGCCCTTGATTGTAATATCAGCATCTTGCTTCTGATCTTCGTGGATTTCAATGACCCTCCCATGAAAATCCCGACGTCGGATTCTTGTAACGACGGGAGGTGTCGGATGGAAGTTGCGCTGACGGTGGATGCTACCACCTCCCCCTTTTGTCTCAGGCGCTAAATCAGAAGCAATTGGTCGGCCGGAGAAGAATCTACAAACACACAGTACAACTCTCATCAATCATATTAATCCCTTTAACCACAGCTCCTTCGATTCCAGAATGGAAAGCCATTATTATGGAAGTCTTGATGTTATCTTCAACCACTAGCTTCAATTTCACCCCAAGATAGGATACATATATTTAGTTATTTATTCGTGATTTTTGATGTTGACTTCGTTGGTACTCGGCTGTGGGAGTTGAAATTGGTAGAAAAGAAGAATTGATTGCGCCCAGGAATTTGTTCTTTAGCTATGTAAAAGTTCAGTTTCCTGCTGGGTTTTGGCTTATTTGGTTCATTTTTAGGAAAAACTTGATCTGCTCGTTTTGGTTCGAGCTCACTCGCAATGACTCGTGGTCGAATCGATTGTGCGGTTCTGATTAAGCATTTTTATTTAAATGATTGCCCAATAATAAAAATAAACAAATAAATAAAAGAAGAGGTGTATATATGCAGAATGGATGTGTCTGGCCTTGAGTGAACTGAGATGGGACAAAGCCGCCGTTAGAGAAGGCGGCGACGGAATATTGGCAAAAGCTACGGAGTCATCCACAAACCAGGAGTAAAAGAACCAAGAAGAAGATGAAGAAGAAATGACTTATTTGCCCCCAAATTAACAAAATTAAAATGGATTAAAAGATTCCGGCAACAAATTGGCCGGCAGGACAAATCTGCTAATAATTGCATAGTTAAAGGTTTAAATTGAGAGTTTTGAAAATCACGTATTCAAATTATCAGTACCCTAATAGTAACAGGATCAAAAGTGCAATTTGTTCAATAATTTATTTTAAAGTGACCTTAGCAATGTGTTTTTTTTATCAATTCTTTTTCCTACCAATTAAGAGAGTGAGGGTTGAGAAAAAAGAGATAAAAAGAAAAAGAAAAAAAATTGAAAACACGAGTCCAACCCGCTCACCATCTATGCATTTTTTTCTCCCCTTCTATCCCCCAAAAATTCATACTCTCACAAATTTTCTTCTTCTTTTTACTCACATCTCTCTCGTCCGACTCATTTAAGGTTGCATTTGGTTAGAAACTCTTTTATTTTACAATCAGATTTGATACTCATTATTATAATTATTTGTATATTTTTACTATCTTATCATCATATTCAAATTCTTTATTAATTACGGAGTGTTAAACTATAAAACTCATTACCTTTCTCGTGCTCCTTTTGAATATATGCATTATATTTTCTGAAATGCAAACCATTACCCCCAAAGCCCACTGGACAAAACTAATAATAATATAATGTCGTGGAAGTGAAACAATATATAATATTTTTTCATCTTCATGCTTAATTACACTACACTGTCACTTTTTACAAATCCGCTAAATTGAAATCAATTAACAAAAATGGACAAGTGGATACACACTTTACTTTACAAATGGGAGTTATGAAATTTACTAATACATTTAATAACAAGGCATGTTAAGTTTGGACAATAGATCAAATTGCCCAAAACTATACAAACATAATACACTTCAAACCCAATGGGTAGCTCAAGTAGCAAATGAATTCTCTTTGTGGGGAAAAATTTCAAGAATCGGGATAAGGGTTCAATTCCACAAGTGACAATTCCCTCTGGGCTAGCTTCCATGCCTCTCAGAGCGAACGGGGATTAGTTGGGTGAACCCAGACCTCAAAACAGACGAAGAAAGACCCAGAACACCTTGTACTTTACACAAAAAAATACACTTCAATCTTCAAGTAGGGCGGTTTTGGGATTGCTGTGCTACTAGCAGCCCCAATCTTTGGTAAGCATCTAAGCAGGCGTGGGAGTAATCTGTGATGGAATGGAAAAGCTGAGGCAGTCTAACCTTGAGATTTCCCAATGATTTCTCCCTCACTTCAATGCACTGCTTCTGGTGAGCCTCGATTTCGTCTTCTAATCTCTTCTTCAAGCTCAACACTACAAACTGCTTCTCAGCAATTGGATCTTTGGGATTTGTTGTCTCCATTATTGCACCAACTTTGTCAGCAGCCTCCATTGTTCTGCGTTGCATATACTTTTGGTACCATTCTTCGAACGCCTGCCTCTTTCGAACGTATTCTTTTCTAGTTTCCTCACACTTTTCCTTGAGCCTCACTTCTTCTTCCTGCTGAACAATGATGGTCCTAATCACGGCTTCGAAGGAAGCAATCGCGCTTTTAGCGAGCTCATCAGGGAGCTTCTCGAGAAGCTCATGCCAGGCTTGAAGGAGCGGCTGAATTGGCGGGGGAGGAGGAGGAGGAGGAGAAGAGATTGTTTTGTCCTTGAGGCTGCTGTTCTCCATGGGAATCAGGTTTAGCTTCAGCCAGGCGTTTAGGGCTTGGATGTAACTCTTTTGGTTATTCACAAGATTCTCAAACTGTTGTCCCCAGTCTGCAACAACCTTGGCAAGCTGGATGGTATGCTCAAGGTGATGCTTGCTTGTTTCAATGGGGGTAGTAGTAGTAATGGAGATATCAATTGATTTGAGGTGAGTAGCAATGTTCAGCTGGTTTTCATGATGTGTGTACATGGATTCCCACATCCTGCCCATCCTGCAAATCAAATATTCAGGGACAAGTAGAAGAAATGGTCACAAATATTTGAACTTACCCACCAACTACTAATCTGCGCCAAAAACTATTACTAGTAGCTAAGACGCAACTTTACTTGACCGGCCCAAGATCAAGCGCTTACCTCTCACGCCAAAAGCTATAGCTAATAGCGAAGACGCAACTTTATCTCCTTATAGACCATCATCACATTTTCGAGATGCTGGACTTTCTTTTACTAGCCTCAGTCCAACAATCCCCAGTCACTAGGTGCTAGTCTTGGAATTTTTCAGTCTCTGCACAACAATCCTTCAGCCACCGCCCAACAATCCTTCAGCCACCAGGTGCTAGACTTGGTCTTAACTGGCCTTTCGCCCAAGAATCCTCCCGCCACCAGGTGCTAGACTTGGTCTTTACTGGCCTTTGCCCAACAATCCTCCAGCCACGGGTGCTAGACTTGGCTTTTATCGGCCTCCGCCCAACAATCCTCCCGCCATGAGGTACTAGACTTTGTCTTTACTGCCCTCCGCCCAACAATCCCTCAGTCACAATGTGCTAGATTTGGCCTTTACCAACCTCCGCCCAACAACTATGTACTGTAATTACACTTCTGTTGCCATTTCAAATGGGTGGTCACAGGACATATACTATCTTGTAAAGATTTATCAGTGTTTCAAAAAAAAAAAAAAACTTACCCATGAACAAGGTCAACAAGTTTTGGGTACAATTGCTTGTCTCGAATAGTGTTCAGTTCAGTGAGGGTTGAATCCAAAGATTGCATGTCAACTATATAGCGTGTATGCAAATGAGTAACACCAGCCTTTGTTTTCTCCAATAATGCCTCAGAATTAGTAGCATTATTCCCCTTTTTCAGCTTGTTTAGCAGCCTCACTTTCTTTTGATATTCATGTTTTATCAGTTCCCCAGCCTATTAGCCAGCCAACATAGAATAATAAATTAAAGCAACATTTATGGTTAACTAACTCAAGAACAACATTAATTAGTAAAACTAGATAAAGTATGTATAATGAATGAGACGAACCTTGACTTCCTGGTATAATTTCTTCTCCCATGCCAGCAACTTATCCAAAACACCAGCATGTGTCTCATATTCATCACTGCCCAACTCATCCTTTGTATCATTATCACCATTACCATTACCATTACCATTGGGTAAACCTTTAAATGAATTGTTCCATGTAATAACACGCATAACCCTTGCAGCATGGTCAATATGTCCTGTAAATACAAGGGGGCCAAAGCACCAGATAATTAAGACCCTAAAATACAGAACAATATAATGATCAAACAAGAATGGTGAGACCCTTAAGTTAGAGTTGAAATGTAAAATGCAAAATTCCAAGTTTAGGAGAATATAAGCAAATCTCATTCAAAACATAAAAGGGGTGTTTTTTTTTTTTTGAAAATAAAAGGGGTGTTTAGTAAATAGTTGTTAGCTAATTGAGCCAGTGAGTTTGACTAATTGATAAAATTAGCTATTCTATAAAGATGGCTGGTAAATTAACTGTGAGCTCATAGATATAAAATGACTTTCTCAAAAAGCTTATCGAAAAAAAATTGAATTGAACAGTTTTTTGAATTTTAGTGTTTTGGAGCAATAAATTGTTACAAATTAATCAAAAACTCATATTCGTTGTCTAACCAAGTTAAACATCTAATAGTGGTCAAACCAGTTAAAATTGACTGATCTAACTATTTTATCAAAGATAGCCTAAATTAAGAAGAAATTACCTGGATTTTGAGCAAAATTGGAGTGGTAATGCAAGCGAGTTGCCTGAAGCATAGTTGAAACCTCTTGAGCACATTCCGAAGCCTTGAGGAAATGATCATCAATCTCACCCAACACTTTAAAGAAATCCTCACTGTTGCCAAACCCCCCACCAGATTTTCTAATCTCCGGCGCCGCCGTGTTGGAATGCATAATAAAGTGTTTCTCTTTTGCCGGAGTTTGCTCCATCCCTTTCAACTCTTCAACACCCCCATTATTATCCTCTTCGGTCTCCTCCACTGACCCATCATCTTCTTCCTCAACTGATCCTCCCGCCATAAAGAAATAATCCCACGCCGCGCCTTTACTCTCCGGCGGAGGCGGAGGCGGAGGAGGCAGCGCCGCCTCTAGGGGCGTCTTCTCTGTTGTTTCCTCATCTATGGAGGAGATGCCCTTAACCATCTTCCCCGGCGGCTTCGAGATCTCAGGCATCGTCATAGCCCGCTGCAGCGGCGGCATTGGGGAGAAATTGGGTAACGGCGGCGGCGGAAGGGGCTCGGAACTCGGCTGCTGCTGGGCGTAGTGATTGAGGGCGGCGCCAGTGTTCTTGAGAGCCATGGCGTAGGCGGAGTGGACGGAAGCAAAGGCGTTGCGTACGGAAACGGCTTCTTTCATTAGATTCCTCCTCTCCTTGCATCTCAAAACCGATTCTTCGTTCTCTAATCTTGATTGCCCGCATCCCATTGCTCCTTCAATTCTTCCCTCAATTACATATACTCTGCAGATTATACAAAAACACGAGAGTTTTTTAAAATGCTGTACTGTAATCTACATACACACATACAGACTATATATAGAGAGAGAGCGAGAGAGAGAAAGAGAATGAGAGACTGAGTGGGGACTGGAAGGAGCACTGATGAGAACAGAGGGAACAGAGCACTGTACTGACAAAGGGAGGGTGGGCTGGAGTTTGAGACGCACGCGCCCAAGGGGGTAAGATTTTGAACCCACCAAAATATTTTTTTGAAACTAACCCACCAAAATATAACGGTTACATTTTTCTCAGGGTGAATTTTACGGCGTTACTTTAATAGGTAAGAATACTCAAAATATCATTTTTAGTCCTTTGATTATAATACATGTATAAGTTTTAGCCATTGACTATTAAAGTTTTTAATTTTGGTGCATGACTATTCAATTTGTATTACATTTGGTCTTTGACTATTAATATTTTTAAATTAAGTGTATGACTATTCAATTTGGATTCAAAAAAAAAAAAAAGTATGACTATTCAATTTGTATCACATTTAATCATGCTGTTAAATTTTTCGGTCAAAATTTTGACCAAGTCACCTGTGACAGACTAATTTATTTAATTTTTATTTTAAAATTATTTTAATAATTTTTAAATTAAAAATTTTAAAAATAAAAAAATTTATAAAATGACAACCACCTCACCCCCTCCTCATTCGTCTCAACTAGAGACGAAGGAAGAAAGGGGTGGGGTGGCCGACGTTTTCTTTCTCTCCATTCTTCCATTGTCTTCACCAGAGACGAAGAAAGAAGGGAGGAAGGAGAACCACCCCCCCCCCCCTCCCCACCCCTTCGTCTCCGACGGAGACGAAGGAGGAAGGTGGGGGGCATTTTTTCATTTTATTATATTATATTTTTATTTATAAGTTTTTTAATTTAAAAATGTTTAAAATAAAAATTAAATAAATTAGCCAGTCACTGGTGACTTAGTTGGAATTTTGACCCGAAAATTTAACGGCAGGACTAAATATGGTACAAGTTGAATAGTCATGCACTTAATTTGAAAATGTTAATAGTCAAGGATCAAATATGATACAAATTGAATAGATGCACCAAAATTGAAAATTTTAATATTCAAGGACTAAAACTGATACATGTATTATAGTCGACAGATTAAAAATGATATTTTCTAGTAAGAATACTACAGAGTATTATGCGTATGTGTCGAAATGGGCTTGCTGAGCAGGTCTGTTAAAATCCGCCATATAGTGGATTTTTTTCTTCTAATTTTTGAGTAGTTTTTGTAAATGTGATTATGAAAAAGAAAATGAAAAAAAAAACAAAATATATTGAATTAAGAAAAAGAAAAGAAAAACAGAAAAGGAACAACTTGCGCCCCAGCTGGGCGCGAGTTGTGTCTTCACACATGAGTTAGACGATATTTCTTCCAATCATGTGGGTCCCACAAGTTGACAAAAATCACGAAATTGCAGAAGGACTTTGCACCCTCTCTCTCTCTCTTCACTCTCTGTTATCCATGTTGGTATTTTTTTTGTCTAAAAAACAGTGAATAATCTACAGATGTGTCATGTGGATGCTCTAAAAAGTTCGTTAAAATACAAGCAATGTTTTAAGTGCAGTTCACTTTTGATTTAGATTGGATCAAAATGGATTCAAGTTCTCCTAAATAAGATTCAATTTGATATATTTATACACTACTCAAAATGAATAATGTGTGAATGAGAAATTGATTTTCAAAGTGTACTCATTAAGTTGATAAAAATGGAATTTTTGAAGACTTTTAAGTAACATTTGTCATACAATAAAAAGCATATATATTTGTACTAATATATATATATATATATATATATATATATATATATATATATATATATAATTTAACTTTTTTAGGAATTTAAATTACGTAGCATAAATACTCTTTCTTTCGTGTGCAAGGTAATTGCAAATCGAATCTCAAGATGAACTTCAAAAACTTAAACTCGTGCTTGTTAGTCAGTGTTATTTATTTATATTTTATAGTTATATTATGTGGTTTAGAATAGGTTGACTTGAGCTTCTCTGTCTGTTAGGAGAACTCTCGTAGCTTATGTTTTATATAATCTGTAATTCCATTCTGTTATGATTAATTAATGAAATTCATATTCCAATTTGGTATCAGATAGGTTACGATCTCTCCGTTTCTCTCTCCACCTTACCCCCTCAATTCGAATCACAAACAAACTTCTCATCGAAAATATGTCGCAGTCATCCGAACGTACGATCTCCGCTGGTGGCTCACCTTCACCGGCGGTCTCCAATCAATTGACCGGCGCTCACCATCACTTATCCATCAAGCTCAATAGCAGAAATTTCCTCTTTTGGAGGACTCAATTAATACCTTTTTTGAGAGGTCAAGACCTGCTGGGGTACGTGGATGGCTCCACGCCATGTCCACCGGCCACAATTGCGGCAACCGCGACTGGCGACTCCGGCTCAGGTGCAAAGCCGGCGTCCGGCGTATCTCCCAATCCGGCGCACAAGGCCTGGATCCTCCAAGATCAATCGATCCTGTCGATGTTGATCTCCTCCAATTGTGCTTACCTAGATATATCAAAAATTCTGCCTTCAAATCCCATTTGCCGAACTAAAGGGGGTGTATTCAATCATGACTTTTGTAGAGTTTTAAAGACTTTTAAAATGATAGATTTTAATAAACTTTGATTGACTTTCATAGAGTCGTTCAAAACTTTTTAAAACTTTATAAGACTATAAAAATCTATATAAAAAACATTCATAGACTTTTATCAACTTTTTATTTTAAAAAGTCTAATAAAGTCATTGAAATTCTAAATTGAATACATCCTTACAAACTTTCAATGATTTTGATTCTTATCATTTATATAATTTTCTTACAAAACATTTATAATATATCATAAAATTTTTTTATTATATAATTCTTCACCCACATCAACATTCTCAACATTATTATTTATCTCCATAGTATGTAGGTTGAGACTTATATACTAATTACTTATATATATTATTAATAAACATAAAAAAAATTTATTTCATTAAAATTCATAACAATATTGAATAATAAAATTTATAATAAAAGAATTGATCAAATAAAATATTTAAAATATAATTACAAGTTGCATAAAATAAAAAAAAAATTAATATTTAATATATATATATATATATATATATATATATATATATATATATATATATATATATATATATATATATATATATATATAAATAATTATACTTGATAGATTGTTAGGCATCACGCAAAGAACTATTATTTGCAATAAGAGACTCCGAACAACAAGAAGGTGCTATTGTTTGCAACCCCAAATTGTTGTTGCGAACAGTAGTTCGCTATTCGTAGTAACTTGTTAAAAATAGGAAAAATATATATTACGAATATAAACATAAAAAGAATAAAAATCAAAATATATAAGTATTTATATGAATATTATGAATCATATACTAAAATTTGATGATGAAAAATTTGCTTTGTTCATGTATTTAGGGAGAATTAGAGAAAGTTAGGGATAAAAAATTCATTGAAAAAATAAAAATCAATATAAACATGCAATAATGAAGTAAAAATAATTTTATTTCAAATTTTTAGAGGAAGATTGTAAAGTTTAAGAGAGAGAAAATAAATTGGTAGAGTTTTAGGTATGAGGAAAAAATATGGGATAATGAAGAAAAAATTAATTTTATTAAATTTAGATAGGTTTATAAAGTTTAAATAGGGAGAGAAAATATTCAAAGTTATTTGGAAAGAAAATTTTGAAATCTTGGGGTTGTTGGTTGGATTTCAACTATTTATATTTGAGAAGGAAAAGTCTACAAAAGTCTTAAAATTAAAAAGTCTACAAAAATTCATAACTTTTTGAATACCACATGACTTTTAAAGACTCTCTAAAAGTCTTAATCGAATACCACACGACTTTTAAAGACTCTTTAAAAATCTTGATTGAATACCGCCTGACTTTTAAAGACTATCTAAAAGTTTGAATTGAATACCCCTAAACTTTTAAAGTTCATAAAAGTCTGTTTGGTATAATCTGTAATTCCATTCTGTTATGATTAATTAATGAAATTCATATTCCAATTTGGTATCAGATAGGTTACGATCTCTCCGTTTCTCTCTCCACCTTATCCCCTCAATTCGAATCACAAACAAACTTCTCATCGAAAATATGTCGCAGTCATCCGAACGTACGATCTCCGCTGGTGGCTCACCTTCACCGGCGGTCTCCAATCAATTGACCGGCGCTCACCATCACGTATCCATCAAGCTCAATAGCAGAAATTTCCTCTTTTGGAGGACTCAATTAATACCTTTTTTGAGAGGTCAAGACCTGCTGGGGTACGTGGATGGCTCCACGCCATGTCCACCGGCCACAATTGCGGCAATCGCGACTGGCGACTCCGGCTCAGGTGCAACGCCAGCGTCCGGCGTATCTCCCAATCCGACGCACAAGGCCTGGATCCTCCAAGATCAATCGATCCTGTCGATGTTGATCTCCTCCAATTGTGCTTACCTAGATATATCGAAAATTCTGCCTTCAAATCCCATTTGCCGAACTAATATTTAAATTTTAATTTTATGAAAAAAAAGTCCTACAAAGTTTGACCAAACTTTGCTCCTGGAGCAAAAGGAGATGCGGGTTAGTAAATTTTAAAGGGTGAGGTCTTGGGTAGTGGGATTAGGTAATTCCTATTTCCTGAACAACATATCTATCTATCTATATATTCTCTCTACTCTAATATACTCTATTTACTTTATCATTATATTTACAAGCATCAATCACTACGTGTTATATTATTAAGGGTTAAAATGTTAAGCCAGCCTCACGCGGTGCTCTGTCGGGTCGGGGTGTGGGGGCCCTTAAGGTTAGGGTTCAGTCTTTTGAAAGAAGGGTTAAAATGTCTAAAATAGCACACACTGACGTATCTCCTTCTCTTTCTTAGGCTATCTTCAGGGGCGGAGCCAGGATTGAGTAGTGCAGGGGGCCAACTACGGTTGAAATACTAAATCAAATACATTGATATCCAGTTAACATATTTCAAAATAATCATTACATTACAAATTTAATAAAGTTTAGAATAAATAATTTATAATTGAATCTATATTAAATTATTTTGTAATATGATTTTCAATGCACATTGCTTTCTACGGTTGAAAAAATAAAAACATTCACGCATGTTTTAAAAAGACTATTGATTATTTCTTGATAACTACCATCTTCACAACATAACATAATAGCAATTGTTTTCTTAAATACATATACTACACAATTTTACATTATTATGCATGTTAAATTAAATACAACATTTATACGCAACCACAAATCTGCATAATTAACCAAACAAATGTACCGTCATATCCATAATTTAGAATAAAACAAAACCACTATTTAAAATAAACAATAGAATATGAAACAAAAATTAACCAAACATGTAGTTAGAAACAAAAACAAAACAAAACAAAACAAAACAAAAAAACAAAAACAAAAACAAAAACAGAAATTAACTTGAAAAATATGCATAGATTTTAATGACAAATTATCTTGTTATAGCGTATATACCGCATATATATATGGTTCTAGAGAGAGAAACTAGTAAGTAGGTTAAATGAGCTTTAATAATTTGAATGTGAGTCAACAATATATATAGTGAATACATAATTTGAAATGGGAGACAACGGGGGATGTTGAGAAGATGAAGAAATTTATAACTTAGCTTGTAGGATTAATTTAAGTGGGAGGGGGCCAAATATTTTGAAGGACAACAAAATTTTAATATTCTATATAATATTTTTTTAAAAAAATTTAATATTATATTTAATATTTTTTAAAAAAAAATTGGGGGAGGGGGGCCAAGGCCCCCCTTGGCATACCTTTGCCTCCGCCCCTGGCTATCTTTATCCTCAAATAATTTCTCACTTTTAAAATTATATTATATTATATTTTTACATTATCAAATTTGTCATTCTCTCATTATTTCCTTAGAACATGCACATCAGTGATTTTTTTTTTTTTAAATTTTTAAGAATGGAAGTGCCACCATGAAGAAGAAAGATGTAAGAGAGAGAAGGTTGAAGATCACATTGCACGTGTGTAGTTTTTTTGCAGAGATGTGGAACCCACAACAGAAATGCACCAACCGTGACAGCCTCACGTGGCTGTCACACTTGCGCCTAGCGGGCTTGGCGTGTTACATGCGTTGACACTTGACTTTTTTTGAGTTAATTCCAGCAATGGTGCCCCGAGTATGTTGATTTTCCAGATTTGGTCCCCATCTTTTAATTTGGACAATTTAACCACCCGTCTATTACATTTTTTCCAATTGAGGTCCTTCCGTCAATGGGTGGTTAAGTCAGCGTCAATTTCAGGGGCATATTGGTACTTTTACTTATTGTGCGTATTTGTACTCTTTATTCCACCATATATACGGGAATAAATACACAACGAAGCCCTAGAAGCAGCGAAGTCATCTTCCTC
Source organism: Ipomoea nil (assembly GCF_001879475.1). Taxonomy (NCBI): domain Eukaryota; kingdom Viridiplantae; phylum Streptophyta; class Magnoliopsida; order Solanales; family Convolvulaceae; genus Ipomoea; species Ipomoea nil. The sequence continues at coordinate 4,675,564 of NW_017617070.1, forward strand.
ATCCGAAGCCCTCATCCGAATTCATCTTCCTCATCCGAAGCCCTCATCCGAATTCATCTTCCTCTTCCTTCCAGCGAATTAGCAGCGAGATGTCTAGAAGATATAGCAGCGAGAGCTCTTCATCTTCAAGAATGCATGAATACATCTATGGTGAGTTGGTTTCCATTCCAAATTGTGAGTGTGGGCAACGTCTGAAGCTTCAAACATCATGGACGAATGATAATCCCGGTAGAAGATATTGGCAATGTTCTATTGAAAATGTGAGTGCTTTCATTATAGTTAAGGGTTCTTATTGCAGTTGAAACAATTTTTTTTTTTTGTTCGAAAATCTGAGTGTGAATGTATTGTTTTTTCTTCGAGCAATACATTCTGTTAAGTATTATTTTAAGGCACAATGTCTTTTAAGTAAGGCAAATGAATTCAAAATGATATGCAATTATGGGCTTTTTGGTGTAAGGAGGTCAAAAGTGTGGTTTTGTTAGATGACATGATCCTCCAATGTGCGCAAGGTCAAGAAGAATTATTCCTGGTTTATTGAGAAGGATCAATCGAGATGAAGAAGAGATTGTACTGCTAAAAATGAGGCTACAAACTAATGTTGATGTCAAAGAAGCAACTGTGGACATGGCAAGGGTATTAGGATATGTGTAGTTATAGCAGTATGCATTGTGTTTTTTGTAGTGTTATTTGTAGTTATAGCTATGAAAGTAGCTAGAGGAAAGAATAACCTTATGTTAGGTAGTAGTTTTGCTTATTGAAGAATTGTATTTGTAATTTGACAATTGTAAGTCTAAGCACAATGCAATCAAAATTCAGTTATGATTTTGTGTATTAAATTGCTTCTGACAATGCATAATGCATACCATATTTGCACACTGCATACTACAATCTGAAGTCCAAATACCATTTATAACAAAAATATCATATATACAAGATCATCTGTATCATTGATATGTATGTCATAATCTGACAAATGTATTTCAAAACATAGTAGATAGATCCCATTACACATCTAAAGGTCTGTAGACCCCAAAACACATCATATTTGGCATATAAATCCCATTACAGATCAAAAGGCAATTGTCTAAGCATACATTAACACATGCCAAATAGTGACCTAACAATTCATAAAAGTCACTAATCCAAAAAAGCAGTAACTAGTAGTTCACTTAATCCAAAGTGATTGGATCTTTGTCATTCCCATAGAATTTAGACCCTTCAATGTGGTTGTTGATCTTGTATGATGCTTCTTGATTGGTAATTTCTTCCTAGTAGACTTGGTTCCATCACTTTGACCTTTTCTTTTTCCTGTTACTTGGTGGTTTCCATCAATTTTATTGTGTTGTTGATCTGCACATAGTAATAGGTTAGATGAAATTATAAGTTTTGTTTTGACATTATAAGTGCACATGAATGGACTGGTAGTATAACTTACAAGGAACATTTGCTTGCATTGATTCTCCCACAACACTGACTAGAATGGACAGACTGGAACTTAGTGAAGCCCTACAATACATAAGAGTCAAATATTTGCATTTAGATGGCACATGGATAAGCAGTATAACATACCTCTAACAATGTCCTCTGCCTCAATTTGGATTTGGTGTCATTGCTCATCCAAAATTTCATCTGGTATCTCCCATTGAGTCTCTTGAATTTCAGGTTGAGTAATTACATCAGGTTCAATAATTACAGATGGTTGAGCAGCATCATGGACTTGGGGTTGAGCAACTTCATGGACTTGGGACTGAGCAGCATCATGGACTTGGGACTGAGTAGCTTCATGGACTTGGGGCTGAGCAGCTTAATGGACTTGGGACTGAGCAGCATCATGGAATTGGGGCTGAGTAGCAACTTCATTTATAACAGCAGCATGTACTCCTTTTGACCTACAACTTGATTCTCTTCTTTTGACCTGCAAAATTATGGTGTGATAATCTAGGAGCTACATATATTAGTGTCAATCCAATCTTTCATGCGCGCACCAAGCATGTGGAGATTGATTATCATTTTGTTCGTGATCGAGTAGCTTCGGGCGATATCCAAGTCAACTTCATCTCCACAAAGGATCAACTTGCTAATATCTTCACTAAAGCTCTGCCTGGACCTAGATTTTCTTCCTTAAGGGACAAGCTACAGGTTACTAGTATACACTGTGCTTGAGGGCGGCGAGTATTAGGACTATGTATATGAGTCTGTTTAGAACTTCTTATCCTTGTCACACTGTGACTCTCTACTTTTTATCATTGTCACACTGTGACTCTATATTGTATATATTCACGTCATCCGATCTCATTGTAATCAAGTTCAGTAAATACAATACAATCAGTTCTCATCGGGATTAATACCTACCCAATTTTCGGGTTTGCGCAAAACCCATGGTGACAAAACCTTATTTCAAAGCGAAGACAATTAGCTTTGAGAATTATTTTATGATCGTTTAGTCATTATTCATTTTAAGCATATAATATATCAAATTTATCATTTCAACTAGAAGGATCCAAATTCATTTTAACTTGACCCAAATAAAAAATGATAATCATTAAAAATTATACCACATATTAAGGATTATACTTCATCTGTTGTTTGGTCTTTGCTGTTATCTGTATTCTCCATTCCCACAAAATTATAACTCAATTTAACTATTTCTTTCCAGCAAAAGCTAGTCTGATCTGATCTCAGGATTGGGGCATTGGTGTAGCTATGAACATATGATTTAACAGCCTCAATTCTATTAAAATATCAGGAGTTAATGTATAAATAGCAAAAGTTTAATTATTTAATACAAGCATATTCTTTGTTTGTCATCTCATGACTTCAAGAATCGATTAACGGATAAATCTAACTTTTCGTTGAATATGTGTCCCTATTTTTTGGTTTGGTTTGGTTTGCTTTGTCTGTTTCTCTTTTACTATCTTTTTTGAAGTTTTGAACAATTAAACTCATTTTAATTAACTGCTATATATAAATAAAATAACACAACACCTTTTGGTTGAATTAATGATATGACTACAACATAATAGAAGAATGAGATTATAATATTTTATATTTTTATCTAACTAGTTGTTTAAAAACATAAATAATTAGTAGTTTTTGAAATTTTGATGAAGGATGTTTTGGAGTCTACTTCAATAGTTTTATTTTTTAATTTTTTTTATTTTTTATTTTTTATAGAATTATCACTGCAAAGTAGACAGTATTTAGGAGAAGAGACCAAGATTCGGACCTCGACATTGGTAATGTAGAGATTATGTCCAAAGTGGACAAATCCCTTGTGTGCACCGACATTTGGTCATATCTGCTGTGTCATTGAGGGCAAATTATGTTGTGAGCACGTGCCCACCTTGCAAGGTGGACACGGTTCCATATCCATAATTTCTATACTTTAGATTCATAATTTCTATATTGTAGATCCATAATTTCTATACTGTAAATTCATAAAATTTGTACTTTAGATTCCAATTGTTGAACTCTGTTTTCACAAATCAGAGAACTATATGTTCATAATTGATAACTATACAGTTTATAAATTATGAATTTACAATACAGAAATTATGAATCTACAGTATAGATATTATGAATCTGAAGTATAAAAATTATGAATCTACTGTATAGAAATTATGAATCTACTGTATTTAAATTATGAATCTACGATTTAGAAATTATAAATCCAAAGTATAAATTTTATTAATCTACAGTATAGAAATTATGGATCTATAGTATAGAAATTATGAATCTACAACATAAAAATTATGGATATGGAACCGTGCACACCTTGCAAGGCGGGCACGTGCTCACAGCATAACGATCCGTCATTGAGTTACTGTAATTTATATCCTTATAAATGCTTTGTCAGACCGTTGTGTGTAAGGCCCTTACGGGGCGTTTGGTTGTAATGAGGGAATTAGGTGAGAAAAGAATTACAATTCCATGGGAGATGAATAATGTGGAATTAAAGTGGTAATTTAAATTCCAGTGTTTGGTTTGCAAGAATAGAATTACTGGAAATTTCAATTCCAATGTTTGGTATACATGAGAATTGAAAGAGAATAATTAGTATAAATTCCTATTTGCACCACCCTTTGACTAAAATGAGGTATAAAGTACATTGAAAATATAAAAAGGTGATAATTTATAATAAATAAATAGGTGGTCAAAATGCTATTTGCACCACCTTAATAAAACTGTATTTATTATATTTAAGTAATAATTAATTAATTCAAAATTTAATTCATTAAAAATAAAAAAATAAAAAAAAATAAAAAAAAAAAAAAAAAAAAAAGAAGAAGGAAACCATCGCCTTCTCCGGTGAGAAGGCGATGGACATGCCTTCTCACCGGAGAAGGCAGCCAACTCACTGGGCTGCCTTCTCACCGGAAAAGGCGAGGGGTTTAACTTTTTTTTTAAAAAAAAAATAATAATTTGATTATATATATATATATATATATATATATATATATATATATATATATATATGGAAAATGACACTTTTTACCCCTGAGTTATATACTTATAGCACTTTTCTCCCCTTAATTATTTAGGTAAGCACATTAGCCCCCTCAATTATTCTAAAAGTGGTGTTTTTCCCCCCTGATATATTAAATTGACATTTCTACCCTTAAAGTAAACATTTTATTTATTTTACTTCTCCAACAAATTATTACGTATACGTAGGGATGACCATGGTTCGGTTTGAACTGAACCGGACACTAAAGCAATCGAATTAAAAGTTTCCGGTTATGATTTAGATCTAGAACCCAATATTTAGATGTCAATTTATTAAAATTATGTATCAAAAAAATTGAATCTTGAACCGTGAACCGGCGGTTCCGGATCCGGATCCGGTTCACGATTTTGAACCGTCTTTATTTTAAAATTTTATTTTTTATTTTAAAATAATCTAAATTCAACAATAAATGTATTTTATTTTTTCAGTTCGGAACATGAACCATCCGTTCCGGTTCACGATTTTAATAAACTCTAAATATCGGGTTTCGATTCTAAATTGTAATTGGAATATTTCAGTTTGGTTGCTATAGTGTTTGTTTGGTTTGAACCAAATTATGGTCATAATTTGTTGGAGAAAAAAAATAAATGAAATATTTATTTTAAGGGTAAATATATCCATTTAACATTTCAGGGGAGAAAACAGCCACTTCAATAATTCAGGGAAAAAAAATGCTATAAGTATATAACTCAGGGGGAAAAAGTGTCATTTTCCCATATATATATATATATATATATATATATATATATATATATATATATATATATATATATTAGTCTTTGACAACATTACTTATTAATATTAATATTAATTTTTTGAAAATAACAACAACAACAACAACAACAACAACAACAACAACAACAACAATAATAATAATAATAATAATAATAATAATATTAATATTATTATTATTATTATTATTATTATTATTATTATTATTATTATTATTATTATTATTATTATTATTATTATTATTATTATTATTATAAATCCTAAATAACCAAATTCAAATTTTACTTTTAAAATTTTATGTAACACAATGTAAATAAACCTAGAATTGCATATCAAAAGCAATAAAATAGATAAGAGAATTTTGAGAAAACATATTTAATTGAGATTGGACTACTAACTGATGAGAGTAGAAGAAGATGACACGCTATAATCGAAAGAGAGCGGTCAAATATTAATTTTAGGTTAAAAAAGAGAGGGATAATTTTGTCTCAAAATTATTATTTTTTTCTTCCTAAAATCTATGGAATTGAAATACGGGCTATGAGATTCTAACTCCTTGAAAATGAAGAAATTTTAATTCCACAAAATTACAATTCTCTTCAACCAAACGAATGAATTTGTTTGCCTTCAGAATTATGTGGAATTATTAGATTAGAATGAAATTATAATTCCCTATGACCAAACGCCTGTTAGAGCATCCACACTAGTAGTTATTTAAGAGTTATTTCTACATGAATTCTCTCCACTCAAAGTTAATAGCTGATGTGAGGAGGAGTTATTTCAAAAATATTTCTTATGCAAAGTATGGTATATTTGTGGTCCCAATAAGTAAGAGAAATAATTAAAATATAGTGAGTTAAATGGTGGGTGCATAAAAAATTGAGAAATAACTCAAAATTGATGTGGAGAAGGGTTTTTTGTAATTGAATAAGATGATAGAAGATGATGTGGATGCTGGGACCTACAAATAACTGAGAAATAACCTCAACTGATAAGGATGCTCTTAGGTTGGAGAAGAATAATTATCAGTTATGTATGTTGGAACGTATATGATGCATTGAATAATGGAATACGAATTCTTAATTATTTCACTTTTTCTTTTGCAATTCTTTAGGAATTTACACATACTTGAAAGGTGTTAAGTGTTAACTAATGCGTTTTAAAATAATTAGGATGTACCAAATAGTAGTTAATTATTTGATTTTTACAAGTTAAATTATTGACCGTATTAAATTTCAATCCTAACAATATTAAATTTGAAAAATGGTCAAATAGGTCCTCGAACTTTGTGATAAAAGTCAATTAGGCCCTCAAACTTTTTAAAGTTGCAATTAGGTACATAAACAAGTCAAATTAGTTCATCAAAACTTATTTACATGTTAGTAACTTGTAATACCATGTCACTTAAATTCCGAAAATAAAAATATACAACAAAGTTCAAGACGTTGTCGGAGAAGACGTGACCATCTCCGGTCGCCGGAGATGGTGACCAAAATGGTCGCGTACTCTGTCGACGGAGATGGCAACCAAAATGGTTGCCATCTCCGTCCATTGGAGATGGCAACCAAACTAGTCGCCATCTCCCAGGGACGGAGGAGGCGACCATTTTAGTCGTCACCCTCATCAACTGGAGATGGCGACCAAACTGGTCGCCATCTCCCAGGGACTGAGAAAGCGTTTGATGGTTTATTTGACCATTTTCTCTATTAAATTTTTGAGTGTTTCAAAAATATTACTCCGTATTATTTTAACATCAATTCCTTTTTACATATGAAAGTTTAATTATATAAAATATTATGAACATAAATATTAACAATACCCAATATCCGCGGAAAGTTAAATAATTTTTTATTATTTATTTTTTTGCGACACCCTCATTCGGGTGGGTGTCGCGGAAAGCTTTTAATTTTTTAATTTTTGACTAAATTACTTTCCATTACACCTTTTAGATAAATGTGTAGTCTATTCTTATTTGTTTCAACTATCCACAACACCTTTATTAAGAGGTGTAGTGTATAGTTATGCTTATATTGTCAATTTTGTAGTAGTGAAACTCCATAGAATTGTAATTTCATGGTTTGATTGGAGGGAATTACAATTCCACGAAATTACAATTCTTTCCAACCATGGAATTGCAATTCTTAGGATACCCTAGAAATTGCAATTCCACACTTTGTAGATTTGTAATTCCATGATAAATTACCATTTTATCTTTTTGTATGATTAGAGTTAATTCTCAAAATGGTCCTTCGACTATGACATTTTCTCATATTGGTTTCTTGACTTTTAATTGCATCCAAAGTAGTCCTCTGAATATTGAATTTTAAGCTAAAATGGTCATCCGTTAAATTTGGTGTTAAGTGGGTGTTAAAATGAAGGGTAAAAATGATATTTTATATTGTTTGTTGTTTAGAGCTTTGACCTGAATATTACTTCCTAAAATTAGTGAAAAGATTTTTTCCAAATTAAAGAATATAAACCTAGTTAATTGCGATTTTCCCTTGGGAAAAATCTTTTCACTAATTTGGGAAAGTAATTAGTAGGTCAAAGCTCTAAACAACAAACAATATAAAATGTCCATTTTACCTTTTATTTTAACACCCGCTTAACACAAAATCTAATGATGATCATTTTAACTTAAAAGTCAATAGTCGAATGACCACTTTAGGTGCAATTAAAAGTCAAGAAATTCAAACTATGTGGTCTAATGGTACCCGGGTTAGACTTCCATTTGGAAGATTATGAGTTTGAACCTTAGTGGAGGCATTATTGGTTCTTTTTGTTTCAGTAGGTTGAGAAAGTATATGAACAAATACTACATTGTAATAGAGTCAGAGAAAAAGGCCATAATCGGATGATCATTTTAAGAATTAATTATTGTATATAAAGACATTTTAGTTTTTATTCACTTATTTCCTTTCAATTTTTCATCATTCTATTCCTTCTTATCAAACAATATAATTTAAATTCTCACTTTATTTCATTTCTTGTAACCAAACGCCCTGATAATATTGTACATACTACATACCCATTAATACCAGGCACCCGTCCCCCACCTTGCTTCACCACAATTTTTAAGCAATGGGACCTTAGGCCAACCGTAAATGGGGCCATATAGACAAAAGCCGTCACAAATATTATGATGTGCCATTTGAAATCAATGGCATATGAGACACACTTTAATTCATTTGTCCCTTCAATCACCAGGCACTTTAATCATTTCATTATTCTAGTATAGACCAGTTTACAGCTCAAAGTCCTCTACAGTACTAGTGCATGACGTCCTTTATTGACAAATTAAATTATTGTCTATATATATATATATATATATATATATATATATATATATATATATATAAATATATAAATATAAACATAATAAGTGTCAATACAAGTTATATCCTTGATTTTTGTCCCTTTTTATATGCTAATAAATATATACATTTTGCTTTAATTGTTGTACATTCATTTGCATTGGACAAAATCACCCTTACACCGTTATAACACCGTTAGTTTTTAATATATCTACCAATCTTACCATACACCTACATCTATCATATCTTTTTCCTATTTTTAATTATCATTTTATTAAAATTATCATATAACAATTAATTTAATTATAAATTATATTTTAATTAAATATTTATAGGAATGTTAAATTATATATGTGTATCATATATATATATATATATATATATATATATATATATATATATATATATATATATATATATATATATATATATATATTGTGAGCATATAGCCATTAACGTGCAATCCAACTATCAGCTTAGGCTTTTAGTTGAGATGGAGCACATGCTTTAATTTGGTATCAGAGCCAGACCAAAGGTCATGGGTTCGAATCTCAACGCTACTCGTAAGCGACAACGGTTTACCGGTCCACGTGTTGGTTAGAATCCACCGTACACGCGAGGGGGCGTGTGAGCATATAGCCATTAACGTGCAATCCAACTATCAGCTTAGGCTTTTAGTATTATTTGTGTATCCATATCATATATGTGAGTGTTAGCTTAGTATTATTTGTAAATTATTATTATATAAAAATATAATTTTTTTTTTGTTTTGATCACTATATTATTCAAATATATGATGATAATTCAAAAGTATCATCACTTTAAGAAATTGCAAAACATAATTTTAACTATTTTTTAAAATTTTGTTACTTACAAATATTTTAATATTGGGCATAAGTTTTTGCGCATCGCGCGTACAAAATGCTAGTGTGTGTGTGTGCGTGTGCGTGTGCGTGTGTGTGTGTATATATATATATATATATATATATATATATATATATATATATATCAAAATTTTCAATTTTAATAAATTAACACATTTACACTAATGAATATAAATTTATACATTTAATTAATTTAAACCTCCATTTATAAATTTTAACAGCAAAAAAAAAAAAAACAGAAGAAATATTTACACTATAATATAATAACTAGTATTTGTCCCGTGCGATGCACGGAAAATATGTTATAAAAATATACACTATATGAGGTTTATTCGTATATAAAATTTTTGTTATTTAATAATTATTATGTGTGAATTCCTATGATAAAATTATGAACATAAATATATTTACAATTAAAATAATATTTAAGGTGGGTGATTACTACAAATCTTAAACTATATTAAAAATTTAGTACATAGTATTTAATATTATAAATTTTTAATAACTTAGTAAACTACAATAGTAATTGAATTACAATTTTAGAGTCACCACGGATCAAAATTTTTAGACATTTGAGATTTCTAACTCTAGATGTAGCAACATACAATTGACCTTTAAAGACCAAAATCACAATCTTAGTTAGAACATTGATTTTTTCTTCCAAATACTATCGAATTAAGTGTGTAATCAATAAAAGATGAGAACTAATAATTCGAGAATATAATCTTAATGTTACTAAGCCTACTTCACGTCAATTAAGTTGGAGAGTGTTATTGGATAGTATCCGATGAATCTACGAATAACGCATCTTTGTCTCCGTAGTCCTCAATATGCACATCAACAATCTTAAATATTAAGCCACATAGCTATGCTATATATTAATTTCAAACTTATGGACTTTGGGGTTGCATGCATGCTTCTTAAAGCCATATGGTCTTCTGAAAATTAAATGCAACATTTAATTTTCACATCTTAAAGTCATATGGTCTTGTGAAAATTAAATGCAACATTTAATTTTCACATCTTAAAGCCCATTTAATTTTCACAAGACTTTCACATCTTAAAGCCATATGGTCTTGAGAAAATTAAATGCAACATTCAATTTTCACAAGACCATATAGCTTTATTATATATAGGATTATAATTAGTTTTTTTTTTCATTAGTTATTTTCATAAAAAGATTTTATTTTCTAATAAATTTATAAGTTAGTAAATATGAGCATATATATATATATATATATATATATATATATATATATATATATATATATATATATATATAGGCGGGTTCAGGTGCGGCAGTGTCTTACGGTGCGGCGATACCAATAGTTCAACAAATATGCACCATCAATGTTAGGAAAATACACCACACAAAACAGAGTAAACAGAGCCCTGCATCACCAAACACACACCATTAGGTGTGAGTAAAAACACCATACACTGTTCGGAAATACACCATTGGGGTGGTGAGTTATATGGTGTATTTTTTTGAGTTTGTTGTGTATTTTGTGATGTTTTATTACATTTCATTGTGGTGTTCTTTTATTACACTGTTGGTGTATTCTGGAATTCCGCCGCACCGCCGCAGCCGCATTTGAACTTTATTTTATATATATATATATATATATATATATATATATATATATATATATATATATATATATATATATATATAGAGAGAGAGAGAGAGAGAGAGAGAGCAAATACCAATTTTGGTCCTACGATTATTAACAAAATGACAGTTTTTGTTTACATGTTTAGTTCCTACCAATTTTCATCCACGACTATTGTTTTAGTATCAATTTTCATCCACAACTACTGTTTTAGTGCCAAAATTTGTCACGCCTGTCACCCATTCGTTTAAGACATGTCGAAATATGAAATTATTAAGGGTAGTTTCGTGTTTTTCAAATTAAGATCCATATTTTAGCATGAATAAAGAGATTTAAGGCCTAAGATCTATCTCAATTCACAGTTTTCCTCCTCAAATTAAGGTAAGATGAGAATGAGAACTGTGAATTGTGATAGATCTTAGGGCTTAAATTCATTAATTTATGCTCAAATTGGAAACTTAAGTTGAAAATGATGAAAATGCCCTTAAAATTTTTAGATTTCGGGATGTCTTAAATAGATGGGTGACCGACGTGATGAATTTTGGTACTAAAATAATAGTCGTGGATTAAAATTAGTACTAAAACAATAGTGGGAGGTGGATGGTTCGAGCCTCAATGGAGGCGATTATGGTGTCATTTGATGCAATAGGCTGTATATGTGGGTATCCCTCTTCCCTTATAAAAAAAAATAGGTAATTCTAAGTTTACAAATGCAAGAAAATCTAGTCAAGATTGATTATAATTGTCAATAAAATAATTGTATAGGTATGGTTGAAACCAAAGTTTGAGGAGACATAAGGGAGAGCAAATAAAAATATGGCATAAAATATTAAATATTTACTAATGTTTGAGGAGATTCTGGCGGTAGGATTTGTGGTTAGTGTTCTATTAAGACTTTAATATTAGAATTAGTCCATTTAACGGAAAAGTGAAAATCTCAAGGAAAAATTAAAATCCAAACAATCTGAACCATTAATTTGATTTAATAATTTGACAGCCATTTTTTCTACCCAATGTTTATAATTAAATAAATATTTAAAATATTTGAAAGTATATCAATGCAAGATTATATATAAGAAGTTCATACATAAGTAATTTTTTTTTTTTTTTTTGAAAAACATACATAAGTAATTTAAAGTCAAATTTGTTTATTTAAATATGTAACTCATAGTATATGAATACAATGTAATATATGAGATTAGGAGATTCATTATAATTGTTACTAAATTTTTTTAAAATAGTAACGAAGTATTTTTGTTGCAAAGGGTTCTAATGTATTTAATGAATGCACATATATACAAGATCAATGAATGAATCAACGGTACCAGTCATTTATGTGTTTTGCTCAGTGTTCATTTAGTTTAACCATTATTGTTGAATAAATTATTATGGATAAGTTTTCAAAAAATTATTATGGATAAAGAAATTCCTAATTTAAGGAATTTAGATGTAGTAGAAATTTAAATTTTTTAATTATAATGTAACCCAAAAATATTGGACGATTGGTAAATATGATGTAACCCAAAGATCAAAATACTAAAGAAAGTGTTTTGTTATTCAACAGTTTGAAGCAATAATTTGTTCCAAACCACTGAAAATACAAACATTACAATTTACAATATTTTCACTTAACATTTTTTAGAATGATTTCCCCAAAACACCTCTATATTTTTTTTAAAAAAAAAAATTACTGTAGAGTCATTTCAACTCCTTGAATAACAAGATTCAGTATCGCTAGCTCGTTGTTTGCCGATCAACGAATGAGCAAACTTAATTTTTAAATTAGAGTCTTAGCCCTTAAGACTCTTTTTATAGGAGCCTCAAGGCTCCCATATCACTTTTCGCACTGATGTGAGAAAAGTGGCAAAACTAAGGGGAGCCGTCGGCTCCCCATATGTTTTATTTGCTTTATTATTTTTTTATTTTTTATTAAATTATTATTATTATTATTATTATTATTATTATTATTATTATTATTATTATTATTATGTCATTTTACATGTTAATCTAAACAGCTAATTTTTTCAAATATCATTTTACCAACCGTTGATATAATTCGCTGGTCAAATTCGCTAATATAATCCGCTAAAATAACCACTAACTGCTGATTGTCAAACAAGGATATTGTGAGGTAGTTCTCACTTCAATTTGTTGTGTGATTTGAATATTGTCTTTGTCAACAAATCCCAAGTAGTTAATCTGATTGGCTTTATTAATTATATATATACATATACATATATATATATTTCATGGTATTAATAAATACTTGGTAAATAAATATATAGCATTATTTTGTATTATAACTTTGATATTTAATTAAAAAATAGTGCACAAAAAAGATAATAGATAATGTAGTGAATATAATCAATTGATGAATTTGAATGTAAAGATTTTTTACATTGAAGAAAAAATAAAGACAATATAACTAATAAAATTATTTCTCTTAATTAATTTATTGATAATGGATATTTTTTTAATAAAGACATTGTAGGGACAATGTAGCGAATATAATATGAATTTGAATATAAAGAATTTTTATATTGGAGAAAAATAAATACAATATAACTAATGAAATTATTTCTCTTATTTAATTTATTTATAATGAATAATTTTTTTTTTGAATAAAGGCATTGTAGACACATAATTCTAAATTAAAGTAATGCATATATATATTTTTTGTTGTAGCTATTAAATTATTATTTCTACAATCTATCTACAATTCTAATAAGAGTCAATAATGTTAGACCCTTAACTGAAACAAAAATGTCGGTAGTATTGTTTCTTAAAATGAATGGTTCATATTATTTTGATTTTAGTATTTTTTTTAGTGATTGAACAAAAAAATGTTGGTATTGTTTCTTAAAATGAATAGTTCATATTATTTTGATTTTAGTATTTGTTTTAATGATTTTCCTTATTTACCCTCTATTATATTATTTTCTTCCCTTAAATAACCTAAATTCCGTTAGTATAAACTTTAGTAACGAAATATTCCGTTAACTATTTATTATTTTTAACTTACTCATTAATTTCTATAAGAAAAATCTTATGTTCGAACCACATCTCAATTAGAGTTAACATAATTGTTAAACATATACTACAAATATGTTAAAATATGTTAAAAAATATATAATATAAAGTTCAACATAAACTTTGGTCAAATTATTAGTCCGACTAAATACACAACATTCAAAGTTAAGCATCAAAGATTATAAATCAAGAACTTTAAAAATCATTTAATTTTTATGCATTTAAAAAAAATAAATAAATTTAGGTTAAGTTTTTTTTTTTTTTTTTTTTTTTTTTTTTTTTTTTTTTTAATATTATAGTTGTTAGTAAATTTATTATATCTTGTACATATCTATTCATACTTTTGCACTTATTTTATAAACCAACAAAATCACTTAAGAATATTATAATAATTTATAACTTGACATTTAACTTTATTATTATAATTATTTATAACTTGAACTTTTAACTTAATTATTTAAATATATATTAAAAAAATAATATACGTGCATCGCATGAATAATTTACTAGTTTACTAGTATATATAATATTTGAAGTGTATAAAATTACAATAGTTATGCTGTGCAACTGAATGCACCATGCGCATGGTGCATACGATGCAAAACGACGTCGTTTTGACTAAAAACGCGCGTCCCACTTAAAAAAAAATCAGATTCGATTCTCGGCAATAGCATTATTGTGGATATATAGTTATGAATTTCTGGATATATAGTTATGAATTTATGGATATTTAGTTCTTTCATTGTGGATATTTAGTTCATTCATTGTAGATATTTACTTCATTCATTCACTGTGGATATATAGTTATGAATTTATGGATATATAGTTATGAATTTCTGGATATATAGTTATGAATTTATGGATATTTAGTTCATTCATTGTGGATATTTAGTTTAATCATTATGAATATTTAGTTCATTCATTGTGGATATTTAGTTCATTCATTGTGGATTTTTACTTCATTCATTCACTGTGGATATATAGTTATGAATTTGTGGATATATAGTTATGAATTTATGGATATATAAAAATGCTATTGCCGGGAATCGAACCTGATTTCTTTTTTAAGTGGGACGCGCGTTTTTTAACCAAAACGACGTCGTTTTGCATCATATGCACCATGTGATAAAATTAGGTATGAGCCTGCTATGAAAATCTAAAGTCTGGACCAACATGTAGGCTTATTGTTAGGCTCTCTAAGCCTACAGTTGGTCTGGCCTGAAACATTTTTAAAAAGTCTATTTAATATACAATAGTTATGCCATGGATAGTTATGCTGTGGAAACGTGTTCACCATGCGCATGGTGAACATATGTGTAGATTCATAATTTCTATACATGTAGATTCATTTTTTTTTTTTTTTGAAAACGTAGATTCATAATTTTGTTTTTCATTTGTTGTTAACGGGATAGATCTATAATTTTCAAACTGTAGATTCATTATTTATGTACTGTAGATTCATAATTTCTATACTGTAGACTCATAATTTTTGTACTGTAGACTCATAATATCTGTAACAACAAATGAAAAATAAAATTATGAATCTACGTTTTCAAAAAAAAAATAAAAATTATGAATTTACAGTATAGAAATTATGGATCAACCTCTGTGTTCACCATGCACATGGTGAACACGTTTCCACAGCATAATTTACCTTATGCCATGGACCCCGATCCACCTTGCAAGGTGGACCCATGTTCAAAATGATGCAGTTTGCGCATATGACAATAATGATGTTGTTAGTGAAACCGTTTCCGTATTCATTTAAAAAAAAAATTATTGAAAACAACTCAACGAGTGCATATTCAATTTTGTAATTGTGAATATAGAGTTCTTTAATTGTGAATATAGAGTTATTAAATTGTATATATAGAGTTATGAAATTCTGAATATAGAGTTCTGTAATTGTGAATATAGAGTTCTGCAATTTTGTATATTGAGATCTAAAATTGTGAATATTTAATTCTAAAATTGTGAATATTGAGTTCTGTAATTTTGTATATTGAGATTTAAAATTGAAAATATTCAATTTTAAAATTGTGAATATAGAATTCAAAAATTGTGAATATAACCCAGGTCCACCTTGCAAAGTGGACCTGGATGGCTGGATCCACAGCATAATTTGCCTTAACTTCAATATATAGGCCATTGAATATGCTTCAGGGTAGGTCTTAAATAGGCTTTGAGCCTATTTAAGGCCTACATTTTAAAGTTTTTTAAAGAAAATTTCTTAATATACTCTATGTTTATGCATGGTCTCGTTGTGCAGTGATGGAAAGTATTATACAGGTTTTTGACTGAAATGGGAATAGACATAGATTTATTGACAATAATAGGAATGAGTTTTTTTTTTTTTGACAAAAATAGGAAAACCGAGTTTGGGAAACGCAATTGAACTGAAAACCGCATTTCCCAAACTGGATTGTGGCTGAAGGTCACGTCGCTAACAGCCGCATTTCCCAAATGCGGCTGTAGAATAATATACGACAACTGCATTTCTCAAATGCCGTTATCGTATACACAAAAACGCATTTGGAAAATGCGGCTGTGGTATATTATACAATAGCATACAGCTGTGGTAGATTTCCCAAATGCGGATCGTACCGATTTCCCCCAGCGCCGGCGACCAATAAGCATACAGTAGTGGAGGTTTTAAATCAAAATTCATTGTGTGGTCATATTCTTCCCACGTTGGGAAGGAGACAAAACAAAAAAGGATTCTTGGTTCTCAACTGTGGATCGGAGGCAATAGAAAATAGATAGTATTGCAGGTTGGCTTGGCTAGCTTAGCTTCTTCAAAGACTGAAGACAAGTAAGCGATCGAGCTTTACAATTTGGTTTTCAATGGCGTCCGAATCCCAGAACGACCAGCAGCTTCACTTTGTCTTGTTCCCTCTAATGGCCCCAGGCCACATGATCCCAATTGTGAACATTGCTAAGCTCCTCGCCCGCCGCCCTGGACTCGCCGTCACCATACTCACCACCCCACTCAACGTCGCCCGCTTCCGTGCCACCCTCTCTCGCGCCGTCGCCACCGGCCTCAACATCCACCTGCTCGAGCTCAGGTTCCCCAACTTCGACGCTGGCCTGCCGGAAGCCTGCGAGAGCATCGATGGCGCTTCCTTCCCTCGACCTCGCCCCCAACTTCTTCGCCGCCATCAACATGCTACGACAAGAAGCGGAGACGGTGGTGGAACGGATCGAGCCGCGCCCCAGTTGCCTGATCTCCGACATGGGGTTGCCGTGGACGGTGGAGATTGTAAGATTTTTCCTTATAATATATATTGTATATTATATATTAGGGCCTTAATTAAGTGGTGCAAGTTGACTAGGCTTATTAAGTGGTCTGGTTGGACTTA
The DNA here is from genome assembly GCF_001879475.1 of Ipomoea nil. Classification (NCBI taxonomy): domain Eukaryota; kingdom Viridiplantae; phylum Streptophyta; class Magnoliopsida; order Solanales; family Convolvulaceae; genus Ipomoea; species Ipomoea nil. The sequence goes on from NW_017617070.1 coordinate 4,693,003, forward strand.
ATAACTAGTAGTTGTTAGTCAACCAAACTCTGTGCCTAATATAACCTGGATTGATGGGATGCAGGATTATGGATGAGATAGCACATTCAGTTACGGTACTCAGACTGCTCAGTAGATACCAATACACCATCTAGGGTTCTGAGTCAGGTCTGAGGCAAAACATGGCTAACGGTCTACTGTTAAGAGGCAACACAACAGGAACATCAACTATGGCTGGAGATCTACAAGGCTACGCTTCCGCTATCATACGAGGTCAGGTTTCTCGTATACTATGGTTTATTATAGTTAGACTATTGTATATCTAACATTTGGTATCAGAGCCTTTATAATCTCTGCTTGGTTTGATTGTTTTGCCCAAACAATATTGCGATTTATTTTTCATATACATTGAGTTTTTGTATATGCTCTAATTTGAATATGTATGCAATCTGAATATATTTATTCTATTAAAGACATACATATATTTGTGCTTTGTTTTTATCGTCTGTATGTACATATATATTCGGATTTCATATATGTATATATACATTGTCAGTTTTCCAAAAATAATGAAATAATTTTTGGAAAATAGTATGAAGTGTTTTTCGAAATATTAAGAATGATAATTTCGAAATATAAAGCATAAACCCACTGGCTACTGCCTTGCTTCTTGTTGCCGGATTTTTGGTTATCCGGTGGAGGATCCCACCTGCCTTCATTGTGTTTTTCCGGCAACCGCTACCGGTGACGCAACTGGGAGCGAGGACGGTAGCAGACTGCGGTGGTGGGCATCGCATCTCCCTCTCCTCCTTTAGGCGATGCTAGACGACGACGCTGGTCCTTCAGGTGACGGCGGCGCGACTTTGGTTTGCAGGCGGCGCGACTTTGGTTTGCAGGCGGCGGTTGTTGGTGTTGCACAGAGGAGGGACGACGGAGGAGAAGCTGGATTTTTCCGGCGACGTCTCCGTTTGTTCTTCTTCTTCAGGTGACGCCGGCGACTGGCTGCCGCTACTCCATCTCCGTGCAGCTGTTAAGGTTGTCGGTCGGCGGAAGCATCGCGAACAGAGGAGAAGCCGGCGACATCAAGATGCTGCTCCTCGCGACTGTCGATTCACCACCGCTGCTAGGGCGCCTGGTTGATTAATTAAGCAAGAAGATGATGATGATGGATCATGGATTGGGCCGGGTCTGGCCCAATTCGGCCAGACCTGGACCAGTTTTTTTTTTAAATAATAATAATAATTGAGCCTATTTAGTTTTTGGGCTTGCTTCAGCTACCATCATCATACTTTTGGACTTCTTTAGCTCAATTTTCAGCTTAATTCCTCTTTAATTAATTATTAGATTATCATTCAATTTGGGCAGCTATTAAGTTTTAAATTTTCTATTTGAATTTTAATTTAATATTGAGGTTTATATTAAATTGCATGAAGTATTGCAATTTATTTAGAGTTTATGCGTTATTAATATATTAATGTGCAGATCCAAGCATGTTGCGTATATTTATAATCGTTTTATTGTTATAATTATACATTAATAATAGCATGCATTAAAGTTGGATTTAGCATATTATTAACTCATAAATTCATTATTAAAATACCATTCAATTTTGGACCCTTAGGCTAATTTTGGACATTATAGCCTATTAAGGTAGCTTGTTTTAGTTTCCCCTTAATTTTGAGCACATTTTAGTTTTATGTGTCTCTGGGACTTTAGAACCTCTTTTGAACAAGCTATTTGAGACCTATTTTGGGTCATTAAACTGTTAAAGTATGGATTCCATCATTTTGATTGATATTTAAATAATAATTATAGCTCCTTATAACATGTTTATTAAGTTTTAATTATTACTAACTACAATATTTTGGTATTCATCGTTGGTAATAATATTAAGTTTTGGGTCTATTTCAGTACTAGACCATTTATCATTCATGTTATAATTCACTTGGGTCATTGAGGTTTATGAGCCTAATTGGAGTGATTAAGTGCTATAATTATTGTCTTGGTCTATTTTGAGACATTAAGGATTAAGGATTTAATTGTTATTTTGGCCATTAATAAATATAACTATTGTTTAAGTTGATTAAATTTTTAATCTATCAATAGTTTTTTGGGCCTTAATAATAATATAGAGTCTTTAATTTTATGGCAAAAGCAATATAGTTGGTATATTGTCTGTATAGTGGTAATTTGGTTATTACCTTAACTTTAGTCTCCCTAAGTATCATAATAGTCATGGTTAATTATTATCTGGTAAATTGAGATTAGTATTTGGCATCCCTTAATTACAGTTTTGCCTTTATTGTAATTATTATTAATTAGCATTATTAATTACTGTTATTAAGTTTAGGGGCTAATCTCATTTTATTACTTTTCATAATAATTATCATTTAATGGTAATCTGCTATATTTGGTACATTGGCATGATTACCACTTCATTTTACATGACTATTATATTAATGTTGGTAATTAAATCCTACCGATAAATTTTTAAATGTACCATTGGACGCTGCATCGAGGCTAGTGACACCGACAGTGAAGATGGGAGAATTTTGGAGTTTTTTCTTCTCAAGTGGATCGTCATCGTTGTTAGCGCAATGGGTAGATGCGGTTTGCATCATTAAGGTTAGCCATTAATTATATTTTATGGTTGTTATTGATTATTAGTGCTACCGTTACGGTTAACTGCTAATTTGGACTAGTCGCATATTTTATCCTTAGAAAAATGGAAACATTAAAAGGTGCATCATCATACTTTGATTTGTCATTATTATTAATGTTAATAGTGATTATAACGTTACTTATTACTATTAATAATTAATTAATGATTAATGATGACATTAATATTCTTATGGTATTCAGATGTGTACCTTGAACTGTTTCCAAATAAATTTATGTGACAATACTCCAGTTCAGAAAATAATTTTCTGGACATTAATATTTTTCGGACTTCAAATTTTATTAAGTTTTCAAAATTTTATCCGAAAATGTTTATAAATGTTAGTGGTTTTAACCATTGTTTTTCTATATTAAGTCTCATACCTAATGTGTTAATGTTATTATGGCTATTTATTGCTACAATTTTGCCATTCATAATAATAATATTATTATCTGAGTTATGGAGAGTGATTTTGAATCAATTTAGTAATCTTGGAAAAACATATTTGCTAGGCAATTGACTTTTGCCATTAATTCCATAATTCATTTAGTTCTTGAAATTATGATTTTAGTTCTGACTGCCCATATTTGGTTAAGTATGAATAAATGAATATTTTTGTTTAAATTCATATTCTTTAGTTGGTTCATATTCCTTAGATTGTTTTATGCATTCGATCACATTAAGTGCATAATATTAAGTTTAATTATGCAATTAGAGTTTGTGAGATTTTAATTTACAAATGATAGCATATCTTTTTGGTTTGATATTGTTTGAATTTGTAAATTCAGTTATTTCTCATAAATTTGATCTTTATGCATTAAAACATTTTCCCATGGGCTTACAGTTTAAAAAAAAAAATTCAAAGTATATATCCAGTACATTATTATTCAAAATGTTGGGTCTATTTTGGTTTGGACTCATCGGTGTTTGAATATTAAGTTTATACTTTAAAATCTCATATTGTAAATTGCTTTCAGTTATGCAATTTATTTGGAATATATGAGTTTAATGTTTAATTTTATGCATATTTGTCCACCGCATAATATTATGTTTTTAAATTATGCAATTTTATTATGCCTTTAGCAATGCATACTTTGAGATGGAATTATATTAGTTCCTATTTAAGTTGGACTTATGCATAAACTTTAGTCGCGGTAGTGCCTGAAGTTAAGCACGTTTAGTCCGCTATTTTTAGTTCACCATTTAAGCTTTAATCATAGGTGAACCATACAGTTTTTTGGTGTATACCCTACAGTTTTAGGTTCATACCCCCAAACAGTTATACATTAAGTATATATGAATCGGTGAGACATACTAGTTTTAATGGCCATGACTTAAGGACATCTTGAGCCACTAGTCTCCTTAAATTGATACTCTATTTAAGGAATTGGTTTTCAGTGAGACTTAGTCTCTAACCACCTTTCCTTGGAGTATATTTAGATTTTCCCATCACAATCTGGTATAATCTGTTTGTCAAAATTTTAAGTATTCCTTGCCAATGTGATTTGATTTCGGTTCATTAAAGAATAGCCAAAGCATCTTTAATTTACTGAAGTCTCTTGAGTTTTCAATCTTGGTTAATTAAGGAATAGCTACCTAAGATTATTAAGTTTTAATCACATAAAGTTTAGGCAAGAATTTGATAATTGTCTAGTGATCTTATAATTTTAATTTGGTTTGGGAGTAGCCACACCATCTTTAATCTGTTAAAATTATATATTAAGCGGTTTATTTTGATCACATAAATTTTTGGACATATCATTTGTGATTAATGTAATATGATGAAATTTAGCCCACAGGTAATTTTGTTATATTTGTATAATTAATCAGGATGAAATACTGGACTACGGTCATAATTTAGCCCACAGGAAATTATGTATCGGAATGTAGTTTAGTAGTTTTATCAGTGACGATAGAAATAAATCAATTTATTTACTTTATGGTTATTTGTAAATAATTTTCAATTCTATCATGAAGTTTAGTTGTATGATGTAAACTTTAGATCATATTTCTTAATTTGTCCACAGGGATTAAGAAAATGAACATGATCTCTTAAGTTTTTTATCATAATGATAGTAATGAATCTCATTGACTAAAACTTTAGCCTACATGCAAGTTTTATATCATTTGATTCTTCAACTCATTTGATAATGGTTTCATCATAAATAAATTTTTTAGTTGGATCTAATTGAGTAAAACTTTAGCCCACATGCAAGTTTTATGTCAATAAATCCCTTAACCCATTAGATAATAATTTTATCACAATTCTTAGAATTTATAAATTCAGTTCAATTATAATTCTAAGTTTCATGATTTGCATTGGCAAAACATGTTTTTCAGTTACTTCCCAAAATTTAGTCACTTCTATTAATTAATCCACGAATCTTGCTCGGTTCTTCGGACTAACTGTAGTAACTAGTAAGTTACGTGATTTGACATACATCTTTTGGATTCCATTAATAAAATGTATCTTTTGAGCCAAATTCTAACTTGGTTTTGAAAGATGTATTTTGTTTATTTTAGTATGTCCAACTATGGTGGGGAATTATATCTTCATTATTTAGTTGGACTTTAATTGGAACCAAAATTGATTATTTAGTATGTTCAACTAATGGTGGGGAATTATGTCTTCATTTGTTAGTTGGTCAATAAATCAATTATGAGTATGTATATTATTAAGTTCATTTTATTAATTTCGCTGAAGAATGTTTTAATCAGTGGGAGTGATCATTTAGAAAAAGATCATTAAGTTACTCCACTAAAGATTTTGGATTTAATTATTGTATTCATACATTTCAAATTGGGTTGTATGTTAAACAATAAGTCCAAAAGATTTCAAAAGTATCAATCTTGTATTTGTTCATATAAACTCATAAGTTCAAATTATTGAATATTTGGTCGTGCAACATATTTATGAAAGTGTTGTAACAATATTAAGGAATTTATCGGAACAAAAGCATTTAACTTGTGGTGCACTGTCATTTAATCAATTCTTCAGTGATTAATAGAGTCTTTAGTTTCTTCAAAATTGATCCTGGGCCATTTTGATTTGTAAGGCTCAAAACAATTTTGTGGGACATATAAGTAAGACTCATTATGTTCAGTTCATTTAAATTGGACGTTGAAGTTATTTGGGAAGTTATGGTGTATGATTAAGATTCCAAATTTATGGACTTAGACGTTTGGTTTATTGTCTAAGTTATTGGAATGCTTCTGTGACTTGACTATCTTTTGGCTATTTTTGATGAGTGGGAGTGACAGACGTGTCAACTCCAAGCTCTTAGCCGTTAGAGATAGTACTTAAAGTTAACTTATAAAGAAGTCATGGAATATAGTTAGCATTATGCTAACATTAAGAGATCTCTACTTAAGGCATGCTTATAAAGTTTTAGAGATCATACAGTGTACTCTTTTGTACAATTTGAATGCGTTTTCTCCTTCAGTTGTGCACATAATGTATTTTGAGAAACATCCCTTAAGGTACCGAGAATAAACATAGGGTTTGTTCATTAAGGACCTAAGTTGGAGAATTAAAATGCATGTGACCATAATGGACACTATTCTGATTAAATAGAGGATACACCACTATGATTCGTGTGTTTTGTTCTTTGATGAAGGTTGTGCTAGTACTTGCACCAAGTGGGAGAATGTAAGATTTTCCCTTATAATATATATTGTATATTATATATTAGGGCCTTAATTAAGTGGTGCAAGTTGACTAGGCTTATTAAGTGGTCTGGTTGAACTTAATAACTAGTAGTTGTTAGTCAACCAAACTCTGTGCCTAATATAACCTGGATTGATGGGATGCAGGATTATGGATGAGATAGCACATTCAGTTACGGTACTCAGACTGCTCAGTAGATACCAATACACCATCTAGGGTTCTGAGTCAGGTCTGAGGCAAAACATGGCTAACGGTCTACCGTTAAGAGGCAACACAACAGGAACATCAACTATGGCTAGAGATCTACAGGGCTACGCTTCCGCTATCATACGAGGTCAGGTTTCTCGTATACTATGGTTTATTATAGTTAGACTATTGTATATCTAACAGAGATCGCTCTGCGCCTCAACATCCCCCGCCTCGTTTTCCACGGAACCTGTTGCTTCTCCCTCCTCTGCAACCACAGAATAATGGCGTCAAAGATTCTCTAGAGATTGGGTTCTGATTCCAACCGTTTGGTAGCCGGGCGCCGGGAGAAATCGGATATCAGCATTTGAGAAATGCGGCTATGGTATAATATACGACAGCCGCCCGCATTTCCCAAATGCGTTTTTGTGTATACGACAACCGCATTTGAGAAACGCGGTTGTGGTATTTTATACTACAGCTGCATTTCTCAAATGCGGCTGTTAGCGACGTGGCCTTCAGCCACAACCGAGTTTGGGAAATGCGGTTTTCAGCCCAACCGCATTTCCCAAACTCGGTTTTCCTATTTTTGTTAAAAAAAAAAAAAAAAACTCATTCCTATTATTGTCACTAAACCTATGTCTATTCCCATTTCAGTCAAAAACCCTATTATACATGCTATGAACATGAGTCAGGCTGGCAAAGTGAACACTAAAGTAACAAATTAACTCTAGCTTGCAGCGCAACCTCGCAGGGGAGCCGGCTCGTCGCAAGGGAGGGCGCCGGGCCGGTGTGAGGCGGCGCTCGACTCTGATCTGCTGCGTCATCGTCTTAGGGGAGGGGTCCGAATCTGCTGTGTGGTTATTAAGTATTTAGAATTATTCAATTCCTATGATGATTAAGATTGGGAATATTTTAGTCCTATTATGGTTAAGATTAGGCACACTTTGTGTGCCTATAAATATAAATCTAGGTTATGAAAAAAGTATTACAGTAATACACCTCACTACGCTTGAGCTCTTGGAGTTTTACAATAACCTGGTATTATTAATTATTATTGTTATTATATTGAATTCGCATTTTATTTACTTGTAATTTGAGTTTTTATCATCTTGAATTCTTTCCTAAATTGTACTATATGTTTTTTTGAAAGCTACTGACTCTATTACATTGTAGTATGTATTCAACTATACTTACTATACTTTCTCAACTTGTTAAAGCACAAAGAGTCAACACTACCTCCACTGAGGCTCGATCTCATAACCTTCCATATGGGAGAGTCACTACATGTGACTGTACTATATGTTTAATCTACTTTATTATTAATTAATTAGCATTAATTTCATAATAATTTTACTTTGTTATGTATTATTCTTTGATTATTATCCGGATGGAAGACCTTAGGGGGCCATAGCCTGCTATGGACAATCCATTAGTTATCTATCGCCCAAAATTAAAAGGGGACAACTGAGTGACTAACGAGTGGATTAGCATGACATTTTTTTTTTTTTATATAACACTACTGGAAATTATCCGACCACCTGAAAATGATCTTAGTTGATACCAAAAAGTCTAAAAAGTTGTCGGAAATAGCAACAAAGGTTTTTCCGGATACCAAAAGTGGTCGGAACAAGGCTTTCGACTTGATTTAAGATCACTTTCAGGTGGTCGAAAATTCCATGATTTCCAGTAGTGTAATTTATCACATAGTAAATTTTTTTGAATGCTATCACATAGTAAATTTAGATCATATTAACATAAATAAATAATTTATTACGAAATTCTTGCCTCTATACTTGTGTATATATGAATCTAAATCAGGGCTGTTCCTAAGAAAATTGAGGTCCTGTACGAAAATTAACATTGACCCCCTTTTTGTATAATTGTAAATATATAAAAGATATATTGTATTGTACCAAATATATAATAGTCTATACAAAATTTATTATTCAAAATTTCACTTGAAAAGTGAGTGACATTCTTCTTCTTCTTCGACCATATTTAGATGTAAAATTATTCACCAATACATTGAGTCATTTTTACAATATAGTTGATCATAAGTAAGATTTCAACAACTTTAACTTTAAAAAACTTCTTTATGCATAAACAACAGTAATGAAAATAGTCAAGACTAATTGATATTGCAATTGTAGTATCAAAATACAATAAGTTAGATTGTTATTCACCAATCAAAAAAAATCCTAGCTAGGGTAGTTATTGAATTAATAATTTTAAAATTTTGAATAAAAGTAAAGAATTAAAATATTTAATTATTTACATACCTTCATCCTTTTATCGTGAAGAATAAAAAAAATTGAGGATGCCAAATGCACAAACAACGCACTTCAAATTAATGATTACTGAGACCGAATTCTTGCGTTGTGAATACAAATCTTGCGTGTATGCATTATAATAGGAATACGAGTAATTTTTTACTCTTTATATATAATAATTTTTACAATAATCAAATAGACCCGCCTCAATTCCTGTAAGTTATAGGACTATAACTCTATACGCAAATCAAGTCCTTAAGAATTAGGAATATAAACTTTTTAAAATTTTAGACCGTCTTGATTTCTTTATACATAAATTACACCTATACTAATATATAAAATATAAATATAAAATAATATTTTTTTAAAAAATAAAAGTGCCCCCAAAATTTGGGGGCACAATGCACATATATACTACGTATGTAATATTATTTTGGGGGCCCTGTGCGCTGGCCCTGGCCAGATATGGCCAGGGACGACCCTGATCTAAATATTCAATTTCATATTATTATTATCATTATTCTTATGTAGATGGAAAAGGACAAAACAAATCATGGTCAACTATCTATTCCTTCTCAGTTCCCGTGGCTTTTATACTATAAAGGGAAGCGATATGATACTCAAATATTTTTTAATATTATTAATAAAGAAGGCACTTGGGAGATCAAGAACATGCCAAACAAATTTGTATGCACAAACTCTTATGGATGGATGGTGATACGTAATCCGAATCGAAATTCTAGTGTATGTTTTTTATTAAATCTTGCCACGATGGACAAGATCATGTTACCCCCTTTGAAACTCAAAACATGAAATTCCTGCATACTCATGTCACCTCCAAGTGACCGTACATGTACTGTTGTGTTCTTCCATTTAAATCGGCTCACGTTTTGGCACATCGGTGAAAAGATATGGAGGGAACACAAGTTTGATGTCGAGAATGATGCAATGGAGTATATCGTTTATTGTGAGGGAAAATTTTATTGTATGAATTTGAATCGTGATAGTATTATGGAAGTGATGATATTGGATAATCATAAATGTGAAATGAAGCAAATAAAAGTAAGAAAAGCAACATGGGATGCTCTTGGGGTAATGAATACATCTTACATAATTGAATCTCTTAGTGAGATCTTTTAGGTTATTATAGTATTTGTAGGGACTTTTGGAGATAAAATATTAGAAATATGTGTGTTCAAGTTGGATTTTAAAAAGTTAGAATGAAAAAGAGTAAACAGCTTAGATGATCAAAGAGTATTTTTTCTTAACGACACAATTTCTATGTCATGCTCAGCCAGTGGATCATCGGCCTGTATTAAGGAAAACTCAATATACTTCACTCTCTCAAGTGAAGTTGCTATGAGGAGTATGTACATCTATGATATGGAAGAGGAGACTATCACAACATGCTTAGTTTGTCCAAATACTTTTCATAATGTTACTCAAGGACAATGGATAATGCCAAATATTTAATAGTACATGTGTAATTTGTAGTGCATACAAATATTTTTTATGGACAAACCGGATATCAGGATATATGTATATTAATATTCATAAATATTATTAAATTGAACAAAACAAATATTATTCATTAATAGTTTATAGGTTTATTATTGCATTGTATATACTTTTTAAAAGATAAGGACGTAAATGGCTGTTAGCTGATAGCTGATAGCTGATTAGGTTAATTAGAAGGTATAACTAGTTGATAATATTAGCTGATTGTAGAAATGCTTTTGGTAAATTAGCTATTAGCTGATAACTGTTTGATATAATTTATTTTCTCAAAAAGCTATTGAAAAAGTTACTTTGAGTAGCTTTTTGAATTTTAGCATTTTGGAGTTACAAAAGACTAATTAATCAAACACTTCTATTAATTTTTTAATTAAATCAAACAATTAATAGTGGTCAAATAAGCTAAAATTAACCTATAGGTTAATTATTTTAGCTAGATTTTCATCGCCCTTTTTGTCTTTCCAGCGTTTTGTTCACCACTAGTCTTTTAATTTTAATTTCTGTCATTGTCCTCTAAATAATATTAGAGTGATTGCAAGAAACCCAAGAAATTGCAAAAATAATATTAGAGAGATCAAAACTAAAGAAATTAAAAAAGAAGGCAAGAAAAACTTAAAAATTGCATAAAGATATCTGTCTATAACTTAATTCTGATGCCGCTCAGGAATTCGAAGTTGCTTGCCAAATTATTAGTAACATAAGCAATTATAATGAACCTAGTCAAACTAGATTAATAGAATAGCGTTTAATTATATTATTTGAGAATAAATATGAAAGGTGTTCAAAAATATATATATATATAAGAATACAATTTTGAAATTCTTATGTTTTTAGGAATTGACACATATTTTGGGTATGGTTAGAGGTTAAGTATTGGTCTCTGACTACTATCATATTATTATATGATTTATTAAAAGGAACTATGCTTTTATAATTTTTGTCCTCCAAATTGCGCGCTTTTGATGATTTAATATATGTTTAATTTGTGTGTTGCTTATTAATAGTTATTGACTTATCAAAGTAATAGTACTTTTAAATTAAACATTATTATATATATAAAACACAATATAATAAATTTAAATATTATAATTCTATATTTTATTATAATAATAATAATATAATAAAAAATTATTATAAACATTTTGATCTAATTAAGGTAATTAAGAATGTTCTATAAATGCAACATGATACTCTGTTACCAATTTTCATAGAAAACAAAATATCATCCTATCTACTTGGAAAACAAAATATTACCCCTTCCCATGTATTCCAAGGATAACATATTTCATTTTTGGTTAGACCAGTAACTTAGTTAATTTAATTTTAGTAAAACTGCTCACTCTATTACATTATAGTATCTGTTCATATTTTATGTAATGAAGGACAAAGAATCACAACATCCACTGAGATTTGATCTCATACCCTCCTACATAGGAAATGTCATTACATGTTATCTAAGCACAAGATACACAGGTACACAGATTAGGAATACTTTGTGTGCCTATAAATATAAATATATGTCATGCTTGAAGAAAATACAAATGTATTGCACCATCGTTTACGTATGTTCGAATTAGGTACTGTACGTCTCTCATAGTCACTGCCACCCATGGAGTTTTACAATAATCTAGTATTATTATTACTGAGTCCTGTTTAGTAAAATAGTTAGTCGATAGATTAATTTTGACTTGTTTAATCACTATTAGCTCTTTGACTTGGTTCAAAAATTAATATAAGTATTTGGTTAATTAATTAGTTTTTTGTAACTTCAAAATGTTAAAATTCAAAACGCTACTCAAAGCAACTTTTTCAATTAGCTTTTTGAGAAAAGAAATTATATCAAACATCTATCAGCTAATAGCTAACTTACCAAACACCTTTTTACAATCAGCTAATGTTATCAACTAGTTATACCTTCTAATTAACTCAATCAGCTAACAGTTAATAACCATTTACCAAACAGGGCCTAAATATTATTGTCCCGTGCAATACACGATCTACACTTATATAAATAAATACATACTTAGTATTGTTCATGAGCTGAGTTTAATTTACGAAAATATGTGCAATGACTAAGAAAACGTAATGTCTAATTAAATATTAGGGAAAATGATCAAATGCATCCCTAAACTTTATATGAAAAGTCAATTAGGTCTATAAACTTTTTAAAGTTACAATTAAAGCTATCAATTTGTTATTTTCATGTATTTAGACTCAACAAGTTAATCTTATCTTACTCTATATAATAGCAAAATGTTTTTTGCCAATCAATTTCCCGCCTAAATGAAATTGCATCATTTTAAGGTATTAGATACCAATTAAATGAAATTGCATCATTTTAAGGTATATAATGCATCATACTTATCTATTTTCAATACATGTTAATCTACAATTATTGTTATTTAATGATGAAGCAGGTAATACATTCCAGTATTTTTAAGTTAACATTTTATTATATAAATTAATTTATTGTTTATTGGAAAAAAAAATTTAGAGTATCCAATTTTAAAAAATAAGATTAACCTGTTTTTTTATTCTTACAATTTTGTTGATCGACAACAATTTAATTGTTCATTCTAATATAGTTTTGAGAGGGAATTTTTTTTTTTAAAGTTACTAAATCAGTTACTAAATTGAAAAAAAGTTTATTAAAATTTAAATCAGTTGCATGAACAATAATATTGGAGAGACGAATAAGTTTAAACAAATAATTATTGAACTGATATTAAGTAATTAGAAAATATGATGTATTTCTTAATTTCGTTTTAAACAATAAGTTTTACTTGAAGATGATACTGTATTTATTAGTTTGTTTTAGATTTGCTCCGGTCACCCGATTTTTCAGATCGGCATTTGGGGAAGAAAGCAATTCCACAACGGCCAAAAGCTACGGTCAAATTATCTGAAAAGTTTTTTAGCAGTGGATTACTTGGACGTGCGATGATTTAAAATCGAGTGTGTCAAGACGCTGGAAACAGAGAAGGTTCGCGTAAGTCAGTGAACATTTTAGAGAGAATGACGAACGCAACAGAGTAGACGGAAGCGCAATCGTCAAAAAATATGGATTAGGGTTTGGTAATGAGGTTTTATAATTGGGTTAATGGGCTCGAGTATTGGGCTGAAATGCAACGTAACTAGGTTATATGGATAGATAATTAAATGTTTATTAGGCTTAGCATTGCATGTTTTATTTTTTCTTTCATGTCATGAAATATTTCATATTTAGTTTAGATTTATATATGTTGTACGTATATAATTATTATTATTAAGCAATGTTTAAGAAAAGATTTTCTTAGTTAGTTTCAATGTAGGATGATGATACTGTATTTTTTATTTATATATTTTCAAGTATATGTACTATAGGCTTTAATTGCAAATCATATTAATAAATGTTTTTATATATAAGAAAATTTAATTTCATAATTTTTTATTGTATATTGTTTGATTTCCTAATTTTTTAATTTTTTTTTTTTATAAAAATGTGTATGTGTGTGTGTGTGTGTGTGTATATATATATATATATATATATATATATATATATATAAATTATTTTAATGTACACTTTTTAAATCTCATGTGGTATGTTATAACACAATTCTTTATAATATATGCTAACAATATGTGATGTTCGATATAACAACCAATTTAGTATTGTTAAAGAAAAATACATTTCAAAATAAGTTTTAATTTCATGATTAATATTTTATTTTATTGTTTTTAAGATATTATCAATAATAAAGTTACTTAAATTTTATGTTGTGCATCGCACGGGGCAAAAACTAGTTACCTGTAATAACAGGTAAGTTGTTTACATGACATTTTTTAATAAATAATAATAATAATAATAAATTAATATAAATTATTAAAAAAAAAAAAAAAAGAAACGTTGACCAAGAGAAAAATACAGTACCACATTATCACCGCCTCCTTCCTTCACGTCGTCCACCGCCGCTGCCGCAGCAACTTCTGAGCCTCATTGACGGTGATGTTACAACCGTCTATGGTCTGTCCGTTCATCCTCTCCATCGCTTCTCTCATGGATTGCTAGTTAATCTTCGAAACTCACGAATCCAAAACCTCTAGATCTCCCCGTCTCACGATCAGGGTTGTAAAAATCGATCTAAGCGTCCTCCTAGGCGCTAGGCGCCTCTAGACCGTGGCGATTTCCCCCCTAGACGCCCGCATAGGTTACCGGCTGCCTAGCGCCTAACTCGGCCGATTTGGCCGCCTAGCGTCTAAGTTAATCGAGTTAACTCGTCCATTTCGGTCGAGTTAACCCGATCGGCTCAGCCTATTTTTTTATTTTATATATGTGTGTGTGCGCGCGCGCATACATATATATCATATGACATATATACAATCGTAGAGTAGTTTGATACTTTGAAATTTTGAATCTTTGGATGATTGAAGTATTTGAGTATTTCATATTTGAGTATTTTTAATTTTTAATATTGTTTTAATGTTTTTTTTTTTTGAAAATCATTTTTTTGATTTTATGACTTATGAATTATCATTAATTCATTTATTTGGATGTGTTATTTGATTAAATGTTGAAAACAATCTCATTAAAATTGTCAAACTGCAAATCTACCACTGTTTGTTTGGCGCCCGCCTAGATTCCGCCTAGGCGCTACCTAGACCGCCTAGGCGCTAGGCGCTGTCCGGACTCCCGACTAACGCCTACTGCAACCATGCTCACGATAATTCATAATCTTTGATCCAGCCTGAGTATCTTCCCCAACTGAGATAAAGCACCACCGGAGGTGCCGTGCGCTCGGTGGTAGTCCAGCCGCCCAGCCACCGACGAAGCACATATACCCCACAACTGCAGACACATTTTTTTTTTAATTAGCCAGCAAGAAGAAGATGGCTGTCGACCATGGCTGCCATCTTTTTTTTTTTCTTTTCAAATTTATATTAATTTATTATTATTATTTATTTAAAAAATATCATGTCAGTAACTTACCTACTATTACAGGTAATTAACTTGTTAGATTTAATTGCACGCAAATAACAAGTTGATAGGTTTAATGCATGAAATAACAAGTTGATAGGTTTAATTGTAACTTTTAAAAGTTCATAAACTTAATTGACTTTTCATATAAAGTTTAAGAATGTATTTGACCCTTTTCCCTAAATATTATTATTAAAAAATTAAATTACAAATTATTAAAAAAATTTTTGTAAACTACATTAGTAGTATAAGTACAAATTCTTTTTGATTCACCACAAACTAAGATTTTTAAGCCGTTGGGGTTATTTACTCTTGACGCAGTGATATACAATTGACCATGAATAAAGACTGATTTCTTTAATAGCAACCCAACATTTGATAGTATTTGGTCTTGACTTTTGTTGATGGTCATTGCATAGGACATCATAACTTGGAATTGTCTTCTGTTGAACTTGAAAGGCAGTTTTGGATATGATGGGGTGATAGTGTTGAAATTAATGAACCAAAGTCGATTTAATATCACAAAATAATATTTATATATATACACATGAAAATATATAAAATATTCGATATATATCCGATATATATATATATATATATATATATATATATATATATATATATATATATATATATATATATCCGAAAGGGGTAAGAGTCGGTGCCCGCATGTGGCGTACACGAGTTTAAGCTTGAATCAAGTCTTTTCAGGCTCACTATGAGATTTGAAATTGTAAACAACTGTGTTCAACGGTTGATCCCTGCATAGGATAGGTAGGTGTTACCATGTTTAATGTTACCCTTAAAACATAACAATTAAATTAGCTGAAAAATTAATGAACATGTTTGGTTCGTTTAAACTTTTCCAGAAAAATTGTTAAAATCTATAATATATCTTTGCTATATAAGAGATTTTTAACATGACATTATGGTGCAAAAAAGATAAATATATAATATAATTGAGTAAAGTTGGCGGATTCTCGGTAAGTAGGTCAGGAAAAAGAATCTCTCACCAGATTTACTTTCCTTGATATCATAGAATGTAATTCCAATTTACCTAAACTTTTCTATGTCAAAAATTGTACTAAACATGGGAATAATTTACACATTTTAAATTTCAAGCAAAGTTTAAACTTTGCTGACTACTAAATATTCTCTTACAATAAAATATAAAAGATTACATTTGTCCTCAAACAAGTATTACGTATTCACTTATAACTAAGTAACAAACATTTCTTTCATATCTCTCTAGGGTTTTCTCTCCTTCCTTGTTGCTCAAGGTTCTCCCGGACGTTTCTTGTCATCTCTCTCCGGTACTGCACCGGCCGTCCGTATCCATCCCTCCGATCGCATGGAGCCAGTAGCGGTGTCTGAGGCCGTTGCTACACTGGGTAGGCGCTGGGCGGACGTTGTTCTTGAGGACGAAGAGGACGCTGTTTTCGAACCTGTTCAGGTGGGTAGCGACGAGCAGCCTCCGGCAACAACACGAACATGGCGCCTCATTGGTAAATTCCTGACCACCAAACTTGTCAAGATGGAGTTTATGAGCCAAGTTATGGCTTCGGTATGGCAGCCGGTCAAGGGGGTTCAGGTCTCAGAGTTACAACAAGGGCTTTTTCTCTTTGTGTTTTACCATGAAACGGATATTCGGTTGGGTCTTGAGGGTGGTCCATGGTCCTTTGAGAACCATACGTTTTTCTGCAAACAGATTGAGGATGGCGTTATTCCGGTCATGATACCGTTGGACACTGTTGACATGTGGATACAAGTGCATGACTTGCCTCTTGGCTATTGTAGACACAGAAAATTTGAAGCCGACAAGTGGACCGATTGAATCATTATCGAGCCCAATTTCAGGGTTGATCATTAGTCCAATTTAATTAATTGGGCTATGATAATTAAACTAATTTAATTAGTCCAAGTAAATTGTCTATTTCATAATTGAATTATAATTATAATTATAATTTAAATATAATGTGATTTTATTATATTTGAATTAGATAATTATAATTTAATTTGAATTTGAATTAGATGATAGAATAATGAACCTAGACTTGATTTTGGCCAGGTTCATTTTAGTAGATAATTAATTAATTTAATTTAATAAATTTTAGTGGAGTTTGTTGAGGGATTTTAGTTACAAATTTCACTATAAATAGAGCCTCAATTTCATTCTTTAAATGACACCTTAAATACATTGAGAACAACTTGAAGGCTTGAAGATTTGAGAGCTCTTTTGAATGCATTTGAAGATCTTGAAGAATTAAAGGCATTGAAGGCATTTTTTGCAGTTTTAAAGATCTTGAAGCAACTTGAAGCCTTTTTGTAGGTACTTTGAAGATCTTGGAGCCTTTTGAAGGAAACTTGAAGCCACTGCAGGCGCTTTAATTTGATGTTTTGCAGAGTTGATTGCTTCGGAGCTTGACGTTTGCTGTTGAAGATCACACCGTTTGAATCCCGGAAGCTACACCGTTTAAATCCCGGAGGCATGCGCCACTTGAATCCCGGAGGCTACGCTATTTGAATCCCGGAGGCACTGCAATAGATAACAGCATTGAAGAACGCTTGAAGACTTGAAGACATTTTTGTTGATTTTGCAGGCAATTTGAATCCATTGCAGGGTCGATTATTTCTAAATTCTTGACGTTCGTTGTTGAAAGTCACGCCAATTGAATCCCGGAGGCTACGCTATTCGAATCGCGGAGGCACTTCAATAGATAACATTAGTGAAGAATCAGAAGACTAGACAGAGATTGTGTACCTGCACATTGAATTATACACACGCTGTACACGAAATTTTGTGAATATATACAAAGTTTACTTTTTTGTGTTTACAGATTTTGGCACGCCCAGTGGGACCGCTTTGCCTCTCATCTCTTCACTATCGATATACATCAGCAAGCAACTCTACTAGCAACCGGAATGGCGTCAAGAAGCTTAATGTTCAAGAAGTCTTATGCCCAAGCTGCTAGTTCCAAGTCTTCATCAACAACTGGTTCTGAAGCTAACCGAGAGACCGAAACACCATTAACATTAGTTGTGCAAGGAGCTTAGGAATGCGACCGCCGGAGCCTGAGTCAATTGTTCGACGTATGATTCAAAGACTCGAAACGGCCCCTACCGTCCCGAGGAAGTCTATTTATGTTGCAGGTCTACCATCTTCGAAAGGAGCAACCGATAACGGGAGGCTGGCTTCTTCAAAAGGAGCAGCTGGCAGCGGGATGCTAACATCTTCGAAAGAAGCAGCGAATAGCGAGAAGTCAACTACATCAGAAGGAACGGCTAATAGCGAGAAGTCGACTATCCCAAAAGGAGCAGCTGGTAGCGAGCGTCCGACATCTCCGAAAGAAGCAGCCGATAGCGGGAATCCAACATCTTTGAAAGGAGCTGATGATAGTAGGAGTCCAACATCCCCAAAAGGAAACGCTAACACCGGAGGCTCGTCACCGACATCGTCGTCGTCTAACATGTGGAAGGTCACGCCAGAATGGTCACGCATCTATACAGGCATGCCGGCTATGACAACAACCGCTTCAACTATAGAGGACCATCTTGCGAGCATCACTAAGGCGCTTGAAGGGATCACCACCCTCCTTCAAAACCAAGAAAAGAGAATCAACAACTTAGCTGAAAAGGTCGAGAGCACAAGGAATGATGAAACTAGCCGGGCTCCAGGGAAATAACCTGAGGTTCAATGAGAAGATGTCTCGCACTCACCAACTTGCATTGGGCGAACTACGGTACATGAGGAATTAACTTCGCACATACCACTTTCGGACAGGAGCATTCCAGTCACAAGGGGCATGATACCTGTAGATCGGCTTAACGAGTTCATCATGCGAGCTATCAAAGGAAAGCTCGAGGGGGAAAACCTTCATACACTTACACTAAGCCTTACACCCAAAGGATAGAGGATTTGAAGATGCCCATTGGATATCAACCTCCATCATTTCAACAATTCGATGGGAAAGACAATCCAAGACAACACATCGCTCACTTCGTGGAAACATGCAACGAAGCTGGGATGTATGGAGATCTTCTTGTCAAGCAGTTCGTCCGCTCTTTGAAGGGTACTACCTTCAATTGGTACACTGACTTGGAGCCTAGCTACATTGATAGCTGGCATGACATGGAGTGCGAGTTCTTGATCCGCTTCTACAGCACAAGAAGAACCGTCAGCTTCTTAGAACTCACCACCACTCGCCAAAGGAATAGTGAAAGCTCGGCCGCTTACATTGAAAGATGGAGGGAGTTATGCTTGAATTGCAAGGAAAAGATATCACAGAGCTCCGCGATTGAAATGTGCATCCAAGGCATGCACTTCGAGCTCTCTTACATCCTCCAAGGGCTCAAGCCTAAACTTTTGAGGAATTATCTAGTCGCGCCCACGATATGGAGTTAAGCATAACAGCTAACGGTGGACAAAACATACACATTCAAAGCTTCTACAATGGGGGCAAGAGTCATGATGATGTTGAAAATGGCGGCAAGGCCTTTAAGAAATATGAAAGCATGGATGCTATGCATGTGAATATTCAACCAGCTAGGATATTCTCTAAAGCTACTAGTGAGTCTAGGGATGTTTCTAGATCATTACAGGGTAGTAGAAGGCTTTCTTTCAGGGAAAGACAAAACAAGAAGTATCCATTCTTGGATTCTGATATCCCACATATGTTTGATGAGCTACTAAAGCACAATCTCGTTGATTTGCCAGAAATGAGGCGACCACACGAGGCTTTAATGGTGGATCATCCGAGTTATTGCAAGTTTCATAGACTTGTCGGACATCCAATTGAAAATTGCTTTGTCTTTAAGGATAAAGTAATGGAGTTAGCTCGAGATGGGAGAATTGAACTTCCAGATGCCACAGCAAGCGCTAATCAAGTTTCCATCTCATGCGGTAAATCTACTTCGCTACTCATTGAGAGGAACAATGTGAAGGGGAATAGAAAACGACACAAGTGTTTATTCCCTCTTAACATCAAGTCTTATGATACCACACCCGAGTATGATATTTGGCATGGTATTAAGCATGCTAAACAACATCACATTGATGATGCGACACGACCATCTAAGCAAGTTATGAAAAGGTGGGTCAAGAAGAGAATGTTAAAGGGCTCTATTGATGGGAGGACTTGTGGCCACCATATGAAAGCACGAGTTCCAGTCACGTTGGCGGATTACGTGCCAAAGCGGTTCCATATTACTCCAACTAACCAAGGAATGAAGATGAAAATTCCTCTAATCAACCCATATGCTAGAGAAGAATGTGCCTCAACACATTATACCACAATATGTGATGGAGGAAATATTCTTCAAGCTTCCTCAATGTGAATTGAAAACGCTCATATTACTTCAAGGCTCCCCGACACGAGTCAAAACTGCCTCATATTCCTTCAAGGCTCCCCGGCACGAGTCAAAACTGCTTCATATTCCTTAAAGACTCCCCGACACGAGTCAAAACTGCCTCATATTACTTCAAGACTTCCCGACACGAGTCAAAACTGCCTCATATTAATTCAAGGCTCCCCGGCACGAGTCGAAACTGCCTCATATCCCACAAGGCTCCTTGGCACGAGTTGAAATGGCATTATAGTTTCGAGACTTCCATGTACTACATACTTTCAAGCAGTGTATGCTCTCAAGTGGCATGTCCAAGAAAGTCTCGAGGGGGCAATTTGTAGACATAGAAAATTTGAAGCCGACAAGTGGACCGATTAAATCATTATCGAGCCCAATTTCAGGGTTGATCATTAGTCCAATTTAATTAATTGGGCTATGATAATTAAACTAATTTAATTAGTCCAAGTAAATTGCCCATTTCATAATTGAATTATAATTATAATTATAATTTAAATATAATGTGATTTTATTATATTTGAATTAGATAATTATAATTTAATTTGAATTTGAATTAGATGATAGAATAATGAACCTAGACTTGATTTTGGCCAGGTTCATTTTAGTAGATAATTAATTAATTTAATTAAATAAATTTTAGTGGAGTTTGTTGAGGGATTTTAGTTACAAACTTCACTATAAATAGAGCCTCAATTTCATTCTTTAAATGACACCTTAAATACATTGAGAACAACTTGAAGGCTTGAAGATTTGAGAGCTCTTTTGAAGGCATTTGAAGATCTTGAAGAATTAAAGGCATTGAAGGCATTTTTTTGCAGTTTTAAAGATCTTGAAGCAACTTGAAGCCTTTTTGTAGGTACTTTGAAGATCTTGGAGCCTTTTGAAGGCAACTTGAAGCCATTGCAGGCGCTTTAATTTGATGTTTTGCAGAGTTGATTGCTTCGGAGCTTGACGTTTGCTGTTGAAGATCACACCGTTTGAATCTCGGAAGCTACGCCGTTTAAATCCCGGAGGCACGCGCCACTTGAATCCCGGAGGCTACGCTATTTGAATCCCGGAGCACTGCAATAGATAACAGCATTGAAGAACGCTTGAAGACTTGAAGGCATTTTTGTTGATTTTGTAGGCAATTTGAATCCATTGCAGGGTCGATTATTTCTAAATTCTTGACGTTCGTTGTTGAAAGTCACGCCAATTGAATCCCAGAAGCTACGCCACTTGAATCCCGGAGGCACGCGCCAATTGAATCCCGGAGGCTACGCTATTTGAATCCCGGAGGCACTTCAATAGATAACATTAGTGAAGAATCAGAAGACTAGACAGAGATTGTGTACCTGCACATTGAATTATACACACGCTGTACACGAAATTTTGTGAATATATACAAAGTTTATTTTTTTGTGTTTACAGCTATACTTCTAATCTTATTCTGGAACAAGTTGGAAATTTTATGGGAACATTTATAAAGGTTGATGATAGGTTCGCGGATGCACCATGGAAGACATTCTACCGAATTGAGGTTTCAATATATGTCTTGAAACCGCTAAAACGGCGCATGAAGCTTATGAAAAGGGATAAATCGACTTGTTGGGTTAATTTCAGGTACGAAAGATTGCACAATTTTTGTTACTTCTATGGTATGATGGGGCATTTGCACAAATATTGTTTGAAGGCACGAGATGCGGGCATACAGGTAGATCAATATCCATATGGTGAAATTTTACGTGCTGGATTGAGAAAGGGTCCACGCAAGGTGGGAGCTTCATCGCTCCTTGACAAAAAGGTAACCCCATGGTGGAATCCCCCTCGGACCTTGGGCCTAGAATGCGAATTGATGAGCAAAGCCGTGGGGAGGCTGCAACTACGGTTGACCGTGGGGAGGATGTTGCAGTCACGGCAGCAACTACAAGAAGAAGAGGTGAATTGAATATAGGTACTGGGGGTAATGCAAATGTTGGCAGTGATATTGTTATGACAGAAATCCAAAAAAACTTGTCTGTGGCGGGTTCTGGTTCCCAGACCCGCCCATCATTATGAGTACTATCAGTTGGAACTGTCGTGGCTTGGGCAATCCACGAACAGTTTGAGAGTTAACGGACCTTACGTCGCGTAAGAAACCTGATTTTATTTTTCTCATGGAAACCAATGTGGGGAAAATACATGCTGAACGAATTCGCATCAGCCTTGGCTTTGATGGTATTTTTTATGTTGATCAGACTCGGTTGGGTGGTGGTCTAGCGCTGCTTTGGTGAAAAAACAATACGGCAAGTCTATTGAGCTACTCAAAAAATCATATTGATATTGAAGTAAGTGTGTCCAGCTTTCCAAAGTGGCGAATGACGTGTTATTATGGCTATTCTCAGCGCCATAGGCGGTTAGAAGCATGGGATTTATTAAAATCTTTTGCACCTCGTTCCACTCTTCCATGGGTTATGATTGGGGATTTTAACGATCTTCTGTTTCAGTACGAGAAGAGAGGAGGTAACCCACATCCTAATAATCTCCTACGCGGCTTTGGGGAAACTATTGAACAGTGTGGCTTGGCTCAGTTGCCTATGGAGGGCTATCAGTTTACTTGGGAGAAGGGGAAAGGTACGCCTGCATGCATTGAAGAGAAATTGGACAAAGTACTTGCCTCTAATGTTTGGCGCGAAATTGTGCAAGGGGCCAGAGTTACTAATAATCTGATGAGGAAATCAGATCATTCTGTGCTTTTTTTTGAGTATCTATGAGATGTTTCAGAATGGGGGAGGAGGAAGGAGAGGTTTTCGTTTCGAAATGGCTTGGGTGTATGATGAAGGGTGCATCGGTGTGGTGAAGAGATCATGGGAGGAAGGGAGGAAGGGAGGAATGAGGGGGTCCAAGACTGCATAGCATACTGTGGGAGTCAATTATCCCGATGGGGTGGTGACCGGTATCATAAATTCGGTGAAAAGATTATGCTCCTGCGTAAGGAACAATTACATATTAGGGGACGTACTGATCCAGCATCCTTAGCTGAATTTCTGCTGTTGGAAGGAATTCTAAGCAATATGGAAATTCAAGAAATACTTACTGGAGACAGAGGGCCAAACAACACTGGCTCAAGAATGTAGATGCCAATACGAAATTCTACCACAGGTATGCCTCTCACCGTAAAAAGAAAAATACTATTTATAAGCTTATGAATGATAATGGGGATTGGATGGAAGGAAATGCTATGAATGCGATTATCTTGGAATATTTTAGCCATATCTTCTCCTCTAGTGACCCTATAGATGGAAGTAATTTATTTGCTGAGGTATCCCCACGTGTTACCCAGGCTCAGAATGAAGTAACTGAGGTTAAGGATGCCCTTTTTGCAATGGCCACAGAGAAAACACCTGGCCCGGATGGTATGAACCCAGGTTTCTACCAGCATTTATGGGATATAGTTGGTGATGATATTTCAACATTTATACTGAATTGTCTTAATAATCGGATATTCCCCTCTGAGCTAAATAATACGGATGTTGTGCTCATCCCGAAGAAGAAAACCCCTGAGGTGGTAGCAGATTTTCGGCCAATAGCTTTGAGCAATGTGATCTACAGAATAATGACCAAGATGATTACACAGAGAATGAAGCCTTTAATGGAATGTATAATATCTGGCTTACAAAGGGCATTTACTCCAGACAGACTAATTACTGATAATATCCTCATAGCAGCAGAAGTGGGGCATTATTTGAATAGAAAGCAGTGTGGGACTGTAGGGTGGGGAGCTCTCAAACTGGATATGGCCAAAGCCTATGACCGTATGGAATGGCCTTTTCCTCCGTGGGATGCTACTGGCCCTGGGTTTTGATGACAGGTGGATTGAATTGATTATGTTGTGTGTGACTACTGTGTCATATACTTTTATGATAAATGGATCCCGAAGTACCTCGATTACACCCACTCGTGGCCTCCGACGGGGAGATCCGTTATCCCCTTATCTGTTCATTATCTGTGCAGAAGGACTTTCAGTTTTATTACAACGGGCGCAGGATAGGGGATTAATACATGGTTGCAGGGTTGCTAGAGGGGCACCTCCTATCTCTCATTTATTTTTTGCAGATGATAGCCTACTGTTTTTCAAAGCAAATATGCAGGAAACATCTGAGATAAAGAATTGTTTGTTACTATATGAGAGTTTATCTGGTCAGAAAGTTAATTATCATAAATCCAGTATATGCTACAGTAGGAATACAAGGCAGTATGATAAGGATATGGTGGCACAAATCCTAGGAGTTACCCAGGCTCCCAATTTTGGGAAATACCTAGGTCTGCCCTCCTCTGTGGGAAGAAATAAGAAAGCTGCATTTGCATATATTGAGGATAAGATCAAACAGAGGATTGGTTCTTAGAACAAGAGATTATTATCACAAGCTGGTAAAGAAATTTTGTTGAAAAGTGTGGCTCAAGCAATGCCGACCTTTTCAATGAGTGTTTTTTTGCTACCCATATCTGTTTGTACAGCTATTGAGCGAGTTATAAACCGATACTGGTGGGGATCAGGTACTGACCGGGGCATTCACTGGAAAGCTTGGGATAAGTTATGTATCCCAAAAAAGCATGGTGGCCTGGGATTCAAAGATTTAAGAGCTTTCAATTTGGCAATGTTAGGAAAGCAGGCATGGAGATACTCACTAACACTGACTCATTGGTAGCTAGGGTTTATAAGGCCATATATTATCTTAAAGGTACTTTCTTGGAGGCAAATATAGGAAATAATCCAAGCTTTTGCTGGCGTAGTATTATGGCGGCTAAAGATTTAATATGCGGTGGTATAAGGAAACCAATTGGGGACGGGAAATCTACCTTAATATGGGACCATCACTGGCTGCAAGATGAGCTGGATCCTATGGTTCACACGGAAATGCCACAACATCTATCTGGAGCCAAAGTGGTGGGATTAATGGACCAGGTTACGGGTGCTTGGGATCCGCATATACTAGCTGATATTTTTCAACCAAGTGATATACCTAGAATCCAAAGGATACCAGTTGCCACTGAGTATGATGATATATGGTATTGGTATGAAGATCCTAATGGATGTTATTCGGTCAAGAGTGGGTACAGACGTATAGTTGGTAATTATGTGAATAATTCTAATGGAGTGTTTGATGATTGGCTGGCACCCAAATGGAAGACATTCGTATGGAGAGCTATTTGTGATATCTTGCCTACTACCAACAATTTGCTTATAAAGAGAGTGGATGTTAATCCGATGTGTGCCATGTGTGGGATGATGAATGAAGATACCATGCATGCATTACTTTTGTGTGACTATGCAAACTCCATATGGACTCAATCCAACCTTCCACTCCCCAATATTATCACAAATGTTTTTCATGAATGGTTTAGTGCAATCTTAAATGTTCTAGACTTTAATGGAATTGTTTATGCAACTGCAATATTATATCATCTATGGAGAGCCCGAAACGGAGCGGTCTGGGATGCCTGTCTGCCAAGACCAACGAAATTACTTGTGATTGCAACTGCTACTGTGAAGGCTTGGGAAGCTGTCCATCACCGTACCCCATCATGGCAGGCTGCTCCGTCCTCCGAAGTTGCCGCATATGCCCTTACTGCCGGAATCATTCTGCCGACCGAAGCTACTGTCATGCAGGAAGCCGGGCGTCCACTCTCTCCACCACACAGCCATCCTGCTCTCCCACATGGCACGATGACAAGGCCAAAGAAATGTTACATAGATGCAGGCTACCATCACGGAACAAATGTGGTAACAGTTGGTGCAGTTCTTCTCGATGCCGAGGACCGGTATGTGTCGGCTTTCAGTGCCCCCCTGATAGGTTGCTTCTCCCCACTCATGGCCGAGGCATTTGCATGCAAGGAAGCCTTATCCTTGCTTAGAAGGCGGGATGAACAGGTTATACAAATTCATACGGACTGCCATTTGCTACAGAGTTATCTGACCACCTACCACATCACATTCATATCTAGCTTATGCTATTGATAGTTGCAGAACCTACATATCTACTTTTACTTTCTGCTCAGTTATTTTTATTCCTAGATTACAGAACTTATTAGCTAATTCCCTAGTTACTACAGCTTTTGATTTCGCTATGGCTATGTGCTGGGACAATGTCCCACCGAACTCTATTTCAGCTTATCTATAAATACAACCGCCAGGTTGACTTTAAAAAAAAAAAGTAACAAACATTTTATTCTTAATTAGTATTACATTTTTTATAATAAGTATTACATTTATATTGATTTTACACTTTTACCCCTGGATAAAGATCCATAGAACCGTCAAAGGACCTTTCATATATATATATATATATATATATATATATATATATATATATATATCATTGACTAAACAAGGTTTCAATTATCTCTGAGAAAACCTCAACAATGATACGGTGGAAGTAGGATGAGTTGAAAGAAAGAAAGCAGTGCAACAGCCTTTGCAGATCCTCTGCTCCAAAGATTTGCTTCGCCACAATCATCTCCACCATTGATGTCCTGAAGTCATTGTAAGGATCATTTGTACTCTTCTCTATCGCATCATAATATCCCATTTCCGAGCTCATCATCGTTGTCTTCCCTTTCCTTTGCCGGCTCGTCCTTTTTTTCCGGCCAGCCTTGGAGGTTTTCCTCCGGCGATCGCTCCACAAGTTGCTGCTGTAATAATAATCAAACTCCACTTGTAGATCACTCTCGCTTCTTCTGGGTGTTTTAGGGTGGGTAAAAGACCGGGAAGAAGTAGAAGATAAGCTAAAAAACGTGTCGTCGTCGGTTTCGCCTTCTTCTTCTTGTTCTTGTTCCACCTCCTCGCTGCTAAACCATCCGCCATTAGAGCTATTATTGGAGACCTCTAAATGCGAATCAACGACTGAGATAGGTGTCACAGGCGGACATCTTCTTCCTTCATTAATAGCAGCCGGAGAAAGCCCTAATAAGAAAGCAGCAGCTTTCTTATGCTTATTGGGATTTTTGGGAGGTGCAGTTTCATGGAGGTTTCGGGAGGTAGTAGTCATGGAGTTCTCTACTACATCTGAGATATTTTTGGCGTGACATGAACAGGAGGAGGAAGGGAGGAGGAAACGAGAGACTTTGTGTATGAACAGCCTTTCCATATAGCCAAGTTTTTGAAGATTACATGCAGGGTCGGCACTCGCAGAGCCGCAGTACTACTATTTATATACTGGCCGGTTAAGCTAATTAGAATAATGATGTGTATGAAAAGTAAGAAAATGACTTTTAAAAAATAATTTTTGAAAAATTGTTTGGTGTGTTTGGTTCATTTTTTTGAAAAATGAGCATAATTATTTTAAATTTTAAATATTTAAAATATACAATGATCGTGGTGGGTAGTGGGTGCTGGTGGGTGCTGGGTAGTGGTTTGGCGGTGGTGGTGGTGGCGGGTGATTAATTGCTCCACTGCTGCAAACGAAAAATAACTTCCAAAAAAAACGTCATTTTTCAAAAAATCTCATCTATTTTTCATTGGCTTTCATTTCCCCCCTTCTAGCCAAACACGGGATCGAAGATCCTGAAAATGACATTTTCTGGATTTCCAAATGCACCATAAGTAATGATGGAGTTTACATTTTTCTATTACATTTACCTAACAAACATTTTATATAAAATGGGTTGACCCACTATATATTTATTTTATTTAAAAAAAAATCATAATTCACAAATAGAATCTCGTCTTCTTCAATTGCAATCCTTGCTTCCACAGTAGCACCTCCACAACCTAAGTCTCCACAATAGTGGAATGACACATATAATTTTAGGACAAAAAATAATTAATACTTAAAACTGAATATACTGAAATGTCCATATATTTAACGCCTTTTAAACATGTTTGTTGACCGAGTATTAAAAATAATTATGCCACAATAATACTAGGACTAACATGAGATATTCTTAAACAAATAATTAAAATTTGTATTACAACAAATAAGATTTGATTTAAGAGAATATAGTGCATTCTTATAATAATTATAGTATGATATTCATAGTTTTGATGAAGATTAAAAAAAATTAATCACTTTTATATTATTATACACGTATAATTTTTATTCCCATTATAACCTTATCAACATTACCTCTTATTTTATATTTATATTAGTAGATATAATCTAAAATTTTGGAGCACATAGTCTTGGAACACTACAAATCTAACCTAGATACACTACACACACGGCAGAGAACATAAGTTGCGGGGGAGAATGCTCCACTCACGAAATGTCAATATGCTAATGTCTCTATTCCTTGGCATCTTAAACAAGGAAAAACTTCCAACAGCACACAACATTTTTGAGTTTGCATTTTCAAACTTCAATTAAACCCAAACAAAAACTACAAGACAAAGTAATTTGACCTAACATAGAATCATATAACTGACCTTTGCATGCATGTCAGCTCATTTTTCTCCCAAACAGTATTAAAACATTTTTAGTCTGAGATTTTTGAGTTTTGATAAATAGATTACATACAGGCCGGCCGAGTAAGGTGTCCTTTGCTAAATGGTGTTATTCTCCCGTTTGCATAAAATTTAAATTTGAAGCACAAATCCAGATAATTAATTCTCCTAATTTATCGACGCTCGAAATGTGAGTAGGTTCAGTGATGTCAAGTGGCGTCATTTGTTTCAATTTCTCTTTATTTCGTGCTTCTTTTCCCCCTAAATGTAAAGATTAAAAAGTAATATTTTTACCTTTAAAAATAAGTTTTTTTTTAAAATTTTTTTTTGTTTTTAACAAATTAGTGATTATTTGTAGGGAAGACAATGATTTGGTACTATAGCAACCGAACATAAACCGTAAGGACGGTTCCGATTAGCGATTAGGGTTCAAAATCGAAACCGTCAATTATGATTTTAAACGGTAAAATAAAATAAAATAATTGTTAAATTTGAACTATTTTAAATCAGATAGGTAAGAGGATCAAGACTGAATCTTATATCTTTGTCCACAATCTATTACCCATAAATCAAATGAACTGCTTGTGGGTAAATGGCATAAATACATATAGTATAACATTGCTGCCACATCACATTAGGATAGAGTATAACTATAATAGTATTATAATGTATTTTTGATCAATTTTTTTTTTTTTTTTTGAAAGCAAACCGCAAGCGATTTATTAACTTATGAATGAAGCAATAGAGTCAGAAGGGATCGAGTCCCAAAACATAGATTGTTCCTGATCGTAAGCTAACAAAGCTAATGTATGAGCATGTAAATTTAACGTCCTAGTAACAAAACTCAAAGAGCAATAAGCAAATAAAGACATAGTTACCCTACATTGGTCCACAACAACCCCAACGTAGGATAAAATCGGTGTAGCTTCGGAGTGTATTGCATTCTTTAGCACGAGGCAATCCGTTAGGAGATCTACGTCATCCTCGTTTCAATTCTTAAGCCAGTATAAGAATTCTTTGCAAGCCAACATAAGTGGTGAAAAACAGCCTGGGAGCATGCCGTTCGTCGCAGCCTTGAACGTGCCATCGTGTCCGAGCAATACCGCCTCGTATGTTGCCTCCCCGATGGTCGGCTTGTAGCCTGCATCCACATAGCATCTGGGCCGGACAGCTGTTGTCTCGTGAACCGTTACTGCCGGCGTGGTCTGAGGCGCTCGGGCGTGGACGGTGGTGTAGGCTTGTTCCGCCGCTGTCGCACTCATCCAAACCTGGCCAGGCCGCTTTAATGCTCCTTCGCATACAACCTCGTTCCTGGCGTTCCACAAATAATAGAGCACCGCGACCAGATGTCGGCATTGGATGTCTGTCAACATTACCATCGCACCCATAAGCCATGATGTAAACGAGTTAGTTACAATGTTTGTAATAAGCATGCCCGAATTACTCCACACAAATCTAGAGTAATAATACAAAACTAATGAGTGCATAACATTCTCATGTGTGAGACCACACATTGTGCATGTTGGATCCACATCAACTCTCTTCATAAGCAAATTGGTGGTGGTGGGGAGTATATCACACACGGCCCTCCACAAAAAAGTTTTCCACTTGTGAGGTACCTTCAATTTCCAGCATATAACCCATTTATCAAAATTCGCCGGGTTATGCTGGAACTCACCCATAATTCTTCTATAGGCATCTTTAACCGTATATAGCCCTCAGGGGTCACTGAGCCAATACCATGAATCCTCATAATTAGGATTGTTTGGTATTTCATAAATACGCTCCACGTCTTCAGGACTAAACATGTCAGCTAGAATATCGTGATCCCACATATTTGTTTGCTGATAAATTAGTCTTGCCACTACTGCTTCCCTCAACTCCTCAGGCATAATTGTTTGGACGAGAGGACTTGTAACACCCCAGATTTTTAAGATATTTAAAACTTATAAAATAAAGGTGAAATCTCATTAAAAACCCAAAACATAATACAAGAGTGCGGGGTGCTATGCCACACCTGAGCTAGAGAACTCAGGTGCACAGGCTAACTATCTAAAATCCTTAGCAATGTAAATGCATAAACATGGCACGCAGGCCGGAAGGGAAACTATCTACTTCTACGCTCCAAGTTCTAGCGCGCTCCAGTGACTTATGCTTCTGTGCCTGAAAGCCAAATATATCTGTTTAGCGAGAGATGCTGGTAACCCACTCCAACGAGTTGAAATACAATACATATAGAGATATATATAGATATACGAAAACCATTTTGAAGCATGAAGATATATCCTACGAGACTCTAGCTTTTAAAACCGGGAATGACTCGACAGATAAGGCTAGACACAAGCAACAGTTATAATCAAGCGTATACAATCCACAACAGGCAAGACAGATAAAGCTGATCACGGATAATAATCATAACCCAACATACACAATCCCTAGCATAAATCCCATAATCAAATCCCACAATATACTCATAAACACAACTCATCCATATCTCATCAAATAGCACACTTTGTTGGCGCCACAGGACCAATCGCATGCCCATACATGAGGGTCAGCGCATATAGCTCTGACACGGCCCCGCAGCACCCTGCCCCGTCTCACATTACGGAGGAGCCGATCGCAACCGGCTGATGGACCTTTGTCCTACATAATATTTATATACCTGACCGGTCTTTACCAGCCTGGTTAACAGTTGAGATGGTTCTCAGCCCATTCAACTGCCCGTATAGTGGACCTTTGTCCTATATAATATTTATATACCTGACCGGTCTCTACCAGCCTGGTTAACAGCCGGTATGGTTCTCAGCCCACCCGACTGCCCGTATAGTGGAACTTAGTCCTATATAATATTTATATACCTGACCGGTCTCTACCAGCCTGGTTAACAGCCGGTATGGTTCTCAGCCCACCCGACTGCCCGTATAGCCCGATTGATCTTAACCAACTCGGGGTTACATGCACACATAACACATAGCAAGTACATGCAACCCATATTGACACATTGGGAAGGGGGAGAAAACGTATAACAAAACCTATGCGTGATCCATCACATACTAAGAATAGTCCTAGGGGGTTCATACTGCTTCTACCTAGGTCAACGGGATACCAATTCAACTAGCATGCAATATAATAGACTCATAAACCTACGAACGGTACCCGAAATATCAAACTAGACAAAGGCACGATTAACGGAGTCCGTTGGGACACCACGGGGGACGGGGAAACATCAAACGGGGAAGCCGAGATCCTGAGGGGGATGATTTTCCAACGGGTAGCCGGTGGGTGGGGGGCCACCCGCCGGCTGCCCGCCGGGTATTACTGTTCCGGGCAGCGGGTCGCCGGCGGGCAGCTGCCCGCCCGCCGGCCGCCCGCTGCCGGAGATGTGTTTTCCGGCCGTGGGTAGGTGGCGGGTCCCCTACCCCCCACTACCCCCCACTGACTCTTATCACACACTTTCGCCCCGGGAACCATTGTGGAACCCGAAACCATGCTTAGACACTTTATAACTGTAACTAACGGCAACACGTAGACAATTAACGAATCAAATACAAGAAACGAACGGCACATAACCTATCATGCTTTTCTAAATATAATCAACACCCAAACATGCGATTTCCCCACCCGATAAACCAAGAATAAGATCATACGATACAACCTAGGGTTCTAATCACTTTTATATCAACAAGAATGCGGTTCGTCTTCTAATTACAAGATTCGGTACAAATAACACATAAGCATTAAGAATACCATACAATAATCAAGAACGATATATAATCATCAAGAACTCCACATAATCATCAAGAACACCATAATTATCAAGAACACCATAATTATCAAGAATCTCCCAATATCAAGATCACCCATGGAATTATCCCATCAATCATCAATAATAATATCACAAGTCACCAATACACAATAATACGGGGAAATCCTATGGGGGAAATCATAGCTATGAAAATAGGTTTTGTTGAGACATGGGTTACCTCTTAGCCTTAATTAATTCCTTGGCTATGAAGGGTCTTTCTTTAAGCTTTCTTGCTTTCTTGATTTCTTCTAGGGGGATTCTTGGAGCTCTTCGATCGGGGAGGTGGGGCGTTATTCTTGTGGGGGTTTCTAGGTGCCTCTTAAGTCTCCTATTTATATATTTAGGTGTCCTAGTTAGGAACTAATATTATGGGCTTGCTAGTTCTATTTCTTTTGGGACTAAGAATTGGGTTTAGGGGTAAGGGCCCGTGGACTATGGTGGGCCTTCCTAATTAATTACTGTGATTTAATTCTTTCTTTTGGGTAATTGATTAAATGATTTAATTGATCTTAGGGGTCGTAACACGGGGTGTTACACTCTCCCCCCCTTATCGGGAAGCTTCGTCCCCGAAGCTTGGTCCTTGCCGTGTGACTTTTTCTTAGTTACCTGGTGTGAAAAGTTCGGGGTAGCGTTCCCTCATTGTGTCTTTGAGCTCCCACGTTGCTTCCTTGGTCCCATGGTTGGTCCAGAGGACTTTCACCATTTCTATGGCTCGGTGACGAGTGTTTCTTGTCTTGGTGTCCAGGATCCTCACGGGTCTTTCTTCGTATACTAGTGACTCGTTGAGGTTCACGACCTCGGGTTGAAGCACGTGACTCGGGTCGTGTACGTATTTCTTTAGTTGGGATATGTGGAATACGTTGTGTACTCGTTCTAGTTCGACGGGTAGGGCGAGGCGATAGGCTAGGTTCCCAACTTTTTCTATGATCTCATAGGGGCCGATAAATCGAGGGCTGAGCTTTCCTTTCTTTCCGAATCTCATTACCCCTCGTGTGGGCGAGATTCTTAACCAGACTTTGTCCCCGGTGTTGAACTCGGCTTGTTTCCTCTTTAGGTCGGCATAGGACTTTTGGCGGTCCTGGGCAGCTTTCATCCTTTCCCGGATGTGTTTGACCTTGGTGATTGTGTCCTGTAGGTGTTGGGGCCCTAGTGATATTGGGTCGACCATGTTTTCCCAACATAAGGGGGTTCTGCACTTTTGTCCGTATAGAGCTTCGTAGGGTGCCATGCGAATGCTCGCGTGGTAGCTGTTGTTGTACGAGAATTCAATGAGGTCTAGGTGTTCCTCCCATGTCCCTTGAAAGTCCAACACGCAGGCTCTTAGCATGTCTTCGAGGGTCTGAATGGTCCTCTCGGTTTGGCCGTCCGTGGTGGGGTGGAAAGCAGTGCTTAGTTTTAGTTGTGTACCCAAGGCTATTTGCAGTGATTTCCAGAATTGCGAGAGGAACCTGGAGTCCCTATCGGATACGATGTTACGGGGGACTCCGTGATACTTCACTACTCGGCTCAAGTAAGCTTGGGCCAGTTGTGTCATTGTCCACGTTTCCTTCATGGCGATGAATCGTGCTGTTTTGGTTAGTCGGTCCACTATGACCCAAATCTTATCCTTGCCGGTCTTTGTTGGGGGTAGTCCCCCGACGAAATCCATGGATATGGAATCCCACTTTCCTTGTGGTATCTCAAGGGGTTGTACGAGTCCCTTGGGCTTGCATCGTTCGGCCTTCACCCTTTGGCAATTCAGACACCTGGCCACGAAATTCGCGATTTCCTTTTTCATGTTGGGCCACCAAAACGACCTTTTTACATCTTGGTATAGTTTGTCACCCCCTGGGTGAATCGAGTATGGGGTGTTGTGTCCTTCCTCCAGGATTTGTTGCTTCAAGTGGGGGTGCGTCGAGGGTACGCACCACCTACCTTGGTAACGGAGACTGCCGTCTTCGTGTATTTTGAAGGGTCCTTCCTTCCCCTGGGTTAGGTCAAGGCGGATTTATCTAGTTCCGGATCCTGCTGTTGCCCTATTTTGATTTCTTCGAAGAGCGTAGGCACGACTCATGTGTTGAATATGTGGGTGCCGGGGTGGTTTTGACCTTGTTTTATTATTTCCAAATTCAGTCTTTGGAAATCCCTGTACAGTTGGTCCGGTAGGACCCAAGTGGTGTTGAGGGAGTGGTTAGTCTTCCTGCTTAGTGCATCTGCCACCACGTTAGCTTTTCCCTCGTGGTATTGGATGTCCAGGTCGTAATCCTTTATGAGTTCTAACCACCTCCGTTGTCTCATGTTTAGGTCTTTTTGGGTGAAGATGTACTTTAGGCTCTTATGGTCCGTGTAAATCTTGCATTGCACCCCGTACAAGTAATGCCTCCAAATTTTTAGTGCGAACACGATGGCGGCTAGCTCGAGGTCGTGGGTGGGGTAGTTTTCCTCATGGGTTTTGAGCTGCCTGGATGCGTAGGCTATTACTCGGCCTTTTTGCATTAGCACGCACCCCAACCCCTTCTTGGATGCGTCACTGAAGACCTCGAATCCTTCCTCCCCGGAGGGGATGGCGAGTACGGGTGCCGTGGTTAACTTATCCTTCAATTCTTGAAAGGCCGAGACGCAGTCGTTGTCCCATTGGAAGGGGGTTTCCTTTTTCATGAGTTTGTTGAGGGGTTGGGCTATCCTGGTGAAGTCGGGTACAAATCTCCTGTAGTAGCCCGCCAAGCCTAGGAAGCTTCGGACTTCGGTGAGTGAGCTTGGTGTGGTCCATTCTTTAACGGCACGGATCTTGGCGGGGTCCACCTTAATCCCTTCCTTGGTTATCACGTGACCCAGGAAGGCCACGTTGTCCTTCCAAAATTCACATTTAGAGAACTTGGCGTATAGTTGATGCTCTCTTAGGGTTTGCAGGGTTATGCGGAGGTGTCTTTCGTGTTCTTCCTTGTTTCGGGAGTAGACTAGGATGTCATCAATGAATACAATGACGAAGTCATCCAAGTGGGGTCGGAACACTCGGTTCATGAGGTCCATGAATATGGCAGGCGCGTTGGTGAGCCCGAAGGGCATTACAGTGAATTCATAGTGACCGTAACGTGTCCGAAAGGCTGTTTTCTGAATGTCCGGTTTGGCCACCTGTATTTGGTGATACCCGGATCTTAGATCAATTTTTTTGAGAATACCCCTGCCCCTTTAAGTTGGTCGAACAAGTCGTCAATTCGGGGAAGGGGGTACTTATTCTTTATCGTGACTTGGTTAAGTTCCCTGTAGTCGATGCATAGGCGCATGCTCCCATCCTTCTTTTTAACAAACAACACTGGCGCTCCCCATGGGGAGGTGCTAGGACGGATGTAGTCCTTGTCTAGCAATTCTTGCAGTTGCGTTTTTAGTTCCTTCATTTCTTTTGGTGCTAATCGGTAGGGAGGTTTAGAAATTGGGGCAGCGCCCGGTACGAGATCTATGGTGAACTCGACTTCTCTGACTGGGGGTGCCCCGGGGATTTCGTCCGGGAAGACGTCGGTGAATTCGCTTACCACTGGGATGGCTTGTGGTTCGGGGGTTTTGGTGCTGAGGTCCTCGACCGAACATAGGAAGGCCTCGCCTCCCTTGTTTAGGTATCTCTTCATTTTCATCATGTTCACCACTTTGATCCCGGCTTCCTGGTGGGTTCCATGGTAAGATACCCTCTTACCGTTTGGTCCTCGTAGGACCACTTTTTGTTCTCCGCATAGGATTTGTGCTTGGTATTTTCCTAGCCAATCCATGCCCAAAATTACTTGTACCCCATCCAGTTTGAATCGGATTAAGTTGCTGGGAAATTCCATCCCTTGTATGGTGATCATTATATCCTTGTACATGCGGTCGCATTCTAGGATTTCGCCGGAGGCCACTTTGACCTGGAGTCGGACCTTGGTGCTGGTGTTGAGGTCGAGCCGAGTGGCAAACTCGGTTGCTATAAATGAGTTGGTAGCCCCTGAGTCAAATAACACTGTGGCGGGGGTGGCGTGTACTAGGAAGGTTCCGGAGACTATGTTGCTATCCCCAATTTTGGCTTTGCTTAGAGTGAGGATTCTTCCTTGAGCGGTTGGCGTTGTGACTAAGTGGGGTGAGGCGGCCCTGGGGCTTTTAAGGCTGCGGGTGGGGTTCATGTGATTTCCTTCTGATTTCCTTTTGTTTCCCAGGCGTGTTTCCCGGGGTTGGTTTGGCACTTGTTGTAGCTGGGATGCCTTGGCATAGGCTTCCCTGAGGGTTCCTGGCCTTTGTGTGGCTAAGGCTTTTTGATATTCGGGGTCAAGGCCCGTTATGAACCTTTCGGTCTTGACCCTCTCGGTGGGTACTAGCTCGGGGACGAGGTGAGCCAGTCGGTGGAATTGTTGGTAGTATTCCGTGACCGAGGTTGCGCCTTGTTTTAGGTGGAGGAATTCTTCATATATGGTGGCTCTTAGGTGGCTGGGATAGAATTGTTCTCGTAGCCGCGTTTTTAGGGTTTCCCAGCTGAATCCGGGGTCTTGTTCAAGGGTGGGTCCTTCGTGAGCCCACCAGGTTTCGGCCTCGTGTCTGAAGTAGAAGGAGGCCATTCTTACTTGGTGGCCCTCGGGGCATTTAGTTTCCCTGAATATCTTGTCGAAAGTCCCGATCCACTCCTCGAGGGTCGTGGGGTCTTCGTTTCCTGAGAGGGTGGGTGGTTGGTGTGACGAGACTTGGTGGTGGATTTCCAAGTTCTCGTTCAGTAAAGGCTGGGGTACGGTAGTACTTAGTGCCTGGGCAATTTGGGCCAGGTGTTGCAGATTCTGAGTCAGGAATTCCTCCGTGGGGAGTTTTGGCGTTCCTACCTGTCTTCTTCTCGGTGCCATCCTGGAGTTCATAGGTCGATGTTATTTTGTGTTCTTACCGTGATGCAATAAGTGAAGGGGAGAGTTCCTTTAAGTTA
Organism: Ipomoea nil; assembly: GCF_001879475.1. Lineage (NCBI taxonomy): Eukaryota > Viridiplantae > Streptophyta > Magnoliopsida > Solanales > Convolvulaceae > Ipomoea > Ipomoea nil. Next base: position 4,730,712 of record NW_017617070.1, read on the forward strand.
GAGAGGGATAAAGTGAGGAGGGGGGTTATGTGTAGGTTTCACAATCTCACCGAGCGTCCTAAGATTCCTGAATCCTATGTTTCTTAATACCTAGAGTTCAAGCCTAATGTCCTAAAGTCCGGTCTTAAGAGTCTTATCCTGGGGTCAAACTTAGGCTCTGATACCAACTGTAACATCCCAGATTTTTAAGATATTTAAATCTTATAAAATATTAGGTGAAATCTCATTAAAAACCCAAAACATAATACAAGAGTGCGGGATGCTATGCCACACCTGAGCTAGAGAACTCAGGTGCACAGGCTAACTATCTAAAATCCTTAGCAATGTAAATGCATAAACATGGCACGCAGGCCGGAAGGGAAACTATCTACTTCTACGCTCCAAGTTCTAGCGCGCTCCAGTGACTTATGCTTCTGTGCCTGAAAGCCAAATATATCTGTTTAGCGAGAGATGCTGGTAACCCACTCCAACGCGTTGAAATACAATACATATAGAGATATATATAGATATACGAAAACCATTTTGAAGCATGAAGATATATCCTACGAGACTCTAGCTTTTAAAACCGGGAATGACTCGACAGATAAGGCTAGACACAAGCAACAGTTATAATCAAGCGTATACAATCCACAACAGGCAAGACAGATAAAGCTGATCACGGATAATAATCATAACCCAACATACACAATCCCTAGCATAAATCCCATAGTCAAATCCCACAATATACTCATAAACACAACTCATCCATATCTCATCAAATAGCACACTTTGTTGGCGCCACAGGACCAATCGCATGCCCATACATGAGGGTCAGCGCATATAGCTCTGACACGGCCCCGCAGCACCCTGCCCCGTCTCACATTACGGAGGAGCCGATCGCAACCAACTGATGGACCTTTGTCCTACATAATATTTATATACCTGACCGGTCTTTACCAGCCTGGTTAACAGTTGAGATGGTTCTCAGCCCATTCAACTGCCCGTATAGTGGACCTTTGTCCTATATAATATTTATATACCTGACCGGTCTCTACCAGCCTGGTTAACAGCCGGTATGGTTCTCAGCCCACCCGACTGCTCGTATAGTGGAACTTAGTCCTATATAATATTTATATACCTGACCGGTCTCTACCAGCCTGGTTAACAGCCGGTATGGTTCTCAGCCCACCCGACTGCCCGTATAGCCCGATTGATCTTAACCAACTCGGGGTTACATGCACACATAACACATAGCAAGTACATGCAACCCATATTGACACATTGGGAAGGGGGAGAAAACGTATAACAAAACCTATGCGTGATCCATCACATACTAAGAATAGTCCTAGGGGGTTCATACTGCTTCTACCTAGGTCAACGGGATACCAATTCAACTAGCATGCAATATAATAGACTCATAAACCTACGAACGGTACCCGAAATATCAAACTAGACAAAGGCACGATTAACGGAGTCCGTTGGGACACCACGGGGGACGGGGAAACATCAAACGGGGAAGCCGAGATCCTGAGGGGGATGATTTTCCAACGGGTAGCCGGTGGGTGGGGGGCCACCCGCCGGCTGCCCGCCGGGTATTACTGTTCCGGGCAGCGGGTCGCCGGCGGGCAGCTGCCCGCCCGCCGGCCGCCCGCTGCCGGAGATGTGTTTTCCGGCCGTGGGTAGGTGGCGGGTCCCCTACCCCCCACTACCCCCCACTGACTCTTATCACACACTTTCGCCCCGGGAACCATTGTGGAACCCGAAACCATGCTTAGACACTTTATAACTGTAACTAACGGCAACACGTAGACAATTAACGAATCAAATACAAGAAACGAACGGCACATAACCTATCATGCTTTTCTAAATATAATCAACACCCAAACATGCGATTTCCCCACCCGATAAACCAAGAATAAGATCATACGATACAACCTAGGGTTCTAATCACTTTTATATCAACAAGAATGCGGTTCGTCTTCTAATTACAAGATTCGGTACAAATAACACATAAGCATTAAGAATGCCATACAATAATCAAGAACGATATATAATCATCAAGAACACCATAATTATCAAGAACACCATAATTATCAAGAATCTCCCAATATCAAGATCACCCATGGAATTATCCCATCAATCATCAATAATAATATCACAAGTCACCAATACACAATAATACGGGGAAATCCTATGGGGGAAATCATAGCTATGAAAATAGGTTTTGTTGAGACATGGGTTACCTCTTAGCCTTAATTAATTCCTTGGCTATGAAGGGTCTTTCTTTAAGCTTTCTTGCTTTCTTGATTTCTTCTAGGGGGATTCTTGGAGCTCTTCGATCGGGGAGGTGGGGCGTTATTCTTGTGGGGGTTTCTAGGTGCCTCTTAAGTCTCCTATTTATATATTTAGGTGTCCTAGTTAGGAACTAATATTATGGGCTTGCTAGTTCTATTTCTTTTGGGACTAAGAATTGGGTTTAGGGGTAAGGGCCCGTGGACTATGGTGGGCCTTCCTAATTAATTACTGTGATTTAATTCTTTCTTTTGGGTAATTGATTAAATGATTTAATTGATCTTAGGGGTCGTAACACGGGGTGTTACACTCTCCCCCCCTTATCGGGAAGCTTCGTCCCCGAAGCTTGGTCCTTGCCGTGTGACTTTTTCTTAGTTACCTGGTGTGAAAAGTTCGGGGTAGCGTTCCCTCATTGTGTCTTTGAGCTCCCACGTTGCTTCCTTGGTCCCATGGTTGGTCCAGAGGACTTTCACCATTTCTATGGCTCGGCGACGAGTGTTTCTTGTCTTGGTGTCCAGGATCCTCACGGGTCTTTCTTCGTATACTAGTGACTCGTTGAGGTTCACGACCTCGGGTTGAAGCACGTGACTCGGGTCGTGTACGTATTTCTTTAGTTGGGATATGTGGAATACGTTGTGTACTCGTTCTAGTTCGACGGGTAGGGCGAGGCGATAGGCTAGGTTCCCAACTTTTTCTATGATCTCATAGGGGCCGATAAATCGAGGGCTGAGCTTTCCTTTCTTTCCGAATCTCATTACCCCTCGTGTGGGCGAGATTCTTAACCAGACTTTGTCCCCGGTGTTGAACTCGGCTTGTTTCCTCTTTAGGTCGGCATAGGACTTTTGGCGGTCCTGGGCAGCTTTCATCCTTTCCCGGATGTGTTTGACCTTGGTGATTGTGTCCTGTAGGTGTTGGGGCCCTAGTGATATTGGGTCGACCATGTTTTCCCAACATAAGGGGGTTCTGCACTTTTGTCCGTATAGAGCTTCGTAGGGTGCCATGCGAATGCTCGCGTGGTAGCTGTTGTTGTACGAGAATTCAATGAGGTCTAGGTGTTCCTCCCATGTCCCTTGAAAGTCCAACACGCAGGCTCTTAGCATGTCTTCGAGGGTCTGAATGGTCCTCTCGGTTTGGCCGTCCGTGGTGGGGTGGAAAGCAGTGCTTAGTTTTAGTTGTGTACCCAAGGCTATTTGCAGTGATTTCCAGAATTGCGAGAGGAACCTGGAGTCCCTATCGGATACGATGTTACGGGGGACTCCGTGATACTTCACTACTCGGCTCAAGTAAGCTTGGGCCAGTTGTGTCATTGTCCACGTTTCCTTCATGGCGATGAATCGTGCTGTTTTGGTTAGTCGGTCCACTATGACCCAAATCTTATCCTTGCCGGTCTTTGTTGGGGGTAGTCTCCCGACGAAATCCATGGATATGGAATCCCACTTTCCTTGTGGTATCTCAAGGGGTTGTACGAGTCCCTTGGGCTTGCATCGTTCGGCCTTCACCCTTTGGCAATTCAGACACCTGGCCACGAAATTCGCGATTTCCTTTTTCATGTTGGGCCACCAAAACGACCTTTTTACATCTTGGTATAGTTTGTCACCCCCTGGGTGAATCGAGTATGGGGTGTTGTGTCCTTCCTCCAGGATTTGTTGCTTCAAGTGGGGGTGCGTCGAGGGTACGCACCACCTACCTTGGTAACGGAGACTGCCGTCTTCGTGTATTTTGAAGGGTCCTTCCTTCCCCTGGGTTAGGTCAAGGCGGATTTATCTAGTTCCGGATCCTGCTGTTGCCCTATTTTGATTTCTTCGAAGAACGTAGGCACGACTCATGTGTTGAATATGTGGGTGCCGGGGTGGTTTTGACCTTGTTTTATTATTTCCAAATTCAGTCTTTGGAAATCCCTGTACAGTTGGTCCGGTAGGACCCAAGTGGTGTTGAGGGAGTGGTTAGTCTTCCTGCTTAGTGCATCTGCCACCACGTTAGCTTTTCCCTCGTGGTATTGGATGTCCAGGTCGTAATCCTTTATGAGTTCTAACCACCTCCGTTGTCTCATGTTTAGGTCTTTTTGGGTGAAGATGTACTTTAGGCTCTTATGGTCCGTGTAAATCTTGCATTGCACCCCGTACAAGTAATGCCTCCAAATTTTTAGTGCGAACACGATGGCGGCTAGCTCGAGGTCGTGGGTGGGGTAGTTTTCCTCATGGGTTTTGAGCTGCCTGGATGCGTAGGCTATTACTCGGCCTTTTTGCATTAGCACGCACCCCAACCCCTTCTTGGATGCGTCACTGAAGACCTCGAATCCTTCCTCCCCGGAGGGGATGGCGAGTACGGGTGCCGTGGTTAACTTATCCTTCAATTCTTGAAAGGCCGAGACGCAGTCGTTGTCCCATTGGAAGGGGGTTTCCTTTTTCATGAGTTTGTTGAGGGGTTGGGCTATCCTGGTGAAGTCGGGTACAAATCTCCTGTAGTAGCCCGCCAAGCCTAGGAAGCTTCGGACTTCGGTGAGTGAGCTTGGTGTGGTCCATTCTTTAACGGCACGGATCTTGGCGGGGTCCACCTTAATCCCTTCCTTGGTTATCACGTGACCCAGGAAGGCCACGTTGTCCTTCCAAAATTCACATTTAGAGAACTTGGCGTATAGTTGATGCTCTCTTAGGGTTTGCAGGGTTATGCGGAGGTGTCTTTCGTGTTCTTCCTTGTTTCGGGAGTAGACTAGCATGCAATATAATAGACTCATAAACCTACGAACGGTACCCGAAATGTCAAACTAGACAAAGGCACGATTAACGGAGTCCGTTGGGACACCACGGGGGACGGGGAAACATCAAACGGGGAAGCCGAGATCCCGAGGGGGATGATTTTCCAGCGGGTAGCCGGTGGGTGGGGGGCCACCCGCCGGCTGCCCGCCGGGTATTACTGTTCCGGGCAGCGGGTCGCCGGCGGGCAGCTGCCCGCCCGCCGGCCGCCCGCTGCCGGAGATGTGTTTTCCGGCCGTGGGTAGGTGGCGGGTCCCCTACCCCCCACTACCCCCCACTGACTCTTATCACACACTTTCGCCCCGGGAACCATTGTGGAACCCGAAACCATGCTTAGACACTTTATAACTGTAACTAACGGCAACACGTAGACAATTAACGAATCAAATACAAGAAACGAACGGCACATAACCTATCATGCTTTTCTAAATATAATCAACACCCAAACATGCGATTTCCCCACCCGATAAACCAAGAATAAGATCATACGATACAACCTAGGGTTCTAATCACTTTTATATCAACAAGAATGCGGTTCGTCTTCTAATTACAAGATTCGGTACAAATAACACATAAGCATTAAGAATGCCATACAATAATCAAGAACGATATATAATCATCAAGAACACCATAATTATCAAGAACACCATAATTATCAAGAATCTCCCAATATCAAGATCACCCATGGAATTATCCCATCAATCATCAATAATAATATCACAAGTCACCAATACACAATAATACGGGGAAATCCTATGGGGGAAATCATAGCTATGAAAATAGGTTTTGTTGAGACATGGGTTACCTCTTAGCCTTAATTAATTCCTTGGCTATGAAGGGTCTTTCTTTAAGCTTTCTTGCTTTCTTGATTTCTTCTAGGGGGATTCTTGGAGCTCTTCGATCGGGGAGGTGGGGCGTTATTCTTGTGGGGGTTTCTAGGTGCCTCTTAAGTCTCCTATTTATATATTTAGGTGTCCTAGTTAGGAACTAATATTATGTGCTTGCTAGTTCTATTTCTTTTGGGACTAAGAATTGGGTTTAGGGGTAAGGGCCCGTGGACTATGGTGGGCCTTCCTAATTAATTACTGTGATTTAATTCTTTCTTTTGGGTAATTGATTAAATGATTTAATTGATCTTAGGGGTCGTAACACGGGGTGTTACAGGACTGGGGTTATCTTGCAACCAAGGGTGCCCCCAAATTTGTGTCGTTCTACCATTCCCAATTCTTCTACGTGCCCCAGCACAAACATGGCCATGTGCCGCCATTATACTCCGCCAACAAAAACTCGGGCTGTGTCCCACTGTCACATAGACAAACGAGGTTTTATGATAGTACCGAGCCTTTTATATCCTTGTTGCTAGGGATCCAGGATCAGTGAGAAACCACCAGGCTTGTTTCCCCGACATAGCTAGGTTAAAAGCTCGTAGATCTTTGAAGCCCAATTCCCTAAACTTCTTAGGGATACACAACTTGTCCCATGCTTTCCAGTGGATTCCCCTATCAGTGACTTTACCCCACCAATGTCTGTTCATTGTTATCTGAATAGACAAGCAAACTGACTTAGGGAGAATAAAAACACTCATTGAAAATGTAGGCATAGATTAAGTCACACTTTTCAAAAGTACTTCCTTACCAGCCTGAGAGAGCAACTTTTTATTCCAAGAATTAATTCTCTGTCTAATTTTGTCTTCCACATAAGAGAAAACAACCTTTTTATTCCTTCCCACAAACGAAGGCAGACCCAGATATTTTCCAAAGTTTGGGGCCTGTTCCACCCCCAAGCATCACGCCACTTCCTCCCTTACGCACTCCAGGGCTAAAGCAAATATTTGACTTGTGATAATTGACCAATTGACGATATAGCTTCTCATACCTCGTTAAACATTGTTTCACCACACCGGCCTCCTGGTAGGGGTGAGCAAATGGTCGGTCGGTTACATAACCGACCGAAAAACCGAAATACCGACAGTGCTTTTTGACCTTCGTAACCGACCGAAACCGACCGAAGGTGGCCTTATGACCGACCGATAACCGACCGTCGGTTTTCGGTCGGTTTCGGTCGGTTACCAAAAAACCGAACAAGACAAGAAAAAATCAAATTCCAAAACTGAAAATTAAAAATCAACATATTCATACTGCTAGTCTGCTGTCTGCCCGAGGCAATGCTCAAAGGCCAAAGTTACAAACAATATAAATCCAACAGAAATAGTCCCAAACTAATATAAATCCAAAGTTTTAAACCAAAGTCTCAAACAACATATTGAAATAATCCAACACCAAGTCACCAACAGTCCAATAGTCCACAACTAGTAATATATAAAGATATTAAACATAGATAGTTTCATAGAACATTCTGCCAAAGTGCAACTTCAATTCCTTCAAATCTTCAATTCATTCAACCCTATCAAATGAAATATAATAAAACTATTAGTATTATTACAATTCATATAATAAAACAATTAGTATTATTAATATCAACTATCAAGTGAGCATGATACCTTAAGTCCTTAATAAGTAGAAGTGTAGAACTCTTCCACCTTCTATTGATCAATCACGGGCTCCAAACTAATCTTTGAAAATTCTAAAATCACATCAAATAATTTAAAATAATTAGATAAAGATGAATAAGAAATTATAAGTTTATAACTTGAATATTTGAACACAAAAAATAAAAAGTAAAGAAAGAATTTAGAATGTACCCAAGTCAACTTTATCAATCTCTCCAGTTTCATACTCAATTTCACCATCAATTGAGTATTCAGCTTCATTCCTTAGCCAATCTTGAGCACAAATGAGAGCTTGTACAACTCTAGGAGTTAAAGAACTCCTATAACTATCAAGAACTCGACCACCCGTGCTGAACGCTGATTCAGATGCAACAGTGGAAATAGGTATAGCCATTACATCACGAGCCAAGCTTGAAAGGATTGGAAGTCTATGAGCATTTGTTTTCCACCAATTAAGTATATCAAACTCATCATCCTCACCTCCATTCTCAAGTTGTTCAGCAATGTACTTATCCAACTCTGTGATCTGATTAGCACAACCAATTTGTTCCAAATACTTTAAGAATTCCTTATTAACAGCTTTTGGTTTCCCTTTCTTTGGAGGTTGAGGTATAGAAGGCATGTTCGCACTAACAAGCTCACTTGATTGAAAAGTCTCATTTAGTGAAGATGAAGAAGATTCATGCAACCTCTTGTATTCATTAAACAAATCTGTCATAACTTCTCTAAGATTTTTAGACAATTTAGAGGCTTCATCATCTTCATACATCCTTTTGAAACAAAAATCAGCATAGACATACTTTCTCCTAGGGTCAAGCACAGTTGCAACATACAACAACATATTCATTTTGTCCACATTTCCCCAATACTTGTCAAATTTATCCTTCATTCTTTGTGCCATTGAACTAAATTTTGGATCCTTACTCTTTATCCAATCACGCAAAATAGAATACACTTCACAAATTTCAGGAAAATACGCATTTGAAGTAACATACAATGAGCCAGAAACTTTCACAGTAAGATCATAGAAGTGTCCCAAAAACATGCACAACCTCCTAACATTTTCCCAATCATCATGGTCCGGAATTCCTTCATTATTTCGGAGGTCTTGACTATAATGTGGATCAAACTCCTCAAATCTCTCAAAGGCCCTCTCAAATTTTTGTGCCGAATCCAACATAAGGTAAGTAGAATTCCACCTAGTGCATACATCTAAGCATAACAAAGCCTTGGATTGAATTTTCTCCAATTTAATACATTCTTTAAACTTTTCTAATCTAGATGGTGATTGTCTCACATATCTCACTGCCCCTCTAACACGACAAATTGATTGATTACTTTCTTTCAAAGCATCATTGACAGCCAAATTAACAATGTGGGCAACACATCTCATGTGAAGAAATTTCCCACCTAAAATAGAACTACCCAAATTATTGAACTTCTTCCTCAAATACCCCGTAGCAACATCATTTGAACTAGCATTGTCTACAGTGATAGTGAAAACATTATCAAGTCCCCAATCACGCAAGCATTTCTCAATTGCCTTCCCAATATCTTCCCCCTTATGACTAGAAATTGGGCAAAAATTTATTATTCTTTTGTGCAATTTCCAATTCTTATCAATATAATGCATTGTAAGACACATGTAATTCACTCTTTGCAATGATGTCCAACTATCAGTCGTAAGAGAAACTCTATCACAAGAAGATTTCAAAAAGTTGGACATATTGTTCTTTTCTTCCAAATAAATTTTGTAACAATCTCTAGCAACAGTCCATCTAGATGGCATACGAAACCTAGGACAAGCAGTAAACATGCATTTTTTAAACCCTTTTGCTTCCACAAACCTAAAAGGCAATTCATCAATTATGATCATTTCAGCCACAGACCTTCTAATTGCCGTTGCATCAAACTTCCCATAACTTAAAGACTCCCCTTCTGATGATGGGACAATTAGTTCAGTTTGAGTAGGGTCGATATTATTATGGGGACATTTTGGGCAGCTTCTAATGTGAGCTTTTAATGAGCTTGTGCCATTCAATTTGGGGTCAGCAAAAAGTTCTTTTGCACAATAATTACACCTAGCTTTTTTTTGATGTGCTTCATTATCAAATTTGGTAAAATGCTCCCATACCTCAGATTTTGCCCGGCTAATTTTTCGTTTCTTTGACTTAGATGCACCGGCTGTTTTAGTACTTGCATTTGCATCAAGGCTAACCCCTTCCATTTCAATTGCTTCATCTTCAGAATCATGCTGTTCATGCATCTCAATTGATTGTGTTGACATCTACAATTAATAAATTTTACATGTTAACATTTAACAATTAACACACTGTAAATTACTAAGTTATGTTAACATTCAACATTTAACACATTTAAGTACTTAACACTTAACAGAATAACAGTACACACTGTTAACATTTAACATACTTTCAATTATGTAACAAAATTTAACAGTATGCAGTTTATGTAAAAAAAATTTTAAAGTATGCAGTTTAAACACTTAATACATGTTAACAGTACATGTTTAAACAAAAATTTAAGTACATGTTTAAAATTTAAGTACATGTTTAAACAAAAAATTTAAAGTATGCAGTTTAAACACTTAAACACTTAATTAAAGTATGAAGTTTAATTAACAGTAAAAAAAACTTTAAAATACAAATCAGTACTCACCCCAACCCTAGATTTAATTAACAGTAAAAAAAACCTAAAGTATGTACATCACAAGCAAGTACTCACCCCAAAACTTTAAAATACAAATCAGTACTCACCCCAACCCTAGATTTAATTAACAGTAAAAAAAACTTAAAAACAAAAATTAAAAAAATTACCTTTTTTTTAGAGTAGTGTGGCCGGTGGCGGAGTGTGACGGACTGGCGTCTCACGTCTGGCGGTGTAGCGTCGGAGTTGTGTAAGTGTGACGGACTAGCGTCGGTGTAGCGTCGGAGACTCGGAGTGGAACGTGTAATTGTGTAAAGAAGTCGGAGTGGAACACTGGAAGTCTGGAACCGTGGAATGGATGGAGTGGAACGCCTCTCTGATCTGTGGACTGTGGTTCACTGGTTTGTGGAAGACGAAACTACGAAAGTGAAGAGACGAGAGCCGACTGTGGAGAGCGGAGAGCGAGAGGCGGAGAGTGATGTGAGATGTCTCATGTCTGATGTCTGAGTGTCTGAGTGTGGGAGTGGGGTTTTCTCACCTTAGGGTTTTCTTGGGCTATTCGGTTGTGGGCTTTGGGCTGAGCTTAACAAATAAGTGAATAACAATGGATTATGGGCTATAAATATTATATATCGGTTATCGGTCACCGACCGATAACCGACATCGAATAACCGTTAGATAACCGAAAACCCGAAAAACCGAAAAAATTTTAAATGTAATAACCGTAACCGACCGATAACCGCTTTTTTCGGGCGGTTCGGTTAGCGGTTAGCGGTTTTCGGTCGGTTAACCGACATTTTGCTCACCCCTACCTCCTGGGCATTCGCTTTAAAGAATAATAGGTTGTCATCTGCAAAGAAAAGATGTGAGATAGGAGGGGCCCCCATCGCCACTCTACAACCATGAATAGATCCAGCCATCTGAGATTTCTACAATAACATGGATAGAGCCTCAGCACAAATAATAAACAAATAGGGGGAAAGAGGATCCCCTTGTCTGAGTCCCCTGGTGGGTTCTATCCGCCCACCACTGACGCTATTCACCATCACATTGTAAGAGGCCGTAGTTACACATGTCATAATCAGCTCAATCCACCGCCTATCAAACCCCAGTACCTCAAGCATTCTTTTCAGGAATGGCCATTTCATTCTGTCATAGGCTTTTGCCATATCCAACTTAAGAGCCCCCAAACCTATCAAACCACACTGCTTCCTGTTCAAGAAGTGCCCCACCTCTGCTACAATTAAAATATTATCTGTAATTAGCCTGCCAGGAATAAACGCACTCTGGGATTCCGAGATTAAGTCCCCCATAAGCGGTTTCATCCTATTAGCAATCATCTTGGCCATGACCCTATACAGAACATTCCCTAGGGCAATATGCCTCATATCTGCCACGGTCTCAGGCTCATTTTTCTTCGGGATTAAGATAATATTGGTATCATTCAAACCAACGGGAAACTCGTCCGAATTCAGACAATTGATAAAAAAAAAAAAAAAAAAACAGACACATCCTCCCCCACCACACCCCAAAAATGCTGGTAAAAGCCTGGATTCATTCCATCCAGGCCAGGTGCCTTATCAAGAAACATGGAAAAGACCGTAGACTTAACCTCATCAAAATCATAGGGACGCAACAAAGCAACATTTTGATCATGCGATACTCGAGGGGCAAAATCATCAAATAAAGATCCTCACACACAGAATTACCAGTGGCAAAAATCGTACTAAAGTATTTCAAGATAACAGCATTCATAACTTCCCCCTCAACCCACACCCCATCATCATTCTTAAGTTTAGCAACAAAATTCTTCTTCTTACGAGCAGAGGCATACCTGTGGTAGAATTTCGTGTTTGCATCTACTCCACGGAGCCAGTGCTGCTTCGCTCGTTATCTCCAAAATACATCCTCTTAGGCCTCCAGCTGAGAGATCTGATCATTCAATCGTTGGAACTCGGCCAAGGCAGCCGGATCCCTTCTATCCCTGATCAAACCTTGCTCCTTTCGTAGCCGTTGAATGCGGTCACCAAACTTATGAAAATGCTCACCACCCTACCGCATCAACCTGTCCCCTCATTGTTGCTGACAATTCAGCAACCCCTTAGTCCTCCCTTCGTGCCAGGCAGTCTCAACCACATCCCTACACCCTTCATTTAGGAGCCACTCCATCTCGAACCTGAAGCTTTTCGGGACCCTACCCCTCTGCATATTCTTTGCATTAGCATTGAGCAAGAGAGTCGAGTGATCCGATGTTCGAGTAAGAATGTTCTCCACCCCGGCACCCTCATTCACACCACACCAGTCTACCGATGCCAATACCTTATCAAGCCTCTCTTCCACCCAGTGATCTGTACCACTATCTTTCTCCCATGTATACTAATATCCACTCATGGGCAAATGCACCAAACCACAACTATCGACCACTTCCCCAAACCCGCGAAGGAGACTCACTGGGTGTGAATTATTCCCTCTTTTCTCATGCTGAAAGAGGAGATCATTGAAATCTCCAATTATAACCCAAGGAAGCGGGGACTTACCACTCAATGTCCCGAGTAACTCCCACGAGTCCCTTCTACGACTCCGTTCTGGAAAGCCATAGAAACACGTCATATGCCACACCTTATCAGTCTTCATTCTCGCCTCTACGTCGACATGGTTCTTGGAAAAACTGAGGAGACTAGCTACATTATTTTTCCTCCAAAACAAAGCCAATTCCCCACTCAAACCGGCATTATCAACATAGAACAAACCTTCATACCCAATCCTTACGCGGAGCCTCTCTTCATGCTCCCACCCCACCTTTGTTTCCATTAAAAATACAAAATTTGGCTTCTTACTAGACACAAGGCCTACAACCTCTCGAACTGTTCGTGGATTGCCCAAGCCACGATAATTCCAGCTTAATGTACTCATGATGACGGGCGGGACTAAGAACCAGTTCCCGCCATACACAAGTTTTTTGACATATCAGTCATAGGCACATCTCCCAAGTCCAGTCCCAATCCTTTCCCCGAGGCCTGCCGGCGACGCTTCGAATTAGCCACCACAGCCTCCTCCCCCGACTCCACCATGCTAACTGGACTGCCACCCCGCCCTCCTCTCTTTTCCGGACCTTCCGACGCTACACCCGGCCGACCACCACTCAAGCTATCCTCCCCAACTGGCACAAACCAACTCTCTCCTACCGCCCTCGGCGCTCCCCGGTTTCCTCCAACACGCAAACTATCCTCAATAATCTTTCCCTAGCACGACTAGGGTTCTGCCTCCTTCTCTAGGTTTCAGCTAGGGTTTCCGGTGTTTCCGATAGTTTCTACAGTGGTTTCCACCGATTTTTCTTACCACGACAGCGTGCTTCCCTCTGGTTTGTGAGCAACATGACAACAATGACAATGACGGAGGTTGTGGAGGGTTTGACAGAGAGATGGGCAGATTTTACCCTGGATGATGAGGGCGTGGAGTTTGCGCCGGAAGGGGAGGGCGTCGGCGAGCTGAATGATGGTGGGGAGGAGACCTGGGCGGTGGTGGGCAGGTTTCTCATGACCAAGCAGGTTAAACTGGAGTTCATGAGACAAGTCATGGATTCCGTGTGGCAACCTGCGAGAGGAGTACAGGTAACAGAGGTGCAACCAGAGCTATTTCTGTTTGTCTTTTACCACAAAACGGACGTGGAATACGTTCTAGATGGGGGGCCTTAGGCTTTTGAGAATAACACACTGGTGCGCCGGGAGGTGGTGGAGGGCGCTGTACCGAGGGAGGTGGTATTGAACACGGTTGATATGTGGGTCCAATTGCATGAGTTACCATTGGGGTACACGACTAATACAGTGCTAGAGCAGGCTGGTAACTTTCTGGGTTCGTTTGTGAAGCATGATGAGAGGTTTGCGGGAGCCCCGTGGTTAACCTTCTATAGAATACAGGTAGCTATTGCGGTTGATAAGCCGCTGCGACGACGTATGAAGTTGGTTAAAAGAGACAAGTCGATAAGTTGGGTGACCTTTCGGTATGAACGGCTACACAAATATTGCACATTCTGTGGCATGATGGGTCATGTGCATACCTTCTGTCTGAGGGAACGAGAGAGTCGAATGCCGGCAGACTTATTCCCGTTCGCAGATTTATTTCTGATCAACTTTAAATCCAATACATTCACTAAATTTTAACTTGCAATATTTATTCAAATAGTAATATATGAAGAAGAATGTTATAAAATAATTTCTTTAATTATATATTAAAAATCATATGTTATTGTGGGGTTATGGTCCCCGGTCGTCCAAAAATATCACCAACTCTTGGCTCATCTTTATCGGAGGGGATGTAATCAGAAAGGAGGCAAGATAGATCTAATTGGCAAATTATACCATGGACCATGATCTACTTTGCACTATCGGCATTCAGATTATTTGTTGTAATTAATTTATTATGTGTTTACAGTTAACATATTATGTGCTTGTAAATAAATTGAATGAACATAATACGATAATTATAGACACATAATATTTGCTTGTAATTAACAAATTATGTGTCTTTAATTTATTTACAAGAGGCACAATTTATTAACTGAAGACACATAATATATTAATTACACAATTTTTCACAATGTAAGATGGACATTGGTCCATGGTATAAGAATATAACTGGGCCCAATAACATTACCCCACGAAATGATTACAGAAGGACTACGCCGAACACGACAAATTCCAATAAGGTATATGTAGTAGCTTTTCTCATCTTCATTGCGATCTTCTCATCAACTTATCTAATCTTTGTTTTTCTTCTCAGTCTCTCCCATATTTGTTTTATCGAGTGTATTCTCAGAGTTTTTCCGACCATGGATCAATCAATAGATAGAAGCAACCAGAGTTCAATAGTTGTGTGGATCATTTATTTCATTTAATACACACAGTAATTTCATTTTAGGATTTTATAATTATGTCGTCTAGAAAATATTCATTTGGGTTTGAGAAGCGTAAAAAGAAAAGAAGAATTGAGCAACTAACTCAATCTCAAAAGGGAACTCTTGAAAAATTCATTACAAAAGAAACTCAAATAGATGTGCAAAAAGATGATGCCAAGGAAAAATCGTTAGATACTAATCTTCATATAGAAGATCAAGATGATTGTGAGATTGGAAAAAATTTAAATAATAGTGTACACAATGATGATATGTATCACTGTGACAATGAATAATAAAAATGTTGATAGTTGTTTAGATGATGTTGGTCACAATGATAATCTAAATCATTTGTTTTTATTTGACATATATGATCCAAGAAATTGAGATGTCCTTGATACTAAATTAATAGATATTCATGTGAAAGATGGTCCTAAAAGAGATTTATCAATAAATAGAGGCCCTAAAGATAAATTCTCTAGGAAAAGGTGTTTTGGTCAATGAAGGTTTTAGGGACTGGACACATCTTGGTGTTAGATTTAAAGAGCATGAAACGAGTGTAGATCATGACTAATATGACAACTTGGATGAAGTTACGTCTTAGATTACAAAAACATGAGACAATTGATAAAGTGGCTCAAGAACAACTTTTGAAAGAAAAAACATATGGGAGGAAAGTACTATTTAGGATAATTGCAGCTGTGAAGTATCTTTCAAATATAACTTGGCATTTCGTGGAACAAGTGAGAAGTTTGGTGGGTGATTTTGCATCTAAATGTGCACGACGCATGTCACTTTTTAAATGAAATTTTAGATTTATTTTTATACAATATTTATATTTTGAATTTTCGACACAACTTTTTGAACAACTATTATTTATATATACAAATTATTTTTTAAAAAAACAGGGGGCCAATTTAAGATATTGCACAGGACCCCATTTTTTGTTGGAACGACCTTGAATTCACATTAGACAGAGGTGATTGAATTACTATGAATGATCCAATTAATGAGTTAAGGGAAGAAGTGAATGAATTGTCACAACAATTCAACAATTTCATTTGAGAGAGATATTATTGTAAAAAGATATTGTTGGTAAATGGAATCAAGGTTTAAAAAGGCGCTTCTGAGACGTGACTAAGTGTGAGGCGCATGCATATAGCAATGAGGCGTACGCCTCTTACGCAAGATTAGAGGCGTACACGCCTCAACCGTCTGAGGTGAATAGGTTAGCCCAAACATTTTTTTAGAGCCCAAATTATTTTTTAAAGGCCAATAAAAAAGACCCAACTCCAATAGGAAATATACCCAACCCTAATTTGATTAAAAATATTAGAAGAAGTCTGAAAATAAGAAGTGAACCCAGTGATCCTCCTGCTGTGAGCTGCGCGAGAAGCTTGCAAGTTGCGACGCGATTTCCACTCTCCGACAACCTCCACCCTCCGACGACCTCAGGTAAGGCCTTGTTTTCTTACTTCTTTTGTTCATTTTGTAATTCTTTTTGTATGTATGTTGTTAGCCTGCTGTTACAGAGTGTATATGTGCGTGTGTGTGTGTGTATATATGTATATATATATATATATATATATATATATATATATATATATATATATATATATATATAGTGTGCCACATTGCCCACACTGCCACTTGGCAGTAGGTAGTGAGTGTCTGTGGCAGTATGGAATTTTTTTAATATTAATTTGTTTGAATATTATTAAGTATTTGTAGGTTGATTGTTTATAAGAATGGTGAATCATTCAAAGAATAGTAGTGCGGATAGTGGTTCATGAAATCTTGGGGCGATTACGGGTGCGAAAAATAAAAAAGATCCGGCTTGGAACCATTGTATTGAATTAGTCCATGAAGGTCAAGAAAAGAAGCCATATAAATATGTCACATATAATTATTGTGAGAAAGTTATCAAATTAAATGGGAAGTGTCAAGGATGAAACATCATCTTGTCATGACAAGAAACAATGTTAAATCATGTGCTAATGTACCGGAAGTAGTTAAGCAAGAATTTCTTGATTATTTAAACAAAGTTACCGCCAAAAAAGAATTTAGCACATATGTAGTTTTGAGCAATGTGTGGAAGTTTGCTCACTCTTTGGAAGTGGGAAGGAAGGCGAGGATGGAGACAATGTGGCTTCCGATGGTTCTATTTCTAATAGAGGTATTTAGGGGTCTATGGATAGATATATGCAAAAGGAAATGCTAGTGGCTTTGACACCCCGAAATCCAAATTCAACTTAGGGATTAATTAAGTAATTAATCCTATTTCAATTGATGGTTTAATTCCTAAAAATCCTGAAAATTCAATAGTCGGGGACTAGTAATTGACTAGTTAACCCCAAAGTCAAAGTTGTACCTTAAGCTTTATAGAGAGTTCCCTTGTTCCCTTATATTTCTTTATGTTAGTAAGGGTATTCTTGACCTTTCACTTGGTGTTAGTATTGTAACCTAACCTAGTAGACCACCTTCATTCTTTCCTTACACTTTCTAAAAATCTAGCTGCACCTTCTCTCTAAAAAGGTAGATAGCTTTTCTTCCAAGCCAAGTTGGAGCCTTGCCAAAACTTCAAGAGTTGCTTCCAAGATTCAACCTTTCATATATTTGGACATCTAGGAGGGTAAGATCTAAGTTCATCTTGTGTTTTTAGTTTTATCTTAGGTGTCTTTTCTTAAAGATAGGATCATTATCATCTTTTGGTATGTTCTTGAAGTGGGTTTGGAAAGTGAGCCTTGAGAGGAGCTTGTTGAGGTGTAAAGTGAAGCCTTTAGTCTACAAGAGGTAACCCATGCTCTACAAAATCTATTTTGCCTACCTATATGTGATTTATTGGATTCTACACGTGATTTTGCTATGAAATGTGAGTGTCTATGCATTGTCTTGTGAAAATGCATATCTAGAGCTTGTGTTTAGGGTTCTTGTATGCCATTGCTTGGCTATTCCTTTGATTCAAGTCACTTTGTTGTATTTGGTGAGATTTGGCATGTTTTGGACTTGAATTTGAGTTTGGAGATGAAAATCCCCGAAGGGATTGTTTTGGTACAGGCACTGTTGCAAAAATCGCGCCTAGGTGCCGATTAATCGGCGCTAGGCGCCTGACCTCCTAGGCGGCCTAGGCGCCCGGCTAGGCGCTCTAGGCGCCCGCCTAGGCATTCTAGGCGCCCGCCTAGGCGCTCTAGGCGCCTTAGGCAGTCCCCAGGCGCCTAGAGGGCGCCTAGCGATTTTTTCAACATTGGGTACAGACGTGTACCCGCGGGGGGAACAGCGGGTAGGGGTCCAACCCGCCGCCCACCCGCGGGGTACAAAGGAAATGGAGGCCTGTACCCGCGGGTGGAACCACGGGTAGGGGCCTACCCGTGGGCCTACCTACGGGTACATGTTTTGATGATGGCGGGGATTTGTTCCCCGTGATTCTTTTGACTCGGTATTTGGTCTTTTGACTTCCCGATGTTCTTTTGTGGAACTATTTGAGTGTCTTCTTGATGTTTCGTATGTCTAGAACTATGTGGTAGGAATCCATGTAGGTTTTGGTGTCTTGAATCGTGCTAAGTGTTCAACATTGTGTTTCGTTGAACCGTGATGAGTCTTGTGTGTTCTTCGGAACTACCTTTGGTTTACCCGTTTGATGAGCATGCTAGTTCGGTGTTTAAATGCTAGTGTGTGTGTTGTTTGTACCTTCCGATTGGTTGATGATAAGTTGTGTTATTCATCGTTGTTGTTGTTGGACTGTGATCCACTCCTTGATTGAGTGTGGTTTCATATCTTCGTTGTGATCCGTTGATTGATTCCTGTTGTGGTGTGATTTGTGTGTGGCTTTACCTGGATTGCACGATTAGTGGTATGAGACACTAGTCACCAAGGTATTTTAGTGGTCCTCGTGGTGGCCGTGACGCGATTATGGAGTTTGTGGCCTTTGTGTAAGGTTCACGTGTGTTGACTCAAAGTATTTTGTCAAAGTTATGTGCAAAAAGAATTCCAGTTCTATAAAGGAATATCAGTACTAAGAGGAATAGTTATTGAAGAATACTAGTTCTAAGGGGATTTGTTGTTGAAGATTTTCTAGTTCTATTTTGATTAGGAATAGTTTGTTATTCACGAATCTGTTAGGAATAGCTACTATAAATAGGGGATGTCCTTTATTGTAGACCTCAAGCATTCAACATCTAATTGTGAGGTACGAGAGTCTTTGAGAATAGGATACTAAATTCCCCTAGAAAGTAGTACATGTGTTTAGGTTTCAATAGTTTGGTAGGAAAGATCATTCTATTGTGTAATCTCAGGTTCCAAACAGTGTACTTTAAATATTGAGCTTTTAGTGGATTTAGGCAAGTTCTCAAATTGAGAAGTGCCTCGCAGATTAGGGTTGTTTGCCTGAACTGCGTTACAGATCATTTGTGTTACAACGTCAGTTTCAACATCACTGTGTGCTGCGCTTTACAAATTTTCAATTGGTATCAGAGCCAAACTGCTTAAATTATTAGCAGGATCCTAATGGAGTTTCCCAGAGAAGGACTGTCAAGCACCAGGCCCCCTGCTCTCTTTGGTACAAATTTCTCCTACTGGAAAGCTAGAATGAAAATCTATATTTTGGCACAAGGAGAAGGAGTTTGGGAAGCCGTTGAGAAAGAATGGAAGAATCCAGTTGATGATAAAGGTAATCAAAAACCTAAAGCAGAATGGAATGAAGAAGAGCGAAGAGAATATAATTACAATTCAAAAGCAATGAATGCCATATATGGAGCGGTAAGTGAAGATACTTTCAAACTAATCGCTACCACTGGCATAGCTAAAATTGCATGGGATATACTATGTGATCATCACGAAGGAAATACTTCTGTTAAGCAATCCAAGCTGCAAATGATACAAACACAGTTTGAGAATTTAAAAATGGAAGAAGATGAGGATATCTCACAGTTTAGTGCAAGAGTTTTAGGGATTGCTGGAGATGCGTTTAACCTAGGCGAACCTATTCCTGAACCTAGGCTCGTCAAAAAGGTCCTACGTTCCTTACCTGAGAGATTTATGATAAAGGTTACAGCCATCCAAGAAAACAAAGATCTAAACACCTACAAACTCAGTGATCTAATGGGAAATCTTCAAACATATGAGCTTGAGATATTGCAAAAAGGGAAAAATAATGACAAAGGAATTGCGCTCCAATCAAAGCAGAAAGAGAGTCCAGAAATTGATACTGAAACCATGGAACAATCAATTGCTCTCCTAACAAAGAATTTCAACAGAGTTCTCAAAAAATTCAACAAATTTAGAAGCAAAAGTGCTTCAATCAATCAAGGGAACTTCCCAACTGGACAAAATCAATCTATTTCAAAAGGAAGGGAGAGTCTAAAACCTGAAGGAATTCAGTGCTATGAGTGCAAAGGGTTTGGACACATCCAGTCAGAATGTCCAACATATTTTAAAAGGAAGAACAAAACATATGTGGCAACACTAAGCGATGACTCAGATAGTGAAGAAGACACCAACACTAATTTCGTAGCATTCACCGCAAATCATGAGAATGACAACGAAAACGAAAATGATATGCAAGAACTGCTAGAGTCATATACCCAATTGTATGCTAAATGGGAACAAATCATCAAAGTGAATCTAGAGCTCATGCAAGAAAATCAGTTTCTAAAAGGTGAAAAAGATAGAGAAGAAAAGCGCCTCAAAGAAACTCAAAATGAATTATTAGAATCTAAAAACAGAGAGGCCAAACTGCTACAAGAAATCAAGGCACTAGATGGAAGGCCTAGATCTCCAAATCCAACGTCCAGTGAAAGCCACTCTTCTAAAAATCCTGAGGTGTCACAACATCACTTTCAACACCGAAGGAGAATCAGATGTTATTACTGCCACAAATTGGGACACATAAAGGCATACTGCTTCAAAAGACAAAATGATCTCTATGACAGACAAAACAACAGAGATTGGACAGTACAAAGCAAAAATAACAGCAAGAAAGTATGGGTAAGAAAGGATCAAACACAAGCTGTTGCGTATACCTCAGAAACAAGCCAAGAACAAAGTGTTTGGTATTTTGACAGCGGATGTTCAAGACATATGACAGGAAATCCACATTATCTTGAGAATATCCAGTACAAAAATGAAGGGCATGTCACTTTTGGAGATGGAGGAAAAGGACAGATTATCGCAAGTGGTACCTTGAATGTCCATGGACTGCCCAGATTACCAAGCGTCTTTTTGGTACAAGGACTCAAAGCAAACCTTATCAATATAAGTCAACTGTGTGATGATGAACTCAAAGTAGAATTTTCCAAAGAGAATTGTAAAGTCTACAACCAAAAACATGAATGTGTTATGATGGGGAAAAGATCATCTGATAAAAGCTACACATGGGATAGTGATCTAACCTGTCATTAATCTACCATCAATCAAACACCACTGTGGCATCAACTAAGGAGGAGAAAGACAGAGACCAAGGTGTTTGCCAAAAATTTGACAAAGGGGGAGAATGTTGACTCAAAGTATTTTGTCAAAGTTATGTGTAAAAAGAATTCCAGTTCTATAAAGGAATATCAGTACTAAGAGGAATAGTTATTG
This sequence comes from Ipomoea nil, assembly GCF_001879475.1. NCBI lineage: Eukaryota > Viridiplantae > Streptophyta > Magnoliopsida > Solanales > Convolvulaceae > Ipomoea > Ipomoea nil. The sequence goes on from NW_017617070.1 coordinate 4,752,376, forward strand.
AAGAATACTAGTTCTAAGGGGATTTGTTGTTGAAGATTTTCTAGTTCTATTTTGATTAGGAATAGTTTGTTATTCACGAATCTGTTAGGAATAGCTACTATAAATAGGGGATGTCCTTTATTGTAGACCTCAAGCATTCAACATCTAATTGTGAGGTACGAGAGTCTTTGAGAATAGGATACTAAATTCCCCTAGAAAGTAGTACATGTGTTTAGGTTTCAATAGTTTGGTAGGAAAGATCATTCTATTGTGTAATCTCAGGTTCCAAACAGTGTACTTTAAATATTGAGCTTTTAGTGGATTTAGGCAAGTTCTCAAATTGAGAAGTGCCTCGCAGATTAGAGTTGTTTGCCCGAACTGCGTTACAGATCATTTGTGTTACAACGTCAGTTTCAACATCACTGTGTGCTGCGCTTTACAAATTTTCAACGTGTTTATTTCTGGGATAACATGTGTTATCCAGGGCATGTGTTGCCATGTGTGATCGGTACCCTCGTGTACTATGAAATTGGTGGTTTTGTTGGAGGGACTGTTGGAGGGGGAACGACGGTTCCCGGAGGAATAAGGTTGGACTTGGTGTACAGGGGTCCTGGAGGTAAAAGGTTGGAACTAGAAATAAGGTTGGGGGTAGCCATAAGGTTGGAACCGGGCATAAGGAAGGCATATCAACTCGTGATGGGTGATGTCACGAGGGCTTGTGTAGCCGTTGTTGTGAGTTCTCTTCTTGTGACGCGTGTAGTCAAAAGGCATGTGTTGTTGTTGGTCTTGTCTTTATCCTTTTGAGTTGTTGTTGTCCTTTGTGGTCTTGGGATGTGTTCCCGTGTTCTTGTTGAGAGCGTGAGTCTTGTGTTGACTATTACTCTTGGTTTTGTACTTATATATATGTATTCCGTTTCGAAAATGGCTTTACAAACTTATATCTTATCTATGTATGATATTTCACATGTATTGGTGGGTTACCAGCATTATTCGCTGACCGGGCGTCGTCCCATGTTTTATTGTGTTCTTTCAGGTGATGTCTAGACGAGTGCGCGGTCTAGTGCTTGCTAGTATAGCTTCTCCCTTTCGTTTTTTGGCCTGTGTGCCAGCTTAGATGTAGAACTTTGAGACAATGGGTTTAGATGTAAACATTGCAAATGTTGCCGGTGTGTTCATCCTTTTAGTGAACGTGGCATAACACCCCGTGTTCCAGATTACGTCTATCTATCTTTCAGTCTTCCGCTGTGTTTGTTGTTTAGTTCAGTTATCTGCATGTTTAAGGCTTTTAAATAGCATGTCTTTTAAGGGGGTGTTACAGTGGTGACCAACCAACCACTATTGCACCTCAAAATGCAAAAGAACTACGCCAACAAGTCTATTTAGATACTGAGGATTTTTTTTTTTATGAAGATGCAATACCTTTTAATGTGGCAAGGAGTCCTTCGTTTGTTAACATGCTTCGGTCGGGTTGTGCATATGGTCGGGGACTTAAGCCTCCCAGCATATACGGGCTTAGGACATGGATTTTGAAGGAAGAATTGAAAACAACATAAAGATTTGTTAAGGACATTAAGAGTACATGGCCATTTACTAGAGTTTCAATCATGTCTGATGGTTGGCAAGATATTAGACATAGGAGTCTAATTAATTTCCTTGTCAATAATCTTAGTGGCACAATTTTTTTGAAATGTGTTGATGCATCCAAGCATGTCAAAGAGGCTAAATTGTTGTTTCGGTTGCTTGATGAAGTTGGAGAAGAAATTGTGGTTCAAGTGATAACGGATAATGCAAGCAACTACCGGGTAGCGGGGTTAATGGTTATGGAGAAAAGAAAGCATTGATACTGGACTCTATGTGTTGCACATTGCCTTGATATAATGCTAGAGAAAATTAGAGAGCTACCACAACACATAAATGCTTTGATCAATGCAAAGAAAGTGAGCAACTACATTTATAATCATTCTTGGATTTTGAGCTTGATGTGGCAATTCAGTAATAGAGAGCTTATTAGGCCAACAACCATTAGATTCGCCACTGCATATTTGACGTTGCAAAGTATTTATCAGGTGAGGCAACCATTGGAAGCTATGTTCACTTCTGAAAAGTGGACAAAGAATAATTATGCAAGAAAAGTTGATGGGAAAGAAGTTCGAAAAATAATTATGAAGGATAACAACTTTTGCCCTATTTTGATTTATGCTATCAAGACTACAAAATCTTTTGTTGAAGTGTTGATTCTAGTTGATGGAGAAAAAGAGTCTGCTGTGAGTTTTCTTTATAATGCTATGGATGAAGCCAAAGAAAAGATAGCAAAGAATTTGGGTGGAGAAGAAAAAAGATAGCAAAGAATTTGGGTGGAGAAGAAAAAAGATTACAAGGAGATATGAGATATCATTGATGAAAATGAGATTTTCAGATGCACCAACATTTGCATGCAGCTGCCTACTATCTAAATCCCCGTTGCCATTATTCTCCTGATTTTTCTACACATCCAGAGATCAAGCATGGGTTATTCAGTTGTTTAGACAAGCTCATACCCAATAGAGATGAAATGTAGAATACGGCTTGCATCAAAATCATCAAAGTTCCTGTGAATAAGCTCTTCATTCCAGTTAATACCATCCATATTTATAAGATAAGCTACATCCCAATCATTTGCATGGTGGGTGGGTGGGTGGGTGGGGGGTGGGGGAGGGATTGCGTTGATAAAAGGTTGGTTATTATCCAATAACCAAGGTCAATTCCAGATTTGGTTTGCTTTACCATTACCTATTCTGATCCCCATACCATTACTATAAGTTAACCGTAGTAACTTTCTTTCAATCAGAACTGGTGTATTCCTTTTATGATTTTCTTACTATTTTCGTGAACTTAACTTAACCGATTATGCGATTAACAAGTACTTTTCCAAAGATTCTTGATAATACAAATTGTCATTTACTTCACTCTTCAAGTGATTCATGATACTGTGTCGTGCTTCCATTAGCATAAGGTCTTAACTATCCTTGCTACTTTACCAATTTGTTGCTTACTTCTTATTAGTCTTGTTTACTTTCTCTACTTCAAGAGGATTCACACACGATAATTACGTTCATACTCCTTCACTACACTTTAAGTACTTGCCCACTCTAGTTGGCATTGCCAACCTACAAGTCTCTCTTTTTCTCAAATCTTTTCCAAGATTTCTTATGTTTCAATAAACTTCGACTTTGGTTTCTCCCTTCTTACTAATCTTTACCACTTCTTTTCAAACGAAATTCTTGGCAATATTTTCTTTCTCCCCTCAACCAACGATACATCCCTTCAAAATTCTTCTATGCAAATTCTCATTCTTATTCAAGAAGTTCAACGATTGAACTAATCCTTTAAGTTTACTTCTACCAGTCTAAGTCTTTAATCATTCCATCATTCTATCATGAATTCAACTACCTCTTGTTTCATTCTCATTACTGTAATTCTTCCTTAAGTTCTCACATATCCATAAATCTACATTCTTTTACTTGCTCCTTCTTACTTAATCCATTCCTTAGTTTCTTCACACTTCATAGGATCTTATGACTTATGTACAACATTCTTCCTATACTCTCACATCTCATGGTCTGATGTAATTAGTCATCATCTTAAACTTCTCTCCTTCGGAGTTCACAACTCTTAGCTCATCTCTTCCTTATCTCCTTAAAGATAGAAGGAATTGTCTTACTTTTGAGTAACCCAATCTTAAGTTTGTCATCATCTTAAACTTCACTCCTTCGGAGTTCACAACTCTTAGCTCATCTCTTCCTTATCTCCTTAAAGATAGAAGGAATTGTCTTACTTTTGAGTAACCCAATCTTAAGTTTCAATTCTCTATGTTTCTAGTTCAACTTTTATTCTTTGAGTTTAACCTTTAAAGGTCTCTTCACTATCAATCCAAGGGCATAAAAGTCACAGAAAGTTGAAATTCCAAAATCAACTATGTTACTTAAACAGGTATGGTGTTCATTAGGAGTGTACATATCTCCACGCCGTTAACCTTCACTTGAGCTCCCCACATCAGCTGATTACCACTACCACTACTTTGGTCTTGATTTTTCTTTCTACTTCCCATTGTTCTTGTACCGTCGTGGTTGTCCTTTTTTCCACCCTTGTCATTCATGTTTCCAGACTGGTTACTGTAAGATCTTTTCTTCAGCTGACGTCCACTCTCGTTAGGTCCTTGACTTAAGGCATTCCTTTTTTTATTTGCGTAGCATTCAAAGGCTCGGTGCCCAACCTTTCCATACTTGAAGCACCTGATCGGGTCCCCTCTACAGTTGGTTCTTGGGTGATCCTTCCTGCATTTCTTGCAATAGTAGTGTCTTCTTCTATTCTTATTCTTCCTTACTACACTTGTGCCTTGACTTGGGCGATCTTTCCCGTCCACCGTGCCATAGTTTCCTTGAGAACTCTTGACTTGATCATGATGGCTAAGTTTTGACTTCTTCTCTACTTGTTTCGCGTCTTCCTTAGTTTTTTTCTTGTCTTGGCTTCGCGTGCTTTCTTGAATCGGATGTGCCCCGAGGGCAGGAAGGTCCATTCCATGAATGCTCTAAATCCAAACGTTCCATCTTGGCTCCATTACGATACTACATGGACAACACTTAATCACTAACGTTTGTCTCATTCTATCTCTTTACGCGCAACAAAAGCACCCAAACAGGATGCAAGAATAACTCTTATACTTGTCACACAACTTTCTACTTTGAACTTTCAACTTCTAACTTTTAACTTCTAACTTTCAACTTTTAACTTTTCTTTTCTTAAGGTAAGGCTCACAACAAGTAAAGCACACAAACAAACATAAGTATAAGCTCATATACTTATTATAACTTTTAACAACTTTCTCAAAACTTTGCTTTCAAATTTTAACTTTCAAAGTCTCAACTTCTAGCTTTCTTAGCTTTTCACTTTCAACTTTCACTTCTACTTTCAACTTTCAAACTCTTGGTTTTTCACTTTCAATTTCTCACTTTTAACTTCTCTACTTTACTTTCAAAAGACAAGCAAGTTGCACTTTAAACACATTGATAGAGCACATAAACAATTAAACAAGCGTAAGGAAACTCACAACCTCACCGCGTTCCTAACTGATACTTAGAGTTTTTCTTAACTCTGATTCTCATACTTAGTCACTGAACTTAGAGTCTTTCTCATCTCAAATCTCATATCTTAGATTTCTTTCCTTATCTTATCCTTCCTAGGATTTCACTTAAAGTTCTCTTCTTAACTTGTCCCTACTAGGACTTTCACTTAGAGTTTCTATACTCAATCCTATGGGTCAAACTTCCTAAATTCCCGCGGTTCGTACCGCTCTGATACCAACTTGTAACACCCCACTTTTCTTAAACATTATTAATAGACTTAACCTTGAAAGATAAACTAAGCCAGCGGAATAAACTTACCAAACAAACTTAATAGAGGTGTCACCGCCACATTCACCCTTCATGGTGATTGCACAGGCAAAGGTTAAACAAACTAAATCATTCAAGTCTTACTAACATCAAACACACTAGGGGAATAGACCCCGGTGTCTAGCACCATAAAAAAAAAAAAGGGTAAGTCAACTACAAATCTCAAAAACAACCAATGTCAAGAGTTTAGACTACAACTAGCTATCTATGATAATCTAGTCTAACTCGTACTCTCTTACGAACTGGGTCTACCTGAAAGGGGTTAACAAACAACAAGTAGAAAACAAACTCGTTAGCACGAAGCTAAGTATAATGTCACTCAACCTTGTAAAGTACTATAGTATATACTTTTGAAAAACATTTGCTTCACATACTTAAATCAAGTATTCTCAATCACTTAAGCAACAATTAAACATGCTCATCAGGGTTTCTATATGCTTGCAACCTAAATATCAAATATGCATGCTTTCTCAATTACTTAGCTTATCAACAATCTCCTGCATGCACATACTTATCTTATCATGGCGATATACACTAATCATACTCAACTTGATAGTTAATAATATACTTAAGCTTTAACAAGCAATCTCATGCTAACATATATCTCAACAAAAATCTCATATCATCATATATCTCAATGAACAATATCATGCTATAATACATCACATTAAGCAATCTCATGCTATCATATAACTAAATAAGCAATCTCATGCTATCACATAACACAATAAGCAATCTCATACTATCATATACTCAAAAAGCAATCTCATGCTATCGCATAACTCAATAAGTAATCTCATGCTATCATGTATTCAATAAGCACTCTCATCCTATCATATAACTGAATAAGCAATCTCGTGCTATCATATACTCAATATGCAATCTCACGCTATCACATAACTCAATAAGTAATTTCGTGCTACCATATACTCAATATGAAATCTCATGCTATCATTTAATCTCTAAGCAATCTCATGCTATCATATATGAATGGAAGACAATATAATGTCATGCTTCTTATCTCACTTTCATGCAACACGTGCAAATCATTTAATCATGCAATAAGATGAACATGATGCTTTAGTATAAGTATAAATAGATATACATATACACTCTCACTATTAAAAAGAAATACTTTTTTCTGTGGAGGTTTCTTAGAGTCACAATAACTCGCTTTACTTCACTTTCTCTAGAGTCACATTGACTCGCTTTCTTTAGAGCCGCAATGATTCGCTTTCTTTAGAGCCACAATGACTCGCTTTCTTTTCTTGTGCGAGGCAGGTACTCTGCCGTAGTGAAGCCCTAGCGTACGGTGCAATCTCATGCATCCGCCACATCCGTATCTATGGAACCTCTAACTCGTGGGGGAGGTAGGACATTCACGACTCGTGAATGGACCTATACATGCTCGGCAATCTAGCCGGCTTATTACTCAACTCGCCCACAGAACCACTATCATGGTTATTAATCTTTCTTTCTTGCTTGCTTTCTCTGTGGAATCATGTATCGTACTTTTAGTTTGCACACCCCCTGACCGGGATTCCAAGCCCGGTGGGTAGTATCCAACCTAGTAACTCGGGAATATCAACCTCGTTACATGGTAAATCTGTCGGCTCGCAATGTCCGTTTCTTTTCTCAAACTTTCTTGCTTTCTCTTTTCTTCCGAGAGGACATAGTCCTAACGGTCCTCCAAAAATCTATTTTCCTTACAATAGATAGTTAATCTATATATCTCATGCAACTTCTTTTCTTATGCAACAATCTGTACTTATGTAAGCCCATGCACATAAATCTCAAACAAACTTCTCTTTCTCACAAATTGGAAATCAAATTATCATGCAACTTCTCAATGCAAGTAGATAATGATTTTCCAAAATAGATATAGGTTTTTGAAAATAGTACTTAGGCTCACACTGGCCACTTATGCACCTTTTAAAAAAATATAGTATGCTCAAATATGCACTTTACTGTAAAATATGCTTCAATTCTATTTGTACTGTGAACTCTCAACAATTGTCTAAACATGCTTATAAATCATTGTTGAGAGTTCAGAAAATGGAGAGGCAAATGAGCATGTTTAGATGGAGAGGCAAATGAGCATGTTTAGATCAACTATAGAGCTCAGAAAATGGAGAGGCAAATGAAGAGGATCAGGAGAAACAAGATGAAATGGTTTTATTTATATAGGTGCAAAACCCTAGGTAGATCACCAATGATTGGTTGATGGCAAAATAGTAATTTGGTGGTGTAACACCCCAAAATTTTGAAACTTTTAAAACTTATATAACAAAAGTCAATTCTCATTAAATCCCAAAACAGAGTAGTACTAAACATACGAGTGTGGGGTGCTATGCCACATATGAGCTGGAGAACTCAGATGCACAGGCTAAACTAACTAAATATCCTCAATACATCATCATGGCACGCAGGCCGAAAGGAAAACTATCTATCTACTCCAAGCTCTTCTAGCGCGCTCTGGGGGCTAATCCTCTGTGCCTGAAAGCCAAATATATCTGTTCAGCGAATGATGCCGGTAACCCACTCCAACGCGTTGAAATATATTATAGCTAGATATATATAGATATATGAAAATCATTTTGAAGCAGGAAGATATATGCTTAAGAGACTCTAGTTTTAAAACCAGGAATGGACTCAGCAAATAGGGGTAAGCACAATAATCAATAATAACAGTTAAGGAGAATCATCATAAAGAATACGCAACTAAGGTCACAGTCTATTTCCACATCATTCATATCATCATTCAATCATCATTTGTAACACTCAATCACACTGAGCTGGCGCCACGGGACCAATCGCATGCCCCAAACATGAGGGTTAGCGCATATAGCACTAACACGGCCCCACAGCACCCTACCTCATACCGCAGCATGAAGGGAGTTGATCGCAACCAACCCTTTAAAGACCGCTGACGAACTCAACATCGGACCACAATCCTACACACCGCTGACGCGCCCAGTCAGTGGACTGTGATCCCCTTTACAAGGGGGGACATACGATCCTACACACCGTTGACGGGCACAGTCGGTGGACCGTAGCGGATCAAGCCCTACACATCGCTGAGGGACTCAGTCGATGGGCGAAGATCCTCGGAGACTACGACCCTACACACCGCTGGCCCATCACTCGGTGGATCGCAGCCAGCCGTAGCCCTACACACCGCCTGATTTCTCAAGTCGGTGGACTACAGCCTTCCTTGGGTTTATTGGCCCTACACACCGCCTGGCGCGTCCAGTTCGGTGGGTCATCATACCCGAGGCCCATGTGGACCGCAGCCCAAGAAGTGAATCACTGACCGCAGCCAGGAGGATGAACCGCAGCTCATAAGTAACCAACAGTGGACCGCAACCCTATATAATATTTATATACCTGACCGATCGCAACCGGCCTGGTTAACAGTTGGGATGGTTCTCAACCCATCCAACTGCCCGTATAGCCAATTTGATCGCAACCAAATTGGGGAATCATGCATCACATAACACACAATAGCACATAGTAGCACATAATAGCACATTAGGAAGGAGAAGACACATAAATAAGCTTACGTGTGATCATTCACATACTAAGAATAGTCCTAAGGGGTTCATACGACTTCCACCTAGGTCAACGGGTTACCGATTCGACTAGCATGCAATCCCTAAGACTCTTTTATCCTACGAACGGTACCCAAAATATCAAACTAGACTCAGGCACGACAAACGGGGTCCGTTGGGACACCACGGGGGAATGGGGAACGTCAAACGGGGAAGCCGAAGACCCGGGGTGGGCACGGACCAGCGGGCAGCCGGTGGGTGGGGGTCACCCGCCGGCTGCCCGCCAGAGATCATCGCCCGGGCAGCGGGTTGCCGGCGGGCGAACGCTTGCCCGGCGCCTGCCCGCTGCCCGGCGATGATTTTCGGGCAGTGGGTAGGTGGCGGGTACCCCTACCCCCCACTGACTCTTTCATCACAATTACGTCCCGGGATCTTTTGTGGAACCCGAAACCATGCTTAGACACTTTTAAACGCAATTAACGACACCACGTAGGCAATTAACGGATCAAAAGCAAGAATCACGTATAACTCATCCTATTATGACTTCTAAATATAAACAACACCCGAACATGCGAATTCCCACCCAAATATATATCAAGAACATTATAACACAAATTCCCAATCCACCCTAGGGCTCTAATCCCTCCCAAATCATCAAAATCACAATTTATCTTTAACATCAAGAAATATTAAGATTTGTCAAGAATCATCACATCAATATCAAGAACCTCTTTTCAATATAAAGATCATCAAGATTATCAAGAGTACACATAAATCATCTTATCAATCATCAAGAATATATCACAATAGCCTGGAGGAATTTAATCAAGACACAAGCATATAGAAGGAGGCCAAGGAAGGAGTTTATAGCGAAGAAAATAAGTTTTGTTGAGACATGGGTTACCTCTTAGCCTTAATTAATTTCCTTGGCTATAAAGGGTCTTTCTTTAAGATTTCTTCTTTCTTGATTTCTCCTAAGGGAATTCTTGGAGCTTCTTGTGTGGTGAGAGATTATTGTGGTGTGAGTTCTAGGTGTCTCCTATGTCCCTATTTATATATCTAAGAGTCCTACTTAGGATCTAAATGGTATGGACTTAGCTAATTCTATTTCCTATAGGACTAAGGGTTGGATTTAGGGATACGGGTCCATGGGCTTATGGTGGACCCTTCCTAATTAATTAATGAAATTTAATTCTTCTTTTTGGGTAAATGTTTAAATAATTAATTGGTTTAGGGGCCGTAACACGGGGTGTTACAGGTGGAGTTCTACAAAATATCAGGCAAGCTTATGGTCTATCTTACAACATGGACCATAGTCTAGGAATGAGATTTTAAATAGTTTGGGGTCAAAATACAATTTTCTAAAAATACTTTCTAGACAACCACTTAGCTTAGGTTTCTCAGATTTCTCCCGGTTTCACTCAGATTGACTTTCGGATAAAAAAATTGGTACGCAATGTACCCGAGAATTTAGGATTTTAGATTTAAAATAAGTCCCGGTGTTGAATTTATTTAAAAGTGACTCAAAATAATTTATTTCAACACCGATTTATCGCAAAAATTTCTATAAAGTGAGAAATGGCTAATTTGAATTTTCTTAAAACCTAATTTATAAAATTAAATTTTGGATTGTCACATCTACCCTCCTTAAAAGAAGTTTCATCCTCGAAACTTAGGGTAGACAGACAGATTTTCTTAAAACAGAAGCTTTCTCGAAGAAGGTAAGAATTTCAAGAATTGGTTTAGGAGTTTTCTTGGAATACTTATAAGAAATGAAATCTCTGAGTTCCAAACAAGCATCCAAACGATTAAGGTGCTAAGCTTAATCTAACCACTAGAGCTCACTAACTCAAAGTTTCTATGTTACCTCTCTTATTCTTATCGTTCTTACCACTTCTTCAGTATCAACACTTTGAACTTCTACGCTTCTTGCATGAAATTTTTTAGAGTGTTTCATAAACACTTTTTTTCTTACTCAATAGTATCTTGCTATTCTTCTCTGGGGTTCGATACCAACAATTCAATCTAATACAGATCATAACGTCTCTTGCTTGAAGTGTTAAGCACTTCCTTACTGACAATTTTACCTTTCTCACTCATCATTGTTATGATACATGTATCAAGATCCAACTCTCATTACATTATCATTAAAGTGGTTATATTCTCATTAATAGCCCCAATCTTTATTATCTCATAACTTCATCTTTCCTACAATGCATGATAGCGCATCTTAGAGGAAGGTTACTCCATTGGTCCACTTAGAGTGGTCTAACTCAATCTTAGTTCTCTTTTACTATAAGTTAACCGTAGTAACTTGGTCATTTATCAAAAAAATCGTTGAAATTTCCTTAAATACAAGGGCAGTTTACTCTTCAATTATGAATTTTTTCAAAAATATATAACGGACTGACGCACTTTGTATTAAAAAAATCAAAATGTCTATTAATTTAATAAAATTTCAACGACTTTGTTGATAGAGGGCCAAAATTGGTCACGTCATAAAATTACTAGGACCAAAAATGGATGTTTTAATAAATCTAGGACTAAAAGTGGACTGTCACATATAAATCTAGGACCAAAACTGGAATTAATATCAGTGATTATTAATTTATTATTATGATACTCCGAAAATTAAAAGTAAATTTAATTATGGGTCAAATCCAATACATTAAGAAATAAAGAAAAAATGGATATATCCACCAAAAAAAAAAAGAAAAAATGGATATTAAACGAAGGCCTTATCGCACTCAGAAAGCCCAAATCCCTGAAGTCACTCACCGATTCTGACCCAACCAAAACCCTAGTTACCCATTCAGTATTTATCAGTCTATAAATCTTTGCAACATTGATATTCTCCGAACTTCATCCTTTCCACATACAATGGCTTTGTGGCTGGCTAGTGTTTCTTCTCCCTTGCGATCTGCAATATTTCTCTCAAAATCGAGATGATAGCCATTAGCATTTAGCCGAATATGGCTTGCATTGGTAGAGTTTATAAACTTTTTAGCTGCAAAATTGTCCTTTTCTTTTATTGCTTGTGTCAAATTTTGCTTCGCTATCTGGTTGGCAGATTCGTTTCCGTTTTGACTGACCCGTTCCCTTGAAGCGAAATTAATCGTGTTGCTCTTTCAAATCCCTCCTTCACTTATTGTGCTTGGAGAACACTGGGGCAGCTACATTTCTGCGTGTATATATGTATTTGAATGTTTGTTTTCCTGTCTGTGATTGACAATTTTGATGGGAACAACGGTGATGAGCTCTACAGACCTGTAATGAGCTGCGAAAATGATCGCAAAGTTGTATTTTAACATCTAAGGGACTGAGTTGCTTCCATTCACACTTTTCGACTGAGTTTATTTTCGTTGTATGTTTAATTTCGAAATTTAAATCAACTGCCTTTTAGTGTTTTTGGTTGGAATACCAGAATTAGAATTGAAGTTAACTATTTGGTAATTATAGAAATCATAATCCATTATGCTTATAGCTTTGTCTACTTAGAAAATATAGGAATCTGTCCCCTTTTCATATTGAACAAATTGATTTGTGCATTGGAATTCATTTGACTCCCATGGTCAGTTAATGAATTAGAGAATTGGAAATTATACATTTGAGTTGTTAGTGTCTAGCCTGATTGGATGAAGAATGGCATATTTCTAGCCTCAGTTTATAAATTTCTTTATTTTATTTAATTGTATTTTTGTTTGAACTTTTGTTTTTTTTTTAAAAATAATATGGCTTTACTTAAAATCATGTTGTGGTTCCCACTCCTTTATTTTGTGTGGAACTGCTTTGAGTGAAGCTAGAGAGTGTTCCTCTCGCTATCCTGTGCTTCTCTTTCATGAGGCATGTGGACGTTGGGGAACAAGATTTTTTCTTTTCAGTTTTCAACATTATGTCGTTGATTGCCGCAATATTATATGGTTGGATGAAAAGTAACTAAAGGCTATGGAGTAAAAAATGACAAATATTTTTATTATTTCACCTATTATTATTTTTTTGTGAGATTTGGCTGGTAATTTGGTTGGAATAACCAAAGTAGATAAAAGTTGAATAGTTGAGGTACTGAATTAACAATTTTAAAAGTCGTGGATTGTAATTAATAAAGGTACAATAGTTATTGGATTAAAATTGAAATTTAATCTTGTGTTGATTTTTATGACTTTTGGATAGTTAAAAATAGTATGGAAACACTATCATAAAGTATGTTAATATGAAGGAAATAAAATTGGAAAATTGAATAAATGATGAGAGTAGAAGGAATGAAATGATAAATGCGGGATGCTTCATGGAATTGAATCGAAGACAGTGTAGAGGGGATCCTTTTGAAATGAAGGCTCTTAGGCCATATATAGGTAGAGGCGGAGGATTTATTTTGAGTGGGGTGATGAAGTAGGTGAAGAGGTAAAGGGTGTTTGAAATGTTATATTATCACAGAGAATGTTAAGTTCTTGTGTTTAATTTAAAATTGAGGTATGTTAATATAAATTTGTTTGGTTGAAGAGTGTTTTTTTATGGTATGATGATTATTTTCAATTGAATATTGTTAACCTATTTTTATGTATTTAAGTAAATTTAAATTTAAAATAAAAATAAATAAGACAATGGTGAAATATAGTAGTAAATGATTTAAAATTAATTAATTAAGATTTTGAATAATAATTAACTAAGGTCAATGGATTAAAATGACAAAATTAGCAATAACACAAGGAAATGTGAGAATACTTAAGAAATAGTAATGTATCACACATTCCTTTACAATTTCACGGGGAAATTGCATAACTTGAATTAAACATGAAAATCTTTTATGACTGAGTAAATATAATCCTGGTTATATTATATAACCTAAATTAAATGCTTCCTAAATATAAAATGGACTAAATTTCTAACAGACAAATAATATAGGTTACCTTCTGGTCCATTGGTACCAGGTTGCTTCCTACGTGGGACCAGAAGGTAGCTTATATTATTTGTTTGTTAGAAATTTGTATTTTTTTAAGTTATTAGATCTGGACATGTGTCGCGCGTTGATTTGTTCGCATATTCCTTCTTGGGCACTTATTTGCACCTGAGTGCATCCCTATATATATATATATATATATATATATATATATATATATATAGGGATGCACTCAGGTGCGCACCACAGAATTTGTAGAAGGACCAATGTCTAGTGTCACAATGAGAGGATCACATAAAGTCTAACTCCTACCCGGGTGCGATCTTGCATCATTACTCACAATTTATCACCCAAGAACCAATTAAGCTACCCGTGCGGACATTAATTGTTTTGTGTTGTGGTTAGATAGTATTGAAATTTGTCAGGTCACGTTCCTAGGGTTGGAGATTCAACATTTTGGAAACAATGAAATGAGAATAGAGACACGAGATATTGGGAAATGTAGGACATTGAAAGGTAATGAAAATGTACAAATATAAATAATGGCGCATTTGCAAATACTTTAATTCTCATTCAAAAGAGGAAGTAAAATTTTAATAAAAAGTGGAGATAAATATTTATTTGTAGTATGTTTACCTGCAAAATTTCAAAGTAACCATCACGTTGCTCCCCATTATATGTGGATGGTGGATCTAGTAAGTACCCAGGAAGGAAATGCGAACGAATCAGCGTGCGACACGTGTCCAGATTTAATAACTTAAAAAAAAAATGCGGTGGCATTTTCGTAAATAATTGAACATCGAAGTGCAAGTAAAATCTTAAGTGCACCTATTTTCACCTATAAGTGCATGTAATTTTGCATTGTTAGCATTCACTTTCCGCAACCATTCATGCACCTGGGTGTGCTTATAACTATAAGTGCAACTATTTATAACTATAGGTGCACCTACTTCACCTATAAGTGCATGTAATTTTGCCTTGTTAACAATCATTGATCTGAGTTCAGCGGGTAGTAATACTCCTGAAAACCACTCGCAAACATTCATACACCTAGATGCAACTACTTATACCTATGTGTGCAACTACTTAGAACTATTGGTGCAACTACTTAGAACTATAAGTGCAAGTAAGTATTGATGCTCAGTGTAAATTTTTACTTGCACCTATAATACATTTTACATGCACTTGTAATACATTTTACTTGCACTTCGATGTTCAATTATTTACGAAAATGTCATCGCATTTTTTTTAAAAATCAGTGTTTCTCATCCACTAGATCTGGACACGTGGACGAACAGAATCCATTCCTATTTCGTGCCTGGACGAGCCGTTCGCACCCGAGTGCAAGTCTATATATATATATATATATATATATATATATATATATATATATATATATATATAGTAAATTTCAATTTAGGTCTTGTGACTATTGAATTTTGTTAATTGCAATTCATGATTTTTAAAATTGTTAATTTAGTATTAAGTATTTAATTTTTATCAATTTTAGTTACCGGCTAAAGGATTTTTTTTTTTTTTTTTTTTTGAGAAATAAAGTACTTAGGGGGTGTTTGGTTCACAGAATCTTTGATTACCCCAGGTAATAGGATTACCTGGGGGTAAGTAATGTGAGATTTTAGGAATGTAAGATTACCTGATGTGTTTGGTTAAAGTTGTAGGAACGTAACATTAACTTGGTTGGTTGAAGGTTATATTTTAGGTTATATTACATCAATTACTTAAATGTCCTCATAGAAATTGAAAGGTGTAAATTACAAGTTTTTTTTTTTCATAATTCAAAATTTAATAATAATAATAATAATAATAATAATAATAATAATAATAATAATAATAATAATAATAATAATAATAGTAGTAGTAGTAGTAAAATGTGTACTGTTAAATAATAATAATAATAATAATAATAATAATAATAATTGAATAATGAGGTCTATGTAATGAATAGAAGAGAAATAAATGAGGGCAAATTTGGAATATTGAAAAGTAATCCCATATTACCTATGTAAAACTTGGTAGTCACATTACCTCAAATATACACTCATTTTCTACGTGGCAGTAATTTTGCATTACTTACCCTCTCAGATTACCTAAACCAAACATGGTAATCTAAGATTACCGGTAATCTGAGATACCTTGAACCAAACGCCCCCTTAATTCATTAAGTCATAGCATGAAGCGATTACATCAAAGATCGGTGAAATGGTAAACCATTTATTACAGTCAGACATAGAAACAACTTTTCTACCTATGCAGAAAACTTGATTCGCAAACTGTATTACAAATACAAATTGGAAGCTGGACTCCTTGAAGGGCCTTAAAGCTTCTTTAAATACTACCTCAATGATCTGGCCGACTGTATACAAGATTATCTCAGAAGTTCTGCACATCACCTGGGTATTCATTTCCATCTTTTCGTGCATCGAAAACATTACCGTCTTGAGAACCCACGATCTTACATCTGTGGGATTAACAAATTTCTCAGAGGGTAGCCTATCAACCGAGCTGAATTCCATATCATAATTCAGAAGAGGCGCTTTTCCATTGTCTTCTATATTGCCCAGGATGAAGTTAACATACGCCATAACCATATTTATCATTCCACGCTTAATACAAAAGATCGTCATATAAACGAGATAGAGAAAACTCATCATAAAAATGAGATGGAGAAAACTCGTCAAAGGAACGAGATAAAAAACACAATAAACAGTAAATTAACAGAAAAACAAGCCGAAGAGCAAAACCACAAAAGTAATCCAGTGACTCCTCTTAAACCAAAACCCAAGCTGTAAAAACCACTTTCACATTTACCAAACCCAAAGCCATTAGGATTCCCCCTTTCCTTTTTATGGGAAAATAACCTTGAAATGGTGATGGAATAGACTTCTTTCTTATGGCCAGATCTGGCGGTTTGGCAGCAAAAGGCTTCTTTCTGAAGAAGTGAGCTTTGTCAATGGTTAGGGGCTTCTTATTTAGATCTGGACTTTACGATTATTGTGGCAAGAGGTGCAGATGCAAGGTAGAGGCCGGAGTGTAGAGATAGAGGGGGGAGGGAGGGAGGAGGAGAAGGCGGAGGAGGAGAAAGAGGTGGTGGAAGGCGGTGGGAGAGGCGAGGAGCAAACGCCGCCTTTGCTAAGAGGAGCAAGCGGAGGCGGCGTCCACTGGACAAAGCCGAAGAAGAGGTGAAGGAATTAGAGAGAAGGAGGAGCGTGTAGTTTAGAGAGAGAAAACCCCAGTACACTATGATTCAGTCAGGTAAGAACCAACTATATGTACCAAATTACTAAAGGAAAATTTTAATTAGCCAATTAATCTTATATCTAATGGGCAATTTTGTATTTTTTGTATTTAAGGGTTGCCGATTCATGTTTGCGATTGCAGACCGGATGATTGGTAAGGCCTCCTGGACCATTATGCCTAGGAGTGTGAAGGCTTTGGTGATGGAATCAATTAGACCGGAGACGTCAACCGGGGGGATCAAGACTATGTCATGGATTTTCTTTTTTTGTTGCATAGCCGCCCTAAGAACTTTGGTCTCCACCGGCGATGAGGTGGTGGTGGGGGCCAATACATGACCTTGATTAAAGACATTTCTTTCCTGTGGTAGTACGTGACCTTCATTCTCTCATTATTTATTCAATTTTCATTCAATCTTTCAATTTTATTTTCTTTATATATATTTAATAGATTTAATAGATATACGGTAGTGATAGCCTGCCATTGACTATTCCGTTTTGCAGCTGTTATGACTCAAATGTATTTAATCAAAAAGTTGTGACTTCCATTTTGAGTCTGCTTTTCACCTTGCTTTTCCTTGAAAGTAATTGATAACTGAATAAGTTGTTTTAAAGTTTTCACTGAATAATCATGGTTATAGATGTTGGGAAGTGGGCTGAACAATGTTGTAGTTTGGAACTACAGTTTATGTAGGCTGGAATTTGAAAAGAGCTTGTATCGGTGACGTGCACGAAGCACTACCTTAAAAGCAAATTTGCCCGGTGGCTGTGACGGTCTGACCGGTTGCTTTCGACCAGTTAACACCGACTGTGTTCACAATGCTCATAAGGTAGAAGAGAAGAGAACGAGAGATGAATTGTTGTGTGTTGATGAAAAAGGGAAGAACCCCTTATATACTAACATAGGCTTCACTTCTTAGCCATCCAAATCCAAAAACTATGCTGGACCACTCATTCTTAACGAATGTGATTCACTCATTTGAGTGAAAAACTAGCAACCACACAAAATTAATTGGACAAAATATGTTGCATAACTTTGGACCAACTCATAAATTTTCCAACATCACTTATTTGGATGTTATTCCCAACATCCCCCACACATTCAAACAAGTGTAAAGGAAGTAGATGTCTAAGCGGAAGTGAACGCTGACCTTAATTCCAGTGGTTTAGACCTTGAACTGACACGTAGTGACTCAAGTAACTTTCTCCTTAGTAGTGAATTGAATCTTGAACTAGCCAAGGAGAGGTAGTTTTGAACTCATGTGCACACATCAGCCCCCATTATGCAGGTTCTTCAGAAGTCAAATTCTTTGACTTGAGGTCTACCTCTGTGTAGACCCTAACTTAGAACATCTCATGTTCAGTTGCTTTATGAGTATGTAAGCTTGGCTTACTTTGTTGATTTTAAGCCTATTTCCTTCGATGTATCGAGGACGACATTTCTATTTAGTCTTTTAACGAGGGGATCTGCAATATTCTTCTCGGACTCCATATACTCTAATGTGAGTGCTCCAGTCGTAATCAACTGTCTTACAGACTCATGTCTGACCCTTATGTGCCTTCTTTGTGAGTTACAGTGTATGGGCACAGACGGTGTAACACACCCCACCATAGCACGTCTGCCAGTAGGTTTCTCAGCCACTCGGCTTTTTGCCCAACTAGATCAAGACTCAAGAGGTATAAATTCATTCTCCATTGTTGATCTAGCTTATACAAGTTTGTTATGTCTATCTTAATATAGCCTTCCACCCTGTCAAAGTCTATCTCACCATAGACTTTTAACTTGGACAAGTTTGATCACATTATAGTTTTTTATGTCTTGTCAAGTCCATCTCAACATAGACTTTTACCTCTATCAAGTCTATCTCAGTATAGACCACCTTTAAAGGCTTATAGAGTAGTTAAAGACATACATCAGTTGTAAGTCTTTTCTTTCTATCATAGGCATTGTTCTTTGCAATGCAAACGACAATTTCTGAATCACAATGTATATGTAGTGAAGGTGTTAGCTAGACACCCCCACAACTCCACGTTTATCAACATATTTCTTAGTCACTCAGCTTATTGGGACACCTCCATTATCTTTCATAAGAGGCAGTTAACCCCTTTTCACTCAAGTCAGGGATCTTGTTAGGTTTACCTTAAAATAGACCACCCCGATTGAGTATAAACCACTAAGATCATTTTTGTACTCAAGCATTATGTGGTGAATTCGTTAAGTCCATCTCAATAGGACCAACCATCTCATAGGGTTATAAATTCATTAAGAGCTGTAGCTCAACCTCACAAGTGAAGACATTATAGGAATGGTCGCGATCGACCAATTAGTGTACTACTTTGTGATTCTTTGCATGGCTTCGTTTGACCACAAAAGTGGGATCCACCACGAATTCATCACCTCATGGGCTTTAAGCCATTCCATCAATAATTCAACGAACCACATAATTAGTCCTTCCCTATTTAAGGTAAGTTGGTCATCTCGATCAAACTTACGTACACTTTGACGAGTACTTTGTTTACTCACAAATAATTCCCTTAAGATTTTCATGTTCAACATGAAACATTATCTTTTACCATTACTGTCGGTACCACAGAGAGACTTTTAGAAAGAAATATATAAAGAGTTAATTACCCTCACAATGTATCACTTACAAATATTTTTCTCAAAAGTATTTGATCTATTACCCATATTGATCTTTGGGGCCCAACATTGGCTCCTTTGTAGACTGAGTTTTGCAGATTTGTTTTGTTAAACATTACAGTAGCTCCGTACTTTAGCTAATACATACTCAATGGTTGAATATATTTCAACAAACTTGGTTATCTCAACCCATCATAATTACCCTTTAAACAGGAATTATAAGTCTTTCAAGATGACTCAACCAAGAATATGTATAAATGCTCATTATTATTAAGCCACAGAGATAATGTTGTCTGCATGCTGCTTCAAGTTGGACAATATAATCACAAATTTCACATAATATTCTTAAAAGGAATTAATCTCGTATGCAAAGAATATGTTCAAATTGACATTTATTAGGGAATATATTTCAGCAAGGTTAATTCAACGAGTATAACTTTAACACCTAAAGTTATTCCACCTACACAACTTTTCTTTCACTTGAGGAAATTAAAAACTCATATAAAGCATTCATATGATGCAGATCAACATTACTATTGCAGTACTTCAACAATTTCTATTGCAAGGCTTTGATTGTTTAATAACATATGAAAGTCAACCTCATTTCAGGTGAAGGTCAAGTGGCGCTCTAACTATCATGCATGATCAACACCCTACTCCTTAAAACTCCCAGGTCGAGTGATGAAACCGAAGTTTTCTTAAAAACCATCTTCTTAGACAGAGTATTCAAGAACGATGAATTTTCCATGCTACCATTATAAATGTGAGTAAAGCCTTTGAAATTAAACTCAGTACACAATTTTAATATTTAAGATTATGCGACTGTAATATAGTATGTATCTCATCAAGAAGTGCAATGTTTGTAACATATCCACAATAATTACACATAACGTTGTAAATTGACATGTGCATAAGCACACAATTTATATGCTATATATCATATTGATGATTTAATCACTTAGCAGTAGTGTTAAATCAACACTTCTAACACAACAAATTCATAAGGCTCATACATGAATAATAATAATTCACTTATCTTTGTGTACACCGCTGTTAATTTTATATATAATATTCAAAGCTCTCACCATACAAAATATGGAATGGTGATTTCTAACATGCTTGTCACAATATATATTTCACGTTCCACATGCTCTCAAAAGATAATAATCAATTGGGTGCAAAAATATAGGCAAACCATCTTCTAAATTATGTCATTATGATAGGTTTAAGGGAACATGGTCAATACCCATAATATATGACTACTAATGCTCAAGATAATCATTTGCATATGATAGTCTATTATCATATAAGTATGCATGTGTCATATTAAAATAGGAGGAGGCAAATCTCATTGGCAAAACTGAGCTATGCAAAGAGTATACATGAATGATGACTCTTCAAGTCCATGCTACAAACAAGTTGCATTAAAGCCTTTGATATATGCTTATTATATCTTTATACAAATAATGTTAGTACACGATTCAAATCTTTAAAAATCATGTGACAATGATATATAGGCATCTCATGTTTAATTTTTGAAAGAACAAGTAGCCCTTATTAATAAATTAAGGGTATGATAACATTTGTGTTTCTCAATTGTCTAAACACAAACAAATTTTCTCCCTTTTTTATTTTAATTTTAAATCTCAAATTGCAAGGATCACCATAAATAATGTTTACATACAACTCCAAGCCCAAAAAATTACATTCCTCCATATAGGCATATAATAACATAAGATCAAGATCCAACATTTATATCTTGGACGTTAAAGAGTAAGAGAGAATATTTAAATAACATAATGATCTTGCCATTTCAATTCTTCAAAATTAGTATGCTACAAAAGATAACTTTGTAATAAAGTATAATCTCATATATCATCATAATTATAAATACTTGCTCTTAAAAATTCAAGACCACAAAATCACATAAATTATGGGAGATACATGTGGTATAAAAAGCATGAAGCTAAGCCATTATATATTTAAAACAGAGCCTTACATGTATTAATGTAGCTAATCTTTTAACCATGCAAATCTCATTTTAGTGATAGTGTCTGCATTCATGTGCATAATGCATATCATATAATGCATATATATAAGTTCATAGGATGAAGGTTGCATGAATTTTAAAAGTAGTATAAAATGCATAAATGCACTGCTATACTCATTAAAATAATAGGCACACACATTAATGTTATTAAAGCATTATATGATACTTAGCTTAATTGGGGAGGAAGAATGCATTAGACCCACACTTCAATTCAGCAGCAATCAAGAAGCGCAGTTGCAAATTCGGCTGTGGCAAGGTTTATGTAGTTGGGCCCGTCAAGTGGTTGGAGCTTTGTAAGGTCAGAAGCTATTTTGGACGACATTCTCTAGGTTTCAAATTTTGCTTTTAACTGTTGGGAAGTGGGCTGAACAATGTTGTAGTTTGGAACTACAGTTTATGTAGGCGGGAATTTGAAAAGAGCTTGTATCGGTGACGTGCACGAATCACTGCCTTAAAAGCAAATTTGCCCGGTGACTGTGACGGTCTGACCGGTTGCTTTCGACCAGTTAACACCGACTGTGTTCACAATGCTCATAAGGCAGAAGAGAGTGAAGAGAAGAGAACGAGAGATGAATTGTTGTGTGTTGATGAAAAAGGGAAGAACCCCTTATTCTGACTCCACAATTTATTGTGGATGGTAATACTTCTCCACAAACAAGCTCTTGATGGGCGGATGGTAATACTTCTCGACAAACAAGCTCTGGATGGGCGGAAAACTCGGAAATAAAAGAGAGACGAGTAAAACGCTGACCCCACCGCGCGGGTGGGCAGGGCGCGCTTGTGGGTTTCCCTTTTCTTTCCTTTCCACTATACTTTGAGATGAGTAAAAGGCTTGGTTAATAAATAGTGGGAAAGGCATTCTTGTGTAAGCAATGTGGGACAACTAGTGAAGACGATTAGAAAGATAATTCATTCAATTCAAACAGAAAACAATTACACGTGAGTATATATAATCTCACCACTAAACACTCCTGACTAATAGACTAGAAATATAAGACTAATTCTAGGACCACAGAAGTACAAACTATGTTACATATAATTAAATAATAATAATAACAGTAACACTAATACACCCCCTCAAGCACAAGATTGATGATCCACAATGTTGAGCTTGTCTCGCAGAGCTGTAAACCGGGGTCCAGGTAGTGGCTTAGTGAGAACATCGGCTAGCTGATCCTTGGTGGAGACAAAGTTGACCACGAAGTCACCGGAGGCTACCTTGTCACGAACAAAGTGGTAATCTATCTCAACATGCTTCGTCCGAGCATGAAACACAGGGTTAGCGCATAAGTATGTAGCGCCAAGGTTGTCACACCATAAGTTGGAGGGACGCCCAGTGTGCAACCCAAGTTCCCGCAACAGAGAGACCATCCAGGTGACTTCAGCAGCAACATCAGCTAGGGCTTTATATTCCGCCTCAGTGGAGGAGCGAGCAACAGTGCGTTGCTTCCAAGAGAGCCAGGAAACAAGATTACTCCCGAGGAAGACAACATAGCCACTGGTGCTTTTCCTGTCGACCGGACACCCAGCCCAGTCAGAGTCGGAGTAGGCATGGATGTCACTTGAAGTAGAAGGAGTAAGTCGAAGATCGTAGTTAAGAGTACCCTTAATATACCGTAACACACGTTTGACCATTGCCCAGTGGTCGTCAGTAGGAGAGTGCATGAACTGACATAGGCGGTTGACAGCATACGCGAGGTCTGGCCGAGTGATAGTCAGGTACTGCAATGCCTCAACAATGAGACGATATTGCGTAGGATTCTCAAAAGGCTGATCAGATGGAGTGACAGCTTGAGAAACAGACGCCGGAGTAGTGAGGGATTTGCAGTCCGTCATCCCAGACCGATTAAGTAAGTCTACCATGTATCTCTGCTGTGACAAAATCATCTCGCCATTAGCCGATACTGTCTCGATGCCCAAGAAGAACCCTGGAGTGCCAAGATCTCTAATCTTGAACGCTGATGCAAGGCGATGTAGCAAGGACTCAACAAGAGCGGCGTCACTGCACATCATGATGATGTCATCCACATAGACGAGTAAAAACATTTTCGAGACACCCGCCGAGTGGTAAAATAATGAGACATCAGTTTTGGACGAAAAGAAACCTGCAGACAGTAAAAAATCGTGAAGTCTTTTGAACCAGGCCCTTGGAGCTTGCTTAAGCCCATATAGAGACCGCTGCAAAAGATAGACATGATCAGGGTGTGTCGGATCTTCATATCCTGGTGGTTGTTTCATGTATACTATCTCGGCTAAATAGCCATTCAGGAAGGCGTTGTGGACATCCAGCTGGCGGAGAGTCCACTTGTTCGAGACACCTAAAGAAAACAAGATGCGGATTGTCGTGGGTTTGACGACTGGACTGAACGTGTCAAAGAAGTCCTCCCCTGCAACTTGATTGAAGCCTTTGGCTACCAAACGAGCTTTATAGCGATCAATCGAGCCATCGGCAGTCCGTTTTGTACGGAAGACCCATTTGCACCCAATAATGTTCATGGTTGGGTTTGGGGGAACTAATCGCCACGTGTTGTTGTGAAGAAGAGCGTTGAACTCTTGATTCATTGCGTCACGCCACTGTGGATGGCCTACAGCTTGGGAGTAGCACGTTGGATCAGTCGTTGCTGTTAGAGCATGGAACTCTTCATTAGAACCCCGAGTTATACGCCGAAGGTGCAAAGCCAGAGGTTGAACAGCGGTTCGTTTCCGGGCCCGTCTAGGTGCACTTGGCTCAATGGCCAACAAAGGTGCCTCTTGGGCCAACGGGACTGGTTCAGGGTCCGGAGTTGGCATAAGTTGGCAAGATTGCACCGGTGATACGGGAGCTGACGCCCAAGGTAGAGATGCAGGTGTAGAGTCCTAAACCTGCACAGAACCTGTTGCAAAGGGAAACACATTCTCGTCAAACCGCACATGGCGACAGATATAGGTTTTCCCACTGATTGGATCCATGCATCTGTATCCCCTATAGGACGGTGGGTAACCTAGGAAGACACATGGGGTGGAACGATACTCCATCTTGTGCCGATTATAAGGCCGAAGATGAGGGTAACATTGACACCCGAAAACACGAAGAAATTGGTACGGTGGTGATTTTTTGTAGAAGCGATAGTATGGACTTTCAAACTTTAAGACCGAGGTGGGAAGATAGTTAATTAAACAGGTGGCAGTTTCAAAAGCGTAGTCCCAATATTCTTGTGGGACGGAGCCTTGAGCAAGAAGAGCTAAACCCGTTTCGACAATGTGTCTGTTACGGCGCTCAACTCTTCCGTTTTGTTCATGCGTATACGCACAAGACTGCCGGTGTTCAATTCCCAAGGATTGGAAGGTTGTGTGTAATTTTCTGTATTCACCCCCTAAATCTGATTAGACTGACTTGATAGAGCGCGAAAACTGCCGCTCTACCAACAAACGAAACGAGTCAAAAATTTTATAGATATCCGATTTTACCCGTAATGGATAAAACCAGGTAAAACGTGTGAAGTCATTAACAAATAGCAGAAAATAACGATATCCACTAGTTGACACTACAGGAGTGGGGCCCCAGATATCTGTAAATAATAGATCTAATACATTTTGACTATTATTCTCAACACTATCTAACTTGAAACGGGAAGACTTGCCGAGATGGCAAGCCGTGCACGACCCCAATTCTTTGGAATTATTTGCCTGAACGGAGCAACTTTGAAGGATTTTGTTTTGGACCACACTATGCGGGTGACCAAGCCTGCGATGCCACACAGCCGGCGTAGCACGGGAACTCACAAACGCAAAGTGGGAACGAGACACAGGTAACTTGTATAGACCGCCCGCGGTTGGACCTTTAAGAAGTGTGACCTTGGTTTTGGAATCCTTCACAAAAAAACAATGACCATGAAATTCAAAATACACATGATTATCATTAGCAAACTTTTGGGCAGAAAGTAATGGGACTGTTAAATTAGGGACGTGCAGCACATTAGACATGAGTAAGTGTTTTGACACGGATGGAATAGATGCATGACCAATCCGCGAGATAGCCAAACCTGTACCGTTTCCAACCCGGAGCGTGTCCAGGTCAACATATTCCTCCGTATTACTCAGCATGCCGGCGTCCGGTGTAGCGTGGGCGGTGGCACCGGTGTCCGGATACCACGAATCTGCCAGAGAGGTGATGGTGTCGGCCGGATCACTGGAGACAGCAACATTGGCCTGCGCCGGTGGTGGTGCGGAATACCTCTTGTAGCAGTAGAGTACCGTGTGTCCGTGGGAGCGACATATTTGGCACCGGGGTCCTCCTCTACCGCCGCGACCACCTCTACCGGAATTATTCCCCCGCTACCTCGACCGCCTCTGCCGGAATTATTGCTGCCGCGACCACCATCCGCATGCGACGAACCTGCTGCACGTCCCGGCCTGCGTACATCGCCGAGTGAGGACCACCATCTGCAGAGCCGAAGTCGTCTGCCAGAAAAAAGTTCGCCGCCTGCAGATGATTCGCCATCTACGGTAATGTCAGTGGTGTGGTTGCCGTGAGCGACGCCGCATAGCTCCGGTATTCCGGACGGAGGCCTCTCAGAACATATAAGTTCTGTTCACCGAGTGACAGCGGCTGTCCGGCCTGCGCAAGAGCCTCGACAAGAAGCTCCGCACGCCCGAGAAATTCCGTCGGGGAAGAGTTGCCTTGCTGCATGGTCTAAAACTGATTGAGAAGACTGAGACATCGGGCTTGGGTATTCGAACCGAGAGCCGCGCAAATGGAGCGCCACACCTCCGCAGCGGTGTTCCCGCCTACGGCGAGATGGGAGAAGTTGTGTTCTCCAGAAAAGGAAGTTCTTGCTCGTCAACTTCATTGAGATGAAATGGTGTGCGCCATTAAGGGGGTTGTTGCCGGACGGTGGTGGTGCACCACCGGCGGAAGAAGGCCTATCGGAGGATCGGGAAGACATTGTCGGCGGATAAAAAAATGGAAACGGGAAAAGGGGGTTGTTTGCGAAAGGGAAGCGATCAGTAGGATCGATTAGGCTGATACCAGATTAGAAAGATAATTCATTCAATTCAAACAGAAAACAATTACACGTGAGTATATCTAATCTCACCACTAAACACTCCTGACTAATAGACTAGAAATATAAGACTAATTCTAGGACCACAGAAATACAAACTATGTTACATATAATTAAATAATAATAATAACAGTAACACTAATAAAGACAACTTCACCCAGTTTGCGTCGCAGTATCCCTCTAGGACTGCTGGGAATCCAGTGTAGTGTAACCCCCAGTCGACTGTGCCCTTTAAGTACCGCAACACTCTTCTTAGTGCATGTCAGTGGGTGTCACTCGGGTTATGAGTGTATCGACTGAGTCTATTTACCGCAAGAGCGATATCTGGTCTAGTGTAGTTCATCAAGAACATCAGACTTCCAATGATTTTTGCGTACTCTTCTTGAGAAACACCCATCTATGTATTTTTTGACAGTTTCATGCTCGAATCATATGGGGTTTGTGCCCGAGTCACTTCGAAGCTGTCAAACTTTCTTAGTAGCTTCTCTGTGTAGTGACTTTGTGATAACTTGTAGCCTTCTTCATTTTTCATGATGTTTACTCCAAGTATCACATCGGCTTCCCCCATATCTTTCATGTCGGATCTACCACGTAGAAATTCTTTAGTCTGTCTTATCGCATCTAGATTTGGACTAAAAATTAACATATTATCTACATAGATGCATATAAATACAATGCTTGAGTCAATCTCTTTTGAGTATAGACAGGCATTCAATTTGTTTAGCGAGTAGCCCAAATCTACTAGTGTTTTATGAAACTTTTCATACCACTATTTGGGGGTTTGTTTTAGCCCGTACAGAGACTTTATTAGTCTACATACCTTTTTCTCTTGCCCTGGCTCAATGCACCCAGGTGGTTGCTCCATGTAGATCTCTTCCTCCAGGTCCCCATTTAGGAAAGTTGTTTTCACGTCCATTTGATGGACTAGCCAGTTATGTGAGGAGACTAAGGCAAACAACACAGGAATTGTGGCTATCTTGGTCACGGGGGAGTAAGTGCAGAAGTAGTCTTCACCAAACTTCTTTTTATACCCCTTTGATACAAGTCTAGCTTTGAACCTTTCGATTGACCCGTCCGGTCTTAGTTTCCGTTTAAAGATCCACTTGCAGCCAATTGGTTTGGCTCCTTTGGGTAGATCTACCACTTCTCAAGTGTGATTAGACTTAATTGAGTCTAACTCACTTTGGATGGCTTCCTTCCAAAATACAGCATCTATAGAGCGCACAGCCGCCTCAAAGGACTTTGGCTCCTCTTCTAAGATTAACTGACAAACAAACTATTCAGTTAATCTTAGAAACAAACTGTAGTGACGTCATGGATAATTCCATGTTTTTCACAAAAGGACTTAAGTGATATAGACTCATATTCCCCACCTCTGTCGGATCTGAGTCGTTTGATCCTTTTCTCTAGCTGATTTTCTACTTCAGATTTATAGAATTGGGCTGCCCGATGTCCAGGCTTCCCATAGACGTAACATTGTCTTCCTCTTCCTTGTTTCTGGTTCTTGTTGTTCTTGAACTTGTTGTTGCTTTTGTTCACCTTAAATCCCTTCTTCCAACCTTTGTTTTGGCATCCAGAGCCAGACTTAGCCCTATCATTTTTCACACCACTGAACTCAACTATGTTAGCTTTCAAATCATTAGAAAGAGAAACAGACCTTTGGCGATACACATCCTCGATGTTAATGTGGTTGACCATTTTCTCCCAAGAATAGTCCTTGGATTCGTGCTTAATCTTGTTTTGGAATTCTCCCCAAGACTCCGGTAGTGTCTCAAGTAAAGCGTAAGTTTGAAGCATAATGCTTACCGGAATACCTTCAGCCTCTAAGTCCGACACGAGGTTTTCATACTCGTGCACCTGCTCTATTAGTGGTTCCGAGTCCACCATCTTGTAGTTGAGCCAGCGCCCAATTGTGTAGTTTCTACGCCCCTCATCGTCTGCTCCGTACTTCTTCTTCAGCATGTCCCAAATCACCTTTGCAGACCGATACTTTGCATATATGTCTAACATATTATCAAACATATGTTGCAACAAAGTGCCTCGGACGGAATTGTTGTCTCGTTCGTACTTGGTACGAACTTCTTGGGACTTGTTAGTTGCTTTGGTTGACCCTGACTTTGGGTCAGGGGTTTTCGGATCAGTGGTGTCGGCTTCTGTTTCAGGTTGAGATGACTCAGCAACCTTGGATTCAGGTTGAACCGCCAGAATGTACTCCAACTCAACAGACTCAAAATAGATCATCATTTTTGATGGCCCAGCAACGGTAGTTGAGCCCGTCAAGTGGCTAGAGCTTTGCAAGATCAGAAGCTGCTTTGGACGACATTTTCAGAGGAAATAACTGAATAATATTTTTGCTTTTAACTGTTGGGTTATGGGATGAAAATGTCACACAATGCGCCCTGGTGCACGATATAACAACTGACGATTGTAACTTCTCTCACATTACTATTTGGGCTTGTAGCTTTTTGGAATACTTTCGCAATCTCACTACTACTTTGTAAAATCCAACTTTTTTTTTTCTATTCCTCCAATAGTTATACCGTGAACGAAGATTCACTTTACAAGGTGGATCTTGGTCTGAAACAATAGTTTTTTAGCTGGCATGATTAACGGGGTGTCATTTCATTTCTCAAAAAGTGCATTGAAGGTGTTTATAAATATTAAGCTTTGAGTTTCTGAACATATATAAGGCATGTTATAAACATCTAAGTATCTAACATAGTGAATGTTGTAGTGTCTAGTTTATGAAGATTAAGTTTTGAGTTTATAAACATATAATGTCTAGTTTTTGAATATTAAGTTTTGAGTTTCTGAACATATATTGTTTTTGAACATTCAACTAAGTTTTGAGTTGCTAAACATATAATGTCTCTCTTCAATAAACATATAATGTCTCATTTCTAAAAATTAAGCTTTGATTTTTGAAAATATAAATGGTTAATGTCGTTAATAGAATGGGGAATTTTGACAAAAACAATATCGTTTTGGTCCAAAGTCCACATCACAAAATGGATCCTAGTCCACAATATAATTTGTGCGCTTCTTCTCCATTTCTCTATTTGTGAATACTGTGCTGTTTCTCCATCTCCGTTCTGAAGCAATTCCCATTTCCAGCCAGCTCCATGTTGCCAAATGTTCGTGAAAGTCTTGGTTTAGCCTAGAGGGGGGGGGGGGGGGGGGGTGAATTCAGCTATAAATATTTTTGTGTTGATTATCATAAGTGATAAAATTCTTTAGACCATTTTATGCATGCAATTCTAAGCAATGATAATTAAATGTCAACTATGCATAAATTTAAAGGAGAAAGGGAAAGAAGAACACTGAATTTATAGCTCGACAACACCTACTCTACTACCTAACAGCACATCTCTTAGGATTTCTAACTCCAATTTTCAAGCCGTTTATTCTTTAGTGGGCACCACTATTATCCTTGATGAACACCCCTCACCGATATGTTCACACTCATCATCATGGTGATAACACTTCTATGAACACCAACATTTGTATTTTAAGGTGAAACAAAACATTGACTCCTTGGGCCTTGTCTCATGGGTCCTTGTGAACCACCATCCCTGATGACACTTCTATGATGCTCACCCCTTTGTAGCATTGGCTATAACTAATTCACTCTTTTGTTGCCAAGTTGCTGCTATAAACTATAACTACACATAGTGTTGGGACAAACTGCATCTTACACAACCAAGTGTATACACCATAACAAATATGACAAATTACACTTTACAATTTGTCTCTCAACCAAGGTTACAAAAATTGCGTCTAGGCGTTGGTTGGCCGCCTAGATTTTCACCATAACGGTGTTCTAAACTGCCGATTAGTTATTGTTCCTTTTTTTTTTTTTTTTTTTTTTTTTGTTATTTCGCTCAAAATGAATTTGTTCAAATTGATCGCAAAGCTAAAAAATGTATTAAAATAATAAATCAAAATCAGCTACTCTAATATTTATGCTTTGTGGGTTGTGACCTTGTGGAATTGTATTTTGATTTGTTAAATCTTTATACAATTTACAATTTTAGATTTTTTTTAGGTTAATATTTAATATTTTAGTAGTAACTATTAAAGTATTAAATAGTTTATAATTATCAAGTTTTAACAAAATTTTAAAAAAGTTAATTTTTTTTTTTTTAAAAAAAGGCATCCGAGGAACACTTAGCGATTTTTACAACCTTGCTCTCAAGTCTCAACTAGACTAATAGTGTATACATTAACGCTTTATTCTATGGATACACTTTAATTTATATATAAACACTAAACTGCATGTATATTATATATGTTTCCATTTATTTTGTAATAGGCTCATAATATTATTTTTATATGTTCATATAAACAAAACTTAATGTACATAAACATTACACTATTGTAATAATTTTATATACTCATAGATATTTTTTTAAAAAAATATTAATATAAGTGTCATTTATAAAGTCTTAATTAGAGATTTTTAATAATATATTTTTTATAGAGTTTTTTTTTTCCAAAATGGTCCCTCAACTATCACTCATTCTCAATTTTGCATTTCGACTTTCAATTTCACCAAATGTGGTCTCTCGACTTTTAAAAACTCACCCAAATTAGTTCTCTGGTAGGTTTTCTGTTTACTCAGTGTTAAAATGGAAGGCATTTTCATCCATTTACTTATTTTACGTCTAATATACACTAAGAAATAGTCGATGGACCATTTTGAGAATAGCCTAAGGACCATTATGGGAAATATTCTTTTATTTATTTTATTTTTTTTTTTATTTTCATTTTTAGACTCTATCAAATTAGAATTTCTATAGATTCTTTTTTCGTACAAATATAATAAATAAAATCCCACAGTCCAACCTCAAAATTTTAAACTTTCTCTACAAACTTTTCCCTCTATTTAAACATACAAAGTTTTCATCTATCCCTATCATATTTTACAATAAATTTCGTAATTATCATAAATACTCATATAATTTTTATTTTTATCTTTTCTCTCTCTCTCTCTCACACACACACACATATATGAACATAAAAAGATAATCATAAAAAATATATGAGTATTTATGAAATTTACAAAACTTATTGTAAAACTTGATTGGGATAAAATAAAACTTTGTATGTTTAGACAAAGGAAAGAGTTTGTGGAGAAAGTTTAAAATTTTGAGGTTGACTGTCGATAAAAGAGTTTTTTCCAAAATGATCCCTTGACTATTTCCAAAATGGTCCCTCGACTATTCTCAACGTATATTAGGTATATAATAGGCTAACGAACGAAAGTGCCCTCTATTTTAACACCTAACAGAGGATTAAATTGGATGTGTTTTTGAAAGTTGAGGAACATATTTGGTGCAATTGAAAGTCGAAATGCAAAATTTAGAATGAGCAATAGTCAATGGACCATTTTGGAAAAAAAAATTCTTTTTTATACATTAATTTTATTTGTAGAAAAGAGAAGATAAAAAATAAATTTAAGTTGAAAAAAAAAAATTGAGGAAAAAGCGTTTGATGATATAACTATTGTTTTGGAGTAGCCTCCTTGTATTTTTAAAATGTTAATTTGTTTTTTCTTTTGACTGATTAGTTCTGGAATGGAATCTGATGAATTTGTTGAGAATACTAGGAATAGGATGAGGTTGATCCTCATCCTCCTAAGTCCTACCCGCCGGCAATTTACATCTCTAGCTCCCACCTACAATGGCTTCCCTTTCATCTCTCACAAAACCCATGCCAGAAACCTCAATCTTCCTTCAAAATTTGAACAATCAACCCTCAATTTTCCCCAACAATCTTTCGGTTTCAAGGTTAGGGCATCGCCCTTTCAGCTTCGGATCATTTGGTAAACCGTTGACTCGATTTCCTGTTGCCCTACATTCCAATCAAACTTCTCCTGGCAAGTTGAATGAATCATGAATATTGTTTATTTTCTCAGACATTTTTTTTTTTCTGAATTTCTTCCGTTTCTTTAATGTTTTCGTCAAAATGTAATATTCTGTCTATTCCATGACAGAGCCACAAACTACTCAAACATCTGAAGTAACTCTCCTGTCTTGCTCTGAGGTATTCCTACTTTCCCTGCCACCTTTTTTTTTTTTTTTTGTGGGTTAAAATGTTTAGGCTTAGTGCACTGAGAGTTTTCTATGGATATGATACAAATGACACAAATTAATTAAATTCTTTTTAACAATGTTCTAAAAGACGCTGGGGGCTAGTTGGGCGCCTGGCGGGACCTAGGCGGCCAAGTAATAATGGTATGAAAAACACATGAGTGTACATATTGCATACCTAAAAAAATTGGGCCGAGTTTTGCTAACTCGGTAGCCGAGTTTGGCTGACTCGGGCACCTAGGTTAATGTGTGCTTAAAAGTAAAATTTCCTTGGCTTACCCCGCCTATTTGGCTCCTAGGCCGATTTTTGCAATAGTGCTTGTCAGTACATGGTATAACAGGAGGGTGTTGATCACTTCTCAGCAGTCACTTTAGTATACAGGACTTGTTTAAGTGAATGTAACAGTGTCACATCATGTTTTCATGTGCTTAAGTTTAAGGAGTACTATTACATGTACTCCCAAATTCTTTTACTCCGTGATGTAGCAAACAATGATTGGTTGTTTTCATCGTGTATGTGGGTCCGAGGAAAAATGTCTACATCAAATATTTGTGAGAGGGAGTAAAAAGTTGAGAGTAAGAGATGGGAGTCCATGTAGTATTTTCTTTTCAGATAATCTAATATCACTTTGAGAGATTGAGAAGCCAGTGTTGTAATATGGTTTGCAGATGCTAACTTCAGATTTATACAAATTTTAAGAGCCCCATTGGGGACAGGCATCAATTAGTTTGATCTGTTTAAGATGAAGATCAATATTTTGCTGTTAGTTTTCTGCTGTTAATGTGAAATAGGTGCCTGCTTTTTTTATAAACTAGGGTGGTGTTTGCCGTTTGGTTAGTATCTCCTGTACCCTATTATCATGTTTGTTTGCCTAATTTTGTATCCTACTATTGGGTTCAAATCCTTTAGTAATTATAAAACTTGTACCAATCAGATAGTCATTTGATTTTAGTTTCAGGGATAATCAACTCCTCCCAAAAAAATGAATCATTCTCAAAACAAAAACGATTTTCTCTTTACAGGCCATTGAGAGGCTAAGAGCAAGCAGAGAGAGTTACCCAAGCCAGCAGCAATATCTAGCTATGTACTCGAGCATTTTTGGAGGAATTGTAACCGATACAGCTGCCATGGTGATCCCGATGGACGATCACATTGTGCATAGAGGGCATGGAGTTTTCGATACAGCTGCAATCGTGAATGGGTTAGTACTTGTATTGTCTGATTTTAGTTATTTGTAGTCTCTCTATTTCTTCGTTTTTAGTCTTTCTTTTCTTTTATGTTTAACCAGAAGAAGCTAAAATGGAATTGTAAAATTGAATCTCATCGATTTTCTCAGGTACCTTTATGAGTTGGACCAACATGTCGAACGTTTCCTGGGATCTGCAGCCATGGCCAAAATAAAACCTCCGTTTGATAAAGAAAGCATTAGAAAGATACTAATACAGACGGTGAGTGCTTCCAAGTGCAAAACCGGTTCGCTAAGATACTGGCTCTCGACTGGACCAGGTGACTTTCAACTATCTCCATCACATTGCCATCAATCCGCTCTCTATGCCATTGTAATCCAAGATCAATCACCGCCCGATTACCATGGCGTTAAAGTAATAACCTCATCCATCCCGATAAAACCCCCACAGTTTGCAGTTATGAAGAGCGTGAACTATCTCCCCAACGCACTTTCAAAGATGGAAGCAGAAGAGAACGGTGCATATGCAGCGATATGGTTGGATGGCGACGGGTTTGTTGCTGAAGGACCTAACATGAATGTGGCTTTTGTTACCAAGGAAAAGGAGCTCCTGATGCCTCGTTTCGACAGAATTCTGAGCGGATGTACAGCGAAACGAGTTTTAGAACTCGCTCAAGGTTTGGTGAAACAGGGGAAATTACGGTCCATAAGAGTCGAGGATGTGCGTGTTGATGAGGGAAAGAGAGCAGAGGAGATGATGCTAATTGGCAGCGGAGTTCTGGTCCGCCCAGTTCTGCAGTGGGATGATCAGCTCATAGGTGACGGTAAGCATTTTCATGGGCGATTCTGGTCCAAAATGACATTCAGATTATGTGTTTGTAGTTAACGTATTATGTGCTTGTACTTAACAGATTATGTGTCTGCCATATAAAATGTCAACTACTGCAAGCACATAAAATGTCAACTACAGACAGCAAATAATATGTTAACTGTAGTCTGCACTTAACATATTATGTGTCTATAGTTAACAAATTATGTGCCTCTAATTTATTTACAGACACATAATTTATTAACTGAAAGCACATAACATATTGTAGATACATAATTTTTGGATTAGGATTGCAACTTGGACCCTAGTCTATGGTATAACAATTGGCTTAAAGCAGGTGTAGTCTACTATCCATTTTTGGGCATTATGTCTCAAATTTTGCCAGAAAAGATACAAAACCACCAAGTAAGAAGTTTTACTTTTTAGAGAAGGGCATATTATGAGGTTTTTTTTTTTTTTTTTGGTAGGCAAAGAAGGGCATGTGAGTGGGGCGTTGCTGAATCTCATATTGGAAGACATGAAGTCCGGTCCAGCCACCGTACGAGTTCCTGTTCCATATTAGATGATTTTCTCCGTGTATGGCCTTGGACTTGGCAAATTATTTGTCCACAAAATGCTACGTGGACTATAACAAAAAATACATTTTATTATTATACTAAAAGTAAATTATTTGCGTATTGAGATTGTAATGGAACTCCTCTCTGAAACGCTCTCGGAATCCCTCTCGGACAACCCTTCAACATCGGCGACGAATCGTTCGCCGGAAGAACAGGATCTTTTAGAAAGAAGCACAAAGAAATCGAAAAGAGATCGTGATCAAATGGAGAATACGAGTCAACCACAGACAGTATCAATGGTTCAAGAAACCCCTATGGGTGAGGCAGGGGCTAGTACACCAGAAACCAGTCAGCGAAGAATCTTTACAGCGACCCATAGCCGAGCTTGGAATCAAAGAATTCCTGCCCAACCCCAGGAAGACGACGAGGTGTCAGATGACGATGAAATGGATCAAGATGTAGCCGCTTCCGAATATCCAGTAATCCGTGTGACAAAAGAAGAAAAGGAAAGGCTCCGCCGCCCTTGGCGCAGGTCGTTGATTCTTCGACTCCTGGGACGAACGGCTAGCTATTCCTACCTTCTCCAAAGACTCCAACGTATGTGGAACCCACAAGCTGGGTTCCAACTGATTTCCCTAGATTACGATTACTTTCTTGCAAAATTCGATTCTCTTGCGGATTATGAAGCTGTGAAGTTTGGGGGCCCTTGGATGGTCTTGGACCACTACCTAATTACACAGAATTGGAGACCCAATTTCAATCCGAGGAAGAACGTCACGGATATAATTCTGGCATGGGTAAGATTCCCATCACTACCAATTGAATACTTTGATGACGATTTCTTGAAGAAAATCGGAAAAGTAATTGGGCGTCCTCTTAAGATTGATTATGCGACAAATCTGATATCAAAAGGCAAGTTTGCGAGAGTATGCATTGAATTGGACATCACCAAACCCCTACTATCCAGATTCGTATTGAACTGCGAAGAGTGGCCCATCGAGTATGAGGGTATCCACCAAATTTGCTTCAAGTGCGGTGTTTATGGCCATCGTGCAGAAATGTGTGGAAAGGATCAGACTGGCTTGAATGATAATTCCTCCGCTGCCACAGGTGGAAATTCCCAACTGGGGGCAGCGAGACCTGCTCAATTGCCCAAGGAAAAGTACGGAGCTTGGATGTTGGTTACTAGGAAGGACAGAAGAAAACAGAACAGAGCACCAATCCAACCCGCTAGGACCCCGGGAGGAGAGACGCACCAAACCAGACATCCTACCACTACACCTCAGGCCAATGTAGCTACACAGTCCCGGTTTGGACCACTGGACAATTTAGAGGAGCCTACAGGGGAACAGCAACACCAGGAACAACCAATCATGTCTCCACCCCAACAGCCTAATCTCCCGAGAATAAGAACCAATTACCGGGTTGCAAGACAACGCACTGGGCAGAACCTGGATGAGGAACCAGTACTCGAGGTGCAGCCCCCACCCCCTAGGCAACCCCCTCCGGTTAACCGAGGCGCTTTCAGAGGTCGTGGTGGGAGGGGAGGTCCACCCAATCGAGCGGCAGCCGCATCACAGCACACTGTTGTCCGTGGCACTAGAAGGGGCCAAAACATCCAGACCACCACCGTTTACCATACTGATGAGCATTCTGATTCACCCTTGCTGCCAACCTTTGAAAACACATTCAAAGAAGTTCCACCTGACGTATGCCATGAACCAACAAATCAACCTGTAACCCCATCTGAATCTCCAGTGCACTTTGTGTTTGGAATCAACTATAAGGAAGTACCACCTGACTCTACATGTTTACCCCAGGTGATACCCGACCTACCTGCTTTGGTTTTGCGTCCTGACGAGAATCCTGGAAACCAAATTGGTCCAGATGCGGATACCCGCATGCGCCAATAGGCGCCGTTTCCTTTCCTTCCCACTGGTTTTATGATCTTTTTAGTCTGGAACTGTCAAGGAGCAGCCTCAAAGGCATTTAGGCGCATCCGTAAGCAATTTCTGTGCATTCATAAACCTTCTTTTGTTTGCCTCCTCGAGCCCAAGGTCTCGGGCCAACAGGCCAATGAGATATGCTTCAGCTTGGGCTTTGACGATTGGATGAGAGTAGAGGCTATAGGATTCTCTGGTGGCATTTGGATCCTATGGAAATCCTCTATTCATATTGAAGTTTTAGACACTCACCCTCAATTCATCTCTTTGCAGGTACAAGATGCAGATTCCGAGTCGTGGCTCTTATCAGTTGTCTATGGGAGTCCCAACAAAGCTCTTAGAAAACGCCTATTTTCGGAGCTCTCGGGTCAGTTTTTTATGCCCCATGGACCATGGCTAGCCGTGGGAGACTTTAATTCAGTAACATGTCAAGATGAAGTCAACAATCTGGAAACCTTTTCCATGTCTAGATGTTCAGACTTCAACCAATGGATCTTTAGGGAAGGGCTGATTGACTTGGGCTTTGAAGGAACAAAATTCACTTGGATGAGGGGCGTTAATTCAACCTCATTCAAAGGAGCCCGCTTGGACCGTGCCCTTAGCAATATTGAATGGAGAAGCATGTTCCCGAATGTATCAGTTTTACACCTACCGATGATTCAATCCGATCACTCACCCCTCCTCGTCAATACCTCAGAGACACCACAAATACCGATCAACAGAAGCTTCCGTTTTAATATGGCATGGGCCAGCCATGCCAATTTCCAGCCCTTAGTCAAATCCTGCTGGTCAACAAATCGGAGCCTAAACTCAAACAAGAATGAAATGGCAGTGGCCCTCTCATCCTGGAACATAAACACATTTGGAAACATATTCCACAGAAAAAACAGACTGCTGGCTAGACTTGGGGGTATTCAACGTAGCTTATCACTGGGGGCAAGATCGGACCTCATTCGCTTGGAAAGAAGGCTGCGTAAAGAACTTGATGAAACTCTACACCAAGAAGAAATGGTTTGGTTCCAAAGATCCCGTGAACAATGGATAACTTCTGGAGATCTCAACACTCGATTCTATCACCTATCAACTACCATTAAAGGCAAACAAGCAAAAGCCAATGCTATCAAAGATATGGAAGGCACAATAGTCACAGGAGAGGAGTCAATCAAGAACCTTTTTCGAGATTATTTTATGAATCTGTTTGAAGCAGATAACGTCCTTCCAGCAAGTCCCCTTCCTCAGGGTCGCTTTCCCTCACTCAACGTTCGTGACTAGCAGCTTGTCAACCAACCAATCAGCACCAAGGAAGTAAAACTCGCACTTTTTGAAATGGCACCTTGTAAGGCCTCGGGTCCCGATGGGTTCACGGCAGGCTTTTATCAGAAGACTTGGGATGCAACGGGGGACACACTGGTTAAGTTCGCCAAAACCTTCTTTGCGGAAGGCCTCCTCCCTCCTGGCCATAATGACACACTACTGAGCCTCATTCCTAAGGTTGCAAACCCTGAGAGAGTTGATTAATACAGGCCAATAGGGTTATGTAACGTGTCCTACAAGCTTCTAACAAAAATCATGACACTGAGACTCAAGGGAATAGCTAGAAAGATTGTGGGACATCACCAATCAAGTTTTATACCTGGAAGGCAAATAACAGATAATATCCTTGCATATCAAGAAATTTTGAACTCAATGAAGAACAAGAAAGGGAAAACTAGCTGGATCATGATGAAAGTGGATTTAGAGAAGGCCTACGACAAGCTATCCTGGGATTTCCTTGAGGACACCCTCACTGACATTGGATTTAATGCAACCTGGAAGAGAAACATCCTTAAATGTGTGTCTTCGTCGAGGCTTGCGGTGCTATGGAATGGCCAGCAGGCGGACTGGTTCATACCTGGAAAAGGACTACGACAGGGAGACCCAATCTCCCCTCTACTTTTTGTTTTCTGTATTGAGAGACTTAGTCACATTATAAATGAATCAGTAATAAATGGCCGCTGGAAAGGCATTAGAATTAATAGACGAGCCCCTAACATAACCCATCGATTCTTTGCAGATGACCTCATCTTCTTTGGAGAAGCTACGGTGCAACAAGCCCAGGAGATGAAGAGATGCATAGAGCTCTTCTGTTCTGCATCAGGAGAAAGAATAAGTCTCCAGAAGTCTTCTCTATACTTCTCAAAGAATACCACTACAAGTGAGCAACAAGCCATTACGGAAGCCATGGGTATATGGAGTGTCACTGATATGGGAAGATATCTAGGCGTCCCTTCAATCCATGGGAGAGTGAAAAGTGACACGTTTGCTGGAATTCTAGGGAATATACAATCTCGTCTTGCCGGTTGGAAATCTAAGTCCCTATCCCTAGCAGGTCGACACGCACTAGCACAATCAGTCCTGTCATCTATCCCCTATTTTACCATGCAATCTATGCTAATCCCAGCTGGTGTACTAGACGCTCTAGAGAAACTGATCCGAAACTTCTTATGGGGCAGCACAGAAACAACAAGAAAATGCCATCCGGTCAGTTGGGAAACCATTACAAGAAACAAGTCCAATGGGGGTCTCGGTCTGCGAAGTCTCAAGCACATGAACTTGGCTTTTTTAGCTAAGCTTGGATGGAGAATTGTCCAAGGAGAGGACTCTATTTGGGTGAACCTGATCAAAGCCAAATACGGAATTAACTCTGACAATTGTTCAAATTGGCAACTGAAGAACAATAATTCCAATGCTTGGAGAGGAATCGTTAAAGCGATCCCCATTCTACAAGCTGGTATAAAAAGTCTAGTAAGGAATGGGGTT
Source organism: Ipomoea nil (assembly GCF_001879475.1). Classification (NCBI taxonomy): domain Eukaryota; kingdom Viridiplantae; phylum Streptophyta; class Magnoliopsida; order Solanales; family Convolvulaceae; genus Ipomoea; species Ipomoea nil. The sequence continues at coordinate 4,792,626 of NW_017617070.1, forward strand.
AACACGTTATTTTGGAAGGACATCTGGTTAGAAGACAGACCCCTAAAAGACCTGACAACAGGAGTAACAGCCTCGGACTTAAGGAGATCTGTTTCAAGCTATTGGATCCCAGAAGTGGGCTGGCAATGGGATCAACTGAACCCTCACCTACCTCTTGGAACACTCAGAAAGCTAGCAACATTCATCCTATGTGAAGATCCTGGAGTTCTAGACCTAGTTGGTTGGGGACCTGAACCTAATGGCTACTTCTCTGTAAGTTCAGCGTACAACTCAGCACTGGGAATGACACAATCCATAGAGGCTGCCAAGTGGAACAGTATATGGAAGCTCAAAATCCCCAACCGGATTCGTATGTTCTTATGGCTACTGAGACATGAAAGAATTATGACTAATCTCAACAGGACGAAAAGAGGGCTTACCAACAATGATAAGTGTTGGCTTTGTAAAGACCACATCGAGGATACCAACCATGTTATGCGGTTATGCCCTGTTGCGGAAGAAATCTGGAAGTATGTACTCCCCCAATTGCATGAGAAACTCAGGCTACTGCCCTTCACACACTGGCTGGATGAAGGCTTAACACGCAGAGGTAATGGAAATAACCCTTGTCATGACACTACTATATTTGCTGTCACAGCCTGGTGGATTTGGAAATGGCGCAATGAGGCCATCTTTAATGGCAAGCAAGTTCACAGAAAGTCAAAAATGGAGACTATAAAACGCCAGGTGGATGAAATCACTAATGCATATGACAGGGCCCAAGGGGCCAAACATTCAGGAAACTCCACCAATTGGAAGAAATTCTGCTGGGAAAAACCACCCGAGAATGTGGCCAAAATGAATGTTGATGGCTCTGTTATTCCTTCCTCCCTTTTTGCTGGGTGTGGGGGTGTTATAAGGGATAGCTTGGGCAATTGGAGACATGGCTTTATAGCAACTATTGGCAGGTGTACCCCACTGGAAGCTGAGGCCTGGGCCTTGCTCAAGGGAATCCAATTGGCAGCTACCTTAGGAATAACAAGGATTATATTCGAGAGTGACTCAGAAGAAGCAGTTAATTTCTTCAACTCAGGTGATCCTCCGAGGATAGCTGCACACAATATCTTACTAGCGTGTAGAAAGGAACTCCGGAATTTCGATATCTGGGAAGTTTTGCACATCACCAGGGAACAAAATCAAGTGGCCGACGAATTAACTAAACTCTCAAGGCAGTATGCAGATGGCATGCACAGGCTTCCTCAACCCCCGGATTTAATCAGAAGACATCTAGAGAATGACATGGCAGGACTGCCCTCATGGCGAAATACCATTGATACATTGTAATCTCTTTGGGTCTCCCCCTTCCTATTAGATATAAAAAAAAATTATTTGCGTATTGAATGTATATTATATAAAATAATGTACTTTCTCTGAATACAATGTCTAATTTTAATATAATAAAAGTACATTATTTGTATACTGAATGTATATTATTTAATATTTTGGTCCATACAATAATGATTGTTTTGCATTGGCCTTTGTATAATCAAATCAATATACAAAATTCAAAAAAAAACTTGAGTTGTGCTATCTCCAGGCTCCAATATCAAATTTGGAGACTTCAATTGAACAATATCATCTTTGCAAACTATTGCCGACCACAACTTCTCCTTCCACTATCAAAAAATGTTAACGACATGTAAGTCGTTGACTTGGAGTACTAGTCACTTTTGGTCTAATTATATGAATATGACTTGCTTAGAGAGTTAATTGCTATTTTTTTGAATGGAATGATTTACTTATATTTTCGTTTATAATTTAGTGACTAATTTGACCTTTATTAAAAAAAAAAAAAAAGTCACACTTTGTAAGAAAATTTCACTTCTCACCTTTCAAAAATCATCATAACATATAAACAAATTTCATTTCTCTCATATCATAATTATCGTTGAGCCACATAATTAACCAATTGAATGAGACATGATCAAAATAACTAAACTCTTTTAGGATCCAATAGAAAAGCCCTAGCAAAAGTACAACCTATCACCAAATATTCAATAGACTCCACTTCATGTTCACACTAAGCACCCCACCCCTCATCCATTCAATATGTGGGGATGCTAGCTCATGGATGCTCTTAATGAGATTGAGAGGACCTCAAAGCTAAGGCTTAAAGTGACCTATTGTTTTGCCCCTTATTGACTCCATTTCTCATTTTATTGTGGCTTGGAAGAGGTGCACCTTGTCCTATGCTAGGAGACTTGAGGTTATTAATAATGTCATTATCTTTCAATATATATATATATATATATATATATATATATATATATATATATATATATATATATATATTATGTCATTCAAGATGTTGTGGGATTTTGGCTCCAAAATTTTCCTCTTCTAGCACAACCACATATATAATAGTTTCTTTGTGTGGTAATTTCCTTTGGGGTGGCAAACAAGCCGTCATTGCTTGCGTACCAGTTGCCTTCCAATTTCCTAAAACAGAAAGAGGGACTTGGTTTAAATGTTTAATTTACATAACTTTGGTGCATGTGGAATCTTGCTTACTCAGCCAAAATATGGGTCGAATTTAGATATTTGTGGCCTGTTCTGATAAATAAATGAGGCTTTACCAAAATAACATTCTTTAAAACAAATACCGTTATTTTAATAATAATAATAATAATAATAATAATAATAATAATAATAATAATAATAATAATAATAATAATAGTGTGCGCAAAAGGATTAAAAAAAATAGGGAGATGTCCAAAGCAAAAAAAATAGGGAGATCCAAAGCTAGAGCAATATGCAAGTTTCAAACCTCCAACCTCCAAGTTAAAATACAATAAACACACATTCCTACTATTTCTTTATAGAGCCTTTTAAATTTAATTGAAAACTTTTAATTTTTATTTCTAAACTAGCTAGGTAAAAATTAAATATTGGGCCTCTAAAATTTGGGGCCCCTCTAAAATTTGGGACCCTGTGCTGTAGCCCAGCTTGCACTGCCTTATATTCGGCCCTGACCAAAGTGACAATCGTTATGCTGTGCATCTGTGTGCACCATGCATGGTGCACATGGATGCAAAAACGACATCGTTTTGACTAAAAACGTGCGTCCCACTTAAAAAAAAAAAAACCAGTTTTGATTCCCCTCAACAGCATTATGTTGTTCATTCATTATGGATTTTTAGTTCATTCATGCTGGATATTTAGTTCATTAATTATGGATATTTAGTTCATTGATTCTGAATTTTTAGTTCATTGATTCTAGATTTTTAGTTCATTGATTCTGGATATATAGTTCAAATTATGCACAACATAATGTTCTTGCCGGGAATCGAAATTGATTTTTTTTTTTTTAAGTAGACGCGCATTTTTAGTCAAAACGATGTCGCATGGTGCACACGGATGCACATCATAATTTGTCCCAAAGTGATGTAGAATATTCATTGCAAGGACTCAGTTTGGGTTTGGTGGGTATTGGGGAATATAATACTACAAAAAAAAAATTATTCCTAAAAAATAACAAGCACAAGAACGAAAGGAAAAGAGGTTAGTTCGAATGGTGCAAAACATACTAGCTAGGAGCGTTGTAGTCTAAGTTTCTTAGGATAAAACGAACTACGACTCAACATTTGAACACACAAACAAATGAGCAAATTTGAGGATCGGAGGAAGATGACCAGGGTTTTCCTGGAGAAAAAAAATACAAATGAGCTTTTTGGCTTATGTATAGAATCTCCTGCTCATCCAAGGTATATATAGGAGAGATGGAATTAAAGAGCATTTAATCATGACAATTAACACTGATTTAAAATCATTTTGTAACCTTCATAACAACCAAATATTTAATTTAAAAATTAATTCTAAAAATTAAAATTGGAGTTAATTATTCGAAATTAAATTCGTAGTATCAAAATTAATATTGTCACATTTTTCAGACTTATTTTGGGATTTGATTTGCATCCCCCTACACGCAAGAGAGAGTCTCTATGCTATACAATTCAACTTTCTTCTAAAAGGAACTTGTATATATAGTGGTGCAAATCCATTTTTTTTTCCAATGTAGGACAAGTGTTTCTTCATTCCAAGCATTTCCACCTTCATTTTCTAACTCAAATGAGTTTACTTCGAGTATCAGATGTGAATGTACAATATATCAATTTCTTCAATTCTTCGTCCCACTATGAAGAATTAGAATGCACTCAAATCAAAAGTGAACCCTACATATATTTGTACCATAAAGTAGTCACTTAAAATATCGTATTATGCTATTTATTTCAACAGTAGTATATTCATAAAATTTACCTCAAAGTAGAGGACTTAGGCTGTCCTTATCCCTGCAAACATCTTCCACTCTCAAAAATGGGTCCCACTTCCACATCATCCCATTTGCAAATCATCTACTATTCACACTACATCCCTACAAATCTAATCAATCTTCAAAAATGGGCCCAATATATTAAAATAACATTATTAATTATATTAAAATATTAAAAAGTACAAAAATCAAATAAAATTAAAAATATATATATACAAAAGCTGCCGCGGCAGCTTTTTCAGGGTTTGCAAATTTGCTTGCAGTGCAAATTTGCAAACCCATTTCATTAAAAAAAAAATAATAAAAAATGTATATGTGACTTTGCCACATCACTTTGCGAAGGAGAGTTTGGCTGGGATAAGGACAACCTTAGCTTCTAGAGTTGTAATCCTAAGAAATGGACCCCACCATCTTCAAAACCTTTGTGAAGGTTGGTGAGCTATTTACTGTGCAGAGCCTAGGTTGGTAGTCCAAGCTCAAATAAAGTCGGTTAAGCACTTAAGCTAACCCCCAGGACATGCCTAGAGTAAGATTTAAACACTAGTATGTTGACTGGACAAGGAGAGAAAGAAACTTTGGTATGAGGGTGATGATGAGGATGAGGATGATGCTAGAAATTAAAGGGAAGTAAGGACACCATTTTATAGTATGCTCCCCGGATTATAGAATGGAACGACTGATTGTCAAGACACAATCAGCCTTGTCCACCTACTTGTCCATCCAATATATTATGTCATGTGTCACTACGGCAATTTATATCCTACACCACAGCGCGCGTTGCACTGTGCGCCTAGATGCAAAACGACGTCGTTTTAATTTTTTTTTTTTTTTTTTTTGAAATTTCCCGCCCCAGTGTATGGCAGTTATTTTTTCTTAAAAAAAAACCCTGTTCAAAAATGTACATAATGTTATACTAGAATACACATAATTGTATACATGAATGTACATAATTATATAACAAAATATACATACTCTTTTTAAAAGATAATACACATAATCTAACATAATACATAATAAACATAAACTTTTAACATAATACACATAAACTATTAACATAATACACACAAATTTTCTGTTTCGGATGTACATAATTGTATAAAAAGAATGTACCTAATTGTATAAAAAATGTACATAACTGTATGAACAAATATACATAATTGTATAAACAAATATACATAATTGTGTGAACAAATATACATAATCACAGCAACTTCCTACCGCACCTCCCAAAACGACCCCAAAACAATGTCGTTTTGGGAAGCACGCAGCGCACAGTGCTACGCGCGCGTGGTGTAGGGTATAACGATTGGTGTCACTACCTAATCCCTTTTATTTCTAAGTATTTCTAAGGTGGATTAGCTAGTTGTGATCGCTTACTATACACTCCTTCACTTTTCACACAATTTCTTTACCACATAAGGGGCCATCCAAAGTTTTATTCAACCCTATATTCATAATTACATAACTCTACTGAATTATATATTCATAATTATAAACCTATATATTCATAATTTTTGAACTTTATATTCACAATTATTGAATCTTTATATTGATAATTACAAAACTATATGTTCATAATTATGTTCATAATTATAGAACTATATGTTCATAATTTTTTAACTATATATTCATAATTATGAACAGTTTTGGAACCGTGTCCACCTTGCAAGGTGGACACAGTTCCACAACATAATTTGCCCATCAGGAGGTGATTAAGGTATACGAATTAGAGAGGTGAAGCATTCTTGATTTAAGTCAATTTAAAGATTACATCTCCAACGGAACAAGTAAGTTTTATCTTTACTTCTGTTTAATTAAGAATTCATGATCATGAACATTGTTTAGTTGATTAATTAATTTACAAGCAGACTCTGATACCAAATGTTAAATAATTCTTTATGCGCTATAACTTGAATGCAGAAGCACAATTAACAATGAATTGCATGTAAATTAAATCAATCAACTAAACAATGTTCATGATTATGAATTTTTAATTAAACAGGAGTAAAGATAAAACTTACTTGTTCTTTAAATTGACTTAAATCAAGAATGTTTCACCTCTCTGATCCGTATACCTTATATCTTAATCACCTCCTGATGATGTGGAGACTATAAAACTTAGAGAGTTAAAACCGTAAAGATCCCTAGAGTTTTCATGGGTATTTATAGATGTGATGAGAAACCTCATTCAAGAGGAATGAGAAACTTCCTTTTAGGAATAGAAATCCCTTTAGGAATACGAAACCTCCTTTTAGGAAACCCATAACCTTTTTTCATTATACATCTTTTAACCCTCATAAACTTAAATTTTAACAGAATGAGAGGGAAGAAATTTCACCCATACTAGTAATTCCACATTTACACATCACCATGAGTACCTTATGGAATTACAACCTTTATTATATAAATCAATGTTAGCAAATAATCATTTCTAACCGTCTCTCACTTAATTCATATAAGTGTGACATCTTTATTATATGAATCAACGTTAAAATAAATTATTTCTAACAATAAGTTGCTTAGCTTCTAACGAATTTCCTATGAACGACAAAACAGACATGCTCTATATAGCTACATCAATTGCATAGATTCTAGCTAGGAATGCGTACTTCTCGTATAACTCTTCACAAATAACGTCATAATGATTTTATAGGAGAATAGACAAAATTGAAGGAAAAGGATAATATAAACTAGATGCTAGACCCAGACAATAAATAAATAAATAACAAAGTTGGCTCAACTAACAAGGATCCAAGCTCAAATATACACTACTGAAAATTATGGAATTTCCGACTACCTGAAAGTGATCTTAAATCAAGTTGATACCAAAAAGAGGTCAGAAATAGCAACAAAGGTTTTTCCAAATACCAAAAGTGATCAGAACAAGGCTTTTTGACTTGATTTAAGATCACTTTCAAGTGGTCGGAAATTCTATAATTTTCAGTGGTCGAAAATTTCATAATTTTCAGTAGTGAAAGTAGGTTAAGCTTTGACTCAGGGCCCACACCCTCACGACCTGCCTAGAGTAAGATTTGAACATGGTATGTTGACTGGACAAGGAGAGAAAGAAACTTTGGTATGAAGGTGATGAGGATGATGCTAGAGATTAAAGGGAAGTAAGGACGACACCATTTTATAGTATGCTCCCTGGATTATAGAACGGAACGAGTGATTGTCAAGACCTAATCAGTAATCAGTCTTGTCCATACCCACTTATCCATTCAATATATCATGTTATGTGTTATTACTGCCCGTATGGGTAGTTCAACTGGTCATAGATGTGAAACTTTGGAAGAATGACCAGGGATCAAGTCTCACCTCCAGCAACCTATCAAAGTGAGGTCACCATGATTTATATCCTTCTAAATGCTCTGTCGGGTCAGGTTGGGGTTCTTCCTTTGGAAGAATGTTATGTGTTACTACCTAGCCCCTTTTATTATATTTCTAAGTATTATGAATTGCTTCCACGTACTGACATAACATATAAGGTGGATTAGCTAGTTGTGATCGCTTACTATACATCCTTCACTTTTCACACCATTTCTTTACCACATAAGGGGCAAAAAAAAAGTAAGGATTATATATATCACACTCAGAGTCGCAGACACACACTCAGGCACATAAAAGAAATTTTTTAGTATTATAAAACAAAATAGTTACAAATAACTTCAATAGATTGAGAAAGTATGTATGAACAGGTACTATATTGTAACCGAGTCAATAATATTAAAAAAATAAAACAAAATAGCTATCCTTGAAAAGAAAATAATTAATACTAGATACATCCGTTAAATTTGCTACCCTCCTTATAAGTTTAACTTCTTTTTTTTTTTTTTTTTTCAATCGAAAGGAGAAGAGGAAAACCCCGACATGCTAGCACCGATAACAAACACGTTGCCTGGGCACACCCATAGAGTCATGAAGGAGCAGATCAAGAATCGTCGTCTCCAGTTGAGACATCATGCTCAAGCCCCGAGAAATGAAAATGAAAATGAAACCAGATGGATTTTTTTTTTTTTTTTTTTTTTTTAAATGTAACCAGAAGGATTAAACACCAATTCAAATTCTAATTGTTCTCTTTTCTTCTCCCCAAAAGGTTGAATCTCCAACCCCAACGACCCCATACTCCTGCCCGACAGAACATTTGGGAGGATGTAAATCACGGTGACTCAATGACTCAGCAAACAAAATCATATATATACTGTCTATTGAACAAGTAAGCTAAGCTCGTGCATGCAGCCCTAACTGACATCTTTTGTGAACCATATATACACTCGTTTAAAGTTATTTATCATCGTTAATTTGGAGTGTGGTTGAATAGAATGAACTCATCCATCCTTAATCAAACTTTAATAGTTCAATCCTTAAATGTGGGTACTTACAATTCAGTGATGTGATTAGTTATTGTATTTGATGGGGAAAATTAAACCTGGGGTACACTAAAAAAAATAGAAAAAAAGAATGAGTAGTTATTTATAATCATTAAATATGTTAGATGCACATTTCTAAAAAATAGAAGCAATCAATAGGCAATGAATTAGCTTGTCTACAAATTAAAGTAGTGCATGTGAAATATTAATTTACAGTGACGACACAATTCCATCCATCGATCAAGACCCTTAAATTTATTTATATCTCTAATGAAATGCTGCCTCTTCAACTCTTACATTATATTATTATATTCTCCCCATCTGGGCAGCTGAATAACATGGAGTGCTATGGCAAAAGAAGAACTCTCCATAGCTTCATGGATGAAGAGAAAAATTCCACACAATCATCATCTCCACCCCCTAATCATCACCATCTATCCTACAAATCCCTTCAAGAATTGTGCGAACCTGAAGAACAGCTTCAAATTAGCAGCCCTAATTCTTCAACCGCCGCCACTATGTATTCCCTGATCCCACCCCCAAGCCCAGAATCTCCCTGGACCCTTTCCCCCCTCCAAACCCCCTCCCCCTCCCTCCTCTTCCACTGCATCACCTCCCTCCACCGCCAAGACGGGATCATCCACTCCATCGCCATCTCCAATTCCAAAGGGCTGGTGTTCACGGGCTCCGAGAGCAGCCGGATTCGGGCGTGGCGCCAACCGGACTGCATGGAGCGAGGCTGTATCAAGGCCAGTTGCGGCGATGTGCGCGCGATGCTGGCGTATGGGAACACCCTTTTCACGTCCCATAGGGATCGTAAGGTCCGGGCGTGGAGCCTAGGGGGTAGTAGTCAAGAGAATTCCCATTTCCAGGCCAAGAAAATCGCCACCCTCCCTAAAAAAGCCTCACCGTTTTCTTCCATCTTCTCAAGATCCGCCACTACCTCGCTTCACAAGGACTGCGTTTCTTGCATGGCGTATTACCACGCGGGAGGGCTTCTCTACACGGGGTCGTGGGACAAGACGGTGAAGGTGTGGGCGGTGTCAAGTGGCCGTTGCGTGGACTCGTTTCTCGCGCACGAGGACAATGTGAACGGTGTCATGGTAAACCAAGACGACGGCTCCCTCTTCACCTGCTCCTCCGACGCCTCTGTTAAAATCTGGAGACGAGTGTACGGACAAAGCTCCCACACTCTCACCATGACCCTAAAGTTCCAACCCTCCCCGGTTAACGCACTAGCCCTAACCACTTCTTCTTCATCGTGCTTCCTCTACTCGGGATCCTCGGATGGGTTCATTAATTTCTGGGAAAAGGAGAAGATGTCTGGGCGGTTTAACCACGGGGGGTTCTTGCAGGGCCATAGATTCGCCGTCCTCTGTTTGGCTGCGATTGAGAAGCTGGTGTTCAGTGGCTCCGAGGACACCACCATTAGGGTGTGGAGAAGAGAAGAAGGGAGCTACTTCCATGAGTGCCTTGCCGTGATAGATGCCCACAGGGGCCCGGTGAAATGCTTGGCTGTTTCGTTGGAGATTATTGAGAAATATGTGATGGGATTCTTGGTTCACAGTGCAAGCTTGGATCAAACGTTTAAGGTTTGGAGAATTAAGGTTTTGCCCGAGGAGAAGAGATCAAGAGGTTGCTTAGAGGATAATAATAATAATAATAATAATAATAATAATAATAATAATGAACAAGCTGCTGCAGTTGACTCGAAAACGAAGATGGAGTTTCAACATAGTCCTGTTTTGTCTCCTTCATGGGTAGAGAAGAAAAAGCTTCAAGATGTTCATCCCCTTCATCATTGATAAAGTAAAATAATGTAGGAAATTAATTAGTGTCATAATATTTTGTATTTGTTAAATTTATATCCTAAGTGAAGTGATGATATCAAATGATACAAATAATATTATATTATTATTAAAACTAGATTTGAGTCCTATTGTTCGATCTGTATGTAGTTAAGATTTAACCAAAATATTGAATTCCTTGTACTCATTATTTAAATGCAAGTTGTTGAGTTGTTAAGTTGTTATTAACTGTATTTTTCCCAATGTGTATTTAATACACAATAAATGTCATATTATTCAAGCACTCGTAGTTAGTTGTTCAAAACAATTACTGCGTACATTTGTAGTTACACAGGTACAAAGTTGGTATACTCTTTATAAGTTACTCAACAATAAAGATAAATTTGTTTCCACTTTATTGCAAGAGGGTGGTGGTTCGATTCCTACCGCGAACATTGGCGGTTTAGGTTTGAGTTTGATTTTTTTTTTTTCCTTTTTTTTCTTTTTGAAGGCTACTGACTCTATTACAATGTAGTATCTGTTCATAACTACTTTCTCAACCTACTGAAGCACAAAGAGTTAATACTGCCTGCACTGAGGCTTGAACCCACAACCTCCCATATGAGTTTGATTCCTTGTAGACAGAAGTTTACAATTTGGTGTTGAGTTTCGAAACTAGATTGACTCGATATACCAACTCATGGATCTGCTATGCATGGGTTCATGGGGCCCATGATATAGTCCATCACAACCGGAAAACCTTTGTTATCAGAGCATGGGGAAAAATGCTAGCTCAACCATCTTCTCCATAACCATCTCCCCCCTTTTTTCCCTAATATATATACACTGTTGTTTGTTCCTTCTTCTTCATCTGAACAAATTCAAGGAATTTTCTATAATCGTCCTGTGTTAAAGAGATCCAACCTTCATTCAAAGCAAGTTACATTGGTGTGTAGTGGATTGAACTTGATTTGCTGCTCCTTGACTTCTAGACCTAGGCTCCCAACTCGGTGGATAACCATTATTCTTGTAACACTTTTCTACAGTATGTCTAGTATAGCCATAGTACGTACACACTGGCTTCTTATTGTTTCCTGGAAACGATTTCCTTGAATTGCCTTCAGCTTTAGTAAAAAAAAAAAATTTCCTCCTACACTTTCATTTGGCCGAATAAGATGATTTCCAGCATTGTTGGTTATAATTTGAAACTGCCTTTCTTGTTGTGATATCAATGATAATGCATCTGTTACATTTGGTAGCGGCTTCATGAGCATAATCTGGGTTTTCGCGCCAGTGTACCTCTAATGGAAACCAATTAAAAACACAGCCAACATTTCATTATCTAAGTTTGTATTCACCTTTCTTGTTATTCACTCACAACAAACACATTTAGGATTGCATTCACAGACAAGCAGAGGCCTAAGAATAATCAATTCATCCCACCGTAATTTAAGTTCTGTAAAATACTCATTCACAGAGCTCTCACCTTATTGAAGCAGTAGTACGTTGACTTTTTCTTAGCGTTGTTATTTTTTGAATTTATTTTTTTCATTATTCTTTTTTCCCGGTTGGTTAGCTAGGAATGTGGGCATGCATGTGCATGGTTGTTATTTTTCTTTGTATTTATATCCCTTTGGATTGCAGTGTATGGTGTGAGATAATCTACCATTTCAAGTTTTCTTCTCTTCCGATGTTCAAAATTTATTATGGTAATAGAGCAAAATTATTATTTTTTTTCTCTCCCTTATGGTTGAGAATCAAGTTCAAGAGGCTACACCAGCCTCTGACGTAAATTTTGATGCAACAAATATTGCAAGTCTGTGTTATATTCATTCTGGCAAAAATCTTTCTTTGTTGTTGGTTACCGTTCCTTTGGATGGAACGAACTATCACACTTGGAGCATGACAATGAAGATGGCTCTGCTTTCCAAGAATAAGCTCGATTTTGTAGATGGCTCGATCGCGGCTCCAGAAAAGAACAAACACCAATTATATAACCTGGCAATGGGCGAATAAAATGGTGTTATCCTAGCTATTGCATTCTGTGATACCTGTTATGCCCAAAGCATTCTATGGTTAGACAATGCAAAAGAGGTATGGGATGAGTTAAAGGAACGCTTTTGCCAGAAAGATGTGTTTCACACTTCAGATGTCCAAGCGAAGATCTATAGTATTAAGCAAGGAGATCTTTCAGTAAGTGCTTACTTTACGAAATTTAAATTGTTGTGGGACGGGCTTTTAAGTTTGAAGCCATAACCTACATGCACTTATACAGTTATACCCCAAGATGCAAGTGTGGATGTTTAGACCGGATCAAAGAACATCATCAAATGGAGTAAGTAACCACTTGTTTGAGAGGTTTAAGTGAGAATTATGTAGGTGTAAAGTCACAAATAATGCTTATGACAACACTGCCTATGGTGGGGAATGCTTGTTCTCTTGTGCAACAACAGGAACGTTAAATTTTCCATGGTAGTCATAGTGCATTGGTTCTAACCAATGGAGAAATAGTCCAAAGTGCTTTTCATGCAAGGATTACTCAAGCTGGAAATATAAATATGAGGGCTAGCACGACACAACGAAAAATTGGTAATTCTAATAAAAAAGCCTATTTGCAGTTTTTGTGGGTTTACAGGGCATACCGTTGACAAATGCTACAAGTTGCATGGTTACCCTCCGGGCTGGAAAAGCAAGAATAATAAGCAAAGTGGCGTAAACAGTTCTACTCATAAATTAGCAAATTTAGTTGCAGAAAATTCTATGTCTGTAACAAATGTTTCTTGTCAAGATATTTCAAGTCTTATAAATCAGCCGAATACACCACTAGATGACAAGCTTCCCTCTACAGCGGCTGCTGGAGATATCAATAGGCGAGCCAATGCTTCCTTCACATCTTTCAAACCCAATGTTCAAGATGGTAAGCATTTTGTTTATTGTCAGCCGCTTACTTGGATTATTGATACAGGTGCCACGGACCACATTGTGAATAACGTTACATATTTTTTGGATCCAAATGAGGTGCAAGAAATCTATGTCATGTTGCCAGATGGAAATCATGCCATGGTTACTCATGTTGGTTGTGTGCGGTTATCTATGAATATTATTTTACAAGACGTATTGTGTGCCCTAGTTTGAATTTAACTTAATTTTTGTAAGTAAGTTTACTAAGAACATGGGTTTCTATTTGGTGTTTCATGCTAATGGATGTGAAATTCAGGCTGGCAGGGACCAGAAGATGATTTGTTTAGTTGAGGAACAACATGGGTTGTATCGTTTCCTAATGCCTGATGATGAGCCATGTCCCAATCAATCATTATTTAATGTTGCTATAAATGTTGTTTTTGACTTGAATCTTTGGAATTTTAGATTGGGCCATGCATCTTTTCGCAGAATAATGGGATTGCAAAGTTTAGATAGTTCAATAAACTGTTCTCCAAATTTAGTTTGTGAAATTTGTCATTATGTCAAACAACGACATTTAGCATTTCCTACTAGTGTGACATCAACTGAGAGGGGTTTCGATATTATTCATGTTGATATTTGGGGACCATATAACATTCCCTCATTATATGGCCATCATTATTTTTGAACTATGGTTGACGACTTTAGTAGGGCTACCTAGGTGTTTTTCATGTGCACAAAGAAGGAGACTCAATAATTGTTAGAAAAATTCTGTCAATTTGTCTCTAAACAATTTGATGATAATATAAAGTGCATTCGTTCAGATAACGGGTCAGTATTTAAAATGAGAGAAGTTTATGAATCGCGAGGTATTGCACATCAGAGATCTTGTGTAGGTACTCCACATCAGAATAGTGTAGTAGAACACAAGCATCAACACATTTTGACTGTGGCTCGGGCTTTGAGATTTCAGGCATGTTTGCCGGAAGATTTTGGGCTGATTGTGTTGCGCATGCTGTCTACCTTCTTAATAGGTTGCCTTCACCAGTCATCAAGAATAGAACGCCATATTAAGTTCTCTTTCATAAAACACCCATATATTCTACACTAAAAATGTTTGGTTGTTTGGCTTATGCCAGTACGTTGGTCTTAGGCCGTACGAAATTTTCTCCTTGTGCAAGAAAGTGTATTTTTATTGGGTTTCAAAAAGGCATGAAGGGATACAAGTTGTATCATTTAACAAAGAAGAAGTTTTTGTCTCGAGGAATGTTTTATTTCACGAGTTTATTTTTCCTTTTGTAGAGAAAACAAAAATCAAAACACTATTTCACAGCTTCCTCTTCCAAATAAAATTGTAGACCTTGGGGAGAACACAAGTATTTCATTTGCAGGAGACACACCTGTCCAAACCACTACTCAACTTCATGGTTTAGTGAAAGGTGGTATTGAAGAAACTAGTATGGGTGGCGCCATTTCCTCCTCACCTGACAATACTCATTCCCTTGGCAATTCTTCATCACTTGGACGCAATTATTCTCTATCCCCTGAATGCCAACAGCTTGGTGATCATTTTGGTGTTGAAACTTTCCTCCTTCATACACGAGTTCCAACGAGCAAGATGATAGGCTTCCCTATGATTCTAGTTCTCCAGCTCATGATGCAGAGCCAGCTCATGATGAGGGATCCTTGTGTTCAGATGATAGTCAAAGCCTGGTACAACCACATAATACAAAAGTTGTTCCAACACTCTGGCGTTTTACTCGTCACCGAGTGCCACCATCTTTTTTGAAGGATTATCATTGTAACTTAAAATATGGCTGCTCTTCTAGCTCATGTGTACAGGCACAGGGTACACCACATTGAATTTCCAAGGTGGTTGCTTATGACCGTCTTACAAGTTCCCATAAGAATTTTGTTTTGGCCTCATCTTGTGTCATTGAGCCTACAAGTTATACTGAAGCCGTGAAGCATGAATGTCGGCGTGAGGCTATGCGTGCTGAATTAAATGCTCTTGACATTAACAAAACATGGGTCCTAACAGACTTGCCCCCTACAAAATAGTCCATTGGTTGTAAATTGGTTTACAAGGTGAAACTCCGTGCAGACACAAGGCCAGGTTAGTGGCGAAAGTCTATACACAAACATTTGGCTTGGACTATCTAAATACTTTCAGTCCGGTTGCTAAGGTTACAAATCTTTGTGCCTTTTTAGCTACTGCGGCTATGAAAGGATGGCATTTGCACCAGCTTGATGTTAATAATGCATTTTTGCATGGGGACTTACACAAAGAGGTATATATGACTTTGCCACCCGGACTTAAAGCAATAAAATCGGGGCAGGTATGTCAATTAACCAAGTCTTTATATGGCTTGAAGTACGCTAGTCGACAGTGGAATGTGAAACTAACAACTGAGTTATTATCTCAAGGTTTTCAACAAGCATCTTCAGATCATTCATTATTTACTAAAGGGTCTGGAGAATTTTTTATTACTCTTTTGGTTTATGTGGATGATATCGTGGTAGCTAGAGGTAATCTTGGAGCAATCCAGGATGTTAAGGCTCATTTAGACTCAACTTTTCGAATTAAGGATTTGGGTCCATTGAAGTTTTTTTTTAGGTTTGGAGGTTGCTCGGAGTCGTCATGGAATTGATCTCTTCCAAAGAAAATATGCGCTTGATTTTCTTCAAGAATCTGGTTTTTTGGGTAGTAAACCAGTGGACAGTCCCATGGTTGTGATCACGACGGTGTTGCACGCTGACAGTCCCACTCTTCGTGATGTTACATGTTATAGGCAGATAGTTGGGAAGTTGTTGTATTTGACCATCACCCAACCAGATATAGCTTATTCTACACAATAACTTTCTCAATTCGTTGATTCTCCAACAGAAATGCACCTTTGAGCGGCTCATAGAGTGATTTGGTATGTTAAGAAGTCACCCTGCCAAGGCTTTTTTTATTAAGCTAATTCTGTTTTCCATATCAAGGGGTTTTCAGATTCTGACTAGGCTACTTGCCCGAAGACGAGGCGATCTATATACTACTAGTTATTACATTGTTTTGGGGGGATTCTTTAGTCTCTTGGAAGTCGAAGAAGCAAGCAACTGTGTCACGGTCTTCTTTCGAGGCAGAATATAGAGCATTGGCTACTGCAAGTTGTGAGATACAATGGTTGTTATTTTTACTCGGTGATCTCGGTATAACATTGTCAACCTCGACCTTGCTATTTTCTGATAGTCAGTCTGCTATTGCTATCGCTACGAATCCGGTTTTCCACGAACGAACCAAGCACATTGAGGTTGATTGCCATTTCGTTAAGGAACAAATTCAGAAGGGTGTTTTGATGGTCTTGCATGTTTCTAGTTCCAATCAATTGGCGGATTTCTTCACTAAGCCTCATGCAGCGGCACTGCTTAAATTTTTTAAGTCCAAGCTGGGTGTACACTCCATATGTGATCCAGCTTGTGAGGGGATATTGAAGCAATAGTACGTTGATTTTTTCTTAGTTGTCATTTTTTGAATTTATTTGTTTTCATTATTCTTTTTTCCCGATTGGTTAGCTACGAGTCTGTGCATGGTTGTTATGTTTTATTTGTATTTATATCCCTTTGGATAGCAATGTATGGTGTGAGATAATCTACCATTTCAAGTTTTCTTCTCTGCCGCTGTTCAAACTTTATTATACTTTGTGTTGTCTTGTAAATCTTTACTTGAATCTTTGTTATTTGAAAAATGTCCTATTGGCTAAACATCCTTTCTAGAGAACAGCACGTGCAATGCTTGAAGAGAGCACATGTAAGAGCCAGGATACTACTATGTTGTTGCACCGATCCTAGGCCATGAACTAAGGATTGTTTCTGCTTGGAATGGTGATGGATCCGTCGATGAAACCCATCTTGCTCTTAGAGGATAACCCCATTTTCATGGCTCTTGCCCATGGATGGTAATTTGAGCCATCCATGATAGTATAGACTAGTTCTAATTAACGCTGGATTTTCGTTAGGATGCAAGTAGAAAAGGTTCGAAGGATCATTTGGATTAAACGACGTTTATGGATCATTATTTGCAGTAGTACTCACAGTATCACCATTTGAAGGCTGAGGAATTTCATTGACTGCAATAGGAGGCAGAACTGATGACGAAGCTCTCTGTCTCACAGTGTTGATCGAAGGTGGAGGCCAAACAGTGTTGATTGAAGGTGGAAGCCAAGCCACCATAAAGTAAAGGAAAGCTCTAATACTATTTCAGAGAACCTAGAGGGAGAAAAATATCTTTGCATTACACTGGTTTGTTACAATTGCAAGAAGTAGGAACAAACAAAATTATATATACAGTAGGGAAAAAAAAAAAGCGGGCCGAGAGACGGTTATGGGGAATATGGCTGAGCTGCCATTATAAAATGAACACTCAACAAGATTGTTCTTAGACATTATTAAGTGAACACTAAACGAACTTTTTCATCAACATTATTAAACGAATGCAAACGGGTTTGTTCATGAGCTCTTAGCAAACAAGCCTAAAATGTTCAGGCTCTGTTCGTTTATTAATCGAGCTGTAGAATTTGTTCATTTATGTTCATTTACCTTAATAAATGAACACTTACCAAACATGAACACCAGTAGTTTACCGAAAGCTCTGTTTGCTAACACCCCTATTTTAGTTTAATGGTCACTCTCATGATCAATTAAACAAGAATTAGAATTAGGAATTGCGACATGATAAGTTTCAAAGATACATTATTTTTTGGGTCATATTGGGGTTGTTTTGTGCTTATTTGACGTCTTTTGTGCTTAGATGTTGTGTTAATTGGCTCTAAATGACATAAATTCAGTACATAGACTTATAGTGAGTGCATTTGATGTTTTGTTGGACTTTGGGATTGATTTGGAAATACTTAAACAAGATTTCGGGTTTAAATGAAAGATAGTCTAAAGTGGCCCCGTGTACCACACTATGCACAATTATGCAAGTAATGGTAAAAGCATTGGCAGAAAGTTGTACCATGCCTTGCATGATCGTGGACGTGTGTGTGGAGATCTTGGAAGAAAGTTACACGAGGACTTCCACGTGCTTGCATAGGTTCGTGGAGATATTAGTAGAAACTTACACGAAGGCTTCTACGAGCTTGTAAGGAGGCGAAGGAATTTTTGGAAGGATGCATGTGAGGTGTCACGAGCATGCAAGTGTTGGTACAGGAGGCAAAGATTTTTGTATTTAAAGTTGATTAAGGGAGTTAGAAAGAAGACATTTTTAGTTTCGTTTTTGCCTTCTAGGAACTGCACTTAATTGTACTTCAATTGTAGAGAGAGAAAGCTCTCTAGGTTTTCAAGAATGACTTGACAAATTGCCTTGAAGTTAGGAAACTTCCTCTTGATTGCTTGAAGCTTGGTGATTGTGGATCACAATTGTGATTGAGCTAAGTGTATTTCTTGCAAATTCACTCTTCCTTTATCCTTTGATCCATCTCTTAATTGCTCAATTGTGATTGTTGATTTACTATAATCATGAGTGGCTAGAACTTTTAGAGAATTTGATTAGAACTTATGCTATGGTGCTTGTATGATTATATATAATTGCAATTAGAGTAAATATGTGCTAATTTCTATGGATTCATGTTGGAAGTGGATTCTTTGTATGGACTCTTACATGGTTAGGCCCAACCATATAGGAGGACTAGGGTTTGTATAGTTGCCAAGGAATTGATGCTATAATATAGTCCACATCCACTTGTATTTCCCACCTCTTGTTGAAAGGCGGAGCTCGGAAGAAGATATGGACTCTAGGTGTTCGATGAAATGTCTCAAGCTAGTAGCATTGTCACTCAGTGAAATTCTACTACTTGATACGTCAAGGAGACTAGTATCGACATTGGCATTAGTATTATCTTCCTTGAATCCCTATTAGCACATGTTGAACTCCCTACCTAGGACTTTACAAAGCACCTAAGTAAGGAAGGGATAATCCAGGTCTCACTTTCCTTTTATTGCCTTCTCAGTTGTTTATTACTTGTCTACTTACTCTCAATTGTTTACTTAGTTTACTTGCTCTCTTGTTGCTTAGTTCACTTGCTACTACACTCTTGCTCTTGCACATGCTTTGGTCCAGCTTCTTGTAGGTTTTCAGTACTCTTGTACTCAACCGTGCGTCATTAATTCCAATGTGCCTTCCTTAGAGAATGACATCCCGAGAAATTCATATTCTTCAACTTTCTTTCCATCCCACGCATACTACGATTTGTCACCACACTCTCGTGATACATTAATCGCAAGTCCAACAAGCACACAAAACATCAATTAGTCCCATTTTATCCTATTTTTGTAAAAGAAAATTAGTTTTATCCTTGACTCAACTCTCGTCGTAGCCAGGAATTTTCCAAAAGCATGCAAATGGATGTTTGTACACCAAACATTAACAAGATGCACTTACAAATTCTTCATAATTCCAATAACCCTAGTTAGGAAATTAAAATCTCCTATTTGCAATAATCATAGATAAAGCATCAAGATAGATTATAAAACTATAGACTAAGTCCATAAGTTAATTACGTACTCACACATATTAGAATTAAAGAACATATAATAGCAAGAACAATAATTAAAATGCATAAATAAGAGATTAAGAAAAAAATGAAGTTATTTATTAAGGGATGGTAAATCTTGAAATCCAATTGTTGAATCATTAATTACAAGCTTTCAAAATATAAATGAATCAAATTCTAAGCCTAATCTAATCTAAAAATATGAAAGAAAATGGTCATGGCTCGTCCATGGGTCGGAACTAAATAAAAATGATTCGAATCACACTTAAATAGTGAGTAGAGTACCCAACACCAATCTAAGGAATGATAGTTCATGCTTATGTAGAATAAAAACTAACTTGAACAAATAGAGCAGTAGGGAACGCCCTGATTAACAAGTCATTCTTCATAGACAAAACACGCCCCTTTCTATTTTTGACCTTTTTAGCATCAAAATTGGGTTTGATGGTGTTTAGAGAAGTGGTAGCCATTTGAGTTGGCTTTGCAATGACTTAAGAATCACTCGATTTGGACATTCTTACATGAAGATATGATTGAAATACTAACTAGTGGTCATGTGTGAAAATTATAACGTTACTTCTTATCATTTTTCTCTACTTTTACCTTAATTTGCCCATATGATCAAGTCCATGGGAAACACCGTACCATTGTTTGGGTCTCTTAGAAGTACTTTAGTCATCTTCTTAAATTCCCCTTAGCTTCCGCAAGCTTCGAATTCATCCAAAATTGGGGGAAAATGTAAAATTCTCTCCAAATAATATATATATATATATATATATATATATATATATATATATATATATATATATAGGATCATATGAGAACACTTGCTTAGGTGAGAACGTCAAAAAAAATCGTGTGCATCCATCTAATATTTTTTAATGGTCTAGATTAGATTAAGTGTGTGCGAACGCGAATTAAATGTGTGCAAATGCGATTAAGTGTGTTTGCATACATTTAATTCGCGTTCGCAAACACTCAATCTAATCTAAACCATTAAAAAATATTAAATGGATGCACACGATTTGTTCTTACGTTCTTACCTAAACAAGTATTCTCATTGGAACCCTACTATATATATATATATATATATATATATATATATATATATATATATATATATATATATATATATATATATATATATATATATATATATATATATATTTTGGTTCCTGTGAGAGCGAGTCTTCCCGTGCGGTCAGTGCGGCATACACCGTTAAGTATGCATAAATGCACCATACAGTGTTCGAGAATACACCAGAATGAAATGCCAAAAAATGCACCACACAAAAAAAATACACCACACATAATGGTGTATTTTCGAATACTGTGTGGTGCATTTATACATACCTATCGGTGTATGCCGCACTGACCGCATGGGAAGACCTGTTCTCACAGGAACCTGACCCTATGTGTGTGTGTATATATATATATATATATATATATATATATATATATATATATATATATATATATATACCTAAAGATGTAAATGATGAAATTAAAGCACATTTTGCATGAAATCAAAGCATTTATAAACTAAAATGGGTCCAAGTAAGGAGTGAAAACATAGACATTTATACACTTATCACTAACTTCACACCCTTTTACTCAAAATCAACCCCAAAATATAACAAAATAGTTGGGTCAAGAAGCAAACAATCTCAAAACCTCCAAGAACACCTCAGTTCTTTTATTATTATTATTATTATTATTATTATTATTAACTACTTTTGTTGTTATTATTATTATTATTATTATTAACTACTTTTATTATTATTATTATTATTATTATTATTATTATTATTATTATTATTATTATTATTATTATTATTATTATTATTATTATTATTATTATTATTATTATTATTATTATTATTATTATTAACAACGCTACTATAACACCCCATTTTTCTAACTCTTAATTACAATTCTAAACAGCCATCTACATAACTAAGCAGCGAAAATAATAACTAAAAAGGTAATTAGTGGGAGTGTCACCGCCACAACCACCACTCCGTGGTGATTGCACAGGCTAATGGGTAAAACTAAAAATAAGATAAAAATCTGGCATCCAAATAAAATACTGGAAACAAAAGGGGGAAAAACGTCACCCCTAAAGTCTACATCATCCTCAAAAAATCATAGCATCAATAATGAGTCTAAAATCCATAACAAAGTCATAAATAACTAGAGTTTAGACATTTCAAACTACGAGCTGAGACTAATCTAACTCGATCTCTTTTCACTGCTGGGCCCGCCTAAAAAGGATTTTGCAAACAACACATAGACAAATAGGAAAACACCCGTTAGCACAAAACTAAGTATAACCACACTCAACCCTGTAAAGCTTTCTAGCATACTTTGAAAACATTTGATTTCTTTTGTAAACAATAAATTCATCTCAAATCATCTTTAGATCTAACACATACTTTCTAGATGCTTGCACCCTATTATATCAGCTGACATGCTCATATATATATATATATATATATATATATATATATATATATAAGACTGTTCACTTAAATTCGTCAGCATATAAACTTCCCAAATAACTTAACAAGCAATTCATGCTTACAGATAGGATCATGCTAATAAACCATATAACAGGTATTCTCATGCTTTCATATTCTCATCTCATAATTCAATAAACAAGACTTCTAATACAACAAAACGATTATAAATCAACATTCTCATTATGTACTCTCATGCGATACTTTACTCAAATGCAATCTTGTGCAATGCTATAACCATACTCATATGCAATCTCGTGCAACAATATACTCATACTCATATGCAATCTCGTGCAATAATGTATTCATACTCATATGCAATCTAGTGCAATACTATAAACATACTCATATGCAACCTCGTGCAACAATATACTCATACTCATATGCAATCTAGTGCAATACTATAAACATACACATGTGCAATCTCGTGCAATACTATATATATATATATATATATATATATATATATATATATATATATATATATATATATATATATATATATATATATATATATATATATATATGCTCAATCACTCATGATAAAATATGGTACTTTTTGTGGGGGTTTCTTTCTTACTTTTGAGTCTTTCTTGACTCGTTTTCTTTCTCTTGAGTCTCTCTTGACTCACTTTCTTTCTCTTGAGTCTCTCTTGACTCACTTTCTTTCTCTTGAGTCTCTCTTGACTCACTTTCTTTCTCTTGAGTCTCTCTTGACTCACTTTCTTTCTCTTGCGTCTCTTTTGACTCGCTTTCTTTCTTTTACTCATAAACAGCTTAGGGTTTCACCGATGCGTGAATTACCCCATTGGGAACGACATAAATCCGACCCAATATCTCCTACTGTTTACGGAACCAATCTCGTGGTTCTATCTCTGTGGAATCGGGTATTGAACTATTAGTGTGCACACCCCTAACCAAGATTCCAAGCCTGGCGGGCAGTTTCCAACCTCATAACGTGGGAATACGCCGCGTTACATATACTGGGACCGCAATGTCCATAAATATCTTCCGAGAAGACATAGTCCAAACGGTATCCTCCAAAACCTCACCGATATAGATAATACATAAATATATCTCTCATGCATCAATCCCATGCATGCAACAACTCTACTACTTCTCAATGCATCAAAGATTGATATACCACATGCTTATGGTTTTTGAAAGTATTCTTGGGCTCACGTTGGCCCCTTATGCATTTTTGAAATATGACACATGTGAAATGTCAAAATGCTCTATAACATGCTTCTAAACCATGTATAAAATAACATGAAATACTTAAGAATGTAACGTCATGCTCGGTTTGCAACATAGCAAATTCTATACATTCTATCAACAAAATATGCCTCATCTCTCATAGATCAAATATCACAATCTAGTCATGCTTTCATAATAAATCATATTCTCAAATGATCATGCTTCTTTACTCAATAAAAACATCATCAGATCACATAGTCAAATAATTCTTCATACACAGTAAACTAGCAAATATATACTCTGTGTAGCAAATCTTCAATAAAACCTTCATAACATACTCGTTTCTAATCCAAATTCAACGAAATTAAAGACAAAATGTGCGTCGAGACGGTCCCGAAGAGCCGAGCCACAAGGACCTGTAACACTCGGCCCAAAACGACACGTAGCTGAGCCACAAGGGCCTGGCCACTGCACAAAATCTCCTGAGAATCAAACTCAGAGACTTGGAGCGGGACTCCTCAAGAGCCACCCCATGAGCCCCGTTACTCCAACGGGACTAGGCGGCGGCCCTCCTCTAGGGCCGTGCCCTAGTCCCGTGTAGCTACGGTCCTAGCCGGCGGCCCTCCTGATGGGCCGCGGCTAGGGCCGCTGGTCTGAATCTGGTGCACCCTGTGTGTGCACCAGATGGTAATTTCATCTGCAAAACTCAATCCAAACAAGTCTAAAACAATCTCAACAACTCACAAACAAATACTAGATCACTTCTAAGCATAAACACAACAAAACCTCATAGTTTCTACACTTTTCTACTCAATATTAAGGCTTCACAGAGCCAAATTTCAAGAAGGAATCCATGGGGTTATACCTCTTGTAGTTCTCTGCTTCTTATTCTTCTTCCTTGTGTGGATCTCAGCCTCCACTCTACTCAAACACCATTCCATTCACCACCTAGAGACCTCAAACAACAACACAAGCCAAGCCTAACAAAACTCAAAGATTGAAAGCTAGGATGGAAACCTTAAGCAAGAGAGGTGAAGGGATGAGATGAAAAGCTTACTGTGTTGTTCTTCTTCAACTTGGCAGACAAAAATTTGGGAAGGCAAGGAAGAGATCAGGAGAAGACAATGTAGCTAAAGAGATATTTTATAGGGTCCGAAACCCTAGGATAATTGCCAATGATTGATTGAGGGCAAAAGAGTAATTTCTTTGGCTAAAAGATGAATCAGGAAAGGCTTTGGATGTCTAGTGGTCCACCATACTCCATGAACCAAGGGCTAGAATTGCTATTTCAAAATACTTCGGGGTTGAAAATGAATTTTCTCAAAAAGCTATTTTGTTGAACCCTTGTTTAAAGTCTTTTTGAATTCTCCCGGTCTCACTCAGATAAATTTCTCGATTTAAAACTTGGTACGCGAAGTACCCGAAAACTTAGAAATTTTCGAATAGAACCCATTTTCGGTGTCGAATTAATTTAAAACGTGACGAAAATGTTTTATTCAAACACCAATTGATCACAAAATTTTTTAATGGAGTGAAAAAGACTATTTTGAAATTTCTTAATATCGAATTTATAAAATATAATTTTGGGTTGTTACAACTACCGTCGCCGCCGTTACCATCCTTATAACACCCCCTAAAAACCAAGCTATTTAAAGCCTTAAACATGCAGATATCTTAAACAAACATTAAACTCAGCGGAAGACTGAAAGAGAAATATATAAACTGGAAGTCAAAGGGGTGCTATGCCACTCTCATCCAGGGATGAACGCACAGGCTAATATCTGCATAATTAACATCTAAAACCATACATGTTCAAATACTAAGTCTAAACTGGCTCACAGGCCACAAAACACAAGAAGGAGCTACACTAGCTGGCACTAAACCGCGCTCTCGTCTAAACATCACCTGAAAGAAACACATAAAAGATGGGACGACGCCCGGTCAGCGAATGATGCTGGTAACCCACCAATACATGTGAAATATCATACATAGATAAGATATATATATATATATATATATATATATATATATATATATATATATATATATAGGATCCGGATCAGGTGAGGACCTAATCTTAGGTGAGGACGTGAGGACTAATCTTGTGCGTTTGTTTTTTTTATTTGAATGGCCCAGATTTGAGTTCTTGAGATGACATGGATTGATCTTTTTTTTGTTAAAGTGGGGTAGTAGTGTCTTTTTCTATTTATTTTTTAAGTGTGAACGCATGTGTAATCCTTGGCCAAATTGGTTTCCTATTTTCTTGGATCATCACCGTTGCAATTTGGAGCCGCGATTTCTTCATCATTGATTGAGTGTTCGCCCATGTAAACTAATCAGTATTTTTTATTTTTTTTCGCTCGTTCTTTTGAGTATAATATTGTCTATATTTAAATTTTCGTGTATATGTATAAATGCTTGGATAGTACGATTGTGCATTCGTGTGTGCTGATTGTGCAACCTAGCGTTGTAAGTTGTGCACTATAGGCTAGAGAGTTGTGCATTATAGCACATAGTTCAGTGCATCTTAGGACATTGGGATGTCCACTGCATGATTTTTTGGCGGGGTTTGAATGCACAACAATAAAGTTATCGATGCACAACACTCAGTATACGAATGCACAACATTTTGTATAGGAATGCACATCTTTTAATAAGACTGATTTACCCTAAATTTATATATTTTAATATTTTAAAGGAATTTGTTTTCTTAATCCGTGTGATTTGTTCCTTTTAATCTCAGCCCATACATCATTCTGATTTAATGGTCTAGATTAGTCCTCACCTAAGATTAGGTCCTCACCTGATCCGGACCCTATATATATCTATATATATATATATATATATATATATATATATATATATAT
Source organism: Ipomoea nil (assembly GCF_001879475.1). NCBI lineage: Eukaryota > Viridiplantae > Streptophyta > Magnoliopsida > Solanales > Convolvulaceae > Ipomoea > Ipomoea nil. The sequence goes on from NW_017617070.1 coordinate 4,819,112, forward strand.
ATATATATATATATATATATATATATATATATATATATATATATATATATATATATATATATGTAAAGCCTTTTGCGAAACGGAATATATATATATATAAGTTCAAAACCAAGAGTAATGTCAACACAAGACTCGAAGCACTCACAACAAGATAAGGGAACACATCCCAAGACCACAAAGGACAACAACAACTCGTAAGAACGACTCAAGGTATAATCTATTATCACACAATAGATTTACACCCGACATGCACAACTCAAGAGAACAAGGACACAACCATTGGCAACACATGCCTTTGTGACATCACACGTCACAAATAGAGAAATACACAACAACGGCTACACAAGCCCTCGTGACATCACCCATCACGAGTTGATATGCCTTCCTTATGCCCAGTTCCAACCTTATGGCTACCCCCAACATTATGTCTAGTTCCAACCGTTACCTCCAGGACCCCTGTACTTCTTAGTCCAACCTTTTCCCTCTTAGGACCGTCGTCCCCCACCAACAAACCACCAACAAGACCACCAATTCATAGTACACGAGGGTACCGATCACACACACGGAAACACATGCCACCCAAGAAATACGTGAACCCATCACTCAGGTCACGAACTCCATAATCACTTCATGGCCACCACGAGGACCACTGCAATACCTTGGTGACTAGTGTCCCATACCACTAATCGTGCAATCCAGGTAAAGCCACACACACATCACACCTCAACAGGAAACAATCAACGGATCACAACGAAGATATGAAACCATACTCAACAAGGAATGGATCATAGTCCAACAACAACGATGAATAACACAAGTCATCATCAACAATAGGAAGGTACAAACAACACACATGCTAGCATTTAAACACTGAACTAGCACGCTTATCAAACGGGTAAACCAAACGTAGTTCCGAAGAACACACAAGACTCATCACGGTTCAATGAATCGGAATGTTGAACACTTAGCACGATTCAAGACACAAAAACCTACATGGATTCCTACCATATAGTTCTAGACATACGAAACATCAAGAAGACACTCAAATAGTTCCACAAAAGAACATCGGGAAGTCAAAAGACCAAATACCGAGTCAAAAGAATCACGGGGAACAAATCCCCGCCAATCACCAAAGTGTACCCCGCGGGTGGGCTCACGGGTAGGCCCCTACCCGTGGTTCCGCCCGCGGGTACATACCCACGTTCAGCTTGTTCCCCGCGGGTGGGCGGCGGGTAAGCCACTGCCCGCCGTTCCGCTCGCGGGTACATACCTGTACACCAAAATAATCCCTTCGGGGATTTTCAACACCAAGCTCAAATTCAAGTCCAAAACATGTCAAATCTCACCAAATACAACAAAATGACGTGAATCAAAGGAATAGCCAAGCAATGGCATACAAGAACCCCAAACACAAGCTCTAGATATGCATTTTCACAAGACAATGCATAAACACTCACATTTCATAGTAAAATCACATGTAGAATCCAAGAAATCATCATATAGGTAAGCAAAATAGATTTTGTAGAGCATGGGTTACCTCTTGTAGACAAAAACCTTCACTTAACACTTCACCAAGCTCCTAAATAGGCTCACCCTCCAAACCCACTTCAAGAACACACCAAAAGATCATAAAGATTCTATCTTTAAGAAAAGACACCTAAGAAAACACTAAAAACACAAGATGAACATAGATCTTACCCTCCTAGATGCCCAAATGTATGAAAGGTAGAATCTTGGAGACAACTCTTGAAGATTTGACAAAGCTTCAACTTGGCTTGGAAGAAAAGCTATCTACCTTTTTAGAGAGAAGGTAGAGCTAAAGTTTGGAAAGTGTAAGGAGAGAAATGAGGATTGTCTACTAGGTTAGCTTGCATTACTAACACAAGGTGAAAAGTCATGAATACCCTTACTAACATAGAGAAGTGTAATCGAACAAGGGAACTCCTTACAAAGCTTAAGGTACAACCTTGACTTTGGGGTTGACTAGTCAATTACTAGTCCCCGACTATTGAATTTTCAGGAATTTAAGGAGTTAAATTACCAATTGATTTAGGATTAATTACTTAATTAATCCCATAATTGAATTTGGATTACAGGGTGTCACAACCCCCACCATTAGAATTATTCAATGGGAGGTTCGGTTCGGGTGGGCGGAAGTCTAAACCGCACGGATTTCGGATGAAATTATGTAAATCCGATATTGTGTAAATATTTTTTAAAATCTTTCGCTTTTTGTTTGTTTCAGTTTCAGATAGATAAGTCGGATATTCGAATATTACTCAGATTATGCAAAATTAAAATATAATATAAATAAGTTAAAGAGAACCTTGAAAATACAAAGTAAATTTAATTAAAATCAAATTTGAAACTAGTAAACAACTAAAATCTAAAACAAGTGTACACAAGTACGTACACTGTACACATTACAAGCCAAATCAAATTCCAAAAAGGCAAAAACTAGGCAGATTTACAGATGGACAAATACACATTACAAGTCCATTACAGATTTACAGTCTTATAGATTCTCAAAATAAGTTAGCACTTAGCAGTACCCAATCCAATGATCCATTATCCACTAATCATTCATTTCAAACTTCAAGTTATCTGTACAAATCATTAGAAAGACATCCTACTCTTCTTCTTGTGAAAACTTGAAAAAATTAGTAAAGAACATAAGCAACAATAAATAATTAAACACTAGACAATTACTTAATAATAAATGACATTATGAAGTTGGCTCAGTAAGCTTTTTGTCCATATCAATGTCTAGATTAAGGGAAAATTGCTACAATGTCTGGGTGTAGCTAAGAAAAGCAACATCACCATGAACATTGAGCAACATACCAGTTTAATCCTTATTTCAGATCATAGGTGGAAGCTTCATCATTGCCACAATGCCACAAAATAGGGACCAACATAATATAATTTGCCAAATTAAATATATCAAAAGATAACATTACCAGATTTACATTAATGCAAAATGCAGTAACTTACAAGTTAGTAAGTTACCAAGCCTCTAAAGAGAACATTACCATATTTCAGAGCAGTGTAAGGGGCCAAAAACTCATCAAGGGCAGCAAGTTACAAGTTACAAGTTTCAAGTTACCAAGCCTCAACATCGAGACAAGAATCACAATATTAGTTAGAAAGACAACTAATTTCAGACATAAGAATATAAAGGCTAAAGTGTCATTCCGCACCATGAACCATAAACAATTCTTCATGCCACACTCTGACCTTTCATAAGTGCTGATTCGATGCACAAACCAATTTTTTTTGTCACCTAGCCTTTTTTATAGGTCCGAATGGTCCGATCGATGGGGAAGCCGCCAGTGACAAATTCTGGATCGCTTATTAATTGAACAATTTGAATTAGAGTTACAATTCAACAATTGAATTTGGACATATTAGACCTAAGTGATGACAGTGTTGCCACCTCTAAAAAACACACACGTTAATAACATATCAGCAACTTAAAACCGGAAACTTAAAGACTACGTTTAAAAAAAAGGCTATGTGACAAAAAAATTGGTTTGTGCATCGAATCAGCACTTATGAAAGGTCAGGGTGCGGCATGAAGAATCGCTTATAGTTCATGGTGCGGAATGACACTTTAGCCGAATATAAAATATCATATAAAGTATAAAGAATAAAATTACAGGAATTGGAGGAAGAGAACCACCAGTCCTCCCACCAAATCTACTTCGACCACCAAGGTTTTGCTTGAGGACAAAAAAAGGCTTAAGTGTGGGGGAGTTTGATGTGAGCTTAATTGTACATATTTATTGTGTTAGTTTGATCATAATTTCTGAGTTTAAGTTCATGAAAATGTTGTTTTAATTGCATATTCCTTTATTTTATTATTTAGTTATGGTTTACATTTGTTTTGAATGTTTTACAGTATTTGTTAGTGTTTTGGAACCATTTTAGGTCAAGTACAAGAGCAAGGGAAGTTCTAGGACAAGTTTGGAGCAAAAGTTGACCGAAAGGCGCGTACACAGAGAATTCGACGCGATGCGTCTAAAGTTTTTATGAAGCAATCCGTCCAAGCAATTGAAGACTCGACGCGTTGAAAAATTCCATTAGCCTCCCGTGTTGGTTCGCTGAGGGCTCGATGCGTCGAGAAGCAGCTGTGCCGAAACGTAGAAAATGACGCCTCGGTTCGACGCGTCAAGCTTGTTCCTGTAGCGTCGAACGGGCGAGAGGGTGGTTTTTGGCAAGTTCTAAAATCGTGCGGGAATTTCCAAAATCTCCCCCAGTTTTACTCCCGCTATAAAGGACGCTTTCTTCAACCCTAGAGAAGATTATACTCAGTTTTTAGAGACAAGAAAGAAGAGAATTGAGAGCCACAAATTTTCTTGGGAAGCAAGGAGAAAGCTATAGAGATTTGGGAGAATCGCTTGGTTTAATTCTTGTAATCTCTTGATTATTTGTAAACTCTTAATATTTGCTATGTATTGCATATTAGCCATGTGTGGCTAATTTACTTTAGAGATTCTTGGGTGAAAGTATTTATGAACCAATGTGCCTAGTTCTATAATGCTTTAATATATTATTGTTTGGATTTTAACTTGTGTTGTAATTGTGTTTTATATTGTTGTTGCTAGTAGTTAACGACCGTAATTACTTGTTTCATAGCTTTCTTTGTGTCACAACGGGAGTTGGGCATAATTTAGGGCACACACAATTGCACTTAACTATTGCACCTTGGGAGAGGGCAAATATGTTATGTAGTTTAATTTAGGGGTGTAAATGAGCCGAGCAGCTCGCGAGCGGCTAGGTCAAAGCTCGGCTCGAGCTCGAGCTGAGCTCGAACGGCTCATTTAGTAATCGAGCTCGAGCCGAGCCTAGATATTCTAGGCTCGTGACTTGTCGAGCCGCTCGCGAGCCATATTATATATATATATATATATATATATATATATATATATATATATATATATATATATATATATATATATATATATATATATATATATAGGCTCGAGCTCGAGCAGCCCGAAAATTACCGAGCTCGAGCTCGAGCATCAGTTCTCGAGCTCGATCTCGAGCCGAGCCTCCATTAACGAACACGAGCACGAGCCTACCCAGGTTCGAGCTCGGCCCGACTCGTTTACACCCCTAGTTTAATTCTTGATTATTGCACATCGGGGGAGATGGTAGTAATTAGGGATTTATTATGAATGTTTGTTCTTATATTGTTGGGTGTTTATATCACGAGAGTGAATATTCACAAAGGATAGAGATTACGAGAGTAACTCTTTCTACCGTTTGCATTCTCACACTTGTTAAACCCAGATTAATATTGTTCCTAAGTTTGGCACTAGGTGATTAAATACTTGAATCCCAGGAATCTCATTCTCTCCTATTTGTTCTCACAAACCTGCATACTTCGTATAAATTAGTTTTTGTCATTGTTCAATCATGTCTTTCGTTAGGATTAGCTTCATAAGAATAAATTAGCAGCTAGTGGTTAATACGCCCCACTTTCCTGTGGATCGATAACCTGGTACTCTAGGTATTATTTGTTTAAAAAATATATCGCAATCACATGTGCAGTGACTACCATGTAGTTAATCCTTTGAATAGATGTACAAGACTCAGTTGTAATACAGACTCTTTGAGTGATTCCCCTAAACAAGCACTTTAACTTCAGTCTCTCTTCTTCATAAATTACATGGATGTCCCTACTTATTGTCCATCTAGATGAAATTTTAAACCTAGGACAAGCCACTGCAATGAACCTCTTAAACACTTGCCCCTCCACAAATATAAAGGGAAGTTCATCTATTATTATCATTTCTACCCACACTCTTCTAATAGATTCTTGATTAAAAACCCATGTCCCCAACTCTCCCATAGTTAATTCGGATGCATCAGTGCTAGCAACAACTTAAAATGTCAAAATGGACGGCCTAGTATCTTTAGAGTGAGGGTTTTTCATACAACTTATCATGTGGTTCCTTAAGGATGAAGTACAATGTTTTTTTTATTCACATTGATATATCGTTGTACAATAGATACACTTTGCTTGTATAGTAACACCATTACTATATAAAATTCTTTAAAAATGATCATCACAAACTCTGGATCTGGCATCAACCTGTTTCCTTTTCTTCGCAGGAACTACAAAAGTAGGCAGTACATTCTGTTGATAATTTGTGTCAACAGTTTGGGCTTCCACCATTGTTGCTTCATGAGATCAAGAATTGATAGGTTTGTTACCAATACTAGGCATACTGATATTTTCCATCTAAAAAACTGGAACACTATAAGTTCACATAGAAGGAGTTAGGAAACATAATACAGAATCTCAAACAGTCAGGCTTGACAATTGACATACACATATTACATATTAAGATTTAAGAGTGTAGCACTAAGCAATGCAACACAATTCCATTAGACATTCATCAAAGACAACAAAGGTCTCAGAATGTTCATCATATGGACAGGACAACACATTGGCACATAGCAATGTATAAGCTTCAACAGAAAGACAACAGAAATCACAATGTCATATTATATTATCATCATTTTGTGATCAACATTTCATATGGAATATGGCCATAAGGCCATATATCCATAAACATTACATTAAGGGTCCTTAGTCCATAAACAAGTAAACATAATCAGACAATCAAAATCATCACATTAAAGCACACTACTTCCACCAACATTAAAAAGAGTAAAACACTATTTCAGATTTTCAGTATTTCACAGTGTATACAAGTATACAACATTACAACGTATACAAGTATACAACAAAATATATCATATTTTCAGTATTAGTGGTTCCACAGTTCCACCAAAATAAATCACAACTCATAATATATCACAATATAATGATTAAATAAAAAATATAAATAACTAAGGTTGGCGATTTACTTCGTTTCAACAACAAATTCCCTAGAGAACAAGGGCCTTCAAGCAATCAAGCGTCAACACCAGTGAGTCAGTCACCACCAGTCCACCAGTCCATGTCTCCAGCAGTTTGAGACCAACCAGTCAGTTAGTCAACAAAGGCTTCGGGCTTTCACCATAGAGAGAACTAGAAGAGACTCAAGAGCCAAGACTAAAGAGAGAACGGGTTTGCAAAAACACAAAGAGAAATTAAGACTCAAGAGATAAAGGGTTTTGGGCTTCCACCACAGTCTCTCAAAGTGACAAATCAGTTTTTGTGTGGTTTGATAGTGGTGGTGGTTGTAACACCCCGTGTTACGGCCTTTAATCCCGAATTGTTTATTTAATTAATTCCGTTAATAATAATTAAAAAGGACTTAATTTGGTTAGGATTCCCTTTAATTAATTAATGTGGTCAGCCATGGATCGTGGACACTTGCCTAAACTAGAGTTTTAAGCCTATTAGGAATAAAGAGAGTAAACCTTTTACTAGTCAGATTCTAATTAGGAATCCTAGACCTATATATCTATTGGGAATAAAGAAAGTAGGCCTTTACTATTCAGATTATGATTAGGATTCCTGATTCTATAAATAGAGGATTAGAAAGCATTTAGAACCCACACCACCCATAGTTATATTACACGAAAATACTCCCGGAAGATTCGCCCACCACCAATGTAACACCCCCATTTTCCAAAACCAAATTAATTTATTAAAAGACATTTATTTGATTAAAATTTCATTATTTAATTGCGGAAGCTAAACAAAACAAGGAAAAAAGGGATGCTACCGCCACGTTTAGATAACCTATATCCAAACGCACAGGCTAAAACAACACTATTGAAAACAATCCATAATTTATTCTAGCCCACTAACTAAAATAATACAATTGTCAAAAACTTCTAAATTTTTCTAAAATAATATAAAACTTCAAAGTTCTAAAAGATGAATCGCTCCCATGCTCCAAATGTCATACAAGATGTACCTGCAAAAGAAACTAAAGAGGGGAAAAATTCAACATACAACAGCTGGTAAGACTTACTCCACCCCGTAAAACACTTTACACATAGCATATAACACCTTGGAACACATAATTCCACATTAACCCCTTATTCACATTATATTTGCAATATTCCTTCGTACAACTTCTTTACATTTAATTACCAATTATCAGTTCAACCACATAATAAATCTAATTTATAATTTCACATAACATTTCAGAATTTACCATAACATCAATTAATTTAACATAAAATACCATAACTTCCACGTTTGACCACTTTCTCAATATTAGGATTTAATCCTTTATTTACCACCAAGTCAATGAGGAGGAAAAATACAAGGCAAGAGCCATTACTTCGGCCCCAATGACCAAAACCAACCAACCAGAGACCAACCCAGTTGGCTCGAGATCAATCCCTTAAGTATGCATACCCGGCCCCCATTGAGAGACCAACCCCAATGGGTAGAACGAACTCGATTGTGAGAGACCAACCCCACAAGGTACATAATAATATTCCAGAATCAAATGTGAGAGACCAACCCCACAAGATCCATAACCAAAAGTGAGAGACCAACCCCACACTGGTTTCATAATCAAATGTGAGAGACCAACCTCACAATAAAAATCCAAGTACAAATCCTCCATGACCAAAGTTAATTAAATGTAAGTTTTATACCAAATAATTTGTTCTCTCCACCATAATCAAATATATATATATAAATATATGTCTAACAGTACACCGAATCTATGTTCTGGGTATATATATTTAAGCAGACAATATACTAACGTATATATAAACACGAACAAGCACTACAGGAGGGGATGCATGATTATTATGGACACAACACCGTACTTACATATATACATTTAAGGCCAGACCACAATATTTACTAGATATACTTGTGTTCAATCAAAACAGCAACACACATACATCATGCCACTTTTCTATATTTATTTACATATATACATACGTAATACATATATACAGATCTCACTAATCCCACGTTTATATATGCACAGTACATGTATCAATCTCAAATTCCAAATTTTCATCTTCAAAATATCACAAATAATACAAATTCAATTCATGAGTCACATAAACACTTAGGAAAAGTCAGTTTTTGATTTGGGGTAAAAGATTTTGAGTAGCTAGACATAAATCTTACCTGGATTTCGAAATTAATAAAACCACTTGAATCAAATCCTAAGATCACTCCTCTGTAACTTTCCTTGAATTAACCCATTGATGGACAGAAGGGAGAACTTGATGATACGAAAAACAATTGATTCGATCGACGTAGACGAGAAACGAAGCTAACTACGGTAGGAAATTCTTATAATTGAAGAGGAAGAGAATTCTTATAAACCTAGGTTTAGTTTTCATTCTTTCTTCTCTCACGTACTCACAATACAAATATACATATACTATAACTTTATTTCATAGAGCTTACTCAGCTTAGCCGTGCATTGATATACACATATGTACTAGAATCTCAAGTTTATTTAATACATAATTTAAATATATTAGTTTTAGGATTTAAAGATTAGTTATTAGATTATATTAATAATTATTATATCATATTAGTAATATGGGTTTAGGAAGTAGTAATAACCATAAAATAATAGTAGTAGACTAGTCTCAAATAATTTTGGATCTCATAAAATAATATAATTATGGACCATATAGTAAAAATATTTTATTTACATTTATAACAAAATACTCAAATAATCGGGATATCACAACCAAGCCTAGGGAGATCAATCGGATGGAAATCTTAAAGAAGAACCTTAGTAGCCAAGGATTCTGATTAAGGCAAAGAGGTAACCCATGTCTCAACAAAACCTATTTTCTTTGCTATAATCTTCTTCTTTGGCTCCTTCTCTATGCTTGTGTCTTGATAAATCTTTTATGATGATGATGATATGATCTTGATGATTGATGAGATGATCTTATGTGTTGATCTTGATAATCTTGATGATTATAAGAGGATCTTGATAATTGTGTGATGTTCTTGATTTTAAAGATAAACTATGATTTCGATGATTTAAATATGATTAGAGCCCTAGGTTAAATTGGGAATTTCGTATTGTGATATTCTTGATATATTTGGGTGGGATTTCGTATGTTCGGGTGTTAATTATGTTTAGAAGTCATGTTAGGATATATGATTCTTGGTTTTGATCCATTATTTGACTACGTGGTGTCGTCGTTTATGTTTAAAAGTGTCCTAACATGGTTTCGGGTTCCACGAAAGATCCTGGGACCAATATATTGAAAAAGAGTCAGTGGGGGAAAGGTGGGGGTAGGGGAACCCACCACCTACCCGCTGCCCCAAATGGGCGTTGCCGGCAGCGGGCAGGCGACTGCCCGCCGAGCACCCGCTGCCCGGTTTCTCGCCGCTGGCGGGTGGTCCTCTACCCGCCGGCCACCTGTTGGTTTTTCCCCACCTTGGGATGTTGGCTTCCCCGTTTGATGTCTCCCCGACCCTCGTGGTGTCCCAACGGACTCCGTTTATCGTGCCTAAGTCTAAGTTTGATGTTTCGGGTACCGTTCGTAGGATAAAAGAGTCTTGTGTATTGTATGCTAGTTGAATTGGTACCCCGTTGACCTAGGTGAAAGATGTATGAACCCCTTAGGATTGTTCCTAGTATGTGGATGACCACACATAGGTTTCGTTATACGTTTTCTCCCCTTTCCCAATATGTTAATGTGGATTGCATGTGCTTGCTATGTGTTATATGTGCATGACTCCCCAATATTGGCTACGGTCAAATTGGTCTTACATGGGCTGCGGTCCACCGATTGGGCTCGCCAACGGTGTGTAGGGCTGCATTCCACCAAAGGGGCCGTGGTCCACCGATTGGGCTCGCCAACGGTGTGTAGGGCTACAGTCCACCGTTGAGCTCGTCAACGGTTTTACATGAGCTGCGGTTCATAATCCTGGCTGCGATCAGTGACACTCTTTTTGGGCCATGACCCACCGATTGGGCTCGCCAACGGTGTGTAGGGTTGTGGTCCACCGTTGAGCTCGTCAACGGTTTGATGAGCTACGGTTCATCGGTTGGCTGCGGTCAACCCCTTCATGCTGCGGTATGAGGCAGGGTGCTGCGGGGTGGTGTTAGCGCTATATGCGCTAACCCTCATGTATGGGCATGCGATTGGTCCTGTGGCGCCACCAAAGTGTGCTTGTATGATAAAGATGATTGATTGAAAGATGACATGAATGATGTGAAATTAACCTGTGACCTTAAGATACATGATAATGTCTTTATATGCTTGTTTATAACTGTTGAATGTGTTTATCCCTATTTGTCGAGTCTATTCCTGGTTTTAAAGCTAGAGTCTGCTAAGTATATATCTTCCTGCTTCAAAATGGTTTTCCTATATATATATATATATATATATATATATATATATATATATATATATATATATATATATATATATATATATATATATATATATATACCTATATTGTATTTTAACGCGTTGGAGTGGGTTACCAGCATTATTCGTTGAACAGATATATTTGGCTTCCAGGCACAGATGATTAGCTACCAGAGCGCGCTAGAGGACCTCGGCTTAGATAGTTAGTCTTTCCTTTCGGCCTGCGTGCCTTGATGATGTAATGACGTTGTTTGAGGATAATTAGTTAATGTAGCCAGTGCATCTGAGTTCTCCAGCTCAGATATGGCATAACACCCCAAACCCTTATGTTTAGAATGCTCTGTTTGGGTTTGATTAATAGAATTGCTTTCATATTATAAGATTAAAAAGTTTTAAAAATTTCGGGGTGTTACAGTGGTTGTCAAAAGATAGGAATCACAATTCCCGAGTTTATATCGTTCTCAAGAGATGAAAAATTGGAAATGCTAAATTGTATTGAGATAAAGAATGGAGTTTATGCTTATCATATACATGGTTCACAAGAAGCTTGGTGTGTTCATAGGTTCAAGGTGCAAGATACAAGAGTACAATCAATCAAATGAATCAAATTGAGAAAAAACAATGAATAGAATTGACCATCTATTACATGATGCTTCTAGTGTCTAAGGCAAGGTTGAGACATTGCAATTGTGTGATTCAAGCAAGGCTTTACTATTGTCATTCACCTCTTGGTCTACTAGGTCTATCAAAGGTATAGAAGCACTTTTAAGTGACTATATTCCTAAGAGTCATTTCATCGAATACCTTGTCTTCACCCCATTCCGGTCTTAGTCCTATCGGAACTTAAGAAGGGAAATACAAGTAGATGGAGGTTACAATTGATCTAGAAATCTCTTGCCTAGATCAATTGATCTTAGAATAATCAAGAGATTTAGGCCCTAACTCACAAGATGCAATCAAGCAACCACTCATAACAAGAATTCAATCCCAATTGCAATCAACAATCTAATCAAGCATTAAATTTCACACTAGCTAGCATCATGAAATATAATCACAATTCAATTCCTAAAAGAAACCTAGCCACTCATTGTTGCTAGATGAATCATCATTAAATCAAGGATCAAACAAACAATGAAATTGAAATAAGAAAGCAAGAGAATTACCAAACTTGAATTCAATTGAAGATTCACTCTACAAATTGCTTCTAGAATCAAGGAATTGTGTCAAGATTCATTCACTCAAGAAGATATTCAATCCAATGTTATTGAGAGGCTAGAGAGATGTAATCTAAAACATAGAAAGTGATCTCAAACTCTAACTTCAACTAAAACTTCCTAAAATATCTAAATCTAGCCCTTTTATAGATTTTCCTCTCGGGTAGCACTTTAATTCGCGCCCAGACTCAATCCACGAGCCGACCACGAACTAGACACGCTCGTGGTTCGGTCACTTAAGTGATCAGGTGCCTTGGCCACGAGCGTGGATCCTTCTCGTGGTAACTTCTATTTTCTATCCATGAGAGGACTACGATCGTGGATCGCTTCGTGGCAGCTTCTGTTCTCTATCCACGAGCGTGCCACGATCATGGACATGCCTTGATGAACCACTCCACCTTGCATTCTTCTTCGGTTGCTCCAGTTCATGCTCATATGCCTCCCTCTAAGCTCAAATCCTTTCACAAACACTAAAGTGCAAGATATGGTAGAGCTTTGCAACACATTAGCACATTCGTATATATTTGACCATAAATCAACCAAAAAGGATCATAATTAAGCACAAAACAACCCCATAAAAATCCTAATAAATGAGTGTCTTTGGCACTTATCACAGAGTCTCAGAGATTGAGAGAACATAAAGAGAACTCAGAGAATCTCGAAGTCGGAGAAGTGAGAACTGAGAAACGGGGGGGGGGGGGGGGGGGAGAACAAAGAGTTTGAGAGTTCTCTAGAAGATTCAAGATGAGAATGAGAGAGTGAGAGAATGCGCAAATGAGAAACACTAGCTTAACGTAGATATATATACATATAGAACATGATGTCGTTTAGTACTATGTGTAACACCCCGTGTTACGGCCCATGAACCAATTAACTATTTACCCGGAAAAGAAGAAATAAATCTCATTAACTAATTAATTAAGAAAAGCCCACCATAGTCCATGGGCCCTTATCCCTAAACCCAATCCCCTAGTCCTAGAAGGAATAGAACTAACCCTAATTAGGGACTCTTAGGTATATAAATAGGGGGCATAGGAGGCACCTAGAACCCACACCACAATAATCTCTCACCACACAAGAAGTTCCAAGAATCCCCCTAGGAGAAATCAAGAAAGAAGGAATCTTAAAGAAAGACCCTTCATAGCCAAGGAAATTAATTAAGGCTAAGAGGTAACCCATGTCTCAACAAAACCTATTTTCCTTGCTATAATTATCTTCTTTGGCCTCCTCTCTATACTTGTGTCTTGATGAATCGTTTATGATGTTGATGATATGTTCTTGATGATTATGAGATGATTTTATGTGTGATCTTGATGATGATAAGAGGTTCTTGATGATTATGTGATGTTCTTGATGAATCTTGATGTTTTGATGATTAAAAGATGAACTATGATTTTACTGATTTGAATATGATTAGAGCCCTAGGTTAAATTGGGAATTTCGTATTGTGTTATTCTTGATATAATTGGGTGGGATTTCACATGTTCGGGTGTTGATTATGTTTAGAAGTCATGACAGGATATGTGCTATATGATTCTTGCTTTTGATCCGTTAATTGTCTACGTGGTGTCATCAATTGCGCTTAAAAGTGTCTAAGCATGGTTTTGGGTTCCACAACGGATCCCGGGACGTTTATTTTGATAAAGAGTCAGTGGGGGGTAGGTGGGGGTAGGGGGACCCGCCACCTACCCGCTGCCCGGAGACTTGTTACCGGCGGGCAGCCGGCGGGTGGTCCTCCACCCACCGGCTACCCGCTGGAAATTGACCAACTTGGGACTCCGGCCTCCCCGTTTGATGTTTCCCCAACCCTCGTGGTGTCCCAACGGACCTCGTTTATCGTGCCTAAAGTCTAGTTTGATGTTTTAGGTACCATTCATAGGATAAACGAGTCTTATATATGTATATAGGTCGCATGCTAGTGGAATTGGTATCCCGTTGGCCTAGGCGAAAGAAGTATGAACCCCTTAGGATTATTCCTAATATGTGGATGACCACGCATAGGTTTCATTATACGTTTTCTCCCCTTCCCAATATGTTAATGTGGGTTGCATGTGCTTGCTAAGTGTTATGTGTGCATGATACCCCAATTTGGTTGCGATCAAATTGGTTATTCATAAGCTGCGGTTCAGAAACTGGCTGCGGTCAGAATTACACTCTTGGGCTGCGGTCCACCGTTTGGTTGCGATCAAACTTTTTACATGAGCTGCGGTTCATATTCCTGGCTGCGGTCAGATGATCACTTTTGGGCTGCGGTCCACCGTTTGGTTGCGATCAAACGTCTTACATGAGCTGCGGTTCATATTCCTGGCTGCGGTCAGATGACTACTCTTGGGCTGCGGTCCACTGTTTGGTTGCGATCAAACATTATGATGAGCTGCGGTTCATCGGTCGGTTGCGATCGACCCCTTCGTATTGCGATACGAGGCAGGGTGCTGCGGGGCCGTGTCAGAGCTATATGCGCTGACTCTCATGTATGGGCATGCGATTGGTCCTGTGGCGCCACCAAAGTGTGCTTGTGTGTGATGAGATACGAATTGGAATGATGATATGAATGAGATGAAGCGAATCTGTGACCATAGGATATATGCTAGTCTCATTATATGCTTGATTATAACTGTTGAATGTGCTTATCCCTATCTGTCGAGTCTATTCTTGGTTTTTAAAACTAGTGTCTCTTAAGTATATATCTTCCTGCTTCAAAATGGTTTTCGTATATCTATATATATCTATTTATAATGTATTTCAACGCGTTGGAGTGGGTTACCAACATCTCTCGCTGAACAGATATATTTGGCTTTCAGGCACAGATGAGTAGACACTGGAGCGCGCTAGAGATTCAGAGCGTAGAGTAGATAGTTTCCCTTTCGGCCTGCGTGCCATGCTTATGTATTGACATTATTGAGGATATTAGTTAATAGCCTGTGCGCCTGAGTTCTCTAGCTCAGGTGTGGCATAGCACCCCGTACTCTTACGTTATGTTTTGGGATTTAAATGAGAATTTACCTTTATTATATTAGTCTCAAAAGTTTTAAAATTTCAGGGTGTTACACTATGCCCGCATAACCCTACAACATCTCGGATATTCAGGCGGTTCGGGTTAACAATCCATATACCCTACCCGAATACATCAAACTGTATAATTCAACGATTTGGTTCGATTTATGGAAATCAGGTGCAGTTCGGTTCGGTTTCCTTGTTTGCAGGTAGCGGGTCGGTCAGATCTTTTGGGTTGGTCTGGTTTGCACACCCTTAACCACCATTACCACCACCACCACCAACAACAACAAGAGTTAATTCCATTTTTTGTCCTAGATTTATAGTTGGCGTTTCACTTTTGTCCTTTGTCCTTTTTTTTTTCAAACCATCCATTTTTTGTCCTAGTATTATTGTGGCATGGCCATTTTTGGTCCTCCATCAACAAAACCATTTAACTTTCGGGGCATTTAGGTATTCAATTATGAATTTTTTTCAAAAAAATAAAAATAAAAATATAGCGGGTTAACCCACTTTGTATAAAAATGACCAAAATGGTGTTTCATTTAACGATATTTCAACGATTTTGTTGACAGATGACCAAAAATGGTCATGCCACAATAAGACTAGGACCAAATATGGATGTTTTAAAAAAGGACTAAAAGTGGATTGCTACCTATAAATCTAGGACCAAAATGGAATTAACTCCAACAACAACAACAACAACAACAACAACAACAACAACAACAACAACAACAACAATAATAATAATAATAATAATAATAATAATTTTTTAAATTAAATTATTTAAAAATTTTCTTTACAAATAAAAGATAAGTTAATTAACAATAGGTAAATAAATAAAACAATAGATATATATACTTATTATAAGTCATTTTATATGTTACCTTTTTACATTACTCAACTAATTTACCAAAAAAAAATTTACAAATTGCTAATAGTATTAGTTAGTCAAAACAACTAATACAATTAGATAGTGTCAACTATCAACTATCAAGTAACCTAATGAATTAATTATTAACTAATTACAAATTGAAACACCCGAAAGTAAATTTGAAGTTTGGAATTGATAGACACTTGAGATTGAAATTGGCAAAGTGATGGTCTAGATCTTGAAAACCCAATAGCAACCTTGTATTAGTGAAATTTGGGTGAAATATGTGGGAGCTTAATTACACTCCAATTATTAGATTGTGGATGAAGATATACCATGCGTATAGTGAAAGTTGTTTAGATTATATACATGCAGTTAACATATTATATACTCTCAGTTAATTGATAGTTGTAGTATGTGACGGATGGAAAGAAGGTTTAGGAAAGGTAAAGCTTCCCAGGGATATCGTTCTCTAAGAATGGCTAATGGGAATTGAACAATGCATGGCTAAGCACAAGTGCGTAAGAGAGGTAGAAAGCTAGGTCTCAAGAGCATTATCAAAGTAACAAGTAAAGTAAAGCAACAAGTAATTGTAAAGAAACAATTAAGTGAATGGAGAGGACTAGGACTAGGTATTCTTTGGTTGGGTGCAATAGAATGGCCCTAAGTATAGGAAGTAGTGTAATGCATTGATCATGATTCTTGAAAGATGTTTCTATTGCCAAGCCACTCTCGTGGTCTAATTGGCCTAT
Source organism: Ipomoea nil (assembly GCF_001879475.1). Lineage (NCBI taxonomy): Eukaryota > Viridiplantae > Streptophyta > Magnoliopsida > Solanales > Convolvulaceae > Ipomoea > Ipomoea nil. Next base: position 4,836,238 of record NW_017617070.1, read on the forward strand.
TAAGTAGTAAAATCCTACTCTCATAACAACCTTACTACTTGAGACATTTCATCGAACACTTAGAGTCCACATCTTCTTCCGAGCTCTACCTCTCGGTGCAAGGTGGGAAATGCAAGTGGATTAGGCTATAGTGTAGTCCCAATCTCTTGGAAACTACACACCTCCAATACCAATTCCATGATGTGGCCATCACCAAAAAATGGTCTATACAAAGTCCACTTCTAACAAGAATCAAGTCAATACATCAAGTCGCTTCCTAATTGCGATCAAAACATTCTAGCATCCTATCAAGTAAACATAATCCTAACTCCCTAAGAATTTGCTAAACATTGTCACAATTGAATAACTAAGATGAAGAATCAATAGAAGCATTATAAAGGAAAAGTAAATTGCAATTGAAATGACACTTAGCTTTGATTATAGAAATTGAAGATTGAAAAGCAATTACAAGTTGAATTCTTACTCTAGATCTTCAATGGTGTTGATGGATTATAATGCAGAAGTGTGTGGGAGAGTTTCTATGGAAGAAGACCTAAAGGGAGAAACTAAGGTAACAAAAGATTAGTCAAAACAACCGCTCCAAGCAATTTAAAGTCGAAGTTCGCGCCAAAATAAGCGCGCGCCTCGGATTCGCTACAGGGCTTGTGGTCACGATGGGGTTCACGGTGTGTGTTCCACCGTGACTTTTTAGCATAGTTCGCAGGTTCCAGAGGTCACGGTTAAGTTCACGCCGTGACCATGACCGTGACCACCCACTCTGCCCAGCAACTCTGGTTTCTATGACATTTTTCACATTGTAGACGTCCGAACTAGACTTTGTGATCTTCATGAAAGTTGTAGCCCTTTGAGTTTTTGTTACAATTCCACTTGAATCACTTCATTTGAACACTCCTAGCTTGAGATATGCTCAAAATACTAAGATGTCACCTGATAGAGAAAAAAGTGCAAAGCAGAATGGTGCCACGCTGGCAGTCACGGCGTGACCACCAGCGTGACCCATGTTCTTCACTTCAAAATGCATGTTTATTAATCTCCTTTGTTCCTTTGGCTGGTCAAAATTTAATATTTGAAGGACCATGGGTGGTTAACTTGGACCACAAATGGTTAAATTTGAAAGTCGAAGGACCACAGATGGTCAATTTGAAAGTTTAGGACTAAACGTGACAAAACCACTATACTCGGAGGACCTTGTTAATGATGTTATTATTTCATGTTGTATTTGTGTTATAGTATAGTTAATATTTATGTGGTAGTAGATTGTTTGACTAGTACAAGTCTATTAGTTAGGAGAGTCTAGGGTACTTCTATTTGATATACTATTGCAATCCTTATCTCTTTGGACTGATTTGAAACACTTTCTCTCATCTGGTATAAGTTAGCTATAGGCTATCGATCATTTTCTCTCTCTCTCTCTCTCTCTCTCTCTCTCTCCACCGTGAACAACCGAGCACCACCCTAAATGTCAACCAATTCGTCGGAACGAACGGTCACTGCCGCCGGTGCTTCGTCTCCGGCCACCCACCCCAATCCCCTAGCCTCAGCTCATCACTTTGTCTCTATCAAGCTAACGTCCAGGAACTTCCTGTTCTAGCGTACGCAACTAGTCCCGTTCTTACGCAGTCAGGATCTCCTTGGGTTCGTCGACGGCGATACGCTGTGCCCTCCGCCAACCGTCGACGCCTCCCCCGCCTCCGGTGAGTCTGCATCCGGCGCCACTGCCACGGCTCTGGTCCCTAATCCCGCGTACAAGGCATGGGTGCAACAGGATCAATCTATCATATCACTCATCATCTCCTCGATGTCAGACGAGGTCATGCACTTGGCCGTTAGCCGGAATACCTCCCAGGAAGTATGGTGTTCCATCACTGTGGCTCTTGGTTCCTCCACCCACGCACGTTGCCTCAATCTACTCGGGTAATTCCAGTCACTCCGGCAAGGTAATGCCTCACCGGCTGATTACTTGGGATGGGCAGAGCTCATCGTGGGCGTTGGCACAGGCCAGCCGACCACTCTCCCTAGATGAACAGAATCTATATGTATTTCGGGGACTGCGTCCAGAATACAGGGCTATGGCGGCTTCGCTCACTGTTATAGGTAACCCGGTCTCTCTCCCGCAACTCTCGGATTACTTGTAAGCTCAAGAGTTCATCATCTCTGATGAATATTCGGTGGCGGCTGACGGCGGCAATGGGGGGGTCGCACACTGCCTTGTATGCTGGTCGCAGCCGTGGTGGTTCGAACGGCGATGGTGGCCGGCATGGATCCAACCAGCAAGGTCGTGGTCGTGGTGGTCGTGGTGGTCAAAGATGTGGTGGTCGTGGCGGACGTGGTGCGTCGAGATGCCAAATCTGCCGCTCCCATGGGCACACGGCAGTTTATTGTTACAAGAGGTATACAACTCAGCCAACGGCGCAGGCGCATGTCGCGGTCTCCAGCGAAGGCCCAGCAGTAAGCTCGACGGTGAGCACGGCGGACGGCTGGTTCCCGGACACGGGGGCCACAGCGCATGCCACGCCCGATGCCGGGATGCTAACTCACTCCGACGAGTACAACGGCCACGATGTGCTTTGAGTCGGTAACGGCGCAGGTTTGGTTATTTCACGAGTTGGTCATGCAACTATCCCTTCCGTTTCGAAATCCCTATGTCTATCTAATGTGTTACACGTACCAAGTCTGTCTGTACCACTTTATCTATCCATAAATTCACTAATGAAAACAATGTTTATTTTGAATTTCATAAAAATTGTTTTCTTGTGAAGGATTCCACAACCAGGGTAGTTCTTCTTAAAGGACCCACCTCGAGTGGCTTGTACAAACTTCCAGTGTCACAATCTCAATTCGCGTTCGTCAGTTCCCGAACTTCTCCCGCAGTGTGGCACTGCAGACTGGGTCACCCATACGGTCACGTCCAAAATCGAGTTCTCCAAAGTTGCCCGGTTGAGTCAAATAAAACAAAGTCCGTGAAGTCGTGCACAGCTTGTCATCTCGGCAAATCGTCGCGTTTCAAATTAGATAGGGTCGAAACTTCTAGTAATAATGTTTTAGATTTATTGTATGCCGATATATGGGGACATGCTCCTGTAATTTCCTCTAATGGCTTTCGGTATTTCTTGCTTTTTGTAGACGATTTCGCACGCTTCTGCTGGTTTTATCCGTTACGGGTAAAATCGAATATATATAAAATATTCGAGTCGTTTCGTGTGTTGGTAGAGCGCCAATTTTCCCGCTCTATCAAGTCTATTCAATCCGACTTAGGGGGTGAATACCGAAAATTACACAACATATTCAAATCACTTGGCATTAATCATAGGCAATCTTGTTACTACACACATGAACAAAACGACAGAGTTCAACGTCGAAATAGACATATCGTCGAAACCGGCTTAGCTCTTCTCGCCGAAGGCTTAGTACCCCTTCACTATTGGGACTATGCCTTTGAAATTGCCACTTGCCTAATCAATTATCTAGCCTCGTCAGTTTTAAAATTCGAAAGTCCTTATTCCCGTGTACATAAAGTGTCACCACCGTACACGTTTCTACGAGTCTTCGGGTGTCGGTGTTACCCCTATCTTCGGCCATACAATCGGCACAAGATAGAGTATCGCTCGGCTCCCTGTGTCTTCCTAGGTTACCCGCCGTCCTTTAGGGGATATAGGTGCATGGATCTGATGAGTGAAAAAATCTATATCTGTCGGCATGTCCGGTTTGACGAGGCTGTTTTTCCTTTTTCCACAGGACAGGCAACGCATTCTTCATCACCACTGCCCGTGCCATGGGCATCTGGGCCAATAATTCCCCGGATTACTCAAGCGGCTACACCGATAACACCGGCTCCAACGCCCTCGGGATCCGATCCCACACCGCTAGCACGGGACTCCGCACCTTTGGTTATTGAGGGCCCAGCACCTGCACCGACTAGGTCCCAGTCAACCCGTGTTCAAACACAGGAACGGGGACATGTCATGCGCCTCCGTCACATGACCCAAGGCACGAATGAACCCTTTCATGCTTTAAATGCCACTACTGATCCTACTTGCTACTCACATGCTGTAAGGCATCCACAGTGGCGTGAGGCCATGGACCTGGAGTTCAATGCGCTTCTTCACAACAACACTTGGCGTCTCGTACCACTTGAGCCGCACATGAACATCATTGGGTGCAAGTGGGTGTTTCGCACCAAACGCACGGCTGATGGTTTGGTGGAACGCTATAAGGCATGCCTCGTTGCTAAGGGCTTCAACCAGGTTGCAGGAAAAGATTTCTTCGACACCTGTAGTCCTGTTGTCAAACCGACAACAATCCGGATGTTATTCTCTCTTGCTGTGTCGAATAGCTGGACTCTACGCCAGTTAGATGTCCACAATGCCTTTCTAAATGGGCGCTTAGCCGAAACGGTGTACATGAAGCAACCCCCGGGATATGAAGACCCGGCACACCCCGGTCATATATGCCATCTTCAATGCTCTCTATACAGTCTCAAGCAAGCCCCTCGGGCTTGGTTCAAGAGACTTCACGATTTTTTACTATCTACAGGTTTCTCGTCATCCAAAACAGATGTCTCGTTGTTTCACTTCACCTCCGGCTCCTCACGGGTGTTCTTACTTGTTTATGTCGATGACATCATTATGATGGGAAACGATGCTGCTCTAGTCAACTCTTTACTTCAACGCTTGCCCACAGTTTTCAAGATCTGAGACCTTGGCACACCTGGGTTCTTTTTAGGTATTGAAACAATTGAAGTTGATGGTGGCCTAATTCTCTCAAAGCGGCGCTACATGACTGATCTGCTTAACCGTTCCGGGATGATAGACTGTAAGCCGCTAGCCACGCCAGCAGCTGTCACACAAGTGGTAACTCCTTCAGCACAACCGTGTGAGGACCCCACACAGTATCGCCGCATAGTGGGCACCTTGCAGTATCTGACTATCACTCAGCCAGATCTCTCTTATGCGGTCAATCGTCTATGCCAATTTATGCACTCCCCAACTATTGACCACTGGGGCTTAGTCAAACGTGTTTTGCGATACATCAAAGGCACTCTCGACTATGGCTTACGTCTCTCAACTTCTGCATCCGCCAACATTCACGCTTTTTCAGACTCCGACTGGGTTGGGTGTCCGATTGACAGAAAGAGCACAAGTGGGTATGCTGTCTTTTTGGGCTCAAATCTGATTTTTTAGCTCTCCAGGAAGCAACGCACTGTGGCTCGCTCATCCACCAAGGCTGAGTATAAAGCACTGGCTGATGTCTCGGCAGAGGTCACGTGGGTTGTCTCATTATTACAAGAGCTTGGTTTACACTCTGGTCAGCCGTCGACTCTCTGGTGCGACAATCTTGGAGCGACTTATCTCTGTGCCAATCCAGTTTTTCACGCCATGACTAAACATGTCGAAATCGACTATCACTTCGTCCGCGACAAGGTCGCCTCTGGGGACTTCGTCGTCAACTTTGTGTCCACCAAGGACCAGCTAGTAGATATCTTCACTAAACCGTTACCTAGGCCGAGGTTTGCAGCTCTTCGAGACAAGCTCAACGTTGTAGCACATCAACCTTGTGCTTGAGGGGGTGTGTTAATGATTTTATTATTTCATGTTATATATGTGTTATAGTATAGTTAATATTTATGTGGTAGATTGTTTGACTAGTACAGGTCTATTAGTTAGGAGAGTCTAGCATACTTCTATCTGATATACTATTGTAATCCTTATCTCTTTGAACTGATTTGAAACACTTTCTCTCATGGACCTCAAATGGTATTAACTCTTTCTCTTTATAACAAAATATACAATATAAATATGATGCCGCCAATACTTTGAATTTAACTTTTTTACTACAAATTTTAATGATTATCTTGATCAACTTTAATGTGGGATGATTGCAATGGGATTCGATCCCCACGTCAATTAAAATAAACATTACTCCGTAATTAATGTTGTTCGTATAGCATGGTTGGTTGAGCACTGCAGACGTTGTAATGTCGAGTGATGGACACTTTGAACAAAATTCTAAATATCATACCTACAATTGCTGGTGAAATTTATTGGACTTCAATATGCGAGTTATATCAAATTAATTATTCAGAACCAACAAAATAATATAAGATTTGATTAATGATTCTATTGCAACATATCCGGGATTGTGTTATCATACATGTCTTTCGGAAAGACAACCAAGGCACGAATTTTCTCGACAACTTGGGTCAAAACAGTCAATAAGGCACAACGATTCTGAATCACCTCCGGACAGCTTGTTGAATATCATGGAAAGGGACGCTAGAAACGTGACTACAAGAAGAGTTTACTAATCCTGTGACCCCCAGTCCTTCCCGTGCACCAAAATATATATAGAGTTTGACTCTCATGAGAATCACCTCCTAGGTGAGAATGTGTGGTCTAATATGAACTATTAAAATTAAAATAAAGGATGCATGTACGACTATGATAAACCAACAAATCTACTTAGATTAAGGAAATTAGGAGAATAAAATAGTCAAAAATATTTGTCAAAGGACAAATTAGACTTCCAATTAAGCAACAATCAACCGCATCAAACAATGAAAATATTCCTTCTACACTACAATTTCCCAACCTATTTTTTCTCTAACAATAAAATAAACTAATATTTTTAATACTAATATACACACCCACGACACACTATAATGCACGACAATTATTAATACCAGAATGCAAGACAACTAAACCAGTGACGCACTGATATCTAAACAATGCACAACTCATAGTTCGACGATGCACCGCCCAGCTCCCCAATGCACATCTCAAAAACTTATGAAGCACCCGCTCCTAAAATCACAGATTTATCAACAACTTTACGATGCACTGCACTAATGCACATCTCACCAGCATACGAAGCACAACTCACAACAGTGGGCTGCACAACCAACATAATCGAATGTACAATCGTACTATCCAAAATGTGTACATATACACCAACATCCAATTATAGACAATATTATACTAAAAAAACCAAGCGAAAAAATTTTAAAAAAAAATTACTGATCACTTTTCATGGACGAACACTCGATCGATGATGAAGAAATCGCGACTCTAATTTGCAACCGTAATGATCCAAGAAAATATGAAACCAATCTGGTCACATCTTTAGTAGTTACAAAAAAAAATAAAAAATGCTACTACCCCAACTTAAAAAACCAAACTGTGTCATCTTAGGAAATAAAATCTAAATCATCCAAATAAAAAACGAACTCACAAAATTAGACCACAGTTCTCACCTGCAACGACGAGGGGGAGTAGAAACCAATCGCAAACTAGACGTGAGAAAGCTTTGCGATGACGATAGAGTCCAGCCTACGACTCTCAACTTGAGATTGCGAAGATCCAGCAAGAAAGACGGCACCGTCCAGTCTTCCACCCACATACATAACCCAAAAAACCTAAAATATAACTTGATCAGCGAAAAAAAGCCATTATAAATTATTAAACATCCACCATTGATTAAATAAAATAAAAGGCTTAGAGTAGTTCTTAGGTTCCTACCTGAAGATGGTTTCCTATATGATTGTTATATATATATATATATATATATATATATATATATATGAATGTATAAAATCAAGTGTAAAGAGATGCCTAGGTAAAATATGCAGAGAAATTTGAACGGTTGATCTATCCAAATTAATTACTTTAAAAAAGGAGAAAATTTTTACTACACGCTCAATATAACTTTGTACACGTGTAGTGCGAACTTATACACCAATAGTATAGAAATACGCAATTGAAGTGTAAAAATTGTGCACTTCAAAGTTAAAAAAATTACTTAAATATCACTATATTTTTTAAACTTATATTACTTTATGCACTTGAAGTATAAATCCTATGCTCCTATACTACAAAACTTGTGCACTTGAAGTACAAAATTTTTACACTCTAATATAACCTTGCGCATTTGTAGTATAAAATTTATGCACTTGTAGTATATAACTTGTGCACTTGTAATATAGAACTTGTGGACTTCAAAATTATAAACAATTTTCTTTCATTTAGAGATGTTGACCTCGATCAGATTAAGAGTTGAGATTTCACCTTATTTTTTTACCTCGTCACCTCTTTTTATTTGCTGCAATACCTAGTATTGGATCAAATTAAAAGAGGTGCTCATGTAGAAAATGGGGTGAAATCACAACCCTTGATGTGGTTCATATCAATGTCCTTGAGTGAAGGTAAATGTTAAATAAATAAATAACAGTGGCATTATATATACGTATTGGTTCAAATAAAAAGAGGTGCCCAAGTAAAAAATCGGGTGAAATCCTAGTTCTTGATCATGTCCATCTTAATGTCACTAGATGAAAGAAATTTTCAAAAAAAAATAAAAATGCAGTGGTGTTTTGTTATTGTTCTCTAAGAAGTAATTTCAGCGGAGCTCCCTTGTTTTTTGTGGTAATTTCAAATTTAGTCTCAGACTATCGTTTTTGTCATTTGACACCCTAGACTATCATATTTTTAACACTTTTGGTCCTTCCGATTATCTTTTTCGGTGAAATCCTATTTTACGCAAGGTATTTTCGTCTCTTCAATTTTTTTTATTAGTTTTCTACTGAGTTAATTCCAACAGATGTCCCTTGTCTTTGTTGACATTTGAAAATTTAGTCTCTGAGAATTGTTTTTGTCATTTAGCATAGCACCCAGACTATCATATTTTGAACATTTTTTTATCATTCTATTGACATAATTTTTTCGCGTAAAAATCTATTTTAGGGTGTTAAATGTCAAAAACGATAATTTGAAATTTCCACAAAACATAAAAAACTTTCACTGAAATTAACTCTTTATGTGACTATGAAGTACATAAGTTTTATACTACATATAATAAATTTTATACTACTAGTTTATAAACTCCGTCCGCACTTTTTTTTCCTCAAACTGGTACATCCAAGAAAAAATAAAAATAAAAATTAACATATTACATATTAGTAGTATCATAATCACCGTTGCTATTCAAGCACCATTTATTATTGTTCAAATTATGACTTAATAAGTAGAAAGAATGTTTTAAATTTTAAATGTTGCATCCAAATATAATTATTCATAGAAAAGTATTACCCGGTACATTTTAACTAAAAATATTATATCTTACCTAAAATAGTCTCACACAAAATATATATATTCCTTTAGTTAAAGTTGTTAATGTTAATTTTTTTAATTCCCATTTTAAAATGGAAAATTTACATTTTTGTCCTCCAGTTATATATGTAGTATAGACTTGGTCCTGAATTATATGCGTGACTATCTTTAATTTCTAAGTTATGCATGGAATGATGATTTTATCCCTTGAATGACCAAATCAGCCACTTTATTAAGTGAAAAATTGGTGGTAAAAATAATCTGTGAGGGATTAAAATCGCTACTTCATACATAACTTAGGGGTTAATAAAAATAATCACACATATAACTCAGGGATTATGTTTGTACCACGAGTATAACTGAAGAATCAAAAATGTAATTTTTCCTTTTAAAATTTACTAAACGTTGATTTGACTCAGCCCATAATATAATTTATTTTTTACAAATTGTTAAAATGCTTATACACTTATAAAATAGCCAAGTAAAAGTCGACGTCGAAGAGCTGCAGTTGGGTAAAAGTGTTCAACGAAGGTATTGCAAAAAAATCGTCGACAGCAGGATTCGAACCTGCGCAGGCAAAGCCCAACAGATTTCGAGTCTGTCTCCTTAACCACTCGGACATATCGACATTGTTGAACATTCTACATGTTTACTATATTTATAACCATTTTTCACTTTGATAATATCAATTTTCAGTTCTCGCCCAAAAGTTTCTATTTCATATATGGTAATTTTCAAAATAATAAATAATATTAATAAAAAGAAACACAATAGATTAATGCATACACACATCATTCATGAAACTCAACAGATCAACTAATGCCGAATATTGGCTTTCCCAAATTTTAATACATATGACAAATTCGGCAATTTATATCCTACACCACGGCGCGCATTGCAATATGCGCCCAGATGCAAAACGACGTCGTTTTATTTTATTTTATTTTTTTTTTGAAATTTCCCGCCCCAGTGAATGGCAGTAGTTTTTTCTTAAAAAAAAAAAAAAACCGCTATTCAAGAATGTACATAATGTTATACTAGAATACACATAATTGTATACATGAATGTACATAATTATATAACAAAATATACATACTCTTTTTAAAAGATAATACACATAATCTAACATAATACATAATAAACATAAACTTTTAACATAATACACATCAACTATTAACATAATACACACAAATTTTCTGATTCGGATGTACATAATTGTATAAAAAGAATGTACATAATTGTATAAAAAATGTACATAACTGTATGAACAAATACACATAACTGTATGAACAAATACACATAACTGTGTGAACAAATACACATAATCCCAGCAACTTCCTACCGCGCCTCCCAAAACGACGTCGTTTTGGGAGGCGCACGGCGCACAGTGCTATGTGCGCCGTGGTGTAGGGTATAACGATTGGACAAATTCATATATTTGATAAGAGTAATAAAATTGGCACAAGTGTCAAATAGGCCCATCTACTACTGCGAAGTGCTCAATTCCCACCACGAACTAAATTAAGTGTCAAATAGGTCCATCTACCAGTTAAATTTGTTTAATTAACTTTTTTTTACAGGTTACCTATTTATTAATTATTAAAAAATAAATAAAATAAAATAAAAAATTAAAAGAAATTTAAAAAAAATTAAAAAAAGATAATAGCCACCTGCTGTCCGGCGAGGACAGCCTGTGGCTGCCCATTCACAGACAGCCGTGGCTGTCCAGCGAGGACAGCCGAACAGCCACGACTGTCCAACTGAGGTCCAGATCTGGACCTCAAACGGCCATGGGCAGCCCTGCTGTCTGGGGACGTCCATGGCCGTTTGGAACGAGGGCGGCGGCAGTTCCAGATCCAAATCTGGACCTCAGTTGGACAGTCGTGGCTGTCCGGCTGTCCTCGCCGGACAGCCACGGCTGTATGTGAATGGGCAGCCACCGGCTGTCCTCGCCGGACAGCCGGTGGCTATTATCTTCTTTTTTTTTTTTAATTTTTTAATTATTTTATTTATTTATTTATTTATTTATTAATAATTAATAAATAGGTAACCTGTTGGTAACCTGTAAAAAAAAGTTAATTGAATAAATTTAGCTGGTAGATGAGCCTATTTGACACTTAATTTAGTTCGTGGTGGAAATTGAGCACTTCGCAGTAATAGATGAGCCTATTTGACACTTGTGCCTAATATAATTTGAAATAAGTTTGAGTCACAAAATAATGCTCGTGGTAAGTTTGGTTAACAATAGAAAATACCTTACCCGGTACCTAATACTAATTGTGTGTATGTGTATGTACAGGTTACATCATGTGTGAACATGTAGACTAATAAAAATAATTAAAAAGTCAAAATCAATAGTACGTGTTTAAAATCAATTCAAATTGTGGTGAAATAATTGTAATTATACACAATTTTTAATTACTAAAGTGTTGTAAATTAAGGTGTATCTTCACATGAATCGTTGTATCGTTCTCATCCAAAAATATAATGGAATATAATTAATGATAATTACGGTATACATTAAAATAGAGAGAAGACGAGATATATAGTGAACTATCTATCATTCATCCTTCAATCCAATATATTTATGATTTACAGAATTCCAATATATATAATAAGTCTATAAAGTAGGAAGATATTATATATCATAATATAATTCCTCTAGTAATGTCCATATTTATTTATTTACAACTCCTCCTTGGAAATTATTGTATCATGCTCATGTCTCTTTAAAACCTCACTAGAAATGTCCAATTTGAAAAACCTAGTTTCGACAAATAATACATATATGAGGTTTGTGTATTCATGTGTTACACTAGCTGCATTGTTAAAAAATCTTTAATTAAGAAACTCATATATCTAAAAACTCAACCAAAAAAATATAGTTGTTGGTCTTCAAGACCCAATCTTCAAGATTGAATCAAATAAATATCACTCTCTCTAAAGATAACAACTTGAAAATATACACGTTCTAATATAATAAACACATTTTGAAGAATAAGTGTAGAAAGGGATTTGGTGAACAAATATGATAGATAGATTGTCACTAGAGTAAACATTTTGTATAATAATCCAGTGACTCTTTTGGAGCTCACATGGGTTCAATATTGACACTAAATGTTTTGTCGAATATTCATTAATATACATATTTCTCATTTGTGCAACACAAGTTTTATTGTCCTCATATAGGACGATGAGATAATACATAGCATAACATGTTTGGGACTTGATATCATGGTGATCAAATAAAATATATTTGATCAAAATCAATTATGAGTCTTTGCATAAACCTTTGAGTTACAACTCTCGCTTTATATTGCATCACCTCACTATTTTTATTTATTTTTCGTACAAACACTCATTTATAACCAATATGGTTAACATTTAATGGTGCATGTGTTATAGAGAGAATACATTCCTTTTAGCAAGCTAAGCTATACTTTAATTGTTCCTTTATATATTAAATAATCAGGGTACTTTCTAGCACCTAGCTTTCAATACAGATTGTCATATAATATAAACAATTATACAAGCAATTGTGTTGTCGACAACTTAAATAATTTTATCATAAAATTTTCTCATTGTCATATATTCATGGTAATGTCTAACTCAACTAGATTTTTGTCATTTTTTAAAGATGCTTAGATCTGGTCGTTCCGCATCCCTAATTTTATGATTATTTGGTGCACCTATAAATTTATTGGCCCTGTTTGGTAAAAAATTGGCCTATAGGCCAATTTTGGCTTATTTGACCACTATTAATTGTTTGATTTAGTTAAAATATCAATATAAATGTTTGGTTAATTAACTTTTTACAACTCCAAAAGGCTAAAATTCAAAAAGCTACTCCAAGCAACTTTTTCAATTAGCTTTTTGAGAAAAGAAATTATACCAAACAGCTATCAGTTAACAACTAATTTACCAAACACTTTTCTACAATCAGCTAATATTATCAACTATTCATACCTTCTAATTAACACAATCAACTAACAGCAAACAGCTATCAGCTAACCGCCATTTTACCAAACAGGGCCATTGAGTCTTTCGTTTAGAAGACGAACGGCTTCAAAACATAATTCCATAATAGATTTCATGAGTGGCAAAATCTTTTACTAGATTTAGTTTTCTAAGAATCCTTATCTTTTACCTCGATAGTTGAAAATCAATGGTTAACCAAATTCATGGACCAAAGTCTATTATTTAGGAAACCACTGTTGAGACCTGTATTGTCTATGCACATTCTCTAGGTTGATAGTTTTATAGACATTGGCCAACCATTCCATGTACAAAACCTCTCGAATGTGGCTAACCTTTAAGAGAATGAAAGTATCTTATTTGATGAACTCCATTCTCTCACTAGACATATGCTTTTTATTTTGTTTGATAGATTTCAAGTAACGTAAGAAAAATAATCGGTGGCAGATTAAATAACCAATCAGTCATCCCATAATAACATGTTTAATTTTCGGTCCTTGAGCTCAATAACTTGCTTAGATCGTTCCTTAGCTTCCCCTATGTCAACCTATTGCGAAATTGCATGGAACTGCACATCTTGTTTGACCATCTTTCTTCGATCACTACTTCAATATAGCAATGCGTCACCAATCACTGTGTTAGGAACATTTGTAATTTAGATTTTGATGATATTAAAAATTATGAATTTTAATTCCTAATTTATTTTATTTCTTAGGCTTAGGATCTGTATCACTCAATTTGAATTATCCAAATGTTAGACCGAATGGTTACGTTTCGGATAGCAAGATACAGACTTCGAAGAGTTGAAGATCTAAAGAGTTCGAGATGAAGAGTCGAAGAGTAGAAGACTTCAAGACCGAATTTCAAAGGTCAGATAGTGGAAAGACAACTATTCGAGACCAAGAAGCAACAAGTGTTAAAGTTTGAAACGTCAACTCGAATAGTGACAGTTAACTGTTTAAAAGGACTACTCGAGACATTCTCTGAGCAAACAGTTCCAAACCTTAAAACGTTAGTGTTTTATGAGAATATGTGACCAATTAAGGCAAAGTGAATCATAGGTTCACATCCCAATAAGGATTTTTCTTTAAAAGCCTAGACATTTTGTGCAGAATAAAAAGTAAAATTCAGTGCAAAAAGGGTGGTCTAACGGTTGGAAAGTCTGACACGCAAAAGCTACTTTCTGAATTACACATTGGTCTCTCCCCGTTGGTCAATAGATGTTTGAAATGGGCTTCACTCCAACGGACACATTTCAAAATGCCTATAAATACCTTCATTCAAAGCTAAAGAAGTTGCTGGTTTTTTCAACGAAAAATTATCAAGTGTTCAAAGTTTTCAAGTGCTTACTCAAGTAACCAGTTTTTAGAGGGAGACAAAGCCTAAAATTAAAAAAATAAAAATAAAATAAAATAAAAAAAGCCAAAAAAAAAAAAAAAAAAATCTCTCTCTCTCCATATTTACTTTAATGCTGCTTGTATCCATTCATACTCACAAACATTAACTTCTCGAAAGATCAAACTTACGTGCAAAATCACTTAAAAGGGGTTAAAACATTTCCATTATGAAAAACTCAACAAATCGTTAACCGTTAACTAGAAAAGAAGTAACCCTTCGGAGCTCCTTAACTGAATCATAATGCTCTCCCTCCCCCATCTAGACTTATAACTCAAACCTTTCGGGACCAACACACTAATCCCCCCTGCATAACTCTACCCCGTTCAGTTTGTTAAACATTATGTATAATAAATGGGTTAACAAGATGATGGCTTTGACATAGTTATTCTTGGGTAACTAAGGATAGCGTTGTGAACACAACGGAACATAACCACTACAAATGCTGTTGCGGCTCACAAGATGTTAAGCTATGTTCCAAGTTCATATAGCTCTCATCAATCTTACATTAATCTACGAGTTTATACCTAATTTGGTCCCTCGACTATTACGATTTCACCACTTTAATCTTCGACTACCAAAGTTGTTCAATTTAGTCCTTAACTATGCAACATTTACTTAAAATGATCCCTTGACTATTAGAATTTCACCACTTTGATCATTGACTATAAAAGTTGCTTAATTTAGTTCCTAACTATGCAATTTTTACATAAAATGGTCCCTCGTCTATTAAGATTTCACCACTTTGGTCATCGACTACCAAAGTTTCTCAATATCAAAAATGTAAATTATATTTCGGGAAAGTACATTATTTGGGTATTGAAAATACATTATTTTGTATAGTGTACATTCAGTACACATATAATGTATTTTTAATATATTAAAAATGTACTTTTTTATGGTACGCACAACACTGTGTTGGGCAAATTTTACGGACCATGGTCCTCTAAAACGATGTTGTTTCTTTTAATGAAAAGAAATGACACCCGTTCCGCGTAATTAGTTTTGTCTGTATAACATATTCAGTTTCATTTTGTATACATTGTAGTTTTATTTCAGCACAACTAAAGTTTTATTTTGTTTCAACTACAGTTTAATTTGGCATTATACATACAGATATCTTATTACAGTGAGACAAGTTATTACAACACCACTAAATTATAGTTCTAATTAACTACAGTTTCATTGGACAATATACACTTAAATATGTGAAACTGTTATTCAGTTTCATTTTACTTACACTGTAGTTTCATTACAACACAACTAAAATATCATTTTAATATACCTACAGTTTCATTTGACAATATACACTCAATATGTGAGACATGTTATTCAGTTTATTTTTTATACATATTGTAGTTTCATTTAAGCAAAACTAAAGTATCATTTCAATTCAACTACAGTTTTATTTGATAATATACACTCAATATGTGAGACATGTTATTCAGTTTCATTTTATACATATTGTAATTTTCATTTCAACACAAATAAAGTATCGTTTTAATTCAATTACTGTTTTATTTGATAATATAAACACAATATGCGAGATAAATTATTCAAATTTCGTTTTAAATATACTGTAATTTTATTTTACTCTGAACACATTAAAAATACAAAATTTATTAAAATTTAATGACTGTCGTTTCTTTACTTAAAGAAACAACTCCGTTTCCAAATTATAATTCACAGAACTATATATATGATGGTCCACCGTATAACAATTGGAGTGTGTTGACACCATGATCTGCACACTAATTTGGTGTGGACTTATTATTCCACACACGGGTGCGAGGATTGTGGTGGTAATCTCGCAGGCTCAGGCTGACGCCATTGCCAACTTGCCAGTCCTAAACTATCCCAGCCCGATAGATAACCCGTTTTCAAAAGCTTTCGTGTGTGTCTATGTTCCACTCAACCCTAGAATTAGAAAGAAGTCCAAAAATAATTTTTAAATTAAAGAATATAAAACAGCAAAACACCCAACGGAGTCTCTGTTTCTTCTGCTCCTCTTTCTCTTTACTCTCCCGCTTTGTTTCTCATTCCTCTCCCTCTCTCTCATTTGTTTAGGTAAAATCCATTGCTTATGAATGGAAAGAAGAATAGGAGAGTAATATCAGAAGGTTGATGATGGGATTAAAGTTCCAAGAAAGGAAGAACACGAAATTCAACCAAATTTTGTGGAGCAAGCAAGGAAGGTGAGCACACAACTCAAGATTTCTCCAACTTTTACACTCAACTTTCAATGCAATCCGCTTTACATATTCACGCTCGATACCCATGGATTCCACAAAATACCCACATCCCAACTCGTAAACTATCCTTCCTCTCTAACTCCACAACCTCTCTTAAACCCTTCATTGCCACGAATTCTCTCAAGACCCCTGTGAACTTTGGGTGCTGCTTCGGAGAAGAAGAGGACTTCAATCTCGACTACCCGTTCACTCCTTCGCGTCTTCCAGTAATAATTCGCCAGCCCAGTGGCATCTCTCAGTACTGTTGGGACGGGAATGAGCTCAAATTGGTATCTCTTGACGGAAAGTCACTCACTTTATCCGACTTCTGTCTTAATTTTGAGCAAGGTTTTCAAAGATTGGTTTGCGTGTTTGGCTCTGCTGTAAGGAATTTCTTCCTTCCAAAGGAGACTAGTGAGAATTACTTGGAATATGTGAAATGGAAGTTCGTTCATAGAGTTTTCAGTTCTGCTCTTCAAGTTCTCGCTACGCAGGTATCTCTGTTTCAATTCTTGATTAGTACCCTGAAGTTATAGAGTTTAAATTCTTGGATGCTCAGCTTAGATGATGCAATTTAGTTGAAAGATAACTTCAGTTTGGGAATTTGAATGCATACCTACTTGTTAGCAGTGATTTTTGTGGTTTCAAAATAGTGAGTAGTGACTATTTACTTTTGGTACGCCCTTATGAGGCTAAGTATAATAAGAAAAGGAACGAAAATATGGTTGTGTATTTCATAACAGGGAATGTAATATGATGCTTAGGATTTTTTGTTTTAATGTTATGTGCTTTCATAAATCATGAATCCCAAGTGTCCTACAGCTTTGATGAGAATTGGTTCTTATGACAATTCTTGATTTGTGAATTCTATCTAGGCAATGTTTCGAGCAATCGGGGTTGGCTATTCTCATTCACTTCCATCTGCAGCTGCACTCAATTGGGTCTTGAAAGATGGGCTTGGACGACTTTGCAGGTGCATCTACACTGCTACTCTGGCATCTGCTTTTGATACCAATCTCAAGGTATAGCTTTTACTTCCACCATGTTTTTTTTTGCTCATTTAGAACTACTAATTGCATGGATTTTTTATTTTTATTTTTATTTTGTGATTCAACAATTATTTTACTGTGTTGTATAAACCATTTTGAGATTTTATGGTGATTACAGAACTAAACCTTTACAGTAGGAGCCATGAAAGCAAAGCACAATTATAAGAATGCATCATGGCTATGTGATACGAAATTCTGTTTTTCTCCACTGCAGAGAGTTAGATTCTCAACATCTGTCCTGTTCAGTTTGAGCATTGGAATTGAATTGCTAACTCCTGTATGCCCTCAATACTTTTTGGTGCTTGCATCTATCGCCAACATTGCAAAACAAATATGCTTGGCTTGCTACTTAGCTACTGGTGTAAGTCTTCATTCAAGCACACATATATAGGCATACACGCATATATGTATTTATCATGTTTATAATTTATATATATGTGTGTGTGTGTCTACATATAATAAAAATATTTTTTCATATATCGACATCAAATAACTGTTGGGTGCTTTTCTATACCAACATGTTTATTATTTGGATTAGGAGAAAAATTAATCTGCTTTACATACAGCCTTCTAAAGATTGTGTTAGTCTATCTAATATCTAATATGCTACTTACCAGACTGCTGTGCATAAAAGCTTCGCAATGTCCGATAACCTTGGTGAAGTTTCTGCAAAAGCACAGGTTTTTTTTTTTTTTTTTCTTTTTTTTCTTTTTTTCATTTTCTATAGCCTATATTCATAGTAATTCTTTCTGATGTTTGCTTTGTGTTTCAGATACAACTAGTATGCTTTGATAATCTTGGCCTTATGCTTGCGGCTGTCTTGAATATCTTGTGCCGTAATAATCCTAGGTTTTTCCCTTCCAGACATCAATTTCTTTTAACGCATAAAATTTGTATTTCATTAAAAAGTATATGGAATTTCCTTTCATTTGGCACTGTTAACCTAATGCTATTCTGCCTTTCATGCCAAATGTTGCTCCTGCAGGATGGCAATTTATATCATTTTGTAATATAACAATTTTAAGTTTCTTTTTAGGTTTATTTGTAATTTGTTGTTTCCTAACCGCTATATAATGTGTAAGATTGCAAGCAGGTCTACCATTTCTTGTATACCCAATCTTCTCAGCACTTGACCTTTACGGTATTTATCAAGGATTAAAGCATGTACATCTACAAACATTGACTAAGGTTGGTATTCAATTTTTATGCTGGAACGTTGCGACAATATTTCACAATATTTGAAGCGTATGAGCTTGTGCTTAATGATATGTAAGATGCTATCTTTTCCATTTTGCTGGGTTTCACTTAGATCTGAGATGTTATGGTCTCTTATGCAACAGAATTTTCTGTTCAGAAGAATAGAGTTCCATTATTTCTCTCCCAAGTTCATTCTTCAAGAATAAAGATGTTTACTTTAGATTTGGGGTCCGTTTGGAAACCCAGAAAATGACTTCAGGAAGTCATCTTTGAATAAACCGGATTTCCCTATGTACTTTTCCAGGACAGACTTGAGATTATAGTAAGCTTGTGGATTGAGCAGGGACGTGTTCCTTCACCTGCAGAAGTGAGCAAAGAGGAAGGTATTGAATTATTTTGGGCCAAAGGTACGTGTCTGTTGCTTTATTTTGGATAATGCTGTAATGTGGGTATATTGTTCTTATTTTCTGCTTGAGAATAATAAACAGTTTCTTATTAAGCTTTATATCAGGCAGAAAACCCTTTCCTGTCAGAATTGGTTGCTTAAATGCCAAGAATCAATTGCCAAAGCTTTCAATGATGACAATTCAAAATTTAAAAAGTTGGGATTTCTATTTCTTATGCCTGGAGAGATTTGCTAACAAAGGGGGATGCATGGAACAGGTAATTGCCAAAATAATTTCGTTATTTTCTCCCCTTACAAAAAGAACCAAAAAAGAGTTCCTATGAGAACTGTTGCTATTAACCAATCACTGGCAATCTGGCATGGCTTCAAAACGGGAAAAAGGAAAAGAAAAAGAATCGATTTTTGTAATGGCTTTCTAATAGTTGTTTTTTGTTGACCAAACAGTATGGTATACTTCTTAGCCTGCGGGAAGGAGCAGGCACTGCAGAAATCATTATGGCTCTATTACACGTAAGAAGCATTTTTTAAGCCATCTTTTGTGGAGTTTTTATTCTTTAAACGCACCATGACTACTATAACACAAACACTTTTTCATTGTTTAAAACATAGGCGTTTTATGTCCGCAAGGGTCTTCTATGTTGCTGGGGCAGGTGGGAGAGTAATTTGGACGTTTTGAACCGTTCAGATGCATTTCTTGAGGAATGGTTAGATTTGATAGAGAATGGGAAGGAATCAGCGGAAGTAAATTTGAAGTTGCTGATTGAACAGATGTCATCGTCGGGATGGAATTCTAAAAACATTCTGTTGAGCACACAAGAACAGGCTCGCTATAGTTTCCTTTCTGACTAAAGATTTTTAATGGTTATACTGATGAGGATGGGTAAAACACAGATAGAATATAGGGAGCTAGCCTGCATGGGCAGCTCAACTGGTCGCAGAGATGAAATTTGTCACAGGAGACCAAGGATTGAGTCTCACCAGTGGCAACGTGGGAGCAACCTCTTAAAATGAGGAGGGTTCCTTGTGCATAGTAAGTAAAAGTTTAGCCTCTGACCAGATTTACCCCTCCACAAATTGTGGGGGCGCCTGGGATGGGCAATTCCACCTTTTATGTCACAGGAATATAGGGAGCTCACTGAAATGTGAAGAGGAATAGAATAATAGTGAATCAGAAGGGAAAACATTCATTTATTTGAAATCATGAAATGGACTTTCAGCCTAGCAAAAGGTGCCCTGAATCTGCTGCTTGTGAGTTTAAATTTTGTCCTGATTGATTTGTGCTTGTGAGTTCTAATTTTGTCTTGATTGATTTGTACATTAGTAGTTATTTTCTCCGTCTCATTTTACATGTCAATAATTTTGTCTGTCCCATTTTACCTGTTTGGTTTATTATTCATTAAAATGTTTGGTTTTGCACAACTCAGGAATGTTTAATTGAATCTTTTCAAGTTTAGTTTACACTTATCACAATCAAGATAGATTTAATGAATTAATTAATTTGAATGTGAGTTTCATATTACTACCTGGCAAATTGTACCATAATATGTTTGAATCGCTGGAATACTATTTTTAATTTTTAAAATAGTTTAAATTCAATAATAATTAATGTATTTTTGTTTCTAGTTCCGAACCTGAACCGGTAGTTTTGGTCTGCAATTTTAATAAATTGAAACTCAGATATTGAGTTTTGGTTCTAAATCGTAATCGGAATCCTTTGGTTTGGTTGCTACCATGTCTAGTTCAAGTTTGGATCAAGGCTTTGTTTGGCAACGCTAAGCTAGGAGCTTATAGCTTATTTTAAGCTACTAATAAGCTATAAGCTCTGTT
The DNA here is from genome assembly GCF_001879475.1 of Ipomoea nil. NCBI lineage: Eukaryota > Viridiplantae > Streptophyta > Magnoliopsida > Solanales > Convolvulaceae > Ipomoea > Ipomoea nil. Next base: position 4,857,419 of record NW_017617070.1, read on the forward strand.
TGGTAATGTTCCCAAAACAAGCTCCTAGCTTAAAATAAGAGCTTATTTTGGAACGCTACTTTAGGTAGCGTTTCAAAATAAGCTCCTAGCTTCCTAACTTTTTTTCCATCTTTACCCTTATTATTTTAAAGTAATGACATGTTTTAACCTTATGAATTAAAACCCTTTCTCTTCCCCTATCCCAACTTTCACGTCAATCCCTTCCTTAGTCTTGTTTCCTGCTAAACAATTATGTTGAAACTTTAGCTTATTATTATTATTATTATTATTATTATTATTATTATTATTATTATTATTATTATTATTGTTGTTGTTGTTGTTGTTGTTGTTGTTGTTGTTGTTGTTATTATTATTATTATTATTATTATTATTAATGTTATTTTAAAATTAGCAATATGGCTTCAATCTCAAATTGAACAAGAGCCGTCAACGAAAATTTAAGTCACACCTCTAATATCTCAAATTCAAAGTAGTAATACCTCCATCAAAGAAAATTTAAGTCACACCTCTATGGAGATGAAGGAGATTCGCAACAATATTGCTACTTCATTATGGGATGCTAGATCATGATCATGCTAATAGTTTTATTTTAAAAAGTGTTTACTTTTTTGGAAGACGAAATGTTAAATTTTAATATGTAAACAAATTAATTTAAATTTTATAAAGATGTCCTTTTTAGTCTTTTTACATTTATCAGCTTATCAAAAAGCTAATTTTACCAAACACTTTCAATCATAACAGCTCTTCAATTTTCAGCTCCGAGCTTATAGCTTTTCAACTTTCAGCTCTTTTTCAGCTATCAGCTCCTAGCTTATAGCTTTTCAGCTAGGTTTGCCAAACAGAGCCCAAATTGTGATCATTTCTACATATAAGCAATAATTTGTTAGAAAAGAAAATTAAATGAAATATTTATTTTAAGAGTAAAGATGCCTATTTAACATATCATGGAGAAAATTGTTACTTTTAAAATAATTGAGGAACTAATGTGGATACATTAATAATTCATGACAAAAAAATGTTATAAGTATATAATAATTCAGGGACAAAATGTGTCATTTTTCATTATTATTATTATTGTTATTGTTATTAATTATTAATAAAATATTTTTTTTTTAAAAAAAAGTGACTGTCAACCATCATGGCATCGCCAGCCGAACTTTTTTTTTTTTAATTTTTTTTTTTTAGTTTTTTACAAAATTTAATATTTTAATTTTAATAAATTATTATTATTATTATTATTATTCAACATTTATGTCATCAAAATATATTAATGTGGCATTTCAATCACCTTTTTATTTGGAAGTTACCTGTAATAACAGGTCAAATGGGGTAAATTGCACTTTTTTTTTTTTTTTTAATTTCTAAGTTCATGTGTCTAATTGGCGTTTTTCTAATTCGAGAGTTTAATAACAATTTTATGAATAGTTCAAGGACTTATTTGACTCTAATCCCTTATGAGATGTTTGGTTCACGAATCTCAGCGATTATACTGTGGACCGTGGTCCACAAAGCTTTGTGGACCATAGTCCAAAAACAACATCGTTTCTTTAAGTAAAAAAACGGCAGACGTTACAGGTTAACGGAGTGCATATTCTTTGTATGTTAATTACCAAATGAAACTATAGTGTATCTAAACTGACACTGTCTCACGTATTATTTTTATATTATCAAATAAAACTGCAATTGAATTGAATTGAAATTGTAGTTGTGTTGAAATGAAACTGCAGTGTATACAAAAATAAAACTGAATAACAATTTCACATTTTTTGTGTGTATATTGTCCATCGAAACTGTAGTTATATCAAAATGATACTATAGTTATGTTGAAATGAAACTGCACTGTATACAAAATGAAACTGAATAACAGAGTTACTGTTTGCGGAATGACGCGAAACGGGTGCCGTTTCTTTACATTAAACAAAACGACGCCGTTTTGATGCCTGGACTACAATACATTGTGGACCGCGGTCCACAGTAAAATTTACCACGAAATGTTAGATTACCTTAGGGAATGCTAGATTACTTAGAATGTTAGGGTCCGTTTACTAACGGAAACTGTTTTCTATTTTATATTTTCTAATTTTTTAGTTTTCATTTTCTGTTTAGGAAACTTGTTTACTAGCATTTATTTTATTTTTTTTTAAATTAACGTTATAAAATTAAAACAAGTTTAATATCCGAACCAAATATATATGTATATAACATAACTAAAAATACATCCGAACTAATAACCTATTAAGTTCACCTAAAATTTAGTTTAGATAATATAAACAAAATGATGTCGTTTTGATGCCTGGACTACAATACATTGCGGACCGCGGTCCACAGTAAAATTTGCCACGGAATGTTAAATTACCTTAGGGAATGCTAGATTACTGGAAATATTAGATTACCGAGAATGTTAGGGTCCGTTTACTAACGGAAACTGTTTTCTATTTTATGTTTTCTAATTTTTCAGTTTTCATTTTCAGTTTTAGAAAACTTGTTTACTAACATTTTTTTTCTAGATTAACGTTATAAAATTAACACAAATTTAATATTCGAACCAAATTTATATGTGTATATATATATATATATATATATTTTTTTGAAGGATATGTGTATATAACATAACTAAAAATACATCTGAACTAATAACCTATTAAGTTCACCTAAAATTTAGTTTAGATAATATTAATATTTTTTTGAGCTAATATTTAAAACTATTTTAAATATATTCATTTGAGTGAGATGTATATATATATATATATATATATATATATATATATATATATATATATATGAAATTTTAATATCTTCCATCTGGACTAAACTTGTATTACAATATAACATAATTAAAAAATCCAAACCAATAATCAATCGAGTTCAATCAAAATATAAATCTTGGTATAGAGTTTTATTTTTAATTTTGATCATGTAAATAATGTCTAACTTTAGTTTTAAGAAAATAAGTTATGTTTAAATAAGTAATACAAGTAACCAGCTTGGTTGGCGTGAGTAGTCGTGGGCAAATTATACTGTAAACCGCGGTCCACAATGCTTTGTGGTCAAGGTATCAAAAATACACTGCAGTTTCATTTCAACACAACTATAGTATCATTTTGATATAAGTACAGTTTCGCTAGACAATATACACTCAAATATATGAAATTGTTATTCAGTTTCATTTTGTATGCACTGTAGTTTTATTTCAACATAACTACAGTTTCATTTCAATTCAATTGCAGTTCCATTTGATAATATAATAAAAATAATACGTGAGACAGTGTTAGTTTAGATACACTATAGTATATGTCGTCATGGATTATGGTTCACAAAGCTTTATGGACAGCGGTACACAATATAATTGTTGAGTGGTCGTGCACTCTTGTCCCTTAAGAGAGGTCGGGAGTTCAAAATCCCTTTTCATATGGAAAAATCAATCTGACCAGCAACTGAAGAGTATGGTATGAGTTTAAAGGTACTTCTTACAGTTAGGACCTGCATCTTATGATTTGACAAAAAAAAAATGTAATTTATAATAATGTGTCATTCTCGATGAAAATTACATAACATAAATCAAATATAAAAATTTTATATTTCCAAGCAAATATAACCTTAATTATATAACTCTGAATCAAACACTTTATAATGTGGATCATAATAATTTACAATATAATTTGTCCAATTCGGAATGGAAGTGCAAAAGCCAAGAGACGTTTGGATACGCGGATAAGTGGATAACCACTGTTTGGGGAATAGGAACTAGGAGGCGTCAGATAATAACATGCGCCGTTCTATAAAAGGGTTTCCTCACATACATGCGCAAATTAGGGTTCCTCAGTACGCTTCACCGGATCTGTCTGAGCTTCATCGTTGATTCAATCGCAGAAACATCGTTAATCGCAGAACTCTTACATCTATAAATGAGAGCGCTCGTTCCCCTCTGCGATTCTGTAAGTAATACCCACAAATTCCTTTTTATTGTTCTGGTAATGATCATTGCTTGATTCTAAAAATGTAAGAATTCCCTTTGAAATTTCACTTCTTTTGGCGATTACAGGAATCTTATCAGTTCATTTTGTATGTTAGATTTGATAACTGTGGTTGCATTGTACTAATTGGGAATTGGGGAAAAGAATAAAAGAATTGCATTTTCTTTGTGATATACTGTTGCATACAACAATTGGAGCTTGGGTGCTGCTAGTTGTAGCTAAGGAGAGTTCATAAGTGTAAAGTTTCTTATGCTTAAAATGTAGTTTCAGCTGAAAAAAAGGATAGTTTCTTTTGATAGATTGTTAGCTGAAACAAGTGCACTGTTTAGTTGGTTTGCATGGGAAAATGGTGCTAGTATTGAGGGTGGCATTGGAAGCTTGGCTCTATTACTTCCTCAGAGTAGTTGCATCTTGAAAAACAAAGTGCATTGTTCACAGAAGAAAACAAATGTGGCTTATATCATATCATAAATGCAAGAAACGGGGGACGAAGGAGAAGAAGAAAACAAACATAGCTTCTTCGTTCTTTACTCTGCTTTGTCTATGCCTTTTAAGAAGAGAATACAATGAAATGGGAGGAAGAACAGTTATTTCACTAATGTGAAAATCAAGAATTCAGGAATGGCTTTGAAATATGTGCCGATTAATATTTAAGGTGCTTAGTCACAAATGCTTATTCGTGCATTATTGTTCTCAGAAGCAAGTGTGAATATTTTATTTTTATTGCTTAATGGAAAATTACTTATTTATCGGGAGTGCATGTATATGGATGATTTATTTATAAAACAAAACTTCATGTTACTTGAGTGTTAGTCTTGATATAACAATGGTACGGTATCAAAAGGTTTAGTGGGATGATTTAGAAAATTGCCACTACTTTTGTCAAAAGGTTTTAATGCTGATATATTTCAGGGATGTTTAGAATTTGACCCCACTTGTAATAGTGTAGCATTCCCCCTTTTGTTATATAGATATAAAAATTATGCGTTGTTATTACCAATTCATTCCTATAACTCGCACTCTCTTACACACACACAAACTGCGCACTCATGTAGACACATTTATTTTGACATGCTTGTTCTTCCTTTTATAAATAATTCTTGCTTAGTTTCAATTCAGTATCTTCTTGTTCTTTATATATTCAAGTTGGACAATGTCATTATGGGTAACATAATGATTTCGTTGAAAAGTGGTTTCTTGTCATCCTTTTACTTTTCTGACAAGTAGTGACTCAGAAGGATTAACGTCGTTTCAGGTTTCTATTCAACAAGGTGTTGAGAGGGATACAATGTCTGGAGAGGCTGGGAATATGATGTTAGTTTATGGTGACCCTTCAGACCAGAGGTCTTTCTCTTTGGATGATACAAGCAGCACAGAGGAATCACCAGAGCAAACAAGACTGTCATTAGAGACAACAAATGAATCTATCCCATACATGGGACAGAGATTCCCAACTCATGATGCTGCTTATGAATTCTACAGTGAATTTGCAAAACGCTGTGGCTTTTCAATCAGACGACATAGAACAGAAGGCAAAGAGGGTGTTGGCAAAGGACTCACAAGGCGCTACTTTGTTTGCCACCGTGCTGGAAAAACTCCTGTCAAACCTGCAAATGAGAACAAACCTCAAAGAAATAGGAAATCCTCCCGGTGTGGATGTCAAGCATATATGCGTATAAGTAAGAACTCTGACCTTGGACTTCCAGAATGGCGAGTGACTGGTTTTGTAAACCACCATAATCATGAACTCCTAGAGCCAAACCAAGTACGTTTCCTTCCTGCGTACCGCACGATTTGTGATGCAGACAAGAGTCGAATCCTAATGTTTGCCAAAACAGGAATCTCAGTTCAACAAATGATGAGGCTTTTAGAGCTTGAGAAATGTGTAGAGCCTGGATATCTGCCATTCACGGAGAAGGATGTTAGGAATTTGCTTCAATCATTTAGGAAGGTGGATCCTGAGGATGAAAGCATTGACCTACTAAGAATGTGTAGAAACATTAAGGAGAGAGATCCAAATTTCAAGTATGATTTTACACTTGATTGTAACAATAGATTGGAAAATATTGCCTGGTCATATGCCTCATCTATCCAGTCCTATGAGATTTTTGGTGATGCTGTGGTTTTTGATACAACCCATTGTTTGACTGCTTTTGACATGCCTATGGGGATATGGGTTGGAGTTAACAATTATGGTATGCCATGCTTCTTTGGTTGTGTGCTTCTACGAGAGGAAAATGTGAGATCATTCTCATGGGCCTTGAAGGTAAAAGGGAATTCTTATATAACATTATAAGTAATTATATTTTCAATGTTGATTAACCTCCTTTTGTTTCTAAATATGGTAGGCATTCTTGGGGTTCATGAACGGGAAAGCCCCACAAACAGTGTTAACGGACCAGAATATGTGTCTCAAGGAGGCAATTGCAGTGGAGATGCCAACAACTAAGCATGCTCTATGCATATGGCTTATTGTGGCAAAATTTCCTTCATGGTTTAATGCTGTTTTAGGTGAACGATACAATGAGTGGAAAGCTGAGTTTTATCGACTCTACAACTTGGAATCAATTGATGACTTTGAGTTGGGTTGGAGAGATATGGTGAATTTGTTTGGTCTGCATAATAATAGACATATTGCTAGTCTATTGTCCTTGAGGTCACTGTGGGCACTGCCATACCTAAGAAGCCATTTCTTTGCGGGAATGGTTACAGCTGGCCACTCAAAGTCAATCAATGCTTTTATTCAACGGTTCTTAAGTGCACAAACCCGCCTTGCACATTTTGTGGAGCAGGTATGTTTTAATGTTGCTGCTATCAATTGATAAACATTCCATGTAACTTTGATATGCTATGGTTCATGATTAGTGAGACCATACAAGGGATAGAGACATGATATCTACTGTGTCGTAGGCAAAATAGAATAGGTTGGAATACGTTGAAGGAAATGGGATAATTCATTGTTGTGGTTTACTTATTGTAATGATTTTAGATTGTAAAATTTAGGGGAAATTGCACTTTTCATCCCTAAATTATTGGGTAATTGTAGGATTCGTCCCTACTGGTTGGTCGTGCTCACTTTTCGTACCTAAGCTATCACTAACTTTGCAAATTTCGTCCTTTTCCTAACAAAACATTAGGGACGAAATTTGCAATGTCAGATATAGCTTAGGGACGAGAAGTGAGCACGCCCAACAAGTAGGAATGAATCCTACAATTACCTTATAACTTAGAGATGAAAAGTGCAATTTTCCCTAAAATTTAACTCCCTGAAACTCTCTTGCTTTGCCTTGATCTTATTTGTCCCTTAATTTTCTTAAGCAATTTATTGCTGAAATTTGCGATTGATAAGATAGATGCTTTGAAAGTGAAACCCCAAGTGTCCTTTCTCCCAACTCTTTTTAATTATCATGTCAATCTTGTTTATAACAGCTTGAAACTAAGTTGTGTTTTCACTGACCTATTTTACATAATAAGGTGGCTGTTGCTGTGGACTTCAAGGATCAAACTGGCGAACAACAAACTATGCAGCAGAATCTTCAAAACATTTGCCTTAAAACCGGGGCTCCCATGGAATCTCACGCTGCTACAGTTCTCACGCCTTTTGCATTTTCCAAGCTCCAGGAGCAGCTTGTTTTGGCTGCACATTATGCATCATTCCAGTTGGAAGATGGTTTTCTTGTCCGCCACCACACTAAAGCCGAGGGAGGCCGGAAGGTTTATTGGGTCCCGAGGGAAGGCATTATAGGTTGCAGCTGTCAGCTGTTTGAGTTCTCAGGGATACTTTGTCGGCATGCCCTTCGAGTACTATCAACGGGAAACTGCTTCCAAATTCCCGAAAGATACTTACCACTTCGTTGGCGAAGAATCAGCTTACCATCAAGCAAAGCTCCCCAGACAAATCAGAATGATCATACGGAAAGGGTTCAATCACTGCAAAGTTTGGTTTCAAATCTTGTTACAGAATCAGCCAAGTCAAAAGAACGCCTCGATTTTGCATCCGAGCAAATTTCCATCCTTTTGACTCAGATTCGAGAACAACCGGTTTATTCCCAGGAAGTTAGAGAACTGTCATCCATTCAAAGGAACCTTTGACTCAGATGAATATGCAGAAATTCTTGTAGAAATTAGGGAAACAGAATACAGTATAATATGGGGGCATTGAATGCAGGTTAGTGTATATATGATCCTTGAGGCTTGGTTTGCATTTTTGTATGAAATGCAGTTTGCATCGCGCAAAAATCACATTCATATAAGTTTTTGTCCTTTCCAAACAACAAAATATATAGGGCAAACCATGTGTAAAGTTGTTTTCAACGCAGAAGGAAAATATTCTTATATTGATTAGTTTCCATTCCCATTGTTTTATGCTTTATTTTCATTTTTTTTTTTTTTAGTGTTGAGGGAAATTCACAATGACTATTTGATGGTGATAGCTCGCAAATTACACATGAAAAATTAATTGCAACGGACTTTACTGAGAGAGTGTTGATAAGAATTGAAATTGTAATTTTTAAGTACGAGAATTATGTACACTCACCCTGCCATTTCTTTCGAGACTACTTTTTCATTATTTATTAGTATGTTAGCCATAACTTTACCATGCTCAAAATAGTGAAACAAAGAAATGTGGAGAACTGGGTTTCGGGTGCAACTAGTTAACGATTGGATATATCTAACAAAACCTGAATGAAATATAATACACATGGTGCTATGCAAGTAATTTACATGAATAGTGCATCTCATATTCCCTAATAGTGTTGTTGAGCATATAATATATATAAACATAAATGTGCAATCCAACTATCAGCTTAGACTTTTAGTTGAGATGGAGCATATAATTCAATTAGTGTAACTATAAATGATTGGACAATTTTATTACACAAGGAAAGTTAATAAAGCGCTTACACAAGGAAACACATGAAAATTTTAGTATAATAATTGTAGTTATATTAAACAAGATCAACGACTGACATTAGTTCTTAGTTCTCTCTTGTGCACCGGTTCTCATTTGATCCAATTCCCATAGAACGCGCACACGAGAGATAACTAGAAATCTAACTACTTTTTAAAGTAGGGAGAGATGGAAAAAATATAGTGGCATTTTCGTAAATAAATTGAACTTTAAGTACAAGTAATAACACGAGTTAATACCTCCAATGGTCCTCTGAGTATTAGCGATTTACCAGCTGTGGTCATCTGAGTTTTAAATGACCTCCAATGGTCCTCCATGTTAAAAAAAAAAAAACCACATGTGGTCCTAATTCTTAAAATAACACGAGTTTAAAATGACCACGAGACATCCTAAAAGGACCACATGTGGTTATTTTTTAAAACATGCAGGACCATTGGAAGTCATTTAAAACTTGGATGACAACATCTAGTAAATCGCTAATACTCGGAGGACCATTGGAGGTATTAACTCTAATAACCCTATGGAGTGCACTTCGCAACACCATAGTGTGCATCCCGTAATACGTATAGGTGCAATGAAATTGTCTACCTAGCTTTTACAATTTATGATTTTTTTTTAATGTTTGGTTTATGGTTTAGCTTTTTAAATTTGGTTTAGAAGTCGACTTTAGAGTTTAGTAGTTATTATTTACCTTTTAGAGTGCATCTAGCAACAATATAAAGTACATCAAGCAACAATATTAAGTGTTCCTAACACTATCATAAATTGCACTGAATGTGAGAGTTAATTGCACTTAGGGTTAACCTTTTAAACTTATTTAGTTTTTCTATTTGGTTTAAGAGTTTAATTTTTACTATTTAGGAGTTAAAATTTTATGGTCAAGCGGCATGAAGTGATTATCTCAAATGGGAGGTTAGGGTTCGAGCCTTCAGGGTAAATTATAGTTTAGCTTTAGATTTAATTTTCTAGATTTATCAACAGATACACAATGTAGTTTTACTTACTTACACTCTATAGTGTTGAAAGTTTCACTTTATAGTGTCGTTGTTACTTGCACTTTAAAGTTCGAGCTATTTACAAAAATGACAATGTGTTTTTTCTATAATTGCTTCTGATTCGTTAGATCTTTCCGAATGTATGACTTTGATTATGTGACACCCCGTAAATCTAAATTCTATTTAAGGATTAATTAGATAATTAATCCTAGCTTAATTGGTAATTTATTCCAAAAATCCTGAAAATTTAATAGTCGGAGGACTAGTAATTGACTAGTCAATCCAAGTCAAGGAGTTGTACTCTAGGCTTAAAGAATTGTTCCCTTGTATCCTTACACTTCTCATTTTAGTAAGGGTAAAGAAGACTTTTCACCTTATGTTTGTATCCCAAGCTAACCTAGAGTCATCTTTCATTTCTTTTCCCTAACACCCTAAAAAGAAAAGCTCCTCCTTCTCTCTAGAAAATAGCTAGCTTCTTCTTCAAGCCAAGTTTGGACAATTCAAGATTCTTCAAGTTGGTCTCCAAGATTCAACCTTTCTTGACCTTGAGCATAAGGGAGTGTAAGATCTTTGGTTCTTTAGTGTTTTTAGTACCTTTTAAGGTGTCTTTTTCTAAAGATAGAATCTTTGTTGTCTTTTGGTGTGTTCTTGAAGTTAGAGTTGAAGGAGAGCCTTGTTAGAAGCTTGTAAAGGTGTGATAAGTGAAGGTTTAGGCTACAAGAGGTAACCCATGCTTTACAAAATCTATTTTCTTACCTATATGATGATTTCTTGACTTCTACATGTGATTTTGCTATGAAATGTGAGTTTTGATGCATTGTCTAGTGAGAATGCATATCTAGAGCTTGTTATTAGGGTTCTTGTATGTCATTGCTTGGCTATTCCTTTGATTCAAGTCATATTGTTGTATTCTGTGAGATTTTGGGTGTTTTGGACTTGAATTTGGTCTTGGTGTTGAAAATCCCCGAAGGGATTATTTTTGGTACAGGAGTGTACCCGCGGGCGGAACGGCGGGCAGAGCTCCACCTGCGGGGTACATGCCTAGTGGGAAGTGGTTCCCGCGGGTGGAACCATGGGTGGAGGTCCACCAGTGCCCCCCCCCCCCCCCCCCCGCGGGGTACACTAATGGTGATGTTTGGGGATTTGTTCCCCGTGATTCTTTTGACTCGGTAATTGATGTTTTGACTTCCCGATGTTCTTTTGTTGGGCTATTTGAGTGTCTTCTTGATGTTTCGTATGTCTAGAACGTGATGGTAGGAATCCATGTAGGATTTGGTGTCTTGAATCGTGCTAAGTGTTCAACATTTTGATTCGTTGAACCATGATGAGTCTTGTACGTTCTTCGGAACCATGATTTTTTTACCCGTTTGATAAGCATGCTAGTTTGATGTTGAAATGCTAGCGTGTGTGGTTTGTTCTTTCCTTTTGTGGATGATAACTTGTGTTGATCATCGTTGATGTCGGATTGTAATCCTTCCTTGATTGAGTATGGTTTCATATCTTCGTTGTGATCCGTTGATTGATTCCTATGATGAAGTGTGTGTTGGCTGTACCTGGATTGCACGATTAATGGTATGGGACATTAATCACCAAGGTACAAAATGGTCCTCGTGGTGGCCTTGAAATGATATTATGGAGTTGTTTTATGGGCTTCAGGCTCACTTGTTGGCGGTTGTGTGACTGAAATAAACGGTACCCTTGTGTACCACTTGTTGGCGGAAATGTTGGCGGGGGAACGACGGTTCCCGGAGGCATAAGGTTGGACTCAGAAGTACAGGGGTTCTCGGAGGTAATGGTTGGAACTGTAATAAGGCCGGCGGTAGGCATAAGGTTGGAACGGGGCATAAGGTTGGAACATGTGACATGTAGTGTCACGGTGGCATGTGTTGCAATGTGTGATTGTCTATCTTTTCTGTTAAGCGTGTCGAGTGGTATTCTACTTTGTGATTAGTAGAATACGCCTCGAGTTGTACTGGTTATTGTTGTCGTCTTGCCTTGATGTTTTCTACTTTAGATTGTGTTAGTTAGTTTCCTTATCGGCCTGCGTGTCATGATGGTGTATTGACACTGTTTTGAGGATATTTAGATAGTATAGCCTGTGCATCTGAGTTCTCCAGCTCAAATGTGGCATAGCACCCCAAACACTTATGTTTAGTTACGCTCTGTTTCGGGTTTTAATAGTAGTATTGCCTTTGTGATTGTCCTCTTTCGCCGAGAGCGTTAGACATGGATAGTTTAGATTCCCTGAACAATTTAGATTGTGTTTTGGGCCTGCGTGCCTCTGATGTTGACATATTAGATTGATGATTTTGGTTTTTGCCTGTGCGTTCACGTTGGTGTGGACGTGGCATAACACTCCTTGGTTTTCTCAGTTTATGTTTAGGCTTCCGCTGTGTTTATTTTTATGTTATGTTGGTTAGTTGCCTTGCATAATTAAGCTTTAAATTGACATGAAAATCGGGGGTCTTACAAATTAGTTCCTAGTTTTTTTTTCCTGTGCAGCAGTTCTGACTAGGGCTGTGCAAACCCGACCCTATCCGTGGAAACCGACCGAACCGAGATCCGAAACAAGGCATCCGACTCCGAGCCGAATCCGACATTGCATATCCGAACCGTGTAGCCAAACGACGCCGGATATATATGATGCGGATATTTTCACATCCGACCTGCCCGAATATCCGATATTTTTTAGGGTTAGGGTTAGAATGCTATGGTACGACATCGTTTAAGCCTAGTATATATGATGCGTTTGCAGACTTACACAGTCGTTCTTCACTTCTCTAGAGACTTCTCTGAATCTCTCTGTTCTCTGACTTCTCTCTACTCCTCACTCCTCTCTAGCTCTCTCTACTCCGATTCTCTTTGTGAGTCTGTTCTCTACCCCTCTATTCTCTACTAGTCTACTTCTCTCTTCTTCTCCGATTGTCCGATTCTCTCTGTTCTTGTCTCACTCTCTGAGAGTCTGAGACGGTGAGATCTGTGGGCTGTGTCTGAGACATTCGTCTTCGATTCTCCAGTGGCCGTTGGCGACTTAGAGTGGTGGAAGCCCTTCTCGTGGTGATTACTGATTAGAGACCCTTGTTCTCCAGGAAATATTTGGGAAAAACAAGTAAATCGCAAACCCTAGTTTTTATATTTATGATTATCCACTGCATGTGATCTATTGGTGTTATATGATGAATATTTTCTGTTATATTATGCTATATTATGGTGGAAGCTGTTTTAATCGCAAACCCTAGTTTTTTATTTGCGATTTATGTGATATATTATGATCTATTATGGTGAAAGCTGTTTTAATCGCAAATCATAATTTTATATTTGTGATTTATGTGATATATTATGATCTATTATGGTGGAATCTGTTTTAGTCGCAAACTCTAGTTTTATATTTGTGATTTAGGTGATATATTCTGATCTATTATGGTGGAAGTTGTTTTAATTGTGTAGGGTTGTGAAAATCCGACCCAACCTGCTAATATTGTGATATATATGTTCTCATATATTATGATATAATGGTGGAAGCAGTGTGATTTTGTGATATTATGTGATCTATTGTGATGTCCCTTTACAAGTTAAAGGCTTAAATGTGAAATTATCAAGATTGAAACTTGAAATTTCAATTTATTTGTGGAAGCCCTTAACTGAAATCCAGATAATGATGAACTGGATAAAGTTCCTGAATCTGCTTTTCTTTGTAATGTAAATATATGATATATTTATGGATGTATGACCCTTAAATATTCTTAAATGTTTGTAATAATGTAAATATGTAATTATGAAATCTTGATAGATGATGACACAAACAAGTGTCTGAATCTGGATTTCTTTAAATTCTTTATATGTTTGATCAGTTTTATGTTGGTTGTTGCCTACTTGCCATTGTTGGATAATGAATTGATGTCTATCCTTTTAGATGGAGAGCATCACTGAACCTAGTTCTGGGACACAACCCTCAACTCAGGAGGGACATGGAGGACAAGCCCAAAGCACTGAGACATCTGCTCAACAGCCTCAGGTGACTCTTGCTGTTTCTTAAAAAAAAAAAAAAAAGAGGAAAGATGTTGAGTCTAGATCAAAGGTGTGGGATCATTTTGAAAAGATCCTTGATAAAGAGGAAAGGTTGATTAAGGGGAGGTGCCTATATTGTTCAAGACTCTTTGCTTGTGAGCCAAGAAAAACATGACACTTCCTCTTTAAGAAATCATATGATGAGCTGTCTTAAAAATCCTCACTCTAAGTATACAAGGCAATCACTTCTCACCCTCAATGCTGTATCATCCTCTGCACCAGAGGGTTCTGAGGGGGTAATCGGGGAATTATGCACTTGGGTGTTTAATCAGGAAGCCATTAGGAGGGCTTTATGTGAGATGATTATAATAGATGAGTTGCACTTTAGGTTTGTTGAGGGGCAAGGGTTTAGGAGATTTATTCTAGTTGCCTGCCCTAGGTTCCAAATCCCTTCTAGGTGTACAGTTTCAAGGGATATTTTTCAAAGATACCTAGATGAGAGATTAGTCCTTAAACAAATTTTTAAGGGTAGCTCTCAAAGAGTGAGCTTAACCACTTTCACATGGACCTTTGTAAAGAGGATAAACTATATGTGCATTACTGCACATTTCATTGATGATCAGTGGAAGCTCAACAAAAAAAATCATAACCTTTGTCCTTGTTTCATCTCATAGGGGAGAGTATATAGCCAATGCCTTGGAGAGTTGTCTGGTTGAGTGGGGTATTAAGAATGTCTTTACTGTCACAGTTGAGTATATGCCTGCCAAGTTTACTCAACTTTATGGTGAAGCAATATTGAAAAAATCGTTAGGCGTCCCCTAGGCGCCCGATTTTGGGTAAGCAACATATATGAAATCTCCACTACAAGTGCACATGGCGTCGTCTATTGTGACTCTGTGAGTAATGTCTACATGCAATTTCCACTACAAATACAATCTCTACTACAAATCTATAATGCAGCTCAAAGCCGACACATGCCCCTAGACTTCGACACGTGCCCCTACTTTTACTCAACAATACAGCTCACATCTCACATCCATCACATCCATTAACGTGCCCCTATATCTGTTATATATTTATTTATTTATCATTTCCTCCCTCATTTTCCTATCTCTTTAACTTATCAAATCTAGACCTAGCAAAGTAATTGAGGATTCCATCGAACACTCCTCGCTGGAACAACGACGACCGCCTCTAGTTGCAGTGCCGACCATCGTATATCTATTCAGCAGTTCAGCTACGAAATCGACGACCTCTTCTAGCCACGTCTTCTTTCTAACCTTAAACAAAGGATGACGGCCTGGCGGAGCGGAGGCTGCGGCGGAAGACTAAAGTGTGGCGTCTCGCACTGGAGTTTCGAAACTCCGGCGACACTCACGTCTGGAAACTTTGACAACACTCGCGTCTGCAAACTCCAGCAACACTCATCTAGAAACTCAAGCGAGAAAATCGGACGGCTAGGCGCTCGGCCGCGGAGGTGGCCGATTCTAGCCTTCTACGATGCGGCAGGGTGCCGTCTAGCGCCTAAGCGCGATTTTTGCTACATTGTGGTGAAGATAAAGGCAATGACTGCTTTGCTAAGGTCTAATCTGCACTGGTTGATCTGTTCAATGATTATGCAGCCACTTACTTTGTGAATGTAAGCACTGAACCAGCTGCTGTTGCCCAACCTTCTCAACCAGTGACTGTGCAGGCCAGTGCTACTACTGTTGGTAGGCCACAGTCTAGGTTGAAAAGTGAACTGAAAAGGAAAATGATGGAGAGTGGTGGAAGCATTAAACGGATTGAGCTGCAACTCTATTTGAGTGAGGCTATTGTGGAAGATAAGGATGATTTTGATATCCTTAGATGGTGGAAGGTGAACTCTGAGAGACTGTCCATTCTCTAAAAAATTGCAAGGGATATTCTTGCAGTTCCAATATCAACTGTGGCTTCTGAAAGTGTTTTTTCTACAAGTGGTAGAGTGTTAGATCCATTTAGGAGTTCTTAACTCCTAAGATTGTGGAAGCTTTAATTTGTACACAGGATTGGTTGAGATTACCAAATCAACTAATACAAATTGAAGAAAATATTGATGATTGTGAAAGGCTTGAAAAATGTAATTAACTAATACTTTTGTTACTTTGTATTTAAAATATTAAATAATATTCTCTTTTATTGTTTTAATTTATATGTTTTTTATTTGCAAAGTTGTCAACTGGAGTTAGGAGTGTTGGAACTAGTTCTTCCCTACCAACCATTGCAGTAATGTTCATTCATTTTGCTCTTAATTTTATATTTAGCTTTATTCTGTTATCTTAGAATCTTAAATTCTCATAATCTGTTATGAGTTATGACCTATGAATTCAATTATCTAAGTGAATTTTAGTAGTACATGACAATGGCATGGCTTGCCAACAATTAACTTGTTACTGTCTTGAATCCTTGGCCCTTCAACTTTAGTCAACAGCAAGCTACAAGTATAACAATATCATTTTAGTATGTGCTGTAGCATTTTTCCTTGATTCATTTATGAATCTTGATTGCATGTGTTAGGCTAATTTGATATGGTATTATGATTCTACCTTCCTCTTTTACCTGTTAATTTTCTTTGGGTTATGATGATGCTTCCATCTTTGTCTGAATCAAAGGACTTTGGGTTGATATGTTGCTCAAGTTTTGTGTTTTGTTCCAAAACTTAAAAAGCAATTTGCCCCCAATCTTAATTTGATATGAAAACACAACAATCTAAGCCTATTTTAATTTCTGAGCAAAATTGTTAAATTGTCATTGTTTTAACTTTTTTTATGTTATTTAACTGTATTATAAGTTTTCACCTTAAGCAGGAGGATGAGGAATGCTGATTGCCTGATTGCCTATTTGCCTGAGTTGCTGGCTTGTTGCACAACACTTAGTTTTTGAATGATGCTCAACTACTGGACTGCTCAAGTACTGGACATTGGACACTTATTTTTTTATGAATTTGTAAAATGTAATTAAATTTTTGTAGTATGTTTAGTCAATCAGTTGTAAGTTGTAAAGTTTATATAAGATGTTAGTTTTAACTTTTAAGTTTTAATTTTTAAGTTAAGTTGTAAGTTGTTTACTACTTAGTAGTTACTAGTTTACTACTTAGCTTTTAAAGTGTAAAAAAATTTTGCTGATTTACTTATTTGTAGTTTTTATTTTTTATTTTTTTTTATTTTTTAATTTCAATCCGATTTAATCCGAAATTCGAGTCAAACCGTCTGTAATCCGATCGTGAAAAATCCGATGAGTTGAACCCTTAAAGATAAATGGATATGGAAATACTCTAGCCAATCCGATATCTGAGCGGTGGGCGGTTCCCATATCCGATCTGGTCGAACCCGTTCGACGCACAACACTAGTTTTGACATGAGTGTGCCCATATATATGTATATGAAGGGTCATATGGAAACGAATGCGGATTAATCTCATCCATCCATCGAGGTTGATCAAGGGTTGCCAATTAAAAAAATGTGATGACGTTTTTGTAATTATGATGGTGTTTTTGAAAATGTTTGATAGTGCATGTAACATCCAATTTTTCCTAAAACTTAATTAAAGTACTAAAACCAAATTAAGTTAAACTAAGCAGCGGAAAAAAAAAAAAAACAACTAGATAACAAAGAGGTGTCACCACCACAATCACCGCCCATGGTGACTACACAGGCTACAAAAGGGATCTAAGAGTCAAGCTCAAAGTAACTACAACCAAGTATCTAGGGGATAAAACCCCGGTGTCCAGCACCAACAAAAGGATAGTCGACTACAACCCAAACATAACAAGGAGTTTTGACTACAAAGTTATGTAAACTAAACTAGTCTAAGTCGTGCTCTCTTTCTTACGAACTGGGCCCACCTAAAAGGGGTTAACAAACAACAAATAGCAAACAAACCTCGTTAGCACGAAGCTAAGTATAACGCCACTCAACACTGTAAAGTAATACAATATATACTCTTGGAAATAGCAGTTTCATATTCTTAGATCAAACAAGTGAAAACACTTAACGTACTTTGGTGTTAACTTCTAGATGCTTGAAACCTAATAAACATATAGGCATGTTCTTACCATAACCAACTCATCACAGTCTCAACTATGAACAATCTAAAGCTTTCTCAAGTACTCAACTATTTCATGCTTTCTCATAAAATCAAATAAGCAATCTCATGCTATCAAATACTCATCATGAAATCTCGTGCAAGACGTATATCTCATAAGTAATCTCATGCTATCAAATGCTACTCATGCAATCTCATGCAAGACATATCTCATAAGCAAACTAGTGCTATCATATATTACTCATGCAATCTCGTGCAAGATATATCTCATAAGCAAACTCATGCTATCATATACTACTCATGCAATCTCGTGCAAGACATATCTCATAAGCAAACTCGTGCTATCATATACTACTCATGCAATCTCGTGAAAGACTTATCTCATAAGCAACTCATGCTTTTATATAAGTATAGATAGATATACAAATACACTCTTTTGTAAAATAAGTACTTTTTCTGTGGAGGTTTCTTAGAGCAAAAAATGACTCGCTTTGAAGTCTCAATGACTCGCTTTCTTTCTCTTGAGTCTCTTGACTCGATTTCTCTTTACTCGTGGGCGAGGCAAGACTTCACCATAGTGTGAATGAACCTATTGGGCTCGGCGTCTAGCCGGCTAACCTCTCATCCCGCCCACAGAACCAATCTCGTGGTTCCAAACTTAAACTCTGTGGAATCAGGTATCGAACTATCAGTGTGCACACCCCCTGACCAGGATTCCAAGCCTGGCGGGTAGTTTCCAACCTCGTAACGTGGGAATAAGCAGCGTTACATGATATCGGATCGCAATGTTCGTTGCTTTCTCTTTTACTTTGAAAGGACATAGTCCAAACGGGTCTCCAAAACAAGATTTTCCTCACAATATATATATATATATATATATATATATATATATATATATATATATATATATATATCACTCATGCAATCCAAACATGCACAACTTTTCTTATGCAAATATGCACATAACTTCTCAACTCATTCTCAATATGGCAAGATAGTGACTTTCCTACGTGGATATGAGTTTTTGGAAAATAATACTTAGGCTCACGTTGTCCACTTATGCACTTTTAAAACATGATATGCTCAACAATGCCATTTACTGTAAAACAATGCTTCCTTTTCTAATCACTGTGAAAACTCAATAAATACTTAAATCGTGCTTGTTAACTATAACTTGACAAATCTTCTCATCAAACACTTAGCATGTAATTCAATATGTACTTAGAACTCAAAATACACATCTCGTACTCATTTACTACAATTTATTCTTTCAAGATAAACATGCTCTAAACAATTGGAAGCTTGGAAGTAAACTCAATAAATCATGACATATACTCAAGGCATGCTCTTCTAACTAAACTCAATAATTAAAGCTCATACATCTCTACTTAGAAATCAGATAAAAACATGCTCAGCAAATAAATATTCAAGTCTGATGCTTCTCAATTTCATTTACTGGAACAACATATGTAGGAAAATCTTCTACAAAAACTAACACCAATAGCTCATTTCTTAACCAAACTTAACGAAATCAAAGCCAAAACGTGCGTCAAGATGGCCCTGAGGTACCGAGCCACAAGAGCCCACGACTCCTCGTTCAAAACGACACGTAGCTGAGCCACAAGGGCCCGGCCACTGCACAGAGAACTCACAATGGGGCTTGGGGCGGGGCTTAGCTAGGCCCGCCCCTTGGACCGCCTAAGACGCGGCTCCGGGCAACGGCCCTCCTCTAGGGCCGTCCCTAGCGCCAATCTACTACGGTGCTAGCCAACAGTCTCCTCTGTGAGCTGTTGGCTAGGGCCGTGAGGCTTACTGGTGCACACTGTCTGTGCACCAGTGGGCTTCTTCTCATCTGCAAATAAAATCTCATGCATTTTCAACGCATCCCAAGCATCAAAAACACATCATAACTCAACAATAGATCACTCAATAGCTCAAACACTTCAATAAACTAGCATTTCTACTCATTTCTACTCAACAATAGACTTCACAGAGCCTAAAAAATAACTTGGGAGTCCATGGGTTATACCTTTGAAGCTTTCTTCTTCTTACTTGGATTGCACCTTCTTCCTTAGCTAGCTACAACCTCCTTCACCTCCTAAACATCTCAAACAAACCACACAACCAACTTAAAACTAGAGCCTCAGAGAATGGATGAAAGCTAGAAGGAAAATGAATGGATGGAGGAGGAGTTTAGCATACTTACTGTGAGTGGCTTTGTGTTCTTGCAGGGGAGGGAGACAAAGATGGAACCAAGGAGGCAAAGTCTGATAAGGCTTGAATATATAGTAGCACAAAACCCTAGGATGATTCCTCATGATTGGTGGAGGGTAGAAGAGTAAAAAGCTTCGCTAAAAGATGTTATCAGACAAGGTTGGTTGCTTGTGGTCCACCATGCTCCATGAACCAATGCTAGAATTGCTATTTTAAAATAGTTTGGGGTTGAAAAGGAATTTTTCCAAAATGATTTCTAGATAAACACTTGATTTCTCTCGGTTTCTCTCAGATAGGTTTCTCAGTTCAAAACATGGCACGCAATGTACCCAAAAATTTAGGATGTTGGTTTTGATCAAGTCTTGGTGTTGAATTTAATTTAAAGTGGCTCAAAATAATTTATTCAACACAGATTTCATCGCAAAATTTTTTATGGAGTGAAAATTGGCTATTTTGAATTTTCTTAAAACCGGATTTATTGAATAAATTTTGGGTTGTCACAGTGCATCCGCAGATAACTGATAATGCACTAATTAAAGATCTATAATAGTCCACACATGTGTGTGCACTATTAGCTAACCGTAAATGCACTATCAGTATTTCCAAATATATCGTCGTAATTATAAAAATGCTAATACATTTACCCCATTTTTCTCGTAATTTTCAATCATTAATCAACCCAGATAGATAAATGTATGAGATCAATTCAAGTTTTTTACATAAGCCGTGTGTTTTCACTTAGCTTGAACATGCCCATACATACACATAATAATAATAATAATAATAATTGATGGATATATTAGAAACGGGCTTGGGGAAAATCGACCCGGAGAGAATATGGAGCGGCATGAGAGGCCAAGGGTGACCCTGGCTTCCCCCCAGCCGAAATTTCATCACCCGCAAGCTAGCCATAGACCTCGCGATCAAGCCGGTGCAACAGCACAAGAGGTGCCTCTCCGTGGAGAAGAGGTAGTTCGTGATGAAGAGGGTCAACACCCTCCCCGAAATAGGGCACATCAGGGAGGTCCTATACCCCGAGTGGCTCACCAACGTGGTCCTCGCCCTCAAGCCGCCCACCTGGGGAGGTGCGTGGACTTCACCAGCCTCAACAAGGCCTGCCCCATGGACCCCCCGAGGGGCTTGGGAAGCGACTAGCATATTATTCCTCTAAATGCGTGGAACCCAGCTCCAACGTGAGGCTTGGGAACCTTCAACGAATCGTTGGAAGGAGTATGAGAGATCTGAAGAACCAAGGGGCGGGTTGGAACCCCCAAGAACCTTGTGCAAATATCATTGTTCCCGAAGAGGTGCACCTGGCGAACCCACCCTTGAAGTCCGGACCTCCTCCGAGGTAGCCATACCTTCCCCAGGCAGAAGAATATGACCACGACCTCAACGAGGACAACCACCTAACCTCCGCGCCGAGAATTACTAACGCCAAGCTAAGGCCTACCACAACAAGCGTGTCCGACCTCGTTATTCCCAGGTCGGAAACCACGTCAAGACACAAAAAGGAGAGATGATAGATAGAGTATGGAACTCCGAGCATTTGCTCAAGTATTCCTAGTATTTATATCTTGTAAGGTAGTCCGCCCCCTTAACATTAATAAAAGCAGTAAAAATTCGTCATGGACTCATTTTCACTACTCGTACGAGGGGATGGAGGGTACCCATCCAGCCTCTCTGGCTACCCTATGGGCGCACGAGGTCTGACCTCGCGTACCAACCCCGACAGAAGAGCTTAACGGCTCAAGTCCGGTGACTTGGAGTCGAAGGGCTACCCTAAGGGGGCACGAGGTCTGACCTCGTGTACCAACCTTGACGGAAGAGCTTAACGGCCCAAGTCCTGTGACTTGGAGTTGAAGGGCTTACCCTAAGGGGGCACGAGGTCCAAATTTGCGTACCAACCCTGACGGAAGAGCTTAACGGCCCAAGTCCGGTGACCTAGGGTCGAAGGGCTTATGTAACACCCCGTGTTACGGCCTTCAATCCCGAATTAATTATTTAATTAATCCCGTTAATAATAATTAAATATGATTTAGTTCGGTTAGGTCTCCTTTAATTAATTAATAAGGTCCACCATGAACCGTGGACCCTTGCCTAAATTAGAGTCCTAAGCCTATTAGGAATAAAGAAAGTAAACCCTTTACTATTCAGATCCTAATTAGGAATCCTAGACCTAGTCATCCATTAAGAATAAAGGAAGTAGGCCTTTTACTATTCAGACTACGATTAGGATTCCCTTTAATTAATTAATATGGTCCACTATGGACCATGGACCCTTATCCCCTAAAATAAGCCCTTAGTTCTATAAGGAATAGAATTAGTAATCCCATACCATTCAGACCCTAATTAGGAGTCTTAAATATATAAATAGGGATATAGGAGGCACCTAGATCCCCCACCACAATAAACGTTCCACCACCCCAAAGAGCTCCAAGAATCCCCTTAGAAGGAATCAAGAAAGCAAGAAAGCTGAAAGAAAGACCCTTCATAGCCAAGGAATTAATTAAGGCTAAGAGGTAACCCATGTCTCAACAAAACCTATTTTCATAGTTATGATTCCCCCTTAGGGTTTCTCCATATTATTGTGTATTAATGACTTGTGATGATTATTATTGATGATTGATGTGATGATCCCATGGGGGATCTTGATAAGCTTGATATTGGGAGATTCTTGATAATTATGATGTTCTTGATGATTATATGGAGTTCTTGATGATTATGTGTTGTTCTTGATAATTGTGTGATGCCCTTGATGCTTATGTGTTATTCTTACCGAATCTTGCAATTAGAAGGCGAATCGTATTCTTGTTGATATAAAAGTGATTAGAACCCTAGGTTGTATCGTATGATATTATTCTTGGATTATCGGGTGAGGTAATCGCATGTTTGGGTGTTGATTATGTTTAGAAAAGCATGATAGGTTATGTGCCGTTCGTTTCTCGTATTTGATCCGTTAATTGTCTACGTGTTGTCGTTGATTGCGTTGTAAAGTGTCTAAGCATGGTTTCGGGTTCCACAATGGTTCCCGGGGGAAATTGTGTGATAAGAGTCAGTGGGGGGTAGGTGGGGGGTAGGGGACCCGCCACCTACCCACGGCCGGAATAGTGATCCCGGCAGCGGGCAGCCGGCGGGCGGGCAGCTGCCCGCCGGCGACCCGCTGCCCGGAATAGTGAATCCGGCGGGTGGCCCCCACCCACCGGCTACCCGCTGGAATTTTCCCCATCTTGGGTTCCCGGCTTCCCCGTTTGATGTTTCCCCGTCCCCCGTGGTGTCCCAACGGACTCCGTTTATCGTGCCTATGTCTAGTTTGATATTTCGGGTACCGTTCGTAGGTTTATGAGTCTATTATATTGCATGCTAGTTGAATTGGTATCCCGTTGACCTAGGTGGAAGAAGTATGAACCCCTTAGGACTATCCTTAGTATGTGATGGATCACGCATAGGTTTTGTTATACGTTTTCCCCCCTTCCCAATGTGTTAATGTGGGTTGCATGTACTTGCTATGTGTTATGTGTGCATGTAACCCCGAGTTGGTTAAGATCAATCGGGCTATACGGGCAGTCGGGTGGGCTGAGAACCATACCGGCTGTTAACCAGGCTGGTAGAGACCGGTCAGGTATATAAATATTATATAGGACTAAGGTCCACTATACGGGCAGTCGGATGGGCTGAGAACCATACCGGCTGTTAACCAGGCTGGTAGAGACCAGTCAGGTATATAAATATTATATAGGACAAAGGTCCACTATACAGGCAGTTGAATGGGCTGAGAACCATCCCAACTGTTAACCAGGCTGGTAAAGACCGGTCAGGTATATAAATATTATGTTGCGATCGGCTCCTCCGTAGAGACCAGTCAGTTGAATGGTTGCGATCGGCTCCTCCGTAATGTTAGACGGGGCAGGGTGCTGCGGGGCCGTGTCAGAGCTATATGCGCTGACCCTCATGTATGGGCATGCGATTGGTCCTGTGGCGCCAACAAAGTGTGCTATGTGATGAAGTATGGATGAGTTGTTGTTATGAGTATCTTGGGGATGAGACTATGAGATTTATACCGGGGATTGTATATGTTGAGTTATGATTATTAATTGTGCTTATCTTATCTGTCTTGCCTGTTGTAAACTGTATATGCTCGATATAACTGCTGTCTGTGCTTAGCCCTATCTGTTGAGTCTACCCCTGTTTTAAAAGCTAGAGTTCGTAGGAGATATCCTCATGTTCAAAAGGACTTTTCATATATATATATATATATATATATATATATATATGTATTGTATTTCAACGCGTTGGAGTGGGTTACCAGCATCTCTCGCTGAACAGATATATTTGGCTTTCAGGCACAGACGAGTAAACCACTGGAGCACGCTAGAAGCTTGGACGTAGCTTAGATAGTTTTTCCCATTCGGCCTGCGTGCCATGATTTAGTATTGATACTTTTTGAGGATATTAGTTAGTTAGCCTGTGCACCTGAGTTCTCTAGCTCAGGTGTGGCATAGCACCCCATACTCTTGTGTTATGTTTTGGGATTTAATGAGATTTCACCTTTATTTTATAAGTTTTAAATGTCTCGAAAAATCTGGGGTGTTACAGCTTACCCTAAGGGGGCACGAGTTTCGACCTCACGTACTAACCCCAACGGAAAAGCTTAACAACCAAGTCCAGTGACTTGGACTCGAAGGGTTTACCACCCGACCTCGCTTGCCACCCGACGGAAGAGCTTAACGGCCCAATTCCGGTGAGTTGGGGTCGAAGGCCTACCCTAAGGGGAGCACGAGGTCCCGCTTCGTTCGCCACCTGACGGAAGATTTCTTGGACCAAGGGGTACCCTTGACCAACCATTTACACCTACCAACAAAAAAAAAAAAAAAAAAAAAAAAAAAAAGCTAGTCCATGACAAGAGGTCTGACCTCTAGGTAGAGCCCAAACTCCGGGTCTAGGCCGAAGCAATGAGGATATTCAATAACTAAAGTCAAGTACGACCAAGGAAGTCGTAGGGGGACTTGAGCTTAGCTCTCCCAAGGCAGCTTTAGCTAGGGTGGCCCCGGCTAGAGACGAGCGTGACAAGGGTAGCCCTGGCTAAAAGACGACCCCGGGCCCAGTTTCCTTTAGCAAAGGCTACCTCACGAGCTTGGCCAAGACGATGACGCGACAAGGAGGCTATCTCACGAGCTCGCCCAAGAGGAGTGTTAGTGTTTTAATTGCTCAAAAAACCCCAACATATAATTGGCAATATTATTATGGCAAACTAAGATAGGGTTCGCTTGGTGTCGGTTTGTTCTACAGAGGTCTGAATGATCAGATACAGCAATAGAGGGACTGACACTGAAGATCTGTTTTAAGAAGATGTTTTCTTTTTGCAGAACACGGTTTAAGAAATCAGTTTTTGGAAAGAAGATCAGCGTATCTGTCTTGGAAAGGTATGGACCGGATCTTTAAGATTACATTCTTCCTATATCGTCCTACCATCTACAATCAGAGATATCTATGGAGAGTGTTCTTATTATGGAACTATAAGTACTCTTATTCGATCAAGAATTAGGGTTACGCTTTTGAGAAAAAAGAAACACTCCGACATATACTAAGAGACCACATCTTTGATTATCATGCCTCTTCTCAAGAAAATTTGTTCTGGTTGATTATGATGAAGAACTTGAGAAGAGATATCGTTGCTTAAACGAAAAGGACACTAAGATCACACGGTTGTGGGAACAACATTGAACAACGTCATTGAAGTGGACTGCATCAGAGTTAGCTCTCCAAGTGAAGGGATTTCATTGGACTTCTGTATGCACGGCTCTCCATCTTCAACAATACACTAAATCGGTGTAGACTGGGTATGTACCTTGTGTGGGGCACTCGGGTGAGATTATTATTCTCTACCTTTGTACATTGAATTATCTGATAGTGGATTGGACGCCTATGTGATCGTCCCCCAGATGTAGATACACACTGTATCGAACTGGGTAAACATCTTGTGTGTTGTTCTTTTCGCTGTTTGCCTTAGTTTACTCTTTCCGCAAACTAATTAGTGATACAAAATCTGACTGATATCATCACTGGATCTGTCAAACTAATTCATCAGTCGGTTATCCTATTAATATTCTTAAATTGAGAAAATGCAAAATTACATGTGGTATCAGAGCTTTTAAGTCTACATAGTGACTTGATCCGTACGGGAAGTTTTTGCTTTTGCATTGCTCTCTTTTTATTGGAAGTGTCTCTGGTTGTCGGTTGGCAGTTTGCCTGCTTGTGTGTTTTGGATGGTTGTTTTATTCATGATGGATGCAAGCATGAAACCACTAGATTTGGATGGGCACAACTATTCATTTTGGAAGGCTCGTATGGACATCTATCTCCAGGCACAAGGTACCAGGGTTTATCGTACTATTCTCTCTGGATGGAGCTATCTAACTATTTAGATCCCTGATGGAACCACTGCGGCAAAACCGATTGAGACTTGGACGGAAAATGAGATGACGGCCTCTGACCTGAACAATAAAGCACTGAACTCTATTGTAGGATCTCTGCATGAATCTGTGTTTACCTTAGTCACTGAAGGAAGCAAAACGAGTATGGGAAATTCTTGAAACCAGGTTTGAGGGTACAAGTGATGTGAAGCAATCAAAGCTTCAAATGGTAATGTCTGAGTTTGAAGCCCTTAGAATGAGCGAAGAGGAAACAATCTCAGTCTTTCACAGTCGTGTTCCGAATCTGATGAATAGAGACTCAATACTCGGCGAACCATTCACTGATGAAAGAGTAGTCAAAAAGATCCTTCGATCTTTGCCAAAACGCTTCCGAATGAAAGTAACGGCAATTCAGGAACACACAGGCTGGTAAAAGAAGAGTGTGGGAGAGCTTATGGGAAGCTTACACACATATGAACTTGAAGTGCTAGCTGATGATGACCTTGCTATCAACAGAAAAGGCAAGTCAGTGGCTTTTGTTGCTGAAGCTGATCGAGAATCAGACATGGATGACATAGATGATGAAGCCTTGGCCTTACTAACCAAGAAATTTAAGAAGATCTTAAAGGGCTTTAACAGAAGGAGTCAAGGACAACCTAACAAGACACAATACAAAGGTAGTAACTCCTCATATCAGAAAACAGACACATCCCCTTTCACACAGAACAATCAGTCTCAAACTGGCCGACCAAGACAACCCAGAAGCAGTTCGACTGACACAGGAAGGTCTCTCAACCGGTCAGTGCAGTGTCGAGAGTGTGAAGGATTTGGTCACATACAGGCTGAATGTGCAACTTATCTCAAAAGAAAAAAGGTTATGTCTGTGGCTACACTAAGTGATATGAGGAAGAAACATCTAATGGTCAGTCAGATGACAACGTGGTAAACTTTGTGGCTTTCTTTTCAGCTACAAAAAACCAGTCCGAAGAAAATGAATCTGATGAAGAATCGTATATTTCGACAGATGATTTTGAAGAGAGGCATACCCAACTTGAAATGGAATTTGCTAAACTTGTTGCAAGCTTGGAGCAACTGGTGAAAGTTAATAAAAATCTGAATGAAGAACTAAAGCAACGGGATGATCTTCTGAAGAAACTAAACACAAAACTTGTCACAAAAGAAGATCTTATAACTCAGATAAGATCTCGAGAAGGAAAACTGATAAAAGAGTTGAAGGATATGAAGAAGAACATAAAGATGATGGACACCACATCAACTCCAGACAAAATTCTGGATTCTAGAAGAAATCCAAATGACAAAAAGGGTCTTGGTTATAAACGAGGAGAATCTTCAAAAATTATTCCTATGTTTGTCAAAGGGGGTACGTCAATTGATTCACCAGCTCGCAGGTATGAAATAGGACAATCATCCCGGTCAGTCCAGATAAAGGAAAAAGGGAAGACACATGCAGAAACTGATTTTGGCAGAGTGGCGTTTCAATCTCAGTACTCAAAGTTCAAAGCTAAATTTGCTAGAATCAAACAATATACACCCATCTGTCACTACTGTCAAACAAAAGGTCACACTCGACCTGAGTGTTATTTCTTTTACAGAGACCAAAGGAAGGAGAAATATCATAACAAGACTATTATACCGTTCACAAGACAAGTTTGGGTCAGGAAGTCAGAAGTAATATGCTACCCCACTATAGTTCTGACTGCCTCTACAACCGAAGCAAGATGGTA
The DNA here is from genome assembly GCF_001879475.1 of Ipomoea nil. Lineage (NCBI taxonomy): Eukaryota > Viridiplantae > Streptophyta > Magnoliopsida > Solanales > Convolvulaceae > Ipomoea > Ipomoea nil. The sequence continues at coordinate 4,885,742 of NW_017617070.1, forward strand.
TTTCGACAGTGGGTGCTCCAGACATATGACAGGAAATGTCAAGTGTCTTATGACTGTTCAACCTAGCAGTGGATCAGTTACATATGGAGACGGACAAAAGGGGAAAATAGTTGGAAAAGGTACCCTAAATGTACCAGGCTTACCTATCTGGAAGAAGTTCTATTAGTCAGTGGTCTGAAAGCAAATCTTATTAGCATTAGTCAGTTGTGTGATCAAAACTGGAATGTGTGCTTCAATCGTAACTGTTGCAGAGTCAGGGATAAAGCAGATCAACTGGTAATGGAAGGAAGCGATCCTCTAACAACTGTTATGTTCTGACTAATGAAAATGCTTGTCGCCTATCAACCACAGATGAATCAAAACTTAGGCATAGACGACTGGGTCATATAAATTACAGAGACATGGATAAAATGATCAAATTGGATGCTGTGCGAGGGATACCTAAGATCAGTATAGAACAAGAAGGGGTTTGTGGTGCATGTGCCATTGGGAAACAAATAAGAACTCCTCACAAAGCAGTAAAAGTTATTACTACCGAGAGATGCCTAGAACTGGTTCATATAGACCTTATGGGACCAACACAAACAAAAAGCATTGGTGGACAGAAATACATATTTGTGTGTGTAGATGACTTCTCTGGATTCAGCTATGTATATTTCTTAAGAGAAAAATCTGAAGCCTTCAATGCTTTTAGAACCTTGTGCATAAGGGTTCAAAAAGAAAAGAACGAGCCTATAATAAAAATTCAAAGACTAAGAAGTGATCATGGTAAAGAGTTTGAAAACTCTTTGTATTCAGATTTCTTCTCCAAGAATGGTATAGCCCATGAATTCTCAGCTCCCAGAACAGCTCAACAGAATGGTGTGGTGGAAAGAAAGAATCGAACCTTGCAGGAAATGACTAGAGTTATGCTACATGCATCTCATCTACCGCAACGTTTCTGGGCTGAAGCAGTACACACTGCATGTCATATAGTAAATAGAGTATACCTGAGACTAGGTACGTCCAAAACGCCATATGAGATTTGGAAGGAGAAGAAGCCGAAATTGAAGTATTTTCATGTGTTTGGGACAAAGTGTTATGTGCTGATTGATAGGGAACAAAGGGGGAAGCTTGAACCTAAGAGTGATGAGGGCATCTTCCTGGGGTACTCTCCAAATAGTCGAGCCTATCGAGTCTACAACAAAAGAACTCAATCTGTAATGGAATCAGTAAATGTTGTTATAGATGACTATCCTGACGAATCTGTAGAAGCATTAGTGACCGAACCAGAGACAGAACCACTTCTTAGTGAGTTAGACATAGCTGAGGACACCAGATCCAAAACTCAAGGTTCATCAGATGAAGATCAAGAAACTTCTGAGCAGGAGACGTCCCTCGTCGAGAATGTGGGTAAAAACAAATCCACCAGAACTCAGAAAAATCATCCTTCAGACAACATTATTGGTGATCCAACAGATGGGATGAATACCAGAAGCCGGATGAGAAACGATCTGATAGAAATATCCGGATCAGCCTGCTATACCTCAAAAATAGAACCAAAAAGTGTAAAAGGAGCTTTACAGGATGATCTGTGGATCGAGGCTATGCAAGAGGAGCTGCACCAATTTAACCGGAATCATGTCTGGGATCTGGTTCCACGACCTGATCGTGTTAACATAATCGGAACAAAGTGGATCTTCAAAAATAAAACTGATGAAGCTGGAAATATTGCATGGAACAAAGCTCGGTTAGTTGCTCAAGGATACACTCAGATAGAGGGAATTGACTATGATGAAATGTTTGCTCCTGTGGCAAGGTTAGAGTCGATCAGAATTTTGTTGGCAGTCGCATGCATACTGGGATTCACACTGTTTCAGATGGATGTTAAGACAACGTTTTTGAATGGGTACCTGCATGAAGATATCTATGTGGCTCAACCGAAAGGATTTGAAGATCCAGACCATCCATCTCATGTCTACAAGCTCAGAAAAGCCCTCTATGGTCTCAAACAAGCTCCAAGGGTATGGTACGAACGACTGACACAGTATCTGCTACACCATGGGTATAAGCGAGGAAGTGTTGACAAAACCCTGTTCGTAAAAACCACTGGAAGTCATGTTACCATTGCTCAGATTTATGTAGATGACATTGTCTTTGGCTCTACTTTACAAAAGTACACTGATGATCTAGTAAAGGTCATGAAAGAAGAATTTGAAATGTCCATGGTTGGCCAATTGACGTACTTTCTAGGGCTGCAAGTGAAACAGAGTTCTGAAGGGTACTTTATCTCACAAGAAAATTATGCTAAGAATTTGGTTAAGAAGTTTGATCTGGAATCGTGTAAACCATCTAGGACACATATTTCTACCTCCACAAAAGTATCCAAAGACGACACTGGTGTATCAGTTGATAACACTGTATATCGGAATTTGATAGGAAGTCTGCTTTACTTAACCGCTAGTCGACCAGATATTATGTTCAGTGTTGGAATCTGTGCAAGATATCAATCTGATCCGAAAGAGTCTCACCTGATAGCTGCTAAATGGATTCTGAAGTATATAAAAGGAACAATTCAATATGGGCTATGGTACTCCAAGGACAGTGAACTTAGTCTGGTTGCATACTATGATGCTGATTGGGCAGGAAATATTGATGACAGAAAGAGTACGTCGGGTGGGTGCTTCTTTGTTGGTAAGAACTTGGTATCGTGGCTGAGCAAGATACAGAATTCAATTTCTTTAAGTACTGCAGAGGCAGAATATATAGCCGCTGGCGGATGTTGCACTGAGTTGGTTTGGATAAAACAGATGCTTCTGGACTATGGGCTTACTCAAAGAATTATGACACTCTACCGTGATAATGTCAGTGCAATCAATATCTCGAAGAATCCAGTTCAACATTCCAGAACGAAGCATATTGATATAAGGCATCACTACAGCTGAGATTTGGTAGAATCCAAGGAAATAGAGTTGAAATACATTCAAACAGATAAGCAACTGGCTGACATTCTGACTAAGCCCCTGGATGCAAATCGGTTTGAGATTCTCAGATCTGCTCTGGGAATCTGCAAGATTGATTAATAAGGCAGTAAGTTACACAGAAGGAGAGTACATGGTGTTATATTTACGGGTCAAATTTCAGCCTTTGACTTCCTTCTAAAACTCCCTTCTGTTTTGTTAAGTGAATATCTTAACCTAAGTTACCATAAATTAATTCGCCTTTTCGAAATATTATGGTTTGAAAGGTGTTCACGAGGAAGAAATCACGGACTGGGATTTGGTGGCAAAGACCCTCACAGGTAGACAAACTGATACATGGCCTACGGGTGAAAAAGATACTCTGCCTAGCTCACAGCTCACCTCCAAATATGTCATCTTGCACCGTCTTGTACTTCACAACTGGCTTCCATCGGCTCACTTTCATACGGTCGGCAAGCAATTGGCAGCTCTCTTGTTTCGGATTGGGACACAAATGTCTATTGATCTGGGGTCCTGGATTTATTATCATATCCTCTCTTTAATCCATCCTCGAGAGCAGAAGGTACGGTTGCCATTCCCTAATATGATATTTGGAGTTCTAACATCGCAGGGCCTTGAGCCAATGCCTAGTGAGGTGATCAGTCCGACTCTTCTTTATACTGTTGATCCTCGTCTTCTGACTGGAGGTCACATCCGAGACGTTATGCCGGTGATTGCTCCTCCCACTTCTGATGCTGAAACAGTGGCTGATGATTCGCCACATGCGAAAGATGTCCAACTCTCTCTTCGTCTAAAGGCCCGGGTATCTGAACTTGAGACTGTTCATGGAATTATTGCGAAGCAGCTGACAGGGGCCCGTACTGAATTGGCTACCGTTCTTCTCCGCTTGAGCTTGACTGAAACTGCTGCTACTGATGCTGCTAAGTCTGACAGTGAGAACCCCTCCAATGCTTGACCGTGCTTTGACTATCATTGGCAAAAAGGGGGAGTGTGGAACTCAGGGGGAGTATTTCCTCAGGGGGGGTATTTTATGTTTTTGTACTCGACTGATTGTGATGGCACCACCTTATGAAGAATGTTGTTTTGTTCCAGCATAACTTGTATGCTGTGTTTTTGTTATGCTTTGTAATCAGATATTTGGTTTTCTATGCAATTTCTATCTTAGTCCTATCTAGTTTGTGTTTTTATAAGTAGTCGAGTTGTTTTGCCAAATAATAGCCAAAGGGGGAGTTTGTTAGTGTTTTAATTGCTCAAAAAACCCCAACATATAATTGGCAATATTATTATGGCAAACTAAGATAGGGTTCGCTTGGTGTCGGTTTGTTCTACAGAGGTCTAAATGATCAGATACAGCAACAGAGGGACTGACACTGAAGATCTGTTTTAAGAAGATGTTTTCTTTTTGCAAAACGCGGTTTAAGAAGTCAGTTTTTGGAAAGAAGATCAGCGTATCTGTCTTGAAAAGGTATGGACCGGATCTTTAAGATTACATTCTTCCTATATCGTCCTACCATCTACAATCAGAGATATCTATGGAGAGTGTTCTTATTATGGAACTATAAGTACTCTTATTCGATCAAGAATTAGGGTTACGCTTTTGAGAAAAAAGAAACACTCCGACATATACTAAGAGACCACATCTTTGATTACCATGCCTCTTCTCAAGACAATTTGTTCTGGTTGATTATGATGAAGAACTTGAGAAGAGATATCGTTGCTTAAACGAAAAAGGACGCTAAGATCACACGGTTGTGGGAACAACATTGAACAGCGTCATTGAAGTGGACTGCATCAGAGTTAGCTCTCCAAGTGAAGGGATTTCATTGGACTTCTGTATGCATGGCTCTCCATCTTCAACAATATACTAAATCAGTGTAGACTGGGTACGTACCTTGTGTGGGGCACTCGGGTGAGATTATTGTTCTCTACCTTTGTACATTGAATTATCTGATAGTGGATTGGACGCCTATGTGATCGTCCCCCAGATGTAGATACACACTGTATCGAACTGGGTAAACATCTTGTGTGTTGTTCTTTTCGCTGTTTGCCTTAGTTTACTCTTTCCGCAAACTAATTAGTGATTCAACTATCTGAATGATATCATCACTGGATCTGTCAGACTAATTCATCAGTCGGTTATCCTATTAATATTCTTAAATTGAGAAAATGCAAAATTACAAGGAGGACACATCAAAGTGGCTATTTCATGAGCTTGCCCAAGAGGAAGACGCATCAAGGTGGCTATCTCATGAGATTGCCTAGGAAGAGGACGCATCAAGGAGGTCATCTCACGAGCTCGCCCAAGAGGAGGACACATCAAAGAGGTCATCTCATGAGCTTTCCCAAGAGGATGACACATCAAGGTGGCTATCTCACGAGCTCGCCTAGCAGGAGGACGCATCAAGGAGGTCATCTCATGAGCTCGCTCAAGAGGAGGACGTATCAAGGTGGCTGTCTCATGAGCTCGCCCAAGAGGAGGACTCGTCAAGGTGGCTATCTCGTGAGCTCGCCCAAGACGAGGACACATAAAGGAAAGGTGCACGAAGAAGGGTTGAAACAAAAGATTACTTTCGCAAAATTGGAGGTGAACTTCCAGCACGGGACTACTCTCCTTCGTTGACGAAGACTCGCAACTCGGAGAGTAGGGGACTGATGATGGATAAATTAGAAACGAGCTCGGGCCAAATCGACCACAAATCGACTCGCAACTTGTTCAATTATTACATTACCCTTGTAATTCTCCTACAACAATTATCAATACAAAAGTTGTCCCCACGACATACATCTATTGTCTTTATTACCGCATTATCCTAATCCTATTATTATCTGATTTAGTGATTCGGGCTACCTCGGATTGATTTAAATCAATCAATAATAATAATAATAATAATAATAATAATAATAATAATAATAATAATAATGTTTATTATAGTAAAACATATTTTTAAGGGGAAATAGCACTCCCCCCAGTTATATACTTATAGCATATTTTCTCCATGAATTATTTAAGTGGCTGTTTTTCCCTTGAAATGTTAAATGGACATATTTACCCTTAAAATAAATAGTTAAAATAAATATTTCATTTATTTTTCTTCTCTAACAAATTATGACCACAATTTGGTTCAAACCAAACAGACACTATAGCAACCAAACCCAAATATTCTAATTACAATTTAGATCGAAACATGATATTTAGAGTTTATTAAAATCGCGAACCGGAACAGCCGATTCATGTTTTGAACTGAAAAAAATAAAATACATTTATTATTGAATTTAGACTATTTTAAAATAAAGACAGTTCAAAATCGTGAATCGGACCCACAACCGCCAGTTCACGGTTCACGATCCAATTTTTTTGATTCATAATTTTAATAAACTGAAATCCAAATATTGGGTTCTGGATCTGAATCATAACTGAAACTTTTAATTCAATTTCTATAGTGTCCAGTTCAGTTCGAACCAAACCGTGGTCATCCCTACGTATACGCAATAATTTGTTAGAAAAGAAAAATAAATAAATGTTTACTTTAAGAGTAGAAATATCAATTTAATATATCAGGGGGAGAAAACCGTCACTTTTAAAATAATTGAGGAGACTAATGTGCTTACCTAAATAATTCAAGAGAAAAAATGCTATATATATATAATTCAGGGAGAAAAAGTGTCATTTTTCCTATTTTTAATATATAGCAAAAATAGTTAATGACATATTAGTTATTATTACAATAAATAACAAGCTAATTCTTAGAACTCAAGAATAGTTTGTCATTCCTCCCTTAAAATAATTGTTTTTATAGCAAAGTGAATAGTTTATTTTTAAGATCAGACTACTATTTCAAAGAATAAAATAACTTATCAAATGATAAAATATATTTATTTTTATAAATAACTTATTTCATTCTTAATTTATTTTGTGAGCTAAACGTATTATAAATGTGCTTAAAGGGTACATTTTTAATGGTTGTGTTGGAATCGGGTCCACCATAAATCAGGTATAAAGGTACAGAACGGAGATTGGAAAATAGCGCAAATTATACTGTGGAAACGTGTTCACCATGCGCATGGTGAACACAGGGGTAGATCCATAATTTCTATGTTGTAGATTCATAATTTTGTTTTTCATTTGTTGTTAACGACATTTCTCTCTTCGCAATCGCATTATTTCGTTTTCGCAGTACAGATATTATGAATCTACAGTACAGAAATTATGAATCTACAGTATAGAAATTATGAACCTACAATATAGAAATTATGAATCTACAGTATAGATGTTATGAATCTACAATATAGAAATTATGAATCTATAGCTTAGAAATTATGGATTTATCTCGTGTTCATCATGCGCATGGTGAACATGGTTCCACAACATAACTATTGGGAAAATAGTAGCATTATTGGGCGCTAGGCCCAAAAGAGTGCATAGCCCGAAATAGTAGCATTATTGGGCGCTAGGCCCAAAAGAGTGCATAGCCCGAAATAGTAGCATTATTGGGCGCTAGACCCAAAAGAGTGCATAACCCGAAATACTGGCCCAAAACGGCGGCCCACATAATAAATAATACAAGCTATAGTCCCAAATAGGAGACTAGAAATAATAATGACATTGTTAGGAATTAAACCCTAATGTATGGGTTAAAGGTTAGGCGCATAGACCACTAGAACAGGAGGGAGGTTGTGAACTAAGGATCTTTAAGGGGAGGAAAGACACCCTATTTATATTGTTGAAGGACCTCACTGATAGTTGACAATTGGACGGCATCGGGCAACTTTCATTCTTAGCTACACACTTGTTTTTCCACTACTTTGCTTTCAGTGCACTCTCATGCATAAGTGGAGTTTCCTGTGCTTTAGTACACAAGATCTTAATTGGCTTGGGTGGTCGGTATTTGTGTTGTTAAATATAAGATTAATTATGGGTTTGATACCTGGTAGCACCTTTTATTACATTTTGCTCTAAACTTCCTTCTTTACTCCATTACTCCATTGGACGCAGACTTATTCAATAAAATGGGTCCCGGGATTCGATGTCCCTACCAATATTAAGCTCAATCAAGTTAAGGAAGACATTAATAATAATTTCTTTTAATCACTTATAGAAACTTGTAAGAATTTCTAAATTAAGTTAAGCCATGCATTGATGGGGTGTTCAAAAAGACACGTATTGCATTAAGAATTTGAGCAGCCGGCCAGCTCATTTTTGTTGAAATGGTATGAAAATGACCAACATAATAGGTTGGGAATTGACATATAAAGAATCTTATCACAATCTTGGAATTTATATTACGTGGTTTAATATTCTTTTGTTTCCAGATTCCTTGAACTTCTTCCATCACGCTGAAAAAGATTGAAAAAAGTTGTGGAGCTCAAATTTCCAAAATGTTTGCATAATCATTATCGCATAACGTAAGATATTCAAAAAATTTATACGCAAAGAATATCGAATTAATTACAGATATAATCCCTTCATTATAGCGAAATTATTGATTTGGTTCTTGACTATTTCTTTGACCTATTAAATTCTCCAATTTTAAAAATTTTAACTAATTTGGTCCTCTGTTTGTTTTGCTGTTAGACAACCGTTAACTCGGGACTAAATTGATAATTTTGTTATAGTTAAGTGATCATTTCGGTCATCACATGCACTATTTTTTCCGAAAAATTAATTACTAAAATGGTCTATTGACTATAGTGAAATTATCAATTTGATCTCGAGTTAACGGATATCTAACGGCAAAACAAACATAGGACCAAATTAGTTAAAAATTTTAAAACTAAGAGACTTAATTGGTCAAAAATAGTCAATGACCAAATTAGTAATTTCGCTATAGTCAAGTGACCATTTCGCTAATTAACTCAAAAATATCCTTCTTATTTCTTTAGTTATATCGTTATAATTTTATTTTATTTTTATAAAAATAATCCATTCTTTGATGTATTTTATGATGTTTGCTTCCTTAAATAACAAAAAGTTATTATATTTATTAGGTTTTTATATTCTAAGTTGAAAAGGAAAGTAATTTCATAATTAAATATAAAAAGAGTTGACGAAACAAAAATCAAACAATAATGTTAGTATGTTATGTCAGGAAAATAAATATTATAAAAAAAAATTAAGAGTTAATTCTATTTTTGTTCTAGTCTAGATTTATATGTGTCAATTCATTTTAGTCATTTTTTTTTTCAAAACATCCTCATTTAGTCATAATATTATTGTGACATGACCATTTTTTATTGATTAAATTTATGTAAAATCCTCTCACATAAGATACGTAATACGGAGTACTTTTTAATTAAAATGCATAAAATAATTTTACACAATACTTTTCTTTTTATAAAATTGTTACTATTGTTTATTTATAAAAAATATATATTCTAACTTATGTATACTCATACAATTGAGAGAGCTCCACCAACACTAATTGCATCATTCACAGTGTTTAACAATTAACTATTACTGGTTTTTGATTGTATTAACAATTTAACATATATATGATAATTGATTGATTGTGTTACCTGATAATGTACAAATTTAATGTCAAGTTTAAAATGAATTTATCTTTTTCTCTCCGTTGCACTACATAAAATCAATACTTTTTAAATACCAACCTAATAATTCTATTAAAATTTTACTAGTAAATTAATGATAATATTTTTTTAATACATTTGAAATGACACGGAGATTATAAAAAAGTCTCAAATTAAACTTCTATGTAACTAGAATGTCCTTGGCTACTAGTGAAAAAAATAGGAATAAGGGTCAAATAGGCCATCGAATTACACACAAAATTACAATTTGACCATTGAACTCAAAAAAAAAAAAAAAAAAAAAAAAAAAAAAAAAAAAAAAAAAAAAAAAAAAAACTACAAGTGAGTCCCTAAATAATGCAAAATCATGCAATTGAATAAAAAATGACTTGTTTACCTGTTGATGGCTGACGTGGCCGTTACCAAATTAAAAAAAAAAAAAAAACTTTTTTAAAATTTTATTTTAATAATTTTAAATTTTAAATAAAAAAATTTATAATAATGAACGTTCAAATATATTGTTGCAATCAATTAAGCATATACAAAAATGGGCAGACAAAGTTTGATAATAATTAATAATGAACGACATGGATGACAAATTTTCAAAAAAAAAAAAAAAAAACGACATGGATGACAAAGTTTGATAATATAGCTAATGGCCGTGCCTGCCTATTCATATATAGCTAATAAAATATATATTTCATGTTTTTGGGTTGATTATTTATGCATCAATCAAAACATATGCACATATATAGCTAATAAAATTTCATGTTTTTTTTTTTGGGTTGATTTATGTATCAATCAAAACATATGCACATATTCTTATATATAGCTAATAAAATATATTTTCATTTTAATTCTTCAAACATTAATATTTTAAAAGTTTCTAGCCTTACAGAGTGAGTGGATTATGTGTGGTTCCACTTATTATTGAATTGAGATTGCTACGAGTCTTGTAACACAGTTTTGGGCAATTTTCATGAACTACTTCTATGATTGAATAAAGGGTTTCAGACTATTGAATCAAAAAGTGACTCCGCTATGACTATTCCATTAGTCAGCCGTTAGTTACCAAAACAGGGACTAGATAATTTAATTGACGAAATTTAAAACAATTGCTGGGTCAATTCGATCCAGTTGAAAATTAAGGATTAATATATTGATTGGAAAAATTGCAATTTTTCGTCCTTAAGTTATAGGGTAATTGTTCACCCCTAAGCTATGACATTGCACTTTTCATCATTTTATTAACTTTTTGTGTTCAGTTTTTATCCCTAAACTATACTAAAGTTGTAAATTTCGTCTCTAATGCTTTGTTAGTAAATGAGACGAAAAGTGCAACGCCAATAATAATTTAGGAGTTTTTTGCACTTTTGGTCCCACGACTATAGTGGGACTATCAGAATTGATCCACGACTTTCAGACCTTGCAATTTTAGTCCACGACTATTGTTTTTTTGACAAAAATAGTCCTTCCGGCCACTTTTTCGTCAAAATTCCACCGGAGTAAAATTTCTTCATTTTTAAGAGGCTAAATTTGACATTTTTCTTAACAATTCTTCCTAGATAAAAAACAATTCTTTATTGCAAAATATGGCAGCAAACAATCAGTAATACAAGCATCTTAAACATGTCAACTTTAGCCTTCTTAAAAATGAAGAAATTTTACTCCGGTACAATTTTGACGGAAAAGTGGTCGGAAGGACCATTTTTGCCAAAAAAACAATAGTCGTGGACTAAAATTGCAAGGTCGGAAAGTCGTGGATCAATTCTGATAGTGCCACTATAGTCGTGGGACCAAAAGTGCAAAAAACTCAATAATTTAGGAACACAAATGATCATGACTAACGATTAAGGACGAATTCTACAATTATTAATAACTTATGGACAAAAAGTACAAATTTTCCTTTGGAGTGACAAAAACAATGATTTTTCCTAATTTAATATTTTTTTAAAAAAATCTATTTTTTTCTTTAAATTAAAAGATGAGTCATTTTCAGTATATCACATCAATTTAGAGGTAGTACTTAGAATAGTAGAAGAGAAATTGTGTTTGAAATTCATCGTGGCTTGTAGTACGTGGTACATGGATTGTCACAAGGGCAGTTGTGGATTAGAATGGTGACCACCAAGGGCCAAGGCCATGGGACACATAAACATAAAGTCACGTGGACCGCGCAGCTGCACGTGATTCCACACTTGACCTAGCTAGCTCTTTCAACTTAAGGATTAGCCAAACAGCCCCTTATCCCTTTCGGTCTGGGCATGATTTGATGTGAATTATTATTATTATTATGGGGTCCACCAAGATAGCACCAAATCACATACTTGCTCCTGAGAGGTCCCACGTGGACGGCCTCGCTTGAGCCAAATCCTTTCCTTTAATTTATTTTTATTTAGATGAGATTAGAAGATAAAAGCAAAAGGCAAATTGCATAGATGTGTCAATTGGTTTAGTTGGCTTTAATTTGGAATGATTTTTGTCAAATAAAATTTTTCTTATATGGCAAAATCACATATCAGAACATGCAATAAATTTGTCACATTACAAGCATGTAATTATTTCGCGAATAATAAATGTAGGAGTGTGTATTATTATTATTATTATTATTATTATTATTATTATTATTATTATTATTATTATGGAAAAATTGTATTTTTATATTTCAGTTATACCCGTGATACAGACTTAGTCTCTAAATTATATATGTGACCATCTTTAACACTTAAGTTATGTACAAAGTGGCGAGTTTAGTACTTGAATGACTAAAATCTGCCACTTTATTAGGTAACATATTACTATATTAGTGATAGAAATAATCCCCGAGGAACTAAATTCTCCACTTTGATTCTAATTTAAGGAATGAAAATGATCATACATATAATTCATAAGCCTATCTCACGGATATAACTGAAGAACCAAAAAAATGTAATTTTTCAGCCTTTTCTGACTACCTGCCTACTACAAACCATGCCCAAAATGTAATTTTCTTTTTAGCTTTTTTTGACCTTTTTTTTTTTGGTGTTTTTTTTATTTTTATTTTTTGGGGTCTATTTTAGCTCCTAATATGATTATAAAGTAGACCACAACTCCCAAAAGGACCATTATTTTTAACTTGGAATGCATGCTTGAAAGTTTTTTTTTTTTTAAACAATGCATGCTTGTAAGTTGAAACCTAAATACATAGTTAATTAGTTATATATACACCTTTTACTCTATAAAGATCATATCAAAGACAATGCATATATTTTTATTTCAAGTACCTAGTAGTAGTGATTTTGTAATAAATATTTGTCCAAATAATATCATATTAATATAATTTTCATATTTATTAGTTACTTATAAATTATTTGACTTTTATCACAAATAAATCAAAAAAAATCACATTACATGGTGATAGATTTAGTATAATTTTTTTTAATTATTTATATAACATTGTCCTTTTTCTATTTACTACAATTTTGAAATCTAAATACTTTATTTATGAACTAAATATCCGTCTCATTTCTATGTATTATTACTTACCAAAATTGTCAATTTGATTATGAGTAGGAATTCATGACATAAGATTTATCATGCACCTAGGTCTCCTAGCTAGGCTTTAATTTGTATTTGTATTGTGCACTATATGATATAACATGTGAAATGATAATTCACGCTTTCAAAAATGAAAATGATGTTTCTTTGGACTTGATAAATAGGGTAGCTATGAAAGAAAAATTAAAATGAACATAAATGTTAAGTCACATGCATGTTCATTTAGTATGCATATTAACATCAATATATGATACATTTATCATTATAAGCCTGATTATTATACATATATTGTGATAAGAGTATTATTCTTAGTTAGAATTAAGATTATGCTTGATTAATCTTTATAGATTTATTAAAAGATAAAGCTAGTACGACCAAATCCATCTAGAAATTAATAAAAGCCTATTCTAAGTTGGCAATTTGAAGTTATTAACCTACCACCTTGTTATGGATTAAGACCCAAAAAAAATGTTAACGTTATGGTCCAACACAAATAAGGAAATCAATATCCTAAAGCAAATAAAGTTGAATTCATATCCCATGAACTTGGCTATCGAAGAGGATGCCTCATTGACAAGAATTAACTTGAACCTTCCAGGGGCCAGCCTTGGCATTCAACTACTAACCCAAGAGTTAGAAAATGGCATCGTTGTATGGATAGGCTAGTAACAATGGGGGTACATAGCTCTGCTAAGCCCGACGTAGCAGGTGGTCACTACTAGCCCATATGCTCATAAACCGCCCCCCCCCCCCCCCCCCCATGCAACTAAGCACTTCTTAAGTTAGGTAGGCAGCCCAAGGAGCCTGTACGTATGGAAGGCAACTCAATAAGGCCTACATGTATGGAATAAGGCCTACATGTATGCAAGGTAGCCGGAAAACATCCTTGGTGGGTCCACCGGCTGGGAAAGCAACCCAAGGAGGCAATGCAAAGAAGTGAAAATTAAAGCATGTGCTCTCAACTGGATTCCAAGCAACACGTGGACCGTAGTCGCTTATAGGGTGATGATAGAGATTCAAACCCATGACCTTTGATCTGGCTCTGATACCAAATTGAAGCATGTGCTCCATCTCAACTAAAAACCTAAGCTGATAGTTAGATTGCACATCAACAGTGAAGACATAAGGAGAAAAATTTAGGACGCCCCACGTCCCAAGGATCGGAGAGGGGTCATAAGGGTACCAATTACCTAGGGGAATAGCAAAGCTTGAGATACAAACTAATGTGTTGATATTTGTTTTACGAGGAGATTGTCAACTCATTCATCATTTTGAGGAGAGTCAATTCATATGGTGGGATAGTTCTCATTTCCATTTGACAAAGGCAAGTGTTTGATTTGAGGACAAATCTTCTCAAAGAGTGAGGGAAGGTTGAGAATTAAAGCATGTGCATTTTAAATTTAAAAAAAAAAAAAAAGAACTAAAAATATCACCCTTTCAACATGCATTTAAGATATAATAAAATGAGTCGGTTGCTTAACTTTGCATTTGGAGGTCTTTGACACTGCAAATAAATTTTCAAGTAGAGTTTATGAAGACCACTTTTGTGAGGAAAATTTCTAAGTTGATTGTGCCTCAATGGGTCATTACTTTGGCTCAAAATCTATTGGAGAATGTCATAGATGGTCCAAAATTCATGGCTTAGCTTGGGAAAAGTCAAAAGAAGTTGAAATCAAGTCACTTAGGCAAATAAATTCCCATTTAGTTTAAATTAATGGGAGTGTTTGATCTTCTTTGAAACTGATGTAACAACCTAGTATAAATGATAAACATTGTTTTCTAATCAAGGGAGAATAGATTATTGAAGTTGAATTCATTTGGTTGTGTACTTTGCACCTTCCATGTCCTCTTTAGCATTCTAAGAGGAATTTTAACTTATCAAGGATATCACGCTCCTTGTGACGTCACAATTGACCTTATTACCCTTTAACTCGGTGTAGCAGCTTCCCTACTATACATGTCTTCCATCCATTTCACAAACCCCACTTCAACCAAAATCCACCAAAAATACCTCCTACACTTCAAGAAATCAATTAGACAAAAGACTAAAAAATGGAACGTGACTTGTGTTGTGAGTTCTTGGTCGTGAATCTAATATCAAGCCGGGGAATCAATATCAAAAAGTGTTTGTTACACACAACTTGGATTTTCCTTTATTCTTCACGTACTCTACAACTATTGTTGTTCATAGAATTATTTCTAAACTTAAATACCGATTTTTTATTTTTTAAACTTATTCACCAACAATAATCAATAATCAATAATGTGAATAATATTAACTAAGAAGAGAAATTTTACAAATTACAAATACTATTAAGGGAAAAACTTTCAATTTGAAATACATAAATAAATTTTATAACTTTAAAATAATTTGCAATCTTCATTTAAATCATTTTACTACTTTTGATTATGTTGGTTAGAGCATGAGACTTAATTACTTATTGTAAGATTAATTTGTGTTAGTTGGAGAATGATAACGTACTTATTAGTTATGTTAGATCATAAACTTTATTATCTTAAAATCTAATTTATAATTTTAAATTTTTATTTATGATTGGTTTATCTAATTAGTATTATTAATTTTTGTGTATTACAATTATTATTATCATTATTAAAATAATTAGCATTTTATAACAAAAATAACTCTATAATATTCTTTCTGTTAATTTTTTCAAAAAATAAAGTAAATAAAAATCATTTTCTAATTTTCAGTTAAAGAAAAAAGTATAATTTTCTAACTTTCAACTAAATACTAAAAAATAAAAGTATTTTTTGAAAAAAAAAATATTTTTTAAAAATTATTTTACAATTTTATAAACGGACATGTGATGCATTTTTTCTTTAATAATTGAAAATTAAATTTGATTAATTTTGAAGTTAAAGACCAAAAGAAATACAATAGTTATGTGAGTGGAACAAGAATTAATGTGAAAACGTTGATGTTAGACATAGTGCTAACGATATGCATTAAAGAGTAGGTCCCTCTACCACTTGTCCCGTTCATTTCGAACATGATCTATCATCCTCAACTCCCAAAATTAAAGTTGGAATTTGATGCGATATGGACTTAGTTCAATGATTCAGTACTCGGGATAAGAGATTAATGTTTGAACCTTGACAGTACTAATATTTGGCTTTGTTTACTGAGTCATTGAGTCACCGTAATTTATATTCTCCTAAATGTTTTATCAGGTCGAACTACGAAAATCCTTAGGGTTGGAGATTCAACATTTTGAGAGAAGAAAAGTTGAAATTTGACAAAATAAACCATGGTGAAGGACTTTACTAATTCTACTTCTCTTGAGTATGGTTAATGCCTAAGATAAATTCCCAGAAAAAAAAAAAGAAAAAGAAAAAGAAAAAGAAAGGAGAGCTTTTCAGCCACCTTCTAAGAAATACTCTCTTTCCCTCTACAAGAAGAATACATATTTTTTTCTTCTCTTCTTGGAGCTCTAAAACTTGCACTCCTCTTTTTTGGGAAAGCTAGAAAAACATGTGGAATGCCACTTGTTGTTGGTGAATTTCAAATAATAATTAGTATAATAATAAAATAAAATAAAAAATTATTACTGATACAGTGCAGTGGAAATCTTGAAAAGATTGCATCTACTGGAGGTGGTATTGGAGCTTGAGTTGCTTTTTTGATGATGTTTAAGAGGTGGGTTTACGTTTTGTTTACTTATATTTGTTTTCTTTTCTTTTGATGGTTGGTTTCTGTTAATTAGTTGATAAAAATATTGTAAATTGGTGATTAATTTAGAAAATATTGTGTGGGTGCTATGGGGGTTTATCTTCTAATGATTCAAATTGATTTATGTGTTTTTTTAAACACAAGAGAAGCTGAAAGCCTGAAATTGATAGGCTATTATGAGTATTGTAAAAACATATATAGGTTTTGACTAGGTTAAATTAAATGTTTCATCATATCACTGTTGTGGATTTTATATAATTCTTTACTGATTAGGACACCAGTATATGGAGGTTGTAGTATTTTAATTTGGGTTATGGGGTTTTGGAACTGTGCAGCTATTATTAGAAAGAAAGAAAAGATAGCATTGAAGAAGACAGCAAATAATGGCTGAAGTGAAGGGAAGTTTTGTGCAGTGATTATTCACCTTTCCACCATGCCTCTCTCTGAGTTTTTGAAGTTGCATAATCTTGAGTTTGGGGAGCCAAAAACAGCTTCATCTTCGCCCGATTTGTGAGTAAAATCTGATCTATTATTATCCATCCATCTTGATCTTGTTGGTGGTAATGGGAAATGGATCAATAGCTAGTTGTCTTGTTTTTGTTTTTGTTTTTGTTTTTGTTTTTAATGTTGCGATGTTTTGAGACTTCTGCTTGGGTTGATTTGCAGTTTAGAAAATGAAGTGGTTGAGCTAGTATGGGAAAATGGCCAGATTGTTATGCAAGGTCAGTCGAGCAGAGGTAAGAGGAATCCTACTTCTAACAATCTATCCTCGGAAATGCCCGTGATTCGAGACAAGCCTAAAGAAAATCCCTCCTCCCGGGGGATCCGAGGAAAGGCGTTTTTAATGGATGAAATGGCGTTATCTGTACCCACCAATGAAATGGATTTGAGCCAGGATGACGAGATTGTGCCTTGGTTAAATTACTCGCTAAATAACAATAGTCTGCAGTATGAATATAGTTCTGGAGTAGTACCTGAAGCATCTGGTCTGTCAGCAAACGAACTTCCTGCACAAAATAATTTCGTTTCGATGGATAAGACAGATGGTTCTAATCTGATGGCAGTGAATAATTCATCACCGAGAAATGATAATAGATTTGGGCTGTTCCCTTCGTGGTCTTATAAAGCTCACCACCCATCAGTTCCATCCCTGGGATCAGATATCGGAATTAGTAATGCCAGCAACAACCAAGATTCTATTTTGCGAGATTCAGTGGATACGAAGATGCAGAAGCAAGAATCAAGCATTCTGGGAAGAGGCCCCCCCGGTTTATTAAATTTCTCTCATTTCTCAAGACCAGTTTCACATGCCCGAGCTAATACTGGGAACATTGCGGCTTCACCTGCAATAGAAAATAAAGAGAAAGAGCTAAGTGCAAATTGGCGTAATCCTGTAAATCCTGCACCTGCTCAAACATGTAGCACCTCAAAAAGGGAAATGGACCGTCACAATCAGCCTGATTTACAATGTTTTAAGATCGACCACAGACCAGTTATTGCCAAGACTCATGATACGTCTTTGAGTGAGGATATGAAAAAGAATAACAATAACAATAACAATAACCAGTATGGTCAACCCATTGATCCAGTTGTGAACAAAGGAGTCTTAGGTGGTGATAAAGCTGTTGAACCTGGGGCCGTTTGTTCTTCTGTATGCTCCGGCAGTAGTCCAGAGAGAACTTCAAACGATCAGTCCTATACTTTAAAAAGAAAATATTGTGATCTCGAGTCTGGAAGCCAAAGTGAAGTATGTTATGGTGTTGAATATCTCTTTCCCTTAATGTCATTACATAGTCTATTTTTACGATGTCACCACAATACAATTTTGTGTTCAGGATATTGAAGAAGAATCTCTCGATGTGAGAACAGAAGCTCCTGTTCGAGGAGGTACTGGGTCAAAAAGAAGCCGAGCGGCACAAGTGCACAACCTATCTGAAAGAGTAAGGAAAACCATCTGAGAAATGATAATTACCTCATGCTAGATTCTTATTTATACAGCTGCTTTTTTTTTTTACCCTAAACCGTATAAATGGATACTTATTAACAAAAAATTGCAAACAGCGGCGGAGGGACAGGATCAATGAAAAGATGCGTGCATTACAGGAACTCATACCTAACTGCAATAAGGTAATAAAACTGTCTCATTATTGATGTTGGCTCACCGACTTTTTCTGTGTGTGCCTTCAGTCTACAAATATTTACTAAAAATAGTAGATTGCTCCAAGCTTTAAGGTAGGAAATTCATAAGAGTTAATTTCAGCGGATGTCCCTTGTCTTTTGTGACAATTCCACATTTAGTTCTAGACTATCGTTTTTGTCATTTAACATCCCACATTATTGGGCATAATTTTTACACTGGGGGACTCAGTGTAATGGTTTTTTGGTCAAAGTACATATGAGATCCCTATACTATAATGTTTTGTTCAATTTAGTCCATAGTCTGGGGTGTTAAATGGCAAAAACAATAGTCTGAGACTTAATGTGGAATTGCCACTAAAGATAAGGGACCTACGCTGGAATTAACTCATTCATAAAAATAGAAACTATTTCCTTCACTATTGGTCATGCTGATAAAAGTAGCTTACCCAAATCAATCATATTGGAGTTGTCCTCTTTGAAGTAACATGTTTATTATTTGCATCTTATTTCCAGACGGATAAAGCTTCAATGCTTGATGAAGCTATTGAGTATTTGAAGACACTTCAATTTCAATTGCAGGTAAAGTGGAGTTTCTCTGTTGATTTCCATTGCTTAATTTTGTTAAATTTCCAAATGTCTAAAGAGGAATATTTCATTGTCCATTTCCAGATTACTTAACCGATAAAATGACATGAAATGGACAATGTTTGGTTTACCGTTAGAGCTTTGGACACAAAGTGGACTGAACAAGCTCTGATATCATGTTATAATAATAATCTAAGATTGGACTATAATGCACAAGCGCCAAACCACACTAAAATATCGAATCCAATCAATTAGTTAGTTTAACACATGACCTTATAAACCCATATGTTCGTTCTTATATTTTTAATCTGGGATTCTTAACAATCAACATATAAATCTTCCTTCATCTGCTAATCTTTATTAGCTTCACAATTTGTTGACCTTTGCAGCCTGGCATTTCAAATTTCTTTTCATATTGTATAAGAATACATATAAACATAGGTCCATTGACAGTGAATACCAACTTAATGCAGATTATGTCAATGGGAGCAGGTTTTTGTGTACCTCCAATTATATATCCAGCGGGTATGCATGCCACTCAGATGCCATATTTTCCTCCTATGGGTCTTGGGATGGGAATGGGAATGGGAATGGGAGTGGGAATGGGAATGGGTTTTGGTATGGGTATACATGAAATGAACGGTAGATCCCCTGGATATCCTTTATTTCCAATATCCCCTATGCAACGAGTACAACTGTCTTCCCTGCCATTTTCCGGGCCTAGTACCTTTCCAGGAATAGCTGCATCTAATTTTCCAGTTTTTGGACATCCCGGTCTAGGTATTCCCATATCAATCCCAAAAGCACCTACCATTTCTAAATCAGGGCAACCTGCCCGTAGTTCAGCTGTGGGTATGGGTGCCTCAAGGATGGGAATTCAAGTAGAAGTCCCATGTACATCTGCTACATTGAAACCTGAGGATCTCGTAAAGACCAAGAGCTCACAACTGATGAACAATACCGACCCCAATCGATCAATAAATCAAACATCATCTCAGGTGTGTGCCTATTCATCACTTATTGACCGTTTATAAGCTACCAAGGTGTGATTTCATATATGTTGCATTACTAGTCATCAATTTATTATTATTATAATCTTTTTACCTCATAATTTCTAAAATATGCCTCATTACTTCTCATTGTAGAGGAAAGCGTAGTGGTTATTTCAGGAAAGATGACTAATTATGACAAAATGGTGCAAAATGGTGATCAACTACTTCATGATTGTGACAACCCAACCGTTAACTTCACGAGCTCAACTGGCAGTGAAGCTGGTGAGTTTTTTCTTTTACAAATGGCTTCCTCTATCTTAGTGGGAAATGACACGAAAATGAAGTTAAGCATTGTTGATTTGTGGGATTGTTTAGTTCCTGGCATAGGGGGTGTTATAATTGGGCCAAGGTCACTCAACTGGGCTATAATGCACATGGGTCAAACCAGTGAAACCACACTAAAAGACTGAATCCAATCAATTAGCTAGTCTAATCCATGGCCTTATAAACCTATATATTCTCTATTTTCTTTGATGTGGGACTCTTAACAGGGTTGTTAGTCCCACGTTGAATCCCAAACGGTGGGGATAAACTAGAGGTGGACATGGGTGTGGGACATCAAATTATCTAAATCTTTGAGACAAACATATATAATGACAGATGAGTAATCCTTTCACTATGCCATTTTGAACTGAACAAGCTCATTCTCTGTTTGAATGTTTCATCACCCCAGTCGTTAATAGAGGGGCCGTCTTTTGTAATTTAGGCATCCATGTGAGCATGTCTATGCTTATGTAGGGATTTAATAAGAGCAGCTGAACTGAAAGAACCGATTTTTTATTATTATTATTTTTTTTTATGCAGCTTCTGATTAGCAGTGGGCACTATATGATGTGATTAGTGAAAGGGACTGATTTTGGCACTATTAGTCCCTGCCTCCACTCAAAGGAGATTCAACGCCCTGTTAGAATGAGGCTTTGTATTTGTACATTGATCATAACTTAGGCAGTTTGGGTGGATCCTTTTTCCTTCCTCCTTCAGTATGATCTCTTCCCAGTGCTTTCATGTCCATCAGATGTATAACCGAATTTGTAATGAATAATGGCAGTGCAAAAGTTTATACATTTTCAGCAGAATATGGTGTCTATAGTGTATGTTTATCTTTGCTTTGTTATAAGTGTGTGTTTTACCTGCCTTTCGGAGACTGGAAATTCTCACATTGATGAAGACAATCAGCAGAAACATTCTTTGTCATGTCTATTATAATTCATACAAGTACATGTGGTGTTTGTGGAAACTTTTTTTTTTTTTTTTTTTCAGTACTATTGACCGTGTTGCATGTAGTATCTGTTCATATAATGCTCTTTCAGTCTATGGAAGGCTAACGAGTCGGCTAACGAGTTAGTTAATACCACCTCCACTGAGATTCGAACCCATGAACTCTCATTTGGGAGAGTCACTTTATGCCGCTTGATTACAAGGCCTTAGCAAATTTGATTTTGATGTGGAATTGTATTGTCCTATTCTTGAATGTTCCTCACATATCTCTTTTTTTGAAAACCCTCACATATCTCTAAATCTCAAAATCTAATAAAATTTAATAACAACCAATAGTGTTAGTCATTAGTCATTAATTAAAATAAGAATTATGTTAGAAATAAATGTCTAGAGCATCAATATCAGCAGTTTTTTGTTGGTTTTTGGCAATGGAAAAAATTGGTATGGAAGAAGAACACTGATGTGGAGATCAAATTTTGGAGAAAATTTTCTAAAAGGTTTTGCAGGAGTAGACTAAACAAAAAGAAGAAAGAAATGCCCATCAAGTGTGTTTGACGTGTCAGAGTGGCCGCCAACTGGTAAAAATCAGCAAAAAATCACATATAAAAAATCAATTTTTTTTTTCTCTCATTCCATATTCTCTTTCCTAATCACAATTATAAAAACTCTTAAAAAACCAAAAAAAAAAAAAAAAAAAAAAAAAACCACTATTATGGATGCTCTAATGCATTCATAAAGGAAACAATAATAACTAGGGATGACCACGGTTCGAACCGAACCGTGCACTGTAGAAACCAAACTGGAACCCATAGGGTTTCGCTTCGCTAAAATCAGGAACCGGAACTGCCGGTTCTGGTTTGGAACTGACCGGCCGGGGTCGGTTCCGATTCCAAATCGGAATTTTTTTTTTTCTCTTTTTAAAGAGAAAAGGAAAGAAAAGAGAGAGATGTTGTAACTTGTAAACACTAAGCATTTCAGTACTAAATACAATATTAGAAATGATGAAAAATTATAAAATTATATCATTAGTTAATAAAGTGAAAAATTATAAAATTATATTGTTATTCAATAAAATGTTTTGTATTAGAGTCTAAAACATTTTATCATAAATTGATTTTTTTTAGCAATAAAGGCCAATAGGCCATACTATGATACTACTATACTAGTATATGAATTTCATTACATTTTATATTTACCACGAGTGTTTGTTAACTTTGTATAATATTAAAATATTTAAAACTTTATATTTATTATTTGTTAACTTTTTATAATATTAAAATATTTAAAACTAAATAAATATAAATATATTTATACTAAATATATAGACATTTTTAAAAATTATAGAATGATAAAATTAATTGTAGAATTTGGACATTTTAAAATAGAACATATAATTTTACAAAAGAAAAAAAAAAATCTTGTTTGAACCGGCGATTCAAATCGGAACCCCTAGTTCACGAACCGGAATTGGAACCGGAACCTTTATATAAACTTGCGGTTCCGGTTTGGTCATTTGTGGAATCGGAACCAGTCGGTTCTGATTCCAAATTGAAATTCTTTTTTTTTTTTTTTAAGGAAAGAAAAGAGAGAGATATTGTAACTTGTAAACACTATAAGCACTCCAATACTTTTTCTCCCAAATGCTCTGTCGGACCGGGATGTAGGGGCCTTTAAGGTTGGGGTTCAACCTCTTTTGGAAGAATATTGGAGATGATTAAAAAATTTGAAATTATATCGTTATTTAATAAAGTGAAAAATTATAAAATTATATTGTTATTCAATAAAATGTTTCGTATTAGAGTCTAAAACATTTTATTATGAATCGATTTATCTAGCAATTAAGGCCAATAGGCCATACTATGATACTACTATACTAGTATATGAATTTCATTAAATTTTATAGAGAAAATTTCAATTTTAGTCCACTGACTATTGGGGTTGTGTTAATTGCAACACCTGACTTTCAAAAGTGTTAATTTAGTACTTTGACTATGCAATTTTTATCAATTTTGGTCACTCCGGCCGAATTTCCGGCCAAATGTGACCGGAAAATTTTTAATCAACAATTAATCTTAAATGAAATGGGCAAAATAGTCATTTTATGTTAACTCTGAATTGGGAAAGTGATGCTTGGTGATTCCGGCGATGACGACGATGAATCCGACAGCCTGGTTGTGTACGACGATGAATCCGGCTGCCACGCCACCATAGACGGCAATGACCCCTCCAGCTTGCCATGAGCGGCGATGACCCCTCTAGCTTGCCATGAGCGGTGATGACCCCTCCAGTGTTTCTCTTCTGCCCTTAGGCTTCGCCATAACATCGATGGTTCCCACCGCGGCGGTGGCCCAGCCCTTTAAAAAGGGATGCTTGTCGGAATTCGGTTGCCTCCTCACCTTCGAGCTACAGGTTTTGGCTAGCACCTTCCCGACGACGAAGCTCAACCTCTCCAGAGTCACCGCCATTAACCACCACCTCTGCAACACAGTCGCTGCAGGTTTTGGCCAACACCATCCCGACGGCGAAGCTCAACCTCTCCAGCGTCATCGCAATCAACCACCACCTCTGCAACACAATCTGAGAGGGATGTCGGAGAAGAGGATCACGGATGTGGTTGAAGCCATTGTTGCCAATTTTTTTGGTCTAAATGCTTTGGAGCCGTCGAGGGGTAGAAAGTGAAACCGCCCGCCGACGAGAGGGATGTCGGAGAAGAGGAGCAGTGGAACACGGATGTGGTTGATGAAAAGATGAAAAGAGAAGAAGAACAGATGCACCTGGAAGAAGCACGATGGAGAAGAAGAACAGAGAAGATGAAAAGACCAACTTGCCCTCATTATGTTACTATTAAAAATTTTCCGGTCACATTTGGCCGGTAATTTGGCCGGAGTGACTAAAATTGATAAAAATTGCATAGTCAAAGTACTAAATTAACACTTTTGAAAATCAAGTGTTGCAATTAACACAACCCCAATAGTCAGTGGACTAAAATTGAAATTTTCCCAATTTTATATTTATTACGGAGTGTTTGTTAACTTTGTATAATACTAAAATATTTAAAACAAAATATATAGGCATTTTCAAAAATTTTAGAATGATAAAATTAATTGTAGAATTTGGACATTTTAAAATAGAACATAAAATTTTACAAAAAAAAAAAAAAAAAAAAATCATGTTTGAACTGACGGTTCAAACCGAAACCCCTGGTTCACGAACCAGAATTGGAACCGAAACCTTTATATAAAATTTTGGTTCCGGTTTAGTTATTTCTGGAACCAGAGTCGCTGATTCTGAACTGGAATCGGAACTTTGATCATCTATTCATCTCTACTAATAACTTTTAAAACATGTAAAAGTTTGCTTATTCTGTACATTTCTACGAGTTTTATTTAGAGTTAGATAAAAGAGAGAATTTTATGAAATGTGATATAGTACGAACGTGTCCATCAATTTGATATCATTATCTTCCTTGGACTACCAACAACTACTGTGGCTGAATTTATTGCACATGTAGGTGATGCATTATAGGGATTGCAGCATTAAGTGATGAACCAAGTGTAGAGAGAACCCATGAACATTTGAGTGCTGATAAATGAGTCATGAGTCTCTTTTGGAAGACCACTATCCTGTTACATTCTTTTGTGCTGTTTGGCCTATTTGCATTTTTGCCACCAACTTTCATTATTAATATTGTTGATTCAATATTTAATTGGTGTAGTACCACTGGATTTCTTTATTCTTAGACATTAGTAGTGCAAATATTTTCTACATCTATGGTTTTATACGAGGAATTAGGTCAAGATGAAATTTAAAATGACAAAAATATTAATTAGTCTGACTTAGAAGTGTAAAACGAACAGGTTAATTCGAAGTTTAGTCCACGGTCAACTTGTTTGGGTGGGCCAGTCTATTTACTGGTCATTTTTAAACAAAAGGCATATATTCTTCTCAACAAGAGCATTTGGGAGGTTCAGTACCGCTGATAAGACTCGATTTGTGGTCATTCTTCCCAAACTTTACTACTATGACCAGTTGAGCTGTCCATGGGCAAAAAAAAGAAAAAAAGGCATATATTAAGAGTGTGCTTGGTTGTGGACTTTTTCACCCTATTATGATTTTGAGACAAATTATTATGTGGACTATGGTTGACATAGTGCTATGTGCACCATAACAAAAAAACATTTTTAGTATGCTAAAAGTACACTATTTGTATATTGAATGTATATTATACAAAATAATGTACTTTTAGTACTCAAATAATGTACTTTTCTTGAATATAATGTATATTTTTAATATACTACAAGTAAAAATACATTATTTATATACTGAATATACATTACTTGATAGTATGATCTACACAGTTGTGATTGATTTCCCCTTGCTGTAAATATCTAAGAAGTACATGGTGTAAAAAGAATTTAACAATGAATCTTAGCTTTTCCATGCAACAGATGAATATTCATTATCATATATTGGAACTATAACAATATTCACAAATCACAAATTTAATCAAACTTTATGTACATCATATCCTCAACAAATTAATCCAATATGTTCTTGCATCATCAACACACAAACCAAATGAATAGAGGCAAAACGAAAAGAAAGAAAGCAGAGAAAATCAACCCACCCTTCTAGTTTGCAAATGTATCAAGAAAAACATTCCTGTAGTACTATACCTAGGACAACAACCACTGATCATGCAACAAACCAACAGCACAAATTTGGCAAAAAATAAATAAATAAAATGAGAATAAAAGAGCACACTTGACAAGTATGTTACTACTTGCGATTTCTGATCATTATATATATATATATATATATATATATATATATATATATATATATATATATATATATATATATATAGCCATTGTTACCTCTTTCTGCTTCTTATTTTGTTTCGGTTTTTGGACTGGGGGATTTCCCAATGATTGCTTTCTTTGCTTTGACGAGCGTTTGCTTAACCTTTGACATGATGTTTGATTGCTTTGCCTTCACAAGAACAACGTTATCGTCTTTCTTGTCATTGCCATCTTTGGATTCGTCGTGTTTTGCAGCTTCAGGAGCCCGAGCCACCTCTTCTTTCACTTGTGTCTGTGGCTTTTGGGCGTCTTCAATTGCTGTGGCTGCATCTACCTTCTTCTCCACTTCTGTTGCCTCGGCTTCTTTATTTTCAGTGTCTCGAGAAACAGTCTTGACTTGAGCAGCTTCCTCTGGAGGAGGATTTTCAGATGGTTCGATAGTTTTTTCTTCCTCGTCCTGATCAATTTTCTCTTGTTTTTCTTCTACTTCTGCAGTCTCCTTAGCTTCCTGCACTTTCTCGACTTCTTGATCAGTTTTTGGTGCAGTAAGTTGGTGTTGTTTTGTCTCGGTTTGTGTCTCTTGCTCTAAGCATTGAGCAAGCTGAGGTAGTACTAGTTGAGGTTCTTCGACGTCTTCAATTTTGTCAGCGAAAACCTCTGCCTTCTGGGGAGTGGTAACCTGCTCCAGGGGTTTTTCGGTTACTGCAGTTTCCTCTTTCACAACAACAGCGGGTTCTGGAGCTTCCGAATCTTGTTCTTTAGCTGGCAGTTTTTCTTCCTGCCCTTTCGTTTCTTGGACTGTTTTTGGTTCAGGAACCGGAACCTCGACTGTTTTTGGTTGCCCCACTACTTGGTCAGCATCCTTTATCGATTCGTCTAGTGGCTTTTCGACATCTTCTTCAGCTGCCACGGGTTTGGCCTCGTGGTCGATTGGTATTTCAGGAGTGGTTTGATCAGGCTCCTTAGCAGCCTCTTCAGTAGAAGCTGGAATCTGGTCTTCAATCTTTTCTTCTGGTTCAATTGAAGGGACTTGAAGACTAATTTGCTGTTCTTCTTTAGGCTTCTCTTCCTCTTCCTCTTCAACTGTTTTTGCAATTACAGGCAATTCATCACAAATAGGCTTCTCTTCCACAATGCCCTTTTCCACCTCTTCAATGGCACCTAAATCCTCAACTTTAGGCTTTTCTTCAACATCATCACCTGTTTTCACCTCTTCAGTTATGGCTAACTCCCCCTCACCTTTAGGTTTGGCTTCCTCGTCGGGCTTTTTCGCCTCTTCTTCAATGGCAGCCAACTCCTCACCCTTATCTTCAACTTTTATTGCCTCTAAAATTACAGGCAATTCATCACAACTAGGCTTCTCTTCCTCATTGCCTTTTCCCAAGTCCTCAACTTTGGGCTTCTCTTCATCATTGCCTTTTCCCAAGTCCTCAACTTTGGGCTTCTCTTCATCATTGCCTTTTCCCAAGTCCTCAACTTTGGGCTTCTCTTCCTCATTGCCTTTTCCCAAGTCCTCAACTTTGGGCTTCTCTTCCTCATTGCCTTTTCCCAAGTCCTCAACTTTAGGCTTCTCTTCATCATCAACATTAGTTGTTTTCACCTCCTCCATAATGGGTAATTCCTCGCCCTTAGGCGGCTTCGCTTCCCCGCCCTCTTCAACTACAGCAGCTAAATCCTCACCTTGAGGCTTCCCTTCACCATCCTCGGCTTTTTCCACTTGTTCGACGACACAAGGCAATTCCTCACCTTTAGGCTTCTCGTCCTCAATGCCACTCTTCTCCACTTCAATTACCTCACCTTTAGGCGGCTTCTTCTCTTCCTCAATGCCACTACTCTTCTCCACTTCAATTACCTCACCTTTTGGATTCTCTTCCTCGCCCTCACCCTCGGGTTTCACCTCTTCCTCCCCCGCCTTCTTCTCATCTTCCACCACCACCTCACTAGTTGGAGGAGGAGGAGGAGCTTCACCATTTTTCTCTACTTCCTCGCCTTTCACCGCCTCCTCCCCGCTTTCCTTAAGTTGATGAGGCGCAGCGACGTTGTCTTGTTCCATTGTTTTAACTTCCTTCTCTGCCTGCTACAATAAACACATATGGGGATATGATCATTCACAAATTAAACTATCCTAGGAAGAGTAAAACCGAAGCAACCTCCTGCTATCAAAAGTAAAAGTAGTCATACAAAAGATGAAACAAAAAGTGTAAAAGGCAAAATATTATACACTCAATAACAAGATGCTAACAAAACTCCAGCTAGG
This sequence comes from Ipomoea nil, assembly GCF_001879475.1. NCBI lineage: Eukaryota > Viridiplantae > Streptophyta > Magnoliopsida > Solanales > Convolvulaceae > Ipomoea > Ipomoea nil. The sequence continues at coordinate 4,914,508 of NW_017617070.1, forward strand.
CTAGTAGGCTGCTTCTTGGAGAAGAAATTAATTAAAGTATACAAAATTTCATCTTTGGGGGTTTCAACTTTCTATCATCAGCCAGCTAAAAGCTATTATTAGGTGGAAATTAAAGCATGAAACTCATAAAATAAGTAAAAGCCTTAGCTTTACCTTCCCAGCTTGCTTCTTTATCAAGCTAAGATTTTAACCAAACAGCCAAAAACTTAATTGTACTAACTTTCCTTTTACCAAAATTTATATCATTTCATATAACCTGCCCTGATGATCTGCTTTAATTAACTCACAAATTTATACTAAGTACCCAATGAATACCAACATTTTTTATGCTGCTATCTGTTAACTATATATCAAGCAAGAGCTTCAAAAAGTTTTTTTTTTTTTTTTTTTTTTTTTTTTTTTCTAACCAAAATATTCAAGAAAAGGAAACAAAAACACATAACTGTTGAAGCAGAAGAAAGGGTCTTTCTCAAAATTCTCATCAGTTCAGATGATACATATATATATACATGTAAAGTATATATGTATGCACATATAAATATACCAAAGAGAAGGGGAAAACACTGTAAAGAAGGTTACCTCAGAGGGATGAACAGAAGGAACTGTAGATTCATCAGTAGCCATGGATGATGGGTATGATTGAATCAAAGAAAAAACATAAAAAAGGATCGGAGGTGAGAATGATGATCTTCTTGCTACTATACAGAGATCCACTACTCAACAGGTTTTGAATGAAAAGAAAGGTGTATTTGTATAGTATGGTAGAAGATGGGTACTAGCTAGAAAGGGAAAAGGATGATGATCTGGTAGTATGTTCTGGTTGGCAACAACCCAAAAAGGCTCTCAAAGCAAAGTACACCACTCCACTCCAACCTTTGATAAAATTCTGGTATGCAGAATAATTGATTAGTTGTCTAACTAAATTAATATCTAGTAGCGACAACAGTATGTACATTAATTTCTTGATTTTTTTCTTTTTTCGTCAAACACCAATAATGCTAAATGCACTGTATTTACTACATTTCAATTGATTTTAATTTGTATAAGTAGAATCTGGTCAATCTTGACTCTTGCCTTAAAAGGTTCAATTTCCAACTCCACGGGTCTGATGGAGCATTTGGAAGGATGTAAACCACAGTAATTCTGTAGCTCAATTGACATGGTCAAATGCAGGTGCGCACAAGGGATCAGTTCATTTTGGGCATATAATCCCCACACTGCCGTTGCCGAGTTTTGAACTTGGTCTCTTGCATCAAATATGGCCTACTGAACCAGTGAGTCAAGCCATGGTTAATTAATAGGATGTTTGGTTGCAGGTGGCTATTAAGGGGGAAATGAATTGTAATTCCATGAGAGAGAAATATTGTGAGAATAAATTGAGAATTTAAAATTTAATGTTTGGTTTGTCAAATTACTAGGAATTTCAATTCCAATGTTCATTATCCATGAGAATTGAAAGGGAATAAATAGTATAAAGACTAAAATATGATACTCATACTAATTATAACAACAAATGAAACATTAATTATAGGTTAGAAAAAAAAAGTGTTATAACAGAGTCAGTAATATTAAAAAAAAAAAGTGTAATTTGTCTCAAAGGTATTTTTTTTCTTCTCAAAATTCACAAAATTGAAATGCAAGAGGAGGCATGAGATCCAAATTAAAATATCAAATAAATTAAAGAAATTTGCATGAGAGTGAAATTGTAATTCCCCCATTCAAACGGACTATATTAGGATGTCCTAATATTTTGTATTAGAGTTCACTGTCATAATATTTGCATTCAATCGTAAGTATTACATTATCTTATAATTATCGTTATTTTTTCAATAAGATTACTTGAGTTGGTAAGTACAGTTTACATAATGGACTAGATACAACTTTCGCAAGCGACAATAATATATCTTGACCTTACTTTGAATTTGAATTGGAATAGCTCCTATTCATCCAAACTTTAATATATGAAAAAGAGTGATGCTATCAACCTCTTTAAAATTTTCTCTTTTTAATTTTCTATTGAAATGACACTTTTTCATTGAACAATTTAATCATTGGTAACAAGTTATTAGAATCAATGAATTTATGACACCCATTAATTATAAATCATATCAGGACGATTTTAGAAGAATAAAATTTTGGAGGAAACAAAGCATTTTCCTATTAACAATTAATTTTGATTAATTTTGAATCCTAAAGGGAGTTAATTTCATTTTTGGTCTTAGATTTATAAGTGACAATTCACTTTAAGTCTTTTTTTTTTTAATTATTATAACATCCGCATTTAGTCATAATATTATTATGATATGATCATTTTTCGTTCTCGTCAACAAAAATCATTAAATAAATCGAGCCGAGCTCGAGTTCAAATATTTTAAGTTCGTGACTCATCAAACCACCCTTGAGCCCCTCAGTCAGAGAGCTAATAGCACTTCCACTAAGGCTTGAATCCACAACCTCTCACGTGGGAGTTCAATTTGGTACCATTAGACCACAAGGTCCTTACTGAGTAACATTAACTTTGATTTACAGGAAAGCTTGCTAGGGGTAGCATTAGTTAATCTCTATAATTAAATGATTCACTTGACCATTTTTACATATTTTATGAACCAAAATGATATTTAGAGGGTGTTTGGTAAATGACTGTTAGCTGATTGAGTTAGTGGGTTTGACTAGTTGATAGCATTAACTGATTGTAGAAAAGTGTTTGGTAAATTAGTTGTTAGCAGTTAGCTGATTACATACAAAATGACTTTCTCAAAAAGCTGATCAAAAAAGCTACTTTTGAGTAGTTTTTTTAATTTTAGTATTTTGGAGCAATACGTTGTTACAAAAAGTTAATTAATCAAACACTCATATTGATTGTTTAACCAAGTCAAACAACTAATAGTGATCAAATAAGTCAAAATTAACTAATAGACTAACCAATATTTCACCAAACACGGCCTTAACCTATTATATTATGGTGACATTAATAATGAACTTAAAAAAAATACTCCACCAGTTGTTGATAATTAATTGATTTAATCATTTCTATCGTGCGAAAGCAAATGTCATACATAAGTGTTCCACATCGTTGCTAAATTGGAATCTTGACCATCAAACCTATTAACATGAAATTCTAATAGGTGGAAAGAATGAAATTCTAATAGGAGCTCTGTCGGGTCGGAGTGTGGGATCTTTGAGGTTGGGGTTTAACTTTTTGAAAAGAATGAAATTCTAATAGGAGACCAATATGACAATAATTGAGGAAATGGACAAAATTAACAATAATGCGAAACAATTAAGATAATATTTACGTATACATCGTTGAAATATTTAGCATAAAATGGTATAGAAAGTGACTATTTTGTGGTACAAATATATGTGGGGTCCACTTTTAATTTGGGTCGGATTAAAGTAAATTCGAGTTCTTCGCAGTTAGACGAAAAGATTAATATATTGTACGCTCAAAACGGGTAATGGGTTAATGAGAAATTGATTATCAAAGTAGATCCATTTGAGTTGAAAAATGATGGTGTAAAGACTTTGTAAAAGCATTTGTTCCACCTTGGTTTGGGAAGTGGGTTTGCACCACTATATATACAAGAGTCTTTTAGAGGCATGTTGAATTGTATAGCATAGAGACTCACAACGGGTGTTATCTCTATTGACTATCAAAGGATAATACTCTACCAAAAAACCAGTAGAGTCAACATATCATCACAATACAAAGTTCAAAGGGTAACACCTAACTATGCTATGCAAGGATCGACCGCAGAGCACATCCATGTGATTTTTCCACATCTCGAAAATCAATTTTCATTCCCCACGAAGAGATTGATATATTGTACACTCAAAACGAGTAATAAGTGAATGAGAAATTATTGCTTAATGATTCAAATGTCGGTTAACATGTATGAATATGCGGGATACTCGAAAAAGAATCACCTATGTGAGAGAGAGCACACCCATGAGAATAGAATAATGGAAGGTTCCTGTGTGGGATGTGTCATCGTCTACATAAACAGCACTATACCAAAAAACCAGTAGAGTCAACATATCTTCACAAGGTAAGGTTCAAAGGATAACACCTACCTATGCTATACAAGGATTAACCGTAGAGCACATTCATGTCGTTTTTCCACATCCCAATCCCGAAAATCAATTTTTATTCATGTGGGGGATTGTTAGAATTTTTAGCATAAAATGACATAGAAAGTGGCTATTTTGTGGTACAAATATATGTGGGGTCTACTTTCGATTTGGGTCGGGTCAAGATGAATTCGGGTTCTTCGCAGTGAGATGAAGAGGTTGATATATTGTATGCTCAAAATCGGTAATTAGTGAATGAGAAATTGATTCTCAAAGCAGACCCAGTTGAGTTGGGAAATGAAGGTGGAAAGACTTTGTAAAAGCACTTGTCCCACATTGGTTTGGGAAGTGAGTTTGCACCACTATATATACAAGAGCCTTTTGAAACATGTTGAATTGTATAGCATAGAGACTTTCTTTTGTGCTCAACTTAACTTGTGTATGACCGCACCTATGGGAAAATTGGTTGGATCCGAGTGTTTATGTGACTCTTTTATTACACGAAAAATCTCCACCACTCAAACACTAACTCTTTTATTACACGAAAAAATCTCCAACACTCAAACACTAAAGTCGTAATACTCACGACTTGGATTTCTCTTTTTTCAAGTTGAATTTAAACTTTAAACCTCAGATTTGAAAATTTTATTATCGTTATTTATATATTTTATATAAGTATTTTTGGTTCCGTACCAAACGTTGGTTGAAATTAATTTTCTAAAAATTAAATTTTGTTTATATATATATATATATATATATATATATATATATATATATATATATATATATATATATATCCTTATCCATCACCAACATACATGATATTAAATCATTTAATCGTTAACCGTCATTCAGGATTAAAAACACATTTTATATATAATTTCAAAGTTGAAATACAAGTGGGTACATAAAAGTGTAAAAATGGGAGTAATATATAATAAAATGATATTATGGTATAACGTTATAGCGACCTAACAATAGAAATTGGCCTCGGCCTTTAGAAACAGGGTGGACTGATGCGCACATGATGGATGATCTGTCAGCAGTGTGGTGTGGGAATCATTTAACTAACCACGAAAAAACAAAGGCAAGAAAATAATCAAATTATTATTAGAAAGTGGCACTCAAAAAGAAATTTTCAATATGCATATAGACATTTAATTCTGAATTATTAAATCCTTTACATAAAATATTATGAGATATTGTTGTCACTTTTGTCACTTGCTTTATTATGGGGACCATTTAAATGGTTAATTGCCTAATTTTATTTTATTTTCTTCTGTTTTGGGTGGCATGGGGGTGGGGGGATAACAGTTGTCTAAGTTGTCGGTTTTTGAATTGGAATTAAAGATCCTTTTAAATCATCTTTCATCCAATTTTCTTTCTTTTGCATCGGCTGTGTGGAGTTGGTCTTACCAGAGAATCTCGTTTATATGGTCCTACAATTGCACTATTATTATTACATTGATATTGATTTCTAAGACTATGATGTCCCCCCACCCCCTTAGTTTAAATTGATAATAAGAGTATACACTTATTATTTTATATATCTTTAGTTTTGAAAAATATAATTGTGATTCCCGTGATTTTTATGAAAATAACATAATTTAAATGATATGTTTTATCTTAAAAGTTTAAATTGCTAATAAGAGTATACATTTATTATTTTATATATCTCTAATTTAGAAAGACATAATTGTGCTTCCCATTATTTTTATGAAAATAAATAAGAAAAGGATCAAATAAGCCCTAAACTTTATATAAAATTAAATGAGAAAAAGGGTAAAAAAAAATGTTTATTTGCGGCATAAACACCTAAGTCATATCTAAAGAAAGGTTAGTAAGGTTGGAGAAGAACAAATTCCTTCATACTTTGGATTTTAGTGACTGGAATGTGTCTGGATTGTATTAGGGAAAAACAAACTAATTAAGCACACAACCAAGAAGCCTGCCACAATGAGTAGTGGGTTGTTTGAAATATTTCACGCTGATATTTGTGGGGATTTCAACATTCTTTCTTGGAGTAGCATAAGGTATTTCATCACCTTTATAGATTACTATTTACAATATGCTTATATATATATATATCTACTATTTGTAAGTCTCCATGCTCATCTAGAAGTGTTCATTAATGAGGTGGAAAGACAATTTAGATAGAAAAGTTAAAATTGTGAGGTGAGATATAGATGTAGTGAATACTATGGTAGGTCTGATAAAAAGGGACAATGTCCAAGTCCTTTTGCAATGTTCTTTGAAAGTAGGGACATTTGTGCATAGTATGCAATGCCTAGAACACCACAACGAAATGGTGTGGTAGAAATGCATAATCGTACTATTATGGATATCGTTAGGAACATGGTAAGTAATTGTACCTTAACTTCTTCATTGTGGATGTACACGTTAAGGACCGTAGCATATTTGCTAAATCAGGTTCCTAGTAAGGTAGTTCATATATAAGACACCATATGAACTATGGACAAGAAGGAAACCAAGTTTAAGACATTTTCATGTGTCTTGGGTTGCCAAGCAGAAGTAAGGTTGTACAATCTACATGAGAATCAACTTGACCCATGACAGCTAGTGACTTTTTCATTGACTATCCAGAAAAGTCTAATGGGTATATGCTTATTGTCCTAATCACAATATGAGAATCGTAAAAATTGAAAATGTTCGATTCATTGAAAATGGTCAAATTAATGGAAGTGGGGAACCACAAAAAGTGGACATTTGAGAAATTCGTGAAGAAATTCTTTTAAATGAAATTCTCCACACGATGTAGTTTCTATTGTTGCATTACCATCTTCATCTTATAACATACCGTAACAACATGATAATGTCCAAAACTCATATGAAGATTTTGTGACCAATGAACTTAATTGAGCAAATCATGGTTTAACAAGAGATTAGTGAACCATAAGAGGAAATGACATTATGGAAGTCTACAAGGGATTGAAGACCTCCGAGCCATTCCTAATGATTGCGTGGTGTATTATGCTAAATAAGACCGTGATTTGAGCCTTTTTATGAAGATATAATCTCTTTCAAACAAGTTATTGAGAGTGACAGATCTGAAAAATGGTTAGATGCCATGAAATATGAGTTAAGTCAATAAATGATAACAAAGTCTGGAACCTTGTTAATCGGTGCATCTACATGAAAGTCGATATGAGTAAGTTTGCTATTTTAATCTTATATAGGGCCATGCTAAATGATGTCAAAGTCCTTCTTTCTAAGAATTTTGAAAAGAATAATATGGATGAGGCATCCTATGTGATTGGAATAGAAATATTCCGAGATAGATCACAATGGTTGTTATGATTATGTCAGAAATGATACATTAATAAAATCTTAAAAAGATTTAGAATGAAGAAATGTTCTCTAGGAGTGGTTCTAATGCAAAAAAAAAAAAAAGGGAAAAGTTCAGTTTGATGCAATGTCCCAAAAATTAACTTGTTAGCAAAAGCAGATGGAAAGTATACCTTAAAAACAATGGATGGTTGTTTGGGATGTTTACAAATTTATACTCGACCAAATATTAGCTTTGGTGTTGGGATGTTGTGTTGATATCTAAGTAATCCTCAGCATAAAACACTGGAAAGCTACAAGAAGGTTCTAAGGTATCTTTAAGGCACAAAAGGTCACATGCTTACATTAGTCCGATCAACTTGAAGTGATTGGTTATTCAAATATAGATGATGTTGGGTGCATGGGCATTAAGAAATCCATGCTTGGCTATTTGTTTACTAGCTGGAGGAACAGTTCATGGAAGAGTGCGAATCAGTTAGTCATTGCTACTTCCACTATGGAGGCTGAATTTATGATATGCTTTGAAGCCTCAGTTCATAGATTGTGGTTGTGGAATTTTATCTCAGGGCTTAGAGTGGTTGATAGTGTTGCTAAGCCATTGAGAATTTGTTGTGATAAATCTACAAAAATATTCTTCTCTAAAAATGACAAGTATTCTAAGGGTGCTAAGCATAAGGAATTGAAATACTTGATAGTTATGGCTGCTAATCCATTGATCAAAGGTTTGGCATCTAATGTTTTCTTCTGTCATGTGAAGCTTATGGGGATATTAGATAAAACTTTGTTATCTTTATAATTATGTTTTCAATTTTATGCTCATTGTACTTTGACTTAAGGTGTGGAAACTCGGAAAATAATTTCTAGAAATCATTTTCCTGGTTTATTGGGTTTGGTAGAGGGTGGAAAATTAAAGTCAATGGAAAATAAAGGTTTGGTCAATGAAAAATATACACGTTTTCCTGGAAAATGACTTCCCCTCATTTTTGTGGAAGTCATTTTCCATTCCTTGACTTCGCTCCTTCCTGGATGTGTAGCCCATCGTCTAGCTGCCAATCATCTACAAGGCACAACCACAACCACCGTCGTCCAGCAACCAATTAGCCAACAGTGTAGCCCGACGTCGCTGGTCGCTCTTTCTCAGTTGCCGAAACAACAAATCCGAGTGGCGGTGATGGTCACTGGCTGCTATGTTGCTGGAGGAGAAATGGTGGTGAAGGCGACAAAGCTGTACCGTTAGAGGAGAAACAACGATGGAGGTGAGGAGTTGTGTCGTTGGAGGAGAAACGACGATCGAGGTAAGGAGTGGTGGAGCTCTGGCTGCTATCTGCTGTCGCCTGTCGCCCAAGCTGTGAAGCTGAAGCAATTGATTAGCCAACGGTGGAGGCAATGGTGGTGTGGTGCTAGCATAGTGAGGGTGAGATTTGAGATTGAGATTGAGAAACTGAGATTTGAGAAGATTGAGATTGAGAAAATTGAAAATTGAAATTTGAGATTTGAGATTTGAGATTTGAGATTAGGGTTATTTTGATTTTTTTATTATACAATTAAAATGTATAATATCATTTTCTGGAAAATGAACCAAACACACAAATACAATTTTCTAGAATGCAATCAAACACTGAAAATGAAAATATTTTCTGAAAAATGACTCATTTAAAAAAAAATCATTTTCCAGAAGTCATTTCTTGATTTCCAAACACACCCTTAGTTGAATTCAATTAAGGTGATATCTCTATTTTAGTCATTACATGCTAAGCACCTTGTGCTCAGATGGTATGCAATGATTTTCTCATATGGAAGATCATAAGATCAAGTTTCAATGGAGGCGGTGTTAACTCAATAGAGTCATTTTAAGAAAAAGGTGATATCTCTATTTAGATTCATTGTTAACATATTTTCATTGTATACAATTTTAGAAATTTGATAACAATTTTGATCTCAAATTAAAGTGTTTATACCCTGAGGCTTATAGTTTTCCTAATAATTAAACGAAGAGTTAATAAGTGAAACAATTTGTGCTCAGATGACATGTAGTATCTTCTCTTATATGGGAGGTCATGAGATCGAACCTTAGTAGAGGTGTTTGTTGGCTCTTTGTGTTTCAATAGGTTGAGAAAGTATATTTGAACAGATATTTTCTTTGACTTTTAAATTGTTTCCATCCGTTGTCCAAATTAACCATCTATGGTCCTTCAACTATCAGATAATGTGCATTCAATAGTCAAATAATGTACTTTATATACATAAATAATGTATTTGTTGTGGTTCACACAGCTGTGTGGACCATATTGATTCAAGAATTTTAGAATATTTTCATTATATTCTACTTATATGGCCTGATCCAATAAAGCCTAATTGTTTTAGCTGATAGGCCATTGGCCTGATGGGAATGAAATAGGCCCAGTCCTGGGAGTTTTATTCCGGGACGTTATGCCATGTAACCGTGTTCACCATTCACGGTGAACACGGTTCCAACGGTGTTAGTACACCGTTATTTTATTTTATTTTTTTAATTAATTCCGTGACTTTTCTTCTTTATTTTCACATTTTGCGGTTTCACTTTAATTTGAGGTGAACAAAAATTTCAGACATTCATAAATTATGAATTCATGCCTGCACATTCACTTTGGAACCATGCCTACACATTCCCGTCCGAAATCATGGACATTCATAAATTATGAATCCATGCCTGCACATTCACTTTGGAACCATGCCTACACATTCACTTTGGAATCATGAGATTATGAATTTTCTGTTATAAGATTATGAATTTTCAGTTATGAGATTATGAATTTTCTGTTATGCGATTATGAATTTTCTGTTATGAGATTATGAATTTTCTGTTATGAGATTATGAATTTTCATTACATTCATAATTTCGGACATTCATAAATTATGAATTCATGCCTGCACATTCACTTTGGAACCATGCCTACATATTCCCGTCCGAAATCACGGACATTCATAAATTATGAATCCATGCCTGCACATTCACTTTGGAACCATGCCTACACATTCACTTTGGAACCATGAGATTATGAATTTTCTGTTATAAGATTATGAATTTTCTGTTATGAGATTATGAATTTTCAGTTGTGAGATTATGAATTTTCTGTTATGCGATTATGAATTTTCTGTTATGAGATTATGAATTTTCATAAAATTCATAATCTCATAACAGAAAATTCATAATTTGATCAAACGCGCGCCGTTAACTCCACATCCGCAAAATTCTTTTTTTTTTTTGCCTAAAAACGACGTCGTTTTGCCTTGTGTTCACCATTCTCGGTGAACACGATTCCATGGCATAATTTGCGTTTTATTCCCTTATCTGTTATGTTATGGGGCAAATTATTCTGTGAATTCCGGTCTAAAAATATATAAATACACAATTTAAAATGTTCACAATTTAAATATTAAATATTAATAATTTTTATATACAAATTGTTCACAATTTACATATTAAATGTTCATAATTTGAATTGTGAACATTGAGTATGTAAATTATGAACGTTCAGTATATAAATTGTGTATTTTAACCCGGATCAACCTTGCAAGGTGGACCCAGGTCCATGGCATAACGATTGCTATTATAGCTATCAAATAAGGCTTTAATGCCTAATTATCAATTTTTTAAATTAAAAGTATTAAGGACAATTATTTATTAGGTCATAATTCCAAAATAAGTTTTGGAATTTAATTGTACGTGACTTTCCTACTATCATTTGGAAAATATTACAGTGAAAGACTAGAGGGAAAATACCTAAAGAAAGAAAGGGAGAAAAAAGGCTTTCAAATTTCACCAGACTACAATGAAATAAGGGTAGTGATTTTACGTTTCCATTTCTATGATTATTGGTTAAATTATGACAAATTTTTTTTTTGGATGATGAATATAATGTATATTTTTAATATACTAAAAGTACATTATCTGTGTACTGATTGTACATTATTTAATAGTGTACAAACTAATATATTTTCAATACTCAAAGTATTCTTTTTGAATTCAAGATATATTTTTAATATACTAAAAATACATTATTTGTATACTGAATGTACATTATTTGATAGTATCCAAAATAATATACTTTGAATATTCAAATAATGTACTTTATGTACACAAATAATGTACTTTTTTATTTGTGGTCCACACAACTGTGTGGATCATGGTTCATGCAATAACGACTCCTCATTACGTGCCTTGACAAGTGTGTATTATAGTGGTGGATGGAAAGTAGGGTAGATAATAGGAATACTCCGAGAATGTCGTTCTCATAAGGATGACAACTTAGAGGGAGTAAAGTGCGGTTACTTACAAGCGATGCAAAGACGTTAAGAAGTTAGGTTCAGCAAACATAAGAAAAATCATCAAGTAGCAATTTCACCAAGGTGAAGCGAATACAAGCAAGTAAAAAAAAAAAATCAATTGAAATGAATGGAATTGGATCAAGCTTTCTTTGCGCATGCATTTGGGAAGTCTAAAGTGGGAATAATGGAAATGATGCATTGATTGGTCCTTTGGAAGACATTTTTAAAAGTGCTAAGCCTGCTACGGTCATTAGCCTATTAAGCAATTTGAGTTCTACTTTTGTAGTGACTTTAATTGCCTAAAGTATTTTTTTCGCACATACATCCTGTCTACATATCTTCTTCTGGACTCCACATTTCGATAAGAGATGGAAATTGTAAGTGAAGAGACTCATGTGAAGTCCCAATCTCTTGTGGACAACACATATTTCCTAAACTCCTAACATGTTGTAGCCATCACCATGCAAGAATTAATACAAAATTCACTTCCAACAAAGAAACTCATTCAATCAATGAATCAATTTCAATTCTTAAAATCAATGAAGATCAAGAATGCATAATCACAAAGAAAGCCTAATCCAATTCCTAAGAATCTATCTACTCATGGACTTATGAATTGAAATCATGATTGAGCAAATAGATGAAGAGAAACAATGGAGATTAGAAGTGAGAACATGTAGGGAAAAATTAGCTTCAATCACAATTAACAATCCGCAATCACAATTCTTCAATCTAGCTTTCAAGAAAAGAGCTCCAAGATTTGGTGCAAGTTGTCAATTTACATTCAACCCTCAAACTTTATCTCTCTAGAACTAATAAGAGTTTCAAGTTGTAGCTAGGAATGAAATGAAGTCTAGTCTAATTCACTTCCAAGGTCGAATCATTAAAGCCTTTAAATACTCTGCACCCAGAATTGTACGACGCGATCCACGATCGTGGTTCCCGGCGTACAACGCTGGGATATTAAATCACGCTCGTGGAATTTGGCGTACAACTTTCTGAACTCTTTCCACTTTTGGTTCCACGATTGTAGATCTCTGCATACAACTCTTTGAATATATTGTATTTCTGGTTGTTCAACGTACAACTACCATGGTAGGATTTCCTTTCAATTACGCTCCAATTCTTGTCCAAATGCGGGCCTTCAATTCAACCCAAAATTCTACAAAACACAAAAATGCATTCAGCATTAGTCAATTATACAAATTTACATCTCAACCTACTGAAGCACAAAGAGTCAATGTCCCACATTGGAGTTCAAACCTGAGACCTCTCATTTGAGAATCCACAGCTATGCTACTTAACCATAAGGCCTTTGGCAGTTAACTAGTTTGTTAGTTGTATATTTAGTTCTTAAATTAAGAATTTCGTAGTTTGTATAAATTCAATGAGTTTAAATTGTTCAAATAAATGTTTTAGTCATATGAATGATTAAAACACGTTATTAACTCTAGATGATATATGGAATAATCATATTAAAGAAAGAATGAATCTTTAATTTGGTGGGTAATTTGAGCTAATTTGTAAAACTAGTAGTTTTGATGAGATTATATTCCTAAAAGTTTTTTTGTTTTTTTTTTAGTCTTATTTCTTGGCTATTTATTTACTTCCTTTTTCTACGTTTCTATTTGGTGGGGTTCATTTCAAATAATTAAAGACTAAAAATCACTTCTTGGAGAAAGATTTCAATCCTTTCCTCTCTCCTTATTCTCTTTCTTTCACTTCAGCTAAGATCTTATAAAAACTTGAGCAAAAATCACCGATGGAAATGTTTTTATAAATCAGGGAGAAAAAGTCATTTATATAAATTTTAAATTTAAGTGCGGTACATTGATAACATTTAATCTAAAATAATAATAAGGGGGCATTAGTTTTCTTTAATCTGGAAATGATATGATAGGGAATTATTCTTGGGAACATTGAATAAAAAACACAGAGGGGGAGAAGAGGGCAATTAATCAAATTTTGTCCGTATTAAAGTTTGAGAAAGTACAATATTCTCAATTCATAATTTATAAGATGAGGACAGCTACATTATTGTCATTGTCGGCTGTGTTTGTATATGAAAAATATATATGCTTGCTTGTTTGATTATTCTTATCTAGTTTCACACACAATTATTGGTAAAGAGGAATATAATATTTGTTTATCGATAAAATTAATTAATTAATTAATTAAAATAGAATCACATGAATAATAAAAGTCATAATTCATCACGTCGTTGATATCCTTAATGTTTTTAAATTTATAATTTGAAAGTCTTAAGTGGATATATATTAATGATTTGGGAGTTGGTACATAGAATAGAGAGGATTTGCAACAAAAATGGCAGATACTCTTCATGTTCCAAATATTTCAATATGCATTATTCTTCTTTCTTAAGTATTCTCATACAAATAATTAAGAGTTAATGAGAGGAACAAGTGGTATCCAAACGACATTGTTAGTTCAATTATTCATTGTTCTCAAAAGGTTGAATTTTCAATCCCAATGATACTTTGAGATATTGTTCTCACACTATCACTGATGAGACTCGATCTCGAATCATTGTTCTAAAATTTTACTAATGTGACCAATTGAATTACCCATGTGAGCTTTTACAATTATTCATATGATAAGGATTCGAGTCTATACAATAGAGGTCGTGTGTGTATACAAATATATGTGTATGGATTGTGCATAACAATAACGGATAGTAAAAAAAAAAAAAAAAAAAAAAAAGGGATAGTACGTCGTATACAAAAACTTAGTAAGATATGTGGTATACTTTTGTAATTTTATAAAATTAAATTCATTCTTTTAATTTTATTAATTTATAAAGGGGTGTTTGATAAATAGCTGTAAGTTGATAGTTGTTAGTTGATTGGGTAGTGAGTTTGACTAGTTCATAGCATTAACTAATTGCAGAAATATGTTTGGTAAATTAGATGTTAGCTGATAGATGCTTATATGCAAAATGACTTTTCAAAAAGCTAATCGAAAAAGCTGTTTTGAACAACTTTTTGTATTTTCACGTTTTAGAGCACTAAACTGTTATAAAAAAACTAATTAATCAAACACTTATATTGGTTGTTTAATCAAGTCAAACAACTAATATTGGTCAAATAAGTCAAAATTGACTGATAAATTAACCATGTTACCAAACATGGCCAAAATCTATCCATCTCTTATTATTTTTAATGCCAAAAATTATATTGTAAAGATCCCCTTTGCAGAATTTCTCATTTAAAAGAAATAAAGGATAAAATGGGTGAATTGAATAACATCAAATTAGTTTTTTTTTTTAAATATTTTTTTAACCTTTATGAATGAGTGTTCAACCCCTCTTTTTAAATTTAAAATGTAAAAATTATCACATATTTTTATACTAACAAAATGAAAGAGAGCCTTCAAAAAAAAAAAAAAAAAAATGAAAGAGAATGGCAAATATATAGATACTAGTTAAATATCACGTACGCTTTGTGGAAATAAGAAATGCCAAATGTGAAAAACGAAATAACATTATACAAATATAAGAATAATCAAAATAATAATCAATATATAATGAACACAAAATTATAAAATTTGAAAGAATTTCTAAGCATAGAATTTTTTTTTTTTAACAGGGAAAAGTTTGTAAAACATGTACAATTGGAAAGAACTTGGAAGTATACGAGAAATTATAAGCACGGTACGAACTATGACTGAAATTGATTACACCAATACATTTTTAATTCCTAGCTATTTGAAATTTACCATCATTGCTATTCATATAATTTTTATTTAGATTTAGGTTCTCTTTAGCAGAACTTATTTGAAAACTTATAACTTATTTAATTTTAAGCTAGTAATCAGCTATAAAGCGTATAAGCTTTGTTAGATAAAAAATATGATGAGACTTTAAAAAAATAACTTATTTTGAAACACTATTTCTCAGAGCATTTCAAATAAGACGGTGACATTTCATTACTTATTTTACTTCTATCCTTATTACTTTACAAAAATAACACCATATATACATCCCCATTAAAACCTAACTCTTCTTCATTCTCAGTTCTAACTAAGATATTAGATCTCCATTATTATTATTATTATTTTATTATTATTATTATTATTATTATTATTATTATTATTATTTAACAAGGATTCACTAGTATACAAATATTATTATATTAATTATGAACATATTATTTTTCCTATAATAATATACCCCTCTGTTTTGTGTATGATTCGATTAACGAGACTTGATTAAAAGTTATTTACATTTCAATTTTTTATAATATAAAATTTGTGTTAGTATATAAATTTTTATATTTAGAAACTACATTAAAAGTATTTTTAAAATTATATTTATAAATTATAAGAAAATTAGCAAAGAAAAAAAATGCTGGTTTGACAAATGAATAATAAACAAAATAGGTTAAAAAAATTGGTGTAAAACAAAATAGGTAAAATGGATATATAGAGTAACTTCTATAAAAATATTTCAAAAACATTTTTGTAAGTATAATTTTTTTTTTTTTTAGTACTATTGACTATGTTACAACGTAATATATGTTCAGACATATTTTCTCAACCTACTGAAGTACAAAGAGTCCATACCCCACACTGTGATTCAAATCTGAGACCTCTCACTTGAAAAGTCACAACTATGTCACTCGACCACAAGGCCGGCCTTTATAATTTATTGAACTCATAAATGAGAATATGATCGTCTTGTGAAAGTGAGAATTGATTTCAACTACCCATCAAGGTTCATCAATGATTGGAAAGTTTTAGTAAAAAGAAAACATGTGGTCAATTTTATAATTATTACAACACACAAACAAAAGGGTCAAATATGTCATCAAATAACACGCAAAACTTTAATTGAACCTAAAATGGTATGTTTATCTGGTCTTTGTTGACGTGATGTCTACCTTTTCAATAATATAATTTTTAAAATTTATTTTAATAATTTGGAATAAGGGTCATACAGGCCATCGAATTGCAATTGGGCTATTCGACTTAAAAAATGTAATTGGATCCCTAAAAAATAGAAAGTAATGCAATTGAATCTAAAATGACTTGTTTACTCGATATTTGCTGACATAGAGGTTACATTATTAAAAAAATATATTTTATATTTATTTTAATAATTTTAAATAAAATAAAAACTAAAAACCCTTCCCCTTACCGCTTTCGTCTCCAGGTCAGAGACAAAGAAGGTTCCTCGTCTCTAGTATGGAGACGAAAAGATCTCTTTGTCTCCGATAGGGGGAAAAAGAAATAGTCTTCATCTCTAATCTGAAGAGGAAGAACATTATTCGTCTACAACTGGAGACAAAGTCATGTTCTTAATCTTTGGCAGAGACAAAGGTGGGGAGGGGACGTTGAGTGTTTGGGTATAGTTCGATGGTCTATTTGACTCTTATTCCTTTTTTAAAGATTTGCAGTTAATTTGTTTCTTGCATATATGTCTTTAGGTTAAATATATGAAGATATGTAGGAAATAATACGTTTACCCTTCAATTTAACGTCTTTTCTAACAGAAGACTACAAGTTGTCATTTTTTTTATACTCGAAAAAAGTTTGCTAATCATTTTATACTCAAGAATTTGGTGGTAACACTCAAATACTCAAAGGACCATTATATTAATGTATTAACACATTTGAATATTAAAACCAACTTATATATTACATCATATATCTATTTTATTATGTGAACTTCAAAAATATATTACAACACTATAATATTATGTCATCTAATTAATTTTAAATTAAATATATAGAATGATTTAATTAATCTATTAATATTTTTTTTAATACTCATGATTCTTTACCGGGGTCCAAACCTATAACTACTCATTTTGAATGCTAACTGGGATAACATCACACTACATGATAATTGGCTAATTCTAATAATCTAGTTTATTAGCTTTCAACATTAAACTTCAACTACTAAGTTTGCTTATAGAGCCTTATATCTAGACTAGATATGGATAAAAAGAGATGAGAGCCAAGTAAATTACCAATTTTTTTTTTTTTAAATGTGATTAAATCATGAAATCGATCGGAAAATGTTTAATGCAAATAGTTGAATTAATAAAGAAGTGAAATTAACATACTTTTATTGTCCTTTTAAAAAAAACATACTTTTATTGTAAATAAATAAATAGTGGATATTACTATTAAAAAAAAAATATTCTTGTAAACTTTTTCATCCTTTAGACTTCATAATAAGATGAATAATATGATCATCTCTCTTTCTCTCTATATATATCTCTTGCATTCTCTCTTTGTTATTGGAAAATAGAACGTTTTGTCCCTCATTTATATATGTTTTCACTTTTTGTCCTGAATTGTTTGCTAAGTAGTTTTTCCTCATCTTTTTGTTCAATTAGGATTGGGCGGTTAAAACAATCATTTCATAAATAATTGAAAAATTAAAAATGGTAACGGTATAATTGATAGAAGAAATGTGTTATTTCTATATAGTTCAGAGACAAAAAAAAAAATTACTATTTTATATTAGATTATATGAAAATTGTATATAACAAAATTCTAGAATTTGTAATATATGATTTTACACCATTATCATAATCCAATATTGTTTTCAAATATCAATCAATCTTTATAATTTGTTATTCAAATTTATTTTAATATAATATCTTCCATGCATTGCAGGTTTTTTTTTTAATTTTTTTTAAACCTAACATTTTAGTCAATAAAATCTGTAGGAAGATAACTAATTAAAAGTATACCATAAGATGGTCAAATTTGTTATTCACCTAATGACATATTGATTTTTTTTTTAAATCTATTTTTTTTAAACTTATGACAATGGTATACAAATATTTTGTAGCATGTGATGATTATATCCTATCTTACTATTAACATAAGAAAGATCTAATTTGACCTTGCTAAGTTGTCTATCAAGAGATATATATTAGTTGTTTAAAAATCCATTCCTTTGCATCCACATAAAAAAAAAAAAAAAAAAAAAAAAAAAAAAAAAAGAAGAAGTGAATATTGAAGTATAATCTTTTAAGTAATTTATATGCCAACTAATAGTCAACATAGTTGGGTGGGGTAGATGGGGCAATTTGTATAATGGACTAGGTCCACATAACATTATGGATCTTGGATCAAAACGACAAGGTACAAAATTCATACTCGTAAGATACATAATTTCATAACACAAGACACAAAAAATCACAATACAAGACACATACACATGTTATATATTTATTTATTTATCAAATCTGATTTAGGTACATAATTTGTGTTTATAAGCACAAAAGTTCACAACACAAGACACATAAATTTATAACAAAAGACACAATTACTAATTTGTTTCAAATACAAAATTCATACTCTTAAAGTACAAAATTTCATAACACAAAATACAAAAACTCACAACATAAAACACATACACATGCACCAGGATTCACAGTGCACTGTGAACCCTTTTATGGTATAAGGTTGGGGTATATTGAACTTTTTCTAAGTTAAATAGTATAATTAGATATATTTTTCATAGGATAAATGGAACATGCAAATATAAAAATGTAAAAGTATATTTGGAATTACTTTTTATACTAATTGTTTATGAATTCCATAGTTAAAAGTAATACACAATTATTAGGTGACGTTTGCTTCGTGGAATATATTAGGAATAGAATAACATTCTGTGAAATAAATTTATTCTGTTATTTATTTCTTTTATGAATTAAACAGTGGAATAGTATTTCTGTTCTATTAATTTTATTTTCTTGTTGGATCAAATACTCTTCTTGGAATTATATTATATTTTCTTTATTTTTATTTTTTGAACCAAACGCTTCATAAGTGTGTGTGTATATATATAATTATATATATTGTTTCTAATGATAATAAATTTTATCAATTAGACCCTGAAACATTTCCAAAAAAGACACATTTTTTTAATAATGCACCATGGAATTGTTTTAACAATGAAAATTGTCTTGAAACATTTCGGAACTACTTCAAGTGAACATTTTTTTTTTTTTTTTGAAAACACTTCAAGTGAACTTATTGTGTAAAAACATGCATAGAATATGAAAATACACATTTTAAAAAGTTCTCATGCAGTTTTCAAAAAAAAAAAAAAGTTTTCATGCATCATAAGTCAAAGATTATGATACAAAATTTTAATACTTTTGTATTAAATTGTCAAAATTAAAATTTAATTATCACAACATATAATATTTGAATTTTTGAGCTAATAATTCTTAACCTAATTATATAACCCGGCAAATCATACCATGGATCAGAATTCACCTTGTATTGTGGATAATGGTTCAAAATGACATTTAAATTGTGTGTTTGCAGTTAACATATTATGTATTTTTAGTTAATAAATTATGTGCCAGTAAATAAATTGAAGGCATAATTATTTGTTAACTACATTATGTGCCTGCAAATGGTACATAATTTGTTAACTACATACGCATAATATGTTACTTACACATAATATATTAACTATATATTATGTGTTTGTAGTTAACATATTATTTGCCTATAGTTAACATATTATGTGTTTTCAATTTATTTACAAATAACTACAAGCACATAACATGCTAACTGCAAACATAATTTTTAAACTAGGGTCCACAACGCAAGATAGACCCTAGTCCATAATATAACCTCATAATTAGGGGTGTCAAAGCGGGTGGAAGCCAGTCGACCAGTCCTAAACCGCTCCGCGGTAAAGCTGATTTCTGGGTTATGACCTAAAATTTTTGGCCTGCAAAAATATAATGCAGGCCTCACAGGCTAGCTTGTGGGCCCCACAAACCTGTATAATGCGGGTTAGAGTTGAATTTTTACTCGTAAACTTCGGAGACCAACCTGCAAAAGGCTCTCAAAAATTACAACCCACAATGAGATGAGTTGTCCCACATTGACACCCCTAATCATGATTTAGAAATTGATCCATGGGATGAAATATATGACCTTTTTAAAGCTCCTCAACTCTCTCTCTCTATCAATGCGTTTCCTAGCCCCTGTAATTTTCTCCACGCTCCCACCCCACCACCCTCACGCCCTTAGCCAATTATTATCACATCATCATCATCTTCAATTTCTTGCCTCCCAGAACATAGAATCGTCTTCTTCTTTTGCGCTGACAAGCACACAACTACTAGAAGCTTAACCAAACACAAAATAAAACAAAAACAAAAAGAAGAAAATTTGCAGCTAGCAAGCTAGCATTGCGTATTCAGGGCACATGGGGAGGCATTCTTGCTGCTACAAACAGAAGCTGAGGAAAGGGCTTTGGTCCCCTGAGGAAGATGAGAAGCTTATTAATCATATTGCCAAATCTGGCCATGGCTGTTGGAGCTCAGTCCCAAAATTGGCAGGTAATTATAAACTTCAATTCAATAATCCCATCCTATATATGTTTTGTTTTCTTTAATTTGTAAAGAATAATGATCTCTTATTGTTTTGTTTAGGACTTGAGAGGTGTGGGAAGAGCTGTCGGTTGAGGTGGATAAATTACCTGAGGCCAGATTTGAAAAGAGGGACATTTTCACAGGAAGAAGAGAATTTGATAATTGAACTCCATGCACTTTTAGGCAACAAGTTATTAAATTAATCACTCTTTTTCTTTTGATATATTACTACTCTTTCTGTCTCATTTTACCTATAGTCGTCGGTCATTTGTTCTCACACAAGAGTATGTTTCTCGAGGCAGGTGGTCTCAGATTGCAGCCAGATTACCCGGACGAACCGACAACGAAATCAAGAACCTGTGGAATTCTTCCATCAAGAAAAAGCTAAGGCAGAAAGGGATTGATCCCAACACTCACAAACCACTCCCCCAGGTTGAGAATGCAGAAAAACCCCAAGTCTTCAACAACCTCGTAGAATTCAACAACCCCAAGTCTTCTCAGATGATTTCTGGGTTCAATCCCAATCCCAATTCAGTTCTTGATCACCATTGCAGTAGCAGTGTTAAACTTCAAGGCAGCCCTGCTTTCTTTAACACCAGTGGCTTTCCATGGTTAGTCTCAGGCTCTGAAAAATCAGAAAAATTATCTGATCCAGAAGACATCAAATGGTCTGAATATCTCCTAGGAAACGCCATTCCAAACCAACCCGAACCGCAGTTCACAGTCACAGAAGAAGGTTCTTTCAGTACCACTGCATCAACTTGGCTTCAGAATCAGCACCCTTCTTTGCAGGCTGCAAATTTGTGTACTGGTAGTAAGCCTTTTCAGAGACTCTCTGCTGCTTCTAGCCAATTTTCCTAGCATAAATTTCACCGGTAACAGGTCAAGTCCAGCAATTGGTGGCTAAGGGATTGTTGGACGGAGAACGGTGAAGGGCCAAGCCCAGCACCCTGCCTCTCGAAAATTTAATGGCGGTTTAAGGAATAAAGTTGCGTGCCTTCACTGCGAACTATAGTTTTTGACGTAGTGGTGAAGTCTGAAGTCTGAGTCCCAGCAAGACGAGCAAAAACTGTACAGTTAAGATTGACAGGTGTCGAGCTATAGGCTTCCTATTCTTAATCTGTATATATGCCATGCCTTGCACAAAATTTCATTACCAGATATTCTTCTTCTTGTTATAATATTGGAAGTTGAAACCTTTCTTTTTCTGTTATTTCAATCAAATTTTAAGTCCTCTGTAATTTATTGGTTTCTCAGTCTATTTGACTAAATTTTTAAGGTGGCGATTTGACAAGTTAATTTTGAAACACTTGAGAATCAAAGTTTTACAGCTTATATATATATAGCTTCCTGTATGTTCAACTACACAAGAAATTAAAGAATGGTTTGAAGAAAGTGACCGGTCTTCTACAACAGGGACAAGTCTCACATACAGCTTTATTATGGCACTGGTGAGGCAATAGTATCCATCTCTTTCAATATTGGCCATTTTCAATTCAAGAATGTATAATTGATGGGTGAAAAGGACTTCAAGAACTTCTTCTGTATCATGAAAGATTCAAGGAACCATTTTTCTTCAATGGGTGTCTATCTTTGTCTCCTGGAGATGGAGATGGTTCAATATTTTTTTTTCCTCTTTTTTTTTTTTTTTTTTTTTTTTTTTTTAATCAAGAAAGTGGATAATTGATGTGGTTTTGTGCGACACCACAAAGGCATCCAAAACAAAGCAATTACACCGCCACGAATATCACGATCCGTCCTCATAATTTTGTTTGTTTGTTTTTTTGCTTCATGAATCATGTGAATCAATGGACATTATTATTGAACAAATCTATAGGAAAACTCTTTTAAAAACTTATACTATGTTTGATTCGTGGAATAGGCCTGAAATATAATCACATTCCGAAAATAAAACTATTTTATTGTTTGTTATGCATTTTTTTTCTTAAGAATATTGTTCACGAAGAATAGTTATTTCAGGAATCCTTGGTATTAGGTTATTCCCGAATTTTCAAGAATAGACTACATTTTTTATTTTCTACTTTACCCTTAATTCAACTTAAAATTTGTTTAAGGTTTTTTTTTTTTCTCTATCACAATTTTATATAATTATTTATTTATTTATTTGATTCTATGGTGAATGTAAATAGTGCTTATTTGTTACATGATTTTTTATTTATTAAATTGTGGTGTGTGTTTATATATATATATATATATATATATATATATATATATATATATATATATATATATATATATAGGCGAGTTCAGGTGCGGCAGTGTCTTACGGTGCGACGATTTCTTACGATGCGGCAACACTAATAGTTCAACAAATATGCACCATCAACGTTAGGAAAATACACCACACAAAACAGAGTAAACAGAGCCCCGCATCACCAAACACACACCATTAGGTGTGAGTAAAAACATCATACACTGTTCGAAAATACACCATTGGGTGTGGTGAGTTATATGGTGTATTTTTTTGAGTATGTTGTGTATTTTGTGGTGTCTTATTGCATTTCATTGTGGTGTGTTTTTATTACACTGTTGGTGCATATTGTTAACACTGTTGGTGTATTCTGGAATTCCGCCGCACGGGAAGACCCCGCCGCATTTGAACTTTATTTTATATATATATATATATATATATATATATATATATATATATATATATATATATATATATATATATATATATATATATATATATATATATATATATATATATATATATATATATATATATATAGTGAAAGGTTCCAGTGCGGTTGAATGCTTTTCGTGCGGTTGTGCGGTTGATTAATGTGTGTGAGTTTTATACTTAATGTACGTGAGTCTTGTGCATAATGTGCCTGAAATTTGTACTTAATGTGCGTGAGTGTGTAATGTTAATGTGCGTGAGTTTTGTACTTAAGGTGTGTGAGTCTTGTGCCTAAGGTACGTGAGTTTTGTGCTTAATGTATGTGAGTGTGCATTTAATGTGAATTGTTGTTGAAACTTTAAGTGCATGAGTTTTGTGCTTAAAGTGTGTGTGAGTCTTGTGCTTAAGGTGCGTGAGGTTTGTGCTTAATGTGCGTGAGGTATAAGAAAATAGTAACTTACTGAAAGAAGTACGTGGTGAAAGAAATAGCAACAGAGATATTCAGGGTATGTAGTGCTTGTGGAACCAAGCAACTCTATAATTGAATAAACAAATCTATATCCATTGTTAAACTGCAACTATCCACATATACCTTTGCACACTGCAAACAAATTAAAAGAATAGATACTAAGACATTGAAATGCATACTTTCCAGTGTATTAAAATGCAAGAAACATTATCAACTAAAAATGCTGAATTTCCAGCATATTGAAAACTTGTTAAAACTCACGCATATTAAGCACAAACCTCACGCACCTTAAACACAATACTCACACACACTAAGTATAAAATTCACGCACATTAATCACCCACACAACCGCACAGGAAGCTATACCCGCACCTGAACCCTTCCCTATATATATATATATATATATATATATATATATATATATGTGTGTGTGTGTGTGTGTGTGTGTGTGTGTGTGTGTGTGTGTGTGTGTGTTGGATCATATGAGAATAAGTTCGTAGAAGAAAACTAAGAACTAATTACAACTTTACATCTGGAAAATTTGAACGCACCAGATCAGATTAAAAAAAAAACGCGATGATAGTTTCGTAATTATCACGAACTTTACTATGCAAACGCGATGACACATTTAGTATTAACGTGTTTCACATTTACTGTTAAACATTTTGCATATTTAGTATTAAAAGTTTACACTTGCAAAATTGTGAAAGTACATTGCAATTAGGATTCTATTTTAGAGTTTTATGACTGAGTTTTTATTTTATTTGGTCCAGTGGTTCACTTTTTACTGTTTAAGGTCAAACATTTACAATTTATATTTAAAATTTAGCTTTTACGTTGATTTTATAGAATTTACCAGGTTTGTATATTTAGTTGTTAAAGATTACATATTAAGTTTTAAAGTTTGCACAATGGAGCTAATGATAATTACGAAACTGCCACCGCATTTTTTTTTTAATATGATATTGGTTCTTATTTCTCTCCGATAGAAGTGTTCTCATAGGATCCATAGCCTATATATATATATATATATATATATATATATATATATATATATATATATATATAATTAAGTTTCCATACGGTTGAGTGTCTCCTATGCGGTTGTGCGGTGATTAAGGTGCCTGAATTTTGTACTTAAGGTGCGTGAGTCTTGTGCTTAAGGTGCGTGGGTGTGTACTTAATGTGAGTAGTTGTTGAAACTTAAGGTGCATGAATTTTGTACTTAAGGTACGCGAGTTTTGTACTTAAGGTGCGTGAATCTTGTGTTTAAGGTGCCTGAGTTTTGTGCTTAAGGTGCGTGGGTGTGTACTTAATGTGAGTAGTTGTTGAAACTTAAGGTGCATGAGTTTTGTGCTTAAGGTGCGTGTGTTTGTGCTTAAGGTGCGTGATTTGTATTCTTAGGGGTCGTTTGGTTCATGGAATGTAAGATTACCTTAGGGAATGTTAGATTGCTAGGAATGTTAGATTACTTGGAATGTTAGATTCCTGTGTTTAGTTAAAATTGGGGTATGTAATATAATGATGTTTGGTTTATGGTTATCTTTTATACACACTATAATATCCTTAACATATTTTCATATATTTTAATAAATTTAAAAATTAAAATAAATAAATAAGATAACGGTATCATATATAATTACATGATTTTAAAATATTAACTAAAATCTTGAACTTGAGAAACAAAATTATTTTATAAGCTAACATAACATAATAAAAATAAAAAATATATATAATTACAAAAATAATTTATATATATATATATATATATATATATATATATATATATATATATAAATATATAATAATAATAAACTAACATAACCAAGGTTATCTTACATTACCTAAGATTTTGAAGGGAATACATTCCCTTCAAAATCATATGTGGAGGGAATGTGACATTCCTTGGGAATGTTAGATTCCCTATATATATATATATATATATATATATATATATATATATATATATATATATATATATATATATATATATATATATATTCTCAAAAAATCTTATGTAAGAATAATAATAATAATAATAATAATAATAATAATAATATCATTATTATTATTATTATTATTATTATTATTATTATGACCTTAAGTCTTAGAGAAAGAGACACAAAAGATATATTGAATAAGATCAATCATCAATTTCTCATCATTCTGCGACTCTCATTGAAAATCTTATCTAGTTGAAAAAGAAACTATTCAAAATTCAAATATCTATTCTTAGTCTCTTAGTTGGAGGGAATATTATTAAAATTGTATCATTTTTCTCTACAAATGGTAAATAGAGGAAAGTAGCCAAAGAGTTATGAAATCTTAAGATTAATTAGTATTAACTTTGTGATCAAAGCACTAAATCGTGTTCGTTGTTTCTTGTACTGGAATGGTGGATATAGTGAATTCTTCAGAAAAGATAGGAACATAGTAAAGTAGAAGAATGAGTAAATACACAAAATGGTCTCTCGACTATAGCTAAATTCACAAATTGATCATCAACTTTTAATTTCAACCAATTAAGTCCTTTAACTTTCTAATTTTAAGACAATTTCGTCCTCTGTTAGGGTGATCGTGAAACCCAAGGATAGAATTGTAATTTCACATGGTTCTTCCATTCTCCCTTCACCTTGCTTCCGTCGCTTCCCTCAATCGCTTCTCCTTCACCTCCAAGCTATTCTTCTAGGAACACCATTGTTAAATCCGCCATCCATTTCGGTATATACTATTGGAAGCTCTCTTTTTGTGCCTCTTCTTCCTCCGAAAAATCTTCACACCGTGAACCCTCCATGCAATCTCTAGATGGTTAAGCCGATTGCTTCTTCTTCGTTTCGTGAGTGGTTGGAATGTTCGGAATTCTGATCGTTAGTAGACTCTGCGGGCAGCTCGTGGCGGCCGGAGCCCCAACCCTTCTCCAGCATCGTAGCCAGATGAGCCACTGAGAAGGCCAAACCCAGGTCCAGAACCGAAATCGAGGAACCACCGCCAAACCCTCCGAAGCTAGATCCGAACCCACCCCCGGTTCCGGGTTAAAAACCGAGTTCTGGGGTGAAACCCCTCACCGCCCAAACCGGCACTAAGAAAACCCGGCCCTCCGCCGAACCCATATCCTCCTCCAACACCGAAGTAGGGAGGGAACCCATATTTGCAGTGGAAGAAAGTTTTCTAATCATCATCAACACCTTTCTTCTCCAATCCTTCACTACGTGGACTAGCATTTGCAGCACAAACAAGGGCTCCGGCAAGGATTAACAGGAGAACTTTAGCTGCCATTTGCAGTGACGACTTCTTGAAATTGAAATGATTTGGGATGAGAATATTGCATCATTGGCTATTTGCAGTGATGACTTCTCATTGAATTGATCAATTTAGGAAGAAGCTAGTGTTGCGCTGAAGAAAATGAAGAACAAAACGACCAGGTGAAGGGAGAACGCAGGGAGCAGGTGAAATTACAACTCTATTCTTGGATTTCGCGAACACTAACATAAGACGAAATTGGGTCAAAATTAGAAAGTTAAGGACTTAATTGATTGAAATCAATAGTGGAGGATCAATTTGTGAATTTAGTTATAGTTGAAAGACCATTTTGAGTATTTACTCTAGAAGAATTACACAAACTTTTGAACCACTATTAAATTTCTTTTCTTCTTTCATTTTGAGATTTTATTCTTGTATTTTTAAATTCATAAAATCCTATTAATTTTCAATCACATTATATTTTCCAAAAGTATTTTCTGCTGCATATAAGCTACATCTTTGATTCAAGATTGAATCAGTGCTTTTAATATTTTATATAAATAAGTATATTCAACTTCCTCTCCCCTCTCCTCTAAACTTTTACCTTATCAAAATATCATGGACTATTCTGACATACCATATAGAAATCCAATATTAGATCGGGAATATCTGAGTCTGTAAGGTGAGTGAGGAAACTCAATTGTTATGCGATGGACCCGGGTCTACCTTGCAAGGTGGATTCAGGTCCAAAACGACACAGTTTGCGCATGTGAAAATCAATGATTTTTTTTTTTTTAAATTATTAAAAATAACTTAACAAGTGAATATTCAGTCCTATGAATGTAAATATAGAGTTCTTTAATTGTGAATATAGAGTTATAAATTGTGAATATAGAGTTCTGTAATTGCGAATACAGAGTTAAAAAATTGTAAATATAGAGTTCTGCAATTGTGAATATCAAGTTATGTAATTTTGTATATTGAGATCTAAAATTGTGAATATAATATTTATCAGTTCTAAAATTTTGAATATAGAGTTCAAAAAATGTGAATATAGAGTTCTGCAATTGTGAATATTGAGTTCTGTAATTAAGTATATTGAGATTTAAAATTGTGAATATTCAGTTCTAAAATTGTGAATATAGATGAACGAATTCTAAAGACAAACGGCAAGTTAACGGCAAGGAAGGAATTAATATATATATATATTTTTTAATTCGGAAGGCGTCATTTTGAAGCAAAACGATGTCGTTTTGGACCCGAGTCCACCTTGTAAGGTGGACTTGAGTCTACAACATAATTTGCAGAAGAAACTAATCTGGATTGTCCAAGCATTGGTGAAACCGTGTTCATCAGATCAGGGCCTGGGTATACTACTTGAAGAATAATTTGTTTTTTCAATTTTTATGTATGTAGCAGTACTGTCAAAGTGGGCTGAAATTCGCGAACAAACTTGCATCCGCCTCGCGGTAGGGCGACTTAGGGTAATGAAAAAATAGGATCACGAAAATACGGACCTAATGAGGAGGGTCGGAGTCCATAAAAAAAAAATAAATAAAAAAACATATGTTACACAGCAAGGCAGTACGCTGCCTTGCTGTGTAACATTATACATATACATATATATATATATATATATATATATGTATATATATATATATAATATTTTTAAAAATGTTATTTTTTAAGTTTTTAAATACGAAAAAAATTAATATTATTTGTAGACTTTATGTTGTTTTTTTAAACTTTGAATTATTAATAATTTTTTTTAGGTTACAAAGTTGGATTGCAAATTCGTAAAGTTAGTATTTGTAGATTTTTTTTTTTGAATTTTGAATTCCAAAAAAAAAAAAAGCCCACGGACCGACTCACGAGGCCTGCCAATCCGTGCGGGGCGGGTTAGGGTTGCATGAACCCTGGTTCGTGGGCCTGGTGGACCGTCCCATAAGAAATTAGGCCCGCGGTGGGGCGTTATGCTGTGCAATCGTGTGCACCATGCAAGGTGCACACGAAATTGGATTCATAATTTCTATACTGTAGATTCATAATTTCTAAACTGTAGATTCATAATTTCTATACTATGAATTCATAATTTCTAAACTGTATAGTTATCAAATTATGAACATATAGTTCTGTGATTTGTGAATACAAAGTTCAACAATTGGGAATATGAACATTTAAAATTATGAACATAGAGTTTTGTAATTGTGAATATAGAGTTCAATAATTATGAATCTATAATATAGAAATTATGAATCTATAGTATAAAAATTATGAATCCAATTCTATGTGTATGTATGGTGTACACGGTTGCACATCATAATTTGCCGCCCGCGGTGGGACGGGCCTAATGGTGCGGCAAGAGTGGGGTTTATCCAAAGAAAAAAAAATGTAACGTAACTAAAATAACATAATGAAAGTTCCAAAATAGAAAGGTACATATATTCATCCATTGATCGAATTCACCGTTTTTGTAAGAAATTAGTATCATTAGAAAACATTCTTCAATATTTTACATGTAACGACCTTATACATACAACTTATGAAACAAACATCTGTTTCGTATTTTATACTAGTAGACATTGCATGCATCTAAGTACACATAATCAAATTAAACCTTCCCTCAAAAAATTTCAGATCAAACACACAAACCCCAGAAGAACTCAACAAAAAGCAAAACAAAAAAAAAATGTTAATATATATATATATTACTAGGCCCACGAAATAGCATGGGCTTTTATTGGCACAACGAATTGAAGCTGGTTGGGCTTTCTTGAACTTTTCCCATTACTGGGGAGTAGATAGCGATTTAACCGTAGTTTGAGATGGATTATCATTATCTCCAGAGGCCTTGAGGAATGGCACCCTACTTAGAGAGAGTGATTTGGGCAAAGTATCTGGATCTGATGATGGTTTGGGTTTGGGGTTTGGGTTGGGGTTTGGGTTGTTTTGGGGTTTGTACTTGTACCACAATGCCCAATAAAGATAGTTTGCAAAGTTGAAACAGCTAAGAATGGCCAAGAACCAGTAGAAAAGTGCCAAATTGTTCTTGTCCAAATCTTGGCCCTCTAGCCACCCTTTCTTGCTAGGTGCCAAGGCTTTGGTAATGGCATTGATAATCCCCACAAAAACACTGCTCAAAAAGTAGCCAAAAGAGAGTGAGATCCAAGTGAAAGAAGTGGACAATGACCTCATCCCAGCAGGGGCCTCCTTGTAGTAAAACTCAAGCAACCCCACAAGTGTGAACATATCAGCCACCCCAAAAATCCCATACTGAAATGCAAGCCACATCACATGGATGGGCCTCAATGGGTTCCTAAGGGAATGGTGCTTCCTCTTGACCTCCACCATGGCGGCCGCCGCCATGGACACGGCCGAGAGGACTAGCCCGACCCCGACACGTTGCAGCTGTGTGATGCCCGAGGGGCGGCCGGTGAGTTTGGCCATGAACGGGACGAAAACGCGGTCGTAGAGGGGGATTAGGATGAGCATGAAGATCAAAGGGATTACTGGAACTGATGAGGAGGGGACCTCAAAGGAGCCAAGCAAACGGTTCATTCTGTAGCCTTGTTGGACTGAAAAGGTTTGGAGTTGGGCTAGGCAAGTGTTCATTATTATGGTGCTGCCTATAATTGGCAACATTCTTGTTAGGACTTTCACTTCTTCAACTTGGGTCACACTGCAAACTGTCCATGGGGTTGGTTCACTGTTTTCTGGAGGAATTGCAGCCTTGTCTAAGAACCTGCAGTCTCAAAAAGATGATGATCCATTTTACATTAAAATATATATATCAAATTTGGAAAATGATGCATTAA
The DNA here is from genome assembly GCF_001879475.1 of Ipomoea nil. Taxonomy (NCBI): domain Eukaryota; kingdom Viridiplantae; phylum Streptophyta; class Magnoliopsida; order Solanales; family Convolvulaceae; genus Ipomoea; species Ipomoea nil. Next base: position 4,945,738 of record NW_017617070.1, read on the forward strand.
ATTAAATACTATTCTGCAAGGTGGATCATAATCTATACATACATTTAGTTGTGTGGATCATGCATATGATACATTATTTTTATGCATATAGTACATTAAATAATATATATGTTATAAGTGCAGTGCAAAAGTGCTTATTAGTTGGACGATGGTCCATACAGCTGTGTGAACCATGCATATGGTACATTATTTTTATGCATAGCAGCATAGGACACGTTATTTTTATACGTAATGTTCATTATTTGAATGTTTGCAAAATAATATGAAAACAAGTTAATGGTTTAGTATTTATATACATAAGGTTCATTATGTGTGCGCATAGGGTTCATTATTTGAACATGTACAAACTGATTGAATATTGAATATTTAAGCATGTATATTCTAGGCTCATTTATGATATACATGAGGTTCATTATTTGTAGAGCTTAGTTGGACTTATTCGTCGCACCTTACCCTTTACTTAAAAATTTGATATTCAGTAAATCTAAGTTCACTATTTATATGCATAAGATTCATTATTTGTATGCATAAAGTTTATTATTTTTTATAAATGTGTTTTGATACATGGTCTGCACAGCATAGATAATGGTCCATAGTAAAATTATTTATCGCAGTGCAGTGCTGTACATGTACAACTATACATGAGTCTCAAACTTTTAGCAAATGGACCCCCAAACTTCATGCAAATTAAAGACTTGAGAATTATAAAAGTTTCAAATAAAGCCAATAAGTATGGAATAAGAATGTGCATACAAGAAATGCAATCATCACCTGAATTGGTCAGTGTGAGCAACTTTTGTGTCTGTAGAGACTGTTCCTTTATCGTTCACTTCATACAATTCAGTGCTTGGATTTTCTGGTAATTTCAACTTTCGATTTTTTATGGACACAACAATAACCTGCCAAAAAAAAAAAAAAAAAAAAAAGCCTAAGCCTAAAATCCATCAATAATTTCTAACCTTATGCATACACAATTATTTAAGTCTAGATAACTTTACAATTTGAAAATTAAATGAACTTTTTTAATTTTTTTTTTCTTTTGAGTGATGAAGGAAACCTAAAGTCAGTAAACTCGTCTTGTAATTCTAACCAGCAAAATACCACAAGGAAGGTTGTCCAGGAAGGATAGGGTGCTCCAACTAGGAATCAAATTTGTAACTTTGTGGTTAGAGATTTAATCTCCGTGTGACCATCTTTAACATCTAAGTTATGCATAGAGTGCGATTGTAATCTTTGAAGGACCAAATCAACCACTTTATTAAGTGACAAATTGATGGTAGAATTGAAATAGTCTTCGATATTGATAGACTAAAATCGTCAATTCGTGCATAACTTAGGGGGTTAACCCACACATATAACTCGATCAGGGACTAAGTTTGTACTACTGGACCAAAAAATGTAATTTTATCTATAATTAATTTGTAAATAGATGGAGAAATTTTTAAAAAAAGAAAAAAAAAAACCTGAATTATTCTTAAGATGGGGGTGTCGCCGGGCGATTGAAGGCGATAGAAAGGGCGGCCGGCGGCGAGGAAGACGAAGCCAAAGATGGTTCCGATTGTAGAGATGAGAAAACCCAACCACCAACCTTTATTAGTGCTGACCCAAACAACAAGGGTGACTCCAAAAGCTGCCCCAGTTGTGCTGGTTAGCAACATGTAGTTGAAGTAGCTCCCAAGGGCTTTGGATTCCCTGGGATCCTTTTGATCAAACTGGTCAGCACCCAGAGCTGGTAGGGCACCCCTAACCCCACCGGTCCCCAGTGCCAGCACACAAAGTGATACATAAAATAGTAGGGCTATGCCCCCCTCTACACAGCTTGACTTCCCACATGCCTCCGCTTGCAAACTCTTGAACCTTGCTTGAATTGTCATCAATATCAATCCCTACACATACATACATGCATAATTATGTATAGTATATGTATGTATTAGTCAAAGAGCGAGATCGAGATCACACATATGTATTGTTGGGCAGAGACAGATAAAGGGTCAAGCCCAGCAATTGGTGGTTAAGATATTGTTGGGTAAGGACAGGTGAAGGGTCAAGTCTAACAATTAGTGATTAGGGAATTATTGAGCAGATGTCGGTGAAGGGTCAAGTCCAGCAATTGGTGGTTAAGAGATTGTTGGGCAGATGTCAGTGAAGGGTCATCAAGTCCAACAATTGGTGGTTAGGCGATTGTTGGCAGATGCCGGTGAAGGACCAAGTCCAACAATAGGTGGTTAAGGGATTGTTGGGCAGAGACGGGTGAAGGGGCAAGTCCAGCACTCCGCCTTTGGAAGATGTGGCGGTATATATAAGAAAATAAAATTATGCTTTCGCTGTGAACTATAGTTTTTGGCGTAATGGTAAGCGTTTGATTTAACAAGTGGTACAGTATCAGAACCAGTCTAACAAGTGGTACAATATCAGAACCAGACAATTAAGGCTAGTAGGTGGAGAATTGTAGTCTAACAAGTGGTACAATATCAGAACCAGACAATTAAGGCTAGCAGGTGGAGAATTGTTAGGCGGATGCTGGTGAAGCTAAGGTCTAGCTTTAGCCTAACATATATGATTGCAATATAAGTATTGATTAATTAGTATATATACCCACCAGTATCTCAAGCATTCCAAAAATGAGACATGTGTGGAATCTGGTGAGCAAAGTGTCAGAAATGAGGCCACCAACAATAGAGAGCAAGAAACTTGAGCCCATGAAGTTTGTGAGTGTGTTGGCTGAGCCAGAGATGTCAAAATGCATCTTCAGCATGAAGTACAGCACCATGCTAACCATGTTTGCTACAAACCCCATGTTGTCCATTGCCCCCAAAGCTGCATATATATACATATACAAATCAATGAATACAATAACAACATCCATCTAAAAACAGAAACACTTTTTTACTTTCACATATTTTACCCCTTTAATTACCATCTTCAATTCCATACTTTATTCTACAAACCAAAACAGGAGTTTTGGATCATTTTGACCCATATAGAAATCCTAAGAATCTACACCCCAAAAGAATATTTTTTCAAACCTCAGCTCTGAGACAGAGCAGAGGTTCATTGATAATATACATTAAGTTTTAAGGATTATTTGACTTACCATATATGAAACAAGAAGCTCTAAAACCACCTTTCCCTTTTACTTTCCATCCACTGATGGAATTATAGTCTGGCTTAGTATTTTCCTCCTGTTCACAACACAAACCATATAATATAATGGAATCAAATCGAAATGATAAAATTAATTTTTGTTCATTTCAACTACTCACCATGGCAGCAGCTAAAGGGTGGCAGTTAGATCAAGAGAGAAACTAACTGCCACTATATATATATGCTTTCTGGATCTGTGTATGAAGTCTGATGGGTAGCTAGGGAAATGGCAGAACTGAAGAAATTTGGGTGGAATGAAGTGGAAAATGGAAGGACAAGAATTTAATGAAGAGATGAGAATAATGAGTATAATTGTGTGTAGTGATGGAATGACTTGGGTTGTTGGTTTAATGAAGCTAATAAGCTGCAGCCTCTCTCCCTCTTTATTCTCAGTGGTTGGGCACCAATTTGGTGTTCATGATGGTGATATGGCTGGCAGCTAAGTTGGATGGGTTTTTTCTTCACTTTCACAAAGCTAGTTGGAAAGAGGCTCAAGAAATATGGGCTGTGGGCACATACACAATTAAATGCAATACACAATTATTATGATTATGTGTTAGCTAGTCATCTTATATTGATACATTACCATAACTAAGGATTATTCTTCTCCCAAAAGGTTGAATTCTCAATTTCGACCTGACAGAGTATTTGGAAGGATGTAAATCACGATAACTTAGTGGCTCAGTAGATAGGGTCGAATGCTAGTGCACACAACGGATCTGTCCACTTTAGTCATATAATCCCTATACTGTCGCTACCGAATTACAAACATTGGTCTCTTTTTTTAAATATTGTCTACTGAACCAGTAAGTTAAGCTCTCTGAGCACATTATTATTGAATGTTATGGTAAAAGCATAGTATATGTCAGTTTGACTTGACATTTCGTGTGTCATTTAAATTACCTCCAACATTCTCACAATTATTTGGATGTTAACAAGTAGCTGTGCATTGACAACTTTATGCATTAATTACTAAAAAAAATTGCATATGAAATTCATGTATAAGATATGTAAGAATGACTATATCCTAAAGAAAATATTATTTATACATAAAGTTTCACATACATACATGCATATATACATACACATGCAGAATGCTAATTCTCCATTTTTTGATTGTTGAAATATTTTAGAAAAAATGGCATTTTAATTTTTAAGTAATTATTTTCTGGTACAAATATATGTAGGGTTCACTTTCGATTTGAGTTTGGTTAAAGTCCATTCGTGTTCTTTAAAATGAGATGGAGAAATTGATATATTATATTATTAAAACGGATAATGAGTAAATAAAAATTTGATTCTCAAACTAAACTCATTTAAATATTAAAATATAGAGGAGTGGATCGGAATAGGGTTTGTTAAGCACCTTTCGCTGCAATATTAAGCATAAGCACCACTCAGTGCTAAGGAAAGCACCTTACGGTCTTTGATCGAAAGGTAAGCACTGTTCGGTGCTTAATCTTGCGGTAAGCACCGTTCGATTTTTTACGAAAGGTACGGAGTTCTCAATCATGATGTTTTTGGTGTATTTTTTTCGGGTTTTAATTTTTGATGTATTGTTTTGAAACTCGTTAATTTTGATTCGTATGAATTAATTTTAAATTAATTTCAACTTTATATTTAAGAATTAATGATTGTAACCGTTGTGTTAAATTTCATATTAAATTGTTGGTTATAGATGATACAAATTTGAATTAATTTAGATGTTAATGTCATTATCTATTGCTATTTATTTTTTCGCCTCTTATAAATACTTCGTGTTGGACAGACGGCTGATTTTAGAATTTCGAAATTCTTTGATTTTCCCTTCTCTCCTTCAAAAATTATTTTTCCTTGAAAAAATTATGCCAACACTTCTAAAAAAGTCAAAGTACTCTCATTGTGTTCTAGTTCGTCCAGAGTAATATAACTTGTATACTCAAATATATTACTGTAATCCTAAGAGATTGATGCTATAACACTCCTAGTACTCACATGATGTAGCGAACTGGTTTTAAAGAAAGTGTGTATTGCACACGACTTGGACTTTCTTTATTTTGTTCTTTTTTTTGTTGGATTTATATTCTCAAAATTCAAACACTTGATTTTTATTTGGAATAAGGGTCAAATAGGCCATCGAACTGCACACAATAAAACAATTAGGCCACTGAACTTAAAAAACCAACAATTGGGTCCCTAAACTAATCAATTTCAAACAATTCTTCCAATTTGAAGGTTTCCAACAGGTCAACAGGTCATCCTTCCAAATTAATTATTTTTTAAAATTTAAATTTTAAAAATTAATTATTTAAATTAAAAAAAAAAAAAAAAAAAAAAAAAAAAAAACTGGTTCCACCGTCTCCGGCTGGATTCCAGTTTTTTTTTTTTTTTTTTTTTTTTTTTTTTTTTTAAATTTAATTTATAAATAATTAATTTTTAAAATTTATTTTTTAAAAAATAATTAATTTGGGAGATGACCTGTTGACCTGTTGGAAACCTTCAAATTGGAAGAATTGTTTGAAATTGATTAATTTAGGGACCTAATTGTTGGTTTTTTAAGTTCAATGGCCTAATTGTTTTATCGTGTGCAGTTCGATGGCCTATTTGACCCTTATTCCTTTTTATTTTTATCTTATATATAAATTTGGTATATCGACTTATTCATCACTACGTTGATATCTATTAATTACTCATGAAATAACTAATTTTATTATAAACTAATTAATCAAATAATAAAACTATACAGACATATAAAATATCATGTACTGTGACTTTGTTGAATTTATATGATTAATGCATATCGATGTTTGGTAATTCATAAATACACAATAAAAAGAATTGTCATATTTATCATAAATCACGTATGTTGTGGTGAAAACTTTTGTACAGAAATAGCATCTTCCATTTTATTACATTTTCAAGCCAATGCAAGGTTCCTAGGATAATCCAAGTTCGATTTCCACAAGTGACAATTCCTCTTAGGTCAGTTTCCATGTCTTTCAGAGTGAATGGGGATTAATCGAGTGGACTGGGACGATAAAACGGACGGAGAAAGACATGAAACACCTCGTAGTTATACCAAAAAAAAAAAAAGCAACTGGGATTGCTATTATCTACTATCTTGACACAGATGCCCACAATTAATTGGCTTCATTTTGACACAAATTTGAAATACAAATTATTTTTTTCAAAATAGAAAATGGATACTAAGAAATTACATGTTAAATATTAGTAGTATAAGAAATCAAAATTCAAATTGTTTTTTTCTTTTTAAATACTTTATATATCAGTTAAAATTCTTTTTTTATTTATTTATTTATTCTCTCAAAGAGTGAAATAATATATGGAGTTATCATCATCGTTGAAACACAAAAGGTAGTGTCTATAATTTTTTTTTTTTGATTATTATTGCAATAAATATGAACACAACGAGACCAATGATGGAATTCATGGGAAATCAGTGCTTACATACACAAGTTAGTATTGCTCAATAATCTCAACTGGGATCAAAAAAAAAAAATTCGAACCATTTTCGTTGCTGAATATGAAGAGTTTGCTTGATTTAAAGCTAGTGCCAAGGCTTCCGGTGTCATTCCTGTAGCCTACACTAGAGGATCTCATATTGTCATTGTATCCCAATCTAGCCTTAGCGGACCATGGATTATCGATTCAAGCGCCTTTGAATATATCTCAGCCAGTGTAGTTCTACTACATCAAAGATCTTTTAAGTGTAGATTCTTTCCTTCAAGATATGTTAGTGGTACTTTGAATCGTGAAGTCTAAATCCTGTTTTGACCTTTACAAATTAACCTAGTAAACTTGAATTACAATAGAATTTTGAGGTTCTAAAATTTTTAAAACCTATACATTATTATCATCATCAAATCCAAAAAAAAAACATTATTTCTAACGAGAGACCAGCAGAGGTTGATGTAGGTATGTTGACTGACCAGCAAACCCTTTGAAGGTCAGAGTAGTGTGATAGTTAACTAGTAGGCCCGTTACGTTTCATTCAGGTTTGTTGCACTAGTTTGCTAATTAAGCAGTAGAGGCTTTCAAGCATGCATGTTATACTAGTTTTATTAATTAATATAATAAATTCTTGATAATTTTTACAAATATTTAATATGTGAATAATTTAAATATTAAATTTAAATTATATATGGGATATTGGTAATGAAATTTTTTGAAACTTTCCATAATCACCCATTATCTGAATGTTTGAGGGTGAAGTTAATTTCACTGTTATTGATATGCAACCAAACAACAGAATACAATTTATATTCTATTCCTTACCTATTCCATTCCCTGTGGAATAGCATTTCTATTCCCTCCAAATTCATTCCGTGAACCAAACGTGCTGTAAGTTCAAGAAAAATTCACAAGCATATTCCTAATTATTTATCCCTTTCATTGAACTATTCTCGTTGCAATTGAGTAATTTTTCAACTTCTTATATCTCACACGCTTTATATGAGAAACAAGTTACTTATATAGAGTGATTAAAAACTTGTAACAAAGTTTATCGAATACACTCCTGAAGTTCCGGATTCTCGTATTCCCTATGCTTTTCTCCATGCCTAAATATCTATTTTCCCCAGAAACTACTATGTACTTTCATTTGGTTTGAGAGGGGAAAGAGACGACAATGTTGTGCCCAGTTGTTTGAATAAGGGTTGAAGAAATTAAAGTGGCTCTAGGCATCTATTTTTAGATTTACGATAGACGCATAAAGCATTAGTATTTTTTTAAAAAAATTCTATAACATTAGGCGTTTGTTGTATAATATATTATTTTTCTTTTAAATTGCTTGAACACTTTTGGTGCCTACTTTAACAAAAGATACCTAAAGTCTCTAAATTTTTAAAAGAATAAAAGTCAAATAGGCCACTCGGCAAATTATATTATGCACCGCGGTGCATAATCGATTATGCACCGCGCGTCTTTTTTTTAAATGAAAATTAACAGTGTTTATTTCCGCCGTTTCGCACCCTTTTGCAAAAAGTAACTCTGTTATTCAGTGTCATTTTGTATACATTGCAGTTTCAGTTGAACACAACTACAGTTTCATTTCGATATAACTATAGTTTCATTCGATATTTATAGACTCAAATATGTGAAAATGTTATTTAATTTTATTTTATATACACTATAGTTTCATTAAAACACAACTACATGATCATTTTGATATAATTACAGCTTCATTGTACAATATACACTCAAATATGTGAAATGTTATTCAGTTTCAGTTTATATACACTGCAGTTTCATTTCACTATAACTACAGTATCATTTTGATATAACTGCAGTGTCGGTTTGGATATACTATAGTGTCAGTTGGTTTTTAATACACCAAACAAACGGACTCCGTTAACTCTAACGGCGGGCCGTTTCTTTACTTAAAGAAACGGCGTCGTTTTTGACCGCGGTGCACATGCACCGCGGTCTATAATATAACGATTGGGCCACTCAACTGCACACCAAACACTACTGGAAATTATAGAATTTCCGACCACCTGAACTTGATCTTAAATTAAGTTGAAACCAAAAAGTGGTCGAAAATAGCAACAAAGGTTTTTCCGGATACCAAAAGTGGCCGGAACAAGGCTTTCAACTTGATTTAAGATCATTTTTAGGTGGTCAGAAATTTCATAATTTCCAGTAGTGAAACTGCAATTAGGTCATCGAACTAAAAAAAAAAAAAAAATGCAATGGGTCCCTAAACAACACAAAATCATGCAATTAGATTCAAAATGACATGTTTACCTGAAATTATGATGACGTGACGGTTACTGATTTTAAAAATAATTTTAAATAAAATAATTAATTAAAATTTAAAAACATAGAATTGCCGTCTCAAGCTTCGTCTCCATGGTTGGTAAACATAATTTTTTAAATTTCACTATAATTTCAGGTAAACATGTCATTTTGGGTCTAATTGCATGAGTTTGTGTTGTTCAGCGATCAAATTATATTTTTTTTTTTAGTTAGATGACTTAATTGCGGTTTGGTAGTGTGTAATTGGGTGGCCTATTTGGTGCTTATTATTATTATTTTTTAAAATAATAACTGCTTTAGAAATCTATTATGACTTACAATGTATGCCTAGCCTGAAGCCCTATTTATCCACTCAAAATTACCACTATATCATTGCGTAGCTTTAATCGTTTTTTTTTTTTTGTTTTTTTTTGTTTTTTTTTTTTGGCAGCAGACACATATAGTTAAAGAAAGTTTTATTGCAAATTAAATCATGTATTTGTGACCTATGACGCACAAAACAATCAAAAGGGTAGTGCTTTACTATTTCAAAAAAGTTCCGCCTTGAAAACTTTTTTAGAAAACATTTTTGTACCATTTCCTAATTAGTTAAAAGTTTTTTAAAAAGTTTTGGGTCATTTTCTAATGAATCAAAATTTCATAAATGCATTTCTAATCCAAAGATTTTAAATGAAACCCATGGGTCAAAATTGCAATATCCAAAAAATGAAATTAAAACCTAAAAGATTAGCAATTCGATCTTCCCATTTTGGATATTGTGTTTTTATTTTAAATTGACCTTGTAGTAGTTAGTATTTATATGTATAAGTAATTTGGTTTGGTACTTTTATTATTATTGTAAAATTGATATTTACAAATTTTGTAGATAATTAATATTTATACATTAACAAACTATACCCATTTTTTTTAACAAAATATATTTATACATTTTCATCATGTTTCATTTCATTTTTTTTCTTTGAAATTCCTATTTCCCCGTTTTTCATTAACATGTAACTATCTTTGAACTTGTCTTATTTCTCAATATGTGGTTCTAGTTTTGCTCCCCAATTATATATAGTGGTGTTCTCACATTTAATTTTTAACTTTTAATCGAATTACATAGAGTCTCATAATTTTGTTAGCATTACCAGATTTAGTCATCTATCAAATTATTATTTATTATATCATTTATGACCATTTTTTTCAATAGGAAGCAACAAATTAAATATTATAAAATTACAAAATTATCTCAAAAAGCTAAGTAATATTAATTTAATGAAAATTGTAATAGATGTGACAATGTTATCTTAAATTAAGAGGACTTAATGTAATAAAAATATCATAATAACTGTGAGTGTAAAAGTGAAATTTTCACTTTGTTGTATCAATAGTGACCATAATTCTTTGTTTCTTTTCGCGTTAGCAAGAGTGATGTAGATCTAGTAGCAAAGTGGAGCAGATTGAGGGGTTTATCTCATGCAAGAGGTCATAGTCTGAAGTAGATTTGAAAAGGTTTTGGGTATTAATGAGAAGATTTGAATTAAATGGTAGTGGTTGGTATATTAGACCCGACCCAAGGGCATTATGCGAACTCGACTCTAGATGAGGATACCACAAACATCGGCCTCGAGGTTCGCCAAGGAGAGCCGTCCCAAATTGAGGAGGTTGGATTGGCAAGGGAAGTTCATCGCGTAAAATGTGTCGACTTGAGTTTGGGAAATTCGGTTAGCGAGGAGGCTTGTGGTTGGCCGAGGGTGTTAACCGCTCGCGCCATATAGAAAGGCGTCTGGATCGCTCAGGGTGTTGCTCAAACATAAGTTGTATAAAAGGTCGTTCATTTATCTTGTTTAAATATATCTTGTGTTATTAGAATATAAGACCTTGTAATTTTTTACCAATCAATTTCAAATTTTACTCTTTTTCCTTTGCAACCATTTTATTTTATTTTATTTTATTTTAGTTTAATTGAGTTAATTCATTTCAAAAAATTGGGTTAATTGATTTGAGCCAACCTAAGTTAATTTATTCCATTAAAGGTGTTTTCTTTAAAAGCTCTACATACAAGCTTGAGGTTGCTCCTCACTTCTAGCCAACTTTAATCCCACAAAATCGTAACCAAAATAATGGTGAGGTCAAACTCTTGTAACTCTTGTGATTATCATAACATTAGCGTTACCCTAAGTGGTAACAACCTAAATGCAAAAATGATTCAACAAACCTTACCATTGGGGTCGGGGAGAGACTTGAAAGGCTGTACCACTTGAACAACAATTGAACAAATCTTAATTACCTTGGTCTCCCTGTTACCGATTGCAATTGAGTTGACCCCAAACACCAAATTCGGGATGGGAACCACTCAATGAGTTGTGATTTTACTGAATAAATTGATAGTGGGGATATAGGTCTTAGTGCCTCTCGTCCAAGCCAACCCTATATAGCGGGGGTATCGAGTGGATTTGCACTTATACAACCAATTGTGACCCCTTTCTCTTTGGGGTCAAGTGTGACATCGGTGAATTGACCTCGTTAGACAGAGGGTACTCAAGTTGAGGTTGAGATCAACTTGCCCGACCAAGATGTCGGGTTGAGGTGGTAGGATATTATTTGTTCAGGATTCAGCCAGTTTTTGTCAGATTTCGATTTTGTTTGGATTGAAATAAAAATTAAAAACTTCATACAAACTTACAGTTTAGTGAACAAAACATTATAAATTATAGACTACAAATTACATGTTACAACTTAAAACTTTATACAAAAGCTAAAATACAAATTTAGAAATATATAAAATTACATTTTCCAAAATTATATTGTGCATTGTCCAACTCTTACACTCAAAGTTTCCAACACATTTACAAACTACTCCATGTTCCTCCTCATCAGTTGAGGTGGTAGGATATCCAGATGCACAGTTTCCATCTATAATCATGGGCATCAGTAAGTTAAAGACCACAATATCACATCACATAAATATTAATAGTCATTCATCCAAAAGGCTGAACCCCAACCCTAAGGGCCCCACACCCCGACCCGACAGAACATTTGGGAGCATGTAATATTAATAGTCATACAATCATATTTAGGGGACATACAAATACAGATATCTACATACAAGAAAATTAGGGACAATAACTTCCACCATAATTTCCATACTTAGCATTCATCATCAATTGCCCAAATTTTGGGGCTCAGATAGAGACAACAGCCAATAGATATCCACATAAAGCAGTAAAGCACATTAGGAAAAATAACTTCCACCATATATAATTTCCATACTCAGAATTATCATCAATGAAATTGCCCAAATTTTGAGACTTAGATAGGGGCAACAGCGAACAAATATATATCCACATAAACAATAAAGCACATTCGGAACAATAACTTCCACAATAAATTCCATACTCAACATTCATTACAATATGAAATTGCCAATATTTTAGGGCACATAATCAAACAATATTACAATAATCCAAAGTTCAAACATAATAGCAGAAATAGTCAAATACAGACATAATAGATCATCATTCATCCAAATATCCAATCATCCAATATACTGAAATATTCATATACATCCATATATCATAAATTATTCAATTTCATCATTTACAACGAATTTTAAGGGTACTCCAACTATAAACTGTTAAACGTACAACTATATATCAGAAATTATTCAATTTCATCATCTATATCGAAAGCCCCAAAAATTAAGACCCAATGGCTCACTTACAAATTAGGGTTAAGTGGCTCACTTACAAATTAGGGTCACAAATTCATTATAGAAATTAAATATTTCCAGATTTACTGAACACATCAAACACATAAACACTACCAAGTATACAACAACAATATTAAAATAAAATGTGATTTACTTGTTTTCTCCTAATTTTTCTCGGAGAACTAGGGCTTCAAGCAAACACTTCCACCACACTTTGAATACCTCCAAGGCTTCCAGGCTTCCACCAAAGGATTACAGGATGCAGTACGACACCATCGGCGCCGAAGAGACTTAGAGAGTCAGAGTGAGTCTGGGAGACAGAGTAAGTGAAGACGAAGTACTCTAGTACTCTAATAAAGACGTACTACTAGACTACAGATTGGAGAATATAATGGACTAATAGAGATTTGAATTTTTGAGAAAACGAAGAAAGAATGAGATTCAGAGATTGAGACTATGAGAAAACTAGAGAAGAGAGAATAAGAGTTTGAGAGACAGAGAGAAGTCTCAAGTCAACAATAGGAGAAACGACGAACCAAAGGTATCAACACACACACACACACACACACACACACTATCAGGTATTTGGACAAGTTGGGTGATCTAAGCTCTTACCCTACCTGTAATCAATTAAACAGTGTACAACGTGATAGCGGGCCGGTCACCCTACCCATGCCCTTGTTCGAGTCTTGATTCAAGCGGGTATTTCGCGTGGGACGGTTTTTGCACACACTACTAAAAATTATGAAATTTCCGACCACTTGAAAGTGATCTTAAATCAAGTTGATACCAAAAAGTGGTCGGAAATAGCAACAAAGGTTTTTCCGGATATCAAAAGTGGTCGGAACAAGGCTTTCGACTTGATTTAAGATCACTTTCAGGTGGTTGGAAATTTCATAATTTCCAGTAGTGACACCTAATGTGTTGTGTCTATGTAGTCAAAGAAATGGCAAACTAGTTTAATTTGCATTGCATGCATGTAGATTTAGGTGTGTTCGATCATCATCATCATCATCATCAATATAATGTACATATAATTTTGAATTCTAGTACTCAATTAGCTAACCCTGTGTCCACAAGCTTTTTTTACTTGATTGCCTTATCTAATCTATCTGTAGGGACGACGACAGAGACAAAAGTGGGAATGATATATTGTGTCCACCCCTACATGGCATGTCTATTATCAGAATTCAAAACTTAGGTAAAGTAGAACATCATGGATGGGGCCCTTTCAAAAATGTCAAAAAAGCAGTTCCCATCCCTGCTTTTGGTCAAGATCAAGTGCCAGTGGACTCTCCTCCACGACATGTTTATATACTCTTCTTAATTTTGGCTAAAAGTTCAAGTTACTTAGTTATGATCCAATTCCATACACACTACAACTACATGCATTCTCTAAAAGAAAAATTTATTCTTTATGTTTAGTCCTCACCAGAATTTGTGTCCAAATTTTTTTTTTTTTTTAAATAGTTAGGTGATCCGATCCTAGTTTTGCTGGACTAATCTTAAACCCATAGGACCATGTTCTTAGAGCCATTGGAGAGGTAAACCGCGAGTTGCACAATAAGCTCACCAGTTAGGCCCTAGTCTTCATGTTCGCACAAGGAATCCAAGTCACACCTTCCCTAATCTGAGGCCTTTTTACCATTCATATTTTCAGTAAGATTCGAACTCTGACCTGATACTCATGGGCGAATCTACAATAGGGACAGTGGGGACAGCTGCCCCCAACAACCCTCCGTAATCCCTTAATATATATGTATGTGTATATAGAAGTCGTCATTGGTCTGGAATTATTTAAATGGATTGTCATTAATTATGCAAAACACTATTTTTGTAATGTTATCGAAACAAAATTGAAAGAAAAAGAAAGGGTTATATGTACCGGATGGAACTTTGACTACAAAATCACAAAGAATCTTTGAAGTTGGAAAAATTAAAGTATTGAGGAATATAATTTGTTAACAACTTACGTACTTAAGTTTGATAAACCGTCATCCTCACACATGCACTTGTCATACATACATAGTCACACTAAATTTTGTTCCACGGTCTCTTCTTATCATATAGTACGACAAGGACCTTTGTTATTGTCTGGATCACATTATTATTATTATCATAATATACAACCAACCACTAATAAAAAAGGCATCCGTCTCCTTAGAAAGGGTTGCGGATTCCTGCTTTTCTGCGAAGCGGGTGTGCAGATCTGTACTAACTAGTGCTAGTTACGAAAACATCGTTGTTCTGCTGTGTTGAAAGATGATCCGCAAGTGTATGAGTTTGTTAAATTTGCTTTGTTGTTATTTTAGTTCATATTCGGGTGAATGTATACGGACCATGTTGTCAAATGAATTTGACATCTTTTTCTTTCATTTCTTCTATATCTTCTCCCATTTCTTTTGGATTTAATTTTCTTCCATTTCTGCCCAATTAGCTTCTTCCCCATTTCTTGCTAAGTTACTAAAATGATTGGCCATTATTATCATTGAAGGGAAACTTGAGCATTACACCTATAAAGCTAACAAATTAAATAAAGAGTTAATTCCATTTTTGGTCATAGATTTATAGGTGGCAGTCCACTTTTAGTCATTTTTTTTATCAAACATCCATTTTTAGTCCTAGTATTATTGTGACATGACCAATTTCACTAGACTGTTGCAATCAATAAAATAAAAAATAAAAAATATATGTCTAGGCACCCTTGGAGTTGACGATGGCCGCTTTGTAATAGAATCAACAATTGTCTTGCTTTTAGTTAGATTTTTTTTTTTTTTTTTTTTTTTTGGATTTTGTGTAGAAAAAATAATGGTCTTGATTCGTAACATAATTAGTTTATTCGTCAATTTTGACTTGTTTGACCATTATTAATTGTTTGACTTGATTAAACATTCAATATGAACGTTTGATTAATTAGCTTTTTATAACAACTTAGTGCACCAAAAAATTAAAATTTAAAAAGTTGCTCAAAGTAACTTTTTCGATAAGCTTTTTGAGAAAGTCATTTTGCATGTAATCAACTATCAACTAATAGCTAATTTACCAAATATCACTACTTGAAATTACAGAATTTCCGACCACCCGAAAATGATCTTAACTCAAGTCGAAAGCCTTGTTCCAACCACTTTTGGTATCTGGAAAGACCTTTGTTGATATTTCCGACCACTTTTTGGTATCAACTTGATTTAAGATCACTTTCAAGTGGTCGGAAATTTCATAATTCCCAGTAGTGTATCTTTCTACAATTAGCTAAAATTATCAATTAGTCGAACCCAATAACTCAATCAGCTAACAACTATTTACCAAACACCCCAATAACAAAAAGATATAAATTGGGTCGCTGTAATGAAAACACCAATTTATTATCTTGATCTGAAACTCAATGGAAACAACAATTCGATACAATCTTATATCAAGCAGAAATCACTTTGAGTGAGTATTGATTGTGGGGAGAGGATGGAGAAGAATAACGGAGGGGAGATAAAATATTGAAGGAGACAAGATAGCGAGATAGAATAAAGAGCTGAGGAAATATAGAAAGAATATAATATTATTCTGCTTCACTACATCTCTCCACTATACATGAAGTCTATTATTTATTACATTCATTCCTAAGTCTAATTCATTCAAATGATATAATAAGCCATTTCTAACGCTTCTTAATTTTAATAATATAATAATTCTTATTATAATGTTTCACTAATTCTAATCTAAATCTAAAAACATAATAATAAGTATGAACAAAAGACCCTTTATTTATGTCCGTTTTTACCGTTAAGTTTTTTTGTACATTATGCTATAAAAGTTGTACATTAAAATTTTTTGGACAAACATACCCCTACCATTATAACTTCCGTTATCTTTTTCACTATTGTTACCATGCACATGCATCCACCATATATTTTCTTATCTTCTTCATTAATAATAATATATACACATTATATATTTGAGTTATATGTCAATTATTACCTAAAATATAAATATCAAATTTATAAAAATGATTTACATTATTATTATTATTATTTAGAATAATTTAAATATTTAAAATCTAAATAAATTTAAAATTTTAATATAATGTACTAATATTGGGCACCTATTTTTTTACGCATCGCGCATAAAAAAATACTAGTAATACAATAATTGCTATAACTAATTATCAAATACATATATAAATTTATAATGTCGAAATATAAATGATATCTCAGTTATTGAAAAAAGGAAAATATAATATGTTATAGTGTTAAACTGTTCATTGGTTTGAAATTTCTTTGAATAAATTTAAATATAATTTTTTATATAAAAATAGGCTGTTTTAACATTCTTCCCATTATTGTTTCGATTTTCACATATTCTGATTGTGATTTCAAAACATGACAAAACATGACATGACATGCGTGAAGCATTATCAATTATATTCCAGTTTGATCAACTCTTGTGATAAATATTGTTTAGAATAGTATAGTAATATAATATACTTTTTTTTTTTTTTAAACTACTGACTCTCTTGTTACAATGTATATACACATTGTTTATTCATTATATCTTTTACTCTATTATGTGACATATTTTATTTAATTTGAAAAAAAACGTTATTTTTATTCATCAAGTTCTAATAGAATAAATATATGCGATGGGGTATTATTTTTAGATTTGCATCAAGATAATGTTGCAGTTTTTTTTTTTTTTTTTTTTTTTTTTTTTTAGTACTGACACTATTACAATGCAGTATCTTCTATTTAGGAGAGTCATAGAGGTGCCATCGAGCTACAAGCTACTTGGCATGTTGCGACCTTTAAAATGCATAAAAATAGAAAAAATACTACTTGGACTCCCAAAATCTACCCCCACATTTTACTCTCTCGCAGAATTTTTTGATATAGACATCTTTATTAGGGATCACAAAATTAAGATAACTTATCATTGTTTATCAGATCAAGAAATAAAAGTGATAAAGTAAAATTTAGGAATCTAAGGGATCCTCAATAGTTGGTTTTTTACACAAATTTTAAGATGCCAAGTAGGGGAGGAGGGAGAGGAAAAAAAAACAAGAAAATGAGTTTTCAAAAAAAAAAAAAAAAAGTTACGGTAACGCACCCTGCCGGGCGCGGTTGTTGCATCTCACGCGAGAAATAGCGTCTCTTTTTCAAATTTGATGAGTCCATGTCAAAGATAAAAAATCACTCTTTGAAGGATGCTCTCACCTTTTCTCTCTTCATTCTCTCTATTCTACTTCAGTCAAATTAAAAAAAAAAAAAAAAAAAAAAAAAAAAAAAACGGAGTAAAAACTACTATTATGATTACTCTAAATAGTTCTTGGTCTTGTCACTTGTGGAAACACTTTTCACTGCTCAAAGTTAAAAGTATAAATGTATATGTCCTAGAATAATAATATTCAAGTCTGACAGTAACTTTCAGAAACATAGTACTCTGTAGATGTTTTCTTGAGTAACATCATGTTCCTTCCAAGATCCATAGAATATATATATATATATATAATTAAGACATGATTATATGTTCTGACAGAAGTGAATGTTTGCCAAAGGTACGGATATGTAAAAGGAAGATACACTATCTCCATCTGTTCTAATTGGTCCACCACTATATATGTCTGTCTCGGATTTTTCGTTCTGGAAAGCTCAATGTATACCAACTTTACCATAAATTCTAACAACTATATTTATACATAGTTACATACATGTTTGTCTAAAATTTAATTCAAATAAAAACTATTATATGTGAGAAAACTAGAAACCAATTCAAACATGAAACCTTTCATCTTTCATTTGAAGGTCTATGGCGTTCGACCATAAGACCTTTTAGTAACTATAAAATACATTAACATTTTCATCCCATACTTTCGAACAACAAAAAAAAAATGATGAGGAAAAAAAAAAAGATCATTTTCCATACATTAAATATGAAACTTTAATATATATATATATATATATATATATATATATATATATATATATAGTGAAAGGTTCCCGTCCGTGCGGTTGAATGCTTTCCGTACGGATGTGCGGTGGATTAATGTGCGTGAGATTATATATATATATATATATATATATATATATATATATATATATATATATATATATATATATATATATATATATATATATATATATAGTGAAAGGTTCCCGTCCGTGCGGTTGAATGCTTTCCGTGCGGATGTGCGGTGGATTAATGTGCGTGAGATTTGTACTCAATGTGCGTGAGCGTTGTGTTTAATATGCCTGAGATTTGTACTTAATGTGCGTGAATGTGTAAAATGCAGCAGAAAATATTGATGTCAGCTTCTTCCCCATCCCCAGTAGCCATTTGCCCCCTCCTTGGTGATGATGATGCGGAGGCGAGCTATGGTGGTTAAGAATTATGGGAATAATACAACAGAAATCCACACTTTGCTGTTGTGCAAATTTTACTGTGCGTGCATCATTTATATAAACATTCAACTGCATTGAAGGTAGCTGATAATCCAGAATCCATGGCCAAATTGAAGGAAGAAGTAACAAGAAGCTTGGGCGTTAATGTGCGTGAGTTTCTGTTCTGCTTCCTTCTGAGCTCGTAATTCTGAAATACTCACGCACATTAAGCACAAATCTCACGCACATTAAACACAATACTCAGGCACATTAAGTACAAAACCCACGCATATTAACATGACACACATTAAGTACAAATCTCAAGCACATTGAGTACAAATCTCACGCACATTAATCCACCGCACATCCGCACGGGAAGCAACAAATGCACCTGATCCCTTCCATATATATATATATATATATATATATATATATATATATATTATATGTTTATATATTAATTTTAATATTAATTAATTAATTAGTTATTTTTATTCCAATTACTATTTACTATCAAACAAAGAGAATCCTTCTGCTTAAATCATTACCATTACTATAGATTTGATTCAATTAGCATTCTAATTTCAATGTTTGAACCAAACGCTCCCTTAGTATTTATGATTGACTTTTAATTTGGGTTTAATCTTTTATTTTAGTTTTCAAGATTTATCAATAGATGCATGTATTATAAAGTTTTGCTTAATTGAACACTATATTGTTGAAAATTGCACAGTATAGTGGTGGTAATTATTGCACTTTATATTTTGAATTGTTTATAGAAATGTTACAGAATTTTGTTTTTCTAATTACTTCAATACATACGAAAGTAAAGTGAAATTAGAATTTTCTTAAATTGATCTTGACTTGTGTAATTTTCTACCCTTGAGTACTTCAATACTTCAATACTACCCTTTGACTTGAGTAATTTTCTTAAATTGATCTTTGCTCGTGTTGCGAGTATATTAGTGATTATAGTGAAGCGGTGAGCTAAGTATGTATTATATATATTTATGAATTATGATGATAATTGAGCTAGCTGCATACAATTTGGCTTTTGTTATTCAAGCATCTATGATTCATGACTTGACACTCTAGCTTGAATTAATAATTTCATGTGATATCTCTATATTACAATACTAGTGTTTTTTTTTTTTTTTTTTTTTTTTCCAGATGTTACATTTAATTATTCGTAGTTCTCGTTATTCTCTTTATATTCAATTTGGTAGAGATGTGCTAACATACTTACCAAGTTATTGCGCTTACTCGTGCATTTCATATTGTCAAATTAATTTGTTGATTAAGGTTAAGAAAAGAGCTAGGGATCACATTTTGGGGATCGAATGTGAAGTCAACCCTAAAGTATTAGTCTAGTGTTTTGTGATAGTGGTGTGGACTTCTTTTGGTCTTTCTTTTGAGGAATATATACCAATGTTCATAGTATGATTTTGGATTACATATAATAAATTTGGACTATATATTGATGCCTAAATGTGTATATTATACTTAGCTTCCAATTAAGCTATGACCCTGTTTGGTAAAAAATTGGCCTATAGGCCAATTTTGGCTTATTTGATCACTATTAATTGTTTGATTTAGTAAAAATATCAATATAAATGTTTGGTTAATTAGCTTTTTGCAACTCCAAAAGGCTAAAATTAAAAAAGCTACTCCTAGCAACTTTTTCAATTAGCTTTTTGAGAAAAGAAATTATATCAAACAGCTATCAGCAAACAGCTAATTTACCAAACACTTTTCTACAATCAGCTAATGTTATCAACTATTTATACTCTCTAATTAACACAATCAGCTAACAGCAAACAGCTATCAGCTAAACAGCCATTTTACCAAACAGGGCCTATATCTTTGAGAGAATGAACATTGTGACCAAGAAGTCATTTGGTGTTTATCTTGTGGAAGATGTATTTGCTTTAGCATGCTTTGTATTCTAACAATTTTTTTTAATAGTAATACGACCATTTTACGCTATGTTTTCAAGGCATGGCAATTTTTCTATTACTTGAGTGATGAAAATCATAAATCTTTTGTAAAGTTAGCTCAGTATTTTGCCAGAGTTAAAAAAATAGGGATAAAATGACTAAATTTTCATAATTAATTAATATACTGAAAATACAATTTTAATTCCTTTTAAAATTTTCAAATCAATAAGTAATTTTAATTTCTTTTTAAAAAAATTAAAATTAGATTTGAATTTCAAATTTCGTGTATGAATAATAACATCCTCATGAATGATATTGAAAGGTTTTGGGCCCACGAATGAAGGGATAGAGCATTATACTTTTTAAATGACAATTTACCCAATATCCTCTCTAAAGCAAGAATGTTGTATTTGGTCCATCAACAAAGTAACATCCCATCAATTAATGAAGTCGCTTGTAACATGCATGGATCCCCCACTCGTGCTTTACACTTCTTTTTTTCATTGCCGTTTGGCGTTTGGTATGTTGAAAATACAACACGAGAAACATATAATGGATTTCATAAAGGAATTAATGGTTTTTTTTTTTTTTTTGGAAAGGAATTAAAGGAGTTTATTCCTAAGAAATCATGATCTGTAATTATTATATATTATTATCTTTAGAAGTATATAAAGCCAGTTAAAACTCTAATCTAAAATGATATTCAAATTATGTGTCTTCAGTTAACATATTATGTACTTATAAATAAACTGAATATACATAACTTGTTAATAATAGGTATATAATTTATTAACTACAAATACATAATATATTAACTGTAATAGTTGTTATAGGTACATAATTTATTAATTACAAGTACATAATATGTTAATTGCATGTACATAATATGTTAGCTGCAGATATACAATATGTTAATTGTAGATAGTACAAAATTTATTAACTAAACTTACATAATATGTTAACTGCAGGTACATAATTTGAATATTGTTTTGGACCAAAATCAACAATGCAAGGTAGACCATGATCCATGGTATAACAATTCAATAGAACGAGTTCAAATGAAAAGGAAATAAGGTGCATTTGATTTACGACTTTTGTACCATATTATCGGATTTGATACTCATTATCAATTTATTTCCAACTTGTGTGCTATTCTACTATTAGATTAATTAAAATCATTATTTAGTAATCATAAAACCAATTACTATTTTCCTCTCTTACTTTTGAATAATGGGATAAAAACTGCAGAAGAAAAAAAAAGGGGGAAAAAAAGTTCATTACTGATGCATTTAATTTAGGGGTCACACTTGTATGAGGCTGTCTCGCGGATCTTTATCCGTGAGATGGGTCGGATCGGGTCAATATGAAAATGTTATACTTATATTGAAAAATGTAATACTAATTAGGACTAAAGTAATGTTAAGGGCCAAATACCTTGTGCTCAGATGGCATGTAGTGATCTTTCCCATTTGGGAGATTATGAGATCGAGCTTCAGGGGAGGCATAGAGACGTTGTTAACTCTTTGTACTTCATTAGGTTGTTAAGGAAAATTGTAATGCTTTTAAATCAAAATGTAAAAGTAGTACATTTTTCTTCAAAAGTATTACACTTTCTAAGTAATAAATATTATATTCCTTATTAATATTACATTTTTTAATATAAGTATTACATTTGATTTTGACCCGTCCGTGAGATAGCCTTACACAACTTTTTGTCGTCATTAATAGTTTTTATCTATTATTGCTCAAATACTTTATAAGTGTAGTTATTGTAATAGAGGAACATGATTTGTCTATAGCGTACAACACGTACAAATGGTAGTAGTATTCTCCAGGAAATCAATAAGAAGAGTACAGTGCTCCGTGCTCACATGTTCATTTCATTCAATTCCTTTCTTGTTCAATTTAATTAATTCCATCACATATAATTCTAAAAAAATATAATAGACACAAATGAAAAAATCGTGGGTATTGAATGCAGGTAAATTTCTAGCTGGTTCCTACTTTGATTTTTAATCAAATTGATTATCTGTATTTAGTTCTGTATTAGAAATAAAATAGATAATAAAAACAATGCAGGAAAAATAAATGAACCAGAATATGTTTACGTAGTTCGGAGAATTTCTCCTACATCTACATCGTTACACAAAGGTGAAACCCAACTCCACTAGATGATCACAGATGATACACAGTTCAATATATTTCCATACTACATCTATGGCCTAATCTTCCACACCAACTAATCATCATCATCTATTCATCTTCTGAGTTGGTAGTAATGCTGGAATCAACATTTCACAACTTATTCACCTCTCATGGACCAATGAACAAGACTTTCACTTCTTGGAAAAATATTAGATTACTTCAATCATCTATACTCGTAGCATAACTCTGAAACTTTGAAATATTGTTGCAGTGAGATCTCATTAAATCATGGAGAGACAATTAATCAAATTTTAACCGGAGAAATTTGATCACTGACAAATTCTTGTTTAAATAAACTCTGACCACTTCTTTAACTTCAGACATAATTAATCAGAGATCTCAAGCATAATTAAGTATAGTTATTAATGAAGACCTACAAATACTAAATTAATTAACTTGACAAATATATTGCCAATTAATATTCTACACATTATTTTTCACTTCCAACAACAATTTTAGAAATTGAAATAACTAAGGATAATATAATTTTATAAAAACGTATACGATCTAATTTGATTTATTAAATTCATCATTGTCATTTGTATTTATTTTGTGATCATGACATAACTAGTAGCATTATAAGCTAATATGATTAAACTACAGTTAGAAAATTTGTTTAAATTGACATTTAAAGTGGTCATTTTGTAGTATAAATTTCAATGGGATCTATTTCTGATTTGAGTCAGGCCAAAGTAAATTTGAATTTTTCTAAGTGAGAGGTTTAATTTGATATATTATACGCACAAAATGGATAACGGGAGAATGAGAAATTGATTCTCAAAGTATACGAATGCAATTGAGTTGGGAAAATGAATTTGGGAAAGTTTTGAAGGAGCATTTGTCCCACATTGGAAATGGATGTGGGTTTGCACTTGTATATATACAATTCCCTTTTTAAAAGTGTTTGAATTGTATAGCACAAACACTATATGTTGTGCGCACTTCACTTTGTGAGAGTGTGAATACATAGAATTCACATCACCCTCAAGGGGTAGCGAATTACTTTTAAGGGACAACACACATGATTTGGATTTCTATGCACATCTTAAATGTTGCTAGTGGTGGTGCAAATTCAAATTTCAAAGAGGTGGCAACAGAAATTGGCTTTTCAAAGTTCTTGACAGAGACGGTTCCTGGTGTGAAGGAACATTTCCTTAGTCTTGACAGAGACGGTTCCTGGTGTGAAGGAACATTTCCTTAGTCAAAACTATGCTTTGAATGTACTACACGACTCATGATTCCTTAATTACATGATGGTTGATTCCAAGACCGTCTTGAGTTAAGTTCATGAGATCCAAATGATCTTCAACGAGATACAAGATGAAGGAATAGTTGTGAGTAAAGCCTTTCAATTGGCATGTATTATCCACTTGTTACCTTCAAGCTGGAAGGACTTCAAAAACTATTTGAAGCACAAGCGAAAAGATATGAATATGTAGCAATTACTCTTTTGACAAACAGGGCTTCTAGATGATTTTTAGTCAAACAAGATTCTTTTGTCTAAGTTTAGAATGTATGTAGGCAAGTGTTATGTACTAGATGTGTTTTTTAAGCTCAATGTAATAATCATAATTTATATAACTGTTGATAGATACCCCAAAATAGCCTGCCGGACGAGAAGGCCTAGCAAGGCAGCTGGGTCAAGGCGTGGCTTGATACTTAGCAGGTGGAGGATCTCTAGGGCCCTTAATAAGCAGCTGGGACTGGACTGAGCATCTTCTTTTTAGAGTGATGAGGCAAAGTCTTATCAGATTAAGTAGAGGTCATCATCATCAGTAGTCACGCAAAAAGTAGCAACGACGCCCTTTGGCGAAGGGTCTACCAAGCCATGCCCCTCCCACCCATCGTGTAAGGCGTCTTATGACGACAATTGTTCATCCTCTAGCGACCAGTCTCAGCAGCCGGTGCGTCCTCGGGTGGGCTCCCGGGTGAGACTCGATTGGGCGACCAGCCTCGGTGATCTGTGTGTCTCCGGCTGAATACCCTGTGGGATTCAGATGGACGACCAGGCTACGCGGGCGGTGTGTCCCCGACCGTGCGCTGCTCTGGAACCCGACTGGGCCACCAGGCTTCGCAGGCGGAGTGTCCTTGCTCGGATGCAGGAGCTGCTGAAGGCATCCCCGGCGGCCGGGGTGTTCCCGACCAGGTGCGTATCCAGAGACGGATATCCGCGGATTCTGCAAAGGCTATCTTCGTTCATTTAAGTAGTTTCCTTAATTAGTCAAGACGGTTTATGGTAGTAAGTATGAAACTGCATTAGCCCTATCCAATCTTTAGACTTGGCTTTACGTCAACCCTACTTACCTTGTATGAACTTCATACTCATGTACAAATATCCCACGGGATCACCATGTACCGGATCGGCACTTTTAAGGGCAAAACCCTAGAGAAATAACATCACATTATTCTCTCTCTCTCTCTCTCTCTCTCTCTCTCTCTCTCTCTCTCTCTCTCTCTCTCTCTCTCTCTCTCTCTATTAATTGACCTCTCATTTTCATTATCTCGCAAGCACATCTCTTCAGTAGTGTTGGCCTGCCGAGCGACCATCAGGACTGTGAAACCAACAACTGTTATTAATCTTGTCTATTTGCTTGAGTCTTCGTGTTTGTAACATGACAAAGTATGTCATTATTAATTTTAATTCTATACGTTGAATAATTAACTTGGACCACATTACTACGTTCCAAATTATGATAATCACAAATGCAAGATTAGTTTTGAGGCAAAACTAACAAAAATTCCTTTTAAATCGATTAAAAGGAAAATGGAACCAATTAAATTAATCCATAGCAATGTATATGTTTTTAGATTAATACAAATGCGTGGTGGTAATAAATATTTTATTACCTTTGTCAATGATAGCACATAATACTACTGTGTGTATTTGTTTAAGAGCAAAGACAAAGTCGTTAAATTCATTCTTTATAAGAATTAAGTGGAAAACCAACTTAATCGGATAATAAGAAGGTTAGGGGTGGTGAATATGAAACACCTATTGATGATTATTGCGCTAAGATTGCTATCGTACACGATTGTATGACACGAGATTCATCTCAATCGAATGGTGTTGTCTGATGTGAAAATCTCACATTGAATGATATGATAAATGCGATGTTAAAAAGTTTGGGCTTATCCCAAAACATGTGGAGTGAGACATTTTTGACAAATAATAACATTTTAAATAAGGTACCCCATAAGAAACTCAATAAGACTACTTACAACTTGTGGAAAGGTAGGAGGTTCCTACTAGTACTTGAAAGTGTTGGGCGTCAAGCCAAAGTGTTAGCGCCAACACACCTAAGAAAATAAAGTTAAGTCCTAAGACGGTGGACTGTATTTTTATTGGCTACACACATAACAATAGTGTTTATGAGTTCTTAGTACACGAGTCTCATATTTTGAACATACACAAGAACAGGATAATTGAATTAAATTAAAAATGCATCATTCTTTGAATATGTATTTCTGTGTAGATCCAATGAGAGACCTAGTACGTCAAAATCGTCATTCGATGTTTTTATGGATAATAAGAGTGGGTATAGAAATGAACATGTGCTCAAGCCTAAACGTAACGAATAGGTTAGGACTGAAAAGTCATTTTGTCTAGATTTTGTAACTTGTTAAAATATGATTCTAATATTTTAACATGCTTCCTAGAAAATGAATTAGATTTTTTGATATGTTTTTTTTAGAAAATGAGTCTCGGACATATGTACAAGCCATGATTTCCACTAAAGTACTAATATTGATTGAGGGTATTATAAAAAGTGAAGTAGATTCTATTTTATATAATAATACTTGAGAACTTGTTGATCTTCCCGCGGGTAGTAAACCCCTTAGAATATAATTGGGGCTTTAGATGGAAGACGAAATAGGATGGTTCCATTGAGAAGTACTATGCTAGACTTGTAATTAAAGGTTCAATGCAACATGCATGAGGGCCATGACTACTTTGACTCTTATTCTCTTGTATTGAGAATAAATTCCATTAGGAAGATACTTGCCTTGCAGCATTACAAAACTTGGAAGTTCATCAAATAAGTATAAAAATCGTTTTTTTAAATGACACCCACATTGGATGAAGAAAACAATATGGAACAACATGAAGGTTTTTTTTTTTTTTTTTTTTTTTTTTTTTTTTTTTTTTTTGGGGTTCCAGACAAGGGGAAGAAAATATGTAAATTGATTAAATCTTTATATGGTTCAAAACAAGCACCAAAACCATGTCACAAAAAAATTCAACCATGCGATGTTAACTAATTTTTTTAAAATAAACGAGAGTGACAAGTGTATCTATGTAAAGTATACGGTAGACGGTTATGTCATGCTATGTTTATACATGGATGATCATATACTCATAGTAATGATCAAATCTACGAAAATTAAAACAAGTTAAATTCGAGATTTGACATGAAGGACATGGATTTATCGAATTTAATCCTTGGGATTAAAATAATTAGAAGACCATATGGTCTTGTGTTAAGCCAAATTCATTATATTGATAAAATCCTTGAGAAATTTAACATGGACGACAATCAATTTGCTAGGACACCATTAGATACTAATGTACATCTATCCAAAAATCATGAAGAGTGTATTTCTCAAGTAGAATATGCTAGGATTATTGAAATTTTAATGTATTTAATGAGTTGTACCAGGTCGGATATTGTCTTTAATTTATTGTTATTAAACATAGTAGATATACTAGTAACCTTGGTGATGAGCACTGGAAGATAGTAGTGAGGGTTATGAGATACTTAAGGTATATTCGTAACCTTAGGCTACACTATACAAGATATCCCTGTCAAACTAGAAGGTACACCGATGCTACTTAAATCTCCAAGTGCTATGCACGTGTTCACATTAGTTGATGCACCCATTTCATGGAAATCCTATAAAAAAAAATATGATAGCTAGATCTACGATGAAAAATTCTGAGGATATTCCTAGTTGGGTAAAACATGTACTTCCAATTTGTCTGCATTACGATAGTCTAACTGCAATTGGCGGGATACAAAGTAACATGTATAATGGTAAGTCTAGATATACACGTCATATACATAATGTTATTAAACAACTTCTCACAACGAGTGTTATCTCTGTTGACTACGTTAGGTCAAAGGATAATATAGCAAATTTGCTAGCCAAATAGTTAAGCAATGATTAGTAGAGAAGTTGACACAAGGAATGAAACTAATGCCCTTGGAATAAAAGTTCTATAGTCGATACCCAATCTTGTTGGCACATAGGTTCAAAGGTATAACTAAATTATGAAATGAAGCGTGTTACTGTAGGGTCTCAAACTGCTAACGATTCATCGCTAAAACAAGATACAACTAAATTTTAGAACAAAGCGTGTCACTATGGGGGTCTCAAACTACTAACCACTCCTTGTGAAACAGTGATTTCTGCATGAGGCTAGCTTATATGTTTTAATGATTTGAAGTGACGGTTGACATGAGTGGAGTATGTGGAATATTCGAAAAAGAATCACTATGTGAGAAAGAAATTGGGCATCTTCAAAGGTGATTTGATTGGGCTTAATTCTTTAGAAATTCTTGCAGAACCTAAAATGGTGTTTCATGTCCAAAACGGGCACACCCATGAGAACTGAACAAATGTTTGGAGGTTCCTATGTAAAATATATCGTCAGTTACACAAACGGTAGTACGGTTCAAAGACATTGCGTTTTACTAGGCATCCAATATCTTTAAAAGGGAAAGTTCAAATGGTAACACTTACCTATGCTATGTTGGAACCGTTGGTAGGAAAAACAAATAATAATCAAATAAAATATGACTATTATTTTTTCTGGAAAGGAGAGAAGAAAAGATGAAGAAAAAGGCTAGTGTTTGGTGTTGGGTTTTTTGCAAGAGTCGAGTGAGCACTCTTTCCTTAAAACCTTATTTGCCACCTCCCAAAGATGCTAGGAGCGTTGTGGCCTAGGCTTCCCAGGATAAAACTTGCTATGATTCAGTGTTTGAGCATTCAAACAAAGAATCCGGCGAGCAAGACGTGGTTATGAACACAGTATGGCTTAAAGAAAGAGTAGAAGCAGAGAGGTTTTGAGGCTAAAAGATGAACTTTCGTGTTCTATTTTTTCTTTTTGTAAAACTCTATTGCCCAACTCCTCTTTATATAGGGGTGAAGGATTTAATAGCTTTTAATTAGGCACTTAAAGGCACCCCTTCACCTTCCTGTAACAGCACCATTAGCATGGCCTTCAATTCAAAATTTAAAATTGGAATTAACTCAGAAAATTAATTCCGTAACAGTAGAATTGAAGAGCCAACGGTCAGAAACTGCACAGGTTCGTGTAGGCCGAAAATTCCAGTTTCGACCCCAGGCCGAAACTGGAAGTTTCGGCCATGGGTCCCAAGTCTCGGCCCAAGTGGCCGAAACTATGGCAACTACCTAGTTTCAACCACTTGGCCGAAACTTTGGGGAGGTTTCGGCCACACCCAGTGGCTTGTGTTGGAAAATTTATTCCGAAGTTTGGCATAACTTAGCCCGCAAGGCCAGCCAATTTCCGGACGACATTCGTGCCCGCAGGTGCCGGCGCACACGAGCTCGGGCTTGAATCAAGCCTTTTCAAGGGCTGCTAGTTGGAATTTGATCTGCACCCCCCCCCCCCCCCCCCCCCGCGCGCGCGAGAGAGCCTCTATGCTATACAATTCTACAAGCTTCAAAAGAGCTCTTGTATATAAGGGGGGAAAATCTTCATTCCAAAGCAATGTGGGACAAAAGCTCACTTTTTCCCTTCATTTTCCAACTCAAATGGGTCTACTTTGAGAATCAATATCTCATTCACCCATTATCCGTTTTGAGCGTACAATATATCAATCTCTTCGTCTCACTACGAAGTATCCGAATCCACTTTGACCCGACCCAAATCGGAAGTGGACCCCATTGATAATTGTACCACAAAATAGCCACTTAACATGCCATTTTATGCCATTTTAAGCTATTTTTTCCAACAATCCCCCACATGAATGAAAAATTGATTTTCGGGGTATTTTGAAATCGGAAACAACTGTGTTCAAACGGTCGATCCCTGCATAGGATAGGTAGGGAGTCACTATACCCTTTGAACCTTCCCTCGTGAAGACATGTTTACTCTACTGGCTGTACGGTAGAACGCGATGTCTTTGAACCGACTGCCGTTTGTGTAGACGATGACATATCTCACACAGGAATCTCCCAACCATGCTCTTGCTCTCATGAGTGTGCCCGTTTTGGTCGTGGGTCACCGTTCCTGGTTCTGCGAGAGTTTCTAAAGAATTGTGCCCAACAATTCTCCTTTGAAGCGACCATCACTTCTCTCTAACATAGGTGATTCTTTCTCGAGTATCCTGCATACTCAAGAATCATTAAAGCATTAATATGCTAGCCTCTTGCGGGAATCACTGTTTTAACGAGGAGTGGTAGGGAGTCCGAGACCCCCACAGTGACGCGCTCCGTTCCATAATTTAGTTGTCCCATTGAACCTGGGTGCCAGCTAGGTTGGGTATCCACTATAGAACATTTTAGTCCAAGGGCATTAGACCCATTCCTCATGTCAACTTCTCCACAACTTCTCTTCCTAACCCTTTGGTCAGCGGATCCGCTATATTGTCTTTTGACTTTACGTAGTCAATCGAGACAACACCAGTTGTGAGTAGTTGTTTAATGGTATTATGTCTACGACGCACGTGTCTAGACTTACCATTATACATATGACTCTGTACTCTCCCGATTGTGGCTTGACTATCGCAATGCACACATATTGGAGGTACCGGTCTTTCCCAATTAGGAATATCCTCTATAAAATGGCGTAGTCATTCAGCCTCTTCATAACCTTTGTCCAAGGCTATTAGCTCAGATTCCATCGTGGATCTAGCTATCACAGTTTGCTTAGAGGATTTCCATGCAACGGCTGCACCGGCTAGTGTAAACACGTAGCCACTCGTGGACTTAGAGTCCTTAATATCAGATATCCAATTCGCGTCGCTATACCCTTCAAGTACAGCGGGATATCTCCCGTAGTGCAGTCCAAGATCACGAGTATACCTCAAGTATCTCATAACCTTTACTATTGCCTTCCAGTGCATAGCACCGGGGTTACTCGTATATCTACTGAGTTTACTAACCGCATAGGCAATATCCGGCCTAGTACAGCTCATAAGATACATCAGACTACCAATAACCCGAGCATATTCCACTTGTGAAATACCTTCTCCGTGGTTCTTGGTTAGATGATTATTTGTATCAAATGGTGTCCTAGCCACTTGACTATCATCTTTGTTAAATTTCTCAAGGATTTTGTCAATATAATGTGATTGGCTTAACACGAGACCATCAGGTCTCCTAATGATTCTAATCCCGAGGATTAAATCAGCCAAACACATATTCTTCATGTCAAATCTCGCATTTAACATGTTTTTGGTAGACTTGATCATCCGATCATTACTACCAACGATGAGAATATCATCGACATATAAACAAAGAATGACGTAGTCGTCCATCGTTTCCTTAACGTAGACACATTTGTCACTTTCGTTTATTTTAAACCCATTAGTTAACATCACATGATCAAACTTTTCGTGCCACTACTTAGGCGCTTGTTTTAAACCATAGAGCGATTTGACCAACTTACACACTTTCCTCTCTTGGCCCGGAACCATGAACCCTTCGGGTTGTTCCATATAGATTTCCTCATCTAATTCGCCATTTAGAAAAGCGATTTTCACATCCATTTGATGAACTTCCAAGTTCCGCAACACGGCTATGGCAAGTATCATTCTTATGGAGTTTATTCTCGTCACGGGAGAATATGTGTCGAAGTAATCGAGGCCCTCGCGTTGCCTGTAACCCTTGATCACAAGCCTAGCCTTATACTTCTCGATGGAACCGTCCGGTTTCATTTTCCTTTTAAAGACCCACTTTGATCCTAAGGGTTTACTACCCGGAGGAAGATCAACAAGTTCCCAAGTGTGATTCTGTAGAATAGAATCCACTTCACTTTTTATAGACTCTTTCCACATTGGTCCTTCCGTAGAAGTCACAGCTTCTACATACGTTCGAGGCTCGTTCTCTATCAAACAAGATAGAAAATCGAGTTCATTTTCTAACAAACAAGTTAGAGTACCCGAATCGTACTCTAACAAGTAAGTTAGAAAATCATGACCGAATGATTTTCCAACTCTCGCCCACTTACTGCGTCTCGGCTCGAGCTCGGGTTCTCTCTCGGATTCCCCACTATCATTATCCATAGTTTCGTCAAACGTTCGTTTTGACGTACTTGGTCCCTCGTTGGACCTACAAGGAAATATATTTTCAAAGAAATATGCATTCCTTGATTCTATTATCGTGTTCTCGTGTACATCCGCATTATGTGACTCGTGTACTAAGAACCGATAAGCACTACTATTATGTGCATAGCCAATAAAGATACAGTCCACCGTCTTAGGACCTATCTTTACTTTCTTAGGTGTTGGCACCAATACTTTGGCAAGACACCCCCACACTTTCAGGTACTGGTAGGAAGGTTTCCTACCGTTCCACAGCTCATAAGGAGTCTTATCGAGCTTCTTTCGGGGTACCTTGTTCAAAAGGTAATTACTTGTCAAAATCGCCTCATCCCAAGCATCTTGAGGTAGGCCCGAACTTATAAGCATCGCATTCATCATATCTTTCAATGTACGATTCTTTCGTTCGACAACACCGTTCGATTGAGGTGAGTAAGGTGCAGTACGCTCGTGTATTATACCTACACTGGCACAGAAGTCACCAATAGGTGCTTCGTACTCACCACCTCGATCGCTTCTAACCTTCTTAATTCTCTGATTAAGTTGGTTTTCCACTTCATTCTTATAAAGAACAAATTTATCAACGGCTTCATCTTTGCTCTTAAGCAAATACACATAGCAGTATCGTGTGCTATCGTCGATAAATGTGATAAAATACTTATTACCACCTCTCGTTTGTATCATCTAAAATCGCACAAATCACTATGGATTAATTCTAGTGGTTCAGTTCCCCTTTCAACCGATTTGAAAGGTACTTTAGTTAGTTTTGCCTCAACACAAATTTCACACTTGTTATTTGTGTCAATTTGGAAGTTAGGAATATGGTCCATGCTAATTAATCTACGCATAGAATTAAAATTAACATGACCTAGTCTACCATGCCATAAATTGGAAGACTCAAGCAAGTAAACAGAATTAACTTTGCTTTATTGATAATAGGAATTACACTGAGCTTAAACAGCCCATCAGTTACATATCCTTTACCAACAAACATCCCTAACTTGGACAAAACTACTTTGTCTGACTCGAACACCATGCGAAAGCCATGCTTGTTCAACAGAGAGCCAGACACAAGATTCTTCCGCAGCTCAGGAACATACAGCACGTTGTTCAACGTCAGTTCCTTCCCGGAAGTCATCTTCAGAACCACCTTGCCCATGCCTTCCACAACAGACTGAGCAGAGTTTCCCATCCACACTTTTCCACCCTCAACGGTCTCAAAGGTGTTGAACATCTCTCGGTTGCAACACAAGTGCCTGGTTGCACCGGTATCAATGAACCATTCACGAGGGTTTGAGCCCACGAGGTTCACCTCGGTCACCATAGCCGAAAGGCTAATCTCGACCTCCTTCTGACTGCTATCTCCAACAACATTGGCTTCAGAACTCTTGTTCTTCTTCCTTGGAGCCTTGCATTCAGATGCTCTGTGGTCATGCTTACCACAATTGTAGCATTCACCAGGAAACTTGTTCTTGGTAACGCCACATTTTGGACCTAGCTTTCGCTTGTCCTTCTTGTTCCTCTTGGAGCTCTTACCGTGCTCCACAACGTTGGCCTTAGCGCCAACAACAATAGGAACTTTCCTATCATTCGTCCTGTTCCCTTCCTCAATCCTGAGTCGCTGGATCAGGTCCTCCAGATTCATCTCCTTTCGCTTATGCTTAAGGTAGTTCTTGAAGTCCTTCCAACCTGGAGGCAACAAATGGATCACAGATCCCACTTGGAAGGCTTCACTTAGCACCATGCCCTCGTCACGGATCTCGTCAAAGATTAATTGCAAATCTTCTACCTGACTTAGCACGGTCTTTGAATCAACCATTTTGAAGTCGAGGAATCGGCTAACTACAAATTTCTTTGAGCCGGCATCCTCACTTCGGTATTTGTGATCCAAAGCTTCCCACAACGCTTTTGATGTGCTTATCTTTCGATATACATTATATAGCGTGTCACACAATCCATTCAGGATGTAGTTTCGGCAAAGGAAGTCCGAATCCTTCCAATAGCCAACTGCCATCACGGATTGTGCATCTTGTTCCTTCAACTCGGGAACACTCTCGGAAAAGAACCTTGCCACGCCGAGAGTTGCTAGGTAGAACAACATCTTCTGTTGCCACCTCTTGAAGTTCGAACCAACACCGGTGAACTTCTCCGGCTTTTCAGCCGAACCACTTGGTACCGAAGGTACCCGAGACATGGGAATATATCCCTCAGTGCTCCCACCATCCTGTAAACCAACGTTCACTGGTGTAGCTTGGGAATTAGCAACATTGTTGCCATTCCCTCCACTGTTATCCGCAACAACGTTATTGTTGCCGTTTCTTCCATTGTTGTCCGCAACAACATTATCCTCCCCATCAATTGGCAGTACGGGATGCTCCATTTTTCTTCAAGGAAATTCGGAGAAGACCACCAATGGGAAAACAAATAACTAAGGTTTTAAGACTGTTGGAACCGTTGGTAGGAAAAACAAATAATAATCAAATAAAATATAACTATTATTTTTTCTGGAAAGGAGGGAAGAAAAGATGAAGAAAAAGGCTAGTGTTTGGTGTTGGGTTTTTTGCAAGAGTCGAGTGAGCACTCTTTCCTTAAAACCTTATTTGCCACCTCCCAAAGATGCTAGGAGCGTTGTGGCCTAGGCTTCCCAGGATAAAACTTGCTATGATTCAGTGTTTGAGCATTCAAACAAAGAATCCGGCGAGCAAGACGTGGTTATGAACACAGTATGGCTTAAAGAAAGAGTAGAAGCAGAGAGGTTTTGAGGCTAAAAGATGAACTTTCGTGTTCTATTTTTTCTTTTTGTAAAACTCTACTGCCCAACTCCTCTTTATATAGGGGTGAATGATTTAATAGCTTTTAATTAGGCACTTAAGGGCACCCCTTCACCTTCGTGTAACAGCACCATTAGCATGGCCTTCAATTCAAAATTTAAAATTGGAATTAACTCAGAAAATTAATTCCGTAACAGTAGAATTGAAGAGCCAACGGTCAGAAACAGCACAGGTTCGTGTAGGCCGAAACTGGAAGTTTCGGCCATGGGTCCCAAGTTTCGGCCAAGTGGCCGAAACTTTGGTAGTTAGACGTTTCGGCCACACCCAGTGGCTTGTGTTGGAAAATTTATTCCGAAGTTTGGCATAACTTAGCCCGCAAGGCAGGGCTTGAATCAAGCCTTTTCAATCTCTGTTAGTTGGATTGCACATTAATCAACAATGAGAGCGGTAAAATTAGAACAATTCACCACTTTTACAAGATCTCTACTCTTCCAAATCCAAAACTTTATTTAGCATTAATTCCAGCTACACCAACATTGCCATCCAAACAAGTTTTTGGCAGCTTCTCATCAGATCAGAGCTTTTGATTTTAATTTGCTACAAAACCAATCAAACAACTAACTTTTTCCTAGAGTGTAACAGCCAAACAAATTATAATGAAGAAATTGAGAGGGCAATTCAAGGTGATGTGTGGGATAGGATTTAATCATGAATAGTGTCATATATACATATATATGAATGAGTCCACCAGGAAAATGGCAAACAAATTAGGCAGCATATCATATATCTCTGATATATACTGTAACCCAATGTTGGGTTGGCACATCACATGGATTATTCCAGATTTCTTGCACCATGAAAATACTAGTATACTCTGATCTTGAAATAGGAAAAACAAAATAGTCATTTCAAAAAAGTTTGGGAAATTACAATGAAATTAGCTGCTAAGCTAACTGCTTCATTTTCCTTTGGTTGTCTGTCACCAATCACATTTCAAGTCAAGAAAGTTGTATCCATAATCTATTGCTAGATTCACCATATCAAGAGATGTCCCTTATTTTCAATTTTCAAATCACAAATCCGGATCTCATATAATTTTATTTTATTTTAATATTCCTGACTTTATTACAATGTAGTGTCTATCGAGTCTAACAAGGTAGCTCAAGTGGCAAATAAACTCTTTTTGTAAGGGAGAATTCTGAGATAACTCGATTTGATACCCACTGGTGACGATTCTTTTTGAGCCAGCTCTCCTGCCTCTCGGAGCAAGAAAGACCCGGTGTCTGTTCATATATACACATTTTTTGGTGTAATTACGTTAGTATTGAAATTATATATTTTATTTCAATTTAAAGCTTAATCCTTTAATCTATTGTTATTATATTGATTTAATTTTACTCTTTAATCTCTCAACTATTATACTACTTTTAGTTCTCAAGTTCAAATTATCATATTTGGTATTCGACTATTTAAATTAGAGTCACACTTGTGTTATATTGTCTCATAATTTTAATTAATGAAACATGTTGAATCTATAATAGTTGTTTGTTACTTATGATAGAAATCATAATAATTAATATAGAAAATTTAGTACCAATTTCAAATAAATAAATTGTTATAATAGATATTGTAATATTTATATGTGAAATTGTGATACTATTTAGGGTGAATTGATTGTTAATAATTATAAGGGAAAATTGCACTTTTTTCCCCTAAGTTATATACTTATAGCCATTTTTCCCCCTCAATTATTTAGGTAAGCACATTAACCCCCTCAATTATTCTAAAAGTGGTGTTTTTTTCTCCTGATATATTAAATTGACATTTCTACCCTTAAAGTAAACATTTTATTTATTTTACTTCTCCAACAAATTATCGCGTATACGTAGGGATGACCACGATTCAGATCAAACTGAACCGGACATTATAGCAACTGAATTAAAAGTTTCCGGTTATGATTCAGATCTAGAACCTAAAATTTGGATTTCAATTTATTAAAATTATGAATAAAAAAAAATTGGATCTTGAACCATGAATCGGCGGTTCTGGATCCGGTTCGCAATTTTGAACCGTCTTTATTTTAAAATTTTATTTTTTATTTTAAATAGTCTAAATTCAACAATAAATATATTTTATTTTTTCAGTTCGGTACATAAATCGTCCGTTCCGGTTCGCGATTTTAATAAATTCTAAATATCGAGTTTCGATTCTAAATTGTAATTGAAATATTTCGGTTTGGTTGCTATAGTGTTTGTTTGGTTTTAACCAAATTATTGTCATAATTTGTTGGAGAAGGAAAATAAATGAAATATTTATTTTAAATATTTATTTTAAGGGTAAATATGTCCATTTAACATTTCAGGGGAAAAAACAGCCACTTGAATAATTCAGGGGGAGAAAGTGCTATAAGTATATAACTTAAGGGGAAGAAGTGCCATTTTCCCTAATTATAAATATTGTAATACTTATAACTGAAATTATGATGTTTAATTTACACACTTAATTGTCTACAGCTCAACTCGTCTCACAGATGCATGAGACGATCTCACAAAAATTGTTACCTTTAAATTATGCCACTTTCAATTAGAATCTCAATTAAGATTAAAAGTGAAACATCATAAGACTAGAAGTGAACATTTTTTATGCTACTTAAAAGACCAAATCTAGTCAATTTTAAACTTGAATATCAAAAATAAAAAATGCAATGATTCAACATTTCAACGCTTAAAGTCAATATATATATATATATATATATATATATATATATATATATATATATATATATATCTTTAGTACACTTCTCTCTTTGGATTAAACACATAGTAGGAGAATGTATAAAATTTAAATGACTTAATAATCAATATAGTTCTCGACTATAGTAGTTTTATTCAATTTAATTTTAAATAAATTTTTTGTGTTCAATTTAGTCTTCGACTTTGATGGTTTTACACAATTTAGTCCTTTGTTAAATATTCTATTAGTTGACTGCTAGAAATAGGGTCCTAATGATAATTTCTCATCCTTCATCCCATTTGAGATGATTCTTCTTCTCCTTATTATGATCCATGCAGAAATGCAAATCTTCGTACCCAAATCTAACTAAAAAAGCTATTTAAAAAAATTTAAGTAAATATTTATTTATTTAGAGTTGAAGTTGATTTCGAGATGAAGATCTCCATTTCTGCGTGGAGCTTAATAATGGGAAGAAGAAAGAATCATCCCAAATGGGATAAGGATGATAAATTACCATTATGACCCTATTTCTAACATCTAACTAACAGAATTTTTAACAAAAGGACTAAACTGTGTAAAATCATCAAAGTCGATGACTAAATTAAACACAAAAAAATCATTTAGAACTAAATTGAGTAAAATCAATATAGTCGAGGACTACGTTGGGTATTAACTCAATTTTAAATTCAGAACCTATTTTATGTTCTAGTATCATATTGATAGATACTGGTTCAAATGCGAACAATGTTTCCTGTACGGCCGGTGAATTTACCATTAGGTATGTAAAAAATGCACTACACAGTGTTCGAAAGTGCACTACAATGAAATGCACCACACCTAATAGTACATTTTCAAATACTTTGTGGTGCATTTATACATACCTAATGGTGAGTGATCGGACACTATTTGTACGGGAACCTGATGCATATTACGTATGTAAGTTTTACCTTGATTAAGAATGCATGCATCCGGATTGTTTTATATATTTTTATTTAATTTTTTTCCCTCACCAGTTTAATCATGTGAAATCATCGATCTTTTTTAGATACTGGTTGATGAGTTTTTCTTTGAATGTGACATTGAAAATATTAATTTAAAAATAAATACATAAAAGTATAAAACCTAAGAAAGATGGAGACAATCACGTGGGAGGTATGGAAAGTGTAAAAGAAGAAGATTTGAATTTAGTATATCATCTCAAATCCAAACTTAGGCACATCTTGAAATAGTTTAGCTTTTAGATTTTTAGGACCCTCACGATTGATATACCATGACCATGGTACACTTTGAAAGATGACCAAATTAAATTATTGTTTTACTTTTATCTTTTTATATAAATAAAATTAATATATGAAAATATATCATTAAAAATCTCTAATTAAAATTTTTTTAAATGACACATATATTGATATTGTTATTTTATTGCTTTAAATTAACAAACTATTGTTATATTAATCTCATTTATAACATACTGCTGGTTTATTTCTACAATACTAATGCAAATTGATAACGATATGGGACCCCGGGGTTTATTTTATTTGGAAAGTCAGTCCAACCGTCCAAACGGGTTGTCCATCTTTATGAGTGATGTGTTAGCCCAACAAGAATAATGAAATTCTATCGGGCTAATGAAAGAATAAAACTTGGAGCAAAATATTATTAGAGTTATTACTAAGGGGTATCAAACCCATAATCTCAAGCATAACAACACAAGTCCCAAACCACCAAGCCAATCAAAATCTTGTGCATTAAAGGGTATGAAGCTTAATCCACTTATGCATGCGAGTGCTTTGGGAGCAAGGTAGTGGAGAGACACGTGTGTGGTCCAGAATGAAGGCTGCCAGATGCCGTCCATTTGTCAACCATCCGTGAATCCCTCAACAGTATAAATAGGCACTCTTCCCTCCCTTTTAAAGGCACCCATTGGCTCACCAAACCCCTCCCTGTCCATTGGTCTGATCTGAGTCTTCAACCCCCTATTGGCACACCAAGGTTCTAGTCCTATCGGTAACATATTTAGTTTTATTTCATTCTAGGCCTATACCTCGGGCTTTATACGTACTATTTTGGGCCTAGCGCCCCGGGTAATAAAGCTATTCTTTGCTTATCCCCCGTTCTATATTTCTATATCCGGTTTATGGTGGACCCTGTTCGAATAAAACCATCATTGGCGCTGTCTGTGGGGATCGCTACGATTAGCCCGTGTTTGTAGTCTCTATTACTTGAGCAAGATTCCGAGGTAATGCCCAAATGGCTGATTCGCAAGATGAACTACCCTGCGAGGTAACACACTTAGCACATTGAGACACTACCCTTGTGAGTGCACTTTTACACATAGTTCAGTAAAGATTATGTTTATTTTCCCGGACTATGTGCTATGCATTCTTGGCCTGCGGCCACCTCAACGATGTGCTCCTATGTGCTATACATGTTTGGCCTACGACCATCTCAACTTTGTGCTCCTATGTGCTATGCATGCTTAGCCTGTGGCCACCTCAACGATGTGCTCCTATGTGCTATGCATGCTTGGCCTACAGCTACCTCAACTATGTGCTCCTATGTGCTATGCATGCTGGCCCCACGACCTTTTGGATGATCGAGTACCGAACTTGCATGGCAAGGTAGGCAACCCGTGTACAATTGATGGTTGGGGCATGTGGGTTATCGCAAACCACATGCGCGGACTTGCCGGACATGGCAATCCGCATGGCGTTTGGTGGTTGAGGCATGTGGGTTATCACAACCCACATGCACGGACTTGCCGGACTTGGCAATCCACATGGCGTTTGGTGGCTGGAGCATGTAGGTTATCGCAACCCACATGCGCGGACTTGCCGGACATGGCAATCCGCATAGAGTTTGGTGGTTGGGGCATGTGGGTTATCGCAACCCACATGCGCGGACTTGCCGAACTTGGCAATCCGCATAGCGTTTGGTGGTTGGGACATGTGGGTTATCGCAACCCACATGCGCGGACTTGCCAGACTTGGCAATCCGCATGGCGTTTGGTGGCTGGGGCATGTGGATTATCGCAACCCACATGCGCGGATTTGCCTGACTTGACAATCCGCATGGCGTTTGGTGGCTGGGGCATGTGGGTTATCGCAACCCACATGCGCGGACTTGGCAATCCGCATGGCATCTGGTGGCTGGGGCATATGGGTTATCGCAACCCACATGCGCGGACTTGCCGGACTTGGCAATCCGCATGGCGTTTGGTGGCTGGGGCATGTGGGTTATGAGGTTATCGAAACCCATATGCGCGGACTTGGCAATCCACATGGCGTCCGGTGGCTGGGGCATGTGGGTTATCGCAACCCACATGCGCGGGCTTGTCGGACTTGGCAATCCGCATGACGTTTGGTAGCTGAGGCATGTGGGTTATCGCAACCCACATGCGCGGACTTGCCGGACTTGGCAATCTGCATGGCATCTGGTGGCTGGGGTATGTGGGTTATCCCAACGCATGCACATGCGCGGATTTGCCAGACTTAGCAATCCACATGGCGTTTGGTGGCTGGGGCATGTGGGTTATCGCAACCCACATGCGCGGACTTGGCAATCCGCATGACGTTTGGTAGTTGGGGCATGTGGGTTATCGCAACCCACATGCGCAGATTTGCTAGACTTGGCAATCCGCATGGCATTTGGTGGCTGGGGCATTTGGGTTATCGCAACCCACATGCCCGGAGAAGCGACAAATATCTGGAAAATTTGGAACTAGAAGTTGAGTTTGGAAAAGGGAGGAGGTGGTGGTATTGAATTATACTTCCTTCAGACATCCAGATGCGTAAAGAAAGTGGGGGACTTGTGATGGCGATATGGGACCTCTGGGGGCCCATTTTATTGGGAAAGTCGGTCCAACCGGGGTGTCCATCTTTATGGGTGATGTGTTGGCCCAAAAAATGCCTAAAGAAAGTGGGGGACTTGTGATGGCGATATGGGACCTCGTGGGGCCCATTTTATTGGGAAAGTCGGCCCAACCGGGGTGTCCATCTTTATGGGTGATGTGTTGGCCCAACAAGAATAATGCAATTCTATCGGGCTAAGGAAATAATGAAGCTGGGAGCAAAATATTATTAGAATTATTACTAGGGGGTCTCAAACCCACAACCTTAAACATAACAACACAATTCCCAAACCACCAAGCCAATCAAGATCTTGTGTATTTTGTTTTGTCTGTATTCAGACCAAAAGCTGACATAGATGTTATGGGTAGAATTTTTTTAGAATTTTGTTCAGATCATAGATCTCGTAATTTACTCATTTCCATAAAGGAGCCGAATGAAACCAAAGTTTCATGTTCGGTTTTGAATTAGAGATGCTCAAAATACTGAATCAACGTCGACTATAACCCTTAGCCTTCCAAGCTAACGATGCGGGTTCGATTCCCGCTACCCGCTATCTTTTATATCTATTCTATTATATATATAGTTATAGTTTCTATTTCTATTAACTATTTAGATTTAACTATTTATATTCACATTAACTGAAACTGATAATAAATAAATAAGAAAATGCCAAAGATACAATTGAAGATAATATTGAAATGGAATTTCAGAATTCATATTTATATTCAGAATTGATATAAATCTAAAATGAAAATTAAATATATTCTATTAAAATAGAATAAAAAATTCCAATTCAAAATAGATATGTCGAATTTCTTCTAATTAGATAGAATTGAATGGGTATGAAGCTCCACTTATGGATGGGAGTGCGCTGGAAGCAAGTTAGCGGGGAGATACGTGTGTGGTCTAAAATGAAGGCTGCCAGATGTTGTCCATTTGTTAACCATCCATGAATCTCTCAACAGTATAAATATGCACTCTTCCCTCTCTTTTAAAGGCACCCTTTAGCTCACCAAACCTATCTCGGTCTATTGGTCTGAGTTTTCAACCTTTGTTGGCACATTAGGGTTTGAGTTATATTGTAACATATTTAGTTTTATTTCATCTATTAGTTCCCTTAGCTTGTTTGGTTATTATTTTGGGCCGTATTTCATTCCTTGAGCCGTGATCTTTGTATTTGGGCCGCCATTCTGGGCCTGTACCTTGGACTTTGTACGTTCTATTTTGGGCCTAGCGCTCCGGGTAATAAAGTTATTCTTTGCTTACCTTCGTTCTATAATTCTATATCCGGTTTTTGGTGGACCCGGTCCCAATAAAATCATCGCAAACATATCATTATATTGATAAATATTCAATAAGTATTTTCACAATTTTAATGCAACTACATTATTTTGAGCTGGAAAATGCAAACAATTGTAATGCAACTACATTATTTTGAGCAGGAAAATATTGTTACATTCCCATTTTGACCATTATTTTGTTGTTATTGATGATGATGATGATGATGATGATGATGATGATAGTAATAATAATAATAGTAATAATAATAATAGTAATAGTAATAGTAATAGTAATAGTAATAGTAATAGTAATAGTAATAGTAATAGTAATAGTAATAGTAATAGTAATAGTAATAATAATAATAATAATAATAATAATAATAATAATAATAATAATAATAAAGAATTCTATAACTATGTTGATGCTAAGATTGGAAACCTTAACCTCATTATTACCAAAGTTGTGCTCTACTACCTACTCTAACTCACTTATTTTTAATATTTTATAGTTTTTTTATACTAATACTAAAACATGTACTATATATACATATATACATACAAATACTATATATGGGGTGGGGGTGGGGTGAGGGGGGCAGCCGCCCCCTCTCCCTCCGTCCCTGTATATATGTATGTATATACATGTATATATATGTATATATATATATATATATATATATATATATATATATATATATATATATATATATATATATATATATATTGTTGGAAATTTCAGCACTGTGTGTTTGTGGGTTGGAACGAAAAAGTAAGAAACTTTCTGTATCGTGTTTAAAAACACTGCCTTAAAAACATTTACGACCAAGGATGGGATCGCATGTTTTCGACCGGCATAACAGAATAACAAAGTCAGACAATTGTAATGAAAGCTGACAGTTTTCGAACAATGAAGGAAAACAACAGTGTTGTATTCTGCGAACCTGGGCAGTATTCTTTGTACTGTAGTTGGTGCGAATAAACAACAAGGACATCAGCTTTATATATTAGTGTGTTTGTAACAGCCCACCACTCACCACCCATGATTGTAGGACTACAAAATAGCAAGGACCATCCCTGTACAAAAACATTATACTCCCAATTATCTTTGCATATTCTGCTTGAGACTCACACGCCTCTATGTTCTTTGACAATTTGATGCTGGGATCATAGGGGGTTTTCGCTGGAGTTACATCATAACTTTCAAACGTCTTCAGGAGTTTCTCTGTGTAATGACTTTGAGATAAAA
Source organism: Ipomoea nil (assembly GCF_001879475.1). Classification (NCBI taxonomy): domain Eukaryota; kingdom Viridiplantae; phylum Streptophyta; class Magnoliopsida; order Solanales; family Convolvulaceae; genus Ipomoea; species Ipomoea nil. The sequence goes on from NW_017617070.1 coordinate 4,990,008, forward strand.
GGTAACCTTTCTCCATTTTTGTAACCTTTATTCCAAGTATTACATCAGCCTCCCCAAGATCCTTCATATCAAACTTGTCACATAGAGTTCTTTTAGTCTCTTTTATAGCTTCTATACTTGAGCTAAAGATAAGCATGTCATCTACATAGAGACCGATAATTACGATGCTAGACTCTACCTCTTTTGTGTATAAGCAGGCATCTGAGCGGTTAGTGGAATAACCTAGCTCTAACAGAGGTTTATGAAACTTTTCATACCACTGCTTAGGAGCTTGTTTCAAGCCATACAGAGATCTTTTAAGTCTGCATACTTTTCCTTCTTGTCCCGGATCAACACATCCGAGAGGTTGTTCCATGTAAATCTCCTCTTCAAGTTCACCATTGAGGAAAGCTGTTTTCACATCCATTTGATGTACTATCAACCTGTGAAAATATGCTAAAGCAAATAGAACACGTATGGTAGCTATCTTTGTTACCGGTGAATAAGTATAGAAGTAATCTTCACCGAATTTCTGTGTGTATCCTTTAGCTACTAGTCTGGCTTTAAATCTTTTAATTGAGCCATCTGGTCTCAATTTCCTCTTAAAAATCCATTTACAACCTATGGGTTTACAACCCTTAGGCAAATCCACTATTTCCCACGTATGATTAGACTATATAGAGTCTAACTCACTTTTAACTGCTTCTCTCCATAGAGTAGCGTCTACTGAGCGCATAGCTTCTTGAATGGATTTTGGTTCTTCTTCTAACACAAGTTGACATATAAATTGATCACAAACTTCATTTAGATCTTTCAATTCCGTCATATATGTTATGAAGTCTGAGCCAAAGGTTTTCTCAATTCTAGGCCTTTTACTTCTTCTAGGCTCTTCTGAATTACATGAGAAATCAGGGAAAGAAAGATTTTGTTGAACTTTATTAGCATCTAGTTCAAAAGCACCCTTCAAAGGAAACACGTGTTCAAAGAAAACTGCATCTCTAGATTCACATATTGTACGGTTTTCTAAACACATAAATCTATAAGTTGCACTATTTTCAGCATACCCAACAAATACGGCATTTAAGGTTTTAGGACCCAAGTTAGGCCTTTTAAAGGACGGTAGTCCCACCTTTGCCAAGCAGCTCCAAACCTTCAGGTATTTAAGATTAGGCGCATGCCCTTTCCACAGTTCATAAGGGGTTTTTTCAAACCCTTTGTGCAAGACCCTGTTTAGTATGTGGTTTGCTGTTAGAACAGCTTTCCCCCCACAACGAGTCAGAAGCACCTGAACTGATCAGCATAGCGTTGATCATCTCTTTAAGAGTTCTATTTTTCCTTTCAGCTATGTCATTTTGTGGGGGTATGTAGGGTGCTGTTACTTCGTGTATAATACCAGATGATTCACACAAATCTTTCAGGAAATTAGATTCATATTCTCCTCCTCTATCGAATCTTATTCTTTTGATCCTTTTTTCCAACTGATTTTCTACTTCATTTTTAAAAACAACAAATTTTTGTTCGGCTTCACTTTTTGATTTCAGCAAGTATAATTTTGTATATCGTGAATAATCATCAATAAACGTTATATAGTAACGCTTACCACCTCGACTTTCAGTGGTCTTAAAGTCTGCTAAATCAGTGTGAATCAATTCTAGTAATGATGAAGTACGATGCTTTACAGTTGAAAAAGATGTTCTAGCAAATTTTGCCTCAGCGCATATTTCACATTGTTCACATGTATCATTAGACAGGTTTGGCAACATGTTCACGTTCTTTAGTCTATTTAAGCATTTCGTACCAACATGTCCTAATCTAGCATGCCAACCATTAACTGATACAGAAATATAAGCAGAAGGAGCATTCTTATTATCACGAGCAATCAGAGATGAACCAGATACATCAAAGTGATTGTTAACTATTGAAACATCTAGTACAAAAAGACCTCCACGCAGATATCCCTTCCCAATGAATTTCTCATAACGAGTCATAACCAGACGGTCAGACTCAAACACCATTTTGATTCCAGCCTTATTTAGAAGGCCTCCGGAAATCAGATTTCTTCGAAGGGAAGGGACATAAAGCACATTTTGTTGCAATAAATGTTTTCCAGAACAAAGCAGTAATTCTACTTTTCCTCTACCACTTACCTCGGAAACGCTGGAGTTTCCCATGAAGACTTGTTCTCCACCAGTGATAGGCCCAAAAGTTTTGAATGAAGCTTTGTTGTTGCAGAAATGTCGTGAAGCTCCAGTGTCAACAACTCATTCATCTGGATTTTCCACCACGTTGGCCTCAGTTACAACTGCAGCTACTTAGTCAGCATCTTCCATGTTCTCGGTGAGGTTAGCTTGGTTCTTTAGCTTCCCATTGTTTGGCTTCTGGCCATTCTAACTCGTGGACCCTTTGCGTTGATAGCACTGGGCAGCACGGTGGCCTCGTTTACCACATACATAACATTCACCTGAATTTTTCCCTTTTTCTAAATTTTTCCACCCTTACCGCGAGTGGAGTTGTTATTCTTATAATTTTTCTTTTGGTTTCTAGAGTTGTCACCAGACTTGTCAAACCCAGAGTTAGTCTCAACAATATTAGCTTTAACATTGTCAGTAAAAATAACAGACCTTTGAACCAGGCGGTTTTCTTCTTCGATGTTCACGCTATTTATTAGCTGTTGCAGTGTGTAGCTCATGCGGTCATGTTTCATTTTGTTCTTGAAGTCCACCCACGAGTCGGGTAGTTTGTCAATCAAGGAGTCACATAGGACCACTTCATTAACTATTCCACCTTCTGCTTTCATGTCTCCAACCAGATTCTCAAACTCGTGTACCTGTTCTATTACAGGTTTGGTGTCCACCATTTTAAAGTGTAACCAACGACCCACAACATATTTGCGTCTCCCCACATCATCAGCCCCATATTTCTAAATCATTAAATCCCAAATTATTTTTGCAGATTTGTATTCAGAAAACATATCAAACAACGGGCCACTTACACGTTGAAAAATGGTTGTCCGGGCAGTTTTGTTATCTTTCTCATATTTGATGCGAACTGCCTCGGATGCTGATGAAGTTTGAGCTGATGATGACTTTGGATCCTTGGATGCATCTGTATACTTCGGGTCTGTTGCACCGGATGAAGCCGTGGTCTGCGCAGCAGGTTGAGTTGCAGCCACGTTAAATTTTCCAGGATCTTCAAAATGGACATAGTCCACATCTTTTGATTCCAGGAACATGATAATTTTTGCAGCCCACCTTTTGTAATTTAAACCACCAGTAAGTGGTTGAACTGGAGTAACATCAGACACAGTGTTTGGTATTTCTGACATACTTGGTAGTAAATGTTTTTAACTGTTGGAAATTTCAGCACTGTGTGTTTGTGGGTTGGAACGAAAAAGTAAGAAACTTTCTGTATCGTGTTTAAAAACACTGCCTTAAAAACATTTACGATCCTTTCATTTGTGTGTTTGTGGGTTTATGGGTTGGAACTGATATGATCCTTTCATTTAATTAAATAAGTCAATGATTTTGATTTAATTCTATGCAATGGATTTAATTTTTGTATTCAGTTCTTTGTACATTCGTTATCAGTTTGTTGTACATTCGTTATCAGTTTGTTGTGCATTCTGTCCCAGTTTATTGTGCATTCGTAGTGTGATTAATGTGCATCTATCCCACTTTGTTGTGCAGTCTGTTTTTTGTTTTGTCATAGCCTTTAGATCACTCTAAATGGATAATCTGGATTAGTCCTCACCTGATCCGGAACATATATATATATATATATATATATATATATATATATATATATATATATATATATATATATATATATATATATATATATATATATATATATATATATATATGAAAAAGTTCAAATGCGGCGTAAGCTTACGGTGCGGCGGGATTCCAAAAATACACCAACAGTGTAAAAAACACACCACAGTGAAATGAAGAAAAAAATACCAAAAAATACACAACACACCTAAAAAAAATACACCATACAACTCACCACTCCCAATGGTGTATTTCTGAACATTGTATAGTGCTTTTAAAAGTGATTACATTAATATATACTCCATATACTTAAAATAAAAACAAAAGTATTACTTTAATCGAAAAACCAAATAATTCATTGTCATATCCATGTAATTATTCATTGTTAAAACCAATAAACTTGTAACTATAAGGTTATTGAGTTCAAATCTCAGCATATCTGATTTGAGATAGGCATCTATGAGCAATCTAAAGTGATTAACTTATTTGTAATATTTTGTTGGTTATGATTACAAGACGGGATTTACCTAATACACACGATCAAATAGTAACTGTGAGTTTTTCTCGTCATCTAAAAAAATGGTATTTTTTTTCCTAGTGAAAATGACATTTAAGGAACATTGATATCAAATCCTTGTAGTAGGAGTTGTAGCTATAGCTTTCATATTCCCCATGTGTGTGCTAGGGCACGTGTGTGTTTAATTATTTGCAAGTGCATGTCGTGTATGTGAGGAGTCATTTGCTCTTTTTCCTCTTGGCTTCATGCATATGTCGCTATCTCCCTCCATAATTGAGTTGATATTTATTTAAGAATTAAGATGTCAAATACAGCCTGAAAAATATTCATTTCAAATTTCAATTATAATTTTTAATTTAACAAGCATATATAACTAATAGAAATTATTCTTCAAACTTTAAAATAATTTGCCAGTTCACTATCCATAATTGTATACTAACTATAGAGTTGATAGGCTCATGTAAACAAAATAAATAAAAAAAATAAAAAGCATTAAAAACACACAAATCTCTAAAGCTAGTGATCTTAAAGAAACGCATGTCCAATCATACAACAATTTTTAACAGAATATGTTTTCAAAAAGAATTTAAAGTATTCATAACTAGTGATGGTTTTCAATGGACCAAACTCATCATAAATAAACTAAGAATTTTGGGGAAATAATGGTAAAATATTGATAAGGCTTTGCGCCCTTAGTATGTTACAATCGGGCTATGAATTGAATAATTAATAAGATGGAGAAAATAAATAATCGGGCCAACTAACCCAAGTTACAAGCCCAATTAGATAACTTGGGCAAATTATGATGTGCATGGTGCACACGGATGAAAAATGACGTCGTTTTGACTAAAAACGTGCGTCTAACTTAAAAAAAAAAAAATTCAGTTTTGATTCCCGTCAATAACATTATGTTGTGCATAATTTCTGAATGTATAGTTATGAAATTATGGATGTAAAGTTATGCAATTATGGATTTATAGTTATGAAATTATGAATGTGTAGGTATGCAATTCTGAATGTATAGTTATGAAGTTATGCAATTCTGGATTTATAGTTATGAAATTATGGATGTGCAGTTATGCAATTCTGGATGTATAGTTATGCAATTATGAATGTATAGTTATACAATTCTGATTATTTTTTTTTAAGTCGACGTCGTTTTTGCATCCGTGTACATCATACATGGTGTACACGGATGCACAGCATAACGACTCCATAACTTCATCCCAAATAAGCACTTTTTAAACAAGCGGGAAAAAAGACAATATGAGTCTTTGTGAATGCTAACTATGATCCCCGAAGTATCGATCGATACTTGGTTTGAGGAAACCGATCAGTTCAGTGAACCAAAAAAACCAAAACGATCGATTTTCTGGTTTTTTTTTTTTTTTTATAATAATAATAGATATATAATGTATTAAATGTCTAAGGTAAGATTTGAACCCTTAACCATTTAATTATAAAACAAAAATTTTACCTATTAAGCTATAACCACATTTATATCAACATTTACATTTGTATGCTAATAAAGGTATACATTTATTTATAAATGTTGTACGCATCTATTATAATGGACAAAATTGTACCTACCACATTCTTGTTAGACAAAAGTACCATTACACCATTATAACACCCTTACTATTTATTTCTAACTCTCATAACTCTATCATTATTATCATACACATATATCTTTTTCCTATTCTTTAATTATCATTTTATTAAAACCATTACATAATTACTTTAATTGTTGATTATATTTTAATTAAATTTCTATTTAAATTTCTATGTATGGTAAATCATATGTGTATATATATATATATATATATATATATATATATATATATATATATATATATATAGGCACGCACACACACCAATATATAAGACCAAGTACTATATTAGTATTATAGATATTTTATTTATTTATTGTAAAAACAAAGTATAAATTATATCAAAATTGTTTACATTATTAATAAAAAAAATATAAATTTTGTTCATCTCTATAGTTTTCAAATACGATGATTAATTACTACTTCAAGGAATTATGAAATATAATTTGAACTATAATTTGTAATTATTTGTATTTATCAATTTTTTAATGTTGGACATAAATTTTCGCACACCGCGCGTACAAAATGCTAGTATTATATATAAATATTGTAATAATTAATAATTTCAACTCCTCACTTCCTTAAACCTCAACTCTAAGTCGTAAGTCCCAACATTTGGTGATTTAATAATTCTTATTTTTCAAATATTAATTATGTAGATAGATGATTCTTCATCTTGTCATCAACAAAACACTTCAAGTGGCACTCCAAGTGAGCCAACTGAACAATCGATCAGACAAAAAAACAAACGTTCAAATAGTGGACTTCCACCAAAACTGAACCAAATATCAAAACAGAAACCGAATCGAACCGAACTTTTTCAAATCGAACCGAAACCGAACCAAACTCTAGCTATTGTTAAATCGAATTGTTTAAATTTTTTAAAACCGAAACCGAAAAAAATTGAACCGAAATCCGAAATGCCCAGCCCTAGGCACATTGGTACGCCAGCCACAGTTGTGGACGAGTGGCCCTCGACGACCTTCTTCTACCAATTTTTCACCCATCTTCCTCCCCTTCCATTTCCTTTCCCTAAAAGACCCATACCCAGGCACCATCACAAGTCACCCACTTATTCTAACCGTCTAATCAACCAGAAGAAGTAGATGGGATCAAATTTGCAACCTCACTTATTAGAAATTTGAAACTTATTGGACCAGCTTTCCACCAATCACCAATAAGAAGGGATTATGAATAAGACCTTTTATTACCTTCATGAGGTCATTAAGCTTGATGTGGTGTGTTTTATATAATAAGATCTCATTCATCCATTCATCCTAAGTCGACAATAAATTTATGGCATCCCTCTGTTTAATACTCGAGGTATTTATCTCAATTACCTAGACTATTATGGACACATATATCAATTACTCGTCCATCCCCTAGGCTAGGCGACATAAAATATTGATTTTCTCGCTTTTTGACCACAATATTTGTTGTCACTCTTAGCAGTCAAATCATTTCAGTAGGTTTAACATCACTTCTTCATATTGTTTCATCCGGTCTTTTAGGGTTTAATAAACTGCCTATTTACTTTTCTAACTACTAGTTGAGAGTCGGGCACTTAGAAGGATTTTACTAGTTCCCCCCCCCCCCCCCCCCCCCCCCCCCCGCATCTACGCCTTGTATTCTACTTCATTGATAGACAGTTGAAAGTTAAATCAAACGACTTGGTAGGCTTTAAATTCTTCCGGGGAGATTATGACGACTCCTCCCTTACAATCCCTTCAACTTGAGTTCCCATTCTCTAAGTAGTTCGAGTGTATTTAGGCCCCATTGTCCTTCTAGAACTGTGCATTCTACAATAAATTTAACTAAAGCCTAAACCTGGATAGTCATCTAACGCTAGTACTCCAAGCTCTATTGGGCAAATTCCATTGCGCACTTTACCATTTGCCAGGAAGAGATAGGGTTCCTCAAGATCGAACCTAAAGGTTAGTCACTTAGAACAACCATGTGGTGTTAGAGGTGTCAAAACAGTCAAACCTGGCCCATATGGGTTGGGCCATCGAGGGCCTAATTGAGCCAAGTCATTTTCAGTCGGGTTATATTTTTTTGTAACCTAGCCCACCACATAGTGGGTTGGCGGGCCAAACAAGCCAGCCCACCAACCCACTTATTATTAATGAATATTTATGTTTTACAATATTAAATTTTCTATATAATCAAAGTTTTAAACCTCCAACCTATAAGTTAAAAATTAATACGTTTCCAAGTGAAGCACATTAAACTTTTTGAACAAATTTCATTTGTGCTTGTATTTGTATTTTGTGATTATAATATTGTAAACTTATAAAGTTTATAAAATATATACTCCCTTTGTCTTATTTTATGTGTTGTGTTCGGTTAACGAGACTTGAGTGAAGTTACTTACAATTAAATTTTTTATAATATTAAGTTTATAATTAGTATGTAAAATGTATATATTTAGAAACTACATTAAAAGTACTATTAAACACCAAATCAAATTTAAAAATTATAAGAAAATGTTAATAGAAATAAGCAAAGAAAGTGTTGGTTTGACCAATGAATAATAAGTAAAACAGATAAAATGAGACATTTGTGATGATTAATATAATTGGCTTCACATAAAATTTTTAGTATTTCCAAAAACAAGCAATGGTCGGCCTTTGTCAAGCTTCAATTCAAATTTTAATACTAATTCCAATATAAAGTTCCTGGAGGATTGCGCCGGATGGACTTTCAAACGCAAATTATTCCATGGAATCGTGTTCACCGAGAATGGTGAACACAAAGCAAAACGACGTCGTTTTTAGGCAAAAAAAAAAAAAAAAATCGCGGATGTGGAGTTAACGGCGCGCGTTTGATCAAATTATGAATTTTCTGTTATGAGATTATGAATTTTATGAAAATTCATAATCGCATAACAGAAAATTCATAATCGCATAACAGAAAATTCATAATCTCACAACTGAAAATTCATAATCTCATAACAGAAAATTCATAATCTTATAACAGAAAATTCATAATCTCATGGTTCCAAAGTGAATGTGTAGGCATGGTTCCAAAGTGAATGTGCAGGCATGGATTCATAATTTATGAATGTCCGTGATTTCAGACGGGAATATGTAGGCATGGTTCCAAAGTGAATGTGCAGGCATGAATTCATAATTTATGAATGTCCGAAATTATGAATGTAATGAAAATTCATAATCTCATAACAGAAAATTCATAATCGCATAACAGAAAATTCATAATCTCATAACTGAAAATTCATAATCTCATAACAGAAAATTCATAATCTTATAACAGAAAATTCATAATCTCATGGTTCCAAAGTGAATGTGTAGGCATGGTTCCAAAGTGAATGTGCAGGCATGGATTCATAATTTATGAATGTCCGTGATTTCGGACGGGAATGTGTAGGCATGGTTCCAAAGTGAATGTGCAGGCATGAATTCATAATTTATGAATGTCCGAAATCTTTGTTCACCTCAAATTAAAGTGAAACCGCAAAATGTGAAAATAAAGAAGAAAAGTCACGCAATTAATTAAAAAAAAAAAAAAAAAAAAGATAACGGTGTACTAACACCGTTGGAACCGTGTTCACCATGAATGGTGAACACGGTTCCATGGCATAACGTCCCACTTTCAAAACTAAAAATCAAACCTCTTCCAATTTTGTTAGTATTTGTAGACTTATTTCCAAAGCATGGTTTAAATTAGGAGTGGGCGTTTTGATATTCGGTTGAGCCCATTCTGACCTTATGTATGTATATATGTATGTGTGTGTGTGTGTGTATATATATATATATATATATATATATATATATATATATAATGTCAGCGAATGATATAAATAAATATATAATCTTAACTATAATACAGCCATATGGTTTGGTGTTGCTCACCAAACTATATGATTATATTATAGTTAAGATTTATTTATATATTTATTATATGGTGCATATAAATTCAAATTAACCTTAATTCATTTTCATCTCTCTTGCTTCATCTAATCCATCCAAAAACTCACAAATAAACCTCAATTGAGATTATTCTAATGAGGTCAATCTTAAAATTTTAGTACATAGTATTTAATATTACAAATTTTCAAGAATTTAGTAAACTACAATAGTAATTGAATTACAATTTTTAGAGTCACCACGGATCAAAATTTTTAGACCTTTGAGATTTTTAACAATTTTCAGAGTCACCACGGATCAAAATTTTTAGACCTAAAAATTTCTAGAAATCTCAAAGGTCTAAAAATTTTGATCCGTGATGACTCTGAAAATTGTAATTCAATTACTATTGTAGTTACTAAGTTCAATTCTTAAAAATTTGTAATATTAAATACTATGTACTAAATTTTTAATATAATTTAAGATTTGTAGTAATCACCCTCCTTAAATACCAATTCTTATTTTAATTGTAAATATATTTATGTTCATAATTTTATCATAGTATTTCACACATAATAATTATTAAATAACAAAATTTTTATATATAAATAAACCTCATATATGGTATATTTTTATAATATATTTCCCGTGCAACGCACGGGACAAATACTAGTTATACAATAAAAACTTAACTAGTTCGGTTAGTGTAATTGGTTTCATTTAGGCTAAATTAATTGAAAGGTTAAGAGTTCAATTTTTCTTATTAATAATATTTTTAAATATCCACACAAACCCCAATTAAATTACAAATATATTTGGATAAACTTTAGGTATGGGGGATGGCAGGGTTATACGAGTTGGCCCGCGACCTACACGGGCCAACTTGTGTAACCCCACGGGCTAAACGGACTAAGGTTATTCAGGCCAAGTTGAAAATTTCTCCAACCAAGGTTGCTTAAACACTTGGTTAAACATGCCAAATTCGGCAAGTTTGGACTTGTTTGGCCTGGAAGTAATACTCCAAATTTATAATGTATGATCAATGCATATTGATGGATATATTACGAATGGATCTGAATTGACCTGAGAGCACGTAGCAAAAACGAGGCGCCGGGGCGACGCGACGTGCCCGAGCTAGCCGCCTCGGCAGGAGGTCGGCAGCCGACCTCAGATGCGGATACCGGGAGGTCGGCATTTTTGGCGGGTTAGCCAGAGCGTCTAGCATCTACTCTCCTCCATTGACGATCACTCGCAACTCGGAGAGTGGGGGACTGATGATGGATATATTATACATTGACCCGAACCGATCCGAGAGCGCGGGGCAAGAACGGGCCCCGGGGCAAGGCTACATGCCCGAGCTAGGCATGGGGTCGGCACGAGGTCAACTCGAGGTAGGCACGGGGTCGGCTCGAGCTAGGCACGGGGTCGGCACACGACCTCGGCCGCGTTGCCTAGTCTTCGGACCAGGCGCGGTCAAAGAGGTCAAAACGGAGATAACCGCCTCCCCCTATTGGGAGCGGTTGGGAGGCCTACAGCTTGTATAAAAAAGCCCTCCCTCTATCCTAACAAGGGACATTCTACCATTCTTACATACTTTGTCCTAAGCAAATAATTGTAATAGCCTATTTACGGCAGTTAATACGATATACGGTTTTCACGGCCTTTTACGACATCGTTCCATTTATTCCCTATTCATATTCTTATCCGGGGTTTAATAATTCGGGCCACCCCGGGTTAATTAAATCCATCACATATACTATCTTTTTCAGGTGTGTGTATCTTATCTCAATGTCATGTAGTGCTACTCACATTGTATATGAAATTTTGAACTTTGGTATCTTCCTCAATAAGACAAAACTTATTGAAACTTAGGCCACCCATAGAAAGATATACATAGTCATCTCTTCTTTCTCCAGTTTAGATAGGATTCGAGTTGAGCTTATGTAGACTTTGAATTGATCAAAAGCCTATTGACATTCTGGCGTTTAGGTGAAGCCTTCCCTTTGTTTTATGTCTAGAATTGCTTAAGTAGTCTTTTTTGGATTCACCTCAATTCTTCTATGTGTGACCATGAATCGAAGAAACACCTCATCTTCCTCCTCCTCCACCCCACCTCCTAGTCCTCGCCACCCTTTTATCACAAACACACATTTTTTTGGGCTTACGCGAAGGGATGAGACTGAGTTCCTAGCTCTTTACCAACATATCATCCATATACGCTTCCATTTTGTTGCCTAGGATATCCTTGAATACTTTTTCGACTATCCAAATGCACGTTGATCTGATCCAGAGTAGTTGAGCTTGAAAGTCATACTCAGTAGCAATAAACTCCATTTAAAGTTACAAATGCAGTGTTTTCATCATCTTCTTACTACGTGAAGATTTAATGGTGCACCTTGAAGTGTCCATAGAAGTTAAGAACTCACAACCCATAGTTTTATCGACCAACCAATCCATCATATCCTTGGCCATAAGAACGCATCCTATGGGCATACCTCTATTTAGGGTACATCACCTTCCTTATGTGGCTTATTCAATTCCAAGCAAAGTGTCTACCTCTATTTTGACGAATGCCTTCCGTTGATAGGATAGATGCCTAGCTATGTTTCTATTGCACGAGTTTGTATGACAGGTCAACCACCAGGTTATGGGTGATGATTGATCTGTCTATCACACACATATCCTCATGTCTCTAGGATACCTCCTAATGACCTCGATCAATTATTTCATTTAATAAGCTCATAGGTAGTCTTTTCTTGATTTTTATACATCGGTTCCTGTGAATTTGATCCAACATCACCTCTTCAAATTCCACAATTGGTTCCATGCCCTTCCTTATTTTCTGTTTTTTTTTGAGTTTTTCACCTCATAGTGTTCACCGATATCTATTCTTGTCCTATATTTTGGCACACCTTCATGTCACATTTTTAGACTAAGTGTTGATCTACCCTAAACACCCCTAATGCGCTAGGAGTATGGAACTTCATGCATATGCGCTCCAAAGGAGATGAGACAACCCAAACCTTTAAATTTGGGCTATCCCTGATAATGTTGTGTGTGGATGTCAACTTGACTACGATAAAATTCATATCCATTCTATTGAATGATAGTCCTATCGTAACGGCGAAGACTAATTGTGCTTAGTTCATTTTAACTAACTGCTTAGGATCGTTTGCTTCATGATCCAACATATTACTACGATTAATTGTTAACGGACGAATAAAGCGGTATGAGATTGGGTAAACTTTAGGAATACACACTTTTCATAGCATTCCCCATGAATGATGGTTTTTAATGGATCAAGGTCACCATAAGCTAGGTATTTCAAGAAAATAATTGTAGAATATTAATAAGACTCTAGCCTCTAGGCCCTTAGTATGCTGCAAGCCTACAATAAGGCTATAAATAATTAATAAAATGGAAAGAAATAAATAACCAGGACTACTAGCCCAAATCATAGGCTCAATTGAATAACTTGCGCAAATTATGTCGTGCAACCGTGATCACCATGCATGGTGCATGGTGCACACGGTTGCAAAACGACTTTAAAAAAAAATTACTTTTGATTGTCATTAACGGCGTTATATATTCAGAATTAAAGAACTATATATCCAGAATTAATGAACTATATATCCACACCAGTTACTGATACTCTGTTTTGGCTTATGGCAGTTCGCTGCGTCTATGTATTTAGAATGAATAAGCTATATATTCAGAATTAATGAATTATTAATTCAGAATTAGTGAACTATATATCCAGAATTAATGAACTATATATCCAGAATTAGTGAACAATATATTCAGAATTAATGAAAACTATATATCCAGAATTAGTGAACTATATATCCACACCGATTACTGGTACTCTGTTTTGGCTTATGGCAGTTTGTTGCGTCTGTGTATTCAAAATGAATTAACTATATATTCAGAATTAATGAACTATAAATTCAGAATTAGTGAATTATATATTTTCATAAAATGCATAATACCTGAAAAAAAAAAAAAAAAAAAAAAAAAGTAGACCTCGGTTGACAATAGTGAAAAAAAAAAATTGATTGGTAGAGTTAAACAGTGTCACTAACAATACCGTTACTCCATCATAATGAAATGGCGTCGTTCGCAACGGTGTGCACACGATTGCACAACATAACGATTGAATAACTTGCTCCCAAGTACACACTTTTCATACAAGGGGGAAATAAACGCAATAACCCAAAAAACTCTTTGTGAATGTTGATAATGATACCAGAGATTCTAGGACTACCTAGTGGATAAGGTTTCCTCACCTTTCTCCACCACCTTTCATATGTCCGGCCATGCCTGCCCTGGCGGTGGACAAGTTGTCCCCGACGGTCCTCCACCAAATTTGCGCCCCAACCCCCTCTCCTTCCACCTCATTTTAATATTTTTCCCAATAAATTTCACCGGCCTAATTTACCTACCCAGCCCCAATAGGCCGGCAAATTATTGGTCCACACAATGTTATGTAAGTCACAATAAAAAATACATTTTTAATATACTAAATGTACATTATTTTTGTACTAAGTGTACATTATATTGTATAATGTACACTCAGTACAAAAATAATGTACATCCCCTAAATACAATGTACATTATTTTTGTGCTAAATATACATTATTTTTGTACTGAATGTACATTATTTTATAGTATACAAAATATGGTCCACACAACTTATATAGATCATGGTCCACACAATAATTTGCAATAAGCCCATGCCACCTACATTGACAAATTTTTATGAGATCACAAAAAAAAAAAAAAATACATTATTTGTGTACTGAATGTATATTATACAAAATATTGTACTTTTAGTACTCAAATAATGTATTTTTCCTGAATACAATATACATTTTTAACATACTAAAAGTACATTATGTGTGTATTTAATGTACATTCTTTGATAGTACAAAAATAATATACTTTCAGTACTCAAATAATATACTTTCAGTACTCAAATAATATACTTTATGTACCTAAATAATGTATTTTTTATTTGTGGTCCACACAACTGTGTAGACCATGGTCCATAGAATTTTTTTTTTTTTTTTTGAACAAAGGGAAGGGTGGAACCCCGGGAAACAAGACCACTAGTCACCACGGATCGAAAGGACCCCATACCATCTTTTTGAACAAGAGTCGCGAGATTGGCATCCGGGCAAAAATACAAAAGGGCCAGGTCAGGCTCAACACTATAGTTCTTGGCTAACTAGTCCGCAACTTGATTTTGTTCCCACAAAATGTAACAACAAAGGACATTCCAATCTTTTCTAATCCAATTCTTGCACTCCAAAATAATGTTCTTCAAGTTCCACCACCCTTGGCGCAAAAAGGGGGTCATTTATCATATTGACCACTTTAGACCTTGGTCCAAAGTGACATTAGATTATGTCACTTCAATTAAAATAAAATAATAAAATATGTCTCCAGTTAATAGATTATGTATGTGTAATTGTGTAAATAAATTGAAGGCACATAATATGTCGTTTTCATTCTAAAGTAAAACCAAACATGTTCATCGCTGGACTTGACCTCTCACCGACCTCTGCTCATCACGGAGAAACCTCAGTTCCCCCTTCCCAATCAAAGCAAATGCATCTCACCTCAGTCTACCTCAAAACTAAACCAACAATTCAAACACTGCAACAAGAAATTCTGCTTGAATTTCTCCAATAGCCGCTGGAAACTGTTCCAAACTGAAGCAACCATAAATTCCCAAAAATAGCAACTTTTTGAAGTTTCTATTTGCTTGAAAACAAGAAGGAAGTTTGTTTTATAGCAAAATAAAAGCTTACAGTCCAATCCATGACCAGTATGTATAACAATATAACTACAATATCTAGACCTTTCTCTGTGCCAAGGAATTCTGCTCCAATAATATAAATCCTTGAATAGTCTCTGAAAAGATAGTTTGCATTGTTGAATACAGCCAAATTGATGATAAATTTTGGAAAATATGAACTTTCCTCATCACCTTATACAACAGCTTTAAAATGAATATGATCTTGGACTTAAAGCAAAGAGTCAAGCTCACAGATTATGAACACAACAGTATAACATTAGATTTCAAAACTTTTGTTCCTTTTTTTTTTTTTTCCAAATTGGAGCATCAATATTGGTTCAGAAAGAAATTTACAATATAAAATGGCAAAGAACAATTCATCAATTTTCACATTTATTGACAATAGTTTGGTGAGGGCAAGAGGGCACAAATTGTTCATCCAAATGTGGGTTGCATTCTTTGGAATAAAAATCATTCTTCTCAATCAACACTCTCAACATCTCATAACCAAAATCTGGGCTATTAGGATCACTTGCCTGTGATTGACTCTGAGAATCCATAGCCCGCGGAGGCTTCAAGCACAAGAAACACCGCCCATACGCCGCTCTGCCAGCAGAATTGCCTTTCTGCTTCCTCCTCTGGATATTCCTCTTCACCTTTCGGAACCCTAATATCGACACCTTTTTCCCCTTCTTCCTATTATCATCTCCCTCCCCCTCTCCCTCTTTTCGCCCACCCGTATCCATCGCCCCATCGCCTTCTTCGTCATTGCCGTCGCCACTCGGTCCAACATCTCCACCCGATCTATATCGATGTTCCTTACAAGCGCCCAATCGGTTTTTATTGGGAACAGACATAAAATTCCCAGACAAGCAAAAAACAGATGATCAATTCAAGAAAAATTCTACGCGAAAACCCGAATTTGTGATACCGTTCGAGTAGGCATTTGTGAGCATTATTACCGGATTATCACAAGACAAAAAGTAAACACTAGAAAACCGTCGCTCTCAACGCCCATTATTATCAACAGACAATTCGGAAAATTGGAGTTCAAGTCGTGAGGGTAAGATATAAGTTAAGTTTACACTCTAAACTTGAGGTTCCATATAAATTGTGAGATATATATTTCGATTAATTTAAATTTATTTTAAATTGGTTGATTAATTCAGCTATATCTCAAGTGTATAATATAATCTAAAAACATAATAAGTGTGAATGAAAGTTATACTTTTCATTTATGTCTATTTTTTCCGTTAAGTTTTTTTTTTTTTTTTTTTTTTAATATTATGCTATAAAAGTTGTACCTTACAATATTTTGGACAAACATACCCCTACCATTATAACTTCCGTTATTTTTTTCACTATTGTTACCATGCACGTGCATCCACCATATATTTTCTTATCTTCTTCTTCAGTAATAATAATAATAACAACAACAACAACAACAACAACAACAACAACAATAATAATAATAATAATAATAATAATAATAATAATAATAATATACATTATATATTAGAGTTATATATTAGTTATTTCTTAAAATATAAATATCAAATTTATAAAAATATTTTACATTATTATTATTATTATTTACAATAATTTAAATATCTAAAATCTAAATAAATTTAAAATTTTACCCTCAAAAAAAAAAATTAATATAAAGTACTAATATTGGGCACTTACTTTTTGCGCATCGCGCATAAAAAATACTAATAGGGAGTATATGTAGGACGAATAACTGAATAAGTTGATATTATAAAATATATAAAGTATAAAAATATATTTAAAATTAATTCGCTATCTCTCAGAGTGCTAGGAGTGTTGTAATATCAGTCTCACCATGATAAAATAGATCAATAATATTATAGTTCGATCACAGAAACTATAGTACCTTGGCGAACTAGAACGAAAAATTTGAAAACAATTTTTTTTTTTAAAGAATGAATGGGCAGAGTATTTTTGAGGGAGAAGACAACGTTAGGAGTATGAGAACACAATTTTTGAAGTTTTAAAATCTGCCCAAACACTTACGCTTTACGGGATGATATAAATTTTAACATTAAAATGGCTCATAATCAGATTTAATAATCTAATTAATAATGTTTGAAATGATTATACTTAATATTAAAGTAATATCTGTTGTTACAAAATTAAATACAATTAATTCATATCAATCATTAATAACATGTATGTTTCAAAACACTTAAGTGATCGAAAAGTCCATATAATCCCAAGGGGGCGTTTGGTTCACGGAATTTTGGATTACCCCAGGTATTAGGATTACCTCCTGGAAGGTAATGTGAAATTTTAGGAATGTAAGATTACCTTGTGTGTTTGGTTTGGATGGTGTAATATAATATTACCTTGTTTGGTTCATAGTTATATTTTAGGTTATATGGATCAATTTACAATAATGCCCTCAATAATATATATATATATATATATATATATATATATATATATATATATATATATATATATATATATATATATATATATATTATGTGTGTGTATTTATTTACATCTATGAACTATGAATGTATATCAAAGCTTAAATACTAAAAAAACTAAATATATAAATATACACATGTATATTTGATTATATAAACATATATTAATTTCATTATTATTATTATTATTATTATTATTATTATTATTATTATTATTATTATTATTATTATTATTATATAAGGACTAGTTAACAAGGTCAAAGTTGGAATAATTCAAGGTAATCTAAGATTACCTAAAAAAATGGGAGTAATCACATTACCTTGAAACATTACCGCCACATCAGCTTTCAGGTAATATAACATTACCTGGTAATCTCATAACTTGAACCAAACAAGATAATATAACATTACCATACTCAGATTACCTAGGTAATCTAAGATGACTTGAACCAAACGCCCCCCAAAAATTATCACCAAAAAATCACCTTTCATTAACCACCGAAAGGTAACTTACAAATTACGAGAGGTGCTGCAAATTGCACCTCCCGTAAGGTGCATAAATGCATAATTAGCACCTTACAGTGCTACATAGCACCTCACGAAGGGTGCTAACAAATTAGCACCTTATGGTGCTAATTACCAATACTCACCCAAGAAGTGCATTCCCAATACATTTCTCTATTGCATTTGCATTCCCATCACATGGTGGCTCATCACGTTGCATTGTAATATTTGATTTTTCTTGTACAAATTGAAAATTTATTTCAAAAAATTTGACATAACGTAACTCACAAGGCCTACTAATTTTCGAATGATCCAAAATTTTCCACTTAAATGAGTACTTTGAGAATTAAATTTTCATTCACCCAATATTTATTTTGAGCATACAATATATCAATTTCTTCGCCTCGAAGAATCTAAATCCAGTTTGACCCGACCCAAATCGAAAATAGACCGCACATATATTTTACCACGAAATAGCCACTTAAAAATTTCATTTTGGCTAAAATTTCCACCAATTCCCCACATGAATGAAAATTGATTTTCAGGACTGAAAAAATGACACGACTATGTTTAGCAGTTGATCCCTGCATACGATACGTAGGTGTTACCCTTTGTACCTTCCTTTGTGAAAATATGTTTACTCTACTAGTTGTCTGGTAGAACGCGATGTCTTTGATCCGTAATACCGCTTGTGTAGACGATGACATATCCCACACAGGAACCTTCCAACCTTTGTTCTGTTCTCATGGATGTGTCCGTTTTGGCCACGGGTCACCTTCCTGGTTCTGCAAGAGTTTCTAAAGAATTGAGCCCTAGTCAACTCCCCTTTGAAGCGGTCCCTCTTCTCTCTTACATAGACGATTCTTTTCCGAGTATATATCACACATACTCACACATATCAACCGACATTTGAATCATTAAAGCACCAACGTGCTGACCTCGTGCGGGAGTCACTGTTCCAACAAGGAGTGGTTCGGAGTCCAAGACACCCACAGTGACACGCTTCGTTTTATAATTTAGTTGTCTCATTGAACCTATGTGCCAACTAGGTTGGGTATCCACTATAGAACTTGTATTCCAAGGGCTTTAGTCTCATTCCTCGTTTCAACTTCTCTAACAAATATTTGCTTACCCTCAAGTTAGCGGCCACTGCATTATCCTTTGACCTTACATAGTTAACAAAGATAACATTAGTTATGAGAAGTTGTTTTAAATGGTATTATGTCAACGACGTATAAGTCTAGACTTACCATTGTACATGTAACTCTATACCCTTTCGATTGTGACTTGATTATCACAATGCACACAAATTAGAGGTACAAATTTTTCTCAATTAAGAATATCCTTGAGAAAATGACGTAGTTATTCAGTCTCTTCACGACACTTGTCTAAGGTCAGCTTAGGTTCCATCATGGATCGTCTAGCTATCGCAGATTGTTTCGAGAATTTCCAGAAAATGATTGCACGAACTAACGTGAACACAATTAGAGTCCTTAATTGTAACACCACCAAATTTACACTTCTGAGCCTAGGTTAAATCAACACTTAACGAAAGGAAAGAAGGTAAAGATAGTTAAATAGATCATTCATTACTAATAGTTTGGGGATGCTACCGTCGTAACCACCTATACCGGGATGGTACCAGACTAAACTGCTAAGTCAAATCCTCAAAATAAACATAAGGGTTCACAGACCCGCAAACTAGAGTCACAGCTCATCAATAAGCAAAGCGAGGCACACAGGCCCAAGTGTCTAAGTACTAACCAAAACATAGCATACTATAGTAAGTCCATGATCTAAACATCAAGCTAGACATAACAAGGAAAACTAAACGCAAGGAGCTAGGTGCAAAATACTAACGGTTCCTAACTTCCTCTATACGCGCTTAGCATCAACCAATAAAACCTGAAATGGGTTAAGTAAAAACATACAAAGGAACCCGGTTAGCAATAAAAATGCTAAGTATAACTCACTCAACCCTGTAAAATAAATATAGGTTTGGAAAATAGTTTTTTTGGCATTTACACATAACTCAACAAGTAGGATCATAGAGGATCACGCAAGTATATGTATATTTGTATATTTACATATATAGAATCACTTATACCTATGTATATATAAATTCATACCCACTAAATAAACATATAAACATGAATAGACTCAACTCACTTGCATGCTTATACAGTTATCAAGTACCCACCAAGCAGCATAGATGCAAATAAATGAGGATGAGTAAATAGGGGTAGGGTAAACTGAAAAGCATAAGTGTAGAATTAGGTATAATAATGACTTTATGTCACCAAAATGAGTAAACCTGAAAGGTTAAGTAATAACCGCATTTAAATCGTAGTCATGAGTAAAAGGAGTATCATAATAAGATAGTTTCAAATATATCATTTAGTATAAACACTCTCACTCTCAATAAAATCATATTTCTTTTATAATACTGGAGGTAACATAATCATTCTCATATGAATCACATTTGTATCATCGATCTCATGGATCATAACTGTAATATCAATCATAAATCATATCTAAATCATCATCATAATGGTGGGGAGGTAGGAACTTCACCACGCGTGGATGAACCTAATCCGGGTTCGGCAAATATCGACAGGCCTAATCTCATCTCACCTACAAAAATATACATCTTTGGAATCAGACCGTACCTTTAGTGTGCACACCCCCTACTGGGATTCCAAGCCCAGCGAGTAGTATCTAACCCTAGTAACCCAGGATTTTTCGACCAAGCTACTTCATTCATTAACTGTCCAGGATTTTTCGACCAGACCCTCATTCATCATTCATTTTTCTTCCGAAGGAACATGAGTTCCAACGGGACCTCCAAATATATAATTTTCGTCACAAGTGGATAAATAGGGATAGCATGTCATTCTAAAACACTTTCCATACATGATGCTTATTTTGAAAATAAAATATAGACATAGTATTTGAAAATAGAGATAGGGGTAGGTGATGAAAATATAAGTTGCGTTTGAGATAAGATGGGAAAATCATGTATGCATGCAATGTCATAGTTAAATTATTTATATATGCATATACTTTTAAAAAGATAATAATTATATAAGGGTAGGTTTTCAAAACAATGGACATTTATTGGTATAAAAGTATAAGTTTGGGAAATAGGAAAGTAATAATATATAAGGGTATGTTTCTAAAACAATGAGTATTTAAAAGCATTTTAATATAGATTTTGAAAATAGTTGAGTAATGATATAAGAATACTCAAACATTTGAAAGAATGCTCGAACACTTTAAATGTATGAAATATTCATAAATCATGATCAATGACTTTCATAAGACTTCTTTAAGCCATAACATACCATCAGTGGACTCATCAAATAATAACTTACACTCATATAATCATACTCCACACCTTTTAATAACCGTACTT
This sequence comes from Ipomoea nil, assembly GCF_001879475.1. Taxonomy (NCBI): domain Eukaryota; kingdom Viridiplantae; phylum Streptophyta; class Magnoliopsida; order Solanales; family Convolvulaceae; genus Ipomoea; species Ipomoea nil. The sequence goes on from NW_017617070.1 coordinate 5,011,925, forward strand.
GAATCACACTTGATAAAAAATAATAGACCATGCTTTGTTTTTGAAAATGATTTGCAAACAATCACGTTTAATATTTTTGGCCCGAACACGTCAAGTCTCGAGCCGTACGAGTCACCCGAACTTGCGAAAACGAACCGTGGCCGGACCCTAGGGGCAAAAAGGGTATTTCACCCAGGCCCTATACCACGCAGGACTAGGCAGGCAGGGCTTGCAAGCCCTACAACAAGCCCTGCGTGGTATTGGGCGTGTCTGGCAGGGTACAAGGCCCTGCCACGAACTAGCAGGCTTCAATTCGCCGCATACCTAGGGTATGCGGCAAGTCCTACTAGTACAACTGAGGAGGATAAGGCAGTCCAAAACCACATCTAAGCACTCCAAATTCATGCCAAAGACATAATATCACAAATAATACATCAACATAACATCAATACATGCACCACATTCATCACTCACAAACACAACATCTACCAACATTATCACACAAAACACATATAATAACGTCACTTAGGATAAAAATGAGAGTTTTGGGTTTTTATGGGTTATACCTCAAGCTTTCCATCCTCAAGAATCCTTCCATCTCTATCCCCAAGTTAGGTCTCCTCATCACCATTTTCTAGGGCTCCAAACTAAACAACACAAACATACACACATATATAAACATACTTATAGCTTCGGGAAATGAAGGAAGGAAATGGAAAAAGAATGAAGAAGAAGAAACAAGGAAGAAGCTTACTGTCAAAATCTCTAGCTAGCTTGAAATTATTGTCTGAAGGATGGAGGAATGAAGAGGCAAAGCTATCTACTGTTGTTTAAATAGGGTGCACGAAACCCTAGGGCATTTGGGGCTGAAAAGAACGGCTAGATAGAAGGGTAAAATGGGAATTTTGGTTTTAAAACCTTATGTTATAATTTTGGGTCAAAAGTTGAGTCAAATTTGAATATAAATACGATATAATAAATATCGAAATAGGTTAGGTTCATTTTAAAATCACTTTTGTGTTAAAAACAATTCTATCAGATTCACAGTTCCTCTTAGATAGACTTTTGGGTCAAAGTTTTGGAACATAAATATATGCCTTAAATAGTGATTTTAAAACCATAAATAAATATATATAAATAGTTTGTATTTAAAATATTTTATTCTAACACCTATTTAGAAAAATATCGTAGGAATAAAAATAATTTTATTTTGAAATTTGATAAAATAGGAGTTTTGGAAGAAAAATATTTTGGGGTCTCACATTAATATTCAATATCAAGTTAGCATTGCTATACAACAAGATATCTTGTATAGTGCAATCCAAGGCCACGAGCATACCTTAAGAGGGCATTTGGTACTTTCCCATCAATTGAATTTCCGAGAAAATGTTTCCAAGGAATATATTTGATGGTAATAACTTTAATGGAAAAATTAATTAAGATGTTTGGTGCTACCTTGAAATCATAACAATTAAATTACACGGAAAATTATTTAACACGTTTGGTTCGTTTAAACTTTCCGAGAAAAATTTTTAAAATCTCTAATATATCTTTGCTATATACAAACATAAAACTTAAACTAGCAAACAATAGTTATATACATAATACAATGTATAATGAATCAGGCTGTAAATTACAATGCATAACAAATCAAATTACAAATAATCATGAACTAATACACACACTACACATGTATGTATATTCCTATCAATCCTATGTATATATATGTAGTACTGCATATATATACATAGGAATATATACATGTAATGCATATACAAATGTAATATATGCATTAATTATAAATCATATTACATAGGAAAAACTTAAACTACGTACTTGGATATTTTGCTAAAGAATGTGTAATAGTGGGAGTGTCAAATTTCTTATATTTATAAGAGATTTTAACATGATAGTATGACAATATCGCATCAAAAAGAATATAAATATGTAATTGAATGAAGTTGGCAGTAGGCTAAGAAAAAGAATCCCACCCTTAGGTGAGATTTACTTTCCTTGATATTATGAAATGTGATTTCTATTGACCTAAGTTTTTCTAAGTCAAAGATTGCACCAAACATGGGAATGATTTTCCCACCTTTTAAATTCCAAGGAAAGTTCGAACTTTCCTAGCTACATATTAAACGATGATTTTTGGATAGATGTACGTTAGTATCTAATGGTATCCTAGCCAACTGATTATCAACCTTGTTAATTTTTGCAAGGATTTAATTAATCAATATAATGAAATTGGCTTAACACGAGATCATCTGGTTGTCTCACGATTTTTGAAGATTAATTCATCAAACCCATGTCCTTCATGTCAAATCTCAAATTTAACATGTTCCTAGTAGATTTGATTATTTGATCGTTGCCACCCACGATGAGTAAATCATCCACGTATAGACAAAGAATGGCATAATCGACTATCATTTCCTTACATAGGCACAATTGTCACACTTGTTTATACTAAATCCATTGATCATCATTGTATGATCAAAACTCACGTGCCTTTGCTAAGGTGATTGTTTCAGACCATACAATGATTTTACCAATTTACACACTTTCTTTTCATAGCCTGGAACCACAAAACCCTCAGGTTGTTCCATGTCTTTTAAGAAAGCGGTTTTACACATCTATTTGATGAACTTCCAAGTCTCGCAGTGCGACTATGACAAGTATCATTCTAATGAATTTTATTCTCATTACAAGAGAATATGTATCGAAGTAACTATGGAACTTGTGTTGCTTGTAATCTTTAATTACAAGCTTGACCTTGTACTTCTAAATGGAACCCTTCGGTTTCATCTTTCGACTAGAGACCTATTTGGATCCTAAGGTTTTACAACCCGGACGAAGATCAAACTGTTCCAACTTCCAAGCATTATTCTATAGGTTAGAATCTACTTTACTTTTAATAGCCTCTTTCACATTGGTCATTTAGTAAAAGTCACGGCTTCTACATGCGTTAGAAACCCGTTTTCTAACAAACATGTCAGAAAATCTAGTTTATTTTCTAACAAACATGTTAGAATTCTAACAAGTTAGAAAACCTATACCAATGATTTTCAATACTAACATGTATGCTAGTTCTAGGCTAGAGCTTGGGTTCATTTCCAAACCCTCCGCTCTCATTTATCGACAACTACGTCGAACATTCATTTCATGTTTAATAATAATGTGCACAATTTTCATAACATTTTTATTTACAAATAATAATAATAATAATAATAATAATAATAATAATAATAATAATTGATAGTACTAATCCCGCGTGTTAAGCAGTAAGGTACTTAATACGATCAAGACAAAGTAAATAAAGTTTTTTTATTGATCAAGAAGGACCTAATACAATCTAAGTGATTATCTCGAGGGCCGACTGACTGCGGTCGGGCAGCTCTGTAGATAATCTATCGATCGTTCCAAAAGTCCCCCACGCTATGGCCGCCGTGGGTACTTATAGCCGCTAGGCCGGAGACACAGCTCCGGCCGGCCGGCATGTAACCCACGTAGCATCCACGCGTCACCATCCCGCGAGCCCTCTCTGTCAGCGTGTAACATTGTCACGTGCCTCTTCTCGAGATCCTTAACAAGGGTAGCTAATCGGGTGGCAAAGGCGATCGGGAAGTCTACCGGTCGGGTCCGACCGTCTTCTTTAAGAATATTCGACCTATCAAACCTGCACAAAGAACAAGAGAAATCGAGCCATGTCGGTCGGGATATATCCTACCAATAATAATAATAATAATAATAATAATAATAGTAATAATAATAATAATAATAATAATAATAATAATAATAATAATAATAATAATAATAATAATAATAATAATAAAAAGCTAACACCCACCCACCCACCCACACACACACACATATAATTCAATTTCCGTGCGGCTAGGTGTGTCTCGTGCGATTGTATGTTTAAATCGGAGCCATTGTCTTGCCTAAATCAATGTTCAGGATTAACAATATTAAATTAAAAAAAAAAACACGATGGCAATTTGGTAATTTTTGCATCTAGGTCAAATTTAAGGTGCGTGGTTTTTGTGCTTAAAGTGAGTTGTTTTTGTGCTATGTGATTAAAGTGCGTCGGTTGTTGAAAACTTAAGTGCGTCGATCTAAAGTTTTAGGTGTGTGGTTTTCCTTCTTAAGGTGTGTGGTTTGTGTGTTTAAGGTGCGTCAGTGTTGAAACTTAAGGTGCGTCGACCTAAAGCTTTAGGTGCATGATTTTCCTTCTTAAGGTGCGCCATTTTAAAATGTTAAGTGCGTGGTTTGTGTTTTTAAGGTGCTTTGTTTGTGTGCGTATGGTGCGTTGTTTGTGTACTTAAGGTGCGTCGGCCTAAAGCTTTAAGTGCGCGTGGTTTGTGTTCTTAAAGTGCTTTATTTGTGTGCTTAAGGTGCGTCGGCCTAAATTTTTAAGTGCGTGATTTTCCTTCTTAAGGTGCGTTGTTTTCCTTCTTAAGGTGCATGATTTTTATGCTTAAGGTGCGTCAGTTGTTGAAACTTAAGGTGTGTCATTTTAAAACTTTAGATGCGTGGTTCGTGTTCTTAAGGTGCGTCTTTTTTAGTTAACCGCACGGGAAGCTATACCCGCACCTGACCCATTCCCTATATATTATTAGAACTATAAGTTGTTGACTTTTTATTTGCATATTCAAATTAATGTTGGTATATTATTTACTGTTCCTAATTCTATAACATTGTTTTTAGTCAATAAAATATAGTTTACTTTACAAAAGTTATAGCGTTGTTAAATATCTAAATATTAACTCAGATATTTTATAAATACAGAATTCAAGAGAGTTTTAAATAATACTTAACTCAAACTATTAACAAAAAAGGTGAAGAAGATGACAATTCCACACTCGATGTGACTGACAACATGTTGAAACTCCTGAGTAAGTGCCGGAGGTCAAAACGATACTTAGGTTAGCTGAATGACTAATAAACTCGAACCCGAGTTGCAATCTGCCTTAGCTTGTGCTTGAAGCACACAAATGTCTGAATCTTGATAGTCATATCTGTGCTCGTCACATCACATAAGTCAATAGAATTAATTTACACACAAATATTTATAGGGTTATAGCATTGTACAGTAATCTAGAATGTACGAACATTTTGATTGTTTCACATGATATTGTTTAGAGCGTAGGCGAATAGTTGGATCGATTCAATTGAGATTGCTATGTTATGTCGGAATAGCACTAATTGGTATACTATGAACTAGTTAACATCAAGATTGTAATGTGCTCTAATTTTATTGATTAGATCAGCATAAAAAAGTGTGATGAATATTTATTTCAAAGAAAACTTTATATATTTTTTGATCGTCTATGAGCATAAGATAAAAACAACATTTTCTTCAAAAGCAAGTACTCTCTCTAGTTTGGGATGTCTCACAAAAATGATGCTTAGGGGCTTTATGAATAATGTGGTTTGGCCATCAATAAGGGTGTCAATGCTTCTATCGTGATTCGTGATCAGGATTCATTTAGCAACATAGAGTTTTGATACACGCTCATTTTTAGTATACATTATTATTAAAATTGGAAACACTTTTTATTTAAATAATAAATCAGAATTTTATCCTTCCTACGTAGTACGTACTATAATATATACAAATTCATTTTTTCTTTTATTAATGTATTCAATATTACGAAGTATTCCGTAATATTAATTGGGAAGAAAATTTTAAAGTATTCGACTCTTTCCAAAATTAAATGTTCTATTTTTTTGTTGTCAGACCATGAGGTGACCTGAGCAGGTCGTAACTTTAGAAGATACCTTTAAGCCCCTACGCAATCGTTATACCCTACACCACGACGCACATAGCACTGTGCGCCGCGCGCCTCCCAAAACGACGTCGTTTTGGGAGGCGCGGTAAGAAGTTGTTGGGATTATGTGTATTTGTTCACACAGTTATGTGTATTTGTTCATACAGTTATGTGTATTGGTTCATACAGTTATGTACATTTTTTATACAATTATGTACATTCTTTTTATATGTACATCCAAATCAGAAAATTTGTGTGTATTATGTTAATAGTTGATGTGTATTATGTTAAAAGTTTATGTTTATTATGTATTATGTTAGATTATGTGTATTATCTTTTAAAAAGAGTATGTATATTTTGTTATATAATTATGTACATTCATGTATACAATTGTGTGTATTCTAGTACAACATTATGTACATCCTTGAACAGCGGGTTTTTTTTTAAAGAAAAAACTACTGCCATTCACTGGGGCGGGAAATTTAAAAAAAAAAAAATTAAAACGACGTCGTTTTGCATCTGGGCGCATAGTGCAATGCGCACCGTGGTGTAGGATATAAATTGCCGCCCCTACAATACTCAGACTAATCTCCATTCGCACCGATCGACCCAATTAAGAGACAAAGTGCTGACCAGATTAAATTTTCCATACGAGAGGGGTTCGAACTACTGACCTCTATTAAATGTTCTATTTACCAATAGAATTGAGATCTTCTAATATATATATATATATATATATATATATATATATATATATATATATATATATATATATATGCGCACACACACACATACATATTTGTAATTATAAAAAGGGTTCAACGAATAATGTTTAAATGTAATTATACTAATATTTGTGTAATTATTAATTTAATTAGCATAATTATTGTTAGTCAATTATAATAATATATATGCAATTAATTTCTTAATTTCCATAATAATTATTAAATAATTATACTAATATTGTGCAATTATACTTTTATACTTTATAGCTTCAGTGTATATAAACATAAAATTACCATAGTAATTACACAGAGGAATAACCTTATATTAATTATTAGCTTGATTACAATAATAATTATTAATTAATTATACTAATATTCGTGTAATTAATAACTTACTTACCATGATTTTATATAGTAATAGCTTGGGAGGTAGTTTGAGCGGGAAGTTGCAAAAATAAAATTTTGTTTTTGTTGGTAGTATAGATGTGCTTAATATATATGTTATTATTAAAATTGGAACCTAGTTTTTTTTTTTTTTTTTTTTTTTTGAAAATGGAACCTAGTTTTATTTAAATAATAAATTAGTTTTTTTTTTCCTTCCTACTATAATATATACATTATACAAATTCATTAATTTTTCTTTTCATGTATTTAATATTAATATTAATTAGGAAGAAAATTTTAAAGTATTGGAAAGTTTGGACTCTTTCCAAAATTAAATACCTAAAGCCATAAAATATTTTGACACGCTTATAACATTTCCTTATATCTTTTTTTTTTTCAAACTAATTAAATATATAAATATTTCCTTAATATATTTTAGGAATTATAACAATATTATTCTTAGGAAATATTTGGAAATCTATATATCTTAGAAATGTTCGAAATTTCTCGTAGTCATTCCTAAAATATATTCAAAAATACTTTAAATATATTTTAGTTAATAAATAGCTTTGAAATACATACTTTTATGTTTATTTAAAATAAATAAAGAAAAGGTTTAATTTCTATACTTTAGGAGTTTATTCCCAATTAATGTTAATATGAAATAAAATAATAAAAATATTAATAAGTTGATATTGTTATCCTAAAAAAAAAAAAAGTTGATATTGTTGTAAAATGGATATTTCCACATTTATTATTTTAGGTAGTTGATGTGATGATCACGACATGATTAGTGTATTATAGACCGATGATGTCATTTTTGTAAATAAAATTTTAAAACATCCATTTGGGTGAAAAAATTAAAATGAAAATGCACAAGCAATCTATATAAATTTGTATATAAAATTAATTTATAGGCTGCTAATAATACTCTAATTTAAAACTGGAGTTAGTTTAACTTTATTCGTTGATACTTCTAACAAAACTACGCATACATGTAATATATTTAATTGACCAATGAATTCTAAATACGATACATTCCCTTAAAAGGTGTATTCTAAATGGTTACTAAATGTTCATTGTGTTTTTGTGTTTGATTTCCTAACAAAGACAATGACAAAAATGATTGGGTGGTTTTGATCCTTCAACTTTGCAGTGACCTCCAACACAATTGTTTTGTTTGCAGAGGTCATCACATTTGTTGTCTTCGGCCTCATTGCCAGGAATACATTCTCCAATGTGATTGTTAAAGCAACATTTGAGATCTTGGGCACAGATTGGTTTCATAACATCTGATGAAAAAAAAAAAAAAGAGTGTCATATTGTTTATTCCTTGTAATAATAAATGCAATATAATTACATACAATTCATATATTAAAGAATTGAATATAATAGATGTTGGTTCTCAGCGATGCACTATGCCTTAACCACAAAATTCTTTGGCTATTTGGTTAACTACTTAAAACTAATTGATAATAAGTAGCCACATCCTTCCATGATAAGCCACAACGTCATGTCTCAAACTCAAAAACAATTTAAAATAATTAATGAAGAAATAAATAAATTAAACCTGATGACAAGATGAGCAGTGAAACTAGGACGATTGACAGCACACCAAACCTAGCCATTTGCTTAGTTTCTTCTATCAAATTCAACTCTTCTTCAATTTTCTTTCACCTCGATTATATTGTTTTGTAATTGCTCGTCTGGTTTTTATAAGAGTGATAAATAACATATATTGGAAACAAATACAATTTTTAGGGAACTTTCTTTTATTTTATTTTAAAAACCAAATCTTTGGAAAGAGACTTTACAATTATAAACTAAGGGCGGGAGTTGTAGAAACTTTAACCATTTGGAAACAATATTTAATTAAATAAAAGTAGTTTGGATGTTACTAAACATATATTGTAAAGTTTCTAAAATAAAATTAATTTTCTTTAATACTGTTTCAAATATTTAATTAAATAATATAAAACAAAATAAATTATATGTTGGAATTCAAGCAGTTCATTTCAGTACTGCAGGTAAACCTTATATTGATTCAATTTGATAAAACAGAGTTCTTTGGCATTCCACATATGATGCATGTGCATTCAAAGCACCAATTGCTGAATATATAATGAAACTTCTATGAAATTGAAGTTTGAAATAACAAAATATATATATATATATATATATATATATATATATATATATATATATGTATGTATGTATTCTATTACACATTATTTACTCCGTAACGTTCATAGATATTTAATTAAAATATAATTTATAATTAAATTAATTGTTATATGATGATTTTAATAAAATGATATGGAGTAATTAAAGAATAGGAAAAGCATATGATATAGGTTGGTGTGTGGTAATATATATATATAGTGATGGAGTTATAATGGTGTAATGATAATTTTGTTAAAAAAAATACAGTAAGGATAATTTTATCAAATAAAATAAAATGTACAATACAACATTTAAAGTAAAATATATACATTTATTAACAGACGAAAAACATTTAAAAAAAAATTGAGGAGGGGGGTGGGGCATAACATGGATTATTGACATATATTATGTTTTTGGATTAGATTTAAGATTAAATAGAATTAATTTGATTAATTTTAACCAAACATTTTATTTTATTAGGAAAAGAAATGAAATGAAAATAAAATTCAGTCTCCTTAGAATTGAAGGATCAAACTATCGCTTGATGGAAGGGAAGCTAAGGTACCTGCAATATGGTCCACACAATGTTGTTTGGACCATAACAAAAAGTACATTTTTAATAGATTAAATCTACATTATTTTTGTACTAGATATATATTATTTGTGTACTGAATGTATATTATTTTACAGTATACCAAATATGATCCGCACAATAATGATTGCCGGTCCGATCCGGTCCCGTCGACATCAACTGTCTTGATCAGTTCTATAATCACCGGCTGGAATCCAACCTTAGCTTCTCAGTTTTCACAGGCTGAAAGTTCATGTTGATCCTATACTGACAATATGAGCTATATGAGGTTAGTTTAGTACTCAGTAATAGTAATAGGGAGTGCCATATTCTATTATGTGAAATTCTTTATTTGCTTTTGGACTTGAAATCAAAGCTTTAAATTTTTACCTTGCAGGCCACCCTATTACGGTTTTCTCACATTTGACAAAGTAAATGACTCAAATTTCATTCAATGTTGTTGTGTGAAAAATCAAAGATGGCATCTTCAAGGGTGGCTACTCTTACATTGTCATATTGAAATTGCCCATATTTTGTTTTAGTTTTAATAGAATGGCAGTGATGCTTTCTGTCGCAGTTGTATCATTTATCTTCAGTAATCATGACAACATTGAACATCAGATGATGCCAAATGCTTGAGATGTTTCATTTTGCTCATGAAAATACAAGTTTGTTTCACTGGAGAAAATTGCACTCCTCTTAAAATGGTGGTAGGGAACATTGCAGAATTTTAAAGGCCGTAAACGATGTAAGTTGAACTCTGAGGCAACCTGAATCTGACCTCCACTCGTTTGCATCCCTACTCTAAGTCACTATCCCATCAATTTCTAGAAGTGAAACTTTAGTCACACAGAAGTCTAAAAGTCCCAATGACTTTGTGGTCTAATGGCATCAAATTGTTTTTTTATGTGGGAGGTTGTGGGTTTGAACCTTAGTGGATGCAATATTGATTTTTTGTGCTTCAAACCAAGTAATTCCAATATATCGTCTCAACTTTTCCCATCCCACTCAGAGCTAGAAGTTGTTGGACTTATATAATCTCCCGAACTAGTCAACTGCATTCTGCATTTGTTAGATGGTTAGTTGAGTACAATTCCCATCCCACTCGTCAACTTTGTTAGATGGTTAGTTGAGTACAATTCCCATCGCACTCAGAGCTAGGAGTTGTTAGACTTATATGATCTCCCGAACTAGTCAACTGCATTTGTTAGATGGTTAGTTGAATACAAAGCTAGAGAAATATAGAAGAGGAGTAATTACTCGGCCGTGTTAGGCACTCAGTCCATTAAAAGCTGCCTAAGGCTAACTCGACTGAATCCACACCTAGTCGAAAGCTGCCTAAGGCCGAGTTAAGCACTCAGTCAATTAAAAGTTGCCTAGGGCTAACTCGCTGAATCCACACCTAGTTGAAAGCTGCCTAAGACTGAAATCGTCTCGACCTAAGGATGCCTAGCGCCTAGTTGGCAGGCGGCCATTTACAATATTGCTTACAATTTAACTAGAGATTAGTGTGTTCGACGGAATCCGGGGTACACCATACCCAAAAGTATAGACTCGATCAGTTTGTATAAAATGGGATGGATCATATAGAAATTACTCAAAACTAAAAAGGCTTAATTTAACTTACATATCATTTTCCATAGAGGATGCTCATCAATGTCCTATAAACAGGCCCTCTCTTGTTCTTCAACACCTCTTTCACTTTACCCTCTTCAGGCACAATCCCTTTCTTCTTCACCATCTCCACCAATTCTCTACCCTCCTCCTCCATTCCTACCTCCACCAATCCCTCGAAGCTCCGGACAAGCGTGGCGGCGTTCGGCTTCATTCCCCTCTTCTCCACCATCTCCGTCACATACTTCTTCGCCTCCTTTACCAGCTTCGGATCACCGCTGGTGGCCAGGGACTTGATCAGCACGCTGTAAGTGTACGCATTGGGCAGCACCCCGGACACCAGCATCCGCTGATACACTCTGTGAGCCTCCTTGGGCTGGCCGGCGTCGCAGTAGGCCTCAATCACCGCCGTGTGGGCCACCACGTCCGGCATCTCCGACTTGTCTTTGATCACCGAGAAGAGCTCCAGCGCCTCGTGAGTTAGCCCGTCCCTGGACAATCCGTCGAACATCTTGACGGCATTGTTGATCATCCCGTCCGCCCGCATCTTGTGGAACACATCTTGCAGGTTCTTCGGATCGTCCGGCTCCTCTATAACCGCCTTCTTGCTAAACGGATCGTACGGCGGAGGTAGTTTTGATTTACCCGCCGCCGCCGCCTTCGCCGGAGCTTTTTGATTTATCTCCTCCGACGAGTCTGAATCGTCTTCCGAGTCGGATAGCGAGAAATTCACCAAGGTGTTGCGTTTCGGCTCGGCGGCGTCGGTGCAAAACCTGCTTCCGTTCCTCGAAAAGCTTCGCTGCGGCAGCAATGGCGCAAAATACGGTGGTTTAGGAATTGCAGTGCGAAAATGGTGGAGAGAAGGAGAGATAGAGAAAGAAGCGGTGTTTCGGAAAACGAACTTCCGTGCAAGGGCTGCTGCTGAGGCCATAGCGGACGGGCGGGAAAAGATGAGCTCCATCACCATTGCATCCACTGTGTTGTTGCTTTGAAGCGAATGATCTAGAAACCTAACCGAAGATCAATTTTATTTACTCGTAACATTTAATTTAAGCTGCTGGGTAATGTTATTGGCAATTGTTATGCGATGGACCCAGGTCTCTCTTGCAAGGTCAAGGTGGATCCAGGTTCAAACCGACTTCGTCTTGTTTGTGCCCGTGAAAAATAATGATACCATCAATGACACCATTTCTTCAATCAATGATTTTTTAAAAAAACAACTCGGAGTGAATATTCAATTTTGTAATAGTGAATGTTCAGTTTTGTAATTGTGAATATAGAGTTATACAATTGTGATTGTGAATATAAAGTTGTGTAATTGTGAATATAGAATTAAAAAAGTTTGAATATACAATTTTGTAATTGTGAATATTGACTTCTGTATTTTATATATTGAGATCTAAAAATTGTGAATATAGAGTTCTAAAATTATGAATATAAAATTCTAAAATTCTGAATATAGAGGAACGATTCTGAAAATAAACGGCAAGTTAACAACACAAGGAAGGAAGTAACACAAGGAAGGAAGTAATTTTTTATTTTAATTTAAACAGCTTCGTTTTGAACCCGGGAAGGAAGTAATTTTTTATTTTAATTTAAACAGCTTCGTTTTGAACCCGGATCCACATCATAATTTGCCTGTTATTGGACTGTGTGCCTAGCCCAAATGGGTCACAGGGGAAAATTATTGTTTGAATGATGTCTTTTTTATATTAAAAAAATTTATTGTTCTGGCGTGTATTAGAATAATAAACATTTTAAGGTAAAAATGTAAGATAATATATTTTATGAGTAAGAATAATGTATTTTATATGTTAGAATAATATACTATATGTGCTAGAATAATGTATTTTATGTGTTAGAATAATAAAAATTTTAAGGTAAGATAATGTATTTTATGAGTAAGAATAATACACTTTATGTGTTAGAATAATATATTTTGAGTTAGAAAAATGTATAGTGTACTTTATGTATTAGAATAATAAAAAATTTTGAATATAATAATGTATTTTATTAGTTAAAATAATGTACTTTGTATTTTTGAATATTGGTCCACACAACTGTGGACCATGGTCTACGTAATAATGATTGGGTCAGAGGCTTCGTTTGCATTATAAAAATTAGAGTGGGGTTTATGACTGAAATGTGACAAAAATAGAGTGGATAAAAATAAGATCATTTTAAAACATAAATATTCTTAGAAAAATAAAATAAAATTCGTTTTAGACTTGAGTTTTCGATTTAAAAAAAAAATGCAAGTTTCAAACGAATATTAATATTAATAATAAATACAAAATTTGGGCATCTATTTTTGTCTATCACGCATAGAAAATACTAATATTAATAATAAATACAAATCTTATGTGCCTCTTCATATTGTGTGTGTGTGTGTGTGTGTGTGTGTATATATATATATATATATATATATATATATATATATATATATATTTATTTACAAAAAAAATATTTGTTTCTTCATGAAGATTTTATTTTTATATATAGATAGATAGATGCTTAGATATTATAATGTTTATGCACTAGGGCCGATTTTTAGATTTTTGTGGCCCTCTTCGGAGAAATAAATAAGGTCTTACCAAAATTAAAATCTTTAAAACTAATAACGTAATTTTATTATCTAAATATATAACAAAAAAAAAATATTTATCCGTGCATTGCACGCACACTGCACGGATAATTGGGCAATTATTTGCTCTAATTCAAGCAAGGATAGCATAACAAAACATAATCGATACAACTCATTTCATCAATTGCACTATATAATATTCGTTGTTATAATTTAAAGATTATAACAAATCTTTTCCGTGCAACGCACATGTAAAAATAGACATATTATGGAATAATAATAATAGTGTGCACAAATTTTGAACCTTAGGTGGATTGATAAACATGCCCGTGTATGTGTTTATCCTATCGAGGTCGGCATATATCAATTCCAACTTGGCAGCAACATCAAACTTTTGTACATATACGGACAGTTTGGTGTTTTTGATGTACGTATTTGTCTATTTTGGGACAATCACAGGATTAATTGTGGGCGAGTGGCTACGCGGGCACAATTTGATTATTGGGCCCGTATTAGTAGTCTCTATGTATTCATGTATTTCATGATTGGACTAGGTGTTGGAATTGTTCGGGAGTTAATTTTTTTTTTTTTAAATTTTTAATCTAATACTTATTGCTTTAGATCTACTAATTTTTTTCGCACCTTCTGTATTAGAGTTTTTTGGGGTATGGGTGGGTAATACCTTTATCCTAGTTTTAGTAGCCAGTATAATTGTCTTTTCTGTTAATTGTATTGCTTCCGCGACTTTAATTCCTCGTTTCGGGAGGCGGTGGGTGCTGTGTTTCTCATGCGCAGCCATAGTCTTGTGTCAGGTATTTAATTAATTTAGTTTTAAGTTATTTTTATTATTTATTAGATTAATTTTATTATTAATTTGTTATATCAATTTTTTCTTACATTGCAGTGTATCATGATTACCATTTCTCGGGTTGCAATGACAACTAAAAACCACCTTCAATATCCATACACTATATATGCTAGCATAAATTTTCTAGTGATTTATGTGAATCATGGTATAGTGAGTGGTCCACATGGATGAACCACCCTTTGCATATCCTAGAGAGAGGGAAAGATTATGCCGTGCATGGGAATTGGTGCCGAGTCTTTCACTCCAAGCCACCCTTGCTTCAATCATAACAACCATGATTTGTGGACAACAAAAGTGGATTTTTGTATATATGACTAGTGTGGCTTTATGTTATTTTGGATATAGTTTCTGTTTGTAAGATGATGATGATGATGATGATTTGTTATAACTTACATTATTAACTAGTACAAATGCCATTGACTTCTTTATGTTCTGTATGCACTAAATAGTGTCAATTTTAAAGGTGTGTAGTGAGATTTTACAGTATGTTGCTGTCATAATTGTTTAGGTTTTACAGATCTTCAATATATAATTTTTAGATTTTTGTGGCCCTGTTCGGGTAAATAAATAAGGGCCCTACCAAAATTAAAATCTTTAAAACTAATAACGTAATTTTATTATCTAAATATATAACAAAAAAAAAATTATCCGTGCATCGCACGCACATTGCACGCGCACTGCACGGATAATTGGGCAATTATTTGCTCTAATTAGTCTGACTATGGTACATGTTTAAATATGTTTCTATATAGTTAGAGCTTACTTAGACATTTCATGATCTAACAAAAAGATGAAGAGCAATAGCATATAGGACAAAACCAATAACTAACCTTTCCTATGAGATGGATGATGTATTCAATCACAATCGAAATTGCAACCAAAACAAAACACACCACTGCGACCGCCCAAGTCGACGTTTCCTCCAGCGATTTTCCTCCTCCACCACCCGCCATCTTTTTATGTATATATCAAAATAGATTGGAATTACCACATAAAATGTTAGAATGGAAAGAGTGCTTGAAATTGTGGAGAAGATGATTTAATTTAGTGCGAAAGGGAATTGAAAGAATGTTGATGAGTGAACGTTTTGTTGGTGCATATGACAAGGTCTTATCAAAATGGGGAGAGTTATATAGTATAAGTAGGATACTAATTAAAGCTAAGGGAGAATGGAAAAGTAAAAATGTGAAGTTCCTTCCAACTATTGACAGGAATATCCAAAATCCGAAATAATATATATTATTTTTATTATTTTGATGTTGCCATAATTTTATTTTATATGTTATATATATCATCAACAATGCTACACACAAAATTTCAAAATGAAAATATATTTAAATATCAAAATTATTTACAACAAAAAATAGTGTCATGTCACTATTACCATACACCAAAAGAATCATGAAAACATAAACTACTTAATCTTTCATTAGAAGGGACTATGTGTCTTCATTTATTAGAGAGATGGAGCATTCCTGCTGCTGCATATTTTGAGACCCGAAGCTTGATAACAAACTGTCAGGTGTCCACAAGGGCAAAACTTGCATGATTTTATTACCTGATATGTGCCAATTCTCAATGGCACCTTGAGAACTCAGCATCACTAAGTTGGCTGAAGAAATCAAACCATTCTTGCCTAAAAACCAATTCTCAAGAGTTTAAGCAAAAAGTAGCTTTGAGAATCACTAGTACCTGATGGTGGTTGGGTTCAGCCTTGTTTTCTGGCAATCAAAGGCAGAGAGTTCAAACTCGATCTCGCACTTCGGTTGACTCTTTTCTTTGCTTTTGCGTCCATGTTGCATCTGCATAGTTTACAAATTAAACAGATTATTCAGTCCAAAATCCCCGAAACACTTCCATTTACACAAGATTTGCACAAGTCAGTCATTCATAATGACTAACCACATAATATCAAGTTCACTCCTTCAAACATTCACACATATAATACTTGTCTCATTCAATTCTCAGTGAACATCCCTGTTTAAATGCAAATATTTAGGACAAAGGACAGTAGCAACTGAACAATTATAATGCCCGCGTAACTGGTAGGCATGGGTTGGATTTAAAACCATTGCCATCACTACTCCACTGCTGTTAAGACCAAATTCATTTAATTGCCGTGCATCAAGTATAAATTAATTGTCATTTCAACTAAAGCCTAGTGACATACGATTGGAATTAACAAACCAACAAATTTCCAGGGAAGAGATTGTGCAACCACTTTCAGAAGGCTCTAAACCTCATGATTGTCTATTTGTCCTCGTAATAAACAAAAATAATATAGTAAGAGAACAAGGAGACGTTTGATGCATCACATACAGGCAAGGCCAACATGTAAAGTCAGTTCTTTCTTGAAAGCAGATGTCAAAGAGAACTTGTTAAAAGGTCAAAAGGTAGGGGAAAGAGGTGACAGATAGGGGTTCGGGGATAAAAGAATGAAAACCCAACTGCAACTACATCTGAAGCATATGATAAGGAAGAATGATACATGCTGCAATGACACCAAATATACAGACACAAAACTGCATCAACTGCTTACCTCAATGCCCATAGACAATCTTGCAGATAAAGGCAAACCAGTCACTGGAGGCTGTTAAGAAAATTCAATCATTGGAAGCTCATCTGGAACCGCATTTCCCATGTTATCTGGCAACTGGTGTTCATTCTCAGCTGCAGATGAGATATCCTTGGATGTTGATGGGATGTCTTCTCCAGTTAAAGTTGGATCTGAAGCACCCACCAATGATGAGACTGTGACTTGATTATCTGAAGTTTTATTGTTTGGTTGTGCCAAATCTGGTGTGCTTGGTTCAGGGGAAACTTCAGCCCCCAAGTCTGATGGTTGCGGAGCACTAGGTTGTGCTTGTGCAGTATCATGTTCGGCAGGTGGAGCAGTTGATGCTGATACAGCTGGAGTATCTGGTTCTGGTGTAACAGAAGGTGCCACTTCTGACTTAGATGGAATACCTGATTCTGATACTGTTGCAGTCCCATTTTCTGCAGAAGATGTTGCATTTGGTTGTGAAGTTTTAGATCCTTCTATAATATGCTTGCCAGGTTGTTGTAACATGCCCTGCTTGCCAGGAGGAGCCTTTGTTTGACCAGGATTTGGGCCATAGAGAGACGCCATTCCTGGGGGTAAAATTTCAATTGGGTGTTTTTTTGCTGCATCTACCAAACTTGTGAGCTTTGGTTCCTGAAGAGAGGCAAGAAATGCAGATGTGGCATCAGTTTTAATTGATGCAGTATGCTCCATTTCCTTCTGCAGCGTTGTATTCCAAGCTTGAACCAATGTCCTCAATGAAGGTCGCCCATGAGCCTGAGGACAATGAGACCAATCATATTCAAGCACTATCTAATGGATCTGGGCGATTAGTACACACTACATTCTGAGGATAAGCTAATAAAAACACTATAGTAAGATTACTATACATGAGCGTGAAGCACAGCCTCAGCAAGCATCCCTGTTTCCTGCCATGCTTTCTCCATGAGTAAATTGTCTCCCAAAAGTGCAGCTGCAAATGCTGCTTCTCTCCCAGATCCAACTGGTATTAAGTTATTCACCATATTCTGCAAACGTTAATCTACCATTAACAGGAGCATAAGAAGAAAAAAAATCATACAAGGTCTTGCATATCATCTAACATATTAAATTATTTTCATTTATAACTTGTATCCCATAAACAAAACAAAAGTACGTTATGAAATGAAATCAAAAAGAAAATATGTTGCATACACTGAGCCGTGCCAACTCCCCATGATTTGCAAGCCTCAAGGCAACTCCGTTTAACTCCTGACCTTGCAAAGCTCCCTTCACTGAACCTGCAGCTGCTAATCTTTTAAGAGCTTCACGAGCAACGTCAACTTGCCCTGTAGCATCTGCAGCATCAATAAGATTCATAAACTCCTTAGCAAATTTAACTACTCCTTGAACGGCTTCCACAACATTTTTCTTCTTTTCTGTCAGGTTCATTATATCATTGAGATCCAAACTAAGAGCCTCATGACCTATATCCCTGCTGTTGCTCATTGTTAAAAGACACTGCAGCGCTCTTCTCAAATCATTACTCTGCATGGCCAGATCAAACTCTAACCGTTTAGATATTCCAGGCAAGTGAAGTGCCTCCATTGCATAACCCATCCCAAGCATAAAGTGTGCCAAGTCATCATGATGCTCCCTGCCAAGTCGACTTGCCCACTTTACAGCACTTACAGCATCTCCATAAGCTGCAAGACAGCGGCAACGAATGCCAGGATGGCTAAGGGATATTGCATGAGCACACATATATCTATCTACTAGCCATAGTACACCATCCCTAACACCCACTATAAGAAGAGGTCCAACTGGTCTTCTTTCCTCTGCTGGGAAACGAGTGACAGCCACTGCAATCCCACCACCACCAATTGCAACCTCACTAACTCTCCTCTCTTCCATCTCTTTAGGTATGCATGTGTCATCAGTCTCAGCCTTAGATAGTTTAGGCAAGGTCAAAAATGGAGGCAAGTGGGGTTCATGCTGAAAGGAAGCTAATCGAACAACTTGTAGCATAGGAGGTCTCAACTTTATCCTCTCTTGAGGAGCATTTTGCTGACTGTCTATTGTTATCAATGCTAACTCCCCATGTTCTGCAACAGCTCTTGCCTGTGCTTCCTTTTGTCGCATTTCCTCTTTTCTGCGTTTTGTTTCTATGTCAACCAATGCAACACCAGCATCCACAAAAATGCACTCAATTGTAGTTGGAGTAGCAACAAATAACTGCCTTCGTTGCCATGCAGCCCCAGTAGCATAAGGAATAGCTACATCTCCCAAGTATCTAAACTGAGGACGCAGGGAAGCAATGGCAATATATTCAGGATAAGCAAATGCACAATACTCAACTGTTTGGTCCCATGCAGTCCATTCAGGTTGAGGAAGAACAGCACCCACTGGCTGAAATGTTTCCCAGCTGTATAACTGAAAGTTATGTGCTAAAGCTTTTTGAGAAGCAATACTGCTCTCAAAAGCGCTAAATGAAGAAACAGAGCTAGCTCCATAACCTGACAAGGGCATAGTTGAGATGGAACGAACCCTCCAAGATGTTCGATAGGCAACACCAAGTAGTGCACCCCCCTGCAAACCAATTGCTGGCTCACTCCTAGAGCCCACAGACCTCATTAACACCTTTGAGGTTCCATCATCAAGCAAGATACGAACTTGAACAGTGGCAGATGAAGCAGCAGAAGCAGCCTCTGCTGCAGCAGCTTGTGCTGCAGCAGCTGCGGCTTCCTTTGCCTTTCTAGATGAACCACCTTTTGGAATAATAGGCATTCTTGGAAATAGAGCAGATTCCAACAAGGCAAATCTATCCCGACAAGTATCCCATACCAAAAGCCTAGCGCTGCCAGAATCAACTACTGACCAACCACTAACCTTGTAAATTGTGAAGTAAGGAATATCTGGCCATACAATTGCAAGAGACCTGCATGATTTGTAGAGCAAGATAACTCGGAGGAGTCAAGGTCACTAATAAAGTGAAAATTAGTGAATGAATGCCCTAAAAATATGGAGAGCAAATAGTGAAGATAGAGATGATACAAAAGATGTAGTAGCAACTTAATTTTAAGTTGAACAATCACTTACTTTCCTGAATTGCTTACAGAAAGAACTGAGTACGAATCATGCGGAACTGGAGTAGTAATTTTTTTTTTGGTTTGCTTAACAAGGAGTTGCTCAGGGGTCCTTCCTGTATTACTTGGGAGGCCATTATTCCCAATGGCTGGATTAGCAGTGTTAGACAACTGAAATTTAAGCAGCTTGAGTCCCCTTTCAACTACATAAATAGCTGTATGTTCATGGCCTCCTATTGGTGTTGGCAGTGGTGCCACCGATGGAAGTGCCAGGGCATCAAATTCACACAAAATGATGCCTACATTGGTTCCAGTAGCAACAAGATGTGGCTGTAAGGGATGTGTAACCATGCAGTAAACCTAGGACAGCAAAGGAAAGAGCATTCTAATAGATGATTGATATAAGCTTATGAAAAAGGAAACAGAAATGCTCTTCAAATAGTTTTAACATCACCAACAATGATTTTTATCATGTGGAGAAGCGAAAGTTATTTTTGTGCAAATAACACTTAGAAATTTTTGGAAGAATGCAAGGTTTTGAAAAATGATTTCACCCACCTCTATGAGATTTTAGCTTTAAAGGAAAGAAGATGGGCTTCCTGCTTTTGACACAGCAAGATTATTTGAAGAATACTTTTTCCAACCATTAAACCTCACTCATGAAATAAGAAATAGAACACACATTTTTCTGAACTCCTTTGAACACAAGATACATAGTTCAGAACATCATATCTGCTATAACCACAAGCATTCATATAGCAAGTTTGTTTGTTTCTTTCTATTTTTTTGTTAGCACCACATAAACAAGTTAGGAAAACTTAGATCAGGGATAAGCTACTTACTTTGAGCTTTTTCTGTGAAGGAAGTAGTTGTAGAGCAACTAGTGAGGAAAGTTCGCACAATGGCCTGGTAAGAGCTGAATAAATGGGGTGTTCAATAGCCCTGCAAAAGTCTCAACAAAATTTAATGTTTTCTTCTATTGAAACTTGAAAGGAAAAAAATCCTCAAGGAGATGTTTTTGGAACTACAGCCAAATGTTCACAGAAACTCATCCCTTCCTTTAGAGAACTCAGAAATACTAAGGCTCAGTCTGGATAAACAGCTTAAATAAATATATTTACGACAACAGCTTTCCAATAAGTTCCATGATATAAGTTTAAAACAGCTTAAACAGATTTGGCATTCAACTGGCTTATAAAAAAAAAAAAAAAAAAAAAAAAAAGCTGTTTTGAGCTTATTTCTATAATAAGATAAAAACACATTTCAAAAAGTTACAGGCTCTTTTCATAAGTTAACACAATAAAATTAAGTTCTTATAGCAGTAGATAAGCCTGAATAAGTTGAAAATAAGCTCTCATCTATGGTGTCCAATTTAGTTATGCTAATGCAAGTAGGATCAAGCGGGAAATATGCATACCAAATATGGGAATCCTTAACACATATCAAGATATCAAGGTTTGGAGCCCGAGGATGGCACCAAGACTGGACACTATTGCAAGCCAATTTTGAAACCGGTTTTATTCTGCGCAATTCCTAGAAATAAAGTAGCTAGGTTGGGGTAGAGGAAACTGATGGTATACAAATACATTTATATAACACAGCGCTTTTGAATAAAGCAATGCGATGCAGTACCTTAAACGAAACGGTATCCCAAATTGCTAATGTTTTATCAGCACCTATCGTAATTAGCCAGGGGGTTCTACCAATCCCTCTAGAAAGCTCCACAGCAGTAACACCACCATCATGTGCCTTGAAAGTAAGGGGCATTTAAAATGGATTTAAAATTAGTCCACTGTGTCATAAGACATTAAGAAAAGCTGTGTCAACAGATTAGATTCCAATCTCTCTTTAAATTGTCACTTATAATATAAAAACCAGAAGAAAAAATAAATAAATAATAAGAAGAAGAAAGAAAGAAAGAAAGAAAGGGTTGAGATAGTTGCATGTGGAAATAACGCATTAGAATACCTCTCCAAATACAATAGTTTCACCACTTAAATGAACGTAACTCCAATACTTGGTTCCATCTTGCCTACCAATTAGTCATTTACTATCACACATCACAAATCCCGCTTCTAAAATAACCACCAAGAAATAGTAAAATAAGGTGACAACCAGATGGCAATATTCTAGTAAAAACATGCAAGTGAGAATAAAATGCATAGGGAAATTAACTAGTGTTTTGAATTGTAAATAAACTGATTGAATAGATTGTGGATCACCTAATCTTAGGGATAGAATAACATGATTGTAGGGATATGATGGCATGATTACTAGTATAGGATTATGTTTTACGACTTATAACATGAATATATATCACTGTATTCTTTCATCTTATATGAAGTAAGACATATTCTTTTTACACTGCATACATGGTATCAGTGTCAGTTTGTCTTTGAAATTTTTATTTCCGGTCTTTTTTATTTTTTGTCTTCTGTTCATAGTAGGCTTGGGTTTTTGGTTTTTTAGATCTACTGTCACCACAACCCAACCAAGGAGGAGCATCGGCATCCGACAACCTTCCTTGAAAAATTCTGTGGCCAGAATCATTGTGCATGACCCACACCGCCACACACTCCTATGCACGTCTTTGCCGGTTCTTCACACGCCGACACGTGAGCCTTCATCAGTGACCTGAAAAACTTTTGGTTGCCTGAGTCCGTACAACACTTTTTTGGGCTCGATTTGGACAGTTTCTTCTCTGGTGTTAGTCCCCTTTGTCCGTCAGACTCATCTCAAGTTCTCTTGCTTTTGTTTTGAGATTCTGGCTGGGTTTTTTTTATTTGCTCTTGAATGGCTGAGGGTAAGTCTTTTATAGTCTCCGATGTGGTTCAATCACGTCAAAATTTACGAACTATTAGTTTGTTAAGAGTCCCACATTTTGATAAAATAAGAGAGAACATGTGGGTATATAAGGCCATGGTTAAACTAGCTAATTGGTTGGATTCAATCTTTTAGTGTGGTTACGTAGTATAGATAAAGATGACCATAGAATTGATGAGGAACCTAAAAATGAGAACACTAAGAAAACTTGGTTGAGAGAGGATGAGCCAAATTGTTTTTACTGTAGAAAACTAAAATGGAAGAAGTTGTGGATACTAACCTCGTTTCCCTGTTTCTCTGTTTATTCTGTGTATTCTTTGACTGCTTACAACTCAGATATATATACTATAACAATGGACAGTTTCACAGACTTTTCACCTCCTAGCCTATTTATTGTTATGCCTTTCATCTTCTATAACTGCTTATTTCTAACACTCCCCCTCAAGCTGGAGCATAGATATTAAGCATGCCCAGCTTGTTACAAATATATTCAACCCTGTCCCTACTGAGCCCTTTAGTGAACAAATCAGCTAGTTGATCGCCACTACGAACATAAGCCATAGAAATTAAGCCTTGTTGAATCTTTTCACGCACAAAATGACAATCTACCTCAATATGCTTGGTACGCTCATGGAACACTGGATTATTTGAAATGTGTATAGCCGCTTGATTATCACACCACAAACGTATAGGCTTTACCACTTCCACACCAACTTCCTTCAACATATTGTGCACCCAAGTTATCTCACATGTCACATGAGCCATTGCCCTATACTCAGATTCCGCACTGGACCGAGCCACAACAGTTTGTTTCTTGCTTTTCCAAGAAACCAAATTACCTCCCACGAACACACAATATCCTGTTGTAGACTTCCTGTCGCTCAACGAACCTGCCCAATCAGCATCTGAAAAAGCCTCAATTCTCATATGTCCATGATCAGCATATAGAATGCCTTTACCGGGCGCATTCTTGAGATACTTTACAATTCGAACTGCTGCTTCCCAATGAGCTCGTGTAGGTGCTTGCATGAATTGACTTACCACGCTGACTGGAAAAGCAATGTCTGGACGCGTAATGGTGAGATAGTTCAACTTTCCCACCAACTTCCTATATCTTTCTGGAGAGTCAAAAGCCTCCCCCTCACCAGCCACAAGTCTAACGCCCTGCTCCATAGGGGTCTCGCATGGTTTTGATCCCAACAGCCCAGTATCATCAAGCAAATCTAACACATATTTCCTTTGGGAAAGAAATATTCCTCTCCGAGAGCGAGCAACTTCAATCCCTAGAAAATACTTCAATACTCCCAAATCTTTCGTGTGAAACTTTTCTTTGAGAAAAGATTTAAGAGCTTCAATTCCCACTGCATCACTACCTGTGATTACTATATCATCAACATAAACAATCAAGAAAATGCACCCAACATTAGTGTGCTTGAAAAAGACAGTATGATCACACATACTCCTTTGCATACCAAACTCAATAATCACGCTACTAAACCTCCCAAACCAAGCTCGTGGTGATTGCTTCAAGCCATATAGAGACTTCTTCAATTTACACACTCTCCCAGACTCCCCCTGAGCAACAAACCCAGGAGGTTGCTCCATGTAGACTTCCTCATCCAACTTACCATGCAAAAAGGCATTTTTGACATCTAGCTGATACAGAGGCCAATGTTTAGACGCAGCTAAGGAAATAAAAATACGTACTGAAGCGATCTTAGCGACAGGGGAGAATGTTTCTGTATAATCAACACCATAAGTCTGTGTATATCCCTTTGCCACTAAACGAGCTTTAAGTCTAGCCACAGACCCATCAGGATTCATTTTCACAACATAAACCCATTTGCAACCAACTGCCGTCTTACCAGCCGGGAGGGGTACCAAATCCCAAGTATGATTGTCTTCAAGAGCAACCATCTCTTCCTCCATTGCGTGTCTCCATCCATCATGAGCTATTGCTTGACTCAAAGTGTTTGGAACTGACACAGAATCTAAACGTGATACGAAGGTGCGAGATGATAGTGGCAAATGATCATAAGACACAAGAGAGGAAATAGGGTTTTGACAACGACGTTTACCTTTACGAAGGGCAATGGGAAGATCCAGGTCATTTGACGAAGATTCTGGTAAGGGGGAAGTATCCACTTGCGGTTCAGGCGGTGCCACTGCATCTCTCGGCCGTCGAGTATAAACCTGTGTAATGGGGGGCCTAGAAACAGACTCGACTGGTATGGTAATAGTATACGTAAGGAAATCATTATCTGGAGTAGACCCATACCCAGACGATCCCACATCCCCAGAGAACACCATGTTTTCAAAGAAGGTAACATCAGCTGACACTAAATACCGCCCCAAGTTAGGTGAATAACACCTATAACCCTTTTGAGTACGCGAGTACCCCAGGAATATACACTTAAGTGATTTAGGATCAAGTTTCCTGCGTTGAGGACGAACATCCTGGACAAAACAAGTGCATCCAAATATTTTTGGTGGGAGATGAAAGAGAGGTTCTGTTAGATACACCAAAAAATAAGGAATTTGTCCTTTAAGGACAGATGAAGGCATCCTGTTGATCAAAAAACACGCAGTATGAACAGCATCAGACCAAAAAACCTTAGGCACCTTCATCTGAAACAAAAGTGCCCGAGCGACTTCTAACACATGACGGTTCTTTCTTTCTGCCACTCCATTTTGCTGAGGGGTATACGCACACGAGGACTGATGAACCATACCATTTTGGCTCATATAAGTGGAAAAAGGTTTAGAGAAATACTCTTGTGCATTGTCACTTCGCACACACTTAATACTTTTATTAAACTGGGTTTTGATCTCAGCACAAAAATTACAAAAAATTGTAAACAACTCATCTCTAGATTTCATAAGATATAACCACGTACACCTAGAGAAGTCGTCTACAAATGTTACGAAATATCTAAACCCGTTCGTCCCTGTGACATGACAAGGACCCCAGACATCAGAATGAACAAGATCAAATATAGATTGCACTCTGTTATTGACACGAGGAGGATAGGAACCCCGACAATGCTTAGCAAACTCACACGACTCACACTGCAAAGTAGACAATGACTCTAAACCAGGAAACAACTTCTTTAGGATCGACAGTGATGGATGACCATACTGACAGTGTAGTTGAAGAGGAGAGGTATCACTCAACATGGCCTTGGACGGAGATACAGACTGTTCCAAAACATATAGTCCTCCGATTTCCTTCCCCTTACCAATAATCTTCTTCGTCAAAAGATCCTGAAATAAACAATAACCCGGAAAAAAGGAGACAAAACAATTCAAAGTCCGTGTGATTTGGCTAATGGAAAGCAAATTAAAGGGAAACTTTGGAAGATATAATATAGATGACAAAGGTAATGAGGAGGTTGCAACAGCACTGCCTCGACCTAAAACTGGAACAGATGACCCATCTGCCAGAGTAACCATGGCCCCAGGGTTTGATGAAGAATATGAGGAAAAAATTTTAGAATTACCTGTCATATGGTCACTAGCTCCGGAGTCAATGACCCATTGTGTAGATGAAGAAGACACACATGCAACAGGATTACCTGTTTGGACAAAGGTGGCAGAAGAAGTCGGTTGATTGGATGGAAACTGGGGTGGAGACTGCACAAGAGAAGACCCCTTCAGTTGATTGAATACTGCTAACTCCTCATTTGTCATAACCACCATATGTCCTTCAGGCCCAGAGGTTGTGTTAGCAAATCTTTGCTGTCTTGGTGGTTTAGGACATTGATTCTTGAAATGTCCTGGTTCTCCACAATTGAAACATACCCTTGGTCCTCCACGACCTCCTCCGCGGCCCCTTCCTCCACGTCCTCGATGACGACCACCTCCACCGTGACTATTGTACCCTTCATTAGTATACCTCCCTTGCGACACAAACGTACTTCCTTCGTTATTGCTGCCTTGTGATATAAAAACGTTCTTCTCGGGGGGTTCATCAGTACTTACTGATGCATTCTGTATCTGGGAGAATACTTGATCCAATGATCCTAACTCTTTGTTTCCCAACAATTGTGACCTAAGAACCTCATACTCTTTGTCAAGTCCAGAAATCCAGCTAAAGGCAATTAATTGATCACGTTGAGCTTTCATTGTTTTTACATCAGTTGTAATAGGCATCGCAGTACATAAAGCTTCACTTAAACTTTTGAAATCATAATAGTAATCTCGTAGATCTCGACCCTTTTGATTAGGACGATAAACATCCTGGGACAACTGATACAGTTTCCTCAAATTACTTGACCCACTAAACCATTCAGACACTAGATCCCACACTGCTTTAACCGTGGTACAATGTTGCATTGATAAGATCACTTTCCTATCAATACAATTAATTACCCGCGATAACAAAGCTTTATCATCTGCCTCCCACTCCTTATTATCTGGAGGGCAATCTGTATCTAAATGGTCACCTTTACCCATTCCATCCAAATTAATTTTGACCAAAAATTTCCATTCAGCAAAATTAGACCCATCAGCAGCCAGAACTACATCAATTAATTTAGACGGAGTAGACACAACAGTAATATTTTTGTTTTCTGCCATATTATATACGTGCCCAGTAAAAAAAAACACAGCAATACTCCAAATTAAAGCTGGATATGAAATTACCGCAGTACTGAACCACAATACTGAACTTCCATTATCCAATATTCAACAACACTCCAGAAGGCACAAAGAAAGGCACACACTACTCCAAAAGGCAAAAACAAACAATATTACCGCACAGCAGGTTTGTCTTCTCTCTCGCGAACGATATGAAGTTGCTCGAAACCTCTTTCTCTCCACTCATACGGACTCTACACTTCACGGCGAGCCCACCGGTGTATTCGCCGTCGAAGATGGTCGCCGGAAAACTCCTTCACGCGCCGGCGCGTGAGTCGGCGAGCAGTCTGTGACGGCGGCGCGTGGCTGCTCCGGTGACGTCGCGACTCGAGCTCCGGCGTCGTCCTCCCGTTCCGAGCAAAGCCCACTACTTCACTCTCACCGGCTCTGATACCATGTAGAAAACTAAAATGGAAGAAGTTGTGGATACTAACCTCGTTTCCCTGTTTCTCTGTTTATTCTGTGTATTCTTTGACTGCTTACAACTCAGATATATATACTATAACAATGGACAGTTTCACAGACTTTTCACCTCCTAGCCTATTTATTGTTATGCCTTTCATCTTCTATAACTGCTTATTTCTAACATTTACAAATTCGGAATTTTATTGATAATGATGTGATCAATTTAGTCCGTCATTGTGAAACTTTTAAAGAGTTAATGAAATATTTCTAGTTTTTGTATTTTGGAAAAAGAAATGTTACTCATATGTACAATGTTTACAAAGCTCTTTACCGGGCTGAGAAGTAAGATAAGTCACTCATCACTTACTTCATGAAATTTAAGAAAACATATGAGGAACTAAATCAATTAATGCACTTTAGTAATGATATAAATTTTCAACAAAAGCAACAAGAACAAATGGTTGTCATGAGTTTTTTCGTAGGACTTCTAGCTAAATATCTTAGGTTTTGACTAGTCCTGAAATACCTTCATTACAAGATACTTCTTCTCAAGTATTACGCAGAAAACTCTCAATCTATTCAATTGAGTAGTGATCTTGTAAGTAAAAATTCTTTGTCTTGACTCTGGAAGACAAACCGTCAATGGTAATGGTAGAGACCCTCAAGGGAAAAACTCAAGCGGAATTGTTTTTCATGACTGTAGGAAATTGTAGAACAAGAATTGAGGGATTCAGTATGCTAGTGTTGCTTCCACCAATGACGTGTCTACCTAGTCTATTATAATCTCTGCAAATAAGTTTGCTAAGTTCTCCCAATATCAAGAGACACTAAAGTCTTCAAATATTCCTATCACAACAGTTGCCGATTCAGGTAACCCACACACCGGCCTTTTTTCTTCCACTTCCAAATAGGCTATTGACTTGGGTGTCACAGACCATATAACAAGTAACTGTAGCTTATTCTCAACTTTTACAGCCCATAATTCTAGTCTTCTTGTCACTCTTACTGATGGGTCTGTTTCACAGACACTTGGGCTTGGCTCTATTGCACCAACTCCTTCAATTCCCTTGTCATATGTTCTAGGTTTACCTAATTTGTCCTTTAATTTGATCTCTGTCAACAAGCTTACTCGTGCTCTCAATTGTTGTCACATTCTTTACCAGCTATTATTTGTTTTAGGATATTATGACGAAGAAGATTATTGGTACATGAGTCCAGTGGCCTTGGCCTCTACATCATTGACATCGACAAGCCAAAATCTGTTGCACGTTTAGTTGTTGTTTCTCCTTTTGAAACCCATTGTTGCTTAGGTACCTTTGTTGAAGTTGTGTCCTCAGTTTCAAAATGTGCCCTTCAGTTCTTCAAGTTTATTCTTGTAGACCAAGGCTTCCTAAGTTAACCCCCATTATACGATTCATACCTGAGCCCATACCTACCCCCGTGTCCTGAACCAATTTCTTCGACATTAGATCAAGTCTCCAATGATGATATTCCAATTTCTCTTCACAAAGGTAAACACAAGTGCAGTTGTCTTGTTTCTTCCTTTGTCACTTATAATAATCTGCCACCATCATCTTGTTCTTTTGTTCTTTTATTGCATCCATTGACTCTGCCTCTCTCCCTAAAATAGTGAAAGAAGCCATGTCCCATCATGGATGGTACAATGCTATGATAGAAGAAATGAATGCTTTAGACTAGAATGGTAATTGGAATTTGGTAAGCTTACTTGTAGGGAAGAAACCTATTGGCTACAATGGGCATTTGCCATCACATCTGGTGGATCTTTTGCTCGATTGAAGGCTCGCCTTATAGTGCAAGGATATGCTCAAACTTAAGGGGTAGATTATTTTGACACCTTTGCCTTGTTGCTAAGTTCACATCTATTCGATTGCTTATTTTAAGGACAACTATCTATGGCCTTTGCATGAACTTGAAATCAAGAATGCCTTTCTACATGGAGATCTTCAAGAGGAAGTGTACATGGAGCAACCCTCTAGATTTGTTGCTCAGGGGAAGTATGGGAAGGTATGCCAACTTTCCAAATCTCTGTATGGTTTAAAACAAAGTGCTCGAGCTTAGTTTGGAAAATTTAGTCAAGCAACAGAGCAGTTTGAAATGGCAAAAAGGAAAATCTGACCACTCTCTGTTTTATAAGTGATCTAAAATAGGTATTGTCTTGCTATAGTGGTCTATGTAGATGACATTGTCATCACAAGAAGTGATACCAAAGGTATACAGCCCTCAAGTCATTTCTTCATACTCAATTTATCACAAAAGACATAGGGATGCTAAAATATTTCCTGGGTATAGAAGTCACAAGA
Source organism: Ipomoea nil (assembly GCF_001879475.1). Taxonomy (NCBI): domain Eukaryota; kingdom Viridiplantae; phylum Streptophyta; class Magnoliopsida; order Solanales; family Convolvulaceae; genus Ipomoea; species Ipomoea nil. The sequence goes on from NW_017617070.1 coordinate 5,042,378, forward strand.
AATAAGAAAGGGATATTACTATCCCAGCAAAAGCATGTGCTTGATCTGTTGACTAAAACATGAAACTTGAGAGTTAAACCATGTAATGCTCCCATGATTCTCAATATACAGCTCACAAAATAAGGGGAATTGTTTGAGGATCTGAAAAGGTATAGAAGACTTGGGAAGCTAAACTATTTAACAATAATTCATTTGGATATTACATATCCTGTTAGCCACGTCGATACATGTCATCCCCAACAAATGATCATTGGGCTACTATGGAACAAATTCTTTATTATCTAAAAGGAGCTCCTGGACAAGGAATCCTATATAGAAATCATAGGCATACAAAAACTGAGTGTTTTACAAATGCTGATTGGCAGGGTCTAAGGAAGATTGAAGGATTTACAACTGGAAATGGTGTCTTCTTTGGTGGGAATCTAGTTTCATGGAAGAGTAAGAAGCAAAACGTTGTATCATGATCAAGTGTAAAGTCAAAATACAGGGCTACGACACAATATGCATGTGAGGTAATATGGGTATATCATCTTTTGTGTGAAGCAAGTTTCAAAACTCCTATTCCTGCAAAATTATAGTATGATAATCAAGCCGCACTTCATATTGCATCCAATCCTATCTTTCATGAACGAACCAAGAATATTGAAGTTGCAATGAGGCTTGACATCTACAAGATTTGTGATGACTGGAGAGTAACTTAGAAACCTTTACACAACAACCTTAACGGTACTTAGGTTAATTATTTATGTAACAAGTTGGACATGATTAACATCTATGCTCCAACTTGGAGGGGAGTGTTATGAATTGTTAATAAACTGATTGCATAGATTGTAGATCACTTACTCTTAGAGATATAAAAACATGATTGCAGGGATAGGATGTCATCAGTACTGGGATAAGATTATAATCCTTCCTTTTCAGAGACTTTTAGCATGTATATACCAATATATTTTTTTCATCTTATGTGAAGTAAGACATATTCTCACACTCTTTACAACTACAAAAGCAAGATTAGAATTGGAGCGGAAGGGGACTTTCAAGAACACAAACTTTCCCCCCTGCCCTGGTTGCTTAACCACTGAAGGAGAAGAAAAAGAAAAAACGCTTTCACCTCTTTATACTTTAGAGCCAAGAATAAATTAATTAATTAATCACCCAAATATTTCACATATAAAACTAAAAGCAAAATAAACAATGAAAAATAAGAAGATTACTTTTAAACCCAGCTTAGGCACAAGTTCTCGATGATGGTGAGCATGGTCTGCATTCCAAAATATGAGCAACCCATCACTACCACCAGAAACCAAAAGCCCCTACATGCAAGAAAATGGAGCAGGACAAATCAAGCTTAATACACACAGAAGTAGTTCTCATGACTCTACCAAAATTAATAACAAAACTGAAAAATGCACTTTACAATTCACAATACTAATAAATAACATAGGTCCATGAGCAAACACTATCAAACGGGAGTTCAAATATTTGTGGAAGCCCAACGGAGTTACTTGAAGGTCCTAGAGCAACAAAACATGTTCTAGAAGTAGAGAGCTAAGGAGTTTTGGTTGAGAGAGGTTGATATTAATTCTTGTTTCTTCCATAATTCTTTTAAGAAGAAGGAGAAACAACAGAATTACCAAAAGCTTCTAGACACAAATAGGAATTGGGTGGAAAAAAGTACGGCTTTAAACTCTCGCATGCATAATTACTTCCAGAAGCTTTTTAATTCTGCACATGGAGATGTAGCCTCTATTTTGAATTGTATTGAGGAAAGGATATCCCATTTGCAAAATATACAACTTATCTGGGTTGTGACACTAGGTCTAATGGGTTTAGCCCAGGATTTTATCAACATTTTTGGGACATAGTATGGTGCATATGTAATTCATTTTTGTAAGCAATTTGTTCAAGAGGGGAAATTGCCTGATGGGTAGAATAAAACTCAAATTGTATTAATTCTAAAAATATCCAACCCAGAATCTGTGAATGACTTGCATCCGATTTCCTTATGTAATGTCCTCTAAAAAAATTTGGGGAAGGTTCTTGCAAACCAAATAAAACCTCTGCTTGGCAATCTTATCTCCCAATAAAAAGTGTGTTTGTTTTGGAAACACGGACTACATATAATATTATGATTGCTTTTGAGATTAATCATTATTTGAAGAGAAAGATACAAGGAAAGGTGGGTTATATTGCATTAAAACTTGACTTGAGGAAGGCCTATAGAATAGGGGTTGTTGAAGCATTATGAAGAAAATGGGGTTTTGTGAAAAGTGGCTAAATCTTGTCTGGGAGTGTCTTTCTACTATAGATTACCACATTCTTATTGATGGTGCTTAATAGCATATATATAATATAATATATAAACATAAATGTGCAGTACAACTATCAGCTTAGGCTTTTAGTTGAGATAGAGCACATGCTTCAATTTAGTATCAAGCGAACCCATACCAAAGGTCAGGGGTTCGAATCTCTATGTCACCCGATAAAAATATATTCTTTTGGATAGACTATCAATTATAGAAAATCAACCATCACTTAGTAGAAACATAGGTGAATCTGTCCAAGAAGAGAATGAAGAGTTCTTTTACAAAAAAAAAAAAAGGTGAAGTGAAAGGAAAGTATCTAGGTTTGCCTTCTCTGGTGGGAAAAAGAGGACAGAAATACTAAGCTTCATTAAATAGAGTGTTGGGAAGAATACAAAGCTGGAATCACAAACATCTTTCTAAGGCAAGAAGAGAGATACTTTTGAAGAATGTCATACAAGCTACCCTGACTTTTGCAATGATCGTGTTTTTCTCCCTCATGAGTTATGTATGAAGCTGAATATCGTGCTATGGCTCTTGCTACATGTGAGAACTCATATGGCTAAAGCACTTACTTCAAGAACCATGATATTATGATCTTACAAAAATGACAGTGATATGCGACAACCAAGCAACTCTACATATTGCGATGAATCCAGTCTTTCATGAACGAACCAAACACATTGAAATTGACTGTCACTTCATCAGGGAAAAGATTATGTTAGGTTGGATTACTACAAGCCATGTTAACTCTAGTGATCAATTGGCAGATATCCTTACCAAGTCACTCAGAGGTCCTAGAATAAAATATATTTGTAACAAACTCGATGCATATAACCTATATGCTCCAGCTTGAGGGGGAGTGTTGGAAAACAACATGTCTCTTCTATAAAAAGTCATGCCTTCTCAATTATGAATGAGCAAGGGATAGAATGGGACAAGGATATTATTGCAGATATCTTTGAAGAGAGAGACACAAAACTGATCTTGAATATACCACTAGGAGAAGTGAAACTAAAGACAAACTTTCTGGAGTGGGGAAGAGAATGGCAAATATTCTGTAAAAGCTGGCTGCTATAGACCCAAATTTCCAGTCCACAGAGGTGCCGGAATGGAATAAAATGTGGAATTTTAATATTCCCCCTAATGCTAAAAATTTCTTCTGGTAGGTTTGCATAAACTGTCTTCCAACAGCTGATCTCTTGTCAGTTAAACGTGTTCCCTGCCCAACTTTGTGTCAATTGTAGTCCTCTGGAAATAAGTCGAGCTTCCATGTGTTTGTGGAATGTAAAATAGCATAGGGTTGCTGGAATATGATAGGAAGAATAAAAATGAATAGCTTCATCTCCTTTCAAGAATGGATTGATCTAAACATCAGGAGTTTGAATGTCGAAAGCTTCTGCCGTCTCATAATGATATGTTACTATGTTAGAGTTTATGGGAGGCAAGGAACAACAAAATCTAGAATAACAAGAAAACCTCACAAAGAAATATACTTGATGGAGCTTTAAGTTTCCTTCAAAATTGGAGAGAAACAAGTTCAAGAAACAAACAAAGTCAGAATACCAGTCTGAATCAGGTTGAAAGGTGGGTTAAACCACCTGAAGGATGGCTTGAAGTGAGTATAGATGCCGCAATCAACAGGCCAGAACAGAATGGGGTTCGTCTTTATTCTGAGCAATGCGAACGGAGATTTTGTTGCAGCAAAGGGAGTTCCTTGGCAAGGAGAATTCCAACCAAAGGAAGCAGAAGCAGAAGCAGGGAGCATTCGTGAGGTTCTCAGCTAGCTGAATTAAACAATCTGCAAACCAAGTAGCCCATTTGATTGCTACGGTAGTGGGTTCTTTGTCAGATTGTATGGAATGGTTTTCCATTCCTTCTACTATGTTTCATGATGTTTTACACTTTGGTTTAATGAATTAAGTTCTTCTTCTTCAAAAATAAATAACATAAAATAATATTTTACACATAGATTAACTAAACTAAAAGGGTAAATTCATCCACTCATGATACCTTAATTAAAGCCTTTGATTAGAGTGACAATTGATGATTTATCGTTCATACCAAAACTACTGACTCCTTCCAACACTTAATAAAGAATGTTAGAGAGATTAATGTTATTTTTTAAAACTGAACTAATTAAATAAATTGCAAAGTTTCATTTTGTACAAAAGTTACAATATTCACACTAACCACACATCTAATTGCAACCATTAATAATTGATTTATGTTAAAACATCAAGAAAAAAAGTATAGAAACATACACATATAGATATTCTAATAAATAATTATTTTATTCAAATTAATTAAATAAATTGAGAGTTTCATTTTTTATAAAATAAAGTTGAATATTTTTAAAATCAAAATAGGTCATAACTTATCTTGGTTACTTTACCAGGTCAAAGAGCAAAATATTTAACCACTTTCACCACTCTATTAAGGGAGCCCCATCTAGTTAACAAATAAGAACTATTCAAGTCTACTAGTTTATATTTTGAAAAGTACAAAGGAAGGTAACAGACTTGTTAGGATCAGCAGCTCAATTAATTTACTCTTCCAATTTTCAAATATTTGATTTCTGCATTCTCTCTAATATGAGTAAAAGAAAGATAGTTTGAGAAATCTCATAACCAGAGAAATAATAGCACAACAAAAGCTGATCATATTAGCTGCTCTATGATTTCAAACTACTTGATTTCAAACACAAAAATTCCAGTCTATGAGCTCAAACTAGTATGATTTTAAACACACAAAACCTAACTTATCTGCTAAATGTTCTAGCCAGTTTTTACCCCCACCCACCCATAAAAAACAGCAGGACTATCACCAATGAACATTTCTTAGCTAACTGGCCAAGTCAAAGATCAGCACTTCTTAATGCCACTCACCTATTGGATATAAAAAGATACAAATTTAAATAAAAAATTAGACAAACTTATGCTAATTTTAAAATCCATTTTTTTTAAAAAAAATATTACAAAAAAAAAAAAAAAAAAAAAAAGGAGCTTCATTAAAAATTAAGGTTAGAGATACTTTCATGTATCAATATATGAAACTCCAAGGTTTGCCAAAAACCAAAACAGTACCTCGCCAGAAGCAGACAAGAAGGTCATCAGACAGGAAATTGCTCCTTTATGGCCTCCAGTGTATCTTCGAGCAAGCTGCAGATAGACAAAAGCAAAAAAGATAGAAATTTTTGACATATTATCCCTAGCTAAGAATTATATAGGCTACATCACATTATTTATTAAAAAAAAAGGTGGTGATAAACCAAAGATCTTGAAAATTGGAAAAAGAACAAATATTAGGAAAAGAAAAAAGCAAGAGATAGATGGAGAGTGGAGACCTTCCATGTTATCATTGAGAGGACTCTAATTCCACCATCTGATGAACCAAAAGCTACAAGAGGACCATCACCACCATTTGAACTGTAGAGGAATTCCATGCTGTGACAGTGTAAAGCAAAATAAAGAAAATAACTCATCAGTCACTCAAGGTCACCCAACTTTCCAAAGCCACAAATAAAAGAGAATATGGCAATCTGTGCAAATATCAGTGATCACTAGGATGACAAGGGAAATAATTCATCATGCACATGTAATCAAATAGGTTATAGCAGATAGTTTCCAGTTATCACATGCATATTACTGGGTGGAACTCCTGAAGTAATCCCAATGCCCACACATAGAATGACATAAATGATTACTTTCCTTTTGTTATAGAAAGCAAAAAGAAAAAAAAAAAAAATGTAGATCATCTTATTCAGTCTAATCAAAATAGATAAAGGGGAAAATACACAGATACATAACAATGCACCTAGAACCCTTCCATGATCAGTAATATTTTCTGGATAAAGTTGTTCATAACATACTTGCATGCTCCAATGTTTATTGGCTCAAACCATCCAAAAATCCCTAGCTTATCAGAGAGTGAATAAAAGGAAAGTCAAGTAAAGAGGCAGGAGGGATTGTCTATGTGATGAGAAAGCATTAGAAGTAACAAGCCCTCACTTTCAGAAGATTTTATACCATCTATGGTCTTATAACTTGAAGAAGGATAGATTAAAACTTGCCAGTGAAGTGATTTGCTGTCAAGGTCCTGCTTTGGTACATCACGGCCACGCATTGTCACCAAATCTAAAAAGATTGCTTTGTTCTCGCAACATATTACAAGAAAATGTCTTCCTTTTGCTGACGGTGAGGGTGCACTAAAAGCTGAAGTGACATTACTGGCAGCTGTTGGAGCTTCAGCAGCAGCAGAACGATTGCGCAAAAGTTGCCAATAACGTACATCATCATCATAAAATTTAACCTGCTTAACACTTGAACCATGCAAAAGAATGATGGGATTCAGGTTCAACAACATAGCAGCAGATGCTGCAAAACCCTTCAGGGACAGTCCAATGAATCCATTACCTCCCAGCCCGTATAGCTTCAGTTGGTTTCCCTCTATGCTCTGTCACACAAAGACATAGTAAGTAAAAATTACAAGTGATCTGCTCTTGAATAGGTAGATAGCAAGATCTTAATTTGAGAACAAAAAGCAAAAGTGCAATTCCCTAATTTGAAGGGCCGCTTAAATAAAGAGAGGCAGCAAGAAAGGTCTACAAGTCAACAATATATATTTCCCAAATTATATCTCAACATTATGAGCCCCATGACTTTTACCAGAATCTACACTACTCAAATAGAAAAACTACTCCACATATAGTACCCCAGAGTTTTTATGATAAAACTTCCTGACCCTCATCATTCCAGAACTTTATACCAAGAATCTGATCGAACCTGTTTAGGTGATAGGAGTTAGATTTTCCAGGTTCCACACAGCAATTTATACTCCAAATAGGATCCAAATACCAAGACCAGATAGTATTATTTTCCATCTTTTGAAGACCAAAAAAATTCTCCATACTTCTCTCTGAAACCTCTAACATATTTATTTTATGTTTGTATGATGGAATGGAATGGAATCAAAGTAGGACATCATTTCTAGAATTTGATTTCATTCAGATGTTTTATATGATGGAATGGAATTGAAAGCCATTGCTGCTTCCGTTCAGATTCTGAATTAGACACTTCATCCCACCATTGGATGGGCAGACGTACAAACAGAATAAAATGCCATTTTTTAGTTACATACTAAAATTACAGATTTTAGACCTCCTTTACAATTCTAATTTCTATATATCTCAGCAACATTTCAATCAACAAGTTTTGCAATGACAAATATCATTATTTCCATTAAAAGTAAAAACAATATTTAGGCGGTTGATAATGATTATTAGATGAAAGTACATGTAACTATATATACTATCTATACTATTGCTTCTACATGTACCATCATCTCCTCTAAAGATACCTAAAGTGAAGTTGGTATCTTATTAGAATATCAGCTCATCCGATAAATACAATAAAGTCAACATATTATCAACATACTTGAATTTAGAAATTTACAACAGTTGGCATAATATCTCCTGCTATAAGTCTATAGCACTATATCCTACCTGATTCACCCTCAGCCAGCTTCTCGAGCTTTGCCCCAACCAATCGCCTCTCATCAACACCACCAGCTTTCAGCTCATAAATCACCTAATGGCCAAAAACCAAATTAATAACAATCGATTATCGATATACAATGAACACAGTCACACATGGCTTCGGAATATGCATTGCGTATTTAGTTCAAACGTGATTCATTACAACATCAAATATTAATATTATATTTCAAACTCGACTAGTAACATTTCAGCTAGTACTGACATTCATTTCAAACAAGATTCTTCCGCCCAGGCTCCTCAGTTAGGTAACTCATGGTATGATGGTATAATTCGAGAATTGACAAAAATCTCAAAATCGTAGGGGGAAAAAAACCAATTTTAATTCAAAATCACAATTATACGAACCTGGCGGTGTTCCCAATTCCAAACGGATACGTGATCCGACACATCGGCCGTGACGAGCCAGGGATGCGTCGGGTGCACGTGAATCTTATTAATCTTTTCATTCGATGCCCGGAAAGCCCTTAACTTCAGCATTTTTATGTCCGGAAACACGAACGAAGAGGATGCTCCTCGATACTAACAGATTATGAGAAAAAATGAATCGTAATTTGGATATGCATGATAGAAATGGAGGATCATTTCAACAGGAGATTTCGGAGCTTTGCTTCTCCATAAACTCTGCTTTGTGTTGGGGCTCATAACAGATAATGTGAAGAAAATGGAGTTTTCTGTATAGAGAATCGGAATGGAGGATCATTTCAACAGCGTTGTCCGGAGTTTCAGTTCTCCACTGAGAGAGAGCATGGCATATGGGAGAGTTCAGTGGGATTACAGTTATGGCGGGGCGGGGACTTGAATACAATAAATAATTTACTCGGATAATTTCACCTGAACCCCTCAGGTTTGTTAAATTACACTCATACCACCTATGATTTCTTCGAACCCAATTCAACCAATAGCCTTTCCAGTGAAATATGGACTAGATGGCATGTAATGACACCTCTCCCAACAGATACTACAATGTAATAGAGTCAGTAGTATTCAAAAAAAAAAAAACTTATAAAATATTTTGGTTGGATATAGTTGCAATTCAATTACTGTATAATTCTTTGGTCATTCAAATTATCATGTTTGGTTATTCTTATTTTGTTGAATTGCAATTCAATGGAGAAAAGAAAGGAAAAAAGAAGGAAAAATATTTTTTTTTTATTCTGAATTATTATTAGTATATTTACTTTTTTTTTTTTTTTTTTTTTTTTTTTTTTAGAGTCATCCTACTACAATTGGATTAAGGAACAAACCATTCCCATATTTAGATGAGTTGATGACTGTTTGGGGAAATGATCATGCTTCAAGAATTGGTGCAGAAATCACAACTGATGTAGCAAAAGAACTAGACCAAAACGGAGACAATGATAATGATTTCCAAGTGGATTGGGAATTTGGAAAAGATGAAAGATTGGGTCAGAATGAGGCAAGAAATAATGTTGATAAGGCTGACTTATCTTCATGTCCCTCCACAAACACTGCCAATAAAAATAAATTAAAAAAAAAAAACATACTAGCAAGAAAAGATCAAGAAGTGATGATGACTTTAATGACTTCGTGGCAGAGATCCATGATTATGTAGGTGCATAAAAACATGTGACAACATATTTCCATAATGAATCTGAGAACAACACTAGGAAGATGAAGATTTTTGAAGACATAATGCAACTACCAGGATTTTCTACAGAAGAGGTCATGAATGTTGGTGAACATATTCTGAAAGATACACACAAGCTTGATACGTTCTTTGCTTTCTCAAAGGAGCTTAGGAGCCACTATGTTGTGAAACAACTATCTGAGATCAATGCATATCATCCAACCTAAGATTTTCATGGTGGAGATGGTGTGTAGACTACTTGTTGTCCTTGTAGCCCTTTTTTTTGTGAATTAATATGGATATGTGGCTGTTATTTTGTGTGCAAATAATGGATATGTTAATGTAAATTTTGTTGGATAGTCTGTAATCTGTATGGATATGAGGCTGTTATTTTGTTGGTGTGAAATGAAGTAGATTACAATTGTAATATTTTGCTACTTATCACAAATTATGTAACAAGACAATCAATTAGCAAGAATTGCATGTTTGTAGATTTTTTAATTTAAATTTTGTTGGTGTTGGATGGTCTGTGAATTGCCATCAATGGTTGAATTGCATCTTTATAGTACGCATTTCATCATCATCAGTAGTAGTATAAGCATCTTGTTAAATTTTGAATTATGGAAAAAAAAAAAAAGAAAAAAAAAAGACTTAGCAATTTACACCTTTCAATTTTTTATGATGGCATTTAAGTAATTGATGCAATATAACCTTCAACCAAACAAGTTAAAATTACATTTCTACAACTTTAACCAAACACATCAAGTAATCTTACATTCCCAAAACCTCGCATTACCTTCCTGGAGATAATCCTATTACTTGGGTAATCTAAGATTCCGTGAACCAAAGCCCCCTAAAATGCACCATATAAGAGCAAGTTCATTAGTTGGATTTTTTCCGAAAGAAGGAGGAGTATATCCAGGATTAATAGCTAATCCTCACCAAGTTTGTGCTGCCCAAAAGGCCAAGTTCATCTTCCCTTATGGCTTGCTGAATCGCTCTAGGAGGGTGCTCGAACCATGTGTTATTTGCGTCATACTCATAAGCTTGCTTCGCCAAGATGTCTGCCACCTTATTCTGCTCACGTGGTGCATGTATAAAGATAATCTCCCACTGCCTATTTTTTGCCTCTTTGCAAATTGTTATCAGATTACTGGCATTTCCCCCATAATCATCATTGCTATTGATTATGGAGATGGCTTTAGCACAATCTGATTCTATGATCAGCAAGTTCATTAGTTGGATTTTATCCTTGATTTTTTGCATGTCATGTAAGAGAGAGAAGATAGAGAGAAAATAAAGTGGATAAAAAGAAAAGAAAATGAAAAGAAAACATTTATGACCAAAAAATAAAAATAAAAATAAAGTAGTTTCACGCGCCGAGCATGGCATGGCAGTGCATTTCACACACTGTTTGCGCATGTTTTTTTCTTACACAGCTAGGACCCACAAAAATCTCGCTCTTGAATGAGAAAAAAATTAAGATTGTGTTTGGAAACCCAGAAAATAATTTCTGGAAATCATTTTTTGGGTTTCCAGTGTTTGGATGCAATTGAAAAATTCAGTCAACGAAAAATATTTCTCGTTGACTGGGAAAAATCTAGTCATTTTCTGTCACACTCAGAACAAGGTTTCCGACAGGAACCATAAGTTTGGTTTTCGCCGGAAACTAGTTTTTTTTTTTTAATATATAAATAATATTATTATAAATACTTTTATATTCTAAATAAAATATTTATTATATAATTCTACTCATTTTCTACAAAATGAACCAAACACTTAAAGATAGTTTTCTACAATGCAATCTAACATGGAAAATAAAATTATTTTTAAAAAATGACTCATTTTAAAAAAAAATATTTTTCAAAAGTCTTTTTTATTTTTATTTTTTTTGTTTTCCAAACAGGTCCTAAAGAAAAACTCCACTTCCTATTTATCAAAAAACCTATCCTCAAATTTTTATGTTTGAGATTCCATGAACCAACACCCCCCCCCCCCCCCCCCCCCTAAAATGCACCATATAAGAGCAAGTTCATTAGTTGAGTTTTTTCTTTGATTTTTTGCATGTCATGTAAGAGAGAGGAGGTAGAGAGAAAATAAAGTGGAGAAAAAGAAAAGAAAACATTTATGAACAAAAAAAAAAGTTTAAAAATAAAGTAGTTTCACTCGCCCAGCATGGCATGACAGTGCATTACACTCATTGTTTGCGCATGTTTTTTCTTACACAGCTAGGACCCAAAAAAATCTCGCTCTTGAATGAGAAAAAATTAAGTCTGTGTTTGGAAACCAGAAAATAATTTCTGAAAATCATTTTTCGGATTTCAAGTGTTTGGATGCAATTGAAAAATTCAGTCAATGAAAAACATTTCCTGTTGATTGGAAAAAATCTAGTCATTTTCCGCCACACTCAGAACAAGGTTTTCGGCAGAAACCATAAGTTTAGTTTTCGCCAGAAACTAGTTTTTTTTTATTATATAAATAATATTATTATAAATACTTTTATATTCAAAATGTTTATTATATAATTCTATTCATTTTCTACAAAATGAACCAAACACTTAAATATAGTTTTCTGCAGTGAAGCTTAACACGAAAAATGAAAATATTTTATTAGAATATAGAATATTAGCAATGTTATTTTTTGTTGTAAATATTCGTTTCCTTTTCTTTCCTGATCTTTTGGTATTTTATTTCCTTGGCTTTGTATTTTTCCTTTTCTGTCATTAGCTTTCTTGGAGCAGAGGACAACCCTCTTTGTATATATGTGTTATATTTTTATCAATGAAAGGCAAGATTGAATTTTTCCCTTCATTCAAAACTCTTGATTTATTATGGCATCAGGGCCTTCAAACAAAGAAAAAGAGAGTGAGAAGAAGGCTGCTATCATCACCTACGTAGCTTCTTCTTATGCTTTGAACTCCAATGAAAACCCGGGTAGTCTAATCACCCAGGTTCAATTGAAAGGAGAAAACTATGATGAATGGGTGAAGGCCATTCGCATAGCTCTTAGGGCCAAAGAAGTTTGGCTTTGCAGATGGAAGCATTCAACAACCTGCAGAAAACTCACCAGGTTTGGAAGATTGGTGGACAGTAAACTCCATGATTGTCTCATGGATTTTGAATACTATTGAGCCTACTCTACGGTCTACTATAACACTTAAAGAAAAAGCAGCGGATCTATGGGACGACATAAAACAACAATTCTCAATTGCTAACGGGCCTCATATTCAACAATTGCGTTCAGCCTTAGCAAATTGTAGGCAGAATGGTGAGTCAATTGCAAATTACTTTGGACGTCTCAAATTGCTCTGGGACGAACTCAACAACCTTGAACGGGTGCCTGTATGTACATGTGGAGGGTGTAAATGCAGTCTGAGCATCCAATTGGAGAAACGAAAGGAAGAAGAACGAGTTCATCAGTTCTTGATGGGCCTTGATGGAGAACGGTACAATACCATTCGTTCCAATATTCTGAGTCAAGACCCATTACCTAATCTCAATCGAACTTATCATATGGTTGTTCAAGATGAACAAGCAAGGACGATAGTGAGTACACATGACAATCGTTCAGACCCCGTAAGCTATGTAATGCGAGCAGGACAAGGAAATCGTGTTACGCTAGGGGGGGGGGGGGGGGGGGGGGGGGCAAAAAGGATGGAGTGACATGTGGACACTGCCACCACACCGGGCATGATACAGGCGGATGTTTTCAACTCATTGGATACCCTGATTGGTGGGGTGCTAGACCACGATCTAATGGTCGAAGTGGAAGTCGGGGCACTCAACAACAGATTGGACGAGGAAAAAGTGCAACACCAAGAGTCAATGTAGCCCAAGCTGCTGTAGGTGAAATCCCTTCTCAAGCTGTCTCGATGACAAATACAGAACAGACTGCTATTGGAGGACTTTCAAAGGAACAATGGAGTGCTCTCTTGGCAGCTCTTAGTGTCCATAAACCTGAAACCAACCAACGTCTTTCAGGTAACTTACCATGGATTATTGACACCGGAGCGTCAAACCATATGACAGGGACACTCAATCATATGACGAATGTGAGGACAATTGAACCATGTCCTGTTGGGTTGCCGAATGGAGAAGAAACTTATGCAGCAAAGCAAGGCACTGTGGTGCTTGGTGAAAAATTGAGGCTGCAGAAAGTTTTATTTGTGCCTAAATTAAACTGCAATTTAATTTCTATATCTCAACTCTTGGCTGATTCGCCCTATCATGCTCAATTCACTGACAAATCTTGTGTTATTCAGGACCGCACCTCGAAGACGCTGATGGGAACGGGTGAACAACGGGGGGGACTTTACTTCTTGAAGAAGGCAGAATCCATGCAAATTAATAATGTTTTCAGTTTATCGCAAGCAAAGTTGTGGCATCAAAGGTTGGGGCATCCATCACCTACAGTTATGAATTTTCTTCCTAATTTTGAAGATGGTAGTAGTTTGAATAATAGACACTGTGAAGTTTGTTTCCAGGCCAAACAAACTCGTGAACCTTTTTCTTTAAGTTCTAATAAAGCAAGTTCAATTTTTGAGTTAGTTCATTGTGAATTTGTGGGGTGCTTATTGTGTTCCTGCTCTATGCGGTGCTTATTATTTCTTGACAATTGTTGATGATTTTTCCCGTTCTGTGTGGGTTTATTTAATCCGGACTAAGGGTGAAGTTCTCGGGATCCTAAAAAATTTTGTTGCCTTGGTTCACCGTCAGTTTGGCAAACAAATTAAATTTGTTCGGACAGACAATGGGACTGAATTCACATGTTTGAAAAGTTATTTTGATAGTGTTGGGATTATACATCAGACTTCGTGCGTAGGAACACCCCAACAAAATGGTAGAGTGGAGAGAAAGCATCGACATATTCTAAATGTGGCAAGAGCGTTGCGTTTTCAAGCTAATTTGCCAATTGAGTTCTGGGGAGAATGCATTCTCACTGTAGGCTATCTTATTAATCGGACACCCACTAAATTGCTCAAAGGTAAAACCCCTTTTGACATTCTTTTTGGGCGCTCACCTGATTATTCTCTTCTTCGTACTTTTGGGTGCTTGTGTTATGCGAAGAATGATGCTCGAATTAAAGATAAATTTGCAAGTCGTAGTCGTAAGTGTGTGTTTATTGGTTATCCATACGGCAAGAAAGGGTGGTATTTGCGTGATTTGGAAAGTGGGGAGCGATTTGTTTCACGGGATGTCCAGTTTCTTGAGACCATATTTCCCTTTTCTTCTTCACTTACTAAGCATCGTATGTCCCCCATGATTGAATACGTTGATGATCTTTCCAATGACCTTCCAGAGACAATTACTGAAAATGGGTTTGGGGATGATTTTTCTAATAATCTTCCAGCAAATCGCTGAATCAGAAGTGTCCTTGACAGATGAAGTGACTAATATGAATGCAGCGAACTTACCCACTTCTAACTCTGCTTCTAGTGATGATGATGAGAACCTTGGTCGTGGAAAACGGGAAAAACGGGTTCCTACATATCTCCATGATTATGTCACGCACTCTGCTAGTCGCATATCCCCCTTGCCATGTTCCACCTCTTCCAAAACGTCTTCAGGTACGGTACATCCCATATCTCACTTTGTTAATTATGATAAATTTTCTTTGGCACATCGGCATTACCTTGCAGCAATTACTGCTGAGCATGAGCCCACATTATTCTCTGAGGCTGTACAAGCTCCTCATTGGTGAGAGGCCATGCGCCAAGAGCTTCAGGCACTTGAAGACAATGACACTTGGATACTTGAGGATCTCCCTCCTGGTCATAAAGCCATTGACAGCAAGTGGGTTTACAAGGTTAAATACAATGCAGATGGATCGATTGAGCGCTATAAAGCACGACTTGTTGTCCGAGGAGATCGACAAATCGAAGGAGTTGATTACAATGAAACATTTGTACCCACCATTAAAATGGTTACAGTTCGTGCATTTCTCGCTGTTGCTGTTGCTCGTGGATGGCCTCTTTACCAAATGGATGTGAGTAATGCTTTCTTGCATGGTGATTTAACAGAGACAATTTACATGAAGCTCCCCCCTGGGTTTGTGTCCTCATGCCCGAACAAAGTTTGTCGTCTCCGAAAGTCTTTGTACGGTCTTCGTCAAGCTCCTCGGTGTTGGTTTGCAAAGTTGGCAGACTCTCTCACTAATTATGGGTTTCACCAGTCATCTTCTGATTACTCATTATTCACTCTCAATCACAATGGTGTGCAACTATATATTCTTATCTTTGTAGATGATCTCGTTATCTATGGCAATGACGATACTGCTGTGCATCATTTCAAGCTCTACTTGAGTAATTGCTTTCATATGAAGGATTTGGGCACATTAAAATACTTTCTTGGTCTCGAAGTCGCTCGCAACGAATCCGGTATTTTCCTTAGCCAACGAAAATATGCTTTTGATATCCTTGAAAAGACTGGTCTCTTGGGTGCAAAACCTGCTGCTGTCCCACTAGAGGAAAACCATCGATTGGCTTTAGCTAATGGAAAAGAGATGACCGATCCTACCAGTTATAGGAGGCTCGTTGGTCGGCTTATATACTTGACAGTTACTCGTCCAGGTATTTGTTATAGTGTGCACATTCTCGCACAATTCATGCATAAACCGCAGGTTCCTCACTAGGAAGCTGCACTTCGTGTGGTGCGTTATTTGAAGGCTAATCCAGGGCAGGGGCTTTTCTTTCGGGCTGATTGTAATCTCCGTCTATATGCCTATTGTGATGCTGACTGGGCTGGTTGCCCGCTCACTCGTCGCTCATTGACTGCTTATTTTGTTCTTCTAGGAACTTCCCCGATTTCATGAAAAACTAAGAAGCAACAGACTGTCTCGCGCTCCTCTGCTGAAGCTGAGTATCGTGCAATGGCTGCGGCAACAAGTGAATTGAAATGGTTAAAAGCACTTCTCCTTGATCTTGGTATTTCTCATGCTACACCAATGCAATTGTATTGTGATAGCCAAGCGGCATTGCACATCGCTCGTAATCCAGTCTTTCATGAGCGAACCAAACACATTGAAGTCGATTGTCATTTTATTCGTGATGAAGTTCAGTCTGGTAATATTCAACCCTCTTATGTTCATACTTCTATGCAAGTGGCAGATGTTTTGACCAAGGCCTTGGGCAAGCCTCAGTTTAAGTTTCTTTTAAGCAAATTGGGCATTCTTGATGTTCGTGCTCCAACTTGAGGGGGGTATTAAAATATAGAATATTAGCAATGTTATTTTTGGTTGTAAATATTCGTTTCCTTTTCTTTCATGATCTTTTGGTATTTTATTTCCTTGGCTTTGTATTTTTCCTTTTCTGTCATTAGCTTTCTTGGAGCAGAGGACAACTCTCTTTGTATATATGTGCTATATTTTTATTAATGAAAGGCAAGGTTGAATTTTTCCCTTCATTCAAAACTCTTGATTTATTATATTTTTTAAAAAATGACTCGTTTTTTAAAAAAAATAGTTTTCAAAAGTCTTTTTTTTTTTTTTTTAAACAGACCCTAATGAAAAACTTCACTTCCTATTTATCAAAAAACTATCCTCAAATTTTTATGTCTGCAAAAAAGTGAAAAACATTCCAGGCAATTTATATTGTAGAACTGTGGACCTTGGTTCAATACACATAATTTGACTTTATAATGTACAAAATTCATGTTCATAATGTACATAATTTATGTTCATAATGCACATACACATAAACACAATATAATGAAGACAAACACTTAACATAATACACAGAATCTATGTTCATAATGCACAAAATTAATGTTCATTATATCATATTCATGTGTATGTGTATTATAAACATAAATTCAGTGCATTATGAACATAAATTTCTGTATATTATGAAGTTAAATTATATATTGGATCAAAGTGCACATTGTCCGTGATATAACGATTTAACATTCCAAAGAACATATTCAAAAAAAAAAACATTCCAAAGAACCACAAAATGTCGATAAGGTATTGCTAATAGGCAAGGTGGGTCTGACATTGCCGGACAGATTGCAATACCGAGATGCAGATTGCCTTTACACGCTATTGTTGGTCCCTCTCTAGCGGTGGGTTGGTAGTTGTACTTTACACGCTATTCATCGGATCTATTAGCTAACATTCCAACAAATCTATGACTGTTTATACTTGTACTTCACAGGATTTTGTTTGGATGTGTTACTTAACATTCCAACAAGTGTTGTCACCAATTAGTGAGTTGTACTTTTCTTATCAAAATGTTAGAATCTCCAATCTCAATTGTCCCTACATTCTGACCCAACATAGTATTTATAAATATGTAAATCACAGTAATTCAGTAGCTTAGCAGATAGAGCCAAATGTCAGTGCACAAAAAAAATCTGTCCACTTTTGACATAATCTCTAGTTCCCACACAATTGTTGTCAAGATTCAAACATTAATCGTTTCTCAAAATACAACCTACTGAACTAGTGACCTGCTGGTACTAAGTTGTACTTTAAAGGAGGGTGTTGGATGTGTTAGCTAACATTCCAAGAAGTATTGAGTGGTAAAGTAATGGAATGGTACACCTTTCTCCAACAGAAATGAAGAATTATTTGGTGAAGCAAATGGTATGACAATTTATGATGAAGAAAATGACACATTTTGGAATTTATATTTATGTGTTTCAAAATTCAAAGAATACACCACATAACTGGTCTGTTTGTTATATACATAGATCCCTCCCTGTATACAACACCAACGATTCACACACACTCAGATGCACCCACCCACCCATTGTGTTTCTTATATTTTTGTATTGGCTCAAGTGTAATGGTGTCAGATTTCATTCCTGTATCAATCAAAAAGTGGAAATGAAGTGAGTATAACCCAATTACCCAAAGGGTATTGTTTTAAGGCTTCCAAGGTGCTGGTGGGGGAGGTGGGGTGGGGAACATAGGAGGCACTGCAGAAAACATAGTATTCTTGTCGATTCCGACGCTTCTTCCCCCGCCTCCTCCTGCTCCCGATAAAGCCACAAGGGCAGCCACTAAACCAGCATTGCCGGCTAGCGTTGGCTCGGTATAGTTGTAGTTAGTCCGGACATCCTGGAAACCGTCGCGTAGGTCAGGACCAGCAACCATGGCTCCAACAAGGGTATTTGGATTTGGCTTTTTGGAATCCCTCCATTTCCATCCTCCTTTGCAGTTGTACTTGACCTTGTTTTTAGGGATTGATGCGCCACGGTGGTGAACACGTTTTGGATAGTGGTTCCCGAATCCCACGACGTAACTCATCTTTTTCGGGTTCTTGCCAAGGATATACTCGATCTGGGAATTTAAGTCACAGAAGAAATACAACATTGTGAGCATATCAACTAGCATTATGTGTTAACCACAAGGTCACGAGTTCAAATCCCAGCCTTCTTGGTTTGAGCCAGTCAACTATAGACACCCTAAGCTGGTTTACCTCATAGTGGTCATTTCCCAAGTCACAAGGCGGGATTTACCCAGTGCACACCCTCGAGTGGTGGCTGTGGGTTTCCCTCGTCACCCCAAAACTAGCATTATGTGCATAAACATAAAAGAATCGATATATCGTCCTTCTGGGTATAAAATTAAATATTCTACCATCAAGAGAAGAAGTCCCGGTCGAAATTAGAGTTGAGATTTTACATGACATTACCTGTGTTGCAGCAAATTTGCGGAGGACATCAATAGAGTAGAAATTGGGTCCACAGTACCATCCGGGAGTATCAGCAGCATCGAGGTAGTCAGCAAACAAGGTAGCCAAATATGCTGCGTTTACTACATACTGAAGAGGCTGAGGAGCCCCGTAGTTGAGCTGTATCAAACCTCCTGCAACAAGCCCGTAAATTTAAAACTCTATACCGCAATTCTACAGGAACTTCAAACTCTATAAGCCCAAATGTTAAATCAATCAATTTTACCTTTCGTTCTGTTAAATGAGGTGAAGTATGGCAAGTAGGAGCACATGACTATGCTTGTCTGGTTGTGGAATGTCATCAAAATTTCTTCATAAGGATATCCGGGGCTCAAGAATAATCTCATTCGACTCAGGAGGACCTAATAACAAAACGAACAACCATCACTTCAATTGCAATTGTTTTTTTTTTTTTGAGTACTACTGACACTGTTACAATGCAGTATCTGTTCATAATTACTTTCTCAACCTACCACAACCTCCCATATAGGAGATCAACTTGGTGCCACTAGACCACAAGGTCATTGGCAATTGCAATAGTTTAAAATGATAGCAAAGCAACTATTTGTTCGATTACTAAAATTCTCGAAGAAATTGAGTGCTCAATAAGAAAAGAAACGAAATCACAAACTCAAACAAGACGAGTTAGAAAGAAGAATTATCTACTTACTTGAGCTCCAGCAAGCTTGCTATCCCAGCTCATCACACCGTAAAATTTCCCTCCCCAAAACGCACCCGCATGCTTAGCTAGACCTGGAGTTGTCGCGAGTTGAAGATAGGAAGAATTTCCAGTTGCGTAATACAGCCAGGTGGCACCCCAGATAAATTCATCCCAGTAGCCAGTGGAGTTGTAGAAAGTTGCAGCTTCACTACCGACACTGTACCTGCCACGTTGATCCCTAGCAAACTTGAAGAGGGTCCGAGCACCATGAACAAGTTTTTGCGAATAGGCTTTGTTGTCCCTAAATACAATGGATGCAGATGCAAGAGCAGCAGCCATCTCCGCAGCAAGATCAGAGCAACTGTGGCACTCAGTCACAGGCCGAGGATAGTCCATGTCTTCAGGGCGCATCCAACAATAATGATCATTCGGTGTTGTACTCCCTCCTGAAGTATCCCCAGATCCAACCTAACAGATAAACATAAGACCCCACCCACATACTTTAGAAATATTTCGACAAATCAGACCAGAGCGTAAGAAAAATCAGTAAAAGCAGTCATCAAGCAAGCTATCTTAGATATACTATCCATACCCAGAACTGAAGATCCAGCTAAAAAATATCGAAAAGCAATAATAGTAAAAGAATTGTTGTTTATTACTCCGTAACATTTACATTACCTGTGCAACAACTCGATCAATGGTGTCAGCCGAGGAATTGAAGGTTTTGAGGAGGTAATCGGTACCCCACTTAATTATTTCTTTAACATGGTTAAGCTCACCGGTGGCTTCATATTTTGCTTTGTATTCAATCACGCTCCAACTCAGCATGGTCATGGCAAAAGATTGAGGGAAATTAAACTTGATCGCGTCCCCAGCATCATAGTACCCACCAACCAAATCTTTAAACATCGTTGCATCATCCGACTTGCCATCTTGCAACCCGGAATTACCCCTCCATGATACATTATTGTGCTTGGGTAGTTTTCCAGCTGCAAAGAGCAATCAATATCGGGATTTACTCCAAAGCGAAGAAGATCTAATAACTAGTAGGCTAAGACAACAATAATATATGAAACAACATTGAAATCATTCCATTCTCCCCCTAAAATCTGACTTGTATCTGGAGATACTGTTAACCAAACTCAAAGACACTATTGCTGCACCCATCCTCAAAGCAAGATCCTTAGAAAATATAATGATTCTACTGTTTTCAAATTGACCACTTCTTAAAGAAGACTTAAAAGATGAAAAAAAAAATCATCATATTTATAGATCAATCTCAAACATTAATATATTCCCAATAATATTCATCAAATTCACAAACTAAAGTCCAAATCAAGTTAATTACTAAATTGAAGATAAATGAATTTAATTCATTAGACCTGCAAACCAATGAATGATTCACTTAGGCACTAATTAGGTGCAAATATAAAGAGACATTAAAGCATAACCCAGTTCCAGTGACAAACTGAGTCAGTGATAGATTAACAGAATGTTAGGTCACACTTACAACGCTGAGCATTGAAGAACATGAGGGCCTTGTGAAGAGCGAGGGTGTAGTTATCCGGCGGCGGGTCGTGAGGGTGGTGGCGCGGCACAAGCTTGACGATCATGGTGATGAAGGCGGCCAAAAGGGCGGCGGTAATGATGCACCCAACAGTCCACTTGAACACCTTCCGGCTCACAATTATGCACCCCAGATCCACGTACTTCTTCTTCTTCTGCTCCGTCGGCCCCAGCAGCCAGCTCTGCTGCGTCTCGTCCAGCGACCGCGACAGCGCCGCCCGGTCCAGCTCGTGCAAATTCCGGCTCCGCTCGTCATCGGTGGCCGAGTCGGCGTTGATCTCCAACGGCCCACCCCACGGATCTCTGCCGTACATTTCTGGGTATTCGATTTCCGCCCCCTATACCACGCGCAATTCCGATAAAGAATGCGAAATGCGGATCTGGGTACCGGAGATCCGCAAGTCTCGATGCTAAATTTCTGAGCTTTCTTTCTGCAACCAAGACTGTTCAGGACTAGAGGAGAAAGAGGGAAGGGGTGGTGGGTGAGGTGAGAAGAAGAAGAAGTGAAGAAGCGAGCTTATATGGCAATAATGGGTTTGAGCTGTAATGCTGCTGTTTATATTTTTAAAAATTCTCATTTTTTTTATAAGTATTTTGTTGTTCTAATGTCTTGTCTGGTTGGAAGAAAAATATGCAATTTGTTGTGGAGATTGGGACTTCTGCACTGACAGAAAATGACAGTCTGTCTAATTCCGAATCCCTCTCTAGTCTGTAGAGGGGATGGAGGGGAAGGAGATCATGTTCACATTTCAGATTGCATGTGCACAAAGTCAGCTCTTGCTTTTAATTTTTCCTAATTTGGAGTAAGAAAAGGAGTAGGTGTAGGCCCATATGAAAATGAGTTTTCACCATATAAACATTGCCATATACAAAACCAAATGTATGAGTATGAGAAAATCACACTTCATTCCATCAAAATTCTAATTGCTATCTAGAGGTGAATCCCTTCAAAAAAAAAAAAAAAAAAAAAAAAGAGAACAAAGACTAAAATGACTTTGTATAATAATAAATATAATAATCAAAAGAATGATAAAATAGTCATTACCATGGAATTACAATTTCACAAAAGTGTGGAATTGCAATTCATGGTTGAAGGGAATTGCAATTCCATGGAATTGTAATTCCCTCCAACCAAACCATGACATTGTAATTCCATGGAGTTTGGTAGGAATGGAATTGCAATTTCATCCTGCCAAACAGTCCATTATAATTCTTTATAAGATAATATATAATTTATACTTTCTCAATTATTTACAATGTAGAGTTAATCTTTATGTTTTTATTATTGAGGTGATGAGTTTGGCTCTAGAAATTTAAACAAACCCCTAACATTGGAGATGAGAAATTTAAGAATTAAATTTATATATTGTAAATAATTGAAAAATCAATCTATACCACGAATAATGTTATTTTCTCCTTTTGATTGGATAATAAAACTATGGATATGGGTCAAATAGGTCATTTAACTGGAAAACTTTTGAATCTACGCTCGTCGGAAGATCAAGATCTTCTCGAACGGAGCACGAAAAAGTCCAAGCGTGGCGCCGGTGATCCGACGGCGAACTCTGAGAAGGCCATCGAGGTGGTGCCGGAAACACCACTTGCTGAGATGGGCGAGTGCGAAATCCCACAGGACCGGCCACGACGTGATCCGCCACCTTTATCGTTCAGATATGCGGTAGCAGGGAACATGATGGCGAACATTGATCTAACATTGGGAGATCTGGATGGAGATGATTGTTACTCCGATGATGACCAATGAGATGAACCGGACGATCCATTATGCCCGACTATCAGACTCACCAGGAAGGAGAAGGAGGCAATCAGAGCGTCGTGGAGGCAAGCCCTCATCATCAAGGTTTGGGGTAAGCAAGTGGGATACTCCTTCCTGATGCGTAAGCTTTGCGCATTATGGAGACCGAAAGGGAGCTTTGAGATGGTGGCCATTGATAACGA
Source organism: Ipomoea nil (assembly GCF_001879475.1). Classification (NCBI taxonomy): domain Eukaryota; kingdom Viridiplantae; phylum Streptophyta; class Magnoliopsida; order Solanales; family Convolvulaceae; genus Ipomoea; species Ipomoea nil. The sequence continues at coordinate 5,065,683 of NW_017617070.1, forward strand.
CTATTTCCTTGTCAAATTCGGATCCATCGACGATCTCAACTTTGCCAAGTTCGAGGGACCGTGGATGATCTTAGACCACTATCTGATCGTCAAGGAATGGGAACCCAATTTTGATCCTTTGGCGGATACAACCGAGAAAGTCCTAGTTTGGGTCCGTTTCCCATGCTTGCCTATCGAGTACTACAGCGGCGTCTTCCTTAGGAAGATCGGTGATAACATCGGACGGCTAGTGAGAGTCGACCACGCTACAAGCCATGCTTCCAGAGGACGCTTCGCCCGGATCTACGTAGAAGTCGACATAACGAAGCCCCTGTTGTCAAAATTCACGCTGGAAGGACGATGCCAGTTCATAGCGTACGAAGGCCTTCATCTGGTATGCTTCCAATGCGGGATGTATGGCCACAGTGCTGAATCATGTCCGGCATCAAGGAGTGATGGAACAACCGCTGAGGCTGATCAGAGTCACGCATTAGTGGAGAAACCAACTGCTGCGAAGACCGCCGAGATGGATGAAGTTACGACGAAGCCCTACAGTTCGTGGATGGTGGTCACTAAGCCGGAGAGACGACGCCGGCAACGAACGTACTCTGGCAGGCAACGTAGGGACGGGATCCCGGCGAACTAAAGCCACTCCCGTTTTCAGCCTCTGGACAAACTCCAGGATGACGGAAGCTTGGGAGAAGATTTAGCGGGAATCCTGGACGGTGAAAGTAGGGGAGACAACCAAAGAGACACGCATCAAGTGGACCAACGGGCGGCTACCAATGCCGGAGATGGGCTTGGGATTCAGAACACAAATACCGCCTGGAAACAACGTCGGGCTAATGTGGTGGTTAATGTGAAGCAAATAGAAAATCAGAAATAGAGTGGACATGTGAGGGAAACAAAAGGAAAAGATAAGGCTGTGGGTTTGGCACTATGGCAATTGTTCAGAAGGGGGGCCCTCGCTGAGCGGCGGAGGAAGACGAGCATGTTGTGGTTCGGGGTTCACAAGGAGGCAAGGTTATCCATACGGAGCGAGTAACCATAGTCCAAAACAAGAACCCCAGGACCTCGGCGGCCGCGGTCGACGGAGGAGAACACCATAACGATGATCCGGACGCCATGGACAAAGATGGAGATGCAGTCATGGAGGTTGAGGGCAAGCCAGGAGGAGGCGCCGGCGAAATAGCCGATGGCATCTCCTTGGGTTAACCGTGTGTTCGTGTTGTTGTTTCTTTGGGTTTTGTTTGGGATTTTGCTTCCTTTTTTGCAGGTTTTATGATAAACTTCATCTGAAATTGTCAAGGCGCGGGAGGAAGAGACTTCCACCGCGTCCTCAAGCACCTAATTAAAACTCGCAAGCCGAACCTGGTCGGACTGGTGGAGCCAAAGGTGTCGGGCTCACACGCGAACACCATTTGTTCCAAACTTGGATTCGATGAGTGGGTTCGAGTTAAGGCCGTGGGATTTAGTGGGGGCATCTGGATCTTCTAGAGTGGCCCTTTACTCATTGATGTGGTATACACTCACCCGCAGTTTGTTCTTTTGCAGGTGCGAGAAGGGACCGACGAACCGTGGCACCTCGCGATAGTTTATGGCAGCCCGGTACACCATTTACGGAAATGCTTATGGGACGAACTCCAAACTATCAAAAGAGGGATCTGTGGTGCATGGATGGTAGCCAGGGATTTCAATGCGGTCACCTACCAAGCAGAGACGCTTTACTACACCGCCTACTCATCGCAAAGGAGCACGGATTTTGTCAATTGGATTAACAGTGAAGGCTTGGTGGATATGAGATTTAGCGGATCTCGCCTTACTTGGGTTCGAGGGCCGGACACCTGCTTAGCAAAAGGTGCCCGACTTGATCGGGCCTTGTGTACCGTGGAGTGGAGGCAGCGCTTCCCGGATGCCTCTGTTCAGCATCTACCGAGAATTTGTTCAGACCATACGCCCCTCCTGATTTGCACGAATATGGGGATCAGATGGGTTTCAGGTGCTCAGTTTAAGCTCCAGGCTGCCTGGCTCACTCACGAGGGTTTCAGTGACGTGGTGGCTCGGTCCTGGAATCCATCTCGGGGCATGCCCAATAACATCAAATCTGTCCAGGCGGACCTTGCTACTTGGAACAAGGAAGTGTTCGGGAACATAGCGGAAAGGAAGCGAATTTTACTAGCCAGAATTGGGGGGATTCAACGAATCATACCAGACTCCGTCAATAGAGGATTATGGACTCTTAAAAAGAAGTTAAAGGCCGACCTTGAAGACGTACTCTATCAGGAAGAACTAATGTGGTTCCAACGATCACGGGAGGACTGGATTGTTTCGGGGGACAGAAACACCAAATTTTACCACGCGGTAACGATGGTCCGTCAAGCCCGCAACAAAATTAGGGGTCTAAAGATGAGTTCTGGTAATTGGATTTTCGAAGAGTATCGCCTACAGCAACATGTCCAGGATTTCTATAAAAGTTTGTTCACGAACGATGCAACAGAGAACTTGCAGATGCGCCAAGGGGACTTTTCCCCACCGTCCTGCCTGAAGCTTGGCAACAGTTTAACACATAGGTTACGAAGGATGAGGTCAAGGCAGCCACGTTCGACATGAACCCGATGAAGCTGCCAGGGCCAGACGGGCTTCATTCGGCCTTCTATCAGCGAATGTGAGACATAGTGGGGGACGACGTCTTTAACATGGTGAACACTGTAGTGGAAATGGGCAAAATCCCCGACACAATGAATGAGACCTTGCTAGTGCTTATTCCCAAAGTCCATATACCTGAGACAATAAAACAATTCAGGCCTATAAGTTTTGTGTAACGTTTCCTATAAGCTGATAACTAAGACTATTACTAACCGATTCAAATTTGTTCTTCCAAGGCTCGTAGGACCTTGCCAGAGCTCCTTTGTTCCAGGGAGGCAAATCACGGACAATGTGATTGTGTACCAGGAAGTAATGTATACCATGAGGTCAAAGACGGGGAAGAAGGGCATGATGGCCATCAAAATCGACCTGGAAAAGGCCTATGATATGCTTTCCTGGAAGTTTATAAATGACTCTTATCGATGCATGGTTTGCGGAGCAGTGGGTACGGGTCATCATGGAGTGCATCAGCACACCTACTATGTCAATTATCTGGAATAGAGCACGCATGGAGCAATTCAAACCAGGACGGGGAGTCAGGCAAGGGGATGCGATGTCCCCGGCTTTGTTCGTTCTTTGCTTGGAAAAACTTTGCCAGATTATCTTGGCTGAGGTGGCTAGCGGCGCGTGGAAAGGGATCCGATTGGCACATTCAGGCCCGGTGTTGTCCCATTTATGCTTTGCAGATGATATGGTCCTGTTTTCTGAGGCGACCATAGACCAAGTAGAGGTTATCAAACGTTGTTTGGAGCTCTTTTGTGGGGCCTCTGGCAACGAGTGAGTTTTGAGAAGTCGCAGGTCTTCTTTTCCAGTAACGTGAACACGACCCTGGCTAATCACATCTCCAATGCACTTGGCATCGCAAAAACGGAGGATCTGGGTCGCTACCTTGGGGTGCCATCGATCCATGGGCGCGTCACACAGGGAACCTTCGCCGACCTGTTAGACAAAGTGAAGGCCCGTCTGGAAGGTTGGAGGTCGAAAACACTCGCACTGGCTGGAAGAATAACTCTGGCCAAGGCTGTCCTTAGCGCCATGCCCACGTACACCATGTAGACTATGTGGCTACCGAAAGGGGTCTGCGAGGAGCTGGAGAAGATTATTCGCAGTTTCATCTGGGGCGGGGTGGACGCTACAAGGGCCTTGAGTCTTGTCAAATGGGAGAAGGTAACGCAAGCCAAGCAGGATGGGGGTCTGGGTTTCGGAAAATGCATGATGTCAACTTGGCCTTCATGGCAAAGCTGCGTTGGCGCATGCTAATAGAACCTGATAGTATTTGGGTCAAGGTTTTGCGAAGCAAATATAGGCCGATAGAGGAAGACAAACGTAGAGATAAGGTAGACGATTGTCTAATGTCTGGAGAGGGATTCAGTGTGCATCTCACATTCTAGATCGCGGCATCAAACGAGTAATTCGCAATGGTTAGAGCACGAAGTTTTGGTTGGATGCCTGGGTGACAGACCATAGGCTCTACGAACACAAATGCAGACATCTATCCCTAACGGAGTTGCATGCCCACGTCGCCGACTACTGTGAAGCTGGAACCGAGTGGAATTGGAGCTACTCGACGAAGTGCTCCCAGGAGATTGGAGAGCAAAGATCAACGCGTATGTCGTTTTGGAAGAAGATGGGGAGAAGGATACTTGGGGCTGGATCAGAGAGCTCAATGGGGCCTTCTCAGTCAAATCAGCGTATGAGGCTATACAAAAAGAGCAAACTGGGATGGTCGATCGCGATTGGAACAATCTGTGGGCAATCAAGATTCCGAGAATAATGGCTCACTTCATGTGGCTTGTAAAGCATGGCAAAGTGATGTCAAACGTGGAACGCGCTAAAAGGCATTTCACTGCTGACAACTCCTGTTCTCTTTGTGCAGGTACTCCGGAGACTCTTCTCCACATCTTTCGAGACTGCCCAGAAATGCATGGACTTTGGGAATCGCTTCTCCCAGCTACGATAGTGCAATCTCTCAAGATGATGGATTGGGAAGTCTGGCTGGCTACGGACTTACAGGCGCCGTGTCAACTGGGCTTCCCGGAAGGGTGGCAGTCGACGTTTGGGATTGTGTTATGGTGGTGCTGGAGATGGCGTAATGCAAGGGTCTTCGAAGGTAAGTGCGTTAACTTGGCCTTCCGCCGCCAGTGGATACGCGACCAGTGTGCGGAGGTGCAGGTTGCTTTCAGAAATCGGTGGTCACCAGAAGCAGTTCGAATAGGAGTAGGTGAGAGACTTTTTGTAACAACCCAAAGTTTTATTTTATAAATCCGATTTTAAGAAATTCCAAAATAGCCATTTCACTCCATTAAAAATTTTTGCGATCAATTGGTGTTTGAATAAATTATTTTGGGCTCATTTTAAATTATTACAACACCAAAACTTATTTTATTCCAAAATCCTAAATCTTCGGGTACTTCGCGTACCAAGTTCTAAATCGAGAAATCAATCTGATTGAAACCAGGAGAATCCAAAGAAGCTTTAAACAAGTGCTCATCTAGAAAACTTTTTGAGAAAATTCATTTTCAACCCCAAAGTATTTAAAATAGCATTTCTAGTCTATGGTCCATGTTGCAAGGTGGACCAAAAAGGCATTTCTCCTTGTCTGGTCTTTGCTAGAACTACCACCAAATTACCACATTGCCTTCCACCAATCATTGAGTATCCTTCTAGGGTTTTGAACCCATATAAAAGCAATAGAAATCCAACCTTTTCTCTTGATTCCATTCTTTGTCTTCCCACCCAAGAGCTCAGCAAGAGAGAAAGAAGAAACACAGTAAGTTTTTGGTCCATTTTCATCCTTGTTCATCTAGCTTCCTCTCTTTAGCTTCAAATCTCTGAGGTTCTCCTCTTAAGTGTTGTTGTTTGGCTTGTTTGAGACATCTAGGTGGTGAAGGGGGTAGTGGTTGAGTTGGGAAGAAGAAGGAATCCAAGCAAGAAGAAGAGGCAACAAGAGGTATAACCCCATGGACTCCCTCTTTGATTTTGGCTCTGTGAAGCCTATTTTATTGAGTAGGAATAAGTAGAAATGATGAGATTTTGTTGTGTTTGAGCTTGGAAGTGATCTAGTATTTGTTTTTGAAGTGTTGAGAATGTTTTGGATGTTTTGGACATGCTTGGAATAATTTTTGCAGGTGAAAATCTCCATGTGTGTGCACCAGATCAGAGCAGCGGCCCTAGCCGCGGCCCATCAGGAGGGCCGCCGGCTAGAGCCGGGGCCAACCGGGCCTAGGGCACAGCCCTAGGAGAAGGTCGTTGCCTAGGCCCGGCCTTCTGATGGGTTACTTGGGGCAGCTCTTGAGGAGTCCCGCCCCAGGTCCCTGAGTTTCATTCTGGGAGGATTTTGTGCAGTGGTCGGGCCCTTGTGGCTCAGCTACGTGTCGTTCCGGGCCAGGTGTCACGGGCCCTTGTGGCTTGGTACCTCGGGGCTGTCTCGATGCACGTTTTGGCTTTGACTTCGTTGATTTTGGATCAAAAATGAGTATGTTATGATGGATTTATTGAAGAATTTGCTACAGATTATAAATTGGGAAGTTCACTGTGTTTGAGAAATGTTTTGCTCTGTGATCTGATGTTATTTCTTTGTATTGAGTAGAGAAGCATGATCACTTGAGAATATGATTTATTATGAAAGCATGACTAAAATGTGATATTTGATCAATGAGTTTTGAAGCATATTTTGTTGATAGAAATTGTATAGAATTTGCTATGTTGCAAACCGAGTATGATATGATATCCTTGAGAATTTAATGGATTATATACATGGATTTGGAGCATATTGTAGAGTATTTTGCATCTCACATATATCATATTTCGAAAATGCATAAGTGGCCAACGTGAGCTTAAGTATTACTTTCAAAAATCCATAAGCATGTGGTATATCATTATTTGATGTATTAAGAAGTTGTAGAGTTGTTGCATGCATGAGATTGATGCATGAGAGATATATTTATGTAGTATCTATATCGGTGAGGTTTTGGAGGATCCCGTTTGGACTATGTCCTTTCGGATGATTTTATGGACATTGCGGTCCCAATATATGTAACGCGGTGTATTCCCACGTTACGAGATTGGAAACTGCCTGCCAGGCTTGGAATCTTGGTCAGGGGGGTATGCACGCTAAAAGTTCGATACCTGATTCCACAGAGTTTGAGCTTAGAACCAAGTGAGTGGTTTGGTGGACGAGCAGAGTATTAGGTTGGCTAGACGCCGTGCCCAGATAGGTTCATTCACATGATGAAGTTCCTACCTCGTCGATTTAAAGAGAAAGTATGAGTCATTGAGACTCTAAAAGAGAAAGAGTGAGTCATTGCGACTCTAAGAAAGAAAGAAGTGGATCATTGCGACTCTAAAGGAAGAAAGAAAGAAAGCAAGTCATTTATGACACAATGAGACCTCCACAGAAAGTACTCTATTTTTACAACGAGTGTATGAGTATATTTACAGTATTGCACGAGATTGCATATGAGTATATTTATAGCATTGCACGAGATTGCATATGAGTATATTTATAGCATTGCACGAGATTGCATATGAGTATATTTATAGTATTGCACGAGATTGCATATGAGTATATTTATAGTATTGCACGAGATTGCATATGAGTATATTTGTAGCATTGCACGAGATTGCATCTGAGTAGAGTATTGCCTGAGATTGCATAATGAGAATGTTGATTTAAGATTGTATATCGAGAATGATTGTTTAGTTACCTTTGAAGTCTTGTATATCCAGTTACTTGATGAGAACTTGAGAGCATGAGAATAACTTTCGTATGATTTATTAGCATGATATTACTTGTAAGCATGAGTGGATTGATAAGTTTGTTGTGACATTTATATATTGAAATATCTAAGTTGTTAAGTCTTTCGTATCGAAGCGTGCCTGTTGATATTATAGGTTGCAAGCATATAGAAAGTAGGTGATATGACTAAAGCTGTCTATGAGATGAGTTTGCTGTATACGAATGTTATCAAATGTTTTCCAAAAGTATATTCTATAGTACTTTACAGGGTTGAGTGTGGTTATACTTAGCTTCGTGCTAACGGGTGTTTTTCTTATTTGTCTAAGTGTTGCTGGTAAAACCCCTTTCAGGTGGGCCCAGCAGTGACAAGTGATCGAGTTAGACTAGTCTTTTAGATTGAGATGTCTAAACTCTTTTGTCTCGTTTATGTCGTTATCTATCGGATGTTAAACTTATGATATTTTGTTGTTTTTCGAAGATGTAGACATCGGGTTGTGTTTATCCCCCTTATGCTTATTTCAGTTGATAGATGGTTAGTTATTTATTTGTTTTTCTAGTACTACCATTAGCCTGTGCAATCACTACGGAGTGGTGGTTGTGGCAGTGACATACCCACTAGTTATCTTATTTAAGTTATTTATCCGCTGCTTAGTTATCTTAATTATGGATTAGAATTGTAATTAAGTTTTAGAAAAAGTGGGGTGTTACACTTTCTGCTTGGGAAAAGCCGCGCGTGGGATGGATCAAGCTAAATGTTGATGGCTGCTGCAAGGGCGCTACCAGAAGGGCAGGATGTGGAGGCGTTATCCGCGACAACAAGGGGCGTTGGCTAAGATGTTTCTCCCATAACATTGGATTGTGCTCGGCGGAGGAAGCTGAAGCTTGGGCAGTCTTAGGGGGGATTTCGCATGGCAGCTGCGTATGGTGTTTGGAGGTTGATCGTTGAAAGTGACTTGATGGGGATGATTCGTGAACTCCAGAGAGCTAGCCAAGAGATAGATAGAGGATGCAACGTTGTGCGGGCGTTCATTCGTGAGTGTAGAAGTTTTGAGGAGGTGGAGTACAACCACGTTGTACGAAAGCATAATAGGGTGGCGGATTGGCTAGCTGCCTCCGCTCTTGATTATGCCTTGGGCAGCCATCACCACTAGCCCCTGTATAGAGTTTGTTGTGGGAAGACACGAGCGGAGCACGCCTACGACGCGGAGGCACGCTTTAGTTCTTCATGGGAGTAATCCCTCTTCTTTTTACCAAATAGGTCATTCAACTATAGACCAAAGTGTAATTAGCCCATTAAACTAAAAAAAGTTACAATTAGACACTTTAACTTCTCATTTTTATGCAATTAAGTTAATTAACAGGTTAACTCTAGGTAACCGATAATTTTTTTAAAATTTTAAAAATTAATTAAAATAAAACACATATTTTTAATTCAAATAAATTATTTAAATTCAAAATTTGCCTTTGACGGTGGCTTTCTCGTCCAACCGGATGGAGAGAAAACTAGTGTGTGTGTGGCAGAGCAAATTGGATATAACACTCCAATCCACTAGTGGCTGATTTATACTAAATGGATCAACATCCCATCCACTTTAACAGGGCGTTTAGTTGAAGGAAATTTAAATTCTCTTCCCACTTAATTCCAAAGGCCACAAAATTCCCTTGTTTGGTTGAAAGGAATTGCAATTCCATGGAATTCTAATTCTCCCATTTTCATGGAATTAAAACCCCATGTCCCCCCTGGGATTTTAATTCCTGGGATATTAGGAAGAAAAAAATAGTGATGAGTCAAAATTATCCCTTCCTTTTTTAACCTAAAATTGATGTCTGACAATAATAATGGATATTTTGGACCTTATACTATTTATTCCCTTTCAATTCCCACGTATACCAAACATTGGAATTGAAATTCCCAGTAATTCTATTCCTGTAAACCAAACATTGAAATTTAAAATTTCCACTTTATTCCCAGTAATTCATCTCCAATGGAATTGCAATTTCTTTCCCACGTAATTTTCCATCTCCAACCAAACGCCCTGTAAGTGAATATAGATTGAAAGTGTCATATTCATTACTTTCATTTTTTAATCCTAATCCTAATTCAAACTCCGTCACGTATGGATTGGGGGAGGGTGTCCTCTCTGTGCTTTTCCATCTGAAACACTGGATCATCTCCTTTGTGATTGCAGCATTGCGCGCAAGGTCTGGGGTGAGGAACTGGATATGGATGCTTTGTCCGTTACTTCATGCATGCAGCTGGCCCTGGGTTTCGCGTCTGATGAAGTCGCGATCCATCTGGCGGCGGCTTTCTGGTCGTTATGGTCTGCTCGTAACGCTAAGGTATGGAAGGATGAAAATCGTTCAGTTGAGTCTCTTCGCATCCAGGTTCATCTTTTACGCACGCAATGGAAGGATACTTTTGGGGGTGTCGGAAAGACAACACGCGATGGCTCTGGGACGGTCGCATGGACTCCGCCACCACAGTCATGGCTAAAATGTAACGTCGATGCAGCTCTTCTCGCGAACGGTGCAGGTTTTGGGGCAGTTCTCCGAAACCACGAAGGTCGTTTTGTCGCGGCTCACAATGGCAGAATAGCCAACATTACAGACCCTCTCATGGCAGAAGCTATAGCGGTGAAGGAAGCGCTTACTTGGTTAAAACACCACAACTGGAATAATGTAGTTTTAGAAACCGACTGTTTAAATTTATCTGTTGCTTTTAATTCTCGTTGTCTTGATTTATCGTATGTCGATTCAATTGTGAAGCAGTGTCAACTGCTTGCCTGTGACATTGGGAACGTTCGAGTTCACCATGTCAAGCGGTCAGCGAATCACGTGGCTTATGTGCTTGCACGGGCAACGATTTCTGGATCTATCCTAGGGTCGTGGGATACATACCCACCCCAGTGTATTTCTGATCTTTTGAATTAATCTACTGGTTCCGTTTTGTTTCAAAAAAAGTATAACCTAATTTTGACCAACATTTTTAAATATATATTTTTTTCAAAATTTTGATTTGTGATTTTTAAAATAAGTAATACATAATGTGTAGTCTTATAATATTTAATTTTAAATTTCAAAAGGTAAACTTAAGAAAACAAATATGTCAAAATTTTATCAAATTAATTATCAAAATAGTAATAATACAAATAAAATGGAGACACCCCCACCCACCAAAAAAAAAAATAAAAAAAATCATGATTTATTTTGATGAAGACGTAATAGATAATGTAAACAAATATGTTATTTTAATTTTTTTTTTTTTTTTTTTTTGGAATGAAACGAGGGAGCACCCCCTAGGCTTGGAATCTTAGCTTCCAAGATCATTTCCAGCACCCAAGTGTGTAGATCTCATCTCTCTCTCTTTCTTTTTCTTTCTTAGTAACAATTTGAAAACTCGCGATTTTCAAAAGTCATTTTTAGATTGTGTTTGATTATTAAGTTTATGAAAAAAAAAAATCGTTCTAATAAAAAAGAATGACTCATTTTTGTATAAAATGTCGTTCAAGATTTTATTGAGAATACATTTTTTGAATTTATATCTCACGTTCCATTCTTTCAACAAATTATACCATGGACTAATGTCCACCTTGTAGTGTGGACATTGGTCCAAAACCATGTTCATATTATGGCTAAGTTTGGTAAAATAGTTATTTTATAGGTCAATTTTAACTTATTTGACCACTATTAGTTGTTTGACTTGATTTAAAAATCAATATAAGTGTTTGGTTAATTAGTTTCTTGTACTCCAAAATGCTAAAATTCAAAAGCTACTCAAAGCAACATTTTCAATTAGTTTTTTATAAAAGAAAATTATACCAAACAGCTATCAGCTAACAACTAATTTACCAAACATTTTTCTACAATCAACTAATGTTATCAACTAGTTATACCTTCTAATTAACCAAATCAGCTAGCAGCTAACAGTCATTTACTAAACATGACCTGTATATACCTGCAGTTAGTATTAACCATAGTCCATGTTAATCAGTTAATAGATTATATATGCACTTAGTTAATATATTTATGTACATAATATATTCAAAGACTCTTTCACGCCTAAGGTAAGAGAAGGTGCAAATCAAATTTCAAAATAAGTTAAAAAAGATCGAACTTGTGTGCAATTGCAACTCAGGCGCTCATAATGCTCTTCTGAAAATTGAAAGTCTATACAAGTTAAGTTTTTTCCTAATTTTGAAATATTTTTCCCAATTGAGTGAGAATGGCATCGAGAGCTCCATCTCATGGGAGAAGTAAGGCGGTGAGCCTTACTACCACCTCCTTTGAGCAGTAAGGCAGCCTGCTTTGGAGTAGTAAGATCCTCTGAGTATATAAGTTTAATTAGGCTCTCGAACTAAAAAATTTTCTAATTAAATTTTTAAACTTGTTAAAAATTTAAAATTATGTAATTAACTTATTTTACATGTTAATAAAAATTAATATCAATTCTGTTTAGGTGGAGTTCTATTTAATTTTTTTTAAATACTTATTAAAAAAAAAAAAGCACTTTCACGCCATGGACATGACGAATTTCTCCGTCCAATCTGAACGGAGAAGCCCGTCAAGCTTCTACGTCCATGGCAAACTTGGCTGCCATTGTTTTATTTTTTTTAAAAAAATTATTTTTTAAAAATAAATATTATTATTCTAATTTTTATAAAGATACGTACTATAATTTTTAAAAAAGATATTGTGCTGCCATGGTTTTAATTGTAATTTTTTTAAATGAATTTTATTATTTTAATTTTTATAAAAATATAATTTTTAAAAGATACGGACTATTAATTTTAGTGGCAACACTTATGTGGAACGTGGCTTGAGAGTAATTGTTCAAGAGTGTAATTGCATTTTGATATATAATTGGAGGGTTTATTTGACCGTTATTCCTTAATAGTACATTATTCTTTCCTAATTTATTATTTTGAAGTTAAAAATACCCATTATTCATTAGTTTCTCATAAATTAACTCATGAAGAGATACATATATAAAAATAATTTATGTATTAATTTTCTTTTCTGAATACTACTGGCTCTATTACAATGCAGTATATGTTCATAATTAATAACTAATATCGCTTCCACTGAGGCTCAATTCCATAACCTTTCTTATAAGGGAGCAACTTGGTGACATTGGACTACAAGGTCCTTGGCAATTTATGCATTAATTAAATATTAAAAAAATAAAATATAATTATAACATGGTATAAGATAAAATTAAGAGATAATTTTAAGAAAATAACGTAACACAATACTTTTTAAAATATCCTAAGAGAATTGAATTACTCTTCTCAGTAGCCACAATCAACTTTTACAAAACATTTAATCCAAAATTTCCCGAGTTTGTTTTTGTTACCTACTTACCTGCAATAACATCACTTTTAGTTATGAAAGGAATTTTGAAAGAATATGAATCATATCTCATAAATAATGAAAGAAATAAAGAATAAAATATAAATTTAAAATTTGTGTATAATAATAATAGTATTATTGTTATTATTAATATTATTATCATTATTAGTTATTATATAATAAATTTCTAATAAATAACAAAAATAGTTAAGGACAAATTAAGTAATACAAAAATATAATATTCTCAAGAACTTAGAAATGGTCTAATACTAAGGGGGCGTTTGGTTCGAATATGGGAATGAATTGGAATGGGAATCAAATACTTATAATTGAAATGAATTTTGGTAAAAATATTTTTCCTATTGATAATAGACTACAATTGAAATAATTACCAATATTATTGTTTGGATACATATAACCTTATAATCAGCATCCATAGAGGTTTAAAAAAAAAAAAATCAAGACAATTGATCTTGATATTTTGACATCCAAAACACACAAAAAATAATAATAAATAAATAAATCTAAAACGTTCTGCTAAAAACACAAGGAGTCAGGAGGCGATGATGAAGTGATGAGGGAATAATACTGAATATTGGGAATGATACCTAAATTTAATTATGTAACAGTTTTCTTTTTTTAATTAATTGAGTTTTCAAATCCTATACACGTGTTTTTAAAAGTTATCAACCAAACATTATATATAACTTTTATTTTCATTTCGTGTGTCTAAACTCATAAATCAAACACACTCTAAGTTTCCCTCAGAACAATTATTCCATTTGTAAGGAGAACAAGTTATTCTCCAAAATAATAAACGAACTTATAAAACGATAAAATAGGCATATGCTTAGGAATACTATTCTAGTCACGACCTATTTTATGAACCTTAGTGACAGACTTTTCTTAAATTATTGCGATGCCCAATTAAAGCGGAAAATAAAAAAAGAGATGAAGGAAATTACGTAGATAATGATTGGGTTGATTAATGGATTTTAGAAATTCCGATCCAGGAGGAAAAAGATCGACATCAAGAGCTTGGAATATTGCATGGTTGCTGCACCATCCACCAGCTGGTGTAAGGTTGTTACGACTTGACTTGTTGAAGTAAGTATGTAAGACGTTAATGAAATTATATTTCTATTTTTTTTTGAACGTCAATCTTGCGATTGTATTAATGAATCAAAGCCGAAATAGCGTCAGGTGGGATAGCATCCCAGTACATAGCCTGATCCTGAGTAAATGCTAACGTAACTAAAGTATGCGCATGTAAATTAACCTGCCTAGAAATATAATCCAAAGTAATACGATTAAACAACGACATAAACGTCCTGCACTGGTCAACTGTGACCCCAACGTACGAATGGATCGGCGTATGATGGTGCCTGAACATCGCTGCCAATTCCATGCAATCCGTGAGTAAACTTACTGATGTGGTGTCCCGTTCAAGTAGCCAGGACAAAGCCTCCTTGTATGCCTGAGCCTCCGCCATAAGTGGTGAAAAACAAATTGGTAACTCGCCATTCCTTGCTGCCACAAACGAGCCATCTGGCGCTATAATTACCATGCCGTAAGTAGCCTCGCCTGTGTCGTGCCGGAAACCCGCGTCTACATAACATCGTAGACCACCCCCTCCTGGGCCATTCACGTGGTCCGCCGCCGGTGCCAGGTTGGTTCGGCCAACACGAGCAGTGTCGTACGCCTGCAGTGCTACAGTGGCTACTCTGACCAACTGGGTAGGCCGCATCATTGATCCCTTCCAGACAGCTGAATTTCGGGTTCTCCAAATATAATATAATATTGCTACCATTAACCGGATCTGCTCCTCCGTCAAGACTGCCATAACCCCTTTTAGCCATGTTGTAAACGAGTCTGCAACAATATTAATAATAGGCAACCGTGTTATATTCCAAACAAGTCTAGAATATTCACAGAGCACTAAAGCATGCAACACATCTTCATGATCTAAACCACACATAGGGCAAGTTGGGTCCACCTCCACCCTTTTAAATATCAAGTTAAGGGTTGTTGGCAAAATATCACATATGGCTCTCCACAAAAAAGTTTTCCATTTCGGGGGGACTTCTATTTTCCACATTGCGATCCACTTATCAAAATTCGCTGGATTATTCTCATAATCTCCCACAATATGCCTATAGGCATTCTTTACTGTATATGTCCCCTTTGGGTCACTCATCCAGTACCATGAGTCCTCATACTCAGGACTAACAGGGATCATATTTATTCGCTCCACATCTTCAGGAATAAATAGATCAGACAAAATATGCGGATCCCAGGTACGAGTCTGTAAATCAATTAGTCCTGCAACTCGTGCCTCTCTCAATTGTTGTGGCATTTCTGTTTGAATCAATGGGCTAGGATTATCTCGTAACCACGGGTGTCCCCATATTAGAGTTGTCTGTCCATTCCCAATCCTCCTTCGCACCCCTGAGACTACCATTGCATGGGCCGCCATTATACTTCTCCAACAATAACTCGGGCAATTACCAATAGTTGCATCTGTAAAACTGGTTGTGGGATAATACCTTGCCTTATAGATTTTGGCTACGAGTGTTTCTGGGTCTATTAAAAATCGCCATGCCTGTTTACCTAGCATTGCTATATTAAAAGCCCTTAGCTCTTTAAAACCCATACCGCCATACTTTTTTGGTATGCACAACCTGTCCCATGCCTTCCAATGTATTCCCCTTTCTCTTCCACTGCCCCACCAATATTTATTCATAGTTCGCTCAATACCAATATTTATTCATAGTTCGCTCAATGGACTGACAAACTGTCTCAGGTAACAAAAAAACACTTATCGAAAAGGTAGGCATAGATTGTGCTACACTTTTCAATAATACTTCCTTACCAGCCTGAGAGAGTAGCTTTTTACTCCACGAACCAATTCGTTGCCTGATTTTTTCCTCCACATACGAAAAAACAGCTCTCTTGTTCCTCCCTACAAAAGATGGTAGGCCCAGATATTTCCCAAAATTGGGTGCTTGCACCACCCCCAGACAATTCGCCACCTGTGCCTTGTCAGCCTCCTGGGTATTTCTGCTAAAACATATATTTGATTTATTATAATTCACTACCTGGCCTGACAATTTCTCATACCTTGCAAGGCACTTCCTTATAACTCCTGCCTCCTGGATATTTGCTTTAAAAAATAGGAGACTATCATCCGCAAAAAATAGGTGTGATACAGGCGGTGCCCCCCTTGCTACTCTGCACCCATGTATTGAACCTGTCAACTGTTCATACTGTAATATCATCGAGAGAGCCTCTGCACAAATAATAAATAAATACGGAGAGAGCGGGTCTCCCTGCCTCAGTCCCCTGGTTGGTTTCACTTGCCCCCCTTCTATACCATTAACCATTACAGTATAATTAACAGTCGTTACACACACCATAATGAGCTTTACCCACTTCTCACTAAAATCCATAACAGTCAGCATCCTTTCTAGAAAGTTCCACTCCATTCTATCATAGGCCTTTGACATATCTAGCTTTAATGCACTCCATCCCACTATACCACATTGCTTTCTATTCAGATAATGCCCCACCTCCGCTGCCACCAGGATGTTGTCCGTGATTAGCCTTCCCGGGATAAAAGCACTCTGGGATTCTGAGATCAATCCTCCCATTAATGTTTTCATCCTATTTGCTATCATTTTGGCCATAATTCTGTAAATGACATTACTCAATGCGATCGGCCTTAAATCTGCTACTGTCTCAGGCATCTCCTTCTTCGGTATCAAGACAATGTTAGTATCATTCAATCCTTCAGGGAATACACAGGAATTCAAAACATTAACTATAAAACCAGATACATCTCCTCCCACTATCCCCCAAAACTGCTGGTAGAAACCCGGGTTCAACCCATCCGGCCCCGGTGCCTTATCCGGATACATTGAAAAAAGAGCCTCTTTAACCTCATTAGTTTCAAAAGGGCGGTCTAGCATCATATTCTGCTCCAACGTTACTCGTGGGGTTAGGACTCCAAAAAGTGGATCATCACAACTCAGTCCATTTGAGGCAAAAATATTTTCAAAGTAATTCTGTATAACAGCATGCATATCATCCCCCTCCACCCAGTTACCAGCATCACATTTAATAGTAGAAGTAAAATTCTTTTTCCGGCGTGCAGAAGCATACCTGTGATAAAATTTTGTATTCGCATCAGCCCCGCGTAGCCAGTGTTGCTTGGCCCGCTGCCTCCAAAACACATCCTCCTGGGCCTCTACTCATTTCATAGTATTCTCAATCTGTTGGTACTCAGCGAGAACTACCAAATCTCGTCTATTCCGTATGGCATCTTGCCTCCGTTGCAGGTGGTTAATTCGCTTTCCAAATTTATGAAACTGATCTCCACCCCACCGCATCAACTTTTCTCCACACAACTGTTGGCAGTGCAGCAATCCCTCCGTTCTCCCCTCTTGCCAGGCCGTTTCTACTACTCCTTTGCACCCCTCATCTAATAGCCAAGCCATTTCAAATCTGAACTTCCGCGGTCCCCTTCTCCTTGGCATGCAAATCACATTAATACTGAGGAATAGGATCGAGTGATCCGATGCCCGAGTTCGAATATTTTCCAGCATTGCATTCTCATTGAGCAGACCCCAATCATTCGTTATTAAAGCCTTATCCAATCTTTCCTCTATCCAATTCGGCGTCCCCTTACCCTTCTGCCACGTATACTGATGGCCCCTCATTGGCATTTGCATCAAACCACAGTCATCCACAGCATCTCCGAAACCCCGTAACAGACTATTAGGATACGGATTTCCCCCCCTTCTTCTCATGCTGATATAGTAGATTATTAAAGTCCCCTATCACCACCCAGGGCAATAAGGATCTAGTCTTGAGAGTACCAAGTAAATCCCATGTCTCCTCCCGCCTACCACGCTCGGAGATACCATAAATGCATGTCATGCGCCATAACTTATTAAACAAGCTTACCTCCACATCAATATGACTCTGCGAATAGCTTAAAAATCTCACCGTATAATTCTTCTTCCACAAAAGCGCCATTCCTCCACTCAAACCATCGTTATCAACATAAAACAAACCTTTCATAGCCAAGCGTAACCCGGATCCGTTCTGCATGTATCCGTGGTACCTTGGTCTCCATCAAAAACACAAAATCAGGCTTCTTACTGGACGCAAGGCCCACAATCTGTCGAACTGTGCGTGGATTGCCCAAGCCACGACAGTTCCAGCTCAGAGTACTCATGATGATGGGCGGGGCTGGACACCAGCTCCCGCCATGGACAAGTTTTTTGAAACAGCTGCGGTTGTTACCTCATCGTTTCCACTTCCCTCTCCCCCCTCCGTTCCATGTCTACGACGCTTTGCCGTAGCCACCACCACCTCATCCTCAGACATACTCGTAGGTGTGACAACCCCACTTCCCTGTCCCCCATCCACTACACGTGGCTTGACTCACAGTGGTCGTGGTTTCCCGCCTACCGGAACAAGCCAGCTATCCCTAACCGCTCTAGGAGCGCTCCGGGATCCACCAGCTCGCAAA
Organism: Ipomoea nil; assembly: GCF_001879475.1. Taxonomy (NCBI): domain Eukaryota; kingdom Viridiplantae; phylum Streptophyta; class Magnoliopsida; order Solanales; family Convolvulaceae; genus Ipomoea; species Ipomoea nil. The sequence goes on from NW_017617070.1 coordinate 5,083,931, forward strand.
TCCGGACCGTACAGGTACCTTTCAACCGGAATTCCAGCCTCCCTAGCGTGTATGCAGAAAGTATGCAAGTGACCCATACAGCCACAAAAGTAGCAAAACTTGTGCTGCCGTTCATATCTGAAATTTACCCATGCCGTTGTCCCATCTCTCTTCATCAACCTCATCCTCCTTCTAAGTGGCCTATCAACCGAAATTGACACCCGAATACGATGAAACGTTAGCCATGGCGCCCCCTCAAACCGGTCATCATGTTTAACAAAAGAACCCAAAAAATTTCATGCCTGCTCCAGAATTGCATGCGACGTGTATCCCTTAGGCATGTCATGCAACTGTACCCACATATCAATCATATCCAGCTCCACATCCACATGATTCACCCCATCTAATACCTCCCGACACACGAGAGCATTATTCTCAAAGGCCCAGGGTCCTCCATTCAGCACGTATTCCATATCTGTCTTATGGAAAAACACAAACAAGAACAAACCCCTCTGAATCTCCATTACCTGTACTCCACGTACCGGCTGCCACACAGATGCCAGAACCTGTCTCATAAAATCTAGTTTTACCATTTTTTGTGTCAAAAACCGCCCAACAATCCTCCAAGTCTCTTCCTCCTCCTCCCCATAACCCTCTACTACCCCATCCCCACTTTCCTGCATAAAGACCGCCCCTTCCTCCTCCATCAAAGCCATCTCCGCCCATCTATCCGTCAACTCCGACACACCCCCCACTACCCCTTGCTACCGTGTAGTCCTCCCAGCCCCCCTCCCACGCTGATCCGTACTGCCACCATTCCCCCTCTACCCATACTGCTCACGTCTCCCCTACTTCCCCCAACACCCCCATCCAAACCGCCCACATCCTCTCCAAAACCACCGCCATGATCACCTGCTAACGCAACACCCTCATTCCCCAATCCACCGCCTCGTTCCCCCCTTCCCCCACTTTCCCGTAACATCCCTGTCGGCTGGGACCCACCATCCACCCCCAATTCCCTTCCCACTTGCCCCCAATTAATTGTTCGTCGAGGCTCTTGTCGGCCATCCATCATCCGATGCATATTAACCTCTTCCGACAATCGTCTTTCACGCGTTTCTTCCATCTCGGCTTGCCCCACATCACGTCGGTTGACCACACCATCCATTACAACATCGTCGGCCATCTTTCAGGAAGGATACGAACAAAATTGTATGAAAACCTAGGAAAACCCTAGTAGGTATGCAAAAACCCTAGAGAGAATCTAGAGAGAGAAAAACCCTGGAATGAGTTGGTGTTAAATTATATTTCTATTTAAGAAAACAAAACAAAATAACTTTAGTATAAGATATTAATGGAAAATATTTCATGATTATTAAGGAATGGAGTGAGTCTCCTGTGTGACTGTCTCGCGGATGTTTATTTATGTGATGAAATATAATACTTATGCAATAGAGTTAATTTCAGGAATAATCCTTTGATTATTGACCTTTATCAATTTTTATCCTTTGACTTTCAATTGGACCATAAACGATCCATTGACTATTGATCTTTACCAATTTTCGTCCTCGGCTTTCAATATGACCACAAATGGTCCATTGACTATTGATTTTATTCCAAATTTGGTCATTCAGTTAAATATCCATTTAATAAACATTAAGTTTAAGAATAATAATGTAAAAATTAGCTTGTTGTTGAGATGGACAAATTGAGTTCATAAATTTAATACATTGAGTTCATCATTGTGAATAACTAAAATTTTTACATTATTGCCCTTAAATTTAATGTTTATTAAAATGATATTTAACTAGATGACCAAATTTGAAAAAAAAAAAATCAATAGTCAAGGGACCACTTATGGTTAAATTGAAAGTTGAAGACTAAAATATATAAAGATCAATAGTCAAGGGACCATTAATAGACCAATTGAAAATCGAAGGATAAAAGGGACCATTCCTAGAACTAACTCTTATGCAATACTAATTAGAAATAAATTGTTTGTTATTTTTTAAGGAAAAAATGTAATATTTTTAAATCAAAATATAATATTTAGGGTTGAATAGTTACTTATGAGTAGGGGTGGGTGTTTGTTCGGTTTATGTGATACCCGAATTTTATTTCAGATATTCAAAAATTTCGGGTGATGTTTTTAATTTGACACCCAATTTCCAAATCAAATTTAATTCAGATCTATCCGGTTCGAGTGAAATTATTTTGAGTTTTTTCGGGTTAGTTTGGATATACCCAAAATTTTATTTTTATTAATTTTGAGCTTTTTTAAATGATATTATTATTTTTGTACTTATATTTTTTCATACACTAAAAAAAAAAAAAAAAAAAAAAAGACAAAATACTAATAATTAATTAAGAGACTTTTGATAATTAATATAATATTAATTATGAAATAGATTTAAAATTATATATATAATTTATATTATTCTTTCCAAAAGGTTGAATGCCCAACCCCAAGGGCCCCCACACTCCGACCCGGTAGAGTATCTGAGAGGATGTAAATCATGGTAACTCAGCTTAAGACAAAGACTAGACCTTTGCTTACTGCGCACAAAGAGTCCCCTCACTTTGAGAAGTTGCTCTCACACTGACGCTAGTGAGACTCGATCCCTGGTCATTTTTTCACAAACTTCATCCCTGTGACCAATTAAGCTGCCCATGTGGCCATATAATTTATATTATTATATTTATTGTTGGGTGTTCAGCCCCTACTCGATTCGAGACGTGGTACTGTGACTTACCATAGAGGGATGTGGTTAAATAGTTAATGTCCACCTACTTATCACCAATTGGTTTTAAGTAGGATATGACAACCAGATAGTCAAAGAACTATGTGGTTAAACATGCTTGACTTACAGTACTCACAGGATAGGTGACCCACTGGGAAGTAAGCATAGTGCAACGCGAGATCCATCAATCGGTATCAGAGCTGAGGTCACGGGTTCGAATCAGGCGCGGACCGAGTCAAGCATGCTGTGCAACATGGCTTGGTGATCAAAGGTTGTGGCATGTGCTGGGAGGAGGATTGTTGGTTTTAAGTATGATATGACAACCAGATAGCCAAAGAACTCTGTGGTTAAGCGTGCTTGACTTACAACAGTCATAGGCGCGGACCGAGTCAGGCATGCTGTGCAACATGGCTTGGTGATCAAAGGTTGTGGCATGTGCTGAGAGGAGGATTGTTGGTTTTAAGTATGATATGACAACCAAATAGCCAAAGAACTCTGTGGTTAAGCGTGTTTGACTTACAACAGTCACATGATGAGTGATCAACTGGGAAGTAAGCATAGTGCAGCGCTAAGATCCATCATTTATAATAAAATTTTGGTTAGTTGTTCAGGTTTCGGGTCGGGTATGGATAAAAATTTAACACCCGATATTTGAACCGAATTTATATTCGAATATACCAAATTTAATATATCCAAACCGATAACTATTTAGGTTCACCCGAAATTTAAAATTTTGTTCAGGTTTCGGGTGATAGTTTGGATAATCCGAATTACGCTTACCTCTACTTATGAGAAAAATGTAATACTATTAATGGATAAATTGTTTAATTGTTACTTATGAGATAAAATGTAACAATTATGACGAAAAATGTGATACTTTTGATAACAAATGTAATATTTTTTAAATCAAAATGTAATATTAAGAGTTGAAGAGTTACTTATAATGAAAATTGTAATACTTTTGTGGAAAAATGTAATATTTATCAAAAATTCGACCCGTCTTACAAATGAAGATCTCATAGGAAAATTTGCCTTACGAATGTAGTTAACGATTTGGCATATCATACAGAAAAAAAATATACCATTTTCTATTTTTATTTTTAATGTTTATTGTGATTATATTGTTTTATATTCCATGTTTGTAATTGGAATTACACTATGTTTATCACAAGAGTTTAGTGTCATACTATGATTTTTATAATTTTTTTTGGGGGAGGGGGAATATCATTTTCCTTTTTTAAAAAATTTTAATTTTATTTATATAAAAATACACAAAAATTAAAATTGAAGTGAAAAAAATAATAATAATTTGGACTAGTTAAGGGTATGTCGCTAGCTCGATCGACAGCTTGATAGAACCTTTCGCCTCAATCGCGTCCCCAGTAAACCAAGTCAGGGGAGTCCGAACTGGCTTAAGACTCTCTCAGGACAACCCCAGTTTATTGAAAGCTTCTAGATAAAAAATGTTAACACTACTGCCCATATCTACAAGAACTCGCCTAACAACAACTCCATTCACATACATCGCCACAACTAGAGCGTCTCGGTGTGGAGTATGTCCTCTAGGTAAATCGTCATCTGTAAAACCAATTGGCTCTCGACAAGCCTTCTTCAAGCTGTCCTCTCGACCATAAATGGTCCCAACGTACAACTGGCGAGCCCATGCCTTGCGGGAACTCGAAGAGACCTTTCATTCTGGTCCACCAACGATCACGTTGATGACCGGTTTGTGTCTCCAATTAACCTCATATTCTTCAGAGGTAGGCTGCATCCTCTTATCACGACTACTAGAGATCGGATGGTCAGTACCTGGATTTTTCCAGTGCAGTTGTCTTCTCCATTGATTGGGCAGAGGTGGGGCTCCCTTCTGGATCAAAGCTTCAATCTCCTTCTTCAGGTACGCACACTCCTTCGTGGTGTGAGTACCCGACCAATGATACCAACAGTGTCTCTAGGGTAACTTACTTTGGTCCAAAATGTCAAGCCAATCGCCTGGCTTAAGCAGTGGCGGAGGGAGCAGGGTCTCCTTAACCTCATGTACTGGCTGAGCCAAGATAGGTCGAAAAGGAAGGGCACCCAATCTTTCAAGGGCCTGCCTCAAATTCGGCCCATTACGTCTTTCACTCTCATACTTTCCCTTTGAGTTAGACTTTGGTTTTTTGGAACTTGATCCACCCATCTCTCGCTGTCTCTTATGCCTGACAGCCTCCTCCGTTTCGACACACTTACTTGCCCTTTGCATGGCCTCGGCATACGTCTTTGGCCTGTCATCATGGAGGTTGATATACAGCTTGCCCGTTCGATGAAAACATGAGAGCAGTCTAGTAATCCACTCCCTCCACATCTTGCATCTCTTTCTGCCACCTAGCTAGATATGTTCTTAGGGATTCACCTTCATCTTGACTGATTGTGGACAGGTACGTCAGATCATGCATGGGCTTGATGTTTTTCGCGTAATTGGTTAAGAACCGGTCGGCTAGCTCCTCAAAGCTCCCAATCGATCGTGGCGAAAGAGATAAGAACCACCTTTGGGCTAACCCTTTCAGCGTAGGGAGAAACGCTCGGCACAAGAAGGGTTCATCAACTATTTTTTCCTGGTAGCTCACCGGGTGTTGTCTCGAATCACCTGACTCGTCAAAGGTCGCGTGTTATGGAAATTTGAACTTGGTTGCTGCCCTGTAAGCAAATATTTCAGGCATGAAGGGCGACGCGGCTAGCAAGGCACGAGCAGGTGGTTTGGACTTCCCATCCAATCGTTCTCTTAAGTCCTTGATTTCTTGACGCTACTTTCGACCAAAGATTCTGCTTCCCTCTTGTGCATAGCCTCCCTCCTTCGCTCACACCTATTTCTAGGCTCATGACCAGACCTCGACTCATATCCAACCCCGTCCTCCAGCAGACCTGGTGCTCGGTTGGCTCCTCTCTCGCCAAGCCTATCAAATGCCGACGATGAGAAGCCTCTCGCCCTAATCTTGAACGTCTAGGACTTAGTCGCCGATTTTCCTTTATGTGGCCCTCTTGTTCAGAGGGCATAACACATGTTGTTCTCTATGCCATCGGCTGTGGAGGAGCCACTCGCTCCATTTGTCCTCATGTATAGGCATCCACCACCTGGTGAGCATCTCGACAAGCGTAGGGACGGCCTATGACGGCGGTAGTGGCCAGGTTCCAGCCGATTCTTCGCAGAGGTTCTTGTTTATGAGGCAAATTCTCCCTCGCCCTTGCGAGTTAGGACAACTCAACCGATCACGCAAGTCATGACCGTTGCTTTGCGGGTTGTTTCCTCCGGTGACACGGCTTTGTGACCTTCATCCGGCCATTTCAACTTACCTTCTTACTTGACTTTTAGTATAAAGGACACGTGACTTTTCGTCAGTTCCCCACAGACGGCGGTAGTGTTGGTTTCTAGACTTTCAGGGCAGTTTACTAGTGGGCCCACACAACCGAAAAATGCTAAAGTGCTCTCAAACTCTTAGACTCTCGTGTGTCTATTCAGAATGCTTAACCCCTTCTGCAGTACCCTCAAAGGAATTTTTATACAGACCAGGATGGTCGTTGCACCCGGTCACTCATCAAGGCATTAAATGAACTAATTAAGGATAATAATGGCTATAAATACAAGTTAATCATTGCTGGCTCGTTATCTCCCTCAACGGTCTTCCTCATCATTGTCACTAATTCCTCTTTTTTTTTTTTTAATCAAAAGGAGGGGTGCTACCCAGTATATTAATAGTGAGAGGAGTATAAGAATTGTCTTTACAGAGTACTAAAACGCCAAAAGGGAAAAAAACAAGAGTCATTAGCTAAAAACGGAGTGATTTCGCTTGGAGGCTGCGGCAGAATATGCACACCGCGAGGGCGAGAGGTTGCCATTCTTGCAAGGGCGTCTGCAGTACTATTTTGCTCTCTAGATATCCATGCGATTCTCCAATCCCTAATGCCCTGTAGCTCGCGTCTGCAAGTTGATAAGAGGTTGCAAATGAGGGAGTTTGATAAGGAGCTTGAGGAAATGCCATCCACTATGATTTTGGAATCACTTTCGAATATGACATGCTGGAGGCCTAGAAGTTTAGCTAGCTGAATGCCTCTTAGGACGCCCCATGCCTTAGCCATTACTGGTGAACATGAGCCAATATTACTAGTAAATCCTCCAATCCAGTTCCCTGAGCTATCTCTTGCAATGCCTCCACAACCAGCCCTGGAGTTATGAGGAAGGACACTGCCATCTGTGTTGATCTTAATATAGTTCTCCTGGGGCTTCGTCCAGTTGACACCCATCCAGGTAGCTGTATTGAGCAGTCCATTCGAGTTGGCAGCTCTGGCAAATGCGCTTGCAATCTCTTTGTGTTGATGAATAATCCAGTTGATATTAGAGTTCAGAGGGATCTCGTGATTATTGAAGATGGCATCGTTCCTCCACCTCCAAATCCACCAAACCGTGACAGCAAAGAGACAGGCTGAGTTTGAGGGGAATCTGCCACCATTGATATTTGTAAGTCTTTGGTCGAGCCATACAGCAAAGGTGGTATGCAACATTGCGGACTGGGGGAGAATGAGCTTCCATATTGCCCGAGCTTTAGGACAGCTTCTCAAAACGTGATCTATGTCTTCAGCGTGACTGGGGCAAGCCCAACATTTATCATCCGAGGTGAATCCTCTCCTTGCTCTATTGACATTAGTCATAGCTCTGTCGTGTTTTACAAGCCATAGGAATGCTCTAATTCGGTTTGGCACTTTTAATTTCCAGATCTTTTCCCAGGTCACATCTGTTGCTTCATTAGGGGCATTAGATAGGATGTTGTATGCCGATGACACAGAGAATAAACCCGAGATCTCGCCCTTCTAAATAATCTGATCATTGTGAGGTTCCCCTGGGCAGATGAGGATAGGTGCTATGGCATCGTGAGTTGCAGGGGGAAGGAGGTGCTCAAACTCGTCCGGCCTTCGGTCTCAGACCAGTAGTCAGAAACAGTGCGATCGATAGAAGAGGCTGGAATTTGGTGCAGAGCCAAGTCGCGTAGCGGTTGGTCCATTGCCCAAATATCTTGCCAAAAAAGAGTACTTTTGCCATTACGCACAAGGTGCTTGGAACCTGCTTGGATCATGGGGACACTCTTAAGAACACCTTTCCAGGCATTCGACATATTTCGTTTAGGCCGCCACATAGAAGGGTTGGAACTATCAAGTGCGTATTTGCTTCTAAACACCTTGGCCATAAAGGAGTCATCCTCCATCATTATTCTCCAGCCTAGCTTTGCAAGGAAAGCGAGATTCATTTCCTCTAATCTTCGGATACCAAGGCCTCCAGCAGCTTTGCAGCTTGTCACTGTCTCCCAATTAACTAAGTTGCATTTTCGTTCCCCTTCCTTGGCGCCCCAGAGAAAGCTACGAATTAATCTCTCAATGGAAGCGATCACTCCTTTAGGGAAAAGCATGGTCTGCATGGTGTAGAAGGGGATGGACGAAAGGACTGACTGGGCAAGGATATGTCTTCCAGCCAATGTAAGAGCCTTGGCCTTCCAGCCGGATAAGTTGGTGCGAATTTTGTCGAGGATACCTGAAAACGAATCATTCGTGAGTCTACCATGGATAGAAGGGACACCTAGATACTTACCCAGATCGGTTACTAAAGGAATGCTGGTCCTCTCCAAAACGGCTTGCTGTACCGAAGGCTGAGTGTTTGCTGAAAAGAATATGGATGATTTGAGGAAGTTAATGCGTTCGCCAGAAGAGTTGCAGAAGGTGTCAAGGCAATGCATCATAGTTTCAGCTTGGGAGGTCGAAGCTTCCCCAAATAACACCATGTCGTTTGCAAATAGGAGGTGGGAGATGAGAGGGCCTTGCTTGGCCAGCTTAATTCCTCTCCATTTTCCTGCAAGTACCGCGTGCTCAATTAGGTGGCTGAGTCTTTCAATACAAAAAACAAATACAAGGGGGGAAATAGGGTCTCCCTGACGAATGCCACGACCGGGGTTGAACCATTCCGAACGCTCTCCATTCCAAGCTATTGATAATCTAGGTGAGCGGATGCAAGCAAAAATGTTCCTTATCCATGTCTGGTTGAAACCTATGTCTTCCAAGGTGTCTTGAATGAAGTTCCATGAGCGACGGTCATATGCTTTTTCCAAATTTATTTTCCAGATCATCCATCCTACTGCTCCTGTTTTCTTTCAAGTTGAATTCAGAACCTCCTGGTAAATTAAGATATTATCTGTTATTTGTCTGCCAGGTACAAAACTTTTGTCTGAAATTGGCCGATAAGATTCTGCGAGATGTCCTTAAGTCTTGTCGTCATGGCTTTGGTTAGAATCTTATATGTCACATTGCATAAACCAATCGGGCGGAGCTGCTTCACTGTCTCTGGGTTCGAGGATTTGGGAATGAGTGTAATAACAGTGTCGTTGCACTCCTCCGTAATCGTGCCATTAGCAAAGAAGTCCTGAGCAAAAGTGATGATGGAGTCCCCAACTATTTGCCAAGTTTGCTGGTAGAAGCCTGCGCTAAAGCCATCGGGTCCCGGAGCTTTACAAGGGGCCATGTCGAAGAGAGCCTTCCTGATCTCATCAGGGGAGAAAGGCTTGTTCAAATTGCTCCAGATTTTAGCAGTGATGGGAGGGAAGTGGCCACGAGGGAGGGTAATGGGGTGTGCTGGTTCTGCCGTGAAGAGCTCTATAAAATAGGTGCGAATATGATCGCGTATACCAGTTTCCTCTATGATCCAATTATCAGAAAGATCCTTCAATTTCTTGATCTTCAAAGAATTATTCTTTAAAGCGGTGGCCATGTGGTAGAAATGTGTATTGGTAGAGTATCGCTTCCATTTCTTTACGCAACTTCTGGTCTAGTTTAATCAGGTTCGAGCTGCACTGTTCTGCCAAGCTGCGCTGCACTCCACTTAGCCGTGCCATCACTCTTTTCTTCTTCTGAAAAATATTGCCAAAAACATCTTTATTCCATGAGGTGAAGGCTAGGGCCATGATAGTCTTATTGTGGTCGAGGTCAAATTCCTTGCTCCAGGTTTGGCGTACGAATTCCTGAAAGAGATGGTGTGAAGTCCATGCCATGTTGAACCTAAATGGTTTCTGCCTGGATGCCAAACAAGGAGAAGAAGTCTTGATCTGAAGGGGAGTATGATCGGAGTTGAGCATCGGTAGGTGTTCAATTTGTGAATCTGTAAATGAAAGTTTTCAATCCATACTGCAGAGCCCGCGGTCCAACCGTGCTCCTTTGAAAGTCGACTGACTTAGGCCTCTCATCCACGTAAACTTGGAACCCGAGAAGCCTAAGTCCACCAAGCCTTCTTGAAAAATCCAATCGGTGAAGTCAGTGCAACGGGAGTTCTGCCAATTTGCCGGATTGCTGACATCTTCTGTACTGGTAACGAAGTTAAAGTCGCCTGCAGCTAGCCAGGGCCCTCGGATATTCAGGTTAGATCGTGTTAAATCGGAGAAGAGTTTCCTCCTGAGTGCTTGGTTCGGACTGCCATATACAGCAGCAAAAAGCCATGGTGTGGAGTTGGGTTCGCAGACCTGCATCAAGACAAATTGCGGATGTGTATAGCAAATTTCTAATGAGCAACTGTTGTTCCAGAATATCCAGATTCCACCAGAGTATCCCACTGCTTCAACTCTCAGCCAATCCTTGAATCCAAAGCTTGAGCAGATGGAGTCCGCCTGGGTACCTGAAATCTTAGGCTCAAAAAGGCATAAAATTGAAGGAGAAAAAACTCGAATCAAATTTTTCAGGGAACGGTGAAACGACTTGGACACCGCTCCTTGGCAATTCCAAGTAATAATGTTCGTGAATAAATAGTAAGGGGTAGAATGCGCTTAGGAGCGCATGGGGTGAACACCCCCAGAAACGAACGGAGCAGAGATATCCGTAGAAACAGTCAGGTCGGTCATCGACGCATCAGGAGGATCGGGCCTTTGTGGAGGGTCCGGAGGCTTCTCTGGAGGAACTGAGGCTTCCAAATCAGCCATCATGGGTTCGTCTGAATGGAAGACTACCGTTGTGGCTATGGACTTGCCTTTGTCATAGCCCCGAACGACAGTATGCTCAAGTTCAGCTGCTGCTCGCCTGGGGGCACTACTTCTGCTGCCTGCAATCCAATTGGAGCGAGTATGTGTTTGCCTTAGAGGCCTTACATTCGGTAAGGATTCTCCGAGTGGTTCTCCTGTGGTGAAGGTAATGTGTGGTGACTGGGGTTGTTCACGAGGCCCAGAAGGATGTTGGTAGGTTGGGGCAGCATTAGACGTAGACGCCATCTGAAAGTTTGGCACTGGGATCAACCCCTCTCCTTCCAGATTGGCCAGTGGTGTAAACCGAGACTGGTTCTGAAAGGTAGGAGGCTGAGCAGCGTTGATTCTGGGCTGCCTCTGGGGCTGGTCCGGGTTGGGAGCACTGGTTTGGTTTGAGCGGTGATCCGGCCTTTTGGGACCTCTTCCAATTCTTCGTGGCGCAATCATCCAAGGACCGAACTTATCTGTTAGGATCGGATTTGGCTCAGGTTGCGGGTGGGGGCGTACATGATCTTCGTTCTGGGCCATGTCAGATGGTGCGTCCTCAGAGGGCTTAGCTGGGAGGCCGGTAGTCTTGCCACATTGGTCTAGGCGGTGACCGTAGAGGCCGCAGCCAAAGCAAACTAGATGCATGCCCTCGTATTCAACTAGATGAATCTTGTCTTCTAGAGTGAATTTCGATCTCAGAGGTCTAGTAATGTCAACTTCTACACACAGACGTGCGAAGCTGCCTTTCGATACGAGGCTGGTAGTGGAATCGATTTTCACCGGCCGCCCAACCTTACGAGCAAACTTCTTCAAGATTTCCTCATCATAATACTCTACCGAGATGGAGGGGAGACGAATCCATACCAGAAGCTTCTCGGGTCTGTCATCCTGGGGATCAAAATCTGGTTTCCATTCTTGAACAAAGAGGTAGTGGTCGAAGATTACCCATGGTCCTTCAAATTTGGCGACCTCATAGTCGCGTAGAGATTCGAATTTGGCGATGAAGTAGTCATGTTTGAGCGCTATAAGGTCCATCGGGCCCTCTGGCTTCCACATTGCTCTGAGGCGTTGGAGAAGGTATGAGTAACCGATTCGTCTTCCGAGTAGACGAATGATGAGGGAACGCCGCCAAGGGCGTGTGATTCTCTCCTTTTCTTCCGCGGTGATTACTACCACTGGGAAATCGACGTCAAAATCATCATCGGCCTTATCATCTTCGGGGGCCACAGTAAAAGGCTTCGCCGGTGCTCTGGTTCTCTGTGCCCAGAAGGTTGCCGCATTGGGTGTGAAAGATGAGGGCGGAGTTCCCCAGGCCTCCGTTTCTTGAGGATTGGGAGAGGGTTGGTTTAGATGTGGAAGCTCCAAGCGTGGTGAGCTTACCGCTGATAGTAAGGGTGATGAGGATTCAAGGACAGAGGCATCGCGCTTGGGTTTCTTGGAGCTGCGAGAAGACGGGTCTTGGGGTTCCGGTGACCGTTGAGGGGTTGACGGTGGATGGTTTACTTCGGGAGGATTCATCTCTAGAGAGAGAAAGTCACTAATTCCTCTTTAATTGCTCATTAATTGCCCATCTCTCCGGATCACTTGGACCCTTCCTATTTCAATTCCGCTCCACCAACTCCTCCCACTACTCGGCCTTCTTTGCCCAGCTCCTGCATCGGCTCGGCTCCCCGACTACTCCATCCACTCGACTCTGCCTACCTGGTTCCTTCATCCACTTGGTCCGCCTGCTTGGTTCCTCCATCCACTCGGGTTTATAGGAATTGTTGTCGCACTCGTCTGGCCTTTTTAAACTCCTCACTGGGTGGGTCGTCAACCCACTCATCTTGTCGTCTGACTGACTTCTTCTCCCTTCCTTCCTTTGCACGACCGCCTGTTGCGAGGGGCCGTTTGCCTCCTTAACCCATGTGAATAATTGATGTAGCTCAATTGACTCCTCGACTGCGCCGATTCCTTCTTGATTGGTCTCACTACTTCTTGATTGGTCTGACCACTTATGTTGATCCGCTCCATCTTCGGCCACCTCTCGCATTCTCCGTCCACCCAACTTCCTGACATCTTCTTTTGGCTCGTTATCTCGTCATGTCCTTCTTATCATTCTGCCTAACATCGTTATTCTCCCGGTCTCTGGGCTCATATCCCATCAGTTATCTAGAGAGAAAATTTCATCAAGTAACCAATTCATAATCCACGTTCATTTGATATTTGGGTTTTTTTTTTAAGGTAAACTGCTGCTTATATTAATCAATCAAAGCTGAAACAAACATAGGAGGATCGTCCTCCCATGCCATAGAGTCCGAATGTGAATAGGCTCCTAAAGCTAACGAATGTGCTAAAAAATTAGACGTACGAGGAATATAAATAATAGAGCACAAAGTAAAAGAACTAAGCAAGTCCCGACATGCTGAAACAGCTACACCATCATATGAGCGAAACTCCGTCGTTGAAGTAGTAAGGGCATGACAAAGATTTGAGCAATCCGTCCGAAGTACAACCTCCGTAATACCACGATCTATGAGCCAGGAGAGGGCCTCCTTGCACGCGAATGCTTCCGCCATGAAAGGACCCTGGCAGGTTGGTAATGGACCGTTCTTGGCTGCAACGAAACCACCGTCCGGCCGTTGCAAAATGATGCCAAAAACACCCATCCCAGATGCGGGGCCACATAGCCCGCATCAAAGGAACACTGCAAGCAATCCTCGTTGGTCCATGCGGCGGTCGCAGCTGCAGCCTGACGTGCATGTCCAGCCGCTGCCTCCGCACCATGTTGCCGCGCCGGAAGGACGCACGTCGCACGCCATGCATCAATGGTTGCCGTGGCGATTGCATATACGCGACGAGGGATCCCCAATTTGTACTCCCATACAGCCGTATTACGTTGCCTCCATAGTTGGTATATGATGGCCATCATAGAAGAGAAGTGATTGTCATCAACTTTCTGGAACAAGGCTTCAAGCCACACACCAAACCCATCTCCCGCCATACACTGCACCATCAATCCAGAAATATTCCATACACATTTAGAATAATCACATAACACAAGAGTATGCAAAATATTTTCAGAGCAAAGACCACACAAAGGGCATGCTATAGGGACGGACCTCTACCCTCCTATTTATTAAGTTGTCCATAGTGGGGAGCACACCACTCATAACTCCCCACAAAAAAGTTTTCCACTTAGGGGGTACTTTTAGGTTCTAAATCCTATTCCATGATGAGAAACCATTGGGATGCATAGGTACGTATCCCATCAATTCACGGTAAGCACCCTTCACAGTGTATACCCCTTTGGATCCCCATACCAATACCACAAATCTTCATAGGTCGGACTTATAGAGATTTTAACAATCCGGGCAATATCATCTGGCAGAAATAGCTCATTAAGTAAAGGCATATCCCATGTCGAGGCTGCCGGGTCTATTAACCCAGAAACTTTCACTTCACCCAAATGCTCAGGCTTATCAGATAATATTTTAGGGGTGGACTCACCCATCAACCACGGATCCCCCCAAACCAAAGTAGCATCTCCATTCCCTATCCTGCGTCTAATATTGCGAAAAATTAAACCATGAGAAGCCATAACACTCCTCCAACAAAAACTTGGGTTATTTTCAACTGTGGCATTCAAAAAATCAGTCTTCGGATAATACCTGGCCTTATAAACTCTGGCAACCAGAGACGGACGATTAGTAAGGAATCTCCACCCCTGCTTACCTAGCATGGCCAAATTAAAAGCCCTTAAATCCTTGAAACCCAACCCACCAAACTTCTTTGGCTTACTCAACTTATCCCATGCCATCCAATGAATTCCCCTACCATCCCTCCCGTTACGCCACCAAAATCTGTTCATAACACGTTCCAGGTCTTTACATAAGGTGTCAGGTAGTAAGAATACACTCATAGTAAAAGTAGGCATGGCCTGCGTCATGGATTTCAACAAGATTTCCTTTCCTGCCTGAGACAAAAGTTTCTTGTTCCAGGAGCCAATTCTCTGCCTAACCTTATCACCAATGTACGCAAACACAGCTCGTTTATTTCTTCCCACAAAAGTCGGAAAGCCTAGATACTTGCCGAAATTGGCTGCCTGCTGCACCCCAAAGACTGCTGTCACAACATTTCTATCTGCAAGCTGAGTATTTCTACTAAAGCAAATATTTGACTTATGATAGTTGATAGTCTGACCAGAAAGTTCCTCATACAATGTTAAACACCTTCTGATGACCCCTGCTTCCTGGACATTAGCCTTAAAGAATAGGAGGCTATCATCCGCAAAGAACAAGTGCGAGAGCGCAGGCGCCCCTCTTGCAACTCTTAACCCATGAAAATCCCCCATGTCTTGAGCTTGCTGCAACAACAGAGATAACCCCTTTGCACAAATAATAAACAAATATGGGGACAAAGGATCACCTTGACGGAGACCCCTAGACGGGATTAACTGCCCCCCCCCCCCCCCCGATGCCCCATTAATCATAATATTATAAGACACGGTGGTAACACATTCCATAATCAAATTCACCCACCTCATCTCAAAGCCCAGAGCCACAAGCATCTTTCTAAAAAACGACCACTCCATTCTGTCATATCCAATTTCAGTGCTCCCCAACCAACCCTACCCAACTGCTACCTATTCAAGAAATGCCCCACTTCAGCAACAACTAATATGTTATCAGTGATAAGCCTACCCGGAATAAAAGCACTTTGTGACACAGATATTATATCACCCAACATAGGCTTCATACGATTAGCAATAACCTTGGTAATTATTTTATACACCACATTACTCAGGGCAATCGGGCGCAAATCAGCTACTAATCCCGGGGACTGTTTTTTAGGGATCAACACAACATTCGACTCATTAAGCCCAGGCGGTAAAGACCCCGAATTCAAGCAATCAAGAACAAAATCAGTGACATCCATCCCCACAACATCCCAAAACTGTTGATAAAAACCCGGGTTCATACCATCAGGCCCCGGGGCTTTATCAGGGAACATGGCAAACAAAGCAGCTTTAACCTCCCCCGGGTCATAGGGTCGGTTAAGCCATTCATTATGGGACTGAGTAACACGAAGAGTAACCGAAGCAAAGAAATCAGCCCCGTCAACCACAGCCGGATTAACAGTAAAAATATCATTATAATAATTCATCACAACTGGTTTCAATGCATCACCATCTACCCACCTCCCCAAATCATCTTTAAGACGCAAAATAGTATTCTTACGTTTTCGGGCAGAAGCGTACCTGTGATAGAAACGTGTATTCGCATACGCCCCTCGGATCCAATGCTGTTTGGCACGTTGCCTCCAAAAAAATCCTCCTGCTTCTCAAGCACTGACAGCTCAGTCTCCAATTGGCGAAACTCGGCCAAGGCTTGTAGACTCCTATGCCCCCTACAATTCAACTGCTGTTTCTTTAGAATTGCAATACGTTCTCCAAACTTATGGAAACGATCACCCCCCCCCCCCCCATCTTTGGAGCTTCATACCACACCTCTATAAACGGGCCTGCAAATCCTCCACCCCCTGACCCCAAGCCTCCTCCACCACCTCCCTACATCCACCATCCAACAACCAGGCCATTTCAAAACGAAAACCCCGATTGCCTGCCCCGCCCCTTACGTCGGGCCGGATATCAAGAAAAAGCGCCGAATGGTCCGACCTTCTTGTCAATATATTATAGACCCTTGCCCCCTCCACCAACGCCCACCATCCATCACTTGCCACTACCCTATCCAACTTTTCTTCCACACAGGCCACCGTCCCCTTGCCCTTCTCCCATGTAAATTGATAACCAATCATAGGGATCTGGCCCAATCCACAATCCTCCAGTGCATCTCCATAACCCCCTCAAGAGAGGTTCCGAATGCTGGTAACGCCCCCGCTTCTCATACTGAAATAGTAAATCGTTAAAATCACCCAAAACTACCCACGGCAGCGGAGAACGATGCCTTAGGCTCCTGAGCAAATTCCACGAGTCAACACTTCTGTTCTGTTGTGGAAAACCATAAAAGCCCGTCATCCTCCAAGGCTCATAACCAGGCAGCGTAACACTTACATCAACATGATTCCGGGAGTAACTCAAGAGACTAACCGAGTTATTTGTCCTCCACAATAAAGCCAATCCACCACTCAATCCCCTACTGTCCACATAGAACAAGCCATCAAATCCCAGACGCACCCGCAAACATTCCTCATGATCCCTACCAACCTTCGTTTCCATTAAGAATATAAAGTCAGGTTTCTTCCTGGATGCTACGTCCAATAGTTCCCGAACTGTGCGTGGATCACCCAAGCCACGACAGTTCCAGCTCAGAGTACTCATAATGACGGGCGGGACTGGGAACCAGTACCCGCCATGAACAAGTTTTTTGAAATATCGGCCATTGTCACATCATCTCCACCCCTCACCACACCTCCCTCACCATCCCGCCCCTCCTCTCTCCTCCTCTTCGGCCCTACCGTGGTACCACCCTCCATAACCCGGGGATCATTCGAGATCACAACCAAACCACCACCCCCCCCCCCCACACGCTCTACCACCTTCTCCCTCTTCCCCCCAACCGGGATTAGCCACGAATGGCCTACCGGCCTCGGACCACGCGGTAGACCCGCCTTCATCTCGGCCCCATAAGGATATTGCTCAACCGACAGTGTTGAGTTCCTTGCTTGCAAATAGAATTTATATGAGTGGCCCAACAGACCACAGAGAAAGCAAAAAGTATGAAGCCTCTCATACCTGAAATTGACCCAATACCATGTTTTATCCCGTTTTGCCAACCTCATCCTACGCCGCAACGGAGTATCAACCGGGATACTCTCCCGAATATGATAGAAAGCCTTCCACGGCCGATCATCAAACCTCTCGTCCCCTTTCACAAACTTGCCCAGAAAATTGCCTATCTGCTCAAGGATCACCGCAGACGTATAACCCATAGGGAGGTCATAAACCTGAACCCACATATCCACACTATCAAGCACCACATCCAACGGCAAAACCCCCTCCGTGACCGGCCTACAAACCAAGGTATGGTTGTCAAAGGACCAGGGCCCCTCATCAACAACACGCTGCAAATCCGTCTGATGATAAAACACGAACATAAAGAGATTAGGCTGCAATCCGGATACCTGAACCCTACACACAGGCTGCCATGCAGAGGCCAAGACCTGCTGCATAAACTTGAGCTTCACCAAACGCCTCGTCAAAAACCGACCGACCAAAACCCATGTTTGTCGGCCCCCCTCCGACTCCGCCGACTGCCCTTCGCCGACCGGAACCAAGAGATCCTCATCGTGCAGACCAATTCCCGCATACCCTTCCACCAATTCCTCAACACCTTCCGACGTTGCACGCTGGTCCATCGTAAAACTGCGAACAAAACCGAAAACTGCTCCTGATTAACGCTAATGTTCGCTTGTCTGTAAACTTTAGTCGAATCCAAAAACCATGAAACTAGGCAGTAACCCTAGAAAGAATGAGAGAAAAACTCCAGAAAAACCCTAGAGTTAGAGTTGTTATTTAATTTTGATATTTGGGTTTGATTGTTTATTTATTTATTTAATAATTGGATTGCTTGCATTGTACAACAACCATTCTCTTGAAGACTTCCCCTACCGAAGTGTTAGGTATTACATTATATTATTGGGTTATATTCCCTTTTCATTTAGGAATTGCCTCCAAAGTTTTATAATTTCACAAATTGACCCTTAAAATATTAACTTTCTTTCAATTTAACCGAGCTTCAAAGCACCACTTATATATTTGTTCTTACGAATTGACCCCAAATTTTATGATTTTCTTTGCTTAAGTCGTCACCTACAAAAAGAAATATACAATTAACAAGATTAACTCAAATTCATCTAATCTTGCCCGTACGAATTCAAAGTCAAATAGTACAGACAATATTAAAATGTTTCATATATATATATATATATATATATATATATATATATATATATATATATATATATATATATATATATATATATATATATATACTAGTTTTTTACGCGCATTGCGCGATTGGGATAATGCCCAATGTTTTTTTTTTTTTTTAAATAAGTACTTTAAAGTATATTAAGGCAGGATTATATTGAAATTGTTCATGCATAGATAATTGAATGTTGAATTTGCGTATTTAAATAGGTAATTCTTCTCCCAAAGGATGAGTCCTCAACCCCAAGGACCCCCACACTCCGACCCGACAAAGCATTGTGGGAAGTTGTATATCACGGTGACTCAATGGTTCAGCAGACAGGGCCAAATGCTGATACGCACAAGGAATCTGCCCACTTTGGACATAATTCCCGCACTGCCGCTGCCGAGGTTCAAACCTTGGTCTCTTCTCCCAAATACTACCCACTAAACCATTGAGCTAAGCCCGTGCGGGTTAAATAGGTAATTCTAAGTTTACAAATGCAAGATAATATAGTCAAGATTGATTATAATTGTCAATAAAATAATTGTATAGGTATTGTTGAAACCAAATACGGGACGTAATGGAAAACAAATAAAAATTAGGGCATAAAATATTAAATATATACTAATATTGTTTGAGGAGATTCCGACATTAGGATTTGTGGTTAAGTTCTATTAAGACTTTAATATTAGAATTAGATTAATGGTGTAGTTATAATTCTATATTAGACTTTAATATTAGAATTAGACTAACAGTGAATTAACGAAAAAACGAAAAAATTAAATGGATAATCATATAATTAAAGATAAATTTTAAAATTTTAAAAGAAAAAAATTAAAACCTGAACAATATGAACCATTCATTTGATTTAATAATTTGGCGGTCATTTTTTCTACCCAATGTTAATAATTAAATAAATTCGCTGGTAAAATCCGCTAGTATGATCCGCTAACGCTAACCGCTAACTGCGATTGTCAAACAAGGACATTGGGAGGTAGTTCTTACTTCAATTTGTTGTGTGATTTGAATACTCTCTTTGTCACAAAATCTCTCAAGTAGTTAATATGGTTGGCTTTATTAATTATATTTTTTTTTTTAATTTTTTCATGGTATTAATAAAATACTTGGTAAATAAATATATAGCATTATTTTGTATTATAACTTTGATATTTAATTAGAAAAATAGTGCACAAAAAAGATAATAGATAATGTAGTGAATATAATCAATTGATGAATTTGAATGTAAAAATTTTTACATTTGAGAAAAATAAAGACAATATAACTAATGAAAATATTTCTTTTAATTAATTTATTGATAATTAATAATTTTTTTTCACTGAATAAAGACATTGTAAGGATAATGTAGCGAATATAATCAATTAATAAATTTGAATATAAAGAATTTTTATATTGAAGAAAAATAAAGACAATATAACTAATAAAATTATTTCTCTTATTTAATTTATTGATAATGAATAATTTTTGTTTTTGAATAAAGACATTGTGGACACATAATTCTAAATTAAAGAAATGCATATGTATTATTTTTCGTTGTAACTACTAAACTATTATTTATATAATTTAATAAGAGTAAACTAATTATGCCAACTTTGATTGGGATGAGGTTCAAACCTAAGACCTTTTTTTATTGAAATCAATGAGTAAGTTAACAGTGAACTAACGGCAATTCTTAAAATTTTAACGGAATTAGTAACGGTGTGTGGTATTTTAGGGAATTTTAGTGTAAAATTTAAATCTGATCAATCTTTTAATCAATCTGAGCCATACATTTGATTAAAATCTGTGACCGCCATTTTTTCTACCCATTATAGGCCTAACTCTCTTGGGCTCTTATTAGTATAGTAGATAGTATATATATATATATATATATATATATATATATATATATATATATATATATATATATATATATATATATATATATATATATATATATATGCGGGGGGAATCAACATTTTGGTCCTTCAATTGTTTTTCATCTATCAATGTATGTAGTCCTTAATTTTCAATTTCAACCAATTTGACACTCGAATTGTTTAAAATTTCGTCAATTAAACCATTTCAATGACCAAATTGATGAAATTTTAAAAATGTGAAAATCACCATTTTAGTCCCTGAAAGGGTTTTGATATAGTAAATACGTGAAGTCTACTATACAGTCCTAGGTCGGTTAGGGCTCGGATCATGTTCCAAGTCCGCTTGTTGGTTTAAGCCTTTATGCTCGGTCAACGTAATAGTGGGTCAGAGGTTCCCGAGTTAAAAGTCAAGGAGTAATAAATGCCAAAAGTCCCTTCTACCAGTAATAAATGCGGTATTTATAGCATTTGGTAGGGGACATATTCCGATCTTGCCGCATGAAGGGCACGTGGAGCCCATGCATCGGTGCAGGTCGGGGTTCTAAGGGATTCCTACACGTGTCGTGATGCTTCTGTAGGTAAATGCTACGTTACTGAGTCTAGGTCGGTGGTCGGGCTATGAGTAGGTCGGGAATATGCCACGTCTTGGTGACCACGGGACAAGCAACTAAGCTCGCTCAGTAGGCTAAATGGTCGGGAAGTGATCGTAGGCGAGGCCGGTTTAGGTCGGGTCAAGTATGTCCTGCCTCGGGGTTCTGATACCGACCATCACTCATGCATCGCTCTCAGGCGATATTTCCTATCAGGTTCAATTGACGAAATTTTAAACAATTCGAAATTGATTAAAATTGAAAACTAAAGACTACATTGACAGTTGAAAAATAATTGATGGACCAAAATGGTAATTAACTCTATATATAATTCATGGGGTTGTATCTCTTGGTCAAGGGAAGAGACTGATGAGAGTGTAGAGTGGTTGATCAGTTTTCAAACTATGGCGCCTACTCGTTTGACTAATGAATTCAGAGTAGAAATTAAGATTAGTTTTGATTTCTCATTTCCAGCCAGGTGAGGGAGAACACTTGGAGAACTCATCCACATTCTTCACGTTCAATTCCTTGATCATGGTGAGCTTGGAGGTTATATTATTTGAATTCTTTTTAATTATTTTATTTTGAAGTAGAAGAGGAATATATATATATATATATATATATATATATATATATATATATATATATATATATATATAGAATACGAATTTTTGTATTTTATTAATTGGTTGAACCACGAAATTGATAAAATAAAATAAGCTCATTCCGCAAAAATACTATCAATTGACTTATTTTGAAATTTGCTTTTATGTATTGAAATTTTGTTAAATTTTCCGGTGGGTGCTTAGGCTGCGGCAGGCGGTGAAAGAGAGTCAAACAAGCTTCAGCTCTACTCCTTCTGGCTGAGCTCTTGCTCTTGTCGTGTTCAAATTGCTCTCAATCTCAAAGGTTTGTTCCATCATTAATTGAAGAGTTACATGATTTTGGCGGTACGGTTTAACATTTCGTGATTTTATTTTTGTTTGAATAAATATATAAATCACAGGACTGGATTTCAATTACAAACCAGTTGACCTGGTGAACGGCGAACAATTCAACCCTGGTAATACGCTTTCTCAAATTCTTCACCATTATCAGTTTTTGAGTTAATTACCAAAATAGTTTCTTGAATATAGTAAAATTATCAATTTACTTTTTATCTATTTTTTTTGTTTAATTAAGTCCCCTAGAAATAACTCCCCTATGAAGATTTACTCTAATTAAATCTATATATTACAAATAAGAGTGACTCTCCTGTGAGACTACATCATGAATACTTATCCGTGAGATAGATCGAGTTAAGATAGAAATTTAATACTTATACTGAAAAATGTAATACAAATAAGAAATGGAGTACTTGTTACTTATAAGGAAAATTGTAATACTTTTGAGAAAAAAATGTAATAATTTTAAATAAAAAATATAAAATTATTACATTTTTATTTTAACCCGATGTGCCTCACAGACAAAAATTCGTGAGACGGTCTCACACAAATTTTTGCCTATAAATAATCAAGTAATTGACTGACTAAATATGTTATTTCCCCCCTATATATATATATATATATATATATATATATATATATATATATATATATATATATATATATATATATATATCTGGTGCAGTTGTGGGGTTAAATCTGAGCCATTGATTTTTCTTAAATCAATGTCTAGGATTAATCAAAATTTAAAAAAAAAAAAACGCGGTGGTAATTTGGTAATTTTTACTTCTAAGTCAAATTTAAGGTGCGTGAGTTTTGTGAAGGTGCCTGGGTTTGTGCTTAAGGTGTGTGGGTTGTTTACTTAATGTGAGTAGTTGTTGAAACTTAAGGTGCATGAGTTTTGTGCTTAAGGTGCGTGAGTTTTGTGCTTAAGGTGCGTGGGTTTAATTCTTAAGGTGCGTGAGTTTTGTGCTTAAGGTGCGTGAGTTCTGTGTTTAAGGTGCGTGGGTTCTGTGTTTAATGTGAGCCATTTTAAAATCTTAGGTGCATTGTTTGTGTTCTTAATGTGCTTTGTTCTGTGCTTAGGGTGCGTGGTTTATGTACTTAAGGTGAGTGATTTGTGTTCTTAAGGTGCTTTGTTTGTGTGCTTAAGGTGCGTGGTGATTTGTGTACTTAAGGTGCGCATTTTAATGCTTAAGATGCTTCCAACTGCACAACCACATGGGAAACCATTATATATATATATATATATATATATATATATATATATATATATATATATATATATATATATATATATATATATATATATATATATATAAACACACACACACACACACACACACAAGTTCAAATGCGGACAGTGTTTTCCATGCGGCCGGTACGAATTCACCATTAGGGGTATACATAAATGCAACGCACTGCAATGAAATGCACTAATGCATCACACACCAAAAAATGCATCACATCTAATGGTGCAATTCCGAACACTTTGTGGTGCATTTATGTGTACCTAATGGTGAGTGACCGCAACAGAAAGCACTGTCTGCATAATAACAAGACCTATAGGGAAGGGATCAGGTGTGGGAATGGCTTCCCGTGCGATTGTGCGGTTGGATGCACACTAAGCATTAAATTGACACATTTTAAGTACACAACACACGCACATTAAGCACACAAACAAAATACCTTAAGAACACTAATCTCACGCACATTAAGCACAAAACTCACGCACCTTAAGCACAAAACTCACGCACAACTGTACGGGAGACACTCAATAGCACAGGAACTTAATTATATATATATATATATATATATATATATATATATATATAGAGTAATGAAACATGAGCCAAATAATAGTGTAGAATTGTCAGTTTTAATTTGCAACATTATTTATTAATTTTAAATTATATTTGGTGGTGTAAATGCAAATAAATGTAGAATTTTTGAAGCTGAATCCTATGGGGTATGTTCCGACACTTGTTGATGGAGACATAGTTATTTCAGACTCTTTTGCCATTTTGATGGTGAGACTCTCTATTTAATTATATTAGTTTGTGTGAATTTTTTTCACAATCCAAAGATGGAATAACTCATGGTAACTCATAATAATTAATGAGCAGTATTTGGAAGAAAAGTATCCGCAGCATCCATTGTTGCCCAAGAATCTTAAGTTAAAGGCTATCAATTTTCAGGTAATATAATATGCCAAGATGTTTTGGTATTGAATGGTATAGTAGTCACTTCTACATTGGCACATATTAGACTTTGGATGTGAGTTTAATTTTACCAAAATCTTGTTTAGGGCCACTACTTAAAAAATAACTAATGTTAAAATAAAGATCAAAAGGAAAATGAGAAAGCTGGTAAAATTAGCAACAAAAAAAAGGTGTAAAGTAACAACACAAATCACATAAAAAAAAAAAAGAAATAATTAATACAACTTATACTACTAACATAATTTTTAATACAGTTAAAGACTAACATTATTTCTTTTATTAAATTTTAGATTTATTATATTTAACCTTAATTATAATAAAATTAAAAATTAATTATATTAGTGATAAGTGTATATTCAAGGTCTTATTAAATCTTTACAAATAACATATAATATATACCTATCTACTCGTTTTTAAATCTTTACAAATAACATATAATATATACCTAGCTACTCGTTTTCAAAAACAAATATACCTAGCTACTCAAATTTGTTCTACTTCTCAAAATTTATCCACAATTTTTATGACTCAAATAAAATATTCAATTCAATCAAATTATAATAATTTAGAAATAATGTGTATATTTATAAATTGACTTTTACAGGCAAATAACCGAAGCCAATAATGATCAAATAAGTACATTATACATAAATATAAATAGATGTATAACTAAATAAATAATTAATTATTAAAATGAATAAATCTTTAAGTGAAAAACAATTAGTATTGTAATAAAAGCGCACTAATAATATAGATAATTCTAGCTAGGAATATAATTTTGATAATGCTAAAAGAAGATTTTGTGAAATAAATTAAGAAATATAGTGTAGTACTAGAAGGACCATATTACATTATTTAATTTTTATAGGACAACTTATTAGCTTATTTTCTCTTATAATAAGATGCTTAATTATCATGTCTTTTATATGTACTGCCATCGTCTCTAGAGTTTGATTGTTTGTTTCTTTGCCTCTAATTTATTTTGGGGTTATAGGCTGCAAATATTGTTTCTGCACATGTACAGCCTCTACAGAATCCAGCTATTCTTGTAAGTATAAAATTATCATTTGGTTCATAAATCACAATACTGTATGTATTTACTGTATGTCTCTTAGCTTTGTCATGCAAACTGTAGGACTATATTGAAGAAAAAGTTGGTCCTAATGAGAAAGTTCCATGGTGTCAGACTCATGTACGAAATGGCTTTGCAGGTAAAACCTTTAATTTGTTCCAGTTCAGCATCTAATACAACATAAAATTATTGCAGTTTAATTAGAATTTTAATTTAGAGGGAACATATTTTTTAATTTAATATTAGAACTAACACATTTCCAAGCTTATGGTTCATGTATGTGTTGCTTAATTAGAGCCGTCAAAAAATTAGTGGTTGTAGAGAGAGGGGATAATGATTATATGAGAACCACCTTCCTCAGGGTTTCATGATCAATCTGATACATTAAAAGATTAGATCTATGGATAAGATTAGTTGGTATGGTAAAGTTCAAAATTCGCGTG
The DNA here is from genome assembly GCF_001879475.1 of Ipomoea nil. Taxonomy (NCBI): domain Eukaryota; kingdom Viridiplantae; phylum Streptophyta; class Magnoliopsida; order Solanales; family Convolvulaceae; genus Ipomoea; species Ipomoea nil. Next base: position 5,109,721 of record NW_017617070.1, read on the forward strand.
TGCATATGAGGCATGTGTTATGTGCATATCATATATAATATATTGCACACAGCACATGCTTAATGCGCACACTTAAATTTTTGAATTCCTGGCTACACACAACGCATGCTTGCACGCGCAAATTTTGAAACCCCAATTACACACCGTACATGCCCTATATGTACACACAAATTTTGAATCCACAATTGATCTCATCCATAAATCTGTTTTTTTATGCACTAGATTATTTCTCATTATTCCAAAAGACTGAACCCCAACCCTAAGGGCCTCCCACACCCCGGCCCGACAGAACATTTGGGAGGATGTAAATTATGGTGACTCAACTGAACATGAATCATAGAGGCTAGACCGGTGCTCACTGCGCACAAGAAGCCCCCCTCACTTTGAGAGGTTGCTCCCTCACTAGATTATTTCTCATGACTCATGGGATGGTAATTCTCATAGGAATATCACCCTCTATATATATATATATATATATATATATATATATATATATATATATATAAACATAAGTCTTTTCCCATCTCACGGATAAGAATTCATGAGACGGTGTTACATGAGACTCAACCATTTATTAATGACTGCATATGTAGGTTAGTTTGTATTAGTAGATGCTGGGTTTTTGTGCTTTTTTTTTTTTTTTTTTTTTTGAGAGAGAGAGAGAGAGGGTTTTTGTGCTTTTACTTCTGGTAATTTAAGAATATATATAATTTTGAAGCACTGGAGAAGCTGTTGAAAGATTATGCTGGAAAGTATGCCACTGGTGATGAGATATATCTGGTTAGTTTCTTTACTAGCTTACTTTGATTCCGGCCTGAAACTATACATGCACGTACACATCCATTTCTAATCAATTATTATATCATGAACCGTGATCCACCTTGTAAGGTAAATCATTGACATGAGGTACATTTTTAATATATCAAATGATCATTTTTAATATACTAAATATTTATTTTTTGAAGGTACATTATTTGAATACTAAAAATTTACGGAGTATTATTTAGTATATTACTAAATAATGAACCTTCAGTATATTCAAAATGATCATTAATTCATTTTACAATGTAAAAATACAAGTTTGGAGGTCAATTGCCATATGGGGCCCGAGGCCTGGGGCCATATAGTATGTGCTTAAAGGTGCTTCCTATAATTAGTGTTTACTCAGACACCTCTTGGTCCGGCCAAAATAAAAATTATATATTTAGTATATTAAAAATGTATTTTATGTTAGTGATCCACTTTCATGATCCATGGTATAATGATTGATAGATGTTGGAAAATTATATTCTGAACCACTGATAAATATTCTTTTTTAATATATTGAAGGTTCATTATTAATGTGTTGTACATTCATTTTTAAACAGTATTCTAAATAATGAACCTTCAATACATTAAAAATAAACATGGAATATATTAAAAATTTTATGTTAATGACTGTGGGATGTCAGTTGCATGTGCATTTGAGTGCGTTTATATATTGAAAGTTCCTCTATGTGGATTCCATGCATATTGAGAGAATATTATATATGTGATGTAGTCTTGACTAACTTGCAGGCTGATCTATTTCTAGTGCCACAAATCCATGCAGCAATGAACAGATTGAATATGGATATGGTAATTCCTTTCAACCAATTTTCATTTGGTAGCACCAAATTTATTTCATTTCTTCATAGTTAAATTTCTTTGGAAAAAAAAAAAATTGTTTTTAGTCCTTTAGTTACGTTATTTGCATTAGTGTTCTTGATCTTCATTTTCTAAAGTACTCATGAATTATTCTAACTTTAATTTTAGTACTTTTCTTTAGTTACTATATATCAATTTACTTTAACCCCATTAATAATTTCCATCATATGGATGGATTATAACATGAAAATAAGTGTAAATAATTGAAATCGCTAAAGCATCAAAGGAATTTTTAGAGGGCGTTTGGTAGTCAAAAAAGTTTGGACTTTCTTGAGACCCTAGTTAGTCCAATTCGCTAAATAATTTATAGTGGCATCTACAATGCAAAGTGGATCCTAGTCAAATTCGCTCGATTTAACTCTTCCTAGGCCTGGATTCATGAAATTCAGTAATTAATAGTCCTACAAAATTAGGAAACTTGGATTACCAAAAAAAAAAAAAAAAAAAAAGGAGTAGAAGCACATACATTATTTAATAGTATGGTCTATATAGCTGTGGACTATGATGATGGCAGCAAATAGGCATATATGCAAGTAATTCCTGATTTTACTTTAATTTTAACTGAGTTTCGATAGATCAGATGTGTAGTATTTAATTGTTTGTTCTGAATAAAGATTGGATGTTGAATAATGGTGTGCAGAATGAATTCCCACTTATATCTCGGGTATACGAGGCATACAAAGAGGTGCCTGCTATTCAAAATGCCATGCCAGAGAAACAGCCTGATGCACCCGCTGATGCAAGAGTTTGAGGTGCTTACTCATTAATGGATTATATTGACTCGGGTGGTTCAATCTGAGTCAAATAACTCAATAATTAAATGACAAATAATAAGAGACAAAGACAAAGGTAATGGAATGCGAAAGGCAATAAATTATTATACAAAGACAAAGTTTGTATTAATGAGTTGTGTCGAGCTATTACCTACAAGATATTGGAGTGATGTCTTAACGAGACAAATGAAATATATTTATACTAATCACCTCCCAACCGCCCTGCAAAAAAGGGGCGGGGTGTTACAACCATAACGGACCGAGCCCCGCGCCACACGCCCACACCGGCCGGAGTCCAAGCGCTAGGCTTGGCCCAGGTGGCAAATTATTGCCTGGACCATGGTCCAGCCAAGTTGGGTGGACCATGGTCCAAAACGACGCCGTCTCTCCACTTAAGGAGAGATGGCGCCGTTAGATGCGCGACTTTAAAAAAAAAAAAATTCGGAACGTCTTCTTCGCGCATCTTCGACATCGTCTTCGACATCTTCTTCACCATCTTCTTCGCGCATCTCCATCGTTTCCGACGCCACCTCCATCGCGAATTTCTTCTCTCCATTTTCTCTATGCGAATAGTTTCTTCGCGATTTGTCTTCGTGAATTGCTGTTCTCCGTGATTTCATTCTCTCTGCGATCAATTGCTCATCTCTTCGCAATTTGGCATGGTCCACACAGCTTCTCGCTTCTCTATCAACATAATGGATGCTATGAATTCAAATTCGAGAATGAATTATAGAGCTTTACATGCGATTTAGGTGATGTGAATGCATTGGTTGTTGTTGAATTGATTTTTGCAATTGATGTTGATCATAGACATGCAATTCTATGTTTTTCGTGTTACGATAAAGTATTTGCATGTTCTACTGTGAATATTGGAATTCTGATTAAGGTGCATTATTTATATGTTGGAAAAATAGCATTAAAATGGCATAAAATGACATGTTAAGTGGCTATTTTGTGGTACAATTATCAGTGGGGTCCACTTCCGATTTGGATCGGGTCAAAGTGGATTCGGGTTCTTCGTAGTGAGACGAAGAGATTGATATATTGTACGCTCAAAACGGATAATGGGTGAATGAGATATTGATTCTCAAAGTAGACCCATTGAGTTGGAAAAATGTAAGGGAAAAGTGAGCTTTGTCCCACATTGATTTGGAAAGAGGATTTCACCCCCCTTTTATACAAGAGCTCTTTTGGAGCTTGTAGAATTGTATAGCATAGAGGCTCTCTCGCGCGGGGGGGGGGGGGGGGTGTGCAAATCAAATTTCAACTAGAACCGAGATCGAATAGGCTTGATTCAATCCCGAGACGAATGTCGTTGGTTCTGGACTGACATAGTAATATTCTTTAGAAACGTCAAACAGTAATATTCTTTAGAAACGTCAAACCCAAGAAATCTTCTGTATTGCAGAGGTTTTGTTTTTCATACTTAAAATACAAATCTTGCTTGTGTCACTCTTATGGGAATTAAAGGTCTTTTGTTCCACCTTCTGAATTGTAATGATTCAATATCAATGATGAAAACCTTTGATCATACATTGCTTTTCTTGGCCTTAGTTTCATAAGCATTGGAAACGAGAATAATTTCATTAATTTCTTTATAGGTTCCACTCTTATTAGGCTATTAAACCATGTGCTATATTAATATTTGTCACTAAGAAATCAATAAAATTCTTAGTTTGCATGATCTGCATTTTATCTTGAGGTGAGATGTAACGAGTGAATTTTTGAGTAATGACTCTCCATAACCTGATTACCAACAAGTTTCCAGTTCTTTTAACTCTCTATAAAAACAATATGCATGTTCATTTTAATTTACTTTTTTTCCCTCACCTGCAAATTCAATACAATATGCATTTGAGCTTTTTCTATGTAGAAGCTAAGATGAATACTAATTAATTTTCCAACTAACTCAATCTTTCTGCTAAGCTATGATATGATATAGTATGTAGATCATTCATTACGTTTCAAGCTAATATTGTATTTCTGATTGAGGTACATTATTTATGTGCATTAGGTACATTATTTTAATACATAAGATACATTATTTTAATGCATCATTTATGTGTACATTCTGCTGTACATATTGTGTTTCTGACTGAGGTACATTATTTATATGCATTAGGAACATTATTTTAATCCATATGGTACATTATTTTAATGCATCATTTATGTATACTTTCTATTGTGTATTCGGATCATTCTTTTAGTGGATATCTTATTTCTTTGTAGAGCATGACTGGATTTATTAGGTGCACCACACACCCCCTCTACTTAGAAATCTGATATTCACTAAAAATAATATTGAAGCTGGTAGAAGAAAGATTGAAGGTGAGGTTGGTCCTATTTACTTTGATGACTTTGAAAGATCCTTGGAAAGTGGTGGTATACAAAGTCCTTTACGAAATGGTGCGAAAGGCGATCGTAATCCAGGGCTAATTAGTACAGTACAAAAAAGGTATAACCAAGCAAGAAGCCGGAAGAATCATGTAAAGACGGTTGAATTTAACACGAAGGCTATAGTCCAATTTTTGTGCAGTAAATTGTTTATGATATTGTTTGTAGTGGGTATCTAATTCATCCTAGTGGCAATATTAGTTCATAATTGGTTTGTTTTAGGTCTAAGTCTCAAAACAAGTCAAATGATAATTAGAAGAAGTTGCACTAATTTTGTTTACTTATATATGCACTTGACATATTATGAACTTGTTTTTTGCTTTGTGAGTTATTACAAAAAGTATTTGCACTTGACCGATTATGAACATATTTTTTTGTTTTATGCATTAATAAAATGTTCCTTTGTTAAGGTCACATGTATTCATGAGCTGACCATCACTTGATTTGGTAATGTACTCGGTGGGTTAGAATAATGTACCTTATGCTCTAAAATAATGTATCCTATGAGTTAACAAAATGTATCCTTGTTACGGTCACATGTGTTTATGAACTTACCATCACTTGATTTGGTAGTGTACTCTATGGGTTAAAATAATGTACCTTATGCTCTAAAACAATGTACCCTATGAGTTAATAAAATGGATGCTTCCTAAGGTCACATGTGTTCATAAACCGACTATCACTTGATTTTGGTAATGTACTCTATGGGTTAGAATAATGTACTTTATACTTTAAAATAATGTACCCTATGAGTTATCAAAATGTATCTTAGTTAAGGTCACATGTTCATGAATTGACCATCATCCCCATCCCCGAAACACCAACCTCGTCCCCGTCCCCGCGGTGAATAAGGGGAGGGGTTTTCCCTTCTTTGACCCCATTTCCAAAAATTTTCTCCATCCTCGTCCTCATTGGGGATACGGCATCCCATACAATTACTTGATTTGGTAATGTACTATGTGTGTTAGAATAATGTACCTTATGCTCTAAAATAATGTACCCTATGAGTTAATAAATGTATTCTTGTTAATTTCACATGTATTCATTCTTCCAATAAAGGCTGAACCCCAACCCTAAGAGCCCCCCACACCACAGCCCGACGGAGCATTTGGAAGGAGCCCCCCTCACTTTGAGAGGTTGCTCCTACACTGCCGCTGGTGAGACTTGATCCCTGGTCATTCTTCCAAAGTTTCACCTCTATGACCAGTTGAGCTAGCCATGCGGGCTATTTCACATGTATTCATGAACGGCCCGACACTTGATTTGGTAATATAATTTGTGGGTTATAATAATGTACCTTATGCTATAACAATGTACAGTAGGGATAATATTTATGAAACAATGTAATTTGAATATTATAACATAAACTTTTTATAACAAAATAAAATATTTACAAAATAGGTTAAGACATATCAATATCAATTGTTCTTCCTAATAGTCAATTACCACTATCAAATTGACACAAAAAACTGTCAATTACCACCATCAAGTTTTCCTTCCAATCATTCAATCCTGTATTTGTTTACTTATGATGCAGATAGATAATGTACTATATACACCTAATCTTTATACACACAAATAATGTACTTTATGAACAAAAATTATGTACCCTATGAACAAAAATTATGTACTTTGTGCACACGTAGAACCACTGTTGCAAATTTTGGAGTATTTGAGTTGTTAGGAATTGTTAGATCATCCCTATAACCTTCTTATTGTCCAATCACAACCTCTTCATCTTTAATTGAAACCACCGACTGAAGAACCTAAATTCCAAATTAAATGAATCAAATGAAATTGAAAATCTTGTTAATCATAAGCCAAACATCGGCAACAAAGAAAACACAATCAGATACTTATGTATATATGACACAAAAAATATACATACATATATACATAAGGTCATTCTTCAACATGCTTCTATGGAATAACATACATATTACAATACTAAATGCATATCCAGAGCAAACCTTCACTTTCTCGTCCCGGATGTGCGAAGGCTTTAGAGAAACGAGTAATAATCCCTAAATTTTTGCTTGAATAATTTACTAATAACCTGCTCTAAAACAACATATAAACAATGAACAATATTTTTAAATTTCTGCACAACAAAATGTATAGATAAATCATGCATAAACATAATGTACCCTGTGGATTAAAATAATGTACCTAATGCACATAAATAATGTACCTTAATCAGAAACACAACTTTTAAATCAGAATGCACACAGAAATGATACATTAAAATAATGTAGCGTATGTATTACAATAATGTACCTACCGAACATAAAGAATGTACCACAATCAGAAACACAATATTCACATCTGAAAGTACACATAAATCATGCATTAAAATAATGTACCCTATGGATTAAAATAATGTACCTAGGGATGTCAATCGGGCCAGCCCACTCGGTTTCGGGCTAGCCCTGTCGGGTTGTCGGGCTAATCGGTTTATTAATATTTTATTCTCGGGTTCGGTTTGGCCCTATCCCTAAACTTTGAGTTGTCGGGCTAATCGGGCGGGTTGAACCATCTGAACTAAAATTAGAAACTGAAAGTGAGTACCCATATTTAGAGTAGGGATGACAACGGGGCGGAGCGGGACGGAATGGGGCGGGGCGGGAAGTATACTCCCCATCTCCGTCCTCAACGAAAAATTAAAAATAGTCCCTATCTACGTTCCCGCGGAGAATTTAGCGGGGACGAAAAATTCCGTCCTCATCAATTTTTAGTCAAAATATTAGATTAAAGTTGATTTAAATTTTATAAAACTAAAAATTTAAGTTTTAATTTAAATTTATATATATATATATATATATATATATATATATATATATATATATATATATATATATATATATATATATTTATTTATTTATTTATTTATTTATTTATTTATTTATTTTAAAGTATAATAATTATTCCATATATGTTAGGTTTCACATCGCTTCTATAATAAAGAATAGTTTTCAATAGTTCGGGTTGTCGGGCTAGTCCTTTTAATTTCGGGCTAGCCCTATCGGGTATCGGGCTAATCGGTTTCGGGCTCGTCGGGTTAATGTGTTTTATCGGGCTAGCCCGTTCGGACCATAGCCCTGTCGGTTTCGGTTTTTTTCGGGTTGGCCCATCGGGTTCGGGCTAAATTGACATCCCTAAATGTACCTAATGCATATAGATAATGTACCTACTGAACAGAAATAATGTACCATTATCCTACCAATTAAACAAACCATAGACACAATAGATCAAAGTATTGCAAAAGACAAACCTGAAATTGATTCAACATCAATGGGAGAACTCAATTCAACATCAATTAAAAGCATTAACATCTCCTACAATATATAAAAAACACAATATATATCAAAATAGCGTTTAGTTCAAAATATACTTTATCAGTGTTGTTTGAATTACTAATCGCAATGTATGTTTAGAATGAGATGTTTACCTTCAAGAAGCTCCTGTATTGTGCAGCAATGAAGTCTGACCATCGTCTTCCTCTGTGTTTGCAGTAGCGGAGATAGATGTTCGGAGAGGAGAAGATAGCGTCCGAGAGGTGAGAGAAGTAGATTTTATATTAAAAAAAAAAAAAAAAAAGATGCGCGACGTTTGTCGCGCATCTAACGGCGCCGTCTCTCCTTAAGTGGAGAGACGGCGCGTTTTGGGCCATGGTCCACCCAACTTGGCTGGACCATGGTCCAGGCAATAACAATTGGGCCCAGGTAGCGAGCGCAGGGCTCAGCCACGTCCAGGTCAGTTGGACTCGGTTCCGTGGCCCTACAGCTGGTTAGGTCCGGTTTCTCTCGAGTTTATCCGCACTGTGCCCATTTATAATATATCAATCATTCATATCAATTATGCTAGACAAATATATACCCAAAACAAATGTATATCAAAGAAGAGTATATATTCAAATAATGAAATATAAATCTTCATCATGCAATTGAAATATACTAGGCCGAGATTATGATACGCTCTAATACCATTAAATTTATAAGAAAAAGAGTAAATTTCAATTTTGATCCTGTGACTATTGGAGTTTTGTTAATTGCAGTCCATGACTATCAAAACGGTTAATTTAGTACCTTGACTATTTAATTTTTATCAATTTTGATCACTCTAGTTAAATTGTCGGTCAAATCTCGCTAAAAAAACTTAATTAACCAATTAATGTTTAATGCGAGGGAAAAATTCGTCTTTTTAAGTGTGGTCCAAATAGTCAAGTTGGTTAGTAACAGTATAATTAGACTTTACATTAAATACTTCTCAATAAATAATTATATTTATATTAAAGGAAAACGTTACAAATAGTTTAATTTATCATTCTTAAAGAAATTAATGATTTTCATAGTTTCATAGTCTGTTTAGTGTGCTGTAATTCTGATATAAAATGGCATCCTTCTATATAATTACTATTCTTTAACAGTTCAGTTCATTATCTTGAATTTATTAGTTCATTAAAAATGACATTTTACAAAGAAAAATATAAGGAAAATTTGACAATATGTTGAGGACAAATTTTATATATAGTATATAATAATTAAATAATCTTGGATTGCGCTGTGGGCATTTCTATTTTATTCTTTTTGAATTTTTATCTGATAGTGTTTTCATGTACTCCGCACAGAATAAATGTATAATGCCTTGGTGCCCGCACGAGTTTAGCTCAGTGGTTTAGTACACAACATTTGGGAGAAGTATAATGTGTTGGAGCCTAGATGGAGGGCTTAAACACTAGCTTGAAGTGAATATTGTTATACCATGGATATGGATTATCGCAAGGTTATCATTGAAACAGATAGCGTGAAGGCTATCAGTCTCATCAACGGAGAGAAAGAGTACGAAGGTCAAGGGAGAAACTTAGTGATGCTTTGTAGAGAATCAAAGCGATGGGTTTGGAATGTTCGTTTCAAACATGCACCGAGGGAATAAAACAAAGTTGCTGACCTGATTGCAAACCAGGCTTTTGATGATGAAGTTGTTGATCGCATCTTCGGGCAAGCTACGGACAACATGCAGAGGACTCTAAGAGCTAATGAGCTTGGCCTCTTTGGTTGCGATGTTGACGTGAGGGTCAGATACTGACCTTGGGTACCCTCCTTTTTGTTAAAAAAAAATAATAATAAAATAAAAAAAAATAGGGCTATACAACTACAACTACCATCCACCTTATAAAAATAATTTTTTAAAATTTATTACATAGTGGGTATCTCTGAGCAAACAGATTGTGTGTAATGACTATATCAATTTTAAAATGCAAGCTCAAGACTCAAGTGATATTCTTCATAGGTAGAAGATTAGAAGAACAGTGTTGGGCTTTCAAAATTAGTTCAGAGAATTGAAGGATATGAATTTTTTTGTGCTAAATTAAAGAGATTTTTTTATTGCTTGGATGATTAGATTTTTCAAAAGATTTTTGAATTGTTCAATGTGAGGGAAGGCTCTATGCCTCTATTTAGATGTGAGATTTTTTTATTGCTTGGATGATTAGATTTTTCAAAAGATTTTTGAATTGTTCAATGTGAGGGAAGGCTCTATGCCTCTATTTAGATGTGAATGAGAATACCCGCACGGGCTTAGCTCAATGGTTTAATGAGTAGTATTTGGAGTAAGAGGTCAATGTTTGAATTTTGGTGATGGAAGTGTGAGAATTATGTTCAAAGTGGACAGATTCTTTGTGTGCACCAGCATTTAGTCCTGTCGCATTTAGAGATCATTGAATGAAGAAAGTGTGAGTCTAACATTAATTTTTTTTTTTAAATGGAAAGTACTTGAATGACGGGTTCTATAATATTTTTGAGTAGACCCATTGATATTGTCATCTTTTTGTCAAACTTCTGGTTGGAGTCACTAACTTGTCTAGCAAGGTCAATTGGATTCTTGAACTTGTTAGTCGAGCCTATGACATCAAACAGTATTGATGAAGAACAACGATACTACTCAACGAGTTTAATTGGAGCTTGTTGAATAGCAATGTTGATCTTTATCAATTCTGCTAGTACAAGTGAGTCTTTCTTGAAAAAATGAACTATTTTTTTTTACATTTAAAGTAATTATTTTGTGGTATAATTTTTAGTAAGGTCCATTTTTGACTGGGTCGGGTTAAAGTTGATTTGAATTTTCGTTAGTGAGATGTTTAATTTGATATATTACACACTTCATACTCACCAAAAAAAAAAAAAAAATTATACACACTCATAAAATAGATAATAGGTGAATGAGAAATTGATTTTCAAAGTGTATCCATTACAGGGCGTTTGGTTTATGGGATTTTAAATTCCCTTCCCACTTAATTCCCACATAATTTCAAAGGCCACAAAATTCCCTTGTTTGGTTGAAAGGAATTGCAATTCCATGGAATTGCATCCCATGTCTCCCCTGGTATTTTAATTCTTGGGATTTTAGGAAGAAAAAAAGATAGTGATGAGTCAAAATTACCCATCCCTTTTTAACTTAAAATTAATGCTTGACAACAATAATGGACATTTTGGACTTTATACTACTTATTTCCTTTCAATTCCCATATACCAAACATTGGAATTGAAATTCTCAGTAATTCTATTCCTGTCAACAAAACATTGGAATTTAAATTCCCACTTTATTCTAGTAATTCATCTCCCATGAAATTGCAAATCCTTTTCCACGTAATTCCCTCTCTCCAACCAAACGCCTTGTTAGAGTTGGGAGAATGGAGTTCAGAATGCTTTGAAAGATTTTTTTGTCCCATATTGAAAAATGGAAGTGAATTTACACTAGTATATATACAATGATTGTCGAAGCCTACCGGAGCCTCGTCAAAACTTTAATGACTTGTTATTGCAGGTCATTAATCGATTTTGAGACTTTACACAAAAATAACATTTTTATGAGCTTAATTGTAATTTTTAAAATTTAAAAAATTTAATTAACTTGTTGTATAAAGTTTAGGGGTCTATTTGATAATTTTTTCAATAATTAATAGCAAATTAATATTTTTTTTCTTTTGGTGATTCCAAAGATAGATTTTCTATTGGAAGTACCAGAGCCAGAAGAATTGGATCGGACTGGTATCCGCACTTTATGCCATTTTTGGGGTGAGAGAGACCCCTAAATGCTCTCCTGCTCGTCACTGTATTTCATGTTCGCATTCTTTTCTGTATACACTCAACATACAATCAAAGAAAAGTGTGAATGAGTGATTGCTTTCTATTTTGGAATCAGTACCAGGCATGCTTCTTTCTCTCTTATACTGTTTCTCTCTGTATATAATACGGAGTAATATTCTTTTTCACTTTCATTCATTTATTTGTTTGTTTCTGTTAAATTCGCATTTCGAAATAGGTAGCTTTAAGTTTGGCTTAGGTGAGAAAGACAGGCAAATTATTTAATTTTCAGAATTTTTGTTTGTTTTCTAGGCATGCTATTTATCTGTTGAAATGTTCTGAATTTTTTTTAACATTTGAATCTAATAGAGCTCAGATCTATATGCTTATATTCTTTATTTTATTTTTAGGGTTTAATTTGAATTGAACAGTCATTATGACAGGCTGTAGTCGCCTTTCAATTTATATTTCCGTGAATCTGTATCTGATATAGATTCTCTCCACATTGGAGTTGCTAAAAGATAAACGTGAATTTTGCCTTCCTCTGTCCCATGTTTAGTGTGGTGCAGATTTTTGATGTGGGAAATTTTAGAGAAGGGTTGTGATGGGGTGGGGTAGGGGAGAGGAAGTACTTTCCCTTTGTAACATATCATGATCAGATCAGTAAAGAGGATGCTCCTGCTCATGAATGAAATCCTTTGCTGTGAATTGTGAAATAGTAACAAGGTTAGAAATTTCTGGGTTTATAAATCCTAAACAACTATGTATTTTAATTTTTTTTTTTGGGTTAATATCATGGGAGACTAGTTTTATACAAGGTTCTCTACTTTGCTTAGGTAAATAGACATTAATTAACATATGTCAGCAGAGATACATTAAATTTATGTCTAACATGACTTGATGTATTGAGGACCTTTTCACTTTTTGAGCTTGTTCTTGGTAAGATTTGCAATAACCATCAATGATATTGCCATTGTTCTATGAATTGCAAAACTAGTTTTAAATTATACTATGACTAACATTTCATAATTAATTATATGTGAAGTTATGGGGTTGTATCTGAATACTGTTTATTTACATGCAAAAGATTTACACAGTGACCTTCTTCTCATTTATGTCTCTGCAGGTTGATTCCAGTTGCTTCACCATACTTTGTTGAATTCAAATTAGTGTAGTTAGAATGTTCTTCCCACTTATAATGTCTCCTCAATGTAGAGTTTATACCTTAGCCTGTTCTTGGTGGCAAGGTTTCCATCATTTCAGTAAGAGTGACAGGGTTAGTTTTAGATTCAAGGTTCTTGCTTCTCATAAATATGGAGCAGACAGTAGATATAATAGGGCTGAGAATAGAAGATACACCCTAACTACCCAATACAAAGGAAAAGCGAAGGATAGTTTATGCACCAAAACAACTTTTAGACATGAGATATCAGATGAAATTAATGTATCTAAGGTAGATGCATATAAATCAGAAATAACTGAACTTGAAACAATTGAATACCATGATATTCGGCAAAAGATTGTTGAAAACAAAGAATTAGCTAAACTTGTAACTTTGATTGTTTTTGATATTGAGACCACTGGGTTTAGCAGAGAAAATGAACGGATTATTGAGATTGCATTAAGGGACCTTGGTGGAGGTGAAAATAGTACTTTTCAGACTCTTGTCAATCCTGGACGTGATGTGCTTAATGAACATATCCATGGGATTTCAACACAAATGGTAAGAAGAGCTGCTGTCCCCAGGTATATTTTGGTAGATTCCTTTACTCTAGAGTATAAGTCTACTGCCTGTGTCTATGAGTGGGTTGTGTGTGGTGATTACATAATTTCTTTTAGGATCAATGTGTCAACCTATTACACAGAACAATTCTAGAGGAAATCTGTGGTTTTCTAATATTGTGAGTGACAGTAGAACCATACTACAACATTGTTTAAAATTAATATGAAGTTTGAGAGGGTAATCTCTTAAAAATGTTTTTCTTGGTTGCACCAGCTGTTTACTTGTAAACTGTGTTGGGATTATTCCCTAGAAGATGAGATTTCCTTTGGCTTGTATGTGGTTTGGATCTGTGTGCAAGATGATTGTCTTATCCACTTCCTTTACTTCTTGAACAGAGATGAATTCGAATAGTAGTGTAGTAATGCGTAACAAGAAGAGTATATGAAACTTTTATATGAACTTTGGATCCTAGAACATCAGAAAACATAATATTTTGACACCGTGTAGATCCAGATGGATAAAATATTAACTTAGCAGTAGTTGTAACCTCATTTATAGCATAACATTGTTACAGATCTATGAAGAGGTAGTTGGGTAAGATTATAATGCTATAGAAATTTCATAGGTGATTAGCTGATTTAACATGGGCTAAGGACTGCACTCTGTGTGTATGTCAATATAATGATATGTGCTTCACCTATCATGAGGAATTTGATTAATGCATTGTGAACATGAAATTTAAATCACTTTGAGCACTGAATATGTGTGGCTTATTCTTTGTTTTGCTCTTGAATATAGTTGTTTGATTACAGACTTACAGTAAAGTTTCAAAACTCAAGTTTAGACTGTTTGGTGTTAATTTATCAATCAACTTCAAATGCAGTATATCTTTCTTGGGTTTGTCATCACTCATCAGTAATTCTGAATTGATCACCTTGAACTTTGTAGTCTTTTGAGTGCTTTTTCCTTTGACTTTGTAGTCTTTGAGTGTTTCTTTTATTCATTCATAGTATCCATTATGTCTTTCACTCTTTCACTTGAGAGTCCATTCTATATTATGAATGCAATAAAAACAAAAAATGGAGAAGCTACATATTGGTATTTGTTTTTGCTGGTTTCTTTCATTGACCATTTGGCCCTTTAGAATGTTTTCACTAGTGTTGGCGTGTTGCTTTCATTATACTAGTTATTCATTTCTCGCATTGAGGTTGGATTGGGTTTGAGATAATTCCTATTAGCACCTTTTTCACTTGATGTAAAAAAAAATAAAAAAAATAAAAAAAAAAAATCCGGAGAAGAGGAAAATTTTTTGTTGGAGCACGATTTGAAGATTTACGTATATGAACACAAAATAATGCCTCTTCAATCAAGTTTGGGCTTGGCATGAGATGTGTTTATGAATAGATGTGGACACGAGTTTAATAGTGTAAAGCAACCTGAGGGTTGTTGTAAAAGCTTAAGGCTTGACTTGAGATGTGTTTATGAATAGATGTGGACGCATGACTTTAATAGTGTTAACTGTTTTTTGGGTTAGACCACGAGATGTCCTGAGCAAGGCCTAATTGTAGGAGGCACCTTTAAGCCCGTACCATACTCTGATACTCAGACTAATTCCCGTTCGCACCGGACTGGCCCAATTAAGGGGCAAAGTGCTGGCCATAGTGGTTTTTCCATACAAGAGGGGGTTTGAACTCCCGACCTCTCTTAAGGAACAAGAGTGCACGGCCACTCACGCCAACCAAGCTAGTTAATAGTGTTAACTGAATAACTGTTAAGCAACCTTAGGGTTGTTGTAAAAGTTTAAAACTTTGTATTATGAACCATGTTAGTAGGATGTAATGTAAGTGTATAATATTAAGTGAAAGTTCAATTGCAAGACATTTTCATTTATGCATGAGTCTTTGGAATTTGTCTTGTGGCAATATTAAGTACATTTACTATATAAATAGCCACGGGAGGATCCACAGTGGGGGCAGCTGCCCCCACTCCCCCCACCCCATTCCCTTTATATATATTGTATGTATAGGCCCCTTGTATACATGGTTAACTTATAAATACTAAATTTACATAAATTTAACCGAAGGATGAGCTAGCTTAGATGGTAAGACATATAGTTTTTCTCTAAACGTTAGGGGTTCGAATCTTACGTCACTAGGGTTCCGATGAACATTCTGACCAACTCTGGCGATATTTCCGGCAATAAGGTGACCGGCGACCATAGAACGGTTGCCGGTGAATCAACGGAGGAGAAGGCAACAATATCCTTCTCCGGTGAGAAGACGACCCAGATGGTCACCTTCTCAGAGTCTAATACGTACTTGGAAGTAATTGACTATTATATTTCCCATTGTTTTCTCACACAAAATATTTTCCCTAACATATAGGATAGTGTAGATGATGGTGATATTGATGTTGAAGTTTGAAGACTGAAATTTTATTCTGTTGTGTTATACTGTTATTTATTAAATTTTGATGACTTGTGTAACTTTGTCACTTCTGGGACTGTTTGTAGGCTATTTGATTATTGTCTTTTATTGTGCCGTTTGCAACTTGATATGCATTATAATAAATTAACAACAATATGGTGATTTAAATAATAATAATTAACTGTGTTAACTGTTAAGAAAGGAGTGATGTACATGTACCTGGCCCTATTTTTGGAAATTGTCCTTGTGTCTATCTGATATGTGCGCTTTGTAGCTCTCTATCACCATCCTCTCCTATTCTCTAGTGGGCTGTAAAGAATTGGGTCTGTTTTTGTAGGATGGAGGACCTAATTCCCATCTTGTTGCAATATGTAAGAAGCCGGCAGAAACCCGGTGGATATGTAGTGTGGATCGCTCACAATGCTCGCACTTTTGATGTTCCTTTTCTAATCAGTGAACTTAGACGATGTTCTTACTCAATTCCTTCAAACTGGCTGTTTATCGACACTCTCCCTCTGGCTCGTGAAGCGATGAAGAAATATGGAGGTATTTTTTCGTAATCTTTTTCCTTGTGTGCTGGATGTCCAAGTTATATATATAGATATATGAGCTGGTGGTTTGGTTTTTAGGAGGATCAAAGGGGGGCCCCACACCAAAAGTAAAATTGCAAGTCTTGAGGGAACACTACAAGATCCCATTAGATGGGAGTGCACATAGAGCGATGTCAGACGTGAACTTGTTGACAATGGTTTTCCAAATCCTGAGTTTTGAGCTGAAACTGACGTTATCTGAGCTCGTTGGAGAGCATTCAGTTTGGTTCTCAGAAGTAGGCAATTCAAAAAACAAGAAGAACAATTCATCCAAGCACTCACCTGCTGTAAATTGTGAATTGTAAATTGTAAATTGTAAATTGTATTTTGTAATGCAATCATGGGAAAAAAGCATTGTTGTTGTAGTGTTACACTCAAATGTTGTAATTACACAATTCAAGGATTGAATCCTTCAACTACAGATCACTAGATGATTTCGCCCTCTACAGATCACTACAACAAGTTTGTAGGTGAATTTTAGAGTAGACTATGGTCCATGTAGCAGTCTGGACCATAAATTAAAACGACGTTTAATTTTATTTTTTTCTATTTTTAGAAAAGAATCTTGACTGCTTTTTGATTCCGTTATCATTGTTTTTTTTTTTTTTTTTTTTGCTTGGTCTCTCTCATCTTTGTTGTGAGTTTATTCTTAGAGTTCTCCGATTATGAATCAATCGACGGAGTTTTACGATTGATGCAAATTCACTAATTGTTACTGATGAAACGAACCCCTAAATTCTAGATTTTTATTTGTTTATTTTATTGTCTCTAGGTCTTTAGATGTTTTAGATCGGTGATTGTATTATTCCATTTGTTTTTTTTTTTTAGCTTGGAGTGAATTAAATACATTTGTAATGGATTACTATTTAGTAGTAAATGAAAAAGTCTGTTTTATTGTTATATATATAATGTTTATTTTGTGTTTAAGAAATTTATGCAGTATAGAAATGCACTTGAATAAGAAGGGTAATTGCTGCTTTGGTGAAATGATCATGTAGTATTGTTGAAATGAAATGAACCTGTTGTGTACTCAAAATGAACTTCTAGTGGTTTATAAGTTTGTATAGTTCTGATTTTTAGTTTCATTTTTCACACGGCAATAAATTCATTATTATAGTAATGCTGAAGTGTCATTTTGATTACACTTCAGTTTTATTTGACTATATACGTTCTTGTATGAGTTATACTTTTTAGTTTCATTTTTCATACACAATAGGTTCATTATAGCAATGTTGAAGTGTCAATTTTAATTACCTTAAGGTTGATTTGACAATATACGTTCTTGTATGAGCTCTACTTTTCAATTTCATTTTCCATACATGTTGGGTGGAGATTGGTAAAGGCCAAGTCTAGCACGCAGTGGCTGAGGGTTGTTGGGCGAAGACCGGTAAAAGGGTAAAAAGGCCAAGTCCAGCACCCAGCATCTCGAAGATGTGATGACAGTCTGATCTATAAGGAATAAAGTTACGTTGCACCTTTGCTAGTAACTATAACTTTTGGCGTAAGTGGTAAACGCTTTATCCTAATACATAATATAATCCTAATACATAATATATTCATTATAACAACGCTGAAATATAATTTTTGTTACACTTTAGGTTAATTTGACATTATATAACATGTAGTGTTCTATACATCTATATGAGTTATGATTTTCAGTTTCATTTTGTACACACAATAGGTTCATTATAACAATGTTGAAGCATCATATCATTTTAATTACACTTCACGTTCATTTGACAAATATACGTTTTGTAAAAGCTTTACTTTTAAGTTTCATTTTTCATACACAATAGATTCATTAAAGCAACACTGAAGTATTATTTTTGTTGCACTTTAGGTTCATTTTACATTAAATAACATGTACTGTTCTATAAATTATCCTGTACTATTGACATGTTGTTAAGATGAAATTACAGTGTTCTATTGATGAACCATCATTGCAAAATTTACAAAATAATTGTTGCAATTACATAACCCAAAATTTAGCAAATTATTATTGTCTAAACTCATTCACAAAATAATTCTTGTCCAAATTTGTTCACAAATTTGAGTTTTGAACCTTGGTCGCTTCTCTCAAATATTATCTACTAAATTAGTGAACTAAATCCGTGTGGGCAAAACTTTATTGCTTTTGTCCTAGAGAGTGGTGAAAGAGGGACCTATGTGACGAGCTCTACCAAGAAGGTATTAATAAGAAGGAATAAGGGTCAAATAGGCCACTGAATTGTACACCAAACTACAATTAGGCCATCGAACTCAAAAAAGTTACAATTAGGTCCCTGAACTACACAAATTTATGCAATTAGGTCTAAAATGACCTATTTACCTGCTATGTAGGTTGAGATTTTTAAAAATTATTTTTAAAATAATTTAAACAAAAAATTAATTAAAAAGTTAAAAAAAAAAAAAAAAAAACAGAACGGCCGGAGTTTCCGGCTGTTCCTTCATCTCCATGGCAGGAGACGAAGGTCTCCAGCCATGGAGACGATCTTCATCTCCTGCCATCGTCTCCATGGCCAGGAGACGAAGGTCTCTTCGTCTCCCTGGCCTGAGAGACGAATCTCTTCGTCTCTCCGGCCAGGGAGACGAAGAGACCTTCGTCTCCTGGCCATGGAGACGAAGGTCCTCGTCTCCAGGCCATGGAGACGAAGGTCCTCGTCTCCAGGCCATGGAGACGAAGGTCTTCGTCTCCATGGCAGGAGACGAAGGAACGGCCGCGTCTCCGGCCGTTCTTTTTTTTTTTTTTTTTTTTTTTTTTTTTGAATTTTAAATTAATTTTTTGTTTAAAATTATTTTAAAAATACTTTTAAAATCTGCAACCTCCAGGTCAGCAAAGTATTAGGTAAACAGGTTATATTAGACCTAATTGCATGAATTTGTGTAGTTCAGGGATCCAATTGTACTTTTTTTGAGTTCGATGACCTAATTGTAACTTGGTGTACAGTTCAGTGGCCTATTTGACCCTTATTCCTAGTAAGAATTAAATTCGTGACATTTTAGTACGAAAATCAGATTGAACCAATTTGGCCACCCTTTCGAGATAATTATAAACTATTAATTTATTTTTATTTTCTTCAACAAGTGGATGCCTAATTCATCAAAATTGGAAGATGGATTTGTGGAAATACACCTCAGATCGGATCAATTTGCATAAGATAACAGACACGTCTGTCTTTGTTGTCTTTGATTATAGACGGTTGCGGAGGCAGGAAAAATGTTTAGTGACGTGGGAGTGTGCACACACATTATAAATTTGTGGACATTTTGATTGTATAATTAATTACTTTAAAGTTCTTTTATTCCATATATAAGTGAACCACAAAACATATTTATTATTTTAGTAACAATCCTCTTTTAAATAATATGACATTTATGTACCAAAAAAGGGTGATATATATGGAATTAGTCTTGTATTGGGAATTAATGTACAAGCATTTGATTCCTTGAGGACTAGTTGAGACATATTATACGATTAATTTCTTTCATCGAGTCTATGAAGTAAGAGTGGTGGGATCTCAAGATTAAGCTACAATCTTTTACTTTGACATTTATGTATTTTAACAACATATTTAATTATTTAATAAAATATTCATCAATGATGATCAATTTATCTATTTAAATGGTTTTCAAAAAAAAAAATTATCTATTTAAATATTATGTCAGGAACATTTATCAATTTGTCTAATAACATTTAATCAATTCATCTAACAATTATCAATTCAACAAGTCCCGAACACATGTATATGTTCATCGATTCATAAATAAATTAGAAATTAAATAATAAATAAAGAGATAAATTAATGAAAATATACCAGTCACCGGGGTCCCTTGACTATTGCAATTTCTTTGTAAAAGTCTCCTAATTAATTTTTTGCTCAATTTAGTCCTTAAACTACGAAAACGTTACCTAAAATCGTTGATGTTAGTTTTCACGTTAAATCTTCATTTGACTAAGGGGCAATATCATCCTTTCATGAGCGTTGGCGCCTAATTAGTTTTTTTTTTTTTTCTTTTTAACATTAAGGTTGAAAGAAGTCAAAATTCCCAAATCCAGCAAAAAGGTCCTCTTCGTCCTTCTTCCTTCGCAAGCCCTAGCAAACAATGAGATGAATTTTCGGTTCTATTTTTCAAGATAAGTATTACTATACATTTTCATCTTGAGCTGACTTGTTTCACGGATTTTCACACAAAATTTTGCCTTCGTATTATGGTTAATTAATATTGATATAGTAAGTACGGTGATTCTTATATATCTATAAGGTACGAAAGTCGGATCGTACGGAACCCTGTTCAGATCTACTTGTTGGTTTAAGTCCTTAAGCTCGAATTATGTGACAGTGGGTTAGAGGTTCTCAAGCAAAAGATTAGCGTTTAGATGATGCCAAAAGTCCCCTCTCCCAACATTTAATGCTATATTTATAGGAGGGCTGAGTTGGACACATGATGTAAGCTTGGCATGTAGGGCACGTGTGGATCATGCAGAGGGGCAGACCCGGGGCTTTGATGCTTCCCCCACACGTCTGAAGATTCCTGACATTCTAGCTTTCAACCTCCATTTCATATCCTATAGGAATAGCTGTCGAATCTTCCAAGTGATGGAGGTCGGGTTTTCTACCGTGCCCAACCTCACAGGGTCGGGAACGATCCAAGGTCTAAGCAGTAGGACTACTAACCAAGCCTCGATCAGCGCTTCAGTGTATGGTTGGTTCAAGGAATCCAAGGTCGGGAAGAATTTCTCTTGACGATCCAACCCGAAATCGACTCAATAGACGATATGGGTAGGTCCTGGCATATTCTCATCAAATATGTTCCTTAAAGTTCACTATTTTAATTTTATTTTAAGAAATTAGGTGTCCATTCACATTTCATTATTAATACCAAAACTAGGAGCTCCAATGAATTTTTTTTTTGTCAAAAAAAAAAGAAATATCGAGAATTTTATCACAAGAGATTTATTTTAATTTTTTCTTTCCTCAATCCAATTGATTTCTTTTTGAAGTTCCTACGCACATGTATATCAAATACATTAAAAAAAAAAAAAAAAAAAAAACACTTTTGTCATACCATAATACTCCCCCCATCCCATTTTACTTGTCTTATTTTCTTTTTTAATTTGTCCCAAAATAGTGTCATTTTTCCAAAATTGAATATAACTATCACTTTACATTTTCCAATTTACCCATTTGACTTTTCAAATTTCTAGAGGCAAGTGCAATTGTACTTTGTACAAATAACACCTACTTTTGAAGGACTATTAGATATATTAAATATAATATATTTAATATAATATATATTAAATATAATATAATATATCTATAATATATATTAAATATAATATATCTATATATTATATTTATATATTGAGAAGAGAGAGAGGAATAGAAGTAAATGTTTATTACTTCACTTGATGATTATGAATAAACAAAAGCCACATATTTATAGTGAAAGAGAAAAGCAACAATGCTAAAGTTTAGGAAGTAATTAGAGGTCATGATTCCATGTACTCCATTTCACGTAGTGCTATGCATGCATCCACGTTCACACACCTCCTTTTATTTTTTAACAAATTAACTGCTAACTACTTGGTTTAATATATTACTAATAATAATAATAGCATTATTATTATTATAACATTGTCTCCTTTAAACCAAGTTGGATATATTGGTCATCCCAATTTCCTTCTTCAATTTAAGAAATGTCTTCGTCTTCAAGTTGGATATACTGACTTGTATTTCGTTCTGTAAACCCACTTTACTCCAATTGGCTTCTTCCCAGGAGGTAAATCTGTTAACTCCCAGGTACCACTCTTTTCAATGGCACGAATCTCCTCATCCATCGCCTTAAGCCAATGAATTTCTGTAGCAGCCTCCTCAACGGATAAAGGGTCACAATCTGCAAAAAGAGCAAATTGAATAATCTCTTCATCCGACAAGTCATTATCATGACCCAAAACATAATCTTGCAAGCGAGCTGGTAAGTGGCGCTCGCGCTGAGATCGTCGAACTGACGACTCTGGCTGTGAAGGAGACTGGACATTATCTGGAATCGGTTGCTCTTCAACAATATTTTCAACAGCAGGAATAACAACTAAACTTTCATCTTTAGCTAACCAATCCCAAGCACCATATTCATCAAAAGTGACATCACGACTTATAACAACCTTTTTAGTTTCAGGATTGTATAGTTTATAAGCCTTTGAAGCGTCACTATAACCAATGAATATGCACTTCTCACCTTTATCATCCAACTTCTTTCTCAATGGATCCGGCACGTGGGCATATGCCAAACATCCAAAAACCTTGAGATATTTGATAGAGGGTTTTCTCCCACTCCAAGCTTCTTCGGGCGTCTTATCATGGACACTCTTAGTTGGACACCTATTCAACACATAGACAGCACAAGCAACAGCTTCTGCCCAAAAAGGTTTAGGCAGATCCTTGGATTTCAACATGCACCTTACCATATCCATGATAGACCTATTCTTCCTCTCAGCCACTCCGTTTTGTTGTGGAGTGTATCTAGCTGTCATCTGATGTTGAATACCCTTCTTTTTCAGAAAATCATCACAGGCAATATATTCTGTACCTCTATCAGTTCTCAAGATTTTAATTTCATAACCACTCTGCTTTTCAACAAAAGCCTTAAATTGTTTGAAAACATCACATGCTTCAGACTTTTGCTTCAGAAAGTAAACCCATGTTTTTCTACTGAAATCATCAATGAAAGTAATAAAGTACTTACAACCTCCATGTGAGGGAACCTCCAACGAACATAGGTCTGAGTGAATAATCTCCAACTGTTTTGTAGCTCTCCTTGACTTGCCCACGGGAAAGGGATCTCTATGCTTCTTCCCAATCACACAAATCTCACAGATACGATCAGGGACATTCACAACAGGTAAATCAGAAACAAGTTCCTTTCTCGCAAGATAGTTTAACCCAGAGAAATGGAAATGCCCAAACCGCATATGCCATAACCAATTATCATCACAAACTTCAGAATTAAAGCAATCAAGGAGAGTATGCTTAATTTTCAAAGGAAATAGTCGATTTTGGGACATATTTACCTTTGCAATCAAAACTCCTTTAGCATCTTCAATGGTACAACACCCTTGAGCAATATATATCTTATATCCTTTTTCTGACAACTGACCCAAACTCAACAAATTTTGGTGTAGTTCAGGAACATAGAACACATCGGATATAAAATTGTGAGTACCATCCTTCAACTGAATAGAGATTTTATCTTTTTCCAAAATTGGCACCTTTGACTTATTGCCAAATGTTACTTCAGACCGGACTGATTCATCTAGTTCGGAAAACAATTCTTTCTTCCCACACATATGGTTACTACACCCAGTATCCAAGAACCATATGTTCTTATCTGCAGAAAAACTATCGCTGGCTAAAAGTAAAGTTTCAGAACTCTCACTAGACTTTTCAGCAATGTTTGCTTGATTTCCACGATTGTTGTCCTCATTATACCAATCGTATCTCCATATAGCCTCATCTTATTCACCATATCAATAAGACGAGTGAAATACGCATCTACTGTTTCTGTAGAGGTCATCTCACAATTATCGTACAACCTTCTCAACGACTGCAACTTAGACTTCTGTGCCCGATCGACTCCTTTGTGTGACACCTTTAAGATGTCCCAAGCTTGTTTTGCTGTTTGAGCACGAGCTAATTGCCCAAAAATGGAATAATGAACACCTTGGTGAATCTGACCCAAGGCCAATTTATCTCGTCGTATAGCGGCTGCATCAGCTCCTTCGGGTAGACCGGGATCAACAAAGCTCCAAAGATTTTGAGCTTGCAAATGTGTGGACATCATAATTTGCCAATAATTGTAATCGAGTTTCCCGTCCAATTTGGGACCCGTCCATACAATATTGAAATTTGCAGCCATATTTCACTACGAAAAATATCTCGGGGTTGAAAGGTTGACTGACTCTGATACCAAATATTAGATATATTAAATATAATATATTTAATATAATATATATTAAATATAATATATCTATATATTATATTTATATATTGAGAAGAGAGAGAGAGGAATAGAAGTAAATGTTTATTACTTCACTTGATGATTATGAATAAACAAAAGCCACATATTTATAGTGAAAGAGAAAAGCAACAATGCTAAAGTTTAGGAAGTAATTAGAGGCCATGATTCCATGTACTCCATTTCACGTAGTGCTATGCATGCATCCACGTTCACACACCTCCTTTTATTTTTTAACAAATTAACTGCTAACTACTTGGTTTAATATATTACTAATAATAATAATAGCATTATTATTATTATAACAAGGACAAAATTGAAAAGTTAGTAACATTTGTTATGTTGTATTTTGGTCCCTCAATTGTTTTCAAATTGTTAATGTAGTCCCTAGTTTTCAATTTCAACCAATTCGATCCCTCAATTGTTTAAAATTTTGTTAATTAAACCCTTTCAGGGACCAAAATTGTGACTTCTACATTTTTAAAATTTCGTCAATTTGGTCCCTGAAAAGGTTTAATTGATGACATTTTAAACAATTCTATGATCAAATTGGTTGAAATTGAAAACTAGGCATTACATTAACAGGTAAAAAAAAACAATTGAGAGACAAAAATGTTGATTTCTCCTAATAAGAATCAACGTAAATGTTTATGTTTCACCTTTTTGCGTAATAAAAAGAATTATGTTATATAACTGAATGAAAATTCCGAGTTAATAACAAGAATCGAACACATTTTCAAGAAAAAATATCATGATACACTACCTTGGTCAAGGTTATGTAAGTACTTTTCTGTATAATACATCGATATGCTATATGTGTAGGAGGTGTTTTCACAATGTCGCCATGTATATATATAAAAAGGCAAACCATGCTATAGTATGCACCACTCGGATTAGTTGATGCTGCAGCAGCCTGCACATGGGTTGAATTAAATTAATGCACTATTAGGTCATCTACTTTTAGAGGTAATCCTTCTCATTCTGATTTTCTTCACTTTTAAATGATTGATCATCTAAAAACAAAAGTTCTATTACATAGAAATGATAGAATTTTAATAGAGTTAATACCCTAAATCGTCCTCGACTATAGTGGTTTTTCTCCATTTCGTCCTAAACGACTTTGGTGACCTAATATCGTCCCAGACTTTTGTGTTTCGCTCAATTTAGTCCCAGACTTTTGTGTTTTTGCTCAATTTAGTCCCTCATTTGTTATTCTGTCCATTTGGTGTTAAATAAATAGACAATTCAATAATTTTAATATTGACATCTCTTTACTCATAGACATGTGAACTGCAAAATCCCTTTTTTTTTTTTTTACGAATTACTCCCAGAATTACTCCTAAAACTGCGAATATAAAATTTGATTTGCAGGTCCGGGAGTAATTCTGGGTGTAATTCGTACAAGAAAGAGGAATTTCGCACTTCACAAGTTAAAAGTAAAGAGAGATCAATATTGACATTATTGAATTGTCCCTTTATTTAACACCAATTTGACGGAATAACAAATGGAGGACTAAATTGAGCGAAACACAAAAGTCTGGGACGATATTAGGTCACCAAAGTCGTTTAAAGGACGAAATTGAGAAAAACCACTATAGTCGAGGACGATTTTGGGTATTAACTCAATTTTAATATCTACTTATTTTTACGGCAATTATATCGTGAACCGGGGCACATAATTTGTGCGCCCTGGTGCAAAACAACGTTATTTTGCATTTTTTTTTTTGAAAATTCTGTTTTTCTGTGTTTGTTGTTAACTTGTTTAAAAAAAATCATGTTTTGAAAATGTACATAATTGTATACTAAAATGTACATAATTGTATATGAGAATGTACATAATTGTATAACAGAATACACATAAACTTTTAATTGTTAAAAAAATCGCGTGTTCGAATGTATATAATTGTATAAAAATATACATAATTGTATACCAGAATGTACATAATTGTATAACATAATGTATATAATTATATAACATAATACACATATACTCTGTCGCGTCGACTCCCCCCACAACTTAACAAAACAATGCCATTTTGGGAGACGCGGAGCGCACAGTGCTATGTGCACCGTAGTGCAGGGTATAACGATTGTATTTTACTCTTAGTTGTGACAAGTAACAATATGTTATTTTCACCACGTAAATTTCAAAAATAATGTTTATTTGAAAAAAATTGAGTGAAAAAGTACAATTTAGAATAGAATTATATTTGAAAATGCAAGTAATACCTAATACAAGCAAGTCACAATGTACCTTCAGTAAGATAAACCCTAAGCATACAGGATCTTTAGAACACAATGATATTTCACATATAATGCTTAATTAATGTTTAACAAACATACCTGGTTCCATGTTTTCGCTGCGTTGCTTGAACTAGAGACTTAATTTCTCTTTCTAGACCTTTTGCATTCCCACAAACTAACAGCACGTTTGGTTCACGGAATAAATTTGGAAGGAATAGGAATGCTATTTCACATGGAATGGAATAGGTAAGGAATAGAATAGGAATTGTATTCTGTTGTTTGGTTGGCTGAAGGAATAGACTTTAGTAATTGTATTCCCGTGTTTGATTGGTTAAAGGAATAGAAACGGAATAGGTTTGAAAGACATAAATACTCTTACACAAAATAATAATAATAATAATAATAATAATAATAATAATAATAATAATAATAATGAATATGATTATGATATACTGACTGTTATATATATATATATATATATATATATATATATATATATATATATATATATATATATATATATTATTTACTTATTTATATATTTATTTATTTAATTACATTTATATTTATATTTATAATTATATACATGTATATGCATGTGTGTGTGAGAGAGATAATAATAATAATAATAATAATAATAATAATAATAATAATTATTATTATTATTATTATTATTATTATTATTATTATTATTATTATTATTATTATTATTATTTTCCTACTTATTCCACATCGGTTGGAGAAGTAAGGAATGGAGTCTTGAGGCTCCTATAAAAGGAGCCTCGTGGCTCAATAATTTCAATTGCAATGCTCATCCGCTAGGCAAGCTTGCAATGCCCATCCGCTAGGCATGCAGATGGGCAGACTACTTAATTTAGGAGGCAAGACTCCATAATTAAAGAGTCTTATACAATTAATTTATATATATATATATATATATATATACACACACACACACACACACACACATTTTGCAGCGTGAACAGATTATTATATATATATATATATATATATATATATATATATATATATATATATATATATATGTAAATAAATTAATTGTATAAGACTCTTTAATTATGGAGCCTTGCCTCCTAAATTATGTGTGTGTGTGTGTGTGTGTATATATATATATATATATATATATATATATATATATATATATATATATATATATATATATATTTATTTATTATAATGTGCAAAGGGTATTTTTGGTATTTGTGATATAAAAGCTATTCCCAAGGGCATGAGAATAGCTAATACCAAGGCCCCCCTAAGAATGACTATTCCCCTTGCGAAGGTAATAGCTCATTCCTAGGCATGTTATTCCCATGACAAAATGATCAAACCAAACGATGGAATAGGTCTATTCCAAGGAATGTTATTTCATTCCTGACCTATTCCATAAACCAAACATGCCATAAGAACTTCCCTGGAGAGAGACCAGAGTCTCAAGATAATAACTCTTTATTCTCACATTCCATCAATGTGAGAGATAAACTGATGAGCAGTTAAAACCAATATGATATTATATCTTAATTGACCAATAATAAAAATAGCACATAATTAAATTTAAAGATAAATATTTATCTTAATTGGGAAACATTAAAATAATTAATAATATGAGCCACATCATAATTATTCTAACATTCTCCCACTTGGCTCATAACTCATAAATTTAATAATATCGTAAAACATAATATGCATAGCATAAGCTAATTTCTTTACTATATTGGTCAAAACGTAAGTCATCATTTAAGTTAGAAACTAATAAGAATCACAGCGGTAATATGTAACTAATTTAACGTAATCCCTTCCATGTATCACAATATTAATCTCAAACTCACTATGATTCATAATAATATTTTCCGTGATGGTCCACAATAATATCTTGTCAAAGACAAATCTTGTTTATATTGACATAAAACATTCATGTATATATACTTCAAAAGCTAAACATGATACTTAATACAGAAACGAAATTAAATTGAGCTCTAAGTATCAAATATTTCAAGAACACAAACCTTAACATAATGTTAACAGTTTTCAATAATGCCTATTCTTTCAACATGCTCATGAAATGCCTTTGGTGGCAAGACCTTAGTTAATAGGTCTGCAATTATTAATCTAGTGCTAATGTGTTCAATCAATACTCTTCGTTTCTAAACATCTTCTTTAACGGCAAGATACTTCAAATTAATATTTTTACCACCACTTGTATACTTGTCGTTTTTAGAAAAGAAGACTGTTGTGACATTATCAAGATAAATTTTTAGCGGCTTGGCAATATTGCCGACAATTCCAAGTCCCAAAATAAAATTTCGCAACCATAATCCATGATTTGTGGCCATAAAACATGCCACAAACTTAGCTTCCATAGTGGATGCAACAATGACAGTTTGCTTCGCACTTTTCCAAGAGATAGCTCCCTTGGCTAAAAGGAATAAATATTCAAATGTGAACTTTCTTGTGTCCAAGCACCCGACAAAATCTGAATATGTGTATCCTATCACCTCAAGGTGATCAGACCGCTTATAAGTGAGCATGTGATTCTTTGTGTCTTGTAAGTATCTTAACACCTTCATTGCCTTCCAGTGATCAATACCAGGATTACTTTGATATCGATCAAGCATCCCAACAGCAAAGCTAATGTCTGGTCAGGTGCATGTTTGGGCAACAACATATGCATATGGAATATTTTCTATTTCATTTCGCTCCAATTCATTCTTGGGGCATTGCATAAGGCTGAACTTATCTCTCTTCTAAATTGGAGCAAAAGATGCAGATAACTTTTCCATTCTAAATATTTCTAAGACTTTATTAATATATGCGTTCTGAGACAATCCTAACACTCCTTGTAGTCTATTATAGAATATTTCAATTCCAATCATAAATGATGTCTCACTCATATCTTTCATTTCAAAGTTCTTAGAAAGAAACATATTGGTCTCGTGTATTAAACCAAGATCATTAGTAGCAAGCAAAATATCATCGACATACATAATAAAAAATATAAACTTGCTCCCACTGACACTCAGATATATACATTGATCAACAGTGTTTTCTGTAAATCCAAAGGACGTTACAGTATCATTAAACTTAAGATACCATTGTCGGGAAGCTTGTCTAAGTCTGTATATTGATTTGTTAAGTTTACACACCATGTGTTCATTTCCTTCAACTGAAAAACCCTTGGTTGGTTCATGTAAATTTCTTCCTCTAAATGTCCATTTAGAAAGGCCGTTTTCACATCCATTTGATGTAGCTCTAAGTCATAATGAGCTACTAGTGCCATAATTATTCTAAATGAATCCTTCTTTGAAACAGGTGAAAATGTTTCATTGAAATCAATACCATCTTTTTGAGTAAAACCTTTGGCAACAAGTCTGGCTTTGTATCGTTCGATATTTCTATTTGAGTCGTGTTTAGTCTTTAAAACCCATTTACACCCAACTCGCTTACAACTCAATTCAGGAAATCCAACAAGATCCCATACTTCATTATGTTCCATTGATTTTAACTCATCTTTCATGGCTTCAACCCATTTAGAGGAATTAGGACTATTTATAGCATGTGAAAATGAAACTAGATCTTCATCGATTGCAATATTGAAATCTAATTCTTGAAGATAAACCATATAATCATCAGATATAGCATATCTCATTTGTCTTTGAGATCTTCTTAATGCTACGTCTATAGAAATATCATTTGTGGGTTCACTGTTAACTGCATCATGGAGTGGTTGATCATTAATTTATTGTTCAGGTAGGTCATTAAATTGTTTAACCGTTGCAGAATAATTTGACGCACAGAATGCACCGTAACTTCTTAAGTTCCACTTTTCATGGCTCAACATTCCCACTTATGTTATCATTATCAATGAACTTGGCATTTCCAATTTCAACGATTCTTAAGAATCCGTGATACGCTCAACTAATATCTATATAATACACAAATTTAAAAGTTGATGGAAAAAGGTTGGTGCCATAAGGCACAATATATGGATATTTGAAATTATTTTATTGTCAACAAAAGATAAATAATATAATATATACACACTCACTATATTGGGTCCCTCCCTCACTCCCAAACGCGATATGATAAATAGAGACATGGGGTGACAAAACGTATAGTAGCATCATATATATCAACCATTTTTTGTGTTTCCGGCCATTCCGATATATCCCAATTATTTTCCCTCAATTAACATGAACAACCAGCAAGTAGTTGAAGTAGTGTTGGAACTATACCAGCAAATCTCAAGATTGGAGAGCCTGAAACCCTCCAAGGATGTGAACATGTTGTTCACAAAGCTAGTGACTTCATGCCTAGCAGCAGATGAGGCAGCCATTGATGTGTCCAAACTGTGCTCTGATACCCAAGAGATGAGATCCCATCTAATTAAGCTATGTGGAGAAGCCGAGGCCCTTCTCGAGACCCATTACTCCGCCCATCTTGCCTGCCTTGAAAACCCACTCCAAAACCTTCACCTTTTCCCCTACTTCGACAACTACATCAAGCTCTGCCACTTAGAGTTCACCATCCTCACTCAACACCTCACCAAATGCCCAACCCGTTTCGCCTTCGTCGGCTCCGGCCCCATGCCCCTAACCTCCATCATCCTCGCCATGGATCACTTCACCCACTCCCACTTCCACAACTACGACATTGACCCCATTGCCAACGCCTTGGCCTCGCGCTTGGTGGGCTCCCATCCTGGTCTCTCTCCCAGGATGTTCTTCCACACCTCGGATATCATGGATGTTACGTCTGATCTCAAGGATTACGAGGTTGTGTTCCTGGCCGCGCTGGTCGGCATGGACGATGAAAAGGAGGAAAAGGCCTCCATCGTTCATCATCTAGCTACGTATATGGCTCCCGGAGCGCTACTGGTGCTGAGAAGTGCCCATGGCGCCCGCGCTTTCCTGTACCCTGTGGTGGATCATTCCCATCTTCCAGGGTTCCAGATTCTCACGGTGCATCATCCAGTAGATGAGGTTGTTAACTCCGTCATTGTGGCTCGGAAGAAAATTAAATAAACAACCAATGCCGGCCTTCAATCCGGCCACTTAACCATCGTAGCTAGCTAGCTAGCTCTTTAGTTCCCCTCATCCAATAATATGTCTCCCTTTTACCTTTCCCTTTCCCTTTAATTTCGCTTTCAATTTTTATGAATCAAATCATCTTTGAATATTTGCTCTACCATTGATGTAGTATATACCATCGGTTGTGACTACGGGTGCAATACTAGGGATCTGATTCGGGTCGAATCTCACCCGGTCTGCTTGTTGGTTTAAGTTCGTGAGCTCGGGATGCTTAACCATAGGTCGGTGATCGATCTCCGATCTATTAGTACTAGTTTTGAAGTTGTTGAAAAAGTCTCCATCTCTGTAATAAATGCGGTATTTATAGCGGAGGAGAGGAGGTAGGTTTCGAGCCCTCGGCATGTAAGGCACGTGAACGCATACACGGGTTTAGGCCGGGGGCCAAAGGGATCGCAGGCAAGTGTCGCGATATCTACTATACTTCTATTATACTAATAAGAGTCTAAGAGAGTTAGGCCTATAATGGGTAAAAAAAAATGGCGGTCAAATTTTTTAATCAAATGAATGGCTCAGATTGATCAGATTTTAATTTTTCCTTAAGATTTTCTAATTTATCCTTAATGAATATAATTTTCCGTTAAATATTATCTTTTCCGTTAATTTCCCGTTAACTTATTGATTTCAATATGAAAAGTCTTAAGTTCGAACCCCATCACAATCAAAGTTGGCATAATTAGTACTCTATTTTACTCTTATTGAATTAAAATAATAATTTAGTAGCTACAAAAAAAAATAATACATATGCATTTTCGTTAATTTAGAATTGTGTCTACAATGTCTTTATTCAAAAAAAAAAATATTCATTATCAATAAATTAAATAAGAGAAAAATTTCATTAGTTATATTGTCTTTATTTTTCTCTAATATAAAAATTCTTTACATTCAAATTCATCAATTGATTATATTTGCTACATTGTCCCTACAATGTCTTTATTAAAAAAAAATTATTCATTATCAATTAATTAATTAAGAGAAATAATTTTTGTTGTAATTCGGCCTATCAACTTGTTAGTTCTCGCATGATAGTTGTATGGTAACGCATCGATTGTATGTATGAAGAATATTGCAATATGGAATGGAAGAGTAGAGAGAAAAACATAACACAAGAATGTAGAATTCAAAAACACAAGTTCTCTCTTTCATTATGCCTTGAACATGTATATATATACATCCATATAACCCTTCATTTTCTATAACATAAATAATGGAATAAATATAAGGCAAATGAAAGGTCTTGTGATAATGGCCATAATAATAATAATATTTATAACACTCCCCCTTGGCCATTATCAAACTATACTCATGCCTCGTTAAAAACCTCGCTAGAAAAACCCAGTGGGAAAAACCTAGACGAGGAAAAGAGTACACGAAGTATGTTGATCCATGTGTTGCATCGGTTGCCTCATTAAAAACCTTAGCCTAAGAAAACCCAATGGGAAAAAACTTAGCCAAGGAAAAGAGTACAAACATAAGCCTTCTGGGCATAATCTTCAAGATTTCAAGAGTCTTCAGGACTATCCACTCAAGTGCACCAACATCGGTTGCCTCATTAAAAACCTTAGCTTAAGAAAACCCTGTGGGAAAAACTTAGCTAAGGGAAAAAGAGCACAACCATATGCTTTCGTAGCATAATATTCAGGATATCAAAAGTCCTCTAGATTGTCCATTCTAGCACAGCTAGGCGTTGTTGCTCCCCCTGAAGATAACAATCTTCTAAGCCCACGCATCCCAATTTTATGAACATATTACTCAAAAATGGATGTAGGCAGAGACTTAGTGAACATATCTGCAAGATTGTTTAGTGGAAAAAACATTCTCAATAAGAATTTTACAACTCTTCTAGAGTTCATGTGTGTAGAAGGATTTAGGTGCAACATGTTTTGTAAGGTTCCCCTTAACAAAACTATTACTTGCTTGTGCAACACAATCTTATTTGTCCTCATATGGGACATTGGGGGTAAAAATATAACATAACCAGTTCTGAACTTGGCATCATAGGGATAAAATAAAAGAGCTAATGCCCAAGTTGCCCATCAAAACCACATATTGGTTTCTCACATAAACGTCAAAATCTTTGTACCTCGAAGGTGTTGGAGGATATGTTAAATACCATTCCAATTTTCATTGTAGGGAGAAGCACTAAATCTTGCTAGCAATTTCATCGCAAATTCAATATCAGGCCTGATGCGATTATGGAACTTCTAGTTCAATAATAGTGCTCCAATAGCAATGAAGTAATGGACTTCCGGTCCCTAAATATCCTCATTATAACCTTTGAGTCTAAATGGTCATTTATCTACTTCAAGAGATTATTGGACAACCGTTTGTGTGATAAGTAAATAATACTTGTCTATATAAAACATCTTCAAGATATTTTTTAAGTAGGCTAACTGGTGTATAAAACTTCTTCAAGGAGAAGCTCGATCTTCAGGTCGAGACAATACTTGGATTTCCAAGTCTTTTATTTTAAAACTCCATCTTTCGGCATGAGCTAATATCACCAAGCTCTCTATGTGTTTCAATGATATTTAAACCGTCAATATCGACTGAGATGATAAATAAATAACTCCATTAGCAATTCTTTAACGAACACATAATGGTACATATTATTTATACATTCCTTCTTTGGGAGGAAAACACTCAGTCAATAATATTCAAGTCATACAAAGACTTTAGTAGTTTAATGATACACGTTGAGATTTTCACTTTCCACATTCCAAAAGTGTTGAATCCATCGGGGATTTACAAATAAATATTAGCGTCTAATGACCAGTAAATTACGGTCATGACGTTCATCAACTGCATATCTAAATTCATAATTCACTGCCAATAATGTTAATTTGCAGAACGTAATGCCATATGTTGTGGGAGAGGATATTTGATCAAAATCAATTCAGGGTCTCTGCGTAAACCCTTAAGCTACCAGTCTCGCTTTATATCATACCACCATATTGTTTGTATTTCTCTTTCGTACAAACACCCATTTGTAACCTACAGGGTTAACATTAAATGGTGTACGTGTTATAAAGAGAATACAGTTTTAGCAAGCTGAGCTGTACATGCCTTAATTGCTCCGTTATACATAAAAAATACCAAGGCACAACTGGTACCTAGCTCTGGATCCAGATTCTCATATAACGAGAACAATTTGTAAAGGCAATTTTGTTGTCGACAACTATAACATTTTTCATAAATTTCTCCCATATATATAAAATAATGGCAATTTCTAATTCAACCAGACACTAGACATTTCCCAAAGATATTTTTATCTGGTCGTTCCGCATCCCCAGTATTATAATTTTGGGTGCACCTAAAATTTTACTGGGGTTTTCGCCTTCAGGACGAATGTCTTCACGACATACTTCTTTAAGCGATTTCAAGAGTGACACCATTTTCTACTAGATTTAGCTTTCCGCGGATTATACCAACATGTCTCCACGCTTCTGGCGTCAAGGAGCATTGGTAGATATATATGGTCCAAGTTGGGGAAAATATATAGGACCTAGTCACTCATGAGTATATATATTGGCAGATTAATTATCTACTGAACTTCTAGTTCAGTTTACTTCTTCTGAACTTCTAGTTCAGTATACCTAGTACGTGGATTTAAATATTGAAGATCAATCATTCATAGAATTTCTCGGCATTCTATAAAATTTGAGATCTTATCTCCCCCTAATGCCGTGAAATGATCTTCAAAAAGTGTGCAGTCGGCGTACCTAATTATATATTGATCCCTTATCATGGGCTCTAAGAATTTAAATAACAGACGGAGGTTTATAATCAACATATACATGCCCACAAAGGTACGCTATGGTGGTGATATAGGAAAAAGACTGCACACTGTGAATAAAACGTAGATGGGAAATGTTTGGTTTTATACCACGTACTAGGTTCTAGGGGAAATAATTATGATATGCAGTAGGTCAGATTGTGATAACCACAATAGCATATAAAACTGATGTCCCCAACAAGAAAAAAATATATAATCAGATATGAAAGCATACATATCAATTGATATTACAAGGGTACACAACAATCATAGGGAAGCTGTGAAGCTGTCAAATAAAATATATCTTCAAGATCTCCCAAAAATCCTTATCCTCAACTTTACATTAGTTCACTCACTGGTTTGGGAATTGCTTCGTGCAAATTCACATGATATATTTCATTCCCTCATTTGCTTCGGGCAAACTAATATGAAATAATTTAGTCCTTCGTTTGCTTCAGGCAAATTGATATGATATGATCCATTCTATCTTCCAAACCAATAACATCTAAATCAATCATATCATGTATGGCATAAGTCAAAGATCATTCTTATAAAAGAGTATACCACTCCTTAAACAACACAGAATTGCACTAAGCCATAGTCGGAGAGGGATTTGTCATGTTGACATCTTAAATTTAGTCAAAAGATGATTATCATAATTTGTTGATAGTAGCAATCCTTCCGGGATTGATATAAGATTTATGGAACAAATAATAATTCAATTTTGAATTAGCAGCCAGTCAATTGCATACGAGAGTTATGTTGCATGCATGAGAAAAATTTCCATATATAAATAAGCATGCAAACTAAGAGAATTAAATCTGAGAAGTAAACTTCCTCTGGAAAATAAAGTTCCAGAAAGTAAAATTTCAAGAAGTAAATCGAGAAGCAAGATTACAGAGGTAAGCTTAGAGATGTAAGCTTAGAGATGTAAACTTTTTGAATAGTCAATTCGAGTAGTAAAATTAGCAAGAAAAATTAGCAAAGTAAGGTCACTTTGCACTCATAATAATTTGCCTCCAAAAATAACTTTGCACTCAAAAACACATTTGGAGTGTATATACTCCTTGGTTACGCAATAAGTTATTGCGGCCATGAATTATCTTTTCGAATGCTTCAGGCATAAACTAACTTCTCGGATGCTTCAAGCATGAGTTTACTTCTCGGATACGTCATGCCTCAGGCATGAGCTAACCTTTTTGTCCATGAATATATTTTCATGAATTACTTAAACATTATCATGACACTAATCATTTCTTCATCAATACCTTATCATTTCATTATCACAATTTATCGCAATATTTGCTTCAGGCAAATTAGCTAGAATCATCAAGATGATGTTCATTCTCTGATGACCAAATGCTTTGGTGTGCGGCACGTAGGGATCAATGCCCTTCAGACCCATATTGTTAGCAAATCTGCTTCTGGCTAAGATTTTGCCTCGATAAGTTTGGTCATCCTTGAATATCTTGATCACTTTATTTCTTATTCTGAGCTCGAAACTCATACCACACTGGTTATAATCTCGACCACAACCCCTTATGAAGTTACTCAACTAGGTAACATTATGTGCTTCAGGCACCTGTGCAAAATCAACCAAACATGCACTTTGATTCTTCATCAACAACTAGTTATGTTTCTTAGCCACAAGAAGTGCTAAAATCACCTTAGGATGCTTCTCATAATTTGTTGTCTTGTACTACTGCTGGAGTACAAATTACTCACACGAAAAGTTGACAATGTCTTTTCAATTAAATATTTCTCTAAAACTTCTTGTTTAGAGTTTCACTTCTGAGACTATTTTGTGCAGAGCTGAATTATAGTCAGTTACTGACTTATAATCTTAAAACTTAAGATTAATCTAGTCAAATTGTGTCCGAGGAAGGACAATAGATGACTACTAGTCAAAATGGTCCTTCAGGGACTTACATAACGCAATAGGGACTTTTTCAATCAAATACTCATTTTTAAGATCGTAGTTCAAGTAGTGACGTATGAAAATGAGAGCTTGTGCCTTCTGGGCATCGGTTCTCTGTGACTTAGCAACAAAATTTTGGCTCGATTTCTTAGAAGGCAAATATATTTCAATATCCAAAACCCAAATGAAATAATTGTTATCGACATGAGCGAGCTCAATAAAATCACATTTGACAATTGACGTAATCTACAAAACATATATCAATTGATTATATTTGCTACATTGTCCCTACAATGTCTTTATTAAAAAAAATTATTCATTATCAATTAATTAATTAAGAGAAATAATTTTTGTTGTAATTCGGCCTATCAACTTGTTAATTCTCGCGTGATAGTTGTATGGTAACGCATCGATTGTATGTATGAAGAATATTGCAATATGGAATGGAAGAGTAGAGAGAAAAACATAACACAAGAATGTAGAACTCAAGAACACAAGTTCTCTCTTTCATTATGCCTTGAACATGTATATATATACATCCATATAACCCTTCATTTTCTATAACATAAATAATGGAATAAATATAAGGCAAATGAAAGGTCTTGTGATAATGGCCATAATAATAGTAATATTTATAACATATTAGTTATATTATCTTTATCTTTCTCCAATAATGTAAAAATTCTTTAAATTCAAATTCATCAATTGATTATATTCACTACATTGTCTATTATCTTTTTTGTGCACTATTTTTTTAATTAAATATCAAAGTTATAATACAAAATAATGATATATAATTATTTACCAAATATTTTGTTAGTACCATGAAACAATTTTAAAAAATATAATTAATAAAGCCAATCATATTAACTATTTGATAGATTTGTTGACAAAGAGAGTATTCAAATCACACAACAAATTAAAGTGAAAATTATCTCGCAATGTCCTTGTTTGACAATCAGCAGTTAGCGGTTAGCGTTAGTGGATTTGACCAGCGAACTATATCAACGGTTGGTAAAAAAATATTTGAAAAAATTAACTGTTTAGATTAACATGTAAAATGACCTAAGGGTATACATATAATAATAATAATAATAATAATAATAATAATAATAATAATAATAATAATAATAATAATAATAATAATAATAATAATAATAATAATAATAATAACAATAATTGTTTTAAAAAAAATAAAAAATAAATAAATAAATATAATTAAGCCAATCATATTAACTACTGGGGGATTTATTGACAAAAAAAATATTCAAATCACACAACAAATTGAAATGGGAAACTACCTCGCAATGTCCTTGTTTGGCAATCAGCGGTTAGCTCTTCAATATTAGTATATATTTAATATTTTCTGCTCTAATTTTTATTTTCTCTCCCTTATGTCTCGTAATTGATTTCAACTATACCTATACAATTATTTTATTGACAATTATAATCAATCTTGACTATATTATCTTGTATTTGTAAATTTAGAATTACCTATTTAAATACGCAAATTCAACATTCAATTATCTATGCATGAATAATTCCAATATAATCTTGCATTGATATACTTTAAAGTACTTATTTAAAAAGAAAAAAAAAACATTGGGCATTATCTCAATCGCGCAATGCGCGTAAAAAAACTAGTGTCTGAATAGGTATGGTCATGCCAATGTTAGACCTTCAGGTCGGCCCGACCCCAAACCATCGGGTAGCACATCGCTCACTAGGAGACCGGCCCAACTGAGGCGCCGCTCAAGGGGTTAGGCCGGTCGGGAGTTCAAGAGAGATGATCAGGCCGGGTCGGATCGTATTCGCCAAGTACTGAGTACCCTAGACCGACTGTCATATGGTTGTTTGGGGGCCGGGAATAAACCCCATCAACCACCACAAAAAAAAAAGAAAGAAAAAAAAAAAAAGTCTGTCTTACGGCCTTACATTTATATATATGAAAGAAAAAAATAATTAATTAAACTTTATACGAAGAGTCAATTAATTAATTAAGCCTTCGGAACTTTTAAAAGTTGCAGTTAAGTTCATCAACATGTTACTTTTTTGCATAGAATCTCAAAAATTGATTTTGACATGTAATATATAGCAGGTCACTAGGGTTCTACCGAAACTCCGACGATACTCGGATGACTAAAACTATCGATCGCCTTTGAAGGTGGCGACTTCGATTGAGAAGGCGACCTTCTCCAATCTCCAGTGGTTGGAGAAGGCAACCACTTGTTGCCTTCTTTAACGACAACTGTACTGTCCGTTTTAGTCGTTAGAGCATTGTTGGAGTCTCCTGAAATTCTAGTGACCTCTATTGCAGGTCAATAACCGGTTCTTAGGTTTCAATGCAAGAAAATAAAATATTGATTAGTTTAATTACAACTTAAAAATTTCAAAGACTTAATTGACTTTTCGTATAAAGTTTAAGAAGTTATTTATTCAATAACCAAGACTATGTGGTCTAATGATACCCGAGTTGGATTTCCATTTGGAATGTTGTGAGTTTAAGTCTCAGTGAAGGCGTAGCTAATAACACTTTCATTGAGACTCGAACTCACAACCTCCCATATGAAAGTCTAACCCGGGTGCCATCAGACCACAAGATCTTGGCAATGATTAATTGTTAATACTCTTGAGGAAAATATTATCATAAATAGAGAGGTCTCGTGGTCTCAAACATTAAACTATTTTGGACATTTATTTATTGTGGTCAATAAGTTCTTAGAGTTATTCATATATTCAACTACCCTTTAACTTATTCACTGGGTGCTTTTCTTAATTTTGTTTTAGATTCTTCTTGCTTGTCTTGATTATTGATTCGTCTTTTATTTTATTTTAATTTCTTAATTATTTAATTTCCTCAACATATTTTTATGAATTTATTCTAAATGTGTATAGTCCCTATGAAATATGGTATTCGCTCATTACTCATCCTTCTATACTTAAAAAAAAAAAAAAAAAAAAAAAAAAAAAAAAAAAAAAAAAACCAAGCACATTGTGTCCAATTAAGAAAGTATGTTTGAACAGATACTACTATGTGATAAAGTCGGTAGCATTCAAAAAAAAAAAAAAGATAAATGTAATTGGCTAATCAATCCGATTTGTATACCTACAAATTGAGTATTGAGCCAACCAAGGAAGACGGATATGCTAAGAATAGATTCAAATATCATGTCATTGGCTGAACATCGACCAGACTATATATAACCCATTAAACAAAAGAAGCTACACCTATAAAATGATATACAAGAACTTGTAGAAAATGAAATCCGAACCATATCCTAACAGGGCGTCTAGTTGGTAGTAGGGAATTAAGAGAGAAAATAATTATAATTTCGTAGAAAAAGAATAAAGTGAAAATTTAAATTATATTGTTTGGCATGAATG
Source organism: Ipomoea nil (assembly GCF_001879475.1). Lineage (NCBI taxonomy): Eukaryota > Viridiplantae > Streptophyta > Magnoliopsida > Solanales > Convolvulaceae > Ipomoea > Ipomoea nil. The sequence goes on from NW_017617070.1 coordinate 5,150,834, forward strand.
AATAAAATGATTGAGAATTATAAGAGAAGAAGTGAATAAAGACTAAAATGTCTCTGTATAATAATAATAGAGTTAATACCCAAAATCGTCCTCGACTATAGTAGTTTTTCTCAATTTCGTCCTAAACGACTTTGTTGACCTAATATCGTCCCAGACTTTTGTGTTTCGCTCAATTTAGTCCTCCATTTGTTATTTCGTCAAATTGGTGTTAAATAAAGGGACAATTCAGTAATGTCAATATTGATCTATCTTTACTTTCAACTTGTGAAGTGCGAAATTCCTCTTTCTTGTACGAATTACACCCAGAATTACTCCCGGACCTGCAAATCAAATTTTATATTCGCAGTTTTAGGAGTAATTCTGGGAGTAATTCGTAAAAAAAAAAAAAAAAAGGATTTCGCAGTTCACATGTCTATGAGTAAAGAGATGTCAATATTAAAATTACTGAATTGTCTATTTATTTAACACCAAATGGACAGAATAACAAATGAGGGACTAAATTGAGCAAAAACACAAAAGTCTGGGACTAAATTGAGCGAAACACAAAAGTCTGGGACGATATTAGGTCACCAAAGTCGTTTAGGACGAAATTGAGAAAAACCACTCTAGTCGAGGACGATTTTGGGTATTAACTCAATAATAATAATAATAATATAATAATAATCATAAGAAGAATAAAATAGTAATTACATTGAATTACAATTCCACAAAGCGTGGCATTGTAATTTCTAGGAGGAACCCTGTGGAATTGCAATTCCCTCCAACCAAACCATGGAATTGCAATTCCATGGAGTTTGGTAAGAATGGAATTGCAATTCTATCCTATCAAACATTCTTGGTTGGATGTAGTTGGAATTCATTTCTTACTTTATTCCAATGCAATACAAATTGCAACAGTTGGTGGAAAGGAATTGCAATTTAATGCTTGTGGGAAAATAAAAAATAAAAAAAAATTACAAAAGTACCCTTGGTGATATTATTATTATTATTATTATTATTATTATTATTATTATTATTATTATTATTATTATACAATGACATTTTAGTCTTTATATCATTTTTTTTTCCTTCTCATTCCCAATAATTCTATTCATCCCTACCAAACAATGTAATTTGAATTCGTACATTATTCCTACCTTATTCTTTCCCCACCGAATTACAATTCATTTTCTTCCTAATTTCCTCATCCCAACTACAGACATATCAAGGAGGTACAATAACCACAAATTATTGGTCAAATAAGCCCTCAAACTTTTGCTAAAGAGTCAATTAGACCCTCAAACTTTTTAAAGGTGCAATTACACCCATGAACAATGCATTTTGATGCAATGAAACCGAAATACAGGTAAATGACCTTCTCCCACATACTGTCCACTAAACCATTGAGCTAAGCTCATGCGGTACATGTAAATGACCTGCTATCATGGGTCATTGAAGATCTGACGTATTTTCCGACAAAAAGTGACCGGTCTGACGTATTTTCCGACAAAAAGTGACCAGCGACCGGTTGGTCGCCGGTTACGAACCTTCTCCGGTTCAGAAGGCCACCACAGTGGTGGCCTTCTCATCCAGAGAAGGCAACCTAGATCTGGGTTGCCTTCTCCGGTTGAGAAGGCCACCATAGTGGTTCTCGTCCAGAGAAGGCAACCCAAATCTGGGTTGCCTTCTCCACCAATCGCCGGAGAAGGTTCGTGACCGGCGACCGGTCGCCGGTCACTTTTTGCCGAAAAACACGTCAGAAATACGCCGGATCTTTAATGACCTATGATAGCAGGTCATTTACCTGTATTTGGGCTTCATTGCATCAAAATGCATTGTTCATGGGTGTAATTGCACCTTTAAAAAGTTAAAGGGTCTAATTGACTCTTTAGCAAAAGTTTGAGGGTCTATTTGACCCTTTTTCCTAATTTTAATGAGAGCTAATGCCATTTTTGGTCCTAGACTTATTGGGGCATTAACACTTTTCATCCTCCATAATAAAAATTGTCATTTAGTAACCACTGTTATTGATTGTTGGACACTTTTAGTTCTCCGTCACTTGTACCGTCTGTTGATTGTGAAAATGAAGGGCATTTATGTCATTTTATGTCTTCTTCTTCACTCTTTGCCGTCTCTAGGTAGAAACCATCTCATAATAATTTTTTTTTTTTGAGAAATCTCATAATACATTAATACCTAAACTATTCCAAATGTAAAGGGAAAAAAAATTATTACAAATTTCTTCTTTTTTTTTTTTTTAAAAAAAAAAAAAAAAAAAAAAAAAAAAAGAGCAAAAAACAAATAATTATAATTCATCGTCAACGTTTACAGGTCGCCGGCGTTTCACTGCCTCTCTCTTCTCCCCCACCGATTTCCACCTTCGCTCCAGATTCAAAGCCTCCACTTGCCGATTATCCTCCTCAGCTACCGATTTTCACCTCCACGCGTTTGGATCTGTACTTACAATGATTGATATATTCACAGCGAGGAGAAGAATTTGGTTTGACAGTGAAAATGAGAGAGTAGATCTGGGGGGGCTCAGTGGTTGTCGACACGGTCAAAATAGAGTGGTCAGAATAGAGTGGGATAATGAACGGCTCAGTGGTTGTCGATAAGAGGAACAGAGTTCCAAGGTGTTCGAAGATGGCAGCTATAGCGGTTGCGACTGTGGAGACGGTAGTAGTAGCGAAAGTGGAGGTCTTCTCCGGCAGTGGTAGTTGGTTGCAACTGTGGCGGTTGCGGCGGGGAACAACAACTCTAATCTTTGCTCTCTCTTTCTCTCTCTCGTCCACGAGCAGTAGCAGCCATATGTAAATCTTTCTCAGGCAAATCTCAAGAAATCGGAGTAGATGACGGTCGCAGTGGTGGTTTCAGTTGTGGATGTTGATGGCTAATTGATGTAGTCTGGAGATTTGAGCTCTTCATTTTGCTTCTGTTTCGCAATTTTACCCCCAAAATTTATACTCCCACCAGATTGAATTAGTGAAGGGGTTCCCTCTTAGAAGTTCCGCCTTGCGAGAACACCGCCGCCCCCGCCGACGAGATTGACTTGTGTGGGTGGTTCAAGAAGAACCCAACTGTGCTCTCTCCTCCATTACTGCCGGCGCTGTTCCAACCAACCATTCTTGAAAAATTAGCATCCAAGGTCGCCAAATTTGAAGGGTGGGCAGGCTCGGCAGGGACAGAATCGAGATGGGCGAAGGGTTGGAGCCGAAGAGGGCGAGTAATCCAACTGCACACCCGCGGTTGGCTGTTCTCTGGCTGTGACGAGGGAGAAGAAATGTGTGACAATAGAGAGGCGAATGAGGATGGTGAAGCTATAGTCTTCATACGACAGACCACGATGAAGAAGACCATTGGAAATGACAAAAAAGCCCTTCATTTTGACGGTGAACAAACAGAGAAATTGACGGAGGACTAAAAGTGTCCAACGATCAATAAGCGTGGCTACAGATTGGCAATTTTTATTATGGAGGATGAAAAGTGTCAATGCCTCAATAAGTTTAGGACCAAAAATGACATTAACTCTTTTAATGACTTAACAATACATGCTTGATAGACGCTTTTCCTTTCTCTTGAGTTAACCAAATGATCTGAGGTTGCTGGTTACAAGCTATTGAGTTTCATGGATGCATTCTAGGGGTACCACCAGACATTTTATAGTAAAAGAAGACATGGACTGCTGCTTTGTTTTTCCCCTGGGTGGAGTGGAATCATTTTCAATTTTAGGTAACAAAAAGCAATGTTAGTAGCACATGATAATTCTACATTATCTACAAATATTCTTTTCATCAATCATCTACTAAATGTTGCATAGTAAATGGCACACTCAAGTGTCAACAAGCACCAACTGGTTCCAGCTTCTCATGTATTGCCTTGTAGCACTGAAGGCTACAAAGTGGAAGTTTTGACTTGGAATCGCGATACTTGTATGCATTTGTACAAGATGGAGCTGCACATTTTTCGCGTGGTGGAGGATAACTGAAGAACAAATCAATTAACACTTGTAGGATAATTTCAAAATCGCAAAAATAAAATGCATAAAGCTGTACAAATTCTGCACCTGCAAGACTTGGGCTCAAATATACTTGGGAGGCCTATCTCGTTAGGGAAAGTCACGACTGTTCCCGAGGGACCCAAGACCCATCTGATAGCATTTGATGGATGTGCTGCAGCTCTTGCATTCCTCTCCTGCATGTAAAAAGTACGAACCATAAATAACGGAAGCCAAGGGAAGGGGCTCGATATGCAAGTCTTGTTGTAACCTGTGCTGACTCCTCTTGTCTCTTCTTCTGTTTCTCTTCTCGCTTCTTCCTGCTAGAGTCTTGACCCAAGATTTTCCTGATTGCCTCGGCCTGCAAAAGTCGTAAATTAATCAGTACGTCACTTCACAACGAGATGTTCTCCAGCTACACAGTAAAAGATGTAAGAACCTCGGATTCCCGGGCAGCCTTTTCAGCTTGCATCCTGCGTCTTTGAGCAGCCTCCGCTTTCTTCAACTGTTGTTCAACTTCTGAGAGTTTTTCCCTTTGCTCTGTGGCCGAATGGAAAGAAGATTTGTCAGAAGACATATATTAATTGGTATTTCGCGATACATAGAAATCGATTGATACTCACTTTTAGGTGGAGGGGGTAGTCCATGAGGGAATTCAATTGCACTCATACTCGATAGCGATGATACTTCCTTGCCAGTTTGAAGAGCACGCCTTCGTGTAGTCATAGCCATTTCATTCCTTGCAGTTCCTAAGATATCAGTTAAATCCTTACAATGTTTCTTCTTGGGTCTTAACTCAGCATCAGATAATGACTCCTCTTCTTCTACATAATCAGCATTATCCTCAAATGCTCTAACTGATTTCGTATTCTTTCTCTCTTTGCGTGCTTTTGAGTTGTAATCCCTTGGTTTCACATCATAAACATTGGCACTCTGATTCAAGACTTTTGAAATCCTCAGCAGCTTTTTACTTCCTTCTTCGTCTTCATCATTTTCTCCACCATAACTAGCTGCAAATTTGGAAGTCCTTAATTTTTCCAGATAGCGAATCTCATCATCGTTGTCATCTTCATCATCTTCAGTATTGTATAATTCACCTAATTGGGATGTTTTAGAGACATGTTTGCCCTTACGAGCTGGCTTGTATTTAGCAGATTGCATCAAAGGGATATCCCCTGAAGAATTTGATCTTCCAAAACTAAAACCACTCTTTGAGAAGTCCTTCCATGGAATACCCTGCAAACCAATTCCCTTGTCTGAACTATCCTGCAAACATTTGAAAACAGACATTAATTTAGCCTACACTTGATCCATTTCAGTAAGTTCACACCCGAGTTAATTATTATATTGAATGTCATAGTTTCAACTTTGGGTTGTTTTAACACACGATCTACTTTTTCAGATTCCACATGGAGTATTGGAGTTGAAGAGTAATTAAAAGACCCAAAATGAATAACCAGCTTAGTTGGCGTGAGTGGCCGTGCACTCTTGTCCCTTAAGAGAGATCGGAAATTCGAACCCCCACTCGTATGGAAAAACCAATCTGGCCAGCATTTTACCCCTTAATTGGGTCAGCCCGGTTCGAACGGGACTAATCTGAGTATGGTACGGGCTTAAAGGTGCCTCCTACAGTTAGGGCCTGCTCAGGACACCTCGTGGTCTGACCCAAAATAAATGCAAATTTAAAAATGAACCTTATGCCTGCTCAGGACACCTCGTGGTCTGACCCAAAATAAATGCAAATTTAAAAATGAACCTTATGCCGTTGATGGGGGACACTTGAAGAGGAAGACGACTTAGTCAACGAAGGCCCAGCACCAGTGTTTGTGTGTATGGTTCGAACAACACCCCCAACCTTAAGTTTCACTTTCTTAACTTTACTGTTACTTTCAACTCCATGTGACGCTACTCCTAATTGTCCAGAATGGTAATCACTTGTTATCATTCCACCTGTTTCAACACCGCTCACCGTAGGTGTTGCTTGGTTATCTTTAATTACTCTGGTTGGATGCATGCCCTGACTATCATTTTTGGCAGAAAATTCATGGGTTTCCTTCACACCAGTATTTGGGTAATATTCGGGTTCATTAATGTTAGAGTATGATGCCCCCGAAACAGCACCATGATCAAAGTTATCACCACTTGATGCTTTGCTCTGACTATCCGATGGCAGCGTTGATGACATAGAAGAGCTACCACAGTAATCTGGAGGAGAATGAGAGTCAATTTGAGGACGCCGATATAGATTACTACGCTTTCTTCTACAAGGTTTTCCGTCACCACTGTCCACGGCGACAACTTCAAAATTATCCATACTGCCAGAAAATGTTTACCAAAACCCTTTTAAAGCTGCAAAGTGAATCAAACATGCATTTTAGAATTAACCAAGAAACATGTACATGAAAAGAAAAACAAAACAAAAGATTTAACCAAGAAACAAAAGATGAAGCGTTATATTATATCCAATCACATTGCATAGCTGTACACGGTTATGAATTTGGTAGCAGCATACAGTTACAAATTTCTATATCACCTCAACTACTCACAAAATAACATCACGGCTAGAAGGTAGCAAGTTAAAGGTATCAAAGTTATCAAGGCGGACTTTCTAGGCGAGATGCCACCAACTGCCTAGTCGATGACTAGACGATGAGTATTAAATAAATAAAATAAATAAAATATATACATATATATTGAAAATATCTTGTCTTGGGCAGCCTATTTACTTCAAGTTGCCTTTAGTAGATGAATAGTTTTTCCTAGAATAATGAGAAGTTTAGTATTTATTGTATATTAGAAATATCTTGTCTTGGGAAGCCTTTTTGAACCCTATTTACTTCAAGTCATCTTTGAGAAAATGAATAGTTTTTCCTAGAGTAATGAGAAGTCTAGTATTTATTGATAACATGTCAGGGTGAGATAGTGGGCTTTGCTCGGAACAGGAGGACGACGCCGGAGCTCGAACAGCGCCGCCATCGGAGCCTCCACGCGCCGGCGCGTGAGGCAGATTCCGGCATCTTCTCCGGCTGAAAATTACACCGGTCAACTCGCCTTAGTGTGTAGGTTCTACCCATGTATGTTTTGGGGGGTTTTGGGTTGTATTTTGCACTTAGGCGAGGCGAGCGACTAGGCGCAAGGCCGTGACCGCCCAGACGCCTAGGCGACGCCTTGATAACCCTGAATGGTATCATGGCAATGAGCTAATAATCTGCACAGACCCACATATTCCATGATACTAAACAAAAAATTCAAGTATAGATGTAGTAAAAAAAAAAAACAGTTTTAAAGTCTAGAGTTGTGCAAGAGTTTCTATTTTACTTGGACTACATTTCCAAGGTTACACAGAAAGGAACAGTGTAGAGTAAATTCTTGCACAATACCCCTAAAACTATCAATCTGGCATAACAAAGTAACAAAATCTCTTGTGCGCAACGACATTTGGCCCGCCCGGTCTATTGAGTCACTAAGTTACCGTGATTTACCTCCTCCCACATGCTCTGTGGGCCGGGGCGTGTGGGCCTGTTAGAGTTGGGATTCAACTTCAACCTTTTGGGAGAAGAAAAGTAACAAAATCTCATACAATAATTTCATAAAATAAATGCACCACACTCTGAGCAATCACAAAACTTGCAGAATCCACACAAAGGCAGTGAAATGACCAAAGACAATCATTATTCACAAGCCTATCAACTACAAAAATGTGCAAAACAAGTCAGTAACTACAAAATTCAAACGCTACAGTATGACCCCCACCGTACAAGCAGCGCAAAATTAAAATTTTAGGGAAAGGAAAAAAACCTAAGACAAAGAACTTTTGATCTGGGTATTCAAAAAGCCCTACTACTAGCCAACAAAAATTATTCAAGAAATAAGCAAAAATAGGAGACTTGACCTTCTGGGTATCGCGCAGAAGCTTCAGAAGGCGGTAGAGATGAGGCAAGGGAGCATGAAAGTTGAAAGGCAGAGAAGAAAACGAAAATGGCCTAGGGCTGGAGGGTATTTCTGTAATTTAGGGTGACAGGTGATGGATGGTGGCAGGGTTAAGAGAAGCTGTGGGGCAAGTGGTAGTATACGCGGAGGACTATATGCACTCAGATTAATCATCATCATCATCATCCTCTTTCTCAATACAATTGCCATGTTCCTTGCTTCCCTCTCGTGCGATCCGGTTTTGAGTGTGTAAGTTTTGGGTCTTCACCCTTTTGACATAAAATTTTTTTCGGAATAAGGGTCAAATAGGCCATCGAACTGCACACGATAAAACAATTAGGCCATTGAACTTAAAAAATCAACAATTAGGTCCCTAAATTAATCAATTTCAAACAATTCTTCCAATTTGAAGGTTTCCAACAGATCAACAGGTCATCTCCCAAATTAATTATTTTTTTTAAATATAAATTTTAAAAATTAATTATTTTTAAATTAAATTAAATTTAAAAAAAAAAAAAAAAAAAAACTGGAATCCAGCCGGAGACGAACCAGTTTTTTTTTTTTTTTAAATTTAAATAATTAATTTTTAAAATTTAAATTTTAAAAAATAATTAATTTGGAAGGATAACCTGTTGACCTGTTGGAAACCTTCTAATTGAAAGAATTGTTTGAAATTAATTAGTTTAGGGACCCAATTGTTGGTTTTTTAAGTTGAGTGGCCTAATTGTTTTATTGTGTGCAGTTCGATGGCCTATTTGACCCTTATTCCAATTTTTTTCCTATACTATCCTGTTAGGATTGGCAAATTATTATGTGTAATATGGTCCACACAGCATAAAAAAAAAAAACATTTCAATTTATATCCTACACCACGGCACGCGTTGCACTATGCGCCCAGATGCAAAACGACGTCGTTTTAATTATTTTTTTTTTTGAAATTTCCCGCCCCAGTGAATGGCAGTAGTTTTTTCTTTAAAAAAAAAAAAAACCGATGTTCAAGAATGTACATAATGTTATACTAGAATACACATAATGTTATACATGAATGTACATAATTATATAACAAAATATACATACTCTTTTTAAAAGATATACACATAATCTAACATAATACATAATAAACATAAACTTTTAACATAATACACATCAACTCTTAACATAATACACACAAATTTTCTGATTCGGATGTACATAATTGTATAAAAAGAATGTACATAATTGTATAAAAAATACACATAACTGTATGAACCAATACACATAACGTTGTGAACAAATACACATAACGTTGTGAACAAATACACATAATCTCAGCAACTTCCTACTGCGCCTCCCAACACTACCCCAAAACGACACGACGTCGTTTTGGGAGGCGCGCGGCGCACAGTGCTATGTGCGCCGTGGTGTAGGATATAACGATTGTTTTTAATGCGCTAAAAGTATATTATTTGTATACTAATAAATGTACATTATAGTTGGGAATTCGATCCCCATCCATGTGAATGGAGCAAACCATTGGGTCAGTCCTCTATCACTTAGTGTGCTGACCGTTGGGACGGAGGATTAGTCTTCTGGTTTTCGGTTGGAGGGATACCTTTGGGCAACCAAAAAAAATATACATTATAAAAAATAATATATTTTTAATATTTAAATAATATATTTTTTCCAAATATAATGTATATTAATTGTGTACTAACTGTCCATTATCTGATACGGAGTAGTATACAAAATAATGTATTTTCCGTACTTAAATAATATAATTTCTATTTATGGTGTGGACACATAATAATGATTGGTTACAATTAGAATTTGTTTTGTAATTGTAAAATATATACAATTAGAATTAATCCAAACTTCTTAAAACAACCAACATTATTGGAGGTCCAAATCATGACCTCTATAATAAAGACAGTCACAACTCACAAGTGTCTTGTAAAATAATCTGTAGTTATCTTCCTTGAAAAAATTTTTTTTTTAAAAATTATACAATTGTACACTTTGTTCCACGTAAATGTCACTTATCCGTCTGATTAGAGAAAACAAGTTTTTTTTTTTTTAGAACAAAGCAGAATATATATTAAATATGGTCTGAAGACAAAATATTACGGATAAAGGAAGGAGGGTTTGAGAACTACTCCGAACAACCAAGCGTAGAAACGGACTGTTAGCTATAGCGTGAGCTGTCTGATTCGATGATCGTTTAGCAAAACTAACAAATACATGAGAAAATGTACTCAAATGGTGTTTAATATCATTGACAATCAAATGAAAAGAAGAATCTCCATTCGCATGTTTCAAACTTTGAACCACCTTTAGAGAGTCGGTTTCAATTTGTATGTTGTCCATATTCATGCTCTTGATCCAACTTGTGATTATTATTATTATTATTATTATTATTATTATTATTATTATTATTATTATTGTTATTATTGTTATTATAATATTTGTATAACCTATAGTTAGTAATATGTGGTTAGAATAAGTCTACTCTTTGTATCCTGTTAGATAGAAGTAGTTAGAGGTATACTCAGATATACACTCCTGTAATCTTATCGTTGAATTATGATTGGATTTGAATTCCCATCTGGTATCAGCCTAAACACGATCCTCCACCGCAAACCTTAAAGCTTCTCGGATTGCAACAGCCTCCGCTTCTCTTGGCGTAAAGTTTCCTCTCCAATGGACGTCTCTAGCAGCAACAAAGTCACCTTCTGCCACTAGTACAAAAACATCAATAAAATCGACTAATTTGCGTCCAAAGTGTAAAGAACTAATTCGACTAGAACTTTGGACGCCTAAAGTGTAATGCGGTGGCATTTTTGTAATTAAAAGGTCACTATATAAATATTTTTTTTTTATTCGCGTCCAAAGATCAGTACTTTGGACGCGAATAATAGAATCCCTTTAACCAAGCGCGTCCAAAGTGGCTAACTTTGGACGCGCCTTATTAATTTTATCCACACAATCCTAGCATCATATCATACCCACGCACCACCTTCCACAGCAGATCAGATCGCAGCACTCCATCCTCCACCGCACGCCGTCCATCGCCGTCGTCCGGCCCGTCCAGTCCATCACCAAACGCTTCCGCGCTGTTGCCGCCCAAGCTCCTCGCTGCTGCCGCCCAAGCTCGTTGCCGCTGCCGCCCAAGCTCGCCGCTGCTGACGCCCAAGCTCGACGCCGCTGCCGCAGCTACGCACGCCGTCGGGGAGCAGGTACGTAATTTATAAAAAAAAATTTGTTATTTTTTTTCGAAAATCTGTAATTATTTTAATTAGTTTTTGTTATTTGTTATTGTTGTTTATTTATTTTAAAATTTGTTGTGTATTATTGTATATATATTAGGCATTGTTGTGATTGATAGTTTAATAGAAAAAATTGTGTATTCTCATAGTAGCATTATAAGATTGTTTTTTTAGAGCATGATGGATGGATAGATGCTTTATGAAATATTGCATATTTTACAAACCATTATCTTTATCTTATCTTTGTTTTTTCATTGAAAAATTAATTATAATTTTTTTAATGAGATTTGTGTGGTATTGTATATGTATATAAAAATGTGTATGTGTATTATGTATTATTATTAGTTTAAATTAATTAATCTAGGTAATATTTTAAATTTAAAATTATTTAGTTAAAGCTTTAATTTGAACCTTTAAGTTATAACTTAAACTAACTCATTTATCATATCTTAAATGTTGTGTGATAATATATAGGAGATATGATCAGAGTTGGATGTATAAAAAACGCAATACACTTGAATATGTTCATGGGGTTCAAGAGTTTATTAAAATTGCCGAGGAATATGAACGTAAAATTGATGAAAATTATATAGTGTGTCCTTGTTATGATTGTAGAAATCTAAAAAAATTTCGTAGTTCTGAACAAATTAAGGATTTGATACATCGTGGTTTTAAGCTAGGATATGACCGGTGGGTATAGCATGGTGAAACTGTCCCTACTAGTAAGAGTACAAATCAAAGAGAATGTTGAAAGAATGTAGAGAAAGACCAAAGTAATGAAGATAATGTTGGAAATGATGGAGACAATGATCGGCTAGATGAATTGATGCGTGATATGCAAGGGGATTTGAATGAAATGCCTCAAGAGTTTGAAAGTTTTTTTGAGAGTTCTGGAAAACCTTTGTTTTCTGGATGTAGTAAATTTACAAAGTTATTAGCAGTGCTTAAATTGTATGCCGTAAAAGCAAAAAATAGGTGAAGTGATAAGAGTTTCACGGAGTTATTAGAGCTTTTAAAGGGCATGCTTCCTAATGAGAATGAACTTCCTTGTTCAACTTACGAGGCAAAGAAAATGTTATGTTCGTTGAGTATGGAGATTGAAAGGATCCATGCATGTCCAAACGACTGTATTTTGTATTGGAATCAATACAAAGACTTGCATGTGTGTCCGAAGTGTGGAGCATCGCGTTATAAACAAAATTGGATCAATGCAAAAAATTGGTCAAACATCTTAGAAACTTGCTGTAACAACCCAAAATTTTATTTTATAAATCCAATTTTAAGAAATTCCAAAATAGCCATTTTCACTCTATTAAAAATTTTTACAATCAATTGGTGTTTGAATAAAATTATTTTAGTCACAGTTTAAATTAATTCAACACCAAAATTTATCTTATTCAAAATTCCTAAAATCTCGGGTACTTCGCGTACTAAGTTTTAAATCGAGAAATTTATCTGAGTGAGACCGGGAGAATTCAAAAAGATTTTAAACAAGGGTTCATCTAATTAGCTTTTTGAGAAAATTCATTTTCAACCCCAAAGTATTCAAAGTTAGCATTTCTAGCCTTTGGACCATGAAGTATGGTGAACCACTAGCCTCCACATTTGTCTGATGCTTTAATTGAGAGCCAATAAGATTGTTCCTTTCATCAACCAATCATAAGAAGATCTTCTAGGGTTTTGGACCCTATAAAACTCACATCTTCCATCCTTAATTTCCTGATCTTCCCTACCTAGCAGCTCAGCAAGAAACCAAAGGAAAACATAGTAAGTGTTCTTAGGCCAATCTCATCCATTCTTTTTCCTTTAAGGTTTTCATCCTCCTTTGCTTCAATCTCTGAGTTTGGTTAGGTTTGGCTTGTGTTATTGTTAGTGGTGTCTAGATGGTGTTTGGTTTGGTGTTGAGTAGAATGGAGCCTGAGGTTCACACAAGGAAGAAGAACAAGAAGAAGATGCAACAAGAGGTATAACCACATGGATTCCTCTTTAAAATTTGGCTCTGTGAAGCCTTAATATTGAGTAGAAATGAGTAGAAACTATGAGATTTTGTTGTGTTTATGCTTAGAAGTGATCTAGAATTTGTTTGTGAGTCGTTTGAGATTGTTTTGGACTTGTTTGGTTGAGTTTTGCAGATGAGAAAACCTTCTGGTGCACACACAGTATACACCAGGTCAGAATCACGACCCTAGCCGCGGCCCATCAGGAGGGCCGCCGGCTAGAGCCGTAATAGCACGGGACTAGAGCACGGCTCTAGAGGAGGGCCGTCGCCTAGTCTCGGTGGAGTAGCGGGGTACATGGGGCGGACCATGAGGAGTCCCGCCCAGGTCCCTGACTTTGATTCTGAGAAGAATCTATGCAGTGGCCGGGCCCTTGTGGCTCAGCTACGTGTCGTTTCGGGCGGAGTGTTACGGGCCCTTATGGCTCGGCTATTCGTCTTGACGCACGTTTTGGCTTTGATTTCATTGAATTTGGATTAAAAACGAGTATGTTATGAAGGATTTTGTGAAGAATTGCTACACAGAGTATATATTTGCTAAGTTACTGTGTATGAAAAATTATTTGACTATGTGATCTGATGATGTTTTTATTGAGTAAAGAAGCATGATCATTTGAGAATATGATTTATTATGAAAGCATGACTAGATTGAGATATTTGATCAATGAGAAATGAAGCATATTTTGTTGATATAATGTATAGAATTTGCTATGTTGCAAACCGAGCATGGAATTTTATTCTTAAGTATTTCATGTTATTTTATACATGGTTTAGAAGCATGTTATAGGGCATTTTGACATTTCACATGTGTCATATTTCAAAAATGCATAAGGGACCAACGTGAGCCCAAGAACACTTTCAAAAATCATAAGCATGTGGTATATCGTTCTTTGATGCATTGAGAAGTAGTAGAGTTGTTGCATGCATGAGAATGATGCATGAGAGAGATATTTATGTATTATATATATATATATATATATATATATATATATATATATATATATATATATATATATATATATATATATATATATATATATATATATATATATATATATATGAAGTTTTGGAGGATACCGCTTGGACTATGTCCTCTCAGGAGATATTTATGGACATTGCGGTCCCAGTATATGTAACGCGGCGCATTCTCACGTTACGAGGTTGAAAACTGCCCGCCAGGCTTGGAATCCTGGTTAGGGGGTGTGCACACTAATAGTTCGATACTTGATTTCACAGAGTTTGAACCACGAGATTGGTTCCGTAGACGGTAGGAGATATTGGGTCGGATTTATGCCGTTCCCGATGGGGTAATTCATGCTTCGGTGAAACCCTAAGCCGTCTACGAGTATAGAGAAAGAAGAGAGTCAATAGAGACTCAAGAAAGAAAGTCAAAAGAGACTCCAGAGAAAAAAAAGAGAGTCAAAAGATACTCAAGAGAAAGAAAGAGAGTCAAGAGAGACTCAAGAAAGTAAGAAAGAGACCTCCACAAAAAGTACTCTATTTTTATAAAGAGTGTATGAACATATATATATATATATATATATATATATATATATATATATATATATATTATTGCACGAGATTGCATCTGAGTATGATTACATTATTGCACAAGATTGCATATGGGTATGAGTATATAGTTGCACGAGATTGCATATGAGTATGAGTATATAGTTGCACGAGATTGCATATGATTATAGCATTGCACGAGATTGCATATGAGTATGATTATAGCATTGCACAAGATTGCGTTTGAGTAAAGTACTGCATGAGAGTACATAATGAGAATGTTGATTTATAATCGTGTTGTTGTATTAAGAAGTCTTGTTTATCAAATTATGAGATGAGAATATGAAAGCATGAGAATACATGTTATATGGTTTATTAGTATGATCCTATCTGTAAGCATGAATTGCTTGTTAAGTTATTTGAGAAGTTTATATGCTAATGAATTTAAGTGAACAGTCTTTTATATATATATATATATATATATATATATATATATATATATATATATATATATATATATATGAGCATGTCAGCTGATATAATAGGGTGCAAGCATCTAGAAAGTACATGTTAGATCTAAAGATGATTCGATATGAGTTTATTGTTTATAAAGAAATCAAATGTTTTCAAAGTAAATGCTAGAATGCTTTACAGGGTTGAGTGTGGTTATACTTAGCTTCGTGCTAACGGGTGTTTTCTTATTTGTCTATGTGTTGCTTGCAAAACCCCTTTCAGGTGGGCCCAGCAATGAGAAGAGATTGAGTTAGCATAGCATCTTAGTTTGAGATATCTAAACTCTAGTTTTATTGATGATCATGTTATGAATTTTAGACTTTTTGACTCTATGTTTTTTTTAAGGATGATGTAGACTATTGGGGTGACATTTTTCCCCCTTACGTTTCCAGTATTTATTTTTGGATACCAGACTTTTATCTTATTTCTAGTTTTACCCCTTTAGCATGTGCAATCACCACGGAGTGATGGTTGTGGCGGTGACACTCCCACTAATTATCTTTTAGTTTTTCCGCTGCTTAGTGATGTTAATGACTGTTTAGAGTTTTAATTATGAGTTAGAAAAATGGGGTGTTACACTTGCGATCCGATTTAGATTACATTGACGTGGACCTAGAGGAGGCAATCTTCCATTATTTAGATGTGAATTTCATTCACGTCTTGTTTGAAGATGTTAAAGAAATGTTGACGATGAAATGGTTTGATGTGACCATATTATAAATATTTATAATGTTAGTATTTTTTTATAATGTTTTTATATTTAAAAACTTTTCTTTAGTATTTCATTTTTATTAATTATCTACATATGTTGTAGATGTCTTCATTGTATGCGCGACAGAATTGGAGTTATTACAATTGGATTTCTCTGTCCAAGGACTATTTCTAGGGACCGTGTAGTTGAGGATACTGATAAGGTCACAAGATATTTTATTCGTGCCCTGGGTCAACAGAGGGATCAAAACTTCATTTTAGCTCCACACCATCAAGAGTAAGAAAACTAAATTTATATTTTTAATTATTTATATAACTTAATTGAATTATTTGTGAATAACGTTTAACATATTTATTTAAATGGCGTAGAAATCATTGGATGCTTCTAGTTATTTGTGTTCAATCAAGAAAAGTCTATGTATTAGACTTCCGTGCATGTAAGCGCGAGTTGGAGATTAAGGCCACATTGAATGTGTAAGTATATATATATTGAGAATTATTAATCATTATTGTTTATAAATTATTTATGAGTGTATATTATAGGACATTTTGATCGATTGCAACTTTAGGAGGGAGAAGACCTAAAAACAATGATATCAAAATTAGAGTATTAATATTTTTTACAATTTTATTAGTAATTTTTTATTGTTTAACTTAATAATATATATACATAAAAACTCATATTTTGTAGTGTCTTCAACAATCGGGTAGTGTGGAGTGCGGGTATTATGTGATGAGATACATGTATGAAATATGCACTCTATATTCGGATTTTGAACATCTAGACACTGTATGTAAAATTTATTAAAACTAAATAGTTTTAAATTACACTTTATTAATGTTAAAACTAATTATTTGATTATTTTAAATTTTTGTAGGCATTTGATGGAAAGCATTACCCACAAGAGTAAATTGATGAGATTCGTGAGGTTTGGTCTAAATATTTTATTGAAGAATGTATATAAAGTTTTGAACTCTTATTTAGTTAATTTTAATGATGTATTGTTGGTACTTAGTTAGCTTATTACATGTATGTGTTGCGAACTTTAATTTGAAGTGTTGAGAACTTTGAAGTGCATGTTGATATTGTTGTGAATGTATGGATTAAAGTGCTAAAGTGTTGAAGTTTAGTTTACATATATGTTGAAAACTTTGAAGTGTTGATGTATGTTGTGAATTGAGTGTATTGAAGTTTAATTTAGTGCTAAAGTGTTGGTAATGATGTATGTATTGAAGTTTAGTTGAAAGCTTTGAAGTGGTAGTGGCTGTGACTGCATGTACAGAATGTGAATAATATTTTTTGTACAGGAAGAAACTGGAATTTTTATCAAATTAAATAAATATAAAAAAAAATAATTCGCGTCCAAAGTTGAAGAACTTTGGACGCGAATTATCATTTTTAAAATCAAAACGTTACCTTTGCGTGTAGGTAATATTTTGTTTTTAAAAATGATAATTCGCATCCAAAGTTCTTCAACTTTGGACGCGAATTATCATTTTTCGCGTCCAAAGTTACTTTGGACACTGATTGTTTATACAATCAGCGTCTCCTACATACGCGTCCAAGCAACTTTGGACGCGTATTAGCCTTAACTTTGGACGCGAATGACTGTTTTTCTACTAGTGTGCATCTTTAATTATACTGTCGAACCCCATGGTATTATTGTTCTTGTCGATCGCTGCGTCAACATTCATCTTGAGGGTGCTTTGTCGTGGTTTCTCCTATCCAACAAAAGCCTGTTGTTCATTCTTCCTCGTGCTCGGAAATGCTGCCTTGAGCCATTCATTTAGAAAAGTTCTAGTCTTAATCAGCACCGCTACAGCAGACGTAAGATTCCTTGCATTCCAAACATTTTCATTCCTTTGCTTCCACAATTCCCAACAGGTTGTAACAAATATAGGTAGATTGGCAGCATTGAGAATATTTGAATTAACAATGAACCAATCCTTGATATTATGCGTAGATGATTGAAGGCTGGAAATTAAACTTCAAAAGATTCCATACTTGCTTAGCATAGACACACTCCACAAATAAATGCCAGATGGATTCCTGACTCAGATTGCACACAAGGGGCAGACACCATCACAATTCACCTCTCTTTTAATGAGCAAGTTGTGACAACCCAAAATTTAAATTTCATAAATCTGGTTTTAAGAGAAATCCAAAATAGCCAATTTTCACTCCATAATTTTTTTTTTTTTTTTTGCGATGAAATCGGTGTTTGAATGAATTATTTTGAGCCACTTTTAAGTAAATTCAACACCGGGACTTATTTTAAATCTAAAATCCTAGATTTTCGGGTACATTGCGTGCCAAGTTTTGAACTGAGAAACCTATCTGAGTGAAACCGGGAGAATTTTGAGAAGCCTAAACCAAGTGTTTATCTATAAATTATTTTGGAAAAATTCCGTTTTCAACCCCAAATTATTTTAAATAGTAATCCTAGCCTTTGGTTCATGTAGCATGGTAGACCACAAGAATCCATCTTTGTTTGATGCTTTATAGAATCAACCAAAATTAACACTTTGCCACCAACCAATCATTGTTGTTCCTCCTAGGGTTTTGCACCCTATAAAAACCATGATATCTCTCCATTGTTTCTTGATCTCATTTTTCCATTGCCTCTCCATTTTCTGAGCTCTGTAGAAGAAAGAAAGCAAAGGCAGTAAGATTTCATCTCATCCCTTCATCTCTTTATCCTTAAGATTTCCATCCTAGCCTTCAATCTCTGATATCTTTTCTTAGGCAGTGTATATGTTGTTTGTGTTGGTTTGATGTGTTTAAGAGGTGAAAGAAGTGGTGTTTGAGTAGAATGGAGGCTGAGATTCACACAAGGAAGAAGAACAAGAAGAAGAGGCAACAAGAGGTATAATCCATGGACTCCAAAGTTATTTTCAAGACTCTGTGAAGTCTTTTGATGTGTAGAAATGAGTAGAAATGCTAGATTTTGAAGTATTTGAGCTATTAAGTGATCTATTACTTGTCTATGATGTGTTGTTGATGTTTTGGATGAGTTAGATTTGTCTGAGAAATTTTTGCAGATGAAAAGAAGGTTTCTGGTGCACAGATAGTGTGCACCAGTGGGCATAGCGGATCCAGCCAACGGCCCACAGAGGGGACCGTTGGCTAGGGCCGTGACTAGCCGGGCCTAAGGAACGGCCTTAGGAGGGGGTCGTTGCCTAGAGCCGGCATTTGAGCGGTCTGAGGGGCAGGCCTAGTTGAGCCCCGCCCCAATATCCGTTGAGTGCTTCCAGTGCAGTGGCCGAACCCTTGTGGCTCAGCTACGTGTCGTTTCGGACGGGGTGTCATTGACCCCGGGGCCGTGTTGACGCACGTTTTGGCTTTGATTTTGTTAAGTTTGGAGAAGATTTGAGCCTCTTATGCTTGTTTTTGTACAAGGAATTGTTGCAGAAGTATTTGGTTTTACTCCCAGTATTTGAACTTGTGAGCTATCAAACTTTATTTATTTTATTTGTTGATCATGTCATAGTATGATTGTTGAATAGAGAAGCATGAGCCTAAATGGTTGATTTTAGCTAGCAAAGCATGCCTAAAGTGGTTATTATAAATTGTTGAAGTTCCCTGCCAAGTTCCTAATTTTGAACATGTTTATTCGAGAGTATTTTTGAGTTCCAATAGCATATAGGCGGCAAGGGGGCGCCTGGCGCCTAGGCGCCGTTTTTTATTTTTTATTTTTTATTTTTTTTTTATTTTTTTAATTAAAAATTAAAAATTTTTAAAATTTAGTAATAAAACATAAGGTTTCCATAGTTATTTCTCAAAAACTATTTACGAAAGTGATTGTAAAATTGTTCAAAAGATTGTTTAAACCGTCTAAATACATAAAAAACTAAAATTAAGAGCTAAAGAAGTATTTTTTTGAGAAATTAGTGGACCAAAGGCAGTTTGCGGTGGATAGATCTCGAAAAAATACGCGATTTGAAAAAAAATTGTCCAAAACGAACAACCGAGTCAAAAGTTATGCCTTCCCGAACTTTTCGCAATTTAAAACGCAATATATATATATATATATATATATATATATATATATATATATATATATATATATATATTAAACCGCCGGTTCAGCCGGCTAGGCGGCCGCCTAGACGGCCGGCCGCGGAGGAGGCCGATTCCGGCCTTCTTCGCAGCGGCGGCCGGGCGCCTAGCACCTAGGCGCTAATTTATCGGTGCGATTTTTGCAACCATGGTTATGAGTTTCAAGCATGATTTATTGGTTTTGATTGAGTTTCACAGTGAATAGAAAGTAAAAGCATATCTTTACAGTAAATGCCATTTTGAGCATATCATGTTTTAAAAGTGCATAATAAGTAGCCAATGTGAGCCTAAGTATTATTTTCTTACAAACTCATATCTATTGTAGAGAGTTATTATCTTGTCATATTGAGATTGAGTTGAGAAGTTATGTGCATATTTGCATAAGAAAAGTGTTGCATATTGAGATGCTTGAGTGATATATTTATATATATCTATTGTGAGGAAAACCTTGTTTTGGAGGACCCGTTTGGACTATGTCCTTTATGAGTAAAAGAGAAAGCAACGGACATTGCGATCCGATATCATGTAACGCGGCGTATTCTCACGTTACGAGGTTGGAAATTGCCCGCCAGTCTTGGAATCCTGGTCAGGGGGTGTGCACGCTGATAGTTCGATACCTGATTCCAAGAGTTTGAGTTTGGAACCACGAGATTGGTTCTGTGGGCGGGATGAGAGATTGGCCAGCTAGACGTCGTGCCCAATGTGTCCATTCACATTATGGTGAAGCTCGGCCTCGCCCACGAGTAAAGAGAAAGCAAGTCATCACGGCTCTAAGAAAGCGAGTCATTGAGACTCTAAGAAAGCAAGTCAACATGACTCTAAGAAAGAGAGTCAACATGACTCTAAGAAAGCGAGTCAACACGACTCTAAGAAAGCTAGTCTTTGAGACTCTAAGAAAAGAAGAGCAAAGCGAGTCATTTTTTGCTCTAAGAAACCTCCACAGAAAAAGTATTCCTTTTACAAAAGAGTGTATATGTATATATATATATATATATATATATATATATATATATATATATATATATATATATATATATATATACTTATTATATATCTTGCACGAGATTGCATGATTAGTAGCATGAGATTGCTTATGAGTTATTTGATAGCATGAGTTTGCTTATGAGTTATATATCTTGCACGAGATTGCATGATTAGTAGCATGAGATTGCTTATGAGTTATTTGATAGCATGAGTTTGCTTATGAGTTATATATCTTGCATGAGATTGCATGATTAGTATTAGTAGCACGAGATTGCTTATGAGATATATGCCCTGCACAACATTGCATGAGTAGTAGCACGAGATTTCTTATATATATGTTTTGCACTAGATTGCATGAGTAGTAGCACGAGATTGCTTATATATATCTTGCACTAGATTGCATTAGTTGCCTATGAGTTATACGCCTTGCACTAGATTGCATGATTGATAGTATGAGCTTGCAGTGAGTTATGTGTCTTTCAAGAGAATGCATGATAAGTATATGATAGCATATGAATGCTTGTTTGAGTTATATATGAGAAAACATGAGTTTATTGAGTAATTGAGAAGCTTAGTTTGTTCATGAGATGAGAATGTGATAAGTTGTTTATTGAATAAGTATGCCTATATGAGTATTAGGTTGCAAGCATCTAGAAGTTTATGCCAAGTATGTCTAAGTGTATAGCATAGTTATCATGGCGTCGCCTAGGCGACGCCTTGGCGTCCTGTCGGTGGAGACAGGACGCCTGGAGGGCTCGACTCGCCTGAAAGGGGCGAGTCGAGCTATGGCATCGCCATGGCGTCCCAGGCGACGCCATGGACGCCAATCCGTCGTCCAACCCGCAAACCCGGCCCATTTTTGGTTTTTATTTTTTTTAAATTTTTTTAAAAGTTAAGTAACAACTAATAAGAAAAAAAACCCTAAGATAAGAAATAGAAAGTGCGAGACTTAGTCAAAAACGCAAGAAGCTGCTGCGACTCTACGACCTTAGTCAGAAACGGAAGAAGCTGTAAGTCTGCGACAGTGCAACTCCGAGACGCCGACCCTCCCTCCCTCCATTGCCGTCGCCCACGGACCACCGCCATCGCCGGACCACTGCCGTCGCCGGACCACCGCGAGCTGTGAGTTGTTTCCTGATTTCTTGTTTCTTCTTCGCTGTTCGTCACTTCGTCGATTTTTCTTCTTCTTTTTTTTTTTTGTTTGTTTTCTCTTTGTTTTCATTTGTAGTGGCTTTATATACCAAAGAAATGAGTCAAATGACTTTGTTTGGTATTTAAGCCATTAATGGCCTTATGGCCACGTAGCGGCAGTGAGCAGAGGCAGTGCTCACTGCCTACCACTTGGTCAATTACTTTATTTATTTATTTTTTTTTTAAAAAAATTGTACATTGTTTCATGATTGGACAGTAGGATTACAGTCAATTATGGCTGCAAATTCGAAAAATGAGAGCTATGATCCATCTACCGACCCTAAGAGGAAAGCTAAGTCAAATGATCCGGGATGGAAGTATGGTTTTTGGCCGGACTTGGCAAACAAAGATTTAGTCGAATGTTCACTTTGCCACAAACAAATGCATTCGGGAATCAAAAGACTAAAACAAAACTTGGCGGCGGGTTACGGAGATGTTGCTAAATGCCCCAAAACAACTACGGAGATTATGAGGGAAATGCAACAATATATGCAAGGCACATCAAGAATGAAGAGATCAAGGGTGGTCTTGGATGATAATGTGGATGATGATGTGCAAGAATTGGCAAGGGAAGAAACACAACCATCATCTCACGATTCCGTTACTTATCCAAGTTCCGGGACGGCTAGTAAGAGAAAACAAACCATTTTGAGATTTGCAGAACCGCAACCGAGAGTAGGAAAACAAACTCAATCAGTTGCATCACTACTTAGAAAGACCCCTGAAAAAGTAGTTGATGAGAGGCATTCCAAGGGTCCTACTCAAAGAACAATTGAGGCTTGTACGAAGAGTAAGGAAGAACCAAAGAGGACAATGCTACATATAGTAGATTTTTTTATGAGAATGGCATACCATTTAATGCAGCTAATTCAAGAAGCTTTGAAGTAATGGTTGAATCAATTGGACAATGGGGGTCAGGATTGAAGCCTCCTAGCTTTCATGAGTTACGAGTACCCCTCCTTTTGGACTCAAAGCAAGCGACTGATAAGTTGAAAGAAAGACATAAACTTGCTTGGAAGCAATACGGGTGCACACTCATGTCTGATGGGTGGACCGATAAGAGAGGTAGACATTTGATTAATTTTCTTGTGAATAGTCCCGAGGGGACTTTTTTCTTGGAGTCGGTTGATGCATCGAGTGAGTCACACGATGCAAGAATGTTACCTGGATTGTTGGAGCAAAAAGTTGAAGAAGTTGGAAAAGAAAATGTTGTTCAAATAGTGACCGACAATGGAGCAAACTATAAAGCCGCGGGAAAACTTTTGGAGGAGAGGATTCGGACATTATTTTGGACTCCTTGTGCAGCACACTGTCTTGACCTCATGCTAGAGGACATTGGGAAGATGACAGAGTTCAAGTCCAAGATTGCAAGTGGTAGAAATATTACCACTTTTATTTATAGACATGGGCAAATCCTTAGTGCCATGAGAGAACATACGGGTGGGCAAGATCTTGTAAGAGCTGGAGCTACCCGATTCGCCACAGCATTCCTCACTTTACAGAGTTTGTACAAGCACAGAAATGCTTTGAGAGCTCTATTTGTTAGTGATAATTGGGTTCGCTCAAAATTATCCAACACCGAAGCGGGTAAAAAGGTGTGTGAGATCGTGATGTCGTATAGATTTTGGATTGCGGTTGAGGATTTCTTGAGAGCACCACATCCCATTTTGAGTGTGTTGAGGATCGTTGATGCTGATAGTACTCCAGCTATGCCCGAGTTTACGATGGCTATGTTGGCTGCTAAGAAAAAACTCAATGAATCATTTGCAAGCAAGCCAAGGTTGTTGGGAAAGTTGATGGCTATTGTAGAACGGAGATGGGATGATCAGATGGGAGTGGATTTATATGGAGCCGCCTTATTTTTAAATCCTTCTAAATACTTTGACCTTAAGGCGACGGATAGTACATGTGCTCGTAAGCAACGAGCCATGTTCAATACAATACTTCATAAGATGATTGACGATGATGACTTGCAAGTGAAGATCAGCAATCAAGCATATAACTATGATAACATGAGGAAAGACTTTGGAATGCCATTAGCAGTCAAGCAACAAAAAGCAAAGACTCCTCGTAAGTAATACTATCATACTAAGTAAATAACTACTAAGACACTAAGTACAAAGTATATTAAATATGATAAATCTTAAACTTATTTTGTAGTTGATTGGTGGAATGCTTTTGGTGGACTTAGCATTGAGCTTCAAACACTAGCAATGCGCATCACAAGCCTTTGTTGTTCATCTTCCGGTTGTGAGCGCAATTGGAGCACATTTGAATTTGTAAGTATAGTTTTCCTAATTAGTAAATAGTATTATAGAATAATTTATCTAAAATTTTAATACATGAATTTTAAACTTGTTTATGTTTCTACTTTTACTTTTTTAGATCCATACAAAGAAAAAAAACCGCTTAGAACATAAGAGATTGAACGACTTGGTCTATGTTCAATACAATCGTAAAATTGCAAGTAGGTTTCAAAAGATGCGTGAAGAAGGCTCCAACTTTAATCCATTGGTCTTAGAAGAGTTCCAATGGGACAATGAATGGATTAATGGTGGTGAATCTAGTGATGATGTTCATCCCGGGGGTGATCTTTCATGGAGGCATGTTGATGAAGCAATTGGTGCATCGAACAATCTTGAGGGCTCTCATCTTTCTACAAGAGCTCACGCAGGGGAGGGTTCACGTGCACAAGTGTTGAGCTATTCACAAAGCCGCAATGCTTCTACTAGTACTCCTTCTAGTTCTAGGATAGATGAGGAAGAACAAAATGAAGAAGAACATTTTCCTAATGATGATGAGGACATTGAAGATGATGATGATGTTCAAGATGATGATGAAGTGGGAAATGAAGATAGTAATGATGGCAATGAGGGAGAAACAAATATTGATGACTTCTTGATGGACCTTTGAGACTTTTAATTTGGATATTGTTGTCTTGTTGATTATTCTAGTATTCTACTTGTGTAGTTGTGTTACTTGTGTGTTATGTAGTTGGTAACTTGGTACCTTAATATGTTGAATGCTTGAATACTTGAATATGTTTAATTTTTTAGAGTTTAGACTTTAGCATGTTTAAACTTTAGATATATATATTAATCTATATATAATTATATATAATATATATAATTATATATATATTGTTCTTCCTAACTTGTCGCCTAGGCGACAAGTCGGTCGGGGGGCGCCGCGACTTAACAAGGCGCTGTGATAACTATGGTGTATAGGCCTGTTTGAGCAAAGAATGTGGAACTTTGTTTTCCAAAGTATATACTGTATTTACTTTACGGGGTTGAGTGGCGTTATACTTAGCTTCGTGCTAACGGGTTTTGTTTGCTACTTGTTGTTTGTTAACTCCTTTCAGGTGGGCCCAGTTCGTACGTACGAGAGAGTACGAGTTAGACTAGTTTAGTTAGATGACTTTGTAGTCTAAACTCTTGTTGTTTTGGGTTTTGTAGTTGACTACCTTATCTTTTGATGGTGTTGAACACCGGGGCTTTGTTCCCCAAGTTTGGTTATAGTACTTTAAGTTTGACTCCTTTAGATTCTTTTTTTAGCCTGTGCAGTCACCGTGGGCAGTGACACCTCTTTATGTTTATTTAGTTGTTTTAATCCGCTGCTTTAGTTTATCTTTAAAGGTTTAGTTTGTTAATTAAGTTTAAGAAAAGTGAGGTGTTACACAAGTCTTTTGTAGGGAGACAATTGGTGCAGGCTTGCCAAAAAAATACTTTCACCTTGGGAAGTGTTTTTAATTTCCAGACCAAAGCCCATTGATTCTGTCCTCTTGTCGAAGATCTCCATGTAGAACTCCGTAACAACTTTTGACAGTGAAATTTTCATCTTCCTCTGGTGCCCATATTAATTTGTCATGAATGTGCTGCTCAGATAAATGAATTTTTAGAATCAATTCAGTATCCCTGGTCTAAAAAATATCTCTAATTGTGTCCTCATCCCATTTGTTGTTCTCATGGTCCTTAAGGGTATCAACTGTAACATTCTCCATGAAAGGGTAAGGAAATGTCGCTACTGTTGGATTCTCCCTGTCTAGGAGCCACTTGTCTTTCCATATGTATACAATGTTGCCCCTCCCAATCTTCCATCTGCTATGTTTTCTGACAATCTCCTGTGTTTCCAGCAAACTACTCCATATAAAAGAGGGGTTAGAGCCTTTTTGAGCCTCCAAGAAGGTGGAGTTTGGGTAGTACCTGGCCATATATACTTTAGAAACCAAAGAATCGGGGTGATTAATAAACCTCTATGATTGTTTGCACAACATAGTAAGGTTGAAATTCCTAAGATTTCGAAATCTCAACCCTTCCCATTCCTTAGGAGCACACATATTGTTCCAAGATTTCCAATGAATACCTTTATTCCTTCTCTCATCACCTCTCCACCATTAAGCATTCATGGTTGTTTCAATTTCTTTTATCAACTCTTTCGGTAGAAGAAAAAACCCCATAGCATAAGAAGGTATGACTTGGATAATGCTCTTGAGAATGACCTCCATCCCTACCCTAGAAAGAAACCTCTGATTCCAGCCCCTAATTCTCCCCAGAATCCTTTCTTTTAGAAAACCAAAAATTTGTTTTTTGTTTTTTATTTTTTATTTTTTTATTTTTATTTTTACGCATAATCATAGGTAAGCCAAGATAGTTTCCACTACCACCTTCCCTCCTAACACCCAAGATCTCTGTCACACACTCCCTCATATCCTCCTCTACATTACCACTAAAAAAAGGGAAGATTTGTCAAAATTTACAATCTGTACAGAGGCTAGAGCATATTGATCTAGGAACTGTTTAAGGTTAGACGCATTATAGTGGTTAGCTTTGTTGAAGATAAAGCTGTCATCCGTGAAAAAAATGTGGGAAATGGATGGGGCAGACCGAGCAACAGAAATACCATGAATCATTCCCCCTCTCTCATAATTTCTTAACAAGGCACTAAAACCTTCGGCAACCAACATGAATAAATAGGGAGATATAGGATCGCCCTGACGGAGGCCTCTCTTGGGAACAATTAGACTTAAAAAAACGTTGTCTATTTTTAAGTTTATGATTATTTATTTATTTATTTATTTATTTTTTATTATTTTTTATTTTT
Organism: Ipomoea nil; assembly: GCF_001879475.1. NCBI lineage: Eukaryota > Viridiplantae > Streptophyta > Magnoliopsida > Solanales > Convolvulaceae > Ipomoea > Ipomoea nil. The sequence continues at coordinate 5,178,046 of NW_017617070.1, forward strand.
TTTGAGAATGAGCTTATAAAGCTTAACATTGCATGTCTAAGTAAGTTTTGGGAGCTATTAAGTATGTTCTAGTGATGCAAGTTTATATCCAAAGTGTCCAAGTAATTAACAACTGCATTGCATTATAATTTTGATACAAATTAACTTGTTATTTAAGAAAAAAAACTTGTTATTTAAGAAGGAGAAGAAATAATAACAACAACAACAACAATAATAATATTGAAACAAAAATACACAGTAATTCTATTACTGCAAACCAAACAGTATAATTTAAATTTCACTTTATTCTCACACACCTTTCCTCCCATGAAATTATAATTATTTTTTTCTTTCCTAATTTTCTTCTTGCAACAAATCACCTCGTAACGGGGCGTTTGGTTGGAGGTAGAGAATTACGTGGGAAATGAATTGCAATTTCATGGGAGATGAATTACTGGGAATAACGTGTGAATTTAAATTCCAGTATTTGGTTTATAGGAATATAATTACTTGAAATTTCAATTCCAATGTTTGTATACATGAGTAGTTTGGTACAATGTAGTTTGGTTGTAAAAGAATTGAAATTCAATGAAAGGTGAAATTACATTGTTTGGTTGGAGGGAATTGCAATTCCGCTGAATTGCAATTCCCTCCTTTTGCTGAATTACAATTCATGCCTCCACCCTAGGAATTGCAATTCCATGCTTTGTGGAATTGCAATCTCATTATAAATTACTAATTTACCCTCATTAGCATTATTATATTAATATTATTATATAAGGGTATTTTAGTATTTATTTACTTCTTCCCTCTCAATTCCTCATCACCCTATTTCTTCCTACCAAACAATGTAATTTAAATTCCCACTTTATTCTTTTCCCACCGAATTACAATTCCTTTCCCCCCTAATTCCTTCCTTCCAACCAAACGCCCCGTAAGTGAATAATAAGTAGTATAAAGTCCAAAATGTCCATTGTTGTTGTCAGACATCAATTTTAATTTTAGGTTAAAAAGGGAGGTCTCATTATTATTATTTTTTCTTCTTAAAATCCATGAGATTAAAATTCCAAGGGGATGAGATTTTAATTCCATGAAAATGAGGGAATTACAATTCCGTGGAATTGCAATTCCTTCTAACCAAACTAAAGAATTTAGTGACATTTGGAATTAGGTAGAAATTAAGTAGGAATGTAATTTAAATTCCCTCCGACCAAACACCCTGTAAGAGTTCCATGAAAGAAGCGGAAAATAACTTCCCGACAAAAAAAAAAGAAGAAGTCATTTTCTTTAAAAATTCATCTCTTTTCTATTGATCATACTCTATTTTCTATTGACTTTAGTATTTTCGTCTTTGCCAAACACAAAAAATCAAAAAAATAATTTTTAAAAATCATTTTCCCAATTTTCAAATACACCCTAATAAAAATCTAATTACACTACTTTTTGTTAGATATAAGTGCTAATTTAACTTACTTTTATAAATAAATATATGAAGTAATACTCATACTTCCTTAGTTTCTTCCCAACTATTTTCTAATGCTGCCTTCGGGCGATTACCCGGAAACATCCCAAACCATTTCCCATTGACCCCCGTCTTCCTCGGTCCAGATCTCTCTCCTCCTCGTCGTCTCTCTCTTTATATATTTGTGAATACCTATAAAGCCTTTTCTGTATATATAGCTCGAGATTTCTATATAGATTGTTTAGGGTTTTAGTTTTCTTCCGAGAATTTAATAAAAAAGAAAATTATTTTTTCCGTATTTCCTGTTCGGCATATTATAGGTGTCATGATCTCCAAAATTTAGCTTTAATTTTATAAAATTGTTGTAGCTTTATGAGTTTCGTTTTTCTTTTTTGAGAAAAAAATATAATTTTTGAAGATCACTGTGATGGTGGGCTCGGAGAACTCAGCTGAGACTTTGCCGCCATCAATGGAAGTGGCACCGAGGAATTACGGCGTAACTAGACCGTTGTCTCTTGCGGGGCCGTCTGAGGCCGATAAACATAGAAACGCAGCTCTTGAAAAGGTATTTTCTTTTCCAGCTTTGGACAGATTCTGGTATTACTTATTGTTGGTAGGTTGTTTGTAGTTAAGATAATTGAGTTCATGTTTGTAAGCTGCTTAGTTTTTATCATCTGAATATGGGTTTAAATTTATACTGAAGCTGTTGAGTTTTTTTATTTGAAGTTTCTGAGAGATTCTGGGCTGTATGAGAGCGAGGAAGAGACTGCAAGGAGAGAAGAGGTGTTGCGGAAGCTTGATCAGGTATTTCAGATTTCTGTTTAGCTCAATGGTTGGTTGCAATAATTAGACATTTTCTCATCCATTGGTTGAGTTTGCTTCATGTATGTACTATGAATAACCCAAAATATGCTTAAGAACAGGCACAATTCATCTCTCTCAAATAAAATAATAAAACAATAAAACATTTAATTAGTTTAGAACTTCCCTAATCTTAAAAGCAGCACTGACCAACAGAATCTCTGGAGACAAACAACGAAATCCAAATTCTTTTTGCCTAAGCACCGAACAGCTGAATAGCAACAACTCAAAATCCAAAATCTCTTTGCTAAGCACCCAACAGCCACAACTCATTAGGGGCCAGAACTTAGTCTAAGTGATCGAACTAAGCCTAACGCGCTAAAATCCATTGAGTGTTCCACAAAGCCAAATTACACACTCAAGAGCAAAGAAGATTCAAGAGGCCTAAAATGCATTTATTCAAGAATCTTGGAGCAAGAGTGGCCCAAGTGGAGAATTCTACGTTGAAACCCAAGAGAGGAGATCAGGAATTGTTTAATTGGATCCAAATAAATCAAGGACTTAATTTGAAGCTAATTAATTCTGGTGTGTCCGAGAAGGGCTTTGGCCAGCTGCCAGTGACAAAGGGTCTTTGTAGAATGGGACTTGCTTGGAATTGAAGATACTAGTTGCTTAGCCCACAGGGACATCCATAAAAGCAAGCTTGGCCGTGAGATGGCAGCCCATATGGTGTGGAGCAATCTGAATTTTACTTCTTAGTTTGTAATTCAATTAAGTCTTAGTTAGTTAGCCAATTATTAGAATACTTAGCAAGGAAGTAACCTAGTTACTTCTAACCCTAGAAGGGTTCCTAGAGATTCATATCCCCTTCAAGCATGACCTGTTTGTAATATTTGTAATAAAGTGTTTTTTTTTTAAAAAAATAAAAATAAATAAATAAATTTGCTGGAGGTTTTTTGATTGTTGACCCCCCACAATTTACCAGCTGAGTTGAGATAACAAATATTGATGTCAATTGTTATTGTTATCTGATGTTTCTGAATGGCATAGTATATAGAGGTTTAAACTGTCAGCAATGAAGTGAAGTGTATTGAAAACTTTGTTCATTTTCCTTGTTTTTTATTTTTGATTTTTTTGGGGGCATTTTTCTGTTATCCTTTTCATTTGGTATTTAAATTTTATTTAATATAATTTTTAGATATTAAAAATATTAAAAGCTCATGTGGCATTTGCCATGGCAGCTTATCGTCACTCACGCAAAAGCGTAGATACTGACTAGTCTAATGACTCTAAAGGTGTTCTTTTTAATCCTCAATTTTACCAATTTTTAAAGACGTGGGCCAAGTTGACCTAAATTGAGGTCAGAGGGGCTAAATTGAACAAATCCAGTGTAGGTATCTCCTAAGTACTTTGATTTGTATGTGTAATTCTTTCATCATATAATGGTTGCACACTCACTTATCTGTAAGGCACTTGGCATTTGCAAATTTTTTGAATTGAAACGGGGTGAAACCCATATGGCTATATCCTTGAGCTGTTGTGTTGCAAGTATATTCTACAGATTTCAAAACTTTTGGTACAATTTAGGTTTGCTTTTATCTCCTGGTTCTATGTTTGTTTGCTTGCCTGTTGAGCATATTATTTTCATTGCATGAAACATTATCTGATGTTTACAGCTACTTTTATATTGAAATCATCTTACAAATTCTTTTACTAATAAATGTTCTCTTGTAGATTGTGAAGCTTTGGGTGAAGCAATTGACCCGCCAGAGAGGTTATACAGACCAAATGGTGGAAGATGCAAATGCTGTCATATTCACTTTTGGGTCTTATAGGCTTGGTGTAAGTAAAAACTTCTTTTATTGTTACTTAAAGGTCCGTAAGGCTTTTAGGCTGCTTGCTTCTCCTATAATGCATGTTAGTGATCCATCTCATTTATGGAGGCAGGAAAGTGCATGCATCTCTATGATGTGCACATGCATAAAATATTTCATTGATTATCTCTTTACCCTTATTTTTATATGGGTACAAATGAAAGCTGTTGGGTATGAAAAATATATTATTGGGATGAAAAAATATGTTATTAATGGCTGTTCTCTAACTACTTTAAGCTGTTAGGTGTAGTTTGGATGAGCTTATTTTCAGCATATGAATTGGTATGAGCACTTGCAATTTTTTTTTGTATAGTCTTATAAAAATAGTTTATGACTTTTGGAAAGCTTTTTGAGCCTATTTCCATAAGCTATTTCAATTAGCTTAATAGAATACATTGAAATGCAACTTTTCAGAGGCCACCTCATCCAAACCAGCCCTTAGTCTTGTTGGAGGATAAATTCTGTAGTGCATTTAGTTTAGTAGTTGAGTGTGCCATTATCATATTTGTATGTTGATGGTCAATATTATTGATTTTTGCTCTTGTTTAAGTCCTGACAAATTTATAATTGCACAGTTTCCTCGTATAGGGAATTAGGGACGATATGCTTTAGAACTAATACTCTTTAATTTTTAACATTGACCAACAGGCTCCTATTGAGATATTTTGATTGAATAAGAAATGCTTTGCTCTTATATTATTATTGTTGTTGTTGTTATTATTATTATTATATTATTATTATTGTTATTATTATTATTATTTAAATACTTCACAGGCTGATAAAGTGACACAACTTCCACTGCTTGGATATTAAATATGTGAAATGAGTGAAAGAAGAAAACAGAAGAATTTAGTATCAACTACATGTATTCTGTTTTTACAGGTTTTCTGTTATTAGTGCTGTTAACCAAAACTGACGGTGCACAAGCAAGGGAATTCTTTTGGTGTGACCCTTGTATTTCTTCAATATTCTCTGGAATATTTTCTGAGATTGATCACCATTTTTCCTTTTTACTTGGATCTCTTTTAGTTAATCATTTTATATTCCAGTCAGCACCTCTTCAACTCTATAAAGTAATTCTTCCTCTTTACTAGTATGGATTGTTCTCAACAAGTAATATTATGTGTCAACAAGTAATATTTATTACAGGTTCATGGGCCTGGAGCTGACATTGACACATTATGTGTTGGTCCATCATATGTCCATCGAGATGTGAGTTTTAAGTTGTGTACTTGTGGCTGAGTTTCTGAGACAGTTTGGCTAGCAAGCATTGTTTACCGAAGATTGTTTTTTGTTCTCTCTGCAGGAAGATTTTTTTATTACTCTACATGGCATATTAGCAGAGAAGGAAGAGGTTACTGAACTTCAACCTGTTCCTGAGGCACATGTACCTGTCATGAAATTCAAATTTCAAGGAATATCAATTGATCTCCTTTATGCTAGTATCTCTCTCCTGGTTGTCCCTGAAGTAAGTTTGATCAAAGATGTTTTAAGATCATTTCCCCAAACAGTCCATTTATTTAACTTTCCCACTTCAATGTTTTGTTGTATTCCACATCTCAAGGTTTTATGGGGTCATGATAATTAAGATTGTTGGATTGCATTACTTTCTGTGTTTTTTCCGGATCTCTTTCAAGGACCTTTTTTTGGTGCTTAGGAATTTATCCTAGCTCTAAAAAACGCAGTGAGTATTATGTCATGTTTTTTCATGTTCTTGATGACTCCATCTTGGTGGCTTTGATAGTATATGCAATTTGGAAGTGAAGTTGAATTATTCATTGAGGTTGGATTATAATACATGCTCTTTATATATTTAATATTTTCAACAGAATTTGGACATTTCAGACCGTTCTGTTCTCTACAATATTGATGAGCAAACTGTTCGAAGTCTCAATGGGTGCAGGGTTGCTGATCAAATTCTTAAACTTGTTCCTAATGCTGAGGTAAGCATAGTTTTTACCTGTTGTGCATCTAATTATATCATTTTCATGATTTTTGTTTGTGTTCTTTTTAAAATCTCATAGCATTTCCGGATGACACTAAGATGCTTGAAATTTTGGGCCAAAAGGCGCGGCGTTTATTCAAATGTTAGTATTCTCCTCTCTCTCTCTCTTACCCCCTTGTGCCTTCCAATACTTATTGGTGTTAACCATGTTGTTGTTGTTGTTGTTGTTGTTATTATTATTATAATAATAATAATATAATAATAATAATAATAATTATTATTATTGTTATTATTATATTTCTGATATATAAAAAAATGTTTCGAAGGGAACATGATTTTTCTTTTCCTCGATTGGTAAGGTTACTGGATTTCTTGGTGGTGTAAATTGGGCTCTTTTGGTTGCTCGGGTTTGCCAGTTTTATCCTAATGCAATTCCTAGTATGTTGGTTTCACGGTTCTTCAGAGTCTATACACAATGGCGTTGGCCAAATCCTGTTATGTTATGTCCTATAGAAGAAGATGAGCTTGGGTTTCTTGTTTGGGATCCTCGCAAGAATCCCAAAGACCGGACTCATCATATGCCAATCATCACTCCTGCTTACCCTTGCATGAATTCTAGTTACAATGTCTCACCAAGCACTCTTCGTGTAATGATGGACCAATTTCAATTTGGTAACAAGATTTGTGAGGTAAAATGTAAGAGTTCAATTTTAGTTTTCAACTTGTTCACTCTCCTGGCTGTCTATTTTGATTGATGTTGCGCATCTTTTCTCTGCCTTTTGTTCAGGAGATTGAGTTGAATAATAAACATTGGGGTGCCCTTTTTGAGCCTTATATTTTCTTTGAGGCATACAAAAACTATCTTCAGGTTGACATTGTTGCAGCACACACTAATGATTTGTTGGCTTGGAAAGGATGGGTGGAGTCGCGGCTTAGACAACTAACACTTAAGGTAAAAGATATCTGTTTCATTTAATTCCAACAGTTCATAAGAACCTCTTGGTGAGTTGGTGCTGGATGCATTGAGGCATTATATATGTTTGTTCCTTTGTTCCTGTTTTCTCTCTAGTTGCTTTTCTCTTGTCAAGAGTTCATGTTTTTCATTTGATGTTTTGCAGATAGAGCGTGACACAAATGGAATGTTACAGTGCCATCCATATCCAACTGAATTTGTTGACGCTTCTAAACCATGCCCACATTGTGCTTTTTTTATGGGCTTGCAAAGGAAAGAAGGAGTTAAGGTGGAAGAAGGGCAACAGTTTGATATTCGTGGAACTGTTGATGAGTTTAAACAAGATGTAAACATGTACTCTTATTGGGGTCCTGGGATGGATATATTTGTGTCTCATGTTCGTAGAAAACATATTCCTGCTTATGTCTTTCCTGAAGGACACAAGAGACAGCGTCAGTCTAGAAACATAACTTATCATAGTTCTTGTACTCCTGAAAAAGATGTCAAAGGCTGCACATCCCCTGAAGAAAGGAATCCAAAGAGAAAAGCTGAAACTGAAATAACTGATGTGAAATCAGAGAAACCTGGGAAGCGGGCATCTATAAGTCCACAAAATCTAGGATCTGTCTCTCCTGCATGTGTTGAATTACCACAGATGATGGGCATCTGCGAAGACTCTACTCTAGAGCATAGGAATGCCAGTGATGAGGTCAGAGGTAGAGTAAACATCTCAGTGGATGGTCTATCTGGATGTCAAAATGGCATTGCTTTGAATGAAAATGCCCGGTCCCTACCTGTTAATTTAAGTGGATGTGTTATTCCTAGTGCTTTATTTGGAATTCCAAAAGAAACAGTTTCTATTCAGGAGGTGCTCACTTCATGTGAGGTCCTACAGAATGATGAAAAGGTGAAAGCACTGGGATCAGCTCAGTTGGGTGGCGCGGGAGCTGCAATTGGCAACAATGAGCAGCTAAATGGACCATGCAATCAAGGAGGACAGTTTGAATGTGTTGAAACTATACTTGTGTCAAGTAACAAAATCCAGAACCTCACTTGCCGGGTGAGTTTCTATGTTTGTGAATTTGGGTCAGGGATTGTTGATGATGGCAGTGAGAGTTTTACATGTTTTTGAAGATTGTGAAGCTAAAGGGTCCTTGCAGGGTGATATAAGCTTGGCAGAGCAGATTTCTCAAATTGGGGATCAATGTCTAAGTGCTAGTGGAGTATTGGGGAATGGCTTGGCTGAAAAAACAAAGGTTTATTACAAAACTTTTTGTTCTACATTCACTGAAACCTCATCATTTCTTATATTTATAAAGTAAACATTATATGGTATTATGGATTATGCACTTATCATGAGTGGAATACACCAATTTATGTTCCATTTCCACTGAAACTTTGCATTCTTATATTACTAAACTAAAGATGATGTTATGTCCATTATGCGTTTGTATTTAAGTCTACAGTTCTTTTTCTTTTGGCATTACTGTTGGTTGAAGAGCTGAAATGCTGTTGGTATTTTTCATAATACTGAAGTTTGGTTCATATATTTGTAGGTGTTAGGCCTCATGCAACTCTTGCATTAATAGATGAGCAGGACATAATATTGGTTAATTCTTCCGATATTAGTGTGTTGTTACTTTTGGAAAATTAGAAATTTCTTTGTTTTTTGGAAGATTGAGAACCCCTCTAGATAGGCCTTGCAAAAGTTGCTTAGTTGAAATTAATAACTTCATGGATTGTGTATTTGTTTTTTTCTGATATGGTTTATTCTTTCACTCAGAAGGCCTCCATTTTCATGAATTCATGAATGGTCAGGGACTTAACATGTGGCATTCTATACCTCCATACCTGGACTTGAATATGGATTGTGTTTTTTTTTTTTTTTTTTTTTTTTTGGGTGACGAGGGAAACCCGCAGCCACTACCTGAAGTGGGCACTGGGTAAACCCTGCCTTGTGACCCTAGCCGGCAAAGGACCACAAGGAGGTAAACTAGCCTAGGTTGCCCTTAGCTGACCGGCTCAAACCAAGGAGGCTGGGATTCGAATTCGTGACCTTGTGGTTACAAGTTTATATCTGTAGCCTACTTGGATGGGGTTACCCATTGGATTTTGTGTTTTGAAGCATAATTAGGAACTCTTCCTCCTAAGCATAGTCTTCTTTTTGGATTTCGTAAGTAATCATTATTTCTACTTTGCTGTTGTCTAGCCAAATCATGACATTGCAAGGATAGTTGAAACGAAGGATGTGACAAGTGCCGAAGCCGTGCAGGAGCCAGCAATAAGGCATGTGTTTCTCATGTCCTGACACTCATTATTTGATTTTTGCTCTGTTATTTTTATACTTTCTTGCTGGGCTCTTTCTCTGGTTCCTCTCTAGCAGGCTTAGTCTGGAATCAACAGCATGAATGCCTGGTGGGGAGTTGATTAAATGAACCACAAGTCTCATGGAAAGTGTGTGTGGTTATGCCAGCTTTGGACATGGTTGAAGTGGGCGGGCGGGCGGGTAGGTGTGTGCATTTGCCTTTTCTAGCTAACTCTTGTCTGGGGTTGCACATAAAATGCCTTGGTTGGACTGTTTATCAGAGGAGCTGGGCGAAGTTATCTGTTCTGCATTCCCTTGAGCTGCTTTATTATCACTCGAATTTGTTGTCAAAAATCTAATGATTGGTATCTTCTTTTGTTAAGAGTGAAAAAGAATAAGTAAATAGTGTTGACAATGATTTGTTTCTTTTTGTTTATTTTGGGGTTTGCTGCTGGGGGTTCTGCAACATGTATGTTTTGGAGTGTGTTGTTCTCTAAATGCGACAAATAACTTTATGTGATCTCTCTCTAGAATTGTGAAAGTCTCTCTCTCCCTTACTCTTTATTGGAGTTGACCAAGCTTTTCTATTAATTTTTATCCTAATTAGATGTGAAGATTTTTGAATATGTATTTACTGGATTTTGTATATGGATGGGATGGTTTCAGCAGTTAAATTGTGATAAACTCCATCATATCTATAATCCATGCTTGTGGTGTGGAAGAAGTTACTTCTACTAACCAGTAACCACACCTCTGCAAATTTCATAATTCTTACCACTCAGCTTAGATGAATAGATGAAATCAGGGGTGAATGTTGATGTCCCTGTTATCTTAAAGCTCAATTTATATATTTTGCAAATTTTACAACTGAGGATCAAAATATCAATTGTTGGATTTTGGTTTCAATATAAATAAATAAATATATAACTTCCCGTGCTGTTAACACAAAAAAAGATGTACTTCAAAGTATTAAAATGGTGCACTTAAGTATACAAATTACGTATTTTAAACACATAAACAAAGCATCTTAAGAATACAAACTATGCGCCTAAAGTTTTAAAATATCGTATCTTAAGTTTCAACAACTGATGCACATTAAACATACAAATTACGCATCTAAAACTTTAGACTGATGTACTTTAAGTTTCAACAACTGATATACCTTAAGCATACAAACCTTAAGAATGAAAATCACGCACCTTACCTTAAACATACAAACCTTAAAAAAGAAAATCACGCACCTTAAGAAGGAAAACCACGCATCTAAAGCTTTAGATCGACGCACTTAAGTTTTCAATAACTCACGCACTTTAAGTCACACAGTACAAAAATTACACACCTTAAGCACAAAAATTACGCACTTCAAAAAGAAAAATCATACACCTTAAATTTGACCTAAATGCAAAAAGACCAAATTGTCATCACATTTTCTTTTAATCATTGTTAATCCTGAACGCTGATTTCAGCAAAATCAATGGCTTAGATTTAACCGTACAAACACACGGAACACACCCAACCGCACGGGAACTGAATTATATATATAGGGTGTACATATGAAGCATTATGTTGTATGCATATTAAGTATGTGCACATATTAAGAATATGTTGTGTGTGTATATCTTACGTTGTACACAATACACATTTAATATGTACACATTATAATATTTCATATGCACATGCACGTTTTTTGTTTTCTCAATTAATTTTATCCATAGATACCTCATCTTTTTAATACACCAACCAGATTAGTTCTCATATTCTACGTGATGGATTACAAATTTGGACGTAGTTTGATAATTTATTTCGCGGTTATACTTGCCAAAGAAGAAAATGGAGAATGAGTGTCCTGTTTATCCAATTTTCCAAAACATAAATCATGTTTGTTGGAGCATCCGGGTTCCCCCTCTTCCCGCCAAATATGCTCTTCACTCTTCCCATGAAAATCTCCACTCCCCACATACGCTTAGCAATTCGCTGATTCGTAAATACAAACATTTATACATAACTATCCTGCAATTTTCGCCAAATAAAATTGGTTAGTGATCTATTTTCATGTATGCCACGGGACAATGAAATTCTTGACGGTGAAGCCATGTCGGATTTTGATTCGCGGTAGGACTACAACCCTTTTGGGGATTTCGATCCCGAAGCCCCACCCGCCTTTGCCTTTGATCATCCCCAACAGGTTGAATTTACACGCCCCCCCTAAACGCTCACACAAGTCGCTGTTTTATTCGAGTTGGGTTCAGTCGAGTGATTTCACGAGCCGGTGGATTCGCACAAGTTTCAGTTTGGTTCGCAGTGTTGCGCCGAACCCTAGGCGTTTTTCCACCCAAATCGGGCTGAACGGGGAGAATTCGGATGGGAAGGCCCGGGTTGTGGAGAAGATTGATTTGGATGCGGTAAATAGAGAGGGAGTTGAAGAGTCTGAGCATTTGGAAAAGGGAAATGGTATTTCTGGCAAGGAGTCCGGCGTTGAAGAGCAGGCGTGGAAGTTGTTGAAAGAGTCCGTTGTTACGTATTGCGGGAGCCCTGTTGGGACCCTGGCTGCCAATGATCCTAATGATAGTTTGCCGCTTAATTATGATCAGGTGTTCATAAGGGACTTTGTTCCAGCGGCTCTTGCATTTTTGCTCAAGGGGGAGAGCGAGATTGTGAAGAATTTCCTCCTCAATACCCTGCAGCTGCAGGTGATTTTATGGTGTTTATGTGTTTTGTGTTTGCTTCTTTCCTTTTGCTTGAGACCATATTTATTGGGCTTTAAGCATCTATTGTGTTTGAAATGTCTTTAGGGGGTGTTTGATTGGAAGGAAGGAATTAAGGTGAAAAGGAATTATAATTCGGTGGGAAAAGAATAAGGTGTGAATAAAGTAGGAATTCAAATTACAGGTATGCAGGTGGGAATAAAGTAGAAATTCAAATTACAGTGTTTGGTATGTAAGAATAAGGTATGAAATTGAAAGGGAATAAATAATACAATGACTGAAATGCCCTTATGTAATAATAATAATAATAATAATAATAATAATAATAATAATAATAATAATAATAATAAAAGGAAAACAAAAATAAAAGGACGAAAGGAAAACAAAAATAAGATGACGAAAGGAAAACAAAAATAATGGGGAAGAAACAACAGGCCGAAAGAAAGGAAAGGAAAAGAAAAAAGAAGGGAACGAATGATGAATAGGGAAGAAACAAGGAAAGAAGGAAGTACAGCTAATAAGACAAAAGAATAAAACGGTCTTCACATATATTTTCTTCTCCCATCAAAACAACGAATTTCAATTCATAGGGGAGGTATGAATTAGAATTCAGCATTTGGAGGGAATTGCAATTTCTTCCAACCAAACGGCGTAATTGGACCTTCCACAGAATTGCAATTCAATTACACCCAAATTACATCCAACCAAACACCCCCTTATAGTTATATACTATTTGGGTGGGGTTGCTAGGCACAATACTGCTATGCCAAAAATTATAGCCCAAGACGAAACTTTATTTCTTCACCGCCACATTTTGTAGAGGTAGGGTGCTGGATTTGGCCCGTTACCGGTCTCCGCCTAACAATTCTCTCTCCTAACACCTAGGCAATTTATATCGTGCACCAAGGTGCACATTGCATTGTGCGTCCCGGTGCAAAACGACATTGTTTTGTACTTTTTTTGGGAAATTTCGCTTTCCGTGTCTGTTGTTAACTTCTTAAAAAAAATGTTCTCATGTTTTGAAAATGTACATAAGCGTATAACAGAATGTACATAATTGTATAACAGAATACACACTCTTTTTTGAAAAGATAATACACATAATCTAACATAATACATAATACACATAAACTTTTAACTCTTAAAAAAAATCTCATGTTTTGGATGTACATAATTGTATAAAAGAATATATATAATTGTATAAAAAAAATATACATAATTGTATAACATAATGTACATAATTATATACCAGAATACACATACATGGTCACGTCAACCCCTCACACAACTTAACAAAACGACGTTGTTTTGGAGGCGCGGGGTGCACCGCGGTGCACGGTATAACGATTGCAACAGCTACCACTTGTTAGGATTAAGCGCTTACCACCAATCATTATTGTGTGGACCATATTTTGTCTACTGTAAAATAATATACATTCAGTACAAAAATAATGTACATTTAGCATATTAAAAATGTATTTTTTTTTGGTCCACATAACATTCTGTGGACCATGGTCCACACAATAATTTGCCGCTTACCACTACGCCAAAAGCTATAGCCCACAACAAAGGCCTAATTTTATCTCCTTACTGCCACATTTTTAGAGGCGTGTTGGGCTTCCCCCTTCGCTGACCTTAGTTTGTTACCGGCCTCCGCCCAACAGCCAACAAAAACAATACTTTTGCTAATCATTTGTTTTTACTTGATCTAGGACTTCTGGGATTTCTTTAAATATTTTTATATCTATATTTGCATTCATGAACATTGCTCTTGCCTGTTGCTATTGAGATAAATGAGTTCTCATGCTTCTGCTTCCAATTTGATTTATGGCTTGGAATTTTAAGCTTTAAAGCAAATTGATGTCTTCCGTCTTTTTGCCATCTTTGTAACTAAAATTGGTATGATCAACCATATTATTCCATAACCAATTAGAGTCACAGTTAGAAACTGGAATTCGTAAAAATGATGCATATGTTTTATCTATTGACGGAATTCATTGGTTTCTTGTTTGTGATTTTAGAGTTGGGAGAAAACAGTTGACTGCTTTAGTCCAGGGCAGGGGCTGATGCCTGCAAGTTTTAAAGTGAGAACTGTGGCTCTTGATGAAGACAAGTTTGAAGAAGTTCTTGATCCTGATTTTGGGGAGTCAGCTATTGGCCGGGTTGCACCTGTTGATTCAGGCAAGTTCCTTTTACTACCTATGAAGTAGTTTTTTGTCATTGTTGTGTAGAAAGTGTTTTTGTTGTTTCGTATAAAAGATCAGTCCTTTCATTTCTGAAAACTCATCCTTGATATCGACTAACAAGAACAAGCTTAAAAAGATTCCTTAGTTAGTACAAAGGAATAGAGAAACATATGGAAAGGAGGACTGCTTAATGGTGTTAACTATATGGTTTTATAGGACTCTGGTGGATTGTCGTGTTGAGAGCTTATGGGAAGATCACTGGTGACTTGTCCTTGCAAGAAAGAGTGGATGTCCAAACCGGCATTAAACTCATACTGAACTTGTGTTTGTCGGATGGCTTTGACATGTTTCCTTCTTTGCTAGTCACTGACGGCTCGAGCATGATAGATAGGCGAATGGGGGTTCATGGTCACCCACTTGAGATTCAAGTAAGTAGAAAGTATTAGTAAGAGTATACTTTCAAATTTACATGTAGCTTCTGTGGTTTTAGTGCTCCTGTATTTGCTTTTGCTATTTGCCAGGCATTTCACAGAAAGAGGAAAAAGAAGGATTTCTATCCTATTCATAAAGTGCTTATATAGAGGCTATCTGTCTTTGGCATGACACAATGTATATTGTAGGCCTTATTTTACTCAGCTCTTCGTTCTGCACGAGAGATGCTTGGTTTAGACGAAGGGTCCAAGAATTTGGTGAGAGCCGTTACCAACCGGCTCAGTGCTTTGTCATTTCACATTAGGGAATACTATTGGATTGATAAGAAGAAGATAAACGAAATATACCGATATAAGACAGAGGAGTATTCCACAGAGGCAACAAACAAGTTCAATATCTACCCTGAACAAATTCCTAGTTGGTTAATGGACTGGATTCCCACAGAAGGTGGTTATCTCATTGGCAATTTACAGCCAGCTCACATGGACTTCAGGTTCTTCACGCTTGGGAACCTCTGGTCCATTATCACGTCGTTGGGTACTCCAAAACAAAACAAGGCCATCCTACGTTTGATTGATACCAAATGGGATGATCTTATGGGCCTGATGCCTGTTAAGATATGTTATCCGGCTTTGGAGTCTGAAGAATGGCGTATAATCACCGGAAGTAACCCAAAGAATACGTGAGTTTTTTCATACTCTTTAAATCTGCATATTTGTACTAAGTTAATGTTTTTTTTAATAATTATTTCGACCACTGCAGGCCATGGTCGTATCATAATGGGGGATCGTGGCCAACACTTCTGTGGCAGGTAAAACTTGTGATTTGCTTGAACCCCAGCAGAACACAATGTATTTAAATCAATAATCTGATTTCACTTGAATAGATTGAGCCATTGGATAATATCAATATCATGTCTCATACCTAAAGAACTTGTTATTGTACATGCATACATTATTACATACATATCTGTGTGTGTGTGTCTAAATCTGATCAACAAATATGCTATTATGTCAACATGGTTAAACACTAGTTGTTAAGGCTTTTATGGAGCTGATTTTAGCATATTCTTGCATTACTTCAGTTCACATTGGCATGTCTAAAGATGGGCAGAGAGGATTTGGCTTCTAAAGCAATTGAATTGGCTGAAAAACGGGTGGCAGTGGACCGTTGGCCTGAATATTATGACACCAAACACGGTAAGTTCATAGGAAAACAAGCCCGCCTCTACCAAAACTGGACCATATCCGGTTTTTTGACGTCTAAAATGTTTCTGGAGAATCCAGAAAAGGCATCCCTGCTGATTTGGGAAGAAGACTATGACCTTCTTGAGAATTGTGTGTGCAGTCTTAGTAACTCTAGCCGGAAAAGGTGCTCTCGATCTGCTGCCAAGTCGCAGATCCTTGTATAGCTAGTGAGCAAGCACAAGGCTTTCATTGCTGTACAGCAAGTAGTCAGAGCATAGGAAGTAAAAGAATGGGTGTTCTTAGCTTCCTCACACCAAAAGTAGAAGAACTAACTTGATTTGTAAGTATTGTAATTGTAATTGTAATTGTAATAGTTGGATGATCAATGATGATGAGAATTGAGAGGAAGTAATTAAAAGATACATGGGGCTAGCTAGAAAAATTCTTCATGTAAATGTAATTTATTAACGCACATCTTCAAGGATTTCGACCTGCAATTTATAACATCACCTCATCTGTGTTTGAATGCTTGTGCAGGAGGTGAAAACTGATTGAGCTTAAATTAAAATATTTCGATTAATAAATAAATTATGTTTCTTTTTGGCATTTTAACAACCACTCTGATCCTTTGCCAAAGGATCCGGTCTACCAAAACGACATTTAGATTATGTACTTTTAAGTACTTACAGTTAACCTATTATGTATTTCCAATTTATTTTAAATGTATGCAATTTGTATGTCGTTTTGGATCAGTTCACAATAATGCAATATGGACATGGACCCTGGTCCATGGTATAATGTGTCATCCTTTGCAGGATAAACCTAGACTCTAATGGAACCAAATGCCCCTTAAAAGGTTGTTCTAATAAATTATGCAACTACTTTTTAACATCTATCTTAACAGAGTAGCAAAAGTTTTAAAACAAGTATATTAACATTTGAATCATATGTTATCTTTTTCTTTGTTTGGTTGATCATTATTCCTCTTAAGTAATCCACAATTCATTTTGCATTATATATATAATTTGGGATTATGAACACATCGAATTTGAAAGTAAGTAGAGGAGTTATTTACCAGAAGTCCTTACAAGAACAGTGGCCATTTCTGAAATGATGGTATCGCATTCTATCTCTCATTATTATGTCTCTCTTGTACACTTTTGAAATGAGTTTGGTTGCAGTGTGGCAGTCCTCACACACCCTCAGATTCTTCACGATTCGGATAGTTGTTCCCGGGGCAGTCTTCAGGATTCCATATGCCATGGCTAGTTTCTCGCTGTGGTAGGTAAGCGCGGTTTCTTTCTCTTCCTCACATATATCAAACACAATTTCTGATGTGTTAGGCCTGTAGCCTTCCAAATGAATCCTCTCCATCATCTTCTGCAGCATTGGGTTGATGTCCTCCATTTCGGGATGCGACCCGTCTCCCATTTTGAACTCATGCACGCATCCATCGAGGCATATCGTGCTAAATCCTGCACTCGTTTTCACTCCTCTTTGTTTCATTAGCTTCCTCAGTCTGCTAACTTCATCGAATTTCCCTGCCTTGCCATAGATGTTTGATAACAGCGTATATCGCCCACTGTTCTTTGGCTCCATTTCCAGCAAGATGTTCCCGACTCTCTCGCCTAACTCTACATTTCCATGTATCCTACAGCCACCAAGAAGAGCCCCCCAAACGGCTGCATTTGGCACCATAGGCATAGAATTGATCAAATCCTCCGCGTCATTTAATAGCCCTGCCCTTCCCAATAGGTCTACTGCACAGCCATAGTGCTCCATTGTTGGTTCAAATCCATAAGCTTCCTTCATAGTGATCATATATTCGAGGCCTGTATCAACGAAACCGGCATGAACACAAGCACTAAGAACCGCCACAAGAGTGACCTCGTTAGGCCTAAATTCCTCCCTCTGCATTTTCCAGAAGAGCTGTAATGCATCCTCTGCTCTGCCATGCATTGCAAGCCCTCCAATCATTGCATTCCACGTAGAGATTTCTTTCTGTTTCGTTCTCTCAAAAGCGTCCCATGCCAGGTCTAGGCGCCCACAATTCGCAAACATATCCACCAAAGAAGTACCTAAAACTGCATCCAGGGGAATGGAATTTTTCCTAATGTATGAATGAACCCACATCCCTTGATCAAGAGCACCTAGCTTAGCACAGGCTGCTAGGACAGATGAAAGAACAAACTTTTTCAGCTCAGTCTTCTCCCTTTGCATTTGATTGAATACTTCTAAGGCCTCTTTACAACGCCCTTCTTTGTTATAACCATCAATCATTGCACTCCAAGAAATTTCATCCTTTTCAGGCATTTCATCAAACAGCTTCTGGGCTTCATCTGTCATCCCATTTCGACAAAACCCACTGATCATCGCATTCCATGAACCACAATTCTTGTCCCTCATACACTCAAACAACACCACAGCTGCCCCTACATCTCCACATTTCATGTACCCGTCAAGCATAGCATTCCCACAAACAACATCTGATAATGCCCCACTTGCATCAAACATATTCCGCGCTTCATTACACAACCCAAATGAAGAATACATCTGAATCCCAGCACTTGTTATGTGCCCATCCGCGCCTACCCCATATTTCACCGCGTGCGCATGAAACTGCATGCCTTCTTGAAAAGCTTGTTCCCTGGTGCAGGCTTTGAGCAGTGGAGGATATGTGTACTTATTAGGCTTAGCAGAGGCGGAAACAACCATTTCATAGTACACAGAAATGGCCGCGCGTGTGTCTTTGTTGTCTACGCACCCTTTGATCAAACAATTCCACACAAAAACATTGGGGTTTGGAGTTTGCTGGAAGACACCCATTGCACATACGAGGCTGCCAATTTGAGGACTTGCATAGCACTTCACTAAGGTCCCGGCAACATAGTGGTCTTGGAAAAGACCTGTTTTTAGCGCTAAGCCATGAACTTGGGTTAGATGTTTGAAAGAAGCAGCGCATTTTGTGTTGAGAAGATTCAAGATTGCTTTCTGGGAGTAATTGAAATTGGGTAAGGCTTCTGTTGTTTGGCGGATTTCGTTCGCTAGATGATAAGGTAGCTCCGTCGCGCTCATCTTTAATCTCTTTTGTGTGTCTGTGTGTGTTTCAGTGTTTTCACGGCCATTCAGTATTTGTACAATGGGAAGTTGGAACCAATGAAACTTAATAATATTTCTCTTATGTCCCATTTTATCTGTCATAGTTACTATTTATTGATCAAATCAAACTCTTTTTTTTTTTTAGTATCTTTTACTCATTTTTAAATTTAATTTTTTATATTTAATAATATTTTTAGTGTAGTTTCTAAATATATAAATTTTGTATACTAATACTAAACTTAATATTATGAAAATTTGAATTAAAAATAACTTCAGTCAAGTCTCGTTAACCGAACTAGACACATAAAATGGAACGGATGAAGTATAATCTATTGGTATTATTTCACTTTAGTCCTTGCACTGTTCCATAACTGTGAACAGGTCACTTGGAAATATTTTCTTTTGGGTGCAGAAAGGGCACAACCCTAGAGTTATTCAAAGAAGCACTAGTCTCCTCATAAACTAGGCATCCCCACTTCATCACTTCAGACGCGCTCAACAAGCTCTCTCAACAGGCAGGAAGATAAGAAGTAAAGGTTCCAACCATTGCCATAGTTTTTGGCAAGCCAGTCTACGACTTGGTTTTGTTCACGAAGAACATGACAGTACCTTACAGACCAAGTCCTCTCCATCCAACTTCTTCATTCAAGAATCAAATTAGGCAGAGGACCTCCACCTTTCGTATAAAATTCTGAGTTATTTATCTGTCGGACCAAATTGGTCAAGTCGCTTTGTAACATCACTTTGTCATAGCCTAAGCTCCAAGCCCTCTTAAAACCATGAAGTAAAGCCCATTCAAGCCTTAGCCATATCCACACTTGATACTGCTAATTATACGTAAGCAATATAAAATAACACGAGACCAATTAAAGCAAGTAAAACCTTTATTGATCACGGTAGAGGCCCTAAGTACAATCTACTTGGTTGCTCTGAGTACCGACTGAGTGCGGTCGGGATTCTCTAGTAACAACCTATCGATCGTCCAAAAGTCCTCTACACTGTAGCTACTGTGGGCATTTATAGCCGCTGTGCCGGAGACAAGATCCCAGCTGCTCGGCATGTCTTCCACGTAGCCACCACGTGCCATCCTCCTGGGTGCCCTGCCTGTCGATGTAAAGAGCCGCCACGTGTCCTTCGCCAGCTCTTTCGCCAAAGGGCTACCGCTCGGTGGTCGACACCGTCGCTCGGGCAACTCCGGTCGGTCTACGACCGGGTTCTTCTCGTGGAGCCCGACCTGTTACCTGCAAAGACAAGGAGAAAGAGACAAAAGGCTCCTCGGTCGTGGTGAAGCTATGTCGGTCGGGATATTCCCTACCAAGAGCCCCCCAGCCCGGGCCTTTTTGATCAGTCGGGAAAAACGGGACGGGATGAAGAAGCCCAACTGTCAGCCACCAAGCCGACCTGCCAGCTGTCATTCCCTCCTATGCCACGTGTCGGCCTCTGCCGGCCTCGGCGATCCCATCCGTCGCCTCGGATTCAGCGCGGGTCGTGTCAGGCAAGTTGGCCCATTTCCCGCCTAAATGCCCTCCTATAAATAGGCCCTTGAGGCCCTCATTTGAACTTTCCTCACTCTTTCGCTTCAGTCGGTATCCTCTAAGAATCCCGAGCAGAGCATCTCAGCAAGGCGGTCAAGCAAAGCAACACTTCAGATCTTCTTCCAAGCTTCCTCACTCGGTAAGCTCTTAGCTCTTTACTCTTTGTTTACTCTTTACTTAGCGTAGAAGTAGGATAGCACTAACTTCGAGCTAACTCCCCGAACCCTGTACTAACTCCCGACCGACCTTTAGGTAGAACTATGTCGGACTCGGATAGTCAAAACGCCTCGATCGCGGGCTATGACGAGGAGGTCGAACGTATCAGCGACGAGGAAGTGAACATTATGTCCTACACTCCCGAAGCCAGCCCCCGAGCAACGTCAGCTCCCGATCGAGCTGTCGAGCATAACAGCGCATCAAGCTCCTCCGGGACATCGAGCTCTAGCTCTAGCGGATCGGGGAGCTCCAGCGAAGAAGAGGAGGAGAGAACCACGTCAAGCGGGCGTGGTTCTCCGACCAAGGGCGTTAGGGAAACGCCTACCCGGGTGGTTGGGGACCACCCGGAAGCTGCTTCTCGAGGAGGTGATCGAGGAAATACCCCCGAGCAGACCGAAGAGGACCCGGCCGGGCCGGCCACACCAGCCGTCGAGCTCGAGTTCTTGAACAGCGAGAGTGTCGAGCAAGAGATGAGCCTGCTGACAAAAGGCGAAGCGGCTCGGATTGCTGAAATACTCCGGGGTCGGGTAGAATTCGACACGAGCCGGCAGCTGGGGAATGTGATTGACAGGCATCGGGGCAAATGGATCGGGATGCACTACGACTCCCTGATGGCCCCGGTCGCCATTCCCTTCACTCCCCTCCTGAACGCCTTCTTGGCCTATTACCGGGTCGCCCCGGCCCAGGTCTGCCCGAACGCACATCGGATCCTCGCCTGCTTCCCGCAGATATGTGCTCGGCACGGGGCCGAGTGCACGATGGAGTTGTTCAACTTCATCTACCAGATCAAGGTTCTCCCGGGCCGCTACGGGGGTGGGTTCCTGATGCTGCAGTCCCGAGCAGATATGTGCTCCATCAAAGGCCTGCCCGGGAACAACAAGGGGTGGAAGAACAAAATTTTCTCCATCAAATACGACCCCTGGATCCTTCCGGTCGACCGTGCTTGGAGCAGCCACTTCAGAAAGCAAGTGGTGCCGGTCGAGACGCAAGCGCTGAGGGACACGGTCAGCCGGATTTCGAGCGAGGTGCATGAATACACAACTTCCGGACGGCTGAAAGTCTCGCAGTCGCCATGCTCCCGCCCCCCACGTACGAGCTGCCGGAGAAGTACCTGCCCGTTCCGATGGGCGTGACGGTCGCCAAGCCGTCAAAACGAAAGAAGAAAGGTTTGGCACGAGCTACTTCTCTCGACCTGGCTTATTACCTCGATCTAACTAACTTTCTTGTTTTGCAGCTATGGCCGAGTTCGGTGATGAAGACACCGCCCTTCCCCCGCCGGTCAAGATCTCCCTCGGCGGGAAGAAGAAGGCCAAGACCAAAGCGGCCGGGGAAAAGGAGATTCCATCTGCCCGACCTCTGAGCGCCTCGACCGTGACGACGGGCGAGGGCTTCATCGTGGAGCAGCCGGACGTCCTGGTCACTCGGGTGGAGGTCGCCCGGGGCAAGGAGAAGGTCGCCGACCAGGGCGCGGCCGAGGTGGGTAGCTTGAAGCGCCGCCGTGAGCAGCACAGCCCGAGCCCCTCGGTCGGGCGAGAGAAGGAGTCTACGTCCGTGCTGGCACGGATCGGCAACGCCGCGCCGGCCCGAGTGGATCTGGGGAAGATGACCCCAAACCAGGTGGCTGAACGGATCGGCCACGATCTGGCCGAGGTGAGTTTCCCAACTTATAACCTCCTTTGCCCAAGTATCTTTGACCGGGCTAACCTTGAATATCCTCTTTGTATTGCAGATCTCCCGGGCGACCCAACTTCTTCAGGGTCAAGCTATGCTGGCCGAGGAGGCTGATCACCACAAGAAGACGGCTGCTCGTCGTCTGAAGGAGATCAAAGAGCTCCAGGCCGAGCTGGAGAAAACGCAAAAGGCCCTGAAGAAGGGTGACGAGGAACGGGTGCTTGCCGAGAAGGTCGCCAGCCGGGCGATTGGAGAGGCCAAGGAGCTGAAGGCCCAGCTCGAGAATCCGAGCGAGCTGGCGCGGGCAGCCTTCAAGGACAAGGACCTGGGCTCGGCCTTCCTCACTGAAGCCCGGGGAACAGCGATCGGTGAAGAGCTGATCGTCTCGTTCGGCCGCTGGGGTTTTACGGCCGGGAAGCGGAAGATGCTCGAACGAGTCCGCACCCGGTTGGAGCAAGCTTTGGATGGGGAGGACCTTCAGCTGGTCCTCTCGGTCTTGCCCCCAGACCTAGCCGATCCCGGTCCCTCTCCCTTCGCCCCGAAAGCCAAGGCGTCCGAACCCGGGGCATCGTCGGCGGCCCCATCGAGCGAGAAGGAGGCAGCTGCTGGAGCTCGGGAGGCGAAGAAGTAGGCTAGGCCTGTCTCCCCTTTTTGTAATGACGATTGATCGGGAGCCCGGTCCCGAATTGTACCGGGCGCCTTTTGTCGATTAATAATATTTATTTTTGCTCTAATCTTGCGTCGTTCGTCTTTTATCTTCTTGCTTTTCACTTTTCGCAAACCGATCATAATCACTCGACCACTTGGCCTTTAGACCCGGTCTCGCGACACTCGATCCGCTCAACGCCCGATCTTACGACCTTATGGCCTGGTCGTGCGTTCGATGTTTCGACTTCAAAACTGGCCAACCGATCAGGTTTACCCGATCTCCGGGCCTTTGTCGAAAAAACTTCCAAGCCTCTACGGTCGGAATGTAACCGAGCGACGGGCCTTGTACCACACTTCCTTATCCCAGCCCCCACACTATTGTGCGCTCGAGGCACGAGTGGGTGCGATAGTGGACAGAAGTTGGACGGATCGGGGAATAATGCCGAGAGCTCCTGGCTTCCCCGATCGGTGGCGTGACTTGAGTGTCCGCCTATGTGGAGCGCGTTTTGACCGGTCGACAGACTTCGCCCGATCGATTGAATGTCGAACTGATCTGCTCATGACGAGGGTGAAAGAAAATAACCGATCGTGCCGCCGCATACAAACGGTCGAGCAATCATTGATCGTATATACATTAAACTTTCCCGCTCGCAGGCGGTTGAACTAATTTTACAACCATAAAATTTACATAGAAATGACGACCGGGACTAACTCGCAGGTCCAGCCCCCACTTCGTCTAAAAATACAAAAAATAGGCTAATGCCTAAAAAGAACGAGGTGCTCGGAATTCCAAGTCCCCTCTATTAGCCGACCCGTCGTTGTCTCTAGTCGGTATGTTCCCGGCCGGATGACAGCGTTGATGATGTACGGCCCTTCCCAGTTCTGAGCTAGCTTTCCCCCATCTAAAGGTTGACTGGCCTCCCTTCGTCGTAAGACATAATCTCCGACTTGAAAATAACGAGGGTTGACCCGAACGTCCTTCGAGCTCTTGACGCGCTTCTGGTACTCGGCCATACGCCGAGCGGCTAGCTCTCTTTTTTCTTCGACCGCATCGAGATCCACAGCCATGGCGTGTTCATTGTCCTCCGCGTTGTAGGTTCTCTCTCGATCGGTCGGGATCCAAGCCTCGATCGGGAGCCGGGCTTCAGCTCCGTAAACCAGGGCGAAAGGGGTCTCCAAAGTAGCTTCCCTCGGGGTCGTCCGATAAGTCCATAAGACATATGGCAACTCATCGGCCCAACTACGACCGGCCGAGTGTAACTTCTTTTTCAGACCTTCCAAAATCGTCCGGTTAGCATTTTCCACTTGTCCATTTCCCTGCGGGTAAGCGACAGACGACCGGACATGAGTCGTCCCGATCGTGGCCAAGAAATTCTGAAAATATTGGCTCACAAATTGGCGACCGTTATCGCTGATGAGATGTACGGGCACGCCAAAACGGGAAACGACATTACGCCAAAGGAACCGAGCACACTGCTGAGATGTGATCGTGGCTAAGGGCTCGGCTTCTATCCACTTGGAGAAGTAATCAACGGCGACGATCACGAACCTTCTCCGACCGGACAGCTGAGGAAAGGGGCCCAAGATATCTACCCCCCACCTAGCGAAAGGAATTGCGGTGGTGACCGGCTGGTAGAAGGTTGCCGGTCGTCCAGGCATCCGGGCGTACAGTTGGCACGTCTCACATTCCCGAGCTAACTTTTCACAGCCTAGCTGGAGGGACGGCCAATAGTACCCGATCAGCATAATACGACGGGCCAGGGATCGACCTCCCTGGTGTGAGGAGCAGATTCCCGAGTGCAGCTCCTTCATGACTAACTCGGCCTCGAATGCGGTCAAGCAACGCATAAGGGGGCCTCCATACGATCGCCGATAGAGACGACCGTTCACGACTTGGAATCTCGGGGCTCTCAGCTTGGCTTTTCGAGCACGTTGCGGGTCGTCTGGGAGTCGACCGTGCTCGAGGTATTCCTTCAGATCGATGATCCAGCTATCTTCCACCGGTTGGATTGGATTGACCGGCAGGCGATGGATACTGTGTTTGGGGATCACCAAGATCCGAGCTATCTTCGACATGTGTTCCGGGGCGTCTTGGGCCAATTTGGACAAGATATCCGCATCGGCGTTATCCAATCGGGGTATATGTCGGACGGTATACCCCCGGAACTGAGCGAGCTTTTCCATGGCGAGGTCTCGGTACAACTGCAAACGCTCACCATTGACTTCATAATCTCCGAGAACTTGCCCGACCACGAGCGCAGAATCTGTCTGGGCTCGGATGTATTCAGCCCCCAAGTCCCGAGCGCATTGCAAGCCATTTACGAACGCCTCATACTCGGCTTCATTGTTGGTCGGGTGGAACTGATACATGAGAGCAAAATAGACTTTGAATCCTTCTGGGCTCGTGATTACTACTCCTCCCCCTGCTCCTTTTTTGCTACTTGACCCGTCAATAGCCAACGACCACCACTCAGCCTCGGGATCCGCAACTTCAGGAGGCCGGGCATCTCGGGCGGTGCATTCAACCAAGAAGTCAGCAAGGGCTTGACCTTTGATAGCAGGTCTTGGTCGGTATTCGATCGCGTATTGGGTCAGCATTAACGCCCATTTGACTAGGCGACCGGATGAAGAGGCGGTGCGGAGGACTGGTCCGATCGGCTGATCGGTCAACACGCGAATCGCTCGACCCTGGAAGTAGGGAGCCAATTTCTTCGCGGCTATGTAGAGGGCGTAGACGACCTTCTCTAACCGGGAGTACCGGAGCTCGGGACCATGTAGCGCGTGGCTTACATAGTACACCGGTCGCTGGACCCCTTCCGGATCGGTTCGGCACAATACTGCGCTTACTGCACGATCGGAGACGGCGAGGTACACGTCTAGCTCTTCTCCGAGCTCGGGCTTTGAGAGCACAATAGGTGACATGAGGTACTCCTTCAACTCATCAAAAGCTGCTCGGCACTCTTCGTCCCAGACGAACCCATTAACTTTTCGCAATACCTTGAAGAAAGGTAAAGCGCGCTCGGCTAACTTGGAGAGGAACCGGCTGAGGGCTGCCAACCGACCGGTCAATTGCTGGACCTCCCGAACGGTGGAAGGTGGTTGCATGTCCAGAATCGCTTTTACTTTGGCCGGGTTGGGCTCAATTCCTCTCTTGGTCATCATGTAACCAAGGAACTTGCCGGTCCGAACCGCGAACGTGCACTTGGTCGGGTTCAGCCGTAACTGGTACTTCCTCATGATCTGGAAGCACTCCCGGAGGTCCCGAGTGTGGTCGGATCGGTCACGACTCTTGACCAGCATGTCGTCAATGTAGGCCTCCATCGTTCGGCCCAATAGATCGGCAAAGAGCATATTGACCATTCTCTGATAGGTCGCTCCTGCATTCCGGAGGCCGAACGGCATTACTCGGTAGCAATACAGCCCGTCCGGGGTTACGAAGGCTGTCTTGCTCTCGTCTTCATGGTGCATCATTATTTGGTGATATCCCTTGAAGGCATCCATGAAGCTCATCAACTCGGCCCCGGCCGTCTCGTCGACCATCTGGTGAATGCTTGGTAGAGGATAAGGGTCAAGCGGACAGGCCTTGTTGAGGTCGGTGAAATCAATGCACATCCTCCAAGCTGGGGGCTTCGGAACAAGGACAATATTAGCCACCCACTCGGGATAGATCACCGGTCGGATGTGCTCGATCGCCGCCATCTTTTTGACTTCCTCTCTGACAAATTCGCGGCGATCGGAGGAGAGATGTCGTGTCTTCTGCACGACCGGCTTGGCTGCGGGATCGACGGCTAACTTGTGACAGATGACCGACCGATCGATCCCAGGCATGTCTTCGGGCCCCCACGCAAAGATATCAGCGTATTCCCGGAGTACAGCCAGGACTTCTGCCCGGAGCTCGGGGGTGAGGGCTCGGCCAATCTTTATTTTTCTGTCCGGGCGGTCCTCGGACAGGGGAACTTCTTCTATCTCTTCGGAAGGCTCGGGCTGCTCCTTCCGTTCCTTGGCCTCCTCCTTGGCTATAGTATTCACCCGGGATGACGGACCGGCGTCACGTCGATTAACCGCTCGGGTGTAGCACTTCCGGGCGGATTGGACATCGCCACGAACCACACCGACCCCATTAGGGGTAGGGAATTTCATGCACAGGTGGGGCATAGAAATTATCCCACCGATCTTCATAATGGCGGGTCGGCCCAAGATTATGTTGTGGACACAATGGAGGTTGACCACAACAAACTCCAGCTCCGTCTTGATCGACTTTGGAGGCGTGCCGATCTCTACGGGGAGCGTTATCTTTCCCTCGGGGTAGATCAAGGCCCCGGTAAATCCCGACAGTGGTACACCGACCGGAGTCAGCTCCTTCCTGTCGAGGCCCAGCTTCTCGAAGACGTCCAAGTAAAGGACGTTCACACTGCTGCCCGTGTCCACCATAACCCTTTGGACATCCGTCCCCTTGACATCGATTGTGACCACCAGCGCCTCCATGCCGTGGTCGCTGCTGCTAGGTTGGTCCTCAAGGGTGAAGGTTATGGGCTCCATCTTCTGCCTCTTCCCGGTCTCCCGGGAATCCACTATTGCGACCGGGCAATTAATCCGCGGTCGGGAAGCATCTTCCAGCCCACCAAAAATAACGTGGATGGTAGGCTTTCCGGCCGGGCGGCTACCGGACGGAGGGTCAGGGTCCCGTCGGTCATCATGACGATCGTCCCTTCGATCGTCTCTTCGGTCCTGACCCGACCGATCAGAGCGGTGATGAGATCGCCTGTGATCCCTCCGATCGGTATTTCTCTTGCTGTCTTCTCTCTTCCCCACGCACTTGTCCAATTTTCCCAGATTGAGCAAATCTTCCAACAATTGGCGCAAGTGGGTACACTCCTCGGTGTCATGCCCGGCGCATCGATGGTAAGCACAGTGCTTACTCTTATCAAGGCCGTCTCGATCGGGATGGGGGAGTTTGATGAGGTTGCAGGACTGGGCATATTGCATGGCCTCCGCTGCGGATCGGTTCAAGGCCGTAAACTCGCCATGCCTAGTGCGGGGTCGGGGATTGTCATCTCCCGATCGATGTTCCGCCCGGCCGGCCGGTTTACGGGAGGAAGAACCGACCTCCTGCGAGCGCTTGACGGCATTCGCCTCACCTGCGTTAGCATAATCAGTGACCCTTCGGAGGGCCTCCTCATATGTGGTCGGGGGGTGGAGGATAAAATCCTGGTATAGATACCCTGCCCGGAGGGAGATGTGAAGCATGTGAGTGGCGGTCGCATCATCCATGGGCTCGACCTCCCCGACCGCTGCCTTCCACTTGATGAGGAAGTCGGTCAAGCTTTCCCCTTCGAGCTGCTTGGCCTTTTCGAGGTACATATAGGACTTCCTCACCACTTTGGAAGCAATGAACTTCCGTACAAACTTGATCGCCAGGGTCTCAAATTTGTCGATCGACCCCGGGGGCAGGGTGCGGAACCACTCTGCTGCCCGACCGGTGAGGGTTGAGTAGAAGGCCCTGCACCTTACGACGTCTGAAACGCCCTTCAGCATCATATTGCTGAAAAAATCATTCACGTGAGCCTCAGGGTCTGTCCGACCGTCGTAACTCTTCTCTCCCGAGACCTTTAAGTCGAGCGGGTAGGGCTGAGCCATTACCGCTGCTGTGAAAGGCGTCTGGTGTAGGGTCGATCGGTCGGTCGGGGGTGCTGTAGGATACGCACTCCTGAGCTGCGCAACTTCGGCCTGGAGATTGTAGAGCAATCCTCGGGTCTCGTTGAGCTCGGCGTTCTGGGCGGCTTGGGCTGTATCCCGAGCGCGTCGACGTCGATGTGATCTCGATCCGCTGTATCCGGATGAAGCCTCGTGGCTAGCTTCCTGCATTTGTACGTCCTCTTGCCTGGGATTCGGGTCCTGGGGTCCCAGACGCTGGCGCATCTCTGGTCGGAGACGATCGAAAGCTACCGCACGGGCAACCTCCTCAGGGTCCTCCGCTTGAACGGCCTGAGCTGGTGCCTCCATCGCATCGGCATCCCCCGACCCCAACCGCGAATGAGCCGAGCGTCGAGCCCGGGAAGTGGACTGACGCTGCGGCTCTACTTGTGCGATCGGTTGTACTGGAGGGGCGGCGGCTGGAGCTGTATATGCAGGCGTATATGGTGGATAACCACCCGGGGAAGTGTAATACATCGGTTGGCCTGGCCAATACCCGTATGGTGGAGGTGGGACTGGGTACGGGTACTGGGCGGGATACATCATCGGCTGCTGCTGGTATGGCAGACCGGGTGGTGGGTATCCCGGTTGTATGTAATTTACCGGCTGCTGGGCGGCCGGGTATGCATTTGACGGATGCGGTGGTGAAAGGTTGAGGTTGAGGTCCATCGTCTGACCCTGCTGTTGGGTAGCATAGTGGTCGGAGGAGCTCGCCGCATCCGCCTGGTCGTCGGCGAAGTTGTTGTGTGCCCACGGATACATGTTGGTATGGTGATCGGGTGCTCGTCAAGACGTTGGCTTGTTGCACGGATCCCCACGGACGGCGCCAAAATGATACTGCTAATTATACGTAAGCAATATAAAATAACACGAGACCAATTAAAGCAAGTAAAACCTTTATTGATCACGGTAGAGGCCCTAAGTACAATCTACTTGGTTGCTCTGAGTACCGACTGAGTGCGGTCGGGATTCTCTAGTAACAACCTATCGATCGTCCAAAAGTCCTCTACACTGTAGCTACTGTGGGCATTTATAGCCGCTGTGCCGGAGACAAGATCCCAGCTGCTCGGCATGTCTTCCACGTAGCCACCACGTGCCATCCTCCTGGGTGCCCTGCCTGTCGATGTAAAGAGCCGCCACGTGTCCTTCGCCAGCTCTTTCGCCAAAGGGCTACCGCTCGGTGGTCGACACCGTCGCTCGGGCAACTCCGGTCGGTCTACGACCGGGTTCTTCTCGTTGAGCCCGACCTGTTACCTGCAAAGACAAGGAGAAAGAGACAAAAGGCTCCTCGGTCGTGGTGAAGCTATGTCGGTCGGGATATTCCCTACCAACACTACAATCCCCTAAGTTTCTCTGGAATCTCTCAATTTAGTCATTGTTGTGATTTCTAATAACTTCCAGATAGCTTGCTAACTTCACCCGTTTGTTCCAGCTTACGTGCTACCCAACTCACATTGGGTTTTCTCAAACAATGAAGGCTTCTCGATGGTGAGGCTTGGGGTCTCCTCAGACTTAGATTACCCTCCAAGGCAATGTGAACCTCTAAATTGTACTTCCTAATCCAAGCAACTTTTGGTTTTTATGAATCCTAGCATTCATAAACACGAAAGAGTTTCTCCATTTCCAAATATGCCACGCAGATTGATGAAAATCATGCTTTCCTCCTTTGGTTTCAAGAGTTTTTTTAGCAAAAAATTTCAACTTGTTGAAAGCTTCCTATCAAAATGTTGAGGTGGCATGACAACTCTCCATATATCTCCATGGCGACAGGGCATTTCTTGTTGGAAATCCGTTGGTGAAAAACAAATAATAATCCAATAAAATAAGATTATTATTTTTCTGAAAAAGAAGGGAAGGAAAGATGGAGAATTTGACTAGTGTTTGGTGTTGAGTTTTTAGCAAGAGTCAAGCGATCACTCATTCATTAAAACATTATTTGCCACCTCCCAAAAATGCTAGGAGCGTTGTGGCCTAGGCTTCCCAGGATAAAACTTGCTACGATTCAATGTTTGAGCACCCAAACAAGGAATCCTGCGAAGTAGAGCAAGATTATGAACACAGTATGTCTAAGAAAGAGTAGAAGCAGAGAGTTTTGAGGCAAAAAGATACTTTCTTGTTATGTGTAAATCTCTACTGCCCAACTCCTTATATAGAGGTGGGAGATTAAATAGCTTTTAATTAGGCACTTAAGGGCACCCCTCCACCTTCCTGTAACAGCAGCCATTAACATGAACATGGGTTTGAATTGACCACCCAACAGTCACAACAGGACAGGTTCGTGCAGGCCGAAACATACATCAAATACATTATGTGCACAACTGAAGGAGAAAACGCATCCAAATTGTACAAAAGAGTACACTGTATGATCTCTAAAACTTTATAAGCATGCCTTAAGTAGAGATCTCTTAATGTTAGCATAATGCTAACTATATTCCATGACTTCTTTATAAGTTAACTTTAAGTACTAAAATAGCCAAAAGATAGTCAAGTCACAGAAACATTCCAAGCCGAAACATACATCATGTTTCCAGTTTCGACCACCAGGCCGAAACAAAACATAGCTCTAGCGGCGCACATGAGCTCGGGCTTGATTTTTTATCTCGTTTCTAGTTGGAATTTGATTCGCACCCCCCCCCCCCCCCCCCCCCCCGCGAGAGAGCCTCTATGCTATACAATTCTACAAGCTCCAAAAGAGCTCTTGTATAAAAGGGGGGGGGGGGGGGGGGGGGCAAATCCTCTTTCCAAACCAATGTGGGACAAAAGCTCACTTTTCCCCTTTATTTTTCCAACTCAAATGGGTCTACTTTGAGAATCAATATCTCATTCACCCATTATCCGTTTTGAGCGTACAATATATCAATCTCTTCATCTCACTACGAAGAATCCGAATCCACTTTGACCCGACCCAAATTGGAAGTGGACCCCACTGATAATTGTGCCACAAAATAGCCACTTAACATGCCATTTTAAGCTATTTTTTTTCCAACAATCCCCCACATGAATAAAAAATTGATTTTCAGGGTATTTTGAAATCGGAAACAACTGTGTTCAAACGGTCGATCTCTGCATAGGATAGGTAGGGAGCCACTATACCCTTTGAACCTTCCCTTGTGAAGACATGTTTACTCTACTGGCTGTACGGTAGAACGCGATGTCTTTGAACCGACTGTCGTTTGTGTAGACGATGACATATCTCACATAGGAACCTCCCAACCGTGCTCTGTTCTCATGAGTGTGCCCGTTTTGATCGTGGGTCGCCGTTCCTAGTTCTGCGAGAGTTTCTAAAGAATTGTGCCCAACAATTCTCATTTGAAGCGATCCTCACTTCTCTCTTACATATGTGATTCTTTCTCGAGTATCCCGCATACTCAAGAATCATTAAAGCATCAACATGCTAGCCTCGTGCGGGAGTCACTGTTTTTAACAAGGAGTGGTAGGGAGTCCGAGACCCCCACAGTGACGCGCTCCGTTTCATAATTTAGTTGTCCCATTGAACCTAGGTGCCAGCTAGATTGGGTATCCACTATAGAACTTTTTAGTACAAAGGCATTAGACTCATTCCTCGTGTCAACTTCTCCACAACTTCTTTGCCTAACCCTTTGGTCAGCGGATCCGCTATATTGTCTTTTGACTTTACGTAGTCAATCGAGACAGCACCAGTTGTGAGCAGTTGTCTAATGGTATTATGTCTACGACGCACATGTCTAGACTTACCATTATACATATGACTCTGTACTCTCCCAATTGTGGCTTGACTATCGCAATGCACACATATTGAAGGTACCGGTCTTTCCCAATTAGGAATATCCTCTATAAAATGGCATAGCCATTCAGCCTCTTCACAACCTTTGTCCAAGGCTATCAGCTTAGATTCCATCATGGATCTAGCTATCACAGTTTGCTTAGAGGATTTCCATGCACCGGCTGCACCGGCTAGTGTAAACACATAGTCACTCATAGACTTAGAGTCCTTAATATCAGATATCCAGTTCGCGTCGCTATACTCTTCAAGTACAGCGGGATATCTCCCGTAGTGCAGCCATGAAATAAAAGTGAGGGATTAGGAATTTGTGAGACAGGTAATATAACTCCTATTTTAATGAATTTACTCTATTATAATGATAATGATCAACTTTTGTTGGTTAAAGTACACACGAGGTCCTTGTATTATAGTGTTTTGTTTAATTTAGTCCTTATATATTTATTTTGCTCACTTTAGTCACTGTACTTTTAAAAGTAATGCAATTAAGAACAATTGTTAACAGTGTTAATGTTACTGTTAGCTTATATTATGTTACCTGGCGCTGGCATCATCATTATCACATCATGATATTTATATTTCTACTCATATATTACTTTATAAATATTTAAAATCAATTATTTTTACTACCAATATATTAAATTAGTATGGCTAAAATAAATAATTACTAAAATATTCCTAATGAGATTTGGACACTCGTTAGCATGCTTGTAGTTATTTATTTTGGACATATTAATGTAATATATTAGTGGTAAAAATAATTAATTTTAAATTTTAAATATTTATAAAATAATATATGAGGTGAAATATAAATATCATAATGTGACAGTAATGATGTCAATGCCACGTAAACTAAGTTAACGGTAATATTAACACCGTTAACTATTGTCCTTAGTTTTATCACTTTTTTTTTTTTTTTTTTTTTTTTTTTTTTTTTTTTTTTTTTTTTTTTTTACATATCACTTTCCATGTAAGGGAGCAACTTGGTATACCACAAGTCTTTAATAGTTTTATCACTTTTTAAAGAGTAAATACTCAAAATGGTCCCTCAACTATAACTAAATTCACAAATTGGTCCTCGACTTTCAATTTTAACCAATTAAGTCCTTAACTTTGTAATTTTAACACGATTTGGTCCTCCGTCTATTTGACCGTTTGTTGACCGTGATCTCTGAGGATATATATGTAATTTCATTGCCGCCCGCCCTCATCCGCTGCCGTGACACAATCTATCGTGTTACATAACACCCCACTTTTCTTAACTCTTCGCTCAGGTACGAACTCAACTACATTGAATCCAAATAGGGGATGAAGAAAGACGACAGGATTTGGCAGATTGCTTTTGGCAGTGGATTTGAATGTAACAGTGCGGTCTGAAAATGCAACCGGAACCTTAAAAAACCGACAATGGACCATGAAATTACATATATATTCTAAAAAATCACAGTTAACAAACGGTCAAATAGACGGAGGACCAAATCGTGTTAAAATTACAAAGTTAAGGACTTAATTGGTTAAAATTAAAAGTCGAGAACCAATTTGTGAATTTAGCTATAATCGAAAGATCATTTTGAGTATTTACTCTTTTTTAAAATAGGAAGACTAAATTAAACAAAATAAAAGTATAAAAAATAAATTAACCAAATAGATATTTTTACCACTTTTGTCTATGCTATAAGTTGCCCTGGCTGGCATGAAGGACAGCTTTTTAACTAAAATGTAGCGGATAAGATGCTTTTAGGAAGATACCTTGAAACAGAGTTGACGAAACATCCAAGCGAAAAACAGTTGTAGTATTAGCCCACATGGCATATGAGGCGACAATTCATGGGCGCCGCCTACGAAACTGGAGTCAACGATTCTCCATTTCCGAAGCTCCAAAAATCAGGCGTCTCGGGGATACCGTTCGTCCACCACACCACCTGATACGCCGCCGTTCCGACCGATGAATCTCAAACTTCACTTTCTCACCGGGGTTTCCCTCCTCCTGCTCGCACTCGGGTCGACCCGGGTCAGGATCGTTACCGCACACGAGGAGTCCGGCGAGTGGCACTGCGACTCGGATGTGGAGGAGTCCCGAATCGTGGCCGATTTCCGGCCTGGACTCGTCACCCTCGACGGCCACGCTGATGACTGGGCGGATATTGACGGGTTCGAGTTCCCTCTCCTTCCCGCTCTCGACCCGGATAATGACCATCAGTTCGGTGGTGGAAAAATGACCGTCAAAGTGCTCTTGATTTTCACTATTACTGACTCTCTACACATATTTGTATAACTATTGATTTTTCACACAACATAGTTTCTTATTATTTACATTAAATCATTTTCTGTTTAGGCTTTGCACGATGGGAAAGATGTATACTTCATGCTGCAAGTAGATGGGGACTATGCTTACACGAAAGGGTTAGTTATTATCTTTCGTTTAAATATATAAATTCTCAGAAACTGTGCTAAGTAATTGTTTTTTTTTTTTTAATGTAATAAAGAAATACTTGGAATGAACTGATGTTGTATTGTGCCAGGCATGCATCTCCATTTTTAACTTTAGTTACATGTCTCCATAAATTTAAATTGTCCTGATCATCCAACATTTGAAATTTTTGAAAGGCTCCTGGTTATCAAACATCAATGAAAGTTCTGAAATATCTAGAATGCCTTATAGACCATGAACATCAAGGAGAGTATGTAAATATGCAACGTCTTCTCTTGCCCAACCATGCTTCCAAGAGGTGGGGATATGAAATTCAAATTCAGAAAGCTAGAATTTAGTTTTGGTGATCATAACTAGCTATACAATCTTTTTATTTTATTTTTATTATTTTTTAATTTTAACTTTTTAATGTTTTGACAAATACTTATTTATCTCTTGCAAAAGGTGTAACCCTTGTACCCAAAAATGTACTTCCTATAGAAACCTCACAATTATCTTGATAGGTCTATGAAATCTTCCTATAAAGTAAAAAGTTCTCTAGTAATACTTCATTTTGCTTTTGGTTGAAAGAAGTTTATGGTATTGCTATTAGTACATAGTGCGATAATTTATAAAACCACTTGAGTGGGAAAATGAGTTTGAATGCCTTTGTGATTGATAGGTTTTGAGATATCATTCGTAACACTATCCGTTCTTAAGTCCCCCAACGACATGGTTTTCCTCGGATAAATGAGAGCATACCTATCTTATAAAATATGAAATGTTTTATTATCATTTATGCGGTTCTATTGTTAAATCCAAATATCGTTGTTTTTTGGTAGTTACTTTCTAGTGAGTTAATATGTGTTTGTTTCTTATTAGAACATACCTGTCTTACAAATTATGAAACGTTTTATTGAATTTTACATGTGCTGAGGTAATAATGTGCTGTTTCTTCTCATGCAGAGATGATTACAAGTGCCCATCTGTAGCATTGATGTACCAAGTTGGTGAGAGTGCCACATATCATAATGTAAATGATTAATTATTAAAACTTTTTATTAGAGCTTGTTTTATTGGATTTTACATGTGCTGAACAAGAAACTTTACATATGCATATTTATTCATTAGGGAATATTTCTAGAAATATAGAAGGGGAATATAATAGGAAGATAACCTAAGAAAGAAGGTAATTTCCCTCCCATTTTGTCATTGTCTTTTCTTTCTAAGACCCTCCAATTTTGTTGGACTAGATGGGTGGATGTAAAGAATCACCTAATTCATGCAACGATAAAAGTTGTCGGGGCTTTGAAGTTGATATCATGCACTTCTCCATTGGAAATGCTATTCCCGGCAGACTTTATGGTGGAAATCCAATTGATAATAGAGATGGTAATGGAGATGACAGGTATATCTTCAACTCATATAGGGTTATCTGATCAGTTTAATTTTTGATTTTTTTGATAATATGTCTTGCTTCTTTGAACAGATTTGGTCATTTGGTTGATTTGTATGCTTGGAATCCACACTGTTTAAACCTTGACGGTGTTAGTCGCACAGGTAACTTTTGGTATCCCAGGTGTTTTGGCTCTTTAGTACAATAGTACCCTTGCAACTAAAACAAGACTTGGAGTTTGGGGTTTCAAGACCTTTAGGGGGTGTTTGGTTCAAGTTATTTAAGATAGCAAATGTTATATTTGCTTGGTTATATAACATTCCCATGTTAGGCACTTCTAATATGTGAGGGGTGATAGTTATGTTAATGACTTGCTTAATACCATAATTAAATTGTTTGTATCTTGTTTTTCAGGAAATGATTCTACTGCTCAGAATGACTGGAAAGGTGCATGGTGGCACAGTAGTTTCTCAGTGCATTCAGGTTACCATTTTTGACATTATATTATATGGTATTCTGTTTTTGTGGAGTGCAATTATTTGCCATTAAGAAACTGTTAAGAAAAATATTTTGTAATTGAAATTTGAAATACTATGTTCTCCCCCTTTCTATTACTTGCTCTCTTACCTCCATATAAATGAAATTGATGTATCTGAACTATTGATTTATTCTTATTCCAAAACCAAAATGTTTGAGAAAGTTGATTTGAGGGAAATTGATTTCAAACTTGGTACTTCGCATGTTTCATGGAATATATAACATCAAACTCTTGTGCTCTATAGTTTTCCATTAATGTTTCTGGTACTGGGAATTTTATTTCATAAATATGGAGTAGCTTAATACCTATTTCACTACATTGTAGTGTGCATTTTTTTTTTTTTTTTTTTTCCGATTTCTTAATATTATTGATTTCAGGGTTTTCTGAGGGAGACAGCCCATATGGATCATCCGGTAAGAAGGGCAGTTACTATTTTGAATTTGCAAGGCCTCTGAGAACAATGGATCGTCTTCAACAGGTTGAATGTCTATTCTATTACTCACTATTATCCAGTTTTGAGTTAGCGAAGTTGGTCATATTGGATCTGAAGTGAAAACATATTGGAGGTGTTTGATAAATGGTTGTTAGCTTATAGTTGTTAGCTGATTGGGTTAGTGGGTTTGACTAGTTGATAGGATTAGCTAATTATAGAAAAGTGTTTGGTAAATTAGCTGTTAGCTGATTATATACAAAATGACTTTCTCAAAAAGCTGATCGAAAAAGCTACATTGAGCAGCTTTTTGAATTTTAGCATTTTAGAACAATAGTTTTTACAAAAAATTAATTAATCAAACACTTATATTGATTGTTTAACCAAGTCAAACAGTTAATAGTGGTCAAATAAGTCAAAATTGGCTGATAGACTAACTATTTTACCAAATAGGGCCATATCGTTCTTATATTCAATTAGGGTAATTGGATATATTTAATCCCATCAAGAGAGTGGTTTTTGATCTTCATTACAAATTAAAGTTCATAAATCATTATGCATATTTTCGATCATTTGATGAATCTATCTGTCTGTTAACAATGTTGGGTTTGCGGAGTGTAGGATGTGCAGTTCACAATCGGGCAATCGAGCAAGTTCTCCGCTGCATTTTGGTATCCAGTGGATGGAAATGCATGGCATGGATCAGGACATTATACAATTAGTTGTGATTGGGCAGGTTTAGATGTAGCCCCAGGCTCTTCTCGTGTGGTGGCTTCAGCTTCAGATAGCTACTGGGATGTTTCTAGTGCCTTCGCTTTCCTCATATCACTCCTCGCCTTAGGCATTTCAGTATTTGTTGCTTACTGGGTTCACAACAAAAATACCATCCCCTTTACACCGATGGATCCTCTTTAATTACATTACATTTTTCAGAGACGAAACATGCGGGTATTCTTTCTATCTTTATAGAACCAACCAGTTCCTATATTTAAATTAAAACACTTCTCAATTTCACTTTAAATTCATTTTATGTTTTTTTTTTTTTTTTTTGAAGTATTAGATAATTTACATCAAGAGTTTGTTAGCTAATTGTATTTGTCTGTTATTTGTTTCTCAATATGATTAGAAAAAAAAGTACTCATAAACAATAATAAAAATAATATTATCCATGTTGTAAATTATTAGATGTGGAAATTACTAGAGAACTTTATATATTTGTATATGTTGGACGGAAGGATGATTAATAAGAGTATTTATTATTCTCTCAGTATTTTGTCTTTCTCTTTATCTAATTACTTTACTGCAATCAAAATCATATAACTATTCACGCGAGGATATATCTAATTTCACAACACGTTATCAACGAGTGTTCTATATCATCGGTGAATGATGAATACTACTTATAATGGTTATTGGCTTGTGTCATGATACATCATGAAAATGTGAGTTCACGTTGTTGTTGCTAAAATGTTTACATGTTTGCATGTGTAAGTTTACATTATATTATTTTTATATCTAACCTATGATATTAGAGTCGCATTATCTATGCTTAGTTGATTAATTATGGTTTCATATTATTGCTTATCATTTGCTCAAATCTCCATATCTAATCTAATCTAAACTATAATAAAGTTATATGGTTTGGGAAGTAATTAATGTTACAATTAATGTTACTTCCCAAACCATATAATTAAGATTACTGTTACAATTAATTACCAACATTATTATTATTATTAGCTATAAATATAAAATAGTCACAACATCCTTTACTATAAAAAAAAGCACAACATTTGAAAAATAAAATAGCTATTTTTTTTCGCCCATAACAAAGGATTACATTTATTGATTTAATGGAGTTATTAAATGTTATGATATTAGGATTAAGGATTCCGATTTCCGATTAATAGAAAATATGAAACGATGTAATATTAATTAAATTTCTAGCTTTACAATGAAAGTTTATTTGATACGCTTTTGTTATTTATGGTGCTTTTTTGGGATTACAATATTGATTAAATTTTCGATGAAAACCTATTCGATATCTGAAACAGTGCAATTAATACAAGTCTCTATATATAATTTTTCTCCCTCTCAAATGCTTCAAAGAAATGACAGAAGCGAGAAGGGATGAAGAAAGCAAATGATGCGGGCCGTGGGTCAATTATTGGACTTCAGAATAAAAAAAAAATCATTTGAGCCATAAATAAACATTTAAATATATATATATAAATGTATATATCGTATGGGTCTTTAATGTTTTTTTTTCTGGATTTCTAAACTTAGAACTTTTAAAAGAAAAAAAAATACATTTGAATTACCTCCACAAAAAGTGGTCTTGGACTTATAGAATGACATTTGGGTTTATGGAATGACATGTGCATAAAGAATATATTATATAATCATATAAAAAAATGTGTTCAATTAGAGTTTAAATTTACTCATGCAAAATTTGAAATTTGCTTTCTAAATGTAATTATCTTAGTTATTATTCGTATTGTGAAAATTATAATATAGATGAAATACAATTAAGAATAAATTAATGTAATTATGTAAATTCTCTCTATAAGTTTATTTGAATATGTACATAATTAGAGATTATATTAACCATACAAAATTTTAATTTTAATTTTAATTGTAATTTTGTATTCTATAAAAATAATAAATACTTGACCAATGGAAGCTCAAAAATATTATTATATTAAACAATTTAAAATATTTTTATTTTTTCTATTTTTTATTTATATTTATAATAACATAATTTTTTTTCTGTGCATCGCGCGGGTGATAATTATTAAATAACAAAAATTTTATATATGAATAAACCTAATATAGGATATATTATTATAACATATTTTCCGTGCATCGCACGAGACAAATACTAGTTTTGTAATATATTTTAAGATTTAATGACCTAAATATTTTTAAATTATGACATGAGCAATTAGGTTATGCTGGCCAAAATATAATGAGTTAGATTTTTACTAATCTTGATTGGACATTATATACATGTCAAACAGTAGTAAAAAAGATTCTAAAATTACGTGATTTTTGTTGGGGACATCATCTAATTTGACATACTACTCATAAAAGAGTGATTAGGTCCCGTATTGTAAATTTTAACAAATAATTTGCCAAATATATTTATTGATTATACTAATCATAAAAGAGTGAGCGAGTCTTATATATTTCTTCCAACTTGGATAAAAAATATCTACTGATGCTCCTTGGCGTCAAAAGGGTAGGAGACTTATCGGTGTAAAAGATAAGAATCATAACACTAGATCTAGTAAAGAAATTTTGTCACTTTTGAAATATCGTGAAGAATTATATCTTGAAAACGTTCGTCCAGATGATGAAAAACTTTAATAAATTTATAGATGCACCAAACAAACATAACACTAGCGATGCGGAACGACTAAATTTAAATATTTAAATGTCTTTGGGAAATGACAACAATCTGATCGATTTAGAAATTGTCATCAATTTTATAAATATGGGAGAAAATTATGATAAAAATATTATAGTTATCTACAATACAATTGCTTATATAATTGTTCATTTTATAATCTGGATTCAGAGTTAGGCACTAGACGTGTCATGACTAGTTAACATATAAAGGAGCAACTAAGGCATTAGCTCAGCTCGCTAAAATAAATTCTCTTTATAACACGTACACTATCGGATATTAACCATGTTGGTTACAAATGTACATTTGTATGTAAGAGGAATAATGATAATGATGTGGTGTGATAAAGCGAGTTTTGTAGCCAAGGGTTTACACAGAGACTCATAATTGATTTTAGTAAAATATATTCTCCCACAATAGATGATATTAAGTTCCGCTACTTAATATCATTGGCAGTAAATAACAAATTTAGATACGCAGCTAATATTTATTTCAAAAAGTCCATGAATGATTTAAGGTTCTCAAAATGAGAAAAATCGCAACATATATGATGTTAAATTATGAAGGTTTTAAAGTGTCTCGAAATAATATGTGCCATTATGTGTTCATTAAGGAATTACAAATAGAGTTATTTATTTGCTTATTTATTAACGCAATCTATGCATAACTATTATTGAATCACATATAGAGTTTGACGATATTAGCTCATACCTAAAAACGGGATTTGAAATGGATGACTTGGAAAGACCAAGTATCATCTCAACTTGAAGTTCGAGTATTCCCGTGAAGGAATTTTATATACCAGTTAGTCTCTCTTGAAAAACGTCTTGGAGATGTTTTATATGGACAAGTATTATGTTCTCATCACACTAATGGTTGCCTATTAATTTCTTGGAGTAGATAAAGAATCGTTTAAACTCAAAGAAGATAATGAGGATAACTTAAGATCAAAAGTCCATTACTATTACTTCATTGTCGTTGGAGCACTACATTAGGACTAAAAGTTACATAATCACATCAGCTCTGATATCGTATTCGTGATGAAATTGCTAGCAATATTTAGCGCTCCTCCAACAATGAAATAGTGAAATAATGCTTAACACATCTTTCGGTATTTTCGAGTTACAAAGAGTTTGTCATTTATGTGAGAAACCAAGATATGGTTTTGATGGGCTATTCGGATGTTGGCTATTTTTTTATTGATCTCATAATGTCAAGTCTTAAACTGGTTATGCTACGAATTACCCCCAATGTCCTAAACCAGGACAATAAAGCTTGTGTTGCACAAATGATACGGGAGTAAATTAGTATGTTTAGGAATATTTGACGAAGGATATATATATATAGTGTCAAAATCGCTCTAGAAGAGTCACAAGACTTTTATATAGAATATATGCTTGCTCTAGCGACAATCTAGAGTCTGGTGCCCTGGGAGTTTTGTGCAACCCACAGACAGTTGAAGGGCATGTTTTAGTGGATTTGATCCACACTAAGAGGCCAAGTATTATCTTCATCTTCTTAGTGGAAACTCTTTCAACTTTTTATAACAAAATGTCAGTGATAAAGAATAAAACTATATTGAGAAACAATTCAAATGGAAGGCGATGATTGATGCTGAGATGATACTAAATGTTGATGGGTGCTTTAGAGGACTGGATAATCAAGCATGAAGGAGTACAGTCCTTAGAGACAAGGTTGGAGGGTGGATTTCTGGGTGTGCCCATACATTTAGTGCAGCAAACGCAATGGAGGCGGAGCTAAAAGCTTAGAGATGGGGTCGCAGTGGACTCATAACAAGGGTACTATCAACTTTGAAATTCAAAGTGACTGTGAGGAGATGGTTGCTGCCATCGGGGAAAGAAGTAGACAGAGGGAGGGAATCATGGCAACTCCTAAAACACCTTGACGTTAAGATGGTCAGCATCCACGCCTCTAATGGCTTGGCTTATAAAGGGATTTCATGAAGCGGTAGAACAAGTGGGCTTCAGTTTACTTGGGAGAGATGAGAGATCTAGAGGTGAGGGTTTAGTGGAGGAAAAACTGGATCGACTTCTAGTCAATGACTCTTGGATTGATATGTTTGGAAAGGCTAAGGTACCTTCTCTAATTGCTTCGATCTTCCAGTGACCACTCGCCGTTAATATCGTGGCCAATTCATTCAATCCAAGTGTGAGTTCGAAAGCGGTATAAATTTGAGAATATTTGGATCAGGTAAGTCGTTGTAGAGCACAACTGAGAGATAAGATTACAAAATGCTTGAGCAAATTTTGGCCACGAAAAAACGGGATGAGTTGAGTTCTCCAAAACAAGTAATTCTTAGAGGTGAGTTTAATGGAGACGAAGTGATGACATGTTAGGAGGAACCGCCGACGGAGCAGATACGACATCACTCACAGTATGACTAGAGGAATCAGGAACAATCTCAAAAGCCATGATTCACCTGTCGTCTGATACCAGATGAAGACACTGAATGGTGTATATTAATCACTCATCAATGATATGTACAGTGATACAACATCAATATATACATACGAGACACAAAACTAATAGAAGTAAAAGTATATTGCCAGTAAAAAATACTAGAGTCTTAATAGGTTATAGGAGGCTCCAGGAATTCAACATTGTCATGCTTTGCAAATAATCTTGGAGGTTAATCCAAAGACCCAACTCCTTGCCAACATTTTCAAAGCTAGATATTTTCCAAATTCTCCTTTATTGGAGGCAAGTAGAGGATATAATTCTTCCTTTTGTGTGGAGTAGTCTTATGGAAACCCGGAGGTTATCAAGAGGAACAATAGGTGGAGAGTAGGAGTGGAACTTCTATTCATATAGGGAATGATAGGTAGCTATCAGACAAGGATAATCCCATGATTCATGATTGTGACTTTCCCTTACCCATATCTTGAAGAAAGCATAGTGGCTCTGTTTGGCAAACCTAGCTGAAAAGCTATAAGCTAGGAGCTAAAAACTGAAAAGAAACTGAAAGCTGAAATGCTATCTGCTAGGAGCTGAAAACTGAAGAGCTGTTATGATTGAAAGTGTTTGGTAAAATTAACTTTTTGATAAGCTGATAAATGTAAAAAAACTAAAAAAGACATCTTCAAAAAATTTAAATTAGTTTGTTTACATATTAAAATTTAACATTTTGTCTTAAAAAAAAAAAA
The DNA here is from genome assembly GCF_001879475.1 of Ipomoea nil. Taxonomy (NCBI): domain Eukaryota; kingdom Viridiplantae; phylum Streptophyta; class Magnoliopsida; order Solanales; family Convolvulaceae; genus Ipomoea; species Ipomoea nil. The sequence goes on from NW_017617070.1 coordinate 5,221,841, forward strand.
TTAACATTTAGAAATAAAACATCCCATAATCTTGTCCTCTAAAAAGTGAAGTCATACAAGGTTCTTTATAAATATATTTATAGTAATATGTTTTGGTTAAAGCAATTGTGGCATACAATGTTATAATTGCACGAAGTGCTTGCTTTCTCTTTTTTCTTTTCCATTCCAACTCCATGATGTATATAATAAATATAAAATAATGAAATCAATATATTTTAATAAAATATGAAGTAAGAACATATATTTCAATATATATATATATATATATATATATATATATATATATATATATATATATATATATATATATATATATATATATATATATATATATATAGATGTGTATTCAAATGAGGACAAATATATTATAGAGGACTGTGAGGACAGATGTAGTGTGTGCCATTAGCAGGTATCTCGTGTGCATGACCGAATGTAGTCGTGTGCCACAGTTTGTATGTCGCGCGCTAGATTTGTTAATTTATAGAGCTTGGGTTCGAAACCTGATGTTTACATTTATTCTTGTGTGCCATTATGTATTAAGTTGTGTGCCTGGTATAAATTTGTTGTGTGCCCATTATTTGTCCTCACAGTCCTCTATATATTGTTGTCCTCATTTGAACTCAACCCTATATATATATATATATATATATATATATATATATATATATATATATATATATATAGGGTTGAGTTCAAATGAGGACAACAATATATAGAGGACTGTGAGGACAAATAATGGGCACACAACAAATTTATACCAGGCACACAACTTAATACATAATGGCACACAAGAATAAATGTTTACATTATTTGTTAATTTATAGAGCTTGGGTTCGAAACCTGATGTTTACATTTATTCTTGTGTGCCATTATGTATTAAGTTGTGTGCCTGGTATAAATTTGTTGTGTGCCCATTATTTGTCCTCACAGTCCTCTATATATTGTTGTCCTCATTTGAACTCAACCCTATATATATATATATATATATATATATATATATATATATATATATATAAAAAGTAAAACAAAATGTTTATAATTCATAAAATTAGTTCATACAAAAATTAATGTTCAAACACACAAATGTCAAATTGAAATTACAACCAAACATATTGAATAAAATGAGCATTCATTTGCTTGTATCATGCATATACTTCAACCAAGCTTTCCTAGAAGAGTCATCATCAAGATTGAAAAAAATTTCCCAATTCAAATCATCCTTAAGCAAGCTGAGAGAAAAACACCACAAATCTCCACCTTTTTCCATAATACCATCACTAACCATGCGGTTAACAACACTTATTGCTGCAGCAAGACTAAAACTTGTACTACTTTGAGTATTCACAGTACTATCAGATTGTAAAATGTCCAATGCCTGATTTGAATTTGAAATCAAATTGTCTAATTGACCTAAAAGTTTAGCTGCTCCTCCTGATTGTCTTCTCTTACATTCATTTGAGTGGGTTTAAGACCAATATTTTGAGTTTCTGTACTTTTTCTGGCATTATTACCTTGAGATTGTCTAGGTACTTGACTGCCACCAACATCCTGACTACCACTAGAACGGTTCACATCACTCATAAAATTATTCCAAAATGAAGACTTATCAACCTCCAAATCCTGCAATTGAGAAGAATGTTGGTTATCATGAGAATATAACTCATCTTCAAATCCTTGCCTAGTCCTATTCTCTTCTTGACTTTCTATATTTTCTTCCTCAATATACCTATGTTGCACTAATTGAGGATCCATAGTGGGTGCAACACAACCTTCACCATTTGCATAGCTATCTTCAAATAACTTAGACCACAAATCTTCCATTGTAGGATCAATGGATTTATTACGAAATTTTTTATACTCTGAGTTCTCCTACAAAAGAAATCAAAAGAATAAGTTTACAATCAACACCAAAATATATTTATGTTTTAATCTTAAAAATCTATAATACAAACCTTGATTTTTTTTCTCCCACCACTCATTGGAGCCACTAATCTTATTTGTACTAGGATCCCACCCTAAAATCGGTTTCACCACGTTTCAGATGCTTCCAAGTTCTCCATTTTTTTTCATAGCATCCCACTTATTCTTTAAACTTCTATGTGCAATTTTCCGTTTGGCGGTAGCTTCAAACTCTTCTTTAATCTCCTTCTATTTCATTAACCCACGCCCATGTTTTCGAATAAATTTGATACAAATCTCACAAAAAAGCATCACGTTCTTGTTGGTCCACTTAAAATTTTCTCCATCCAAATTGTCATTTGGTGAAGCCATATTGCTAATTTAGAAATAACAACAATAATAATAATAGTAAGCTAAAGTTGCACTTTAATGGCCCTAAACACATCAAAATGAACGTGCAAAATGAACACTAAAACTGGAAATTAAAATAAAATACATGATCTAACAAAGCATGCACCAGAAATTAAGGTTAAGATACTAAAAAGCATGATTTGAAACTTGGGGCTCAAAACTATTTCAAGCAATTAGGAAATAGATCAGAGAAATATCAAGCTCTAGACAATACATGAAAAGAAATTGAAAGAATTCATAAACATACCAACAAATTCAATTCATAAACACATGATACTATATATTATAAACCCAAAGAGTAAAAGACAATACATTGTTATATGAACCACAACTCATCTATACATTGTTATATGAACCACAACTCATCTATACTTGTACCCACTGCACATACATACATCATATGTATACTCACTGCACATATACACACTGCACATATAAATCCACTGCACATATATACCCACTGTACTGTCAGCAATTATATAAAGGGATTATTCTGTTAGCAATTATATAGGAAGTAATAATTTAAGCAAATTCCAGTAATCTACTAATATGAAGGAAGGTATTGTTAACATCTTATATGGTAATCCACTATAGATAGAATATATAGCATTTTTTTATACGATTACTACAACCACAAACTATCGCATTTGTCATATCATTTTCATATTCGAGATGCAATACAACAAAATAATATAAACATACCTGCGGACTATTGGGGACTGTGGGGTGCGATGGCTGATGCTGCGGAGTACGATGGCTGATGGACGATGTTTCTACGGAGTGCGATGGCTAATGGACGATGGAGTGCGAATGAAGATGAAGGGAGCGGAGTGCGAATGAAGATGGAGGGATTATCGTGCGGTGAAAGTTGCTGAGAAGAGAAATTGGTTTTAATTGAGAATGGTAAAGTATATCATTTCTTTAAGGCTGAAGTGTCATCCCGCACCCTGAACCATACGCCATTCTTCATGCCGCACCCTAAACTTTTAAATGTGCTGATTCGATACACACACTAATTTTTTTTTTCCACCTAGCCTTTTTACAGGTTTCACTGTAAAAGTGATGACATGGATCCGGTGGTAAGGTGATGTGGATTATATATTTAGCATATATTTTACATTTCTTTCTATATCTAATGTTAATTTACATTTCCTATTATATTTTCCATTTCCTCCTAAACCTAACCCACAACACACAGACGTTTCCTATTATATTTTCCATTTCCTCCTAAACCTAACCCACAACACACAGACGTTAGGCAAAATCCATGACGCAGAGCTCCGAGGTCTTGGACTATTTCCGGCGACGCAATCAGCATTCCGACCAAGCAATCTGCATATAAATGTCTTCTTCCTCGAATTCATCACGAGTGAGAGTAAATATAGAGTATGAGCCGAGTGTTTATTGTAATTGTGGGTTGAAAGCTCCAATTGCACAACTAGAGAGTCGGGAAAGCAATTCTTCCGGTGTCAAAGATGGAAGGTAGGGATTTATTGAATTTTGGAAATAATTTTTGATATTTCTGCATTTTGCGAATTATAGTTAGTGTCTGAATGCATTTTGCGAATGGATTTATTGGATTGTTTGAGTGTATATGTAGCAATTCTGTATGTAGAAAAGGTAGCAATTCAGAGTGTGTATTTACTGGATTTATTAGATTGTTTGATAAAGTCAGTTTTGAAATTGAGTTTGCTAGGATGGAAATGGTCGTGGCTTCTTCCTATGGAAAGATCAAAGTGGAAGGAGGGGGGAAGGTGAGCATGAAGACCTAAAGAAGCTCGTGGTGTCTTTGAGGTGTGAAATAGAAGGTGTAAAAGAACTCATTGCAAATGACTATCGTGCAACGAAAAAAGAGAACGAGGGGTTGAGAAAAAAATGTGTTTTTATTATAATTGTAATTGTGTTTCTTGTAGCAAAATTTTGTATGTAGAAAATCTAATCGTTTGACATTGTAATGAAAAATCTTTGATTTGGTATTGTCAATTGGTTTAGCAGCTTTGATATGGCATTCTTGGCTTTGATATGGAATCAGTGTATGTAGACATATGGCTTTGAGACACTGCAATTCCATAAAAGTAGACAAAATGTCATTTAAAAAAAGCTTGAGACACTGCAATTCCATAAAAGTAGCCAAAATGACATTCCATTAATGTAGCCAAAAAGCCATTACAGGGTACCTTACATCAGTAGCAAAAAAAGTAGGCCAAAATGCCTTAATCTATAGCAAATCAGTAGCCCAACCATTACATAAAAGTAGTACCATTCATTTTACATTAGTAGCAAAAAATTGTAGGACAAACTGCTGCTATTCCATAGCCTTGTAGATGAGTAGCAAAAAACAGTAGGCCAAAATGCCTTAATCTATAGCAAATCAGTAGCCCAACCATTACATAAAAGTAGTACCATTCATTTTACATCAGTGGCAAAAAATTGTAGGCCAAACCGCTGCTGTTCCATAGCCTTGCAGATCAGAATCTCCAGTAGCCAAACAGAAGCTAAGCATCATTCCTTAACCCTCTAAACACTAGCAGCAAACAGTAGCAAAACAAATCAGTAGCAAATCAGTAACAAATCAGAACAAATCAGTAGCAAAACAGTACCTAAAATACTATTTCAGTAGCAGCAAAACAATAGCCCAAAGCCTTTGACACTTCAGTGTTGTGTGCAATCTACAAACATAAACAATATATTACTATCATAATCCAACAGAACTAGAGTTGATAAACAACCACTAGTAATGTAATTACCTGACATTTGAGACAATACAGTGTCTCTCCCTCTTCCTCTAACACTTGTCGCCATCCCTCTTCCTTAAACACTTGCAGCCCTCCCTCTTCCTCTAACACTTGCAGCCCTTCCTCTAACAGCACTAGAAGTTCCACATTCTCCTTTTTTGCCTTGACAATGTAGGACAAAATCTTTTGTTGTGCCCCTTCCCCTTGCACAGTTGACAAGTCATTATTCTTCCTTTCCTTGACAGCTTTTTAACCTCTGAGTTCAATTTGTTTTTGTCCTTGTTCTTTTCATCATCTGCAAGCTTTCTTTTTTTCTTGGGTCTGCCAATCATCTTCCTTGGAACTGGGGCATGTAACTCATCTCCTTCAGTTCTTGGTCAAAACATTTCTCCATTGATTGGCTCAATTACATGCTCATAAGTCTTCAAGTACATTTCCTTACTATACCATTGATGGATGTATTGATCTGGCTGTTCCCCCTTGTGAAATATAGCACAAATTGAATGAGAACATGGTAAACCAGTCAACTGCCATAGTCTACAAGAACAGGTCATCAACTGTAAATTGACCTTGAATTGGAATATTCCTTTTTTCACCTCATATCCATTAGCTCTATTGTAGACAACCTCCCAATTAGCACTACCAAGTATGTTTTCATTTAATTTCTTCAGCACACTTACCCATAATTCCCAGTCCATCTTTCAGCAAATGCTCTCTTCTTTGCATCCCTCTTCATCACAAAAACTCTTATATCTTTTAACATTGGAATAATGTTCTTGGACCTTGCATTCAACAATATCTTGTTGAATGCCTCACTAAGATTGTTGTCCACCAAGTCACATTTAATTTCTTCTTTAAAGAATGCTTTGCACCAGAACTGCATAGGATACTTGTTCAGATTATGAGGTGCTGTAGCATCTACCTTCTCCAAATCTTTCAACTTTTTTAGAAGTAGTGCTTGAGTAGGTGTCTTTGCAATCTGCTTGAAGTGAGCCTTGAATACCTTCCCTCTGTGATTCTTACTCCAGTTGGCATGGACATGCCTAACACAATTTCTGTGCTCAACTCCAGGAAATATTTCCTGTATCACATTAGCTAACCCCTGCAAGATTAAATCAAAGTTAATTACCTACTGATGTAAACTGTAAACTAACAAATTGCATAAAGGAAATAATAGAGTTGTATTTACCTTCTGCTGATCACTCATTAAGGTCCATTGAGTGTTGTCCACAATTCCCAAATCTGTCTTTAAAAGGTGTAGAAACCATGTCCATGATGAGCTATTCTCATTCGCTACTACAGCCCAAGCAATTGGGTACATTTGATTGTTCCCATCTCTACCCACAGCAGTCAGTATTTCACCCTTCAGTTTTCCTTTTAAAAAGCAGACATCCAGTCCAATAAACCTCCTGCAACCCCCTAAAAAACCCTTCTTCATTGCATTAAAACACACATATATCCTCTTAAACACCAATGGTGAGTTTTCCACTGTGATGGTTGTTTCTATCTTGACTGTAGAACCTAGATTTGAATTCAAGCACTTTTGAGCGTAATCCCTAAGTCTTTTGAACTGACTCTCATACCCAATATCCAACTTCTTCAGTATCCCTGTTATTGCCCTTCGACACATACTAACAGTTACATTCAAGTTCATTTCAGATTTTATGTCTCTGCTCAACTCTGAATATCCAATAATTGAATTTTGCCTCACATTTTCTTCAAATTTCCACTCCAACCATTTATGACTAACTATCCCCAAGGTAAATTGGCTGTTGCATTGATGTTCCAACTTAAGTGCCTTCACCTGAAAACACCTTGTTCTTTCTTCCCACCCTGCACTAACATGAAAACCACAACCCTTTCCTAAACACTCAACCCTAACATACTGTAATTGATTCTTTTTCCAAAACAGATCCCCTTTTGTGCTCACAGCATAACTAATCATAACAAGCTTGAATTGCACATTGTCATCAAAGTACATACCAATTTCAATAAATGGTGGATCTGATTTTGGGTTGAACTTTGGGTACTTATCGTTGTACTTTGATTGCACCTCATTCCCTTCATCATTTTCTAACTCTTCTTCAACTGTTGGGGGATCTTCTGAGTCATAATACACAGAATCTGCCTCATCTCCTAAGGGATTTTCAGATGTTGGCACATAAGGTGGTATTGGTGCATCATCTACTCTGATTTTCCTTTTTCTCCTGTTAGGAAATCTGCTCACAACCACTAGTAATCTGCTCACTACAATCAATCCCCTCCTCACTGTGGTAGTCACTCCCAATTCCTGAGCCCCCAAATTCCTCACCTTCACTCAGATCTTCCTCACCCCAAAATTCTTCATCATCACCCCTTAAATCTGCCTCCTCACCCCCAGAATCTGCCTCCCCACCCCTTAAATCTGCCTCCTCACCCCTTAAATCTGTTGCAGTCCCCTCCTCACTGTAGTAGTCACTCCCAATTCCGGAACTCCCAAATTCCTCACCTTCACTCAGATCTTCCTCACCCCCAAATTCTTCATCATCACCCCCTAAATCTGCCTTGTAACACCCCCCCCCCCCCCCCAAACAAGACCTATATAAAAGCCTTAACACATGCAGATTAAACAACAAAACTAGCACAACGGAAGGTAAAGCGAAAACTGGATAAAAGAAATCCGAACGGGGTGTCACGCCATGTCTACCAAACACGGTAAACGCTACGGCAAACAATCTGCAAGTGTATACATCTATCCCAAAACATCAGTCTAAAACTACTTGGGCACACAGGCCACAACACAAGGATGAGGGCACTAAGCTACCAGGCACTAGACATCGCGCTCGTCTAAACATCACCTGAAAGATACAAAGATAAACATTTGGACGACGCCCGGTCAGTGATAAATGCTGGTAACCCACCAATACCGTTAAGTATCATAAATAGATAGATATAAGCGGTAAACCATTTTCGAAACGGAATACATAAGTATATAAGTCAAAAACCAAGATCAATAGTCAACACAAGACTCATCACTCACAAGGATAACACGGGAACACATCCCAAACCACAAAGGTTAACCACACGCAAAGGATAAAGACTCACCCAACGGCAACACATGCCAAAGCAACACAAGCCTCCGTGACTACACACGTCACGAGAGAAGAACACACAACGCCGGATTTACAAGCCCTCGCAACATCACCCATCACGAGTTGATATGCCTTCCTTATGCCCGGTTCCAACCTTATGACTACCCCCGGCCTTATATCTTCTTCCAACCATTACCTCCAGGACCCCTGTACTTCTTAGTCCAACCTTATTCCCCCGGGACCATCGTCCCCCACCAATTCGACCACCAATTCATAGTACACAAGGTACCGTACACGGCAACACATGCCCGGATAACACATGTTATCCCCCAAAAACGTGAACCTTACACAAAGGCCACAACTCCATAATCACGTCACGGCCACCACGAGGACCGCTGCAATACCTTGGTGACTAGTGTCCCATACCACTAATCGTGCAATCCAGGTAAAGCCACACACGCACCACAACTCAACAAGAGTCAAACAACGGATCACAACGAAGGTATGCAACATACTCAATCAAGGAACGGGTCACAGCCCAACAACATCAACGATGGATAACGCAAGTTATCATCAACTAAACGAAAGGTACAAACCACCCACACGCTAGCATTAAGACAATAAACGAGCATGCTTAACAACGGAGAAACTCAAGATAGTTCCGAGGAACACACAAGACACCTCTTGGTCCAACGAAACACAATGTTGAACACTTAGCACGATTCAAGACACCAAAGTCCTACATGGATACCTACCATATAGTTCTAGACATACGAAACATCAAGAAGACACTCAAATAGTTCCACAAAAGAAGAACGGGAAGTCAAAAGACCAAATACCGAGTCAAACAAATCACGGGGAACAAATCCCGATCCAACTCCACTCGTGTACCCGCGGGTGGACCCACGGGTAGTGCCCCACCCGTGGTTCCGCCCGCGGGAACACATTCCCACAGGGCATTACACCCGCGGGTAGGCCGACGGGTGGTGCCCCGCCCGCGGGAACATTCCTGTTCCACAACAAATCCCTTCGGGGATTTTCTTCTCCAAACACAAATTCAAGTCCAAAACATGCCAAATCTCACCAAATACAACAAAATGACTTGAACCATGGAAAATGCCAAGCAATGGCACAAAGGAACCCTAAACACAAGCTCTAGATATGCAATATCACAAGACAAATGCATAAACCCTCACATTTCATAGCAAAACATATGGAATCCAAGAAATCACATATAGGTAAGAAAAATAGGTTCTGTAGAGCATGGGTTTCCTCTTGTAGACCAAAAGACTTCACTTTACACCACAACAAGCTCTCCACAAGGCTTACTTTCCAAACCCACTTCAAGATCAAACCAAAAGATCATAAAGATCATGCCTTTAAGAAAAAGACAACTAAGATGGAACCAAAAACACAAGATGAACTTAGATCTTACCCTCCTAGATGCCCAAATAGGTGAAAGGTTGAATCTTGGAAGCAAGTCTTGGAATCTTGACAAGGGTCTCAACTTGGCTTGGAGAATAAGCTACACTTCTTTTCTAGAGAGAAGGTAGAACTAATTTCTAAGAAATGTATGGAATGAAATGAAGAAGTCTTCTAGGTTAGGTTACAATACTAACTCTTGGTGAAAAGTCAAGAATACCCTTACTAACCCTCAGGAAGTGTAAGGAACAAGGGAACTCCCCTCAAAGCTCAAGGTACAACACAACTTTAAGGTTTTTTTTTTTTTTTTTTTTTTTTTTTTTTTTTTTTTTTTTTAACAATCATATAATATAACATTTATTTCATCAAAAAAAAAAAAAAACAAACAAACGTCTACAAGTATACGCCATAACCCCGAAAGTGGGCTATGGCTCAAACAAGTCTAGGCCTTTTCGGCCAACTCAAAAAACATATATACAATGGGGTGGCCCGAAAGTGACCACCCCACATAAAGGAGAAAGAGCTCCCAGCTCATCAAACTAATGCAAATCAAAACTCAAAAGGCCCAAAAGGCTAACTCATCAAAGGGATCACCGGGTAAAGTCTAGCCTTAAATACTCCAAACCTCTCCAAGCATTTCCTTTCTTAGTCTAAAATAGGCTCCCCGTCCCACACAAGTGATGAGAACGATGCCTAAGCTCTAGGATCCAAACTACAGAAACCCGCTATCTTTAAGTCAAAGACCCATTCCCACCGGCACGGCGTACCGTGTTTTAGCCCGGGGGAACTTTGCAGGTCCTGGCTTAAGCGATAACTCTCACCTCGTCCACCCTCATGCCCAAAACCAACCCCCCTCGGCATAGCGTACTATGTTTTGCCCGGGAGGGCTTTTGAGGCCCCGACATGAGCAATGGATCCCTCCCCACCACCCTTTGGCCCAAGGTCAACTCCCACGGCACGGCATACCGTGTTTTAATCCGGGGAGTCTTTATGACCCCGAGCTAAGCAATTGTTCCCCCAACTCTCCCCATTCCCTTTCTGTTCTTCTTTTTTCCAAGATATCCCCTTATCACTCCCTCATCCACCCTCTCATTTCCTTTTTCATTTTTCATTCACTTCTTTTTTTCATTTCCAATTACCAAATCCTAAGGATCCACCAAGCTAAAGACACTCACATCTCCAGGTGTGTGCTATACTTGGAGCATACCAAGACTCCCCATTCTAAACACATTCCAGAATGAGCCCATAAGGCATAGCCTACCCAAGAATCCCTTCTAGAGTGGCTTTTTTGCCCATCAAGCTAGATAGCAACTACACATCGAGTCGGGAGCTCTTTAAACTAGTGCAAAAAATCTTCATCTTCATATTTAGCTCTCCACCTACCTGCAAAACCATATAAGTGGCTTCATCTCCACACAAGTATAGATCCACCAAACAATATCTGCACAGTATAAATTGCCAATCCCCTCAACAAGCTAATGCCCTCAGAAACTGCCCAGCTAGCAGTCCATCATTGGGCCACAGATTGTAATTTTGGGGCATTCCGAGAATTGAACTCAGGACCTCTCGCACCCTAAGGGAGAATCATACTTTAAGGTTGACTAGTCAAATACTAGTCCTTGAGTATTAAAAATCAAGATTTTAGGAATTAATTCTTCAAATACAATAGGATTAATTACTCAATTAATCCATGGATTGAATGTGGATTTTTGGAGTGTCACATCCTCTCCCCCTTCAAAGAAGCTTCGTCCCCGAAGCTTGGGTACGACGAATTAAAAGCAAACGGTGAAAGGAAACGACAGTGTGACAAGAAGTTCAAGAACAACTCTTTTGGTCAAAGACTCCAAAAGAACTCACAAGGATTCCAAAGCAAAAAAGTATTCCAAAGCAAGAAAGAATGCATTTCAAATTCAAGGATTGCCAAGAGGTTAACAAACAGATAGATTGAGCATCAAGAACTCTAACCTCAACACAACCACCAACTTCTAGACAACAGCCAAGAACTAAACTACTAACTCCAAACACCAACTATCAAGCTAGCTAAACAACAAGGCAACAACAAAAGCAAGCAAGCACACAAAGCAAACAACAACCTATCACCAAGCTAACAACGGCTAAGAAGGAAACAACAAGGAACAAGGCGAACGGGATTACCGCAACACAAGCTAAAACTCCTCACTCTCCGACTCCTCGGCCTCTTCGGACTCCTCTTCGTCTTCGTCTCTGCGGCTAGAACTGGCTTCAATCTGATCCAGCCTCTGATGCACTGCGACGAACTGCGCCTTCATAAACGCAAAGCCTTCGGCGATCATGCTGTTCTGCTGACGAAGCAAGGTGGCAACGCGCTCCTCATGCGCCATGACATCATGCTCCCTCTTTGTGCGAGCTTCCTTCCTTCTCCGGCTTTCCTCATTGTCCGAATCACTTTCTTCAGCTTCGGCGGCCTCCGGTGCTCCTACTTCTTCCTCTTGGTCTGCTTCCTCCTCAGCTTCTTCGTCACCGCCCAAACTTTGGACTGCGAGGCTCAACTTCCCGGCATGGATTCCAAGCTCAGCAGCTAACTCCTCCCTCTCATCAGGTGCTTTCCTTGCAACCTCTTCAAGCGTGATGTACTCACCATCATCCAACCGAAACAGATTACAACTCCGGAGATTGGTGGTATCCAACGCCATCTTTCCCACGGCCTTCGGGAGGCAACCGTCCACACTAACACCTTTCTTAACCAAGATCCAACTCAACACCATCCCATATGGCAAGCTCTTCCGATTGTGATCCCGGCAAAACACCATGTGTTGCATCATCAAAGCAGGCAGGTTAAACTTAACCATGTTCTTGAGGCAAAAGGCAAAGGTGCACTCCAACTTACCCAACAAATTGCTCTTGTTGTTATTAGGCAACAAACAATCCGACACCAACATCACCAAGATCCTTTGCTCCGCAGACAACAACTTCTTTTCTGGCCTAGAGGCTTGAGTGAAACCACTCGCACGGCCCAACAGATAGCTCAAATAGTCACGGTACCCCATGGTATCCGTACTAATCCAAGAATGACCACTGTACTGAGCCACTCCGGTAGCAGACAAACTCAAATTCTTCACTCAGATCTTCCTCACACCCAAATTCTTCATCATCACCCTCTAAATCTGCATTGTAACACCCCCCCCCCCCCAAACAAGACCTATATAAAAGCCTTAACACATGCAGATTAAACAATAAAACTAGCACAACGGAAGGTAAAGCGAAAACTGGATAAAAGAAATCCGAACGGGGTGTCACGCCACGTCTACCAAACACGGTAAACGCTAAGGCTTACTTTCCAAACCTCTTGTAGACCAAAAGACTTCACTTTACACCACAACAAGCTCTCCACAAGGCTTACTTTCCAAACCCACTTCAAGATCAAACCAAAAGATCATAAAGATCCTACCTTTAAGAAAAAGACAACTAAGATGGAACCAAAACCACAAGATGAACTTAGATCTTACCCTCCTAGATGCCCAAATAGGTGAAAGGTTGAATCTTGGAAGCAAATCTTGGAATCTTGACAAGGGTCTCAACTTGGCTTGGAGAATAAGCTACACTTATTTTCTAGAGAGAAGGTAGAACTAATTTCTAAGAAATGTATGGAATGAAATGAAGAAGTCTTCTAGGTTAGGTTACAATACTAACTCTTGGTGAAAAGTCAAGAATACCCTTACTAACCCTTAGGAAGTGTAAGGAACAAGGGAACTCCCCTCAAAGCTCAAGGTACAACACAACTTTAAGGTTGACTAGTCAAATACTAGTCCTTGAGTATTAAAAATCAGGATTTTAAGAATTAATTCTTCAAATACAATAGGATTAATTACTCAATTAATCTATGGATTGAATGTGGATTTTTGGGGTGTCACATGCCTCCTCACCCCCAGAATCTGCCTCCCCACCCCTTAAATCTGCCTCCTCACCCCTTAAATCTGCTGCTTCATCCTCAGCTTGAACTGCATTCCCCCATTCAGGCCTAGGTAAACATAAATCAACCACATCAGGTTCATCTACCCCATGTCCAACATAAATCTCACAACTTTTATTCTCACTAGCAATCTGAGCTAAGTGGATAGTAGTAGCATCATTATGAAGTAGCTTTAAAGCTGTAAAGGGTTCAGTGGTCAACTTATATGTCAGTGAGGCTATTTTTCCATATCTTTGGCCTGCTATATACTTCACTAAGTGGGGATAAGAGATAATGTCAGGGTCCAAACACACTACTGTTGTCTCACCATTCACATATTTTAACCTAAGTTTGTTGATGAAATTACCACCATGATGGATAATTAATTCCACACTTTCATTCATCCTGACACAAAAATAAAAAATAAAAAAAATCAAGGCACATTTAAACACAAAACACAAAGCTACTGTCACACATTCAAGGCACAGTTTTACACAAACCAACTGTCAAAAAGAAGATTAAAGAAATGCAGGACCACACTAAAATACAAGCATAATCAAACACTAGGACCCCACTACATCAAAAGCAATACAAAATGAAAGCAAAATCACTGTGTATGAGGACCACACCACATCATATTCAAAGCATATTCACACCATATTCACACTATTCGTATATACATTGTTCTACATATACAGATATTTAAATACCTTACTCAAGTCCACTCTTCTTTCCTTCGTCGCCCAGTGTTCGTTGCCTAGTGTGCTCTTTGTCGCCTAGTGTTCGTCGCTCAGTGTTCGTTGAATTGTCGGGGTTAGTTTCTTCGCGATTGAGGTTTCCGGGTAAAGAACAAAGTAAAATTAGGTTTTAAAAATTAGGGGTTAGTTTGCGTATTATATTTGACTAAAGAGATGAAAGGGATGCCAACACAACAAATTTTAACACGTCAGTGACTAATCACCTCCACATCAGCAACTTCTACCGTCTACCTGAGGGAAACCTGTAAAAAATGCTAAGTGGAAAAAAAAATTAGTTTGTGTATCGAATCAGCACATTTAAAAGTTTAGGGTGCGGCATGAAGAATGGCGTATGGTTCAGGGTGCGGGATGACACTTCAGCCTTTCTTTAAAATAATAAGGATAAAGATGGGAAATGTGAAAGTGTGAAGAATTTCATCTATTTCTCATCAAAGTGCTGTACAGAATACAATAATTTATACAGGACAAGCTATAACCTAATGACCCACTGTAACGGGCCTAGGGTTTCAACACTCCCCCCTCCCCCAAGCTGGAGAGTATAAATCATATGCTCCAAGCTTGTTACAAATATATTCAACTCCAGGAGCTCTAAGAGATTTTGTCAAGATATCAGCTAACTGATTTGCAGAATTGACAAAGCTAGTTTTAATGCACCCTGACACAATGTTCTCTCTGATGAAGTGGCAGTCAACCTCAATATGTTTAGTCCTTTCATGATAAACATGATTTGATGCGATATGTAGAGCTGCTTGGTTGTCACATATCAATGTCATTTGGGCCACATTGCCACATTGCAATTTTTGTATTTCAGAACAAAAAGTTTGAAAAATCTGAAACAATTCAGAACGATCTTTCATAAGAAAACCCAAGTGCATCTAGAATAATCATTAATAAAGGTTACGAAATAACGAAAACCCAAAATAGAGTTGACACGACAAGGACCCCATATATCTGAATGAACTAAATCAAAGAGGGACACAACCCGATTATTGACTCTTCTTGGAAAAGACTTACGTGATTGCTTTCCAAGATGACACGACTAATATTCAAAAGACTCAATAGACAGACTGAGATCATCTGTTTTAGTTTAGAGAGACTAGGATGACCCAAACGACTATGAATAAGCAAAGGAGACTCTGTAGAGGAAGAAGTAGCAACATCACCACCCCGCATGTAATAGAGGCCTTGTGACTCATTGTCGGTGCCAATCACCCTCCCCGTACTGCGATCCTGCACAACAACCGAATCAGCACAAAAGGTTATGGAACAATTGAGAGTACAGGTAATTTTACTCACAGAGATAAGGTTGAAGGGACTATTAGGGAGATATAAAACAGACTCCAAAGAAAAATATGGCATAGGGGAAGCCTGACCAACACCAATTGCTGGTGTCTAATGACCATTAGCTAAGGTGAACATTGGTAAAGTCTTAAACTTAGACACATTATGCAAAAGAGAAAGGTTACAGGAAATATGATCTGAAGTACCTGAGTCTAATATCCAAGATTTTGGAGTATTGGTGTGTGAAAGACAAACCAAAGATGAAGTACCAGCATTCAGTGAAGGTGTGGAAGAGTCAAGGCGGGATGCTGCTTTAAGCTGGAGATACTCTTCATACTCCCTAGGGGTCATCTCAATTGTAGTAGAGCTTGGTTCATGAGTCTGACTCTCGGATTCAGTGGCCTGGACCAGATTAGTAGAACGGGGAGGTCGACTATGTAACTTCCAACAACGATCTTTGGTATGACCATCTTTGTGGCAGTAGTCACACCGAGGACGTCTGCCACGACGAACACCATCACCACTAGATGGTCCAGAGGGTCCTCTATCCGTAGCCCGAGTAGCTAAAACCAATGATTCTCCAATAGGCTCAATTGAGGGAGCTGAGGCAACACGAAGCAGTCTAGCAGCGGTTTCAGTGAAGGTAGGCACACTAGGACTAGATAGGATCTGACCACGAACGTGAACCTGGTCAGGCCGAAGGGCAGCTAAGGTCAACACCATGAAGAACCTATCACACTGCTTTGCATGATTTTCTGTTATCTCTTATACTCCTGTTGTAAAGCTTCAATCCGACCCAAGAAGTCTTGTGTACTCATATCAGCAGTTGAATGGAAATTAAGCATATTAGATATTAGGGAATATAGCATTTAGATATCATTAGTATACAATGACTTAGCTTTATTCCAAACATCATAACAAGTTTCATAAGACTTGTAAATGAGATAGAGTTTAGGGTCAATGGATTGCCACAACATGTTGCACAATAGCGCATCTGCCTTTTCCCAATCTGATTTCTTCGATTCTTCAATTTCCCAAACCTTTTTGGTTAGATGGTCAGACATCACCTAACCTTTGAACCAGAGTTTCACAGATGCGGCCCACGAAGTGTAGTTTTCACTGCCAACAAACTTGTCCATTGTAATGGTGGGATAAGAGGTAAAAGATGAAGCCATAGAGGTTACCAACAAAAACAACACACTGTTTACTGTTTCTGGCCGGTGGTGATCAGCGGCAGGGGAAACGGACAACACTGCCGGAAGCGTCTCGTCGAGACGAGTCTAACAGTGGTGACAGTGTCTCGACCGGAGATCGGAGGGAGATCTGGCCGGAAAACAGTGGCGGATCTCGACGACGGCGGCGGCAGACAGCGATCGGACTTTGGGTTCAAGCTCGCGACGAGGCTCCGGTGAGGCCTGTGGTCTTTGTTTGAGAGAAGAACCACCAGGCAGATGTCGGAAAGCAACAAACAATCGCGGCGGCAGTGAACTCCGGTGGCGATGGTGACAGCAGCAGGAAAGAAAGGGGAAATATTATTTAGGGTTTAGGTTCTGATACCATGTGAAAGTGTGAAGGGTTTCATCTATTTCTCATCAAAGTGCTGTACTGCAATAATTTATATAGGACAAGCTATAACCTAATGGGCCTAGGGTTTCAACAGGAAAAAAGTTAAGAAGCTAGTAGCTTATAAGCTACTAAATAAACTCTGCCAAACAGAGCCAGTAGTTTCTTCTCTGTTCAATATGCAAGGCTCAAACTGAGATTCTAACATAATAAATTAATGGTTTTGTTTGAGGACATAGATGATCTGATCATGAATATTCCTATCCCAAGCTATACTCAAACTCAGGATTCAATTGCAAGTTTACTATTTTACCACTTTTTCTTTTTCATTTTTTTTCTTCTATTTATATTAAAGACTAAAATCAATATACTAGAAAGTAGAGGCGCATCAAGTAGAATTGTAATGGGCAAGGCGTGTGGCAAACCTTATCAATCAATCAATCTATTTAAGATGAAAACAACATTCCAATGTGTCAGAGTGAACATAAAGTTACAAGGATGGTGAACTGGAAAATAGAAACAACCCAAATACTTCTAAAATCCTGACAATACGTGATGGCAGATCCAGTAACTAACCACTAACACATCATAAACCGAATCACATTCCGGGGGAAATAAAACATCAAAAAAAAAAAAAAAAAAAAAAAAAAACTCTCGACGTGCACACACATCTAACAGAGTGGAACCCTGCAGAATGGCATAACAATATACACTGTATTCAAGATATGGACACAAAGAATCAAGACACAAACTCAATATCCTTGAAGTACTCGTGCTCAAGGGCACTCCTTGCAGTGATTCTTTTGCTCGGGTCCAGGCAGAGCATTTTCTGAAAACATTATACATACAGCGCTAAAAACGAGCATTTGGAAAACACAAAGGAAAATTAAATCTAACTATTATGATTTGAGACTACTAATTCAACCAAAAGACCTCTAGGATTCTGTTTCGTTCTATGGGAAAAAAAAATTGCATCCAGTAGTCTGCGACATGAATGTATTTGCCATGGATCCACGGAAAAAGTTCATGTTCAAAAATGTAGAAAGCTACTGAACTATTTCGGCATTCAGCTTCCAGGCTTAAAATTCAACAAACTAATATCCTCCCATTTTTAATTCAATAACTGTTAGACTTACACGAAGGAGATCAAGGCCAGCTGCATCCAGATTTGGCACCACAGTAGCTAGATCCTGGAATGAAAAATCAATTTAAGTTATAGAATTCATAGAATCTGATTCCAATGATTTACACAAAGACCGACATAAGTTACATAAAACAAATATAAAAAGAAGAAAAAAAACCCAGCAGTCACCTTAGGAGGCCATTTTGGAAAGGCATTTTTGAAATCAGGCAGAGAAGTCACTCCAGGCCATGTATCCTCATTTGGGGTACCCATTACTCTTCACAAAAGAAAATCGGAGAATCAACATCCAAGGACACCACTAAGACACAGCATAAAGATAAAAGTTAAGGAATTTCACTATTGGGTCAATACTAGTAGCTGAAATCCTTCCAAGATAGCAAGAAATAATGATTTCAAGTACTAGTACTCCACATACACATCCAAAATCTACTACCATCATCAAGGATAAGGGGTTCGAAAAAATTACATCAAATCAGCACAAAAACAAGGAAAGCTACTAGCCAATATTGGACATTCTTATAAATTTTCATGATAGAAGTCAGTGGTACATTAAAGCCAGTAACTTTGTCACAATGAAACATTAACATAACTCATCAAATAACACAATACGTCAGTTTTCTTTTAGATGGGGATTAAGGGCAGTCTTTGACTTTGAACATGGGAAAAGAATGGCAAAGATGTGGGCCATGGTGACCACCTGAAAATCTTGAAGAGTTCATCAATCTCTGAGTCCCCAGGGAACAATGGCCGCTGGGTCACCATCTCAGCAAATATGCAACCAACTGACCACACATCAACTGGAGTAGAGTAATGGCGTGATCCAAGCAGTATCTCTGGCGCCCTATACCATAGTGTCACCACCTGATACAAGGAAAAAAAAAAAAAAGCAATTGATGCATTTAGAAATATAACTACAGAGAAACTGACATTGAAATTAAGATGCAGCACATTCCATAACTAAGACAATACACTAGTTTTGTTTGATAGCATCACAAACAACTTTGATGTTGATCTTAAAATGGAAGAAACATGGCACACCAGTATATAAGATAACCACCTACCTCATGAGTAAAAGTCCTGACAGGAATGCCAAATGCTCTAGCCAAACCAAAGTCTGCAAGTTTTAGTGAGTTGGTACGGCGATCTATCAGCAAGTTTTGAGGCTTCAGATCTCGATGGAGAACTCTATGGGAATGACAATAAGAAATTCCACAGAGTATTTGATACAAAAACATCTGCAATGTACAGTGAATTGACAACAATGAAAAGACAGCCAAAGAATGAAATGATGCAACTTAAACTCTTTTATCTATGCCAATGCTGGAAAGCCGGACTTAAAAATGCACAATGGAGTAGGTAATTCCTCAAAATGCATGACTTTACAATGCCTCTTTAACCTGAAGGCAGCATCCTCATTTTCCAGAAATGGAACACCTGAATTGACTACCTATAAAGCGCATTAGAATGCATTCAATTTCACAAACACATTGTGCACCAACCTCCAAGTAACACAAAGAGCTCACTCACTTTTATCAGGTGTGAATCCTTGGAGAACTCTGGGCAAGAATCCATATGCTTTTTCAAGTCCAAGTCAAGATATTCAAATACCAGATATAATCGTTTCTCACTGTGGACAACATCCTGCAGCCTGTTATTATAAATCTCAGTAAGATCACCTTGGGAATTGAACTACATACATAGTGGGAAATGTAAATCTTCTGATACTTGTTTCCCAATATTAAATAAGATGAGTAACTAGGCAATGTAAAGTAGAGATATCAGCTATCATCTGTTCTCTGCAAACATTCCATTATTCCCATTATAGCCTACAATATGCAGAGTGCAGATTTCATCCATAGGGAATTGAGGAATTCATCATGGTTTCAAGCAACTAGTGCATAAAAAATACAGAGATAGGCATATAAATAAATGGAGGTAGGATTTGATGTCTTCTTACTTATATATACTTCATAAATATAAATATAAATACGCCATACCATACGCAGCAAAGGTTGAACTACTAATCTACTATGTGAAGTTTTCAAACAAATAATAAAATAGTACACTGCACCAGCTACGCATGCAAGTTTTCCAAGGATTCTTTGATGACATTATTTACGAGTTTTGCTAGCAATTTGAATGCAGCATAGAACACAACAGTTTTAACATGTACAGAAGTCAAATGCGAAACTAGCAGGATGTTTCAAAAGTTAGAACATCTAAGGGCATGAAAAAGGAAAGAATATAATAAAGTATGACAATGAATTGGTATTAATTCAGTACGCATCGAGCCTTTTGAGTATAGAAAGAGCAATTACAAGACACACAGTAGCTAGGATGCTGGTTGCTAAGAGTGTAAGAATGTAAATGAGCTTCTCCTTGTCCATGGCATTTCCTCCCTATTTATGGTGGATGGTCCAACTAAACATTTGGATCCAAACAAAGCGCTTGGCTAGTTGGTTGGATCACTTCTGCACATTGCTCATTCAATACCTCCTTGTAACCAGATAGGATGCTGCTTGATTGCCTCTATCCGGGATCCTTGCACACCAGGCTGATCCCATGAGGCCATGACACTGTGTTCGGTTTTTTGGGCCATCTAGGCCTATTATTTCCAACAACATAAATTCTCTGGGTTACTCCAGCTCTAGAATCTCTCCATATTTCAATTTTACCAATGATATTTCAAGTTGATGCAAAGAATGAATAGACATAATAACAGAGAAATGGAAACGGTCAAGCATCTGAAAATTCTTACACACATTTGGTAGAAAAGTAGAGGTAAAATGATCAAAAAAAAAAACAAATGAAGTGCAAAAGGAGTTTCCTCAAAGCTGAAAGGGAACTTCAATGATGATCCATACATGATTCAAGCAACAAGAGTCTACCTATACATACCTCCATCTGGTCATAACTCATAACCCACACTTCACAACAGTTACCATGTAAGAAAACAATTAGATCAGTCTTTTACCTAGCACTCTCTCATAATGGCTCAAAAGAATATGTGTTTTCCCTAGAATAGAATACGAATATATATATATATATATATATATATATATATATATATATATATATATATATATATATATATATATATATATATATATATGTATGTATGTATGTATGTATATATGTATTTTGTTTGCCTTTCATTACTTCAAGGCTAATACCAAAGAAAAACAAAACACTAGTGGCCTTGGTCTCAGTTGCTGCTCTTCTCTGCCGAATGGAAAAGGAAAAGCCAGACTTGTCTCTGCCGGTCACCTCAGTCTAGCAATGGGAGCAACAAGCAGCAAAGGCGACATCAAGTCCAACCTTCAAGACAAAGTGCGAGTCAACGAGTGTTGCCAAGCGATGGCAGACAGTGGTGGTGAGCAACAAGCAGCGGTTGATGGAACTGGAGTATTTGATTTACTCCTTTTTGCTTTTGAGTTGTGTCTACTGTCTGCTCTTCAAGTCTTTATTTTTTGCTTCTCCGTCTTCATTTATTCTTCTTCCCGTCGAGTCCTCATTTTTCACTTTTCCCTTTTTTTTAAGGGTTGTTTCGCTCAAAACTACGTCATCTTGAGCAAAACAACCCTATTTAAAAAATAATAATAATAAGCGGCCGAGATGGTTGTCAGATAGCCGAATAAAATGCCGATTATAGCTAAAATCGAATCAGCCTAGGAGCACCTAGGCCAAGTTTTACAACACTAACCACAACAGTCTCAAGGACAAATTCATATCAGATCAGTATTTGCTTCAAACCACCCACCCCCACCCTAACGTTATACATCCCTCAAATTTGATCTGCATCAATCAATGCAAATTTATGAAAGGTGATGTGATATATAATAAACTTTGATTATAAGTTCCATAAATTTGATATCTGTAAATCCATTCAAGGTGATATTCAAGAACCTAAGTATACATTGGAAAGTGGTGCCTGTGATTACATTCATATACTTCACTCTTTAGAAAAATAAAAATAAAAAAGAAATGCCACATCTAAATACCTGACAATGTTTCCATGCTGCATCTCCTTTAAGAGAGAGATCTCTCTAATAGCCGTGCTTGGAACTCCCTCATCCTCTTGTTCCAGCCGGATCTTCTTAAGTGCAATAGTTTCATTAGTTACACGATCACGGGCCTTGTATACTACACCATATGTGCCTTCACCAATCTTTTCAACTTTTTCATACTGCAATTTCCATGAAGTTCAAGATCCAAAAAGAGCATAAAATAAAATATAATATAAAACAACTATAAAGGCGTATATGTGGAACTATGTTACCTGCTCCATCTTGGTCACAAAGAACAGTTTAACTGAAATTAAAAGAAAACAACAAAAAATTTTACCAACACATAATTGGGATTGATGAAACGGAATAAGCTGTTGTAGCAGTAGTATGGTAAAACAATTAAAAAAGAAAAAGGAAAAAAAAAAAAAAAAAAAAAAAACTAAGGTCTCCTAAGAATAGTAATATCACATGGTATATTAAGCCCATTGCATCATCCACTTGTTCCCAAAAACATACAAAATGGTGCTAAGAAAGATGCAAAAAGACTTCTAACACTTGTATCGTACAACCAAATTGCAGAAAAACTTCAATCCATTTTTCTAGTATTGAGAGATTGCTTATCTCTAGAGTTGAATAACAATATTGGTATGGTTGGGTAATTATGCATTTAAGTACATAACTAGAGACCTAGAGTTTGAATGTGAAGCAAAATTACCCCCAAATTTCACTAGAAAGTCAAATGAATATTGAAATACTTGCTGCCTCAAAATCTCCAGGATTTCTCTACTTATTCAGCTAGGAGTACTTTGGATACAGTACACAATTATCCCAAAATCTCACCAAAAACTCAAATGGGTGGTGAAAGAGTGAAACACTTAGCAATATGATTATGCACTCAAAATCTCCAGGATTTTTTCTGCTTCTTGTGTAACTCTATACAACCCACATAATTCAAAATCTCAAATCTCAAACAATATTGACCAACAACAAATAAAGACTTGAACTACTGAATGATGAAAGATGAAACCAATTCAAGAAATTTACAGACTCCAAGATCATCAACACCAGTTGTAAAGCGTCAAAAATCAAGTCAATTGTGCAAAAAGAAAATCATGAATTAACGCATATATGTAAAAGAGACTTTATACCTTCAAAGATGGACAGTCTTAGAGCTAATTCCCTAGGATGTTGAGGCAAATGGGCTCATCATCCGGCGGGTGTTTCTTAGTATGATAAGTGGGCGACCTTAGCGAGAGAAGATTTAGACAGACACTGTTAGGATTTAGGGTTTGTCCTTTTACAAGCGTACTATGGTCTATGGGATTGTCCAAGCATCTATAGGTGGTTAGTACTATCTCTAGTTTTTCTTACTCTGAGTTTTCTATTTTTGTTTTGTTTTTTTTTTTTTTTTTTCTAATAATTGTTTTTGACACAAAAGAACTTTAATGCATTAAATCATAAGTAAGACAATTTACAAGAAAGAAAGCCGGAGTGGTCATCCACCCCCCGCAACCTGATGCAAAAACAGTCTCTCTAACCATAATGTGGGCGGCACGATTTGCAGATAACCTAGCATAAAGGAAACTAGTACATTTTATAGTGGATGTCGTTTCTTTGATGTCATTTATTACAATACCTAAAGCAGAGTTACAAGAGTTTGAATTTATGGCGTGAAAAACAAGTTGTGAGTCCATTTGAATATCAATTTCGTCCATACCCAACTCCTTGATCCAACTTAGCGCTTTCCGAATTCCCACTGCTTTAGCTTATCTGACTATGTAGGTGCCTAACCATCTCACACCTTTGGCTGCGATGAAAGCACCCTCCTCATTTCTCAATACCTAATCGAAACCCATAACACCCCTTTCTTGGTCGAAAGCTGCATCAGAATTTAGTTTGAGCCTACCTCGTTATGGTTTCGTCCAGCACTCTGATTGGCTTATATTTGTTCCTGGCATAGTCATCCCGTTGTTTGCCTTTCTCCAATTGATCAAGAAGCTAAGTGACAAGTTGACAATTTTGTTCGTATCAAAAGGTTGTCCTTCCACACAAAGTTGTTTCTACTGTTCCATAGCCCCCAACAGAACACAGCCACCTTGCACATCAGTTCTCCATCCAGCGCTTCCAGGCATCCAAAGAACCATCCACCTTGCCCGTCGTGTGTGTTATCTCCGACAGTCCCAGTTTTCTCCATATCTTTACCACTTCTTGGCAGCTTGTAAATAAGTGGTACGCAGATTATGCCATATTCCCACACATGTAACATAT
Source organism: Ipomoea nil (assembly GCF_001879475.1). NCBI lineage: Eukaryota > Viridiplantae > Streptophyta > Magnoliopsida > Solanales > Convolvulaceae > Ipomoea > Ipomoea nil. Next base: position 5,246,328 of record NW_017617070.1, read on the forward strand.
TAGGGAGCAGTGCACATGTTTCGTGCTAAGAGCATCTCGTGTTAGTAAGAAGGTTGATGCCAAATGCCAACAAAACATTCTCACCTTTGGTGGTACATGTAACCCCCATATTTTTGCCCAGGATTTGTCTCTAGTATCTTCTTTCATCAGGGCCCTGTAACAAGACTTTACAGTGTAGCATCCTTTAGGGTCCAAACGCCAAACCCATGAGTCTGGGTCTTTTGTTGCTGATGGGAATATTGAGAATGAGTCGAGTATCACGGTTATTGAATAAGTCCTCCACACGGCCTCCATAGGGATGGCAACGGGGCAGGGCGGGGCCGGGGAGTGGGGTCCCCGTCCCCGAATTGAATCCCCATTCCCCGTCCCCGCCCCGTTCCCCGATTGGGGATGGGGAAATATCCCCATCCCCGTCCCCGCGGGGATTTTTCGGGGACGGGGATTCCCCACCCCGTTTTTTTTTTAAAAAAATTTTAATTCTTAATATTTAGGCTAATTTCATTATTTATGTGTTCACAATAGGTAATTAAAGGATATAATGTCATAATGTGCCTAACCAATCAGATAGCCATTAGGTCCAGCGAATTCTACATAGCGTATCTTGGAAATACTAGATTCTTTAAATGGCAATTATTCAAGCTCTGGACCATTCAAGAATGAAATACAAATTTGCTGCTGCTTTCAACTAGAAAATATATCCACTGTTTTCAAAACAAAATAATATATATCCACTTAGAAACATTAAACCAATCACTATACGTAGTGTCTCATAGAAGCACCAGAACAAGTGTGCATTTCTGGCACTCGAGGTTTAATAAATTTATTCGGGGAATCGGGGACGGGGACGGGGATCGGGGATCGGGGTCGGGGTCGGGGCGGGGGATGCCCTCCCCGTCCCCATCCCCGCCCCCGTTCCCCGAAAAAATTCCCCGAACCCGCCCCCGTCGGGGCGGGGATCGGTTTTCCCCATCGGGGGCGGTTGAATTGCCATCCCTAGGTCTCCATCCCAGCTATTGGCATGCATATTGAGCATAAACGAGACTGGTGCAGCTGCTACGTTCTCGTGTATTTCTGTCTGAATATAAGGTTCCGCATCAACCGGTAGCCATGGGTCCCCACCAATCGTCGTAGTTTTTCCATCGCAAATGCTTCTTTTATACCCTTCTTTAAGTATCTCATGTTAGAATATTTTATTCTAATGTTATTGTGGTCCATGTATTAAAGTGGTATGGACAATTAAAATCCCGTTGTGATAGGTAATGGGAATAAAATATGTAACGGATCAGGGGTTATTATTTCCCCTCTCTCTGGCTTTCAATGAGGCTATTAAGCCTACTTAATGGTATGAGTTTATGACCCATTATTGCCATAATTCCAATGTTTAATATTGGAATGGCTGTTATGGTTAGCAGGCAATATATAAGGGCCATAAACTATTTTCTATTCTATCACTGTGAAAACTAACGTGAAAGACCAGAGGGAAAAGAGAAAAGTATTCTGAATACACTCTGCAAACCTGAAGAAAGAAGCTGTCAAGAAGAACGGACTAAAAGCTTCATCAATCTCTCATGGAATCAGGTTAGTGATTTAACGCTTCCGATTAAAGTATTGGTTAAATCATTCCATGCCTATTGTTATAGTTTTATACGTGGTATCAAGAGCAAGGTTAGGTATAATGATTTACCAATAATTTTGTTTTGAAATTTGTGTATATATATGCGTTAATTTCAATTTGTGTATATATATATATATATGTGTTAATTTTGTATTGCTATTATATATATATATATATATATATATATATATATATATATATATATATATATATATATATATATATATATATACACACACATATTATGGTTGTATATATGTATATTAAAAGTTTTGAATGTTTTTGACGAATTAAAGATAATTTTGACAAATTAAAGAGGTACAGTGTTGAAATTACCTGTCGTCGGTTAGACAGACGGCCTGACTTCTCCAGCGCAAGGCTGGAGAATCCCTTTTTTTTTTTTTTTTTTTTTGGGGTTTCTTTGGGCTGTACGTGAATTTGGCTAGAACCCTAGCCCATTTGTATTTTTTTTTAATTTTATTTTGTTTATAATAATAATAATAATAATAATAATATAAATGTTGTTTTTAATTATGAGAAGAAAAGATTTGTTGGATTCATGAATTATTATGGTTTGGTGATTCGTGAATTTGTATGGCTCTCAAATTATTATTGTTGTGAGGAGCTTGTTATCATTGTTGCTATTTTGTCTATTGTTGTGAGGAGCTTGTTAGCCACCAAAGTGGCCTGGCTAAGGAACAAATAGATTAAAATAAATTATTGGTTTGGTGATTCGTGGATTTGTATGGTTCTCAAATTATCATTGTTGTTATTTTATCTATTGTTGTGAGGAGCTAGTTAGTCACCAAAGTGGTCTGGCTAAGAAACAATTAGATTAAAATAAATTAAATTTTTCCTACTTAAATTGTTTTATAGTCTATTAAGGATTCTAAGAGTCACCAATGTGACCATGTTATATAATATTTGGACTAAATAAATGTTGTGTATGACAATAAAATTCTATTTCACTCATTAAGGATGTTTATTTTTTTTTTAGCTTGTTAATCACCAAAGTGATCTAGCTAGATGGAGATAGATGTTGATTAAAAATAGAATTTATGTTGCCCAAATCATTGAGATGCCTTAGATGACAATTACAATAATTATAAATTATATTGCTATGAGATTGCCCAAAGGTGAATCACTACAAATAATTTATAATACTTAAAGAATATGATTTTAGTGCTTTGTCAAATAGCTTTGTTTATCCAAAGATGACTTGGTTATTTGACTAGTACTTGATTATCATTATTATTGTTTTATGTATTGTTAGTATCTATTAAAAGTTATGTAAAGTCTGAATTGGTTATACGCTTAGCATAAAGGCATTAAAGTGTAAATATGAGCATTAAAGTGTAAATATGAAATTTCAGCTTTTGCTCAATTCTCGGCTTCAATGAATGCTGTTGTGAGGTTCAATGGCCTCAATTATCAAGACTGGTCTGAACAAGTCCAATTCTACTTGGGCTTAACTAGACTAGACCTTTCCTTAAACGCAAAGGAACCTGCAGCCCTCACAGACAAAAGCTCGCAAGAAGAGAAGGAATATCATGAAGAATGGATGAGGTCCAATAAAATGTGTTTAAACCTCATGAAGATTACCATGGCAGAAAATATGAAGCCGATGATGCCAAAAGTGGACATTGCATCTGAATTTCTAGAAACAGTGAAAGAGCTATCTATGTCTGAAATTGCAGATAAGTCAATTGCAGGGAACCTGATGACGGAACTGACTTCTAAGAAGTTTGATTGGTCTATGCCAATCCATGATCACTGCGATCAAATGGCCAATATTGCAGCAAAATTAAAGGGGATGGGGATGGAATTGTCTGAATCATGGCTAGTTCATCTAGTCATTAACTCACTTCCACCAGCAGAGTTTGGACAGTTCCATGTGAACTACAATACTCTTAAAGAAAAATGGAGTTTTAAAGAAACCAAATATTTGCTGGCTCAAGAGGAAACGAGATTAAAGAAGTTAAGAAATCACTCCATCCACTTCATATCTCAAGGAAATTCAAGCACCAATAAAAGAAAATCAAGTAAAAAGGGCAAGACCCAACATAACACTCAGTCGGGTCAAGCCCAGAAAAGAGTCAAGTGCTTCTTTTGTAACAAAATGGGGCATTTGAAGAAAGATTGTCCGAAAAGAAAAGCTTGGTTTGAAAAAAAGGGTAATGATTCTATCTCTATATTTTTTGAATCAAACCTTATAGAAGTACCAAACAATACCTGGTGGTTAGATTCCGGTGCTACTACTCATGTCTCTCATATTTTGCAGGGATTCAGTTCGATCCAACTCACAAGAAAAACTGATGAATTCTTATTTATGGGAAACAGGATGAAGGCACGGATAGATAGAATAGGGACGTATAGATTGATCCTAGATACTGGATATCATTTGGATCTAGCAAATTGTCTCTATGTCCCTGACTGTGCTAGAAATCTTGTTTCAATTAGTAAGTTGGATATGTTGGGATTTTGCATCAAATTTGAGAATCGTACTTTTCATTTATGTAAGGACAATAAATATTATGGTTTTGGTACTTTAATTGATTCTCTTTATCGTTTTAATCTTGATGTAAATTTTGCTGAATCCTTATTTCATGTTGAGAGTAGTATAGGAGTTAAACGTAGTGCATTAAAGGAAAACTCTGCTTACTTGTGGCATAAATGTTTGGGACACATATCCAAGGAAAGGTTAGTAAAGTTGGAGAAAAATGAAATACTCCATGCCTTGGATTTTAGTGATTGGGATGTGTGTGTGGATTGTATTAAAGGAAAACAAACCAAACACATAACCAAGAAACCTGCTACAAGAAGTAGTGAGCTGCTTGAAATAATTCACACCGACATTTGTGGACCTTTCGATGTTCCTTCTTGGGGCGGCGAAAGGTACTTCATCACCTTTATAGATGACTACTCACGATATGGCTATATATATCTACTGCATGATAAATCTCAGTCTGTGGGCACTTTAGAGGTGTTCATTAATGAGGTTGAAAGGCAGTTAGATAGAAAAGTCAAAATTGTGAGGTCAGACCGGGGGGGGGGGGTGAATATTATGGTAGGTCTGACGAAAAAGGACAATGTCCAGGTCCTTTTGCTAAATTCCTCGAAAGCAGGGGCATTTGTGCACAGTATACAATGCCTGGAACACCACAGCAGAACGGCGTGGCTGAAAGGCGGAATCGAACCCTCATGGATATGGTTAGAAGTATGGTAAGTAATTGTACCTTACCTTCTTTATTGTGGATGTATGCGTTAAGGACCGCTGCATATTTATTAAATCGGGTTCCAAGTAAAGCAGTTCATAAGACACCTTATGAACTATGAACAGGAAGGAAACCGAGTTTAAGGCATCTCCATGTATGAGGTTGTCAAGCAGAAGTAAGGTTGTATAATCCACGTGAGAATAAACTTGACCCAAGGACAGTCAGTGGTTTTTTCATTGGCTATCCAGAAAGGTCTAAAGGGTACGGGTTTTATTGTCCTAACCATAGTATGAGGATTGTAGAGACTGAGAATGCTCGATTCATTGAGAAAGGTCAAAATAGTGGGAGCACAGAACTACGTAAGGTGGACATTCGAGAAATTCATGTTGAAACCTCTTCACATGAAAATTTCTTTCAAGATGTAGTTCCGGTTATCACGTTGCCATCCTCTAGCACACCGGAACAACATGAGAATGTCCTAAACCCACATGAGGGTATTGTGACCAATGAAAATGAATCAATCACAATTCAGCAAGAAATCAATGAACCACGAGAAGAAATGACATTAAGGCGCTCTACAAGGGAAAGGAGGCCTGCCATTTCTAATGACTACGTGATATATTTTGCTGAACAAGAAAATGATTTGAGCATTGATAAAGATCCAGTTTCTTTCAAACAAGCCATTGAAAGTGACAGTTTTGAAAGATGGTTAGATGCCATGAAAGATGAGTTGAAATCTATGAAAGTCAACAAAGTTTGGAACCTTGTAGAATTACCTGAAAATTCAAGAAGAGTCGGGTACAAATGGGTCTTTAAGACCTAACGCGACTCTAATGGTAATATCGAAAGGTATAAAGCTAGACTTGTCGCCAAGGGTTATACTCAGAAAAGTGGCATCGACTACTACGAGACCTTTTCCCCAGTTTCTAAGAAGGACTCGTTAAGGATTGTCTTGGCATTGGTGGCTCATTACAATTTAGAGCTTCACCAAATGGATGTTAAAACTGCCTTTCTAAATGGTGATTTAGGGGAAGAAGTATATATGGACCAACCAGAAGGGTTTTTTACCACAGGAAAGGAACACTTGGTGTGCAAATTAGAAAAGTCAATATATGGACTTAAGTAAGCTTCTCGACAGTGGTACATTAAATTTGACAGTATTATTACATCTTATGGTTTTGTGGAAAATACTGTTGATCGGTGTATCTACATGAAAGTCAGTGGGAGCAAGTTTGCTATTTTGGTCTTATATGTTGATGACATTTTACTTGCTGCAAATGATAAGGCCATGTTGCGTGATGTTAAAGTATTTCTTTCCAAGACCTTTGAAATGAAAGATATGGGTGAGGCATCCTATGTGATTGGAATAGAAATATTCCGAGATAGAACACAAGGATTATTAGGATTGTCTCAGAAAGGATACATTAACAAGATCTTGGAAAGATTTAAGATGGATAAATGCTCTCCGGGAGTGGTTCCAATGCAGAAAGGGGACAAATTAAGTTTAGCTCAATGTCCCAGAAATGAACTTGAGCAAAAGCAAATGAATGGTATACCTTATGCAACAGCGGTTGGATGTTTGGGATATTTACAGACTTGTACTCGGCCAGACTCTGCGAAGAAGGTTTTAAGATATCTACAAGGCACAAAAGATTACATGCTTACATATAGGAATTCAGATCCACTTGAAGTGATTGGCTATTCTGATTCAGACTATGCTGGGTGTGTAGATACGAGAAAATCTACATTTGGTTATTTGTTCCTATTAGCAGGAGGAGCAGTTTCTTGGAAAAGTGCGAAGCAATCAGTCATCGCTACTTCCACTATGGAGGCAGAATTTGTGGCATGCTTTGAAGCCACAAATCATGGACTATGGCTGCGGAATTTGATCTCGGGGCTTAAAGTAGTCGACAGTATTTCTAGACTCTTGAGAATTTATTGTGACAACTCCGCAGCAGTGTTCTTCTCTAAGAATGACAAGTACTCTAAGGGTGCTAAGCATATGGAATTGAAATACTTGTCAGTTAAAGAAGAAGTACAGAAACAGAGAGTGTCGATTTGGCATATCAAAACTGAACTTATGGTTGCTGATCCTTTGACCAAAGGTTTAGCACCGAAAGTCTTCTCCTGTCATGTGGAGAGTATGGGAATTTTGGATAGAGCCTTGTTATCATTGTAATTTTGGTTTTCAGTTTTATGATATATTAACTTGGTTGAATTCAATTAATGTTATATCTCTGTTTGCACCTATGGTTGTCAGTATCGAAATTAAAGTTGAACTATGATGCATGGAATGGAACATGGTGTTCAAATAACGTGCGACCGCCATGATCTAGCTAACTTTAATTTAAGTAAAAGTTCATTGATGTTTTGGGATATTTCGCGAATTAAAGTTATCCTAATGCATCAATGATACACACGGACCAAGTGGGAGAATGTTAGAATATTTTATTCTAATGTTATTGTGGTCCATGTATTAAAGTGGTCTGGACAATTAAAATCCCGTTGTGATAGGTAATGAGAATAAAATATGTAACGGATCAGGGGTTATTATTTCCCCTCTCTCTGGCTTTCAATGAGGCTATTAAGCCTACTTAATGGTATGGGTTTATGGCCTATTATTTCCATAATTCCAATGTTTAATATTGGAATGGCTGTTATGGTTAGCAGGCAATATATAAGGGCCATAAACTATTTTCTATCATATCACTGTGAAAACTTACGTGAAAGACCAGAGGGAAAAGAGAAAAGTATTCTGAATACACTCTGCAAACCTGAAGAAAGAAGCTGTCAAGAAGAACGGACTAAAAGCTTCATCAATCTCTCATGGAATCATGTTAGTGATTTAACGCTTCCGATTAAAGTATTGGTTAAATCATTCCATGCCTATTGTTATAGTTTTATATCTCATGCACTTCTGTCGTATCTCATGCACTTCTGTCAACCCCCATCCGGATGAAAGATGGATTGCTTCTTGGCAGAGCCTTAAAAATTGAACACTTAGGGTAGTAACGGACTTTATATACTTGTGCTACCAATGATTTTAACTTCGTAACTAGTAGCTAAGCATGTTTGTCGATTAGAGCTAGATTCATCTCTCTAAGGTGTCTAATTCTGAGACCACCATTTGTTTTTGGCTTGCTTAAACCTTCCCATGATCTCCATCTTATGCCTTTGCCGTTGCCAGTAGCCCCTGTCCACCAATACTCACTCATGATGGTTTCTATTTCTCTGTATAACCCTACTAGCAATAGAAAGACCATCATTGCATAGGATGGCACTTTTTAGGAGTATTTCCCTCCTCGAATGTGAGAGGAATATGGAGTTCCAGCTGCAAATTAAATTGTTGTTAGGATACCAAGTGGCTTGTGGTCCATTGGTATCTAGGGTTGCTCCCTTATGTGAGAGGTCTAAGGTTAAGCCTCAGTGTAGATTGTATATGTGGGTATCCCTCTTTCTTTGTAACAAAAAAAAATTGTTGTTAGGATTTTTTTTCTTTTAGGAAGCCCAATATTTCATTCTTCTTTCTACCCACAAGAGAGGGTAAGCAGGGTAAGCCTAAGTACCTGCCTGCTATATCACCTTCAACTACTCCTAGTTCCCTTACCACTTCATGTTTAGCCTGGATCAGCATGTTTGAATTAAAGCACACCAATGATTTCTCGAAATTAATTTTATGACTTGAGGCTACCGAGTAAACATCTAATATCGTTTTCATCCCTGTGCATTCTGTGGTGTTTACGCCTAGAAATAAGAAGCAATATCTGCAAAAAGAAGGTGGGATATAGGTGATGCTCCTCTCGCCATGCGAACTCCATGCAGCGAACCTCTTCGCGTGTGATTTTCTATTAGTGCACTTAATCCTTCGGCGATGAAAAGAAATAGGTAGGGTGATAAGGGATCGCCTTGTAGCGACCCTCTTGTAGACTATGTGAACTGAAGTGTTTTACTATTGAAACTGATGGAAAACAAGATGTACATATGAGCCTATATATACACACTAATAGCAGGACTCAGCCACTCATTTGAATTTCAAAAAGAGTAGCTGAGAGTCAATTGCTAACAACCTTCTAACACTCCCTCTCAAGTTGGAGCATAGATATCAAACATGCCCAACTTATTACATATATATAGAATCTGACTCCTACTAAGCCTTTTTGTGAATATGTAAGTCAGTTGATCACCGCTCCGAACATGCGCAATAGATAATAGTCCTTGTTCCACTTTCTCCCGTATAAAATGACAGTCAACCTCAATACGCTTCGTCCGCTCGTGGAAAACCGGATTATATTATTCGTGATATGTATGGCAACACAATTATCACACCACAAATCTATCGGTAACTTCACTTCCATACTGACTTCTTTTAGAATATTATGCACCTAGACTTTTTTGCGTTGATGTATAGGTGTTTTTAACAAATGCAAAAGAGAGAGAGAGAGAGAGAGAGAGAGAGAGAGAGAGGAAAATAATGCAGGTATACAAGAAAAAGAGACAAGATAAGCAACAAAATTATGCAAGAAATGTGATAGCAACAAATTATGAAATAAACTTAAGTTTTGATACCAACTTGGCTAGGGGAAGTTGTTCAAGGAATTATTGTCTAAAATGCTCTCAAATTTAATGTAAAAAGTTACATTTGGTGCACATAAGATCATCCTTGAACCCCGATTCCACGAAGGACCAATAATATACAACGGTTAGCATGCCTCAAGCTCATCAAGAATGCAATCATTCAACAACTAGAGTGGTACTCTAGCAAGTCCTTAAATTCCAAGATTGATAGGTCCACAATCTTAAAATCTAAGGGGTTTAATTTTGATAGGGTCACAAAATCAAGAACACTATTTGATAGGTCCACGAGTAGAAGGAAGAATTCGAATAAGTGTAAAGAAAAATGATTTTTATTGATAACTTGCTCTTCAAAATCATAAATACACACACCAATTTTTATAGGTGAAAGGGGTTGTGAAACCATCTCATCTAGGGTAGGAAAAGAGATAATGAAATCTTCTAAAAGTCTAGTAAAGAAACCTTATAAAAATTTGATAAAGAAACTTTCTAAAAATATAATAAGGAATGTTTTTACAAATCAAAAAAAAAAAAAAAAAAACAATAAAGATAATAACTTAAAATGTGAAATAATTTTCCTAATCTACGTAGGCTCTAAATGAATCACGTGTGGGCTAGTCTGCATCAGCCACCAAACAAATAGTTCTGCCACATTTCGTACCTTCAGCACCTTCTTCCAAATGTATGAGTGCTAATATTGAAATACCGTTACAGTAAGGTACACGCTTGTACACTATTTTTTGTTTCACCTACAAAAACTCAGCCCACAAAGAGAATTTAGTGTGAAAATTTCACCAAAGTTTTGCAAGCAAACAAACACAAACCTTATCAACAGACAGACTTTGTTAAAGTTTTCCAAGAACTCCAATGGTACTTGAGATTGCCATCAATCTGGCCCCAAAAGAAATTAGCAAACACCATCCCAAGTCTTGAATTGAATAACCTATTCCGATGGGGAGTGAGCTGCAAAGATATGCACATGGATAACATGCTACACACTTTTAATAAGGATTGCTCGACCATATGGGGAAATGAATTGCTTTTGCCAACCATTTGCTTTTCTCAAGCATAGAATAAAAATATGAAGCTCTTTTCTTACCTAAGAAAATAGGACATCCTTCTTACTAAACCTAGTGAATCCTCATGCTCGAGAGATGGCCTCAAACGAGACATTTAGGTACGTGTAAAAACAACTTTTCTCTACACACTTAACAATTGTCTCGAGATCTTCTTATATCTTATCACCACATCCATCACCTTCTTAATGTTTTGCTACTTATTGAAGTTGAATAAGATTACATCATCCTCATATGCTAAGTGATGAACATGCAAGCCACCCTAGGGTAGTGAAAATTGTACTATCAAATTACTCACGTAAGCCTTATCAATAAATAAAGATAGAACTTTAGTTGCAATAGTAAACAAATTTGGAGAAAGAAGATCTCCATGTCTAACCCTACAAGATGAGTGGAAGAAACCTTCTTTCATCCCACTAATGATCACTAAATGCCAAACATTGTTGACATCCCTAAAAATTAGATCCATCCAAGTTTCTAACAATTCCATCTACATAAAAATTCAATTCAAAAACTCCAATCATAAGTATTTGCCATATTCGGCCAATTTAAGCATAATATCCTCATTAGCCGTCTTCATACCATGACACATCTCTTATGTTAAAAGTATGTTATTAATAATAGAATAACTAGAAACAAACTCACTCTGGTAGGGAGATATAAAATTAGGCGAAATTATAATAAGTATAACATCAAGAATTTTAGTCACAATTGCATAGGCTAATAAACTTATAACCAACAAAAGTGGAAGGATACAACTTTTTAGGCAAGAGAACAATAGATTTATGAGTGATAGCCCTTGTGTACTCGTATCTAAAAAGAATCTATTCACCATAGAAAATAGGCCATTTTAATATTCTCTCCGGCAATCTTATAAAAAAGAAACTCAAAAACTAACATCATAGAAAATATGTTCATTTTAGTAATCTCTCAAGTAGCCCTATAAAAAATATCAAAAAAACTATACAGACCTACAACACTGATGAGATCCATTTGAAACATTGCCCATACCTTTAGTTCCTCAAGAACAGTGCACAAAATCAAGTTTTCAACCTCAGAAACTAAAGTCGAAGCACAATTGAGCTTAGATGTGTTAAACCTATTTGCTTGGAAATCATTACTTTGGTAAATCTTACTATTTGAAAGATTAAAAAATAAAATTTACAAATGAAAGAAAAATGGGAAATTAGTGTAGGGGTGTGATACGATCGCCCCGCGAACATATCGATCGTTCTTTTCGAGTAAGAACAAACTCCAAAGAAACTAAATGTTTAAGGATACTGTATTTCATTCATGTCAACACTACGATTAGCATGGTAAGCCGACAATTAGCATGGTAAGCCGACAATTTACGCATTCTCCTTGGCCTGTCTCTACTGAGTCCACGTACAACAATATCACCACCCTTGGTATGTAGGGTGGCAGTATCACCCTTTGCAGTATGTGACAGTGGTGTATCAGTACCCCATCCGTAGAAGTCATCTTGTCCTCAAGGTGGAAACCTGGGAAGAGATTATAAAGCACTGTTGTAGGTACCCAAATAGCCTCATTAGGCGATAAATCAGCGTAGTGCACTAGAACTTGATCTTCAAGTGACCCTCCATGAAGGACAGATCGTGAGTCAATAATCTTTAACAGCATCGATGAGACATCTTGAAGGAAATAAATTGGAATAGAGGACTGTGAGGAATCAGTAGCACCACCCTTGTAAGGTTTCAGGGACACATGAAAGACGGGATTAATCTTCGCCGATGGTGGAAGCTGCAGACGATAGGCCACGGCACCAACACGCTCCACAATTTTAAATGGATCGAAGTAACGAGCGCTTAATTTAGGAAAATAACGCTTAGCAACTAACAGTTGTCGAAACGGCTGAAGTTTAACCTAGACCATATCACCAACTACGTATTCCACCTCACGGCGCTTACGGTTATCGATTTGAACCATTCGATTTTGGGCTGCAGTTAGATTTTCTTTGAGTTTCGCTAGAAGTACATTACGCTTAGTCAAGAGATCATCTAATGCACTAATATTAGTGGAATTCGGGGCATAATGTGGAATGACCGGAGGGAGTCGACCATATAAAGCCTGAAATGGACACATTTTAAGGCTATGGTTGTAGCTTCTATTGTAGCAAAAATGATGGATAATTTTAATATAATGTCCTCATAAGTGCACGAGTCAGTTATAGTTATAGCGTGTAAAGCAAGGGTCGAACCCACAGGGAATTGATATTTTGCAATTTAATAACGTGAAATAGTGGGAAGAGAGGCTTTAACATAAAGTTTGAATTGCGGTAAATTAAAAACTGGATGATTTAAGGTACTAGGATCAAATGCCAAAGGTAAAGATCAATAGAACTAATGAAGATAAACAATAAAATTAAAACAGAAAGCAGAATAACAAAAAGATTAAACTAAATAGCAATCAACATGGTTTAAACTAAATGAAAACGCAGGCGAAAATAAAGATAGAAAAAATAATAAATTAACCACGAAACGAAACAGCTAGGGAATAAAGACTAGATTAACTCAATTAATTCTCTTTATAGAAACACCCTCATGCAATCGGGATAAAGCATCCGTAGCTATATTTGTAGCAATCATCATTATAAAAACACCCTCGTGCAATTGGGATAAAGCATCTGTAGCTATATTTGTTTTCCTGGGTTTGTATTTGATCCAAAAATCATATCCCATGAGTTTGTGAATAAACTCTTGTTGCTCAGGGGTGTGAACCCTTTGGGATAGGAGTTCTTTAAAACTAAAATGACCTGTCTTAACAAGAAAGGAACCCCCAAGTGAATAGTGGTGTGATTTTTGCATTGCTACAGTCAAAGCCTGTAATTCCTTTAAATATACGTAGTATATCATTTCTGTATACCAACATACAACACATGCCAACTAGCAATCATCATTATAGAAGCACCCTCATGCAATCGGGATAAAGCATCCGTACCTATATTTGTAGCAATCATCATTATAGAAACACCCTCATGCAATCGGGATAAAGCATCCGTAGCTATATTTGTTTTCCTGGGTTTGTATTTGATCCAAAAATCATATCCTTTGTGAATAAACTTTTGTTGCTCAGGGGTGTGAACCCTTTGGGATAGTAGTTCTTTAAGACTAAAATGATATGTTTTAACAAGAAAGGAACCCCCAAGTAAATAGTGGCTTGATTTTTGGATTGCTACGCTCAAAGCCTGTAATTCCTTTAAATAAGTCGATGTTGATTGCCATTCCATCCATCTTCTTTTCGATCGCCCCGCAAACGAATCGATCGTTCTTTTCGAGGAAGAACAAACTCCAAAGAAACTAAATGTTCAAGGATACTGTATTTCATTCATGTCCAACACTTCTTATTACAAAGCTTTATATAATATGTAAAATAACTACTAAGCTTCAAAGTAGGATCAAAACTAAACTAGTGGATGCGTATAATTAGCAAGGTAAGCTGGCAATTTACGCGTTCTCCTTGGCTTGTCTCTACTGAGTCCAGGTACAACAATATCACCATCCCTTGGTATGCATGGTGGTAGTATCATCCTTGGCAGTATCCCCCTTGGCAGTATGTGATAGTGGTGTATCAGGGTGTAACATACACTCCAAATACTTGTGTGCGTGTGTGTGTGTGTTTTTTTTATTTAATAGAAAGAAATAGCTCTTCAACCATGCATGATATTTTCTCTTTCCCTCGAAGACAATGCGGTATTTATTTTTATAAGAGTTTATGATGTAGTTTGGCGAAACAAAAAGATTGGGTTATAAAAAAAAACCATTATGAACTTAATTAATGATAAACGAATGTCTGTTTTCCCTTTCTCTCTCATCCTGGTATGAGTTTCTTCTTCTCATTCTGTTGTAATGAGCATTTCCTCCATCTTCACCTACCATAGTCGTAGGAATCTTCTTCATTAACGTTCTTCTTTTTCGGCATTGATTCCTTTCATAGTTATTTTCTTCATCGGCATAACTTATTTCACACCAACCTCGTATCATAAATGAATAATGACCCATGTCAATCCATTCAATCTTCACCTTTGTTTTTTCACCCACATAACTTTTGTGCTTGCAACCACTTACCTTTCTCCTGCATACTGAGCTTTCTGTGCGTCCCCGGTGGCCTTCCCCAACTTTCTTTACCTGCTTCCATGGCTTCAAGCAGTAAAGGAAAAGAACCCCTGGAGGTTCAATGGTCTTCCTTGTCAATAGCAGACAACGAAAACATTGAGATCAGCTTAGAAGAGGAGAACAACGATCTTGAAGCGGAGGAATTCATGCTAGTGGGTACTCTACTCACGGAAAAGCCAGTTAAATTTAACTTCATGAAGGAAACTCTCTCAACTATCTGGAGACCGATGAGAGGAATGATGGCAAAGGAAGTTACTACAAACCTCTTCATCTTTTGTTTCTATCATCAGAAGGAAAGGCAGAGAGTGTTGGATGACGGACCTTGGTCATATGACCAAAACCTGATGACTCTGCAGAAACTTGATGAAAATATGTCACCTTATGAAGTGGATTTATCCAAGGCGGAATTCTGGGTCCATATCCATAAGATTCCCCAGAAGTTTGTCAACATGAAAGTAGCAGAAACACTAGGATCTCTTATTGAGTTTGTTAAGGCTGACCTAACAAAGTATGATGGCACATGCAATGCGTTTATCAGAATACGAGTCAATATGGACCTCACAAAGCCCCTCAGAAGAAAAATGAAGGTTAAGTCTCCGTTTGGAGATAGTCTATGGCTTGAGTGCAAATATGAGAGGCTGCCCACGTTCTGTTACATCTGTGGTAGGATCGGGTATGCTGAAAAGTACTGCTCTATGCAACTTGAAGAGCAGTTCGTGGAGTCGAAAATGGCTTATGGTCCGGAGCTGCGAGTAGGTGGAAGACGTCTGCAAAATCAGAGGAATCGTTGGCTTCTATCCCAATGTAACACCCCGAAATTTTAAAACTTTTAAAGACTTATATAATAAAGGTATTCTCTTATTAAATCCCAAACAGAGCATTGTTAAACATAAAGGTACGGGGTGCTATGCCACACCTGAGCTGGAGAACTCAGATGCACAGGCTAACTAACTAAAATCCGTAATAATGTAAATGGCACGCAGACCGAAAGGGAAACTATCTACAATATGCCTCGAATCTCTAGCGCGCTCCGGTGTCTACTCATCAGTGCATGAAAGCCAAATATATCTGTTCAGCGAGAGATGCTGGTAACCCACTCCAATGCGTTGAAATACATTACATATATATATATATATATATATATATATATATATATATATATATATATATATATATATATATATATATATATATATATATATATATATATATATATATATATATATATATATATATATATATATATATACGAAAACCATTTTGAAGCATGAAGATATATCCTACGAGACTCTAGCTTTTAAAACAGGGATCGACTCAACAGATAGGGCTAAGCACAGACAGCAATTATACCAAGCATATATAGTTTATAACAGGCAAGACAGGTAAGATAAGCATAATTAATAATCATAATCCAACATATACGATTCCCATTGTAAATCCCATAGTCACATCCCCAAGGTACTCATAACAACAACTCATCCGTATCTCATCACATAGCACACTTCGTTGGCGCCACAGGACCAACCGCATGCCCATACATGAGGGTCAGCGCATATAGCTTTGACACGGCCCCGCAGCACCCTGCCCCGTATCGCAACACGGAGGGGTCGATCGCAACCGACCGATGAACCGCAGCTCATCATAGTTTGATCGCAACCAAACAGTGGACTGCAGCCCAAGAGTATGTCATCTGGCCGCAGCCAGGAAATATGAACCGCAGCTCATGTAGAAACGTTTGATCGCAACCAAACGGTGGACCGCAGCCCGGGAGTGTAAATCTGACCGCAGCCAGCTTCTGAACCGCAGCTTAGGAATAACCAATCCGATCAAAACCGAATTGGGGTATCATGCACACATAACACATAGCAAGCACATGCAACCCACATTAACACATTGGGAAGGGGGAGAAAACGTATAACCAAAACCTATGCGTGATCCTTCACATACTAAGAATAATCCTAAGGGGTTCATACTTCTTTCACCTAGGTCAACGGGATACCAATTCAACTAGCATGCAATATATAAGACTCATACAACCTACGAACGGTACCAAAAATATCAAACTAGACATAGGCACGATAGACGGAGTCCGTTGGGACACCACGGGGGTTGGGGGAACATCAAACGGGGAAGCCAAAATCCCAAAGTGGGGTCTAAACCAGCGGGTAGCCGGTGGGTGAGGGATCACCCGCCGGGCTTCACCCACCGGCTGCCCGCCGGCGGTAGCTAATCCGGGCAGCGGGTGCCCGGCGGGCAGCTGCCCGCCCGCCGGCTGCCCGCTGCCGGCGTTGCCCAAGAAGGCTGCGGGTAGGTGGCGGGTCCCCTACCCCCACCTACCCCCCACTGACTCTTTTTCACCAAAAACGCCCCGGGAACCTTTGTGGAACCCGAAACCATGCTTAGACACTTTCAAACGCAATTGATAACACACGTAGACAATTAACGGGTCAAAGATCGAGAAACATATGGCACATAACCTATCATGCTTTTCTAAACATAATCAACACCCAATCATGCGAATTCCCACCCAATATACCAAGAATAATTCCATACGATACAACCTAGGGTTCTAATCATTTTTAAATCAACAAGGACACAATTCACCTTCCAATATCAAGATTCGGTAAGAATATCATATAAACATCAAGAACATCCTACAATCATCAAGAACATCATATAATCATCAAGAACGTCATATAATCATCAAGAACACCATAATTATCAAGAACCTTTCATCATCAAGATCACCCATGGAATTATCCCATCAATCATTAATAATAATATCACAAATCATCAATACACAATAATATGGGGAAATCCTACGGGGGAAATCATAGCTATGAAAATAGGTTTTGTTGAGACATGGGTTACCTCTTAGCCTTAATTAATTCCTTGGCTATGAAGGATCTTTCTTTAAGCCTTCTTCTTTCTTGATTTCTCCTAAGGGGATTCTTGGAACTTCTTGTGTGGTGAGAGATTATGGTGGTGAAAGATCTAGGTGCCTCCTATATCCCTATTTATATATTTAAGACTCCTAATTAGGGTCTGAATGGTATGGGTTTACTAATTCTATTCCTTATAGAACTAAGGGCTTATTTTAGGGATAAGGGTCCATGGTCTATAGTGGACCATATTAATTAATTAAAGGGAATCATAATCGTAGTCTGAATAGTAAAAGGCCTACTTCCTTTATTCCTAATAGATAATTAGGTCTGGGATTCCTAATTAGAATCTGAATAGTAAAGGGTTTACTTTCTTTATTCCTAATAGGCTTAGGACTCTAATTTAGGCAAGGGTCCACGGTTCATGGTGGACCTTATTAATTAATTAAAGGGAAACCTAACCGAATTAAATCATATTTAATTATTATTAACGGGATTAATTAAATAATTAATCCGGGATTGAAGGCCGTAACGCGGGGTGTTACACTCTCCCCCCCTTACGAGAAGCTTCGTCCCCGAAGCTTGGAAATCATTGCGGGGGTAACGAGTCCAAAGTAGTACGGTGGTCCTATAGAGAAAGTATTCTACGTGGAAACTGTATAATTGTATGTCTATGTGTGCTGGGTTTTTGGGAACGATTAGGTTTAAAGGGCTAAGAGAGTGGGTTTCAAACCTGAGGACAAAGTGAATTTAGGAATTAGGATCAAAGTTTTCAAGGTTGCAACTTAGGGTGTGAGGTTGCCACCTTGTATGGAATCGTTAAAATAGGGAATCAAGAATGTGGTTTGAAGGGTAGAAAGGGTTTTGAAATAAGGAGGGGGCCGATTTTCCGAGGGAGGGAAAGGAATTCGGCTAGGATGGGTTAAGGGTTCTCGATCTTAAGTGACTATTCTGGTTTGATGCTTTGATCACGTCATATTGACGAACTGATGATCCTTCTTCTTTGGTGTAGGCACTTGCTTGACTTTAAGATCCTTGTTAGACCTTGCTTCCCAGGCTAAAGTTTCATCCTTCTCTCCTATCTTGAGGGCATCTCCCGTGATGACTTAACACTTACTTCTTTAATGCGTCCAAGGTCTTGACCAAGTTTGGTCAACCAAGCCAATCTTTTAGGGCACACTTCTCAAATTCTTCCCAAAGTCTCTTGGGAGTCGATAAACTTTGGGTTGACTTTCTCTTCTTATTGAATTTCATCTCCTCTTTAGTGAATGAAATTCTTAGTAAGACTTCATGTCTTCCCCGAGGTTCAGCTTGTTGTGCCCTTTTGTGTTACTTTTAATGATGAAGGTGCCCTTGCATGCTTTTTTTTCTTCTTGAAGCGCAGTTGGTTTCCTAATCTCGTTGCGGAATGACTCGGTGACTTTACGAGTCATCTCATTTCCTTGTGGGACCTTAATAACCCTTGAGGCCTTGGCACAAATTTGCTCTTTTACTTTTTGCCTAGCACCACGGACCACGTCATTCTTGATTTCATACAACTTGTAAAGAGCCCTCTGATTTGCTTGAATGATATCCATGGTTTGAAGGGGTCCTGGTCCATCCTTAGCATTTTGGCTTTTAAGGCCTTTGTGAGTCCCTAGCACGAGTTCCCAACTCGCCTCCTTGGTTTGCACAATCCTTCACGCCAATCATCCCTAGTCGGTTGCATTGTAGAGTCCAACTTCAACTCCACGCGTAATGCAATTGGTTGTGCTTTTCTGACGGTGTTTCGCGTGTCAAGGTCTTTTACCGAGGACACCATGTTTGGGCAACCCATGGTTCTTTACCCAAGACTCGCGTTCATCAACCGAGGCACACAAGCGTGCCATGAATCAATAAAACGAGGAGTTAAGAAATCAACACATTGTACCAGTGGGCGCGAGGTGGGCGGTCGTCCGCCTGCCAAGCTCCTGTCAGGAACCCGTCAAGGACCCGTTAGGGTCCCATCAATGTCCCGTTGGGGACCAGCGGGAAGGTGACTAGGAAGAGTGAATTCCTTCGGGAAAAATCCCAAGAATGCACATATTCAAGTCCCGACAAGCCCCTTGCCCATGTGCACAACAAAGGGGTTCGAATGCATAGGATGACCCATCGTACAGCGTTATTGATCCTTAAGCACGAGTTCTAGATGAGTCAAGACTCTCGTATGTTCTTTCCGCTCAGTAGGTTGGGTCTGGTTTCCAATTAGCAACCTCGTCATCTTCACTGGGTAGTTGGTTATAAGCCGACTTTGTCTTTTCCTTGCTTGATTAATGATAAGCCTTCTTGGTTTTTCTTGGAGTTCGGAGTGTCGTTCACTCCTTATTCAATCCTTTGGTGACCAAGTGCTTGGTGATGCATTCTCTTTCTTAGAATGCATTTGATTGACTACCCTCGACGTCACATGGTGTTTTGGCGATTTTATGTGTCACATGCACTTCTTACGGTGATTTAAAACCATCAAGGTCATTGTTCCAAGGTAAGACCTTTATTGCAGGGAGGCTTTAGTTGTATGATACTTTCCATGCGTCTGTTGCCTCTTCTTGCCATGTCGAGTCCTTTTCGACAATTCGCACTAAAGGTTGAGGAAGGATGTTGTTTATGCGTTGTTGGTCCCAAAAGAGGTTAGGTGAAAGTCTATAGGGGGGGGGGGGGTGAATAGACTTTCAAACTTTTTCGCACAGCACAACAATTGCTAAGACAGAGATAAACCAAAACTCTTAACTAGATTGTTAGAGTATGGTGCACAGCGGAAATAAATAAACATAAAGTGTGTGTGAGATTGTGTGAGCAGTATATCTTCGTGAGAGCGAATATGTAAAGAGCGGTATGTAAAGAAAGCAGTAAAGAACACAAGACAATTATAGTGGTTCGCAAGGTGGTGTAATCCTCCTACTCCACTTGCTCTTTTCTCCAAGAGCCAATTCACTATATCTACCACTCCTTGGTTCCAAGATACAATGAATTTCCGTGATCTAGTGCTTTGATCACAAAGCCCGCACTAATCACGCCCAGTGACACCACACTGCTGCTTCGGGTTTCACGTCGCCGCGCTACTATCCCAGGATTTCACGACTCCGCGTTACTTTCCCCCCGTCTTCCACACTCCGGTAGAAACGTATCCGTGATCTGGTGCTTTGATCACCAAGCCCACACCAATCACGCCCAGTGCCTCCGACGCTGCTGCTTCGGATCTCACAGCTCCGTGTGATAATCCAGGATTTCACAGCTCCGTGCTACTTTCCTCCCTTCTCTTGTTTTGCTCCAAAACAAGTGTTGTCTTGCTTCCAACTTCTGAGACTCTGTAGATGATCTTCAATGATGCGCAGGTCTCTTTGATGAAGATAAACACTCTGAAATGATTTCTCTTGACAGCTCTGAGTGTTTTCTCTCTTTGAATATATCAAGTAAAGCACTTGATATTTTGCTCTACTTTGCTCTGTTTAAGAACTCTCAGAATATTTCTCTTTTGAAGCTCTCTGAGTTCTTTTTCTCACACTTGAAGATTTTAGCTCTTAGAATTTTAGCTCTCTGCTCTTTTAAGCTTAATTGCTCTATTCGATCCCTTGATGGATTCGAATTTTCTACTCTCTTGTTCGTGAGTTCGTGATCTGCTCTACTGCTCTCTTATTCGTAAGTTCCCCTTTTTCCCTAATCTTCAAGTCTTCACATCTTCATCATTTTATAGCTGGTAATGAGAATCTGTCCGTTGGAAAGAGACGTTCTCATTTTTGAAATCTTGTATCTTTTGTCAGAGATCTTATCTTATCTTCTGCAAAAATGTCAGAAAGAGATAAGCTAGCCGTTGATGGAGTTTCATCTCCATGTAAATGAGCTCCCAAACTTCATCTGATACTCCTCTGGTTTTACGTTGAGTGGAAATATCTGGGTCTCAGTTTTGGTGTAGAATGGCTTCTCTGATCAGCTCTGAAGTGGTCCTTGTATCTTTGGGATTCAAAAATAATCTTTATTTTAATCCCATACTAGTTGGACTAGTATTTTCCTTGTGAGAATATTTTTCACTGTAAGTTCTGCTTCATCTTCTTCATTCTCACGTCTGGGTGTTCTCAGACTTCAAACTGGCTTTGAACTTCCACCTAATTTGAATTTCTACATTGTAATTGACACCCAATTTGAATTTCTCCATTGTAATTGGCTCATCCCAATTGACTTTGACTTGCAATTGGCTCCCAACATCTCCTGGTGCTCCAATTACTTCTCAATGTTGACTTCGAAATTGGACTTCTCTTTGAATTTCATCTCAATTGTAATTGACACCCAATTTCAATTGGCTTGTAATTGGCACCCAATTTGAATTTCTCCATTGTAATTGGCTCATCCCAATTGACTTTGACTTGCAATTGGCTCCCAACATCTCCTGGTGCTCCAATTACTTCTCAATGTTGACTTCGAAATTGGACTTCTCTTTGAATTTCTTCTCAATTCAATTGCTCCTCAATGTCTTCTTTTAATTGGTCCCCAATCTGAATTGCATCCCATACTACAACTTGAATTGGCTCCCAATTTCAATTCTACATTGGCTCCCAATTTCAATTCTACATCCATTTGATTCCAACTTGATGGTGAGTTTTGAACTTGAGCCATTTCGGATTATATATCAAGCATCATCCACTTCGTCCGTACAGCTTTTGATTAAATCTCCAATCACATTTGATGTACTTCTTTCTTTCCATAGATGCTTGATCTCTAAGTCAACTTCATGCATTCTTCCAATATTAATTTTCTTCACGAAAATTCTTCTGGGATATCTTCTTTGAGTAGTAGCGACGTGAATTCATATCATTCAACTTCTTCTTCAATTTGTCATTTTCTCCAGACAAATTCTTGATTTTCGGCTTTATATTCTCTTCTTCCAATTTCATGCATTTTCCTCTGTTTTTCTCTTTTGATAATTAAATAATTTCCCGATCATGGTCTAAGACTCTACTAGACCTATGAAATAAAATTGGGGGATCTACAAATACAAATTTGGCATATCAAAATCATTACACTTTATTCCTAACAATTTCCCCCCTTTTGATAATGCCAAAACCTATACTCAGTCATTGGCTTTAAGTCTTTGAAAAATAATCTTTTTGCGCAATTTTATTTGACAAAGCCAAGATGAGTTTAACAAATGGTTTTCTAGACACAATCAAAAGAAACTTGTGAATTAAATTTTTAGACAAGCTCCTAAACGCATCTTGAATTATTTTTTATTTTGATCATCATCAATTTTTAATTTTGTCGTGCGTTTGACAAATTTCTTGTCTTTTAATTCACGAAAGTCTAATTACATTAAACAAATAAAATTAAAGACTCAAAATAGACCATGGGAAATTATTATTGATATATTTCGAATTTTTTTTTTTTTGAGAAAAACGCAACAGAGGTTTGAAAATAGAGAATATCAGCTTAAGAGAATTTTCAGATTACCTTCTGGGTTTCTTCACACCAAAGTCTTTCTTCAAAATTTCTTTGACATGTTCTCTGAGCTTGAAGAAATCATCTTTGAACTTTGCATTCTGAAATTTCTTTGTAAGCTGTCCGACCATGTAATGTCCAAAAGCTTCTTTGATGTTGTTGCCCGGAAGAACTCCGTTTTCCCACCATAAGACACATTCTTCGAAGCTTCTTTCTTCTCTAAGATTCATGCCCATATTTCCGGTAAAATCTCTTAGTTCATACCACATCTCGGTTCTTTTCCTTTTACCTTCTTCTTCTTTATTCTTTTCCGAGATCCATTGGGCTTGATCGGCTGCAGGCCATTTCTTGATCATGCTTGGTAGATTTTCCTTAGTCCATATTGTTGTCTGAGTGGCGGTACCTTTAGAGCATTCGAACCAGCCACGCTGTTCAGCAACCTTTGATGTACTCGTACCAAGACTCGGATTCGCGAACTGAGCAAAACCAATCTGAGATGGTCCTTGTGAGGATTGTCCGCGGCTTCGGCCTCTACCTTGAGTAGACATTACTGGCTGTTGTTGACTTCCAAGAATAAATTCTTGTTGTTGCAAAGCCAAGTGACTGAGAATTTCTTCCCCCCTTTTGGCGTTATCAACCAAAAATGCAAGGGTCTTAAAATCTCGGTCTTGGTTTGCCTTCACAGTTTCAACACTGTTGTGCGTTTCAATGGAAACGGTTTGCACGTTGTCCAGCTTGTTTGTTGTAATTGCGAGTTCAGCTTCAAGTTTGTTGATTCGGCTTTCTTGATCTTGAATCGCCTTGATTTGTCGCAAATGACGTTCGTTGTGAATCTTTTCAGCTGCTTCACGTTTCTTCTTCATGAGCTGAATGACTTCAAGTAAGCCTTTCGTCACTTCTCCTTTCAAGATTCTTTCTGCTTTGTCAATCTGAGTCTTCAAAGAATTTTGATGCTCCATTAATTCTTTTAGATTGACTCGGGTATCCGTGTGTTGTTGTTCTAGCATTTGGTTTTGTTCAACCAATTTTTCTCCAATTGTTTGACAAACAACATCACTGGATTCGGCCACTTTGGCAAATAAGGATGAGAATATGTTATCTTCTTGTTCATTCATCTGCACAAAGTTTTGTGGGGATCCGAACAGACTTCTACTCGGATCTGTGAGAACAACTGTATCAATAAGTTGCATCCCTTCTTTTTCAGGTGATTCGGCTTCTTGATTGAGATCACCAATTTCTTCTTCTAAGACCTCTGTTCTCGTGTAGTTGTCTGTAAATAAATCTTCATTTTCTAGAACAGGGTCCATGGTAGGCATGGTAGACTCGGTATGGTGTACCGGCAATACACTGGATAATTCCTCTGTGATTTACAGTCTATTCTCAGTAGCAACTTCTACTGCAACTTCCACTGGTATATCTCTTCTTCTTTCTTCTGGCACTTGTTTTTCATTGGCTCCCACAAGTTGTTCATTGCACTCCAGATTCACATTAATTGATGTGGGGGTCAAATCAGATATCAATAAAGAAGCATCATGGACTTTCACAGGTATGTCCATATGATTTTCAGTGCTTATGATTGGTACATCAATGAGTGCCGTCCCTTCAGTTCTTTCATCAAAAACTTCATCATCCACAAGAGATGTGTTACCTGGATAATGATGTGTGTCATATACTGACCTTTGTAGAGCTAACTGAAGTGAAATTTCATTCTGTCTCTCTTGTTCGGCTAAACGGTCTTGAGCCGTACTGCCTCCTTTTATTGGTGCTTTTCCTTTTTGTCTGGCTGCCTTTTCGTGTAGCTTCATGTGATACACTTGATTTAAATCCATGTTAAGTGCATCTAGCATCACGTTCGTTCCACACCATTCCAAGGAAAAATCTTCACTCCGTATCAAATCTGGGGTGATTTTTGACATGAAAGAATGATATCTTTCAAGTTTCCATTCTCTCCAAGTTTGCACCATTATCAATTCTTTCAACAGCTCCGGATCATCTTGAATGAGCGCTGAGTCAAAAACTAAAGGTCCTGCACTTCCTTCGGCTGCAGATTGACTTGAGAGTCTTCTTTGTAGATCATTTGAAATTTGCACATCAACTCCTGCAAATTCCATTCTTGTAGTATCATCAACTCCTTCGGCCAACACGTTTGGTTCGGCATATTTGATCGGAACAACTGCCATAGCCGTACTGATGGCTTCTTGATCTCTTCCTGATCTATTGCTTGATCCCATTTGATTACTTGAGGTTGAGATTGCTTTGCTGTTTCTCGGTCTGGAACTCTGAGGTGTTTTTGAACTTGTAGAACTCCCACCTTCTTGTCCTCTTCTCTGGCTTGACCTTTTTCCAAAGTTAGGACTGAATTTTCTGAAGAGAGCTCTGTAAATTCCAATATTTTTGTGTTTTCTCATTGGAATTGTCTTCTTCCTTAGCAGTTCTCCAATAATGAGACCATATCCAACATTTTGATAGAATCGGTCCACTACAGCAGGTTTCTTCATTGGTTTGGCAGCATGAACAAAAATAACCATTTTCCTGTAGATAAATTTTGCCCATTTGAATTTTATTCCTTTCATGATTCCGTCCATCAGGCACACTGTTGACGCGGTCAAATCTTCAGTACTTCCCAGTTTGTGTTCAAGAATCTTGTAAATCATGTCCACCAACATCTCATATTCAAACTTCAATACATTCTTATGAGCGGATACATCAGAGAAAATTGGAGCCGTAGGACCGCGGATCTCATTCCAAAAATTTTGAACAACATAGCTGTGAGATTCTGGCATTATCTGAGATTCAGGAAAGTTGAAGCACTTGTGTATGTCATCTTCAGTGATCAAAACTTCTGATCCTCCAACTCTAGATTTTATCGAGTCCTTTTCAACGACTGCATGTAGATAAAATTCGGCTACATCTTCTTCAAAGGTTCCAAAGTAGTTGTAGGTGAAGAAATCAAACAGTCCACAGTCTTTTAAAGCTTGAAGAATTTTCTCGGCCGTGTCCTTGTTGGTAGAACCTAGTCTGAAAAACTCGGGATTGAGAACCATCCCGTTAGTCACTTGTTGCGAGAGGGCAGAAATAAGATTAATTTGCTTTCTTCCAGATTGGGCCATGATGATCAGATCGATTGATCGAGGAGAGATGATTTGAGAGAGAGTTTTCTGATATTCTGAAGGTCTTGAAAGAGTTTTTGAGATAAAAGTGAGGGGTTTATATGAGGAAGATGACTCGAAGGGATTTTTCGAATTTAAGAGAAAAAGATGAGACTTCTCAATTGTACCCTTTGGTTGAGGTGTGTCGATTGGGTGAGTTTAGGGTAGATGAGTCATCTGATAGAGGGTGTTACGAGGAAAGAGAAAATGTCATCATGAGCAGACAGGAGCATTTAATGCTCACACCTCTTTAGAAGTACCCAATGCACGTAAGGTGTAGAGGGTAGAGATTTGAAGAGACACTTAGGAAGGATTTGGGTTCTGATCTTCTTGAGATTTGTTTGTGGGGATCGATTAAGAGAGTGGATTTCTGACAGGCGAGATGAGGGTGTCGATTTGAGAAAGAGAGGGTAAATCTGTTTGGAAAGATTTGATTTAGGAGAGGATTATGGGGGGAGGTTTAGGTTGGGTGGAGGTTTAGAAAGGGTAGGAGTTTATGGGTGGAGGTTTGATGCCCAATTAAACTCTAATTTTCCTCCTTTATCTCCTGATTTCCTTCTCAAATTCGTGTACCACAAACATAATATCACTCAAACATCTCGTTAGTAGCAAAAATTATTCCACAAATAATTAATCACACATACCAAAATATTAAACACATATACACGGCATTCCTAATTAAAATACATATAATTTGGAAATAAACACAATTAACACACATATTCCTAATTTACAATTAGAAACAACTTTATATAAAACATATTAGTTAGATTCCAAAATATTTTAGAAACTAACAAAAAAATACTAATTTCTAGATTTCTAAAACATTTTATAGCAATTTATATCACATATACTGCATATATACGAAACACACATACAAATAACAAATTAAATCACATTTTGCACATAGCACATATATATTGACAAATAATCACGGTAAATCATTTTTAGAGCAAATTGTTCATGCAAACAAGTTAGTTAATTTACAGAAACATGAACACATACTCAAAAACTGATTAACACATTAAAACATGCAATTTTATACAAATTATCAAATAAATCACGAATTGCACATTTTATCAAATTAATTTGCATGGCATATGATCTCACGTTAAATAACACATGCAAACGCACAAATAAATTCCTAACACATATTGCAATTTTATCACATAAATATTTCGAATAAAAACATGCATAGAAACACATAAAACAATTTATCCGCGTAAACAATTAATTTTGAGCACAAGTATCAATTTAAATTGAGAGATTAAGTTCAGTGATACTTAGCTCATTTCGATCATTCCCAACTCGTGCCTTAAGGTAGAAAATCTCGTTTCGCATAAAGGCTTCGTGAGTATATCAGCAACTTGGTTTTCCGTAGGGATATATTCGATCTTCAGATTTTTCTTTTCAACGTGATCCCTTATAAAATGATGTCGAATGTCGATGTGTTTGGTTCTTGAGTGAAGCACCGGATTGTGAGTGATAGCGATTGCACTAGTATTATCACAATAAATACTAACGTCATCACAATTAACTCCGTAATCCTTCAATTGTTGCTTCATCCACAAAATTTGCGCACAACAACTTCCTGCAGCAATATATTCGGCCTCAGCGGTACTAGTTGCGATGGAATTTTGCTTTTTGCTGAACCAAGAAACAAGCCTTCCCCCCAAGAACTGGCATGTCCCGGAAGTGCTTTTTCTGTCTATTTTGCAACCTGCAAAATCCGCATCTGAAAAACCTATTAGAGTAAAATCTGTACCTTTTGGATACCACAATCCAACATTGATTGTGCCTTTCAGATATCGTATGATCTTCTTTGTTGCGGTGAGGTGGCTTTCTTTTGGATTTGCTTGGAATCTTGCACACACTCCCACAGCATAAGAAATGTCCGGCCTGCTTGCAGTAAGATATAGAAGTGAACCAATCATTCCTCTATATTTTGTTTGATCGACATCTTTTCCATCTTCATCTTTGTCTAGCCTTGTTGATGTGCTCATTGGAATTTTGATCGATGATTTTCCATCAAGGCCAAACTTCTTTATCAAGTCGCGAGTGTACTTTGCTTGATTGATGAATACTCCTTCTTTCAGTTGTTTGACTTGTAAGCCCAAGAAGTAATTCAATTCACCCATCATGCTCATTTCGAATTTATTCTGCATAAGCTTCGAAAATTTCTCACACAAAGAATTGTTAGTGCTTCCAAAAATAATATCATCAACATATATTTGCACTAATAAAATATGATCACCATCTTGAATTCTAAATAGAGTTTTGTCAACAAGGCCTTTGGTGAATCCACAGCTTATCAAGAACATTGACAAAGTATCATACCAAGCTCGAGGTGCTTGTTTCAACCCATACAATGCCTTTTTAAGTTTGTAGACTTTATCACCTTCGCCTTTTACCTCAAAACCTGGGGGTTGTTCGACATAAACTTATTCTTCAAGTAGACCATTCAAGAATGCGCTTTTCACGTCCATTTGATAAACAGTGAAATCTTTGTGTGCGGCGTAGGCTAGGAAAATTCTGATTGCTTCAAGTCGAGCCACCGGTGCAAAAGTTTCATCAAAATCAATTCCTTCTTCTTGAGAGTATCCTTTTGCAACGAGCCTTGCTTTATTCCTAAAAATCACGCCTTCTTCGTTTGCTTTGTTCCGGAAGACCCATTTGGTTCCTACAACATTGTGGTTCGCCGGTCTTGGAACAAGTTCCCAAACATCATTTCTTTTGAATTGATCGAGTTCCTCTTGCATAGCATTTATCCAATCCGGATCATTGAGAGCTTCGTCAATTTCTTTTGGTTCAATATGAGATAGATAACACGTGAACAATGCTTCCATGGTAGATGATCTTGTTTTCACGCCTTCATGAATATTCCCAATAATTAATTCTGGAGGGTGATTTTTGAGCCATCTTAAATCTGGTTGAAATGGGTGCATGGTACTGGGTGGATCCATTTGTTGTGAATTTGCAGTGTTGGTTCGAATTTCATCAATTAAATTGTCTTGAAATTGATTACCAACATCACATGCAATTTGATCATTAATTGGATCACCAACTTGTACTGCATTTCCATTCCCACGTGAGGCATCACTCCCAAAATTATTATTTAAAGAATTTCCAACTTCTTCTGGGTGAGGGATGGGATTTTCTAGAGAATTAATTTCCAACTCATCCATTCCCTGCAAAACATCATCTTCACACGTATCATTAGTATCACAAAAATCAATATGGCACTTGTTACCATTTTGTGCAATTTCTTCGTCCAGTGCATCATTCTTGATCTGTGATTTTTCATCAAATACCACGTGTATGGATTCTTCAACCACCATTGATCTTTTATTCAGAACTCTATACGCCTTGCTGGTAGCTGAATATCCTAGAAAAATTCCTTCATCTGCACGCTCATCAAAAGCTTTTAGATGCAATTTATCATTAATATGAATAAAGCATTTGCATCCAAAAATATGAAAATAACCAATATTTGGTTTTCTCCCTTTATATAGCTCATATGACGTCTTCTTGTACTGCTTATGGATCATGCTTCGATTTTGTGTGTAACAAGCAGTGTTGATAGCTTCCGCCCAATAGCGTTTCGGGAGACCGGCAGCACTAATCATCACTCGTGCGGCTTCTTTGAGCGTCCGGTTTCTTCTTTCGGCAACACCGTTTTGTTGCGGTGTTCTTGCGGCAGATAATTGATGAGAAATTCCATGTGAATTGCAAAAAGCTTGTATAACTCCATTCACGAACTCGGTTCCGCGATCCGTTCGTATTTTTGATATTTGCAATTCTTTCTCATTTTGTAGTTGCTTCAACAGCTTCGGTAGAACTTGCTCAACTTCATTTTTCTTCTTGAGAAACACGGTCCAAGTGTACGTTGACTCGTGCGTCTTTGATTTGAATGATGATTTGATTTGCTTTCCGCGTTGGCATGCATCACACACTTGGTCCTTTTTGAAGATAATATCTAGCAAGCCTTCTACTAGATTCTTCTTTGCAAGTTGATTGATGGTCTTGAAGTTTAAGTGGTTGAGCTTTCTGTGCCATTCCCAATTAGCTTCATTTGAATTTTTGGCCATTAAGCACACTAAATCTTTGCTAGTGCTCCAATCCACAATATACATATTCTTTCGCCGTTTTCCAGATAAAATAATCTCATTTGTGAGCTCATTTTTGATTAGGCAATTATCTTTAGAAAATTCTACAAGATAGCCTTTATCACAAAATTGACTAGTGCTCAACAAATTAAATTTTAATCCTTCAACGAAAGAAACATCTTCAATCTTCAAACCATTTTTCTTGATCGTGCCAACTCCTTTTGTAATTCCATAATTTTGATTTCCTCCGAATATAACTTTTGGTCCATCGATTTCTTTGAAATTCACTAGATATGATTTATTTCTAGTCATGTGGCGTGAGCAACCACTATCGATGTACCAAACATCCTGCAAAAAAGATTAATTAACTTTAGGTACCCATACTTGCTTGGGTCCTTTACTGTTAGTGATTTTTGGTAACCAAACCCACCTTGATCTTATTGAATTAAGATGAGGCGATTTGTAACCATTTGAGACACGATAATCATAACTCACTTTAGAAAATATTTTTGGCGCCGGGTTTTGAAAATTATTTTTATATTTTGGCACCTGGGAAGAGAATGGTTGCTTTGGTCTATAAAAAGTATTACATCTATTGCACAACCAATCTTTTTGAGTTGGATGAAATTTCCCAACTTTATTTCTAGAAAAGCTTCCCTCTTTTCTATGAAATCTTTTTGCACTTGACTCTTTGGCATATCTTTGCTTGTAGAATTTTTGTTGCTTTGCCGTAGTATAAACTTGTTTCGGCCTTTCAACATTCAACTTTGCGTTTGATTGATAGTCAAGTCCTTGTCTCATCGTGCTATTCTGACTTTTAACAAATTTTACCACTTGAACTTTATTATTTAAAGTAGTAGTAGAATTAGTCAGATTTTGAGGGGTTTGAGAACATGTGGAGTCATAACCAATTCCGGTTCTATCTCCTGATGGCTTTTGCATGCTCACCATTTTATCTATAATTTTAGACGAATTAGTGAACGTAGCAATAGTAGCTCTAAGATTATGTTCTCTAACCTCTCTTGCTTTACACTCTTCTTGAAGATGAATATTTTCATTCTTCAATTTACTCACTTCAAGTAAAGCATCTTGCAATTTTTTATTCATTTCTTCTTTTTCAAGAATTAGAATATTATTGCGCTCCTTGAGTTGAGGATGGGTGAGCATAATCTCTTGACATTCTCGCATTAGATTGTCAATAGATTCACGAGAAAAAGAGGAATTAACAGAATTGAAAGAATTAGAACTTACCTCTTCTTCCTCTGCTTCAAGAGCCATAAGACAATCTTCACTTGTACTCAACTCCATTAGCTTGCATATTAGCGCCGTATCATCATCCGAATATGAGCTTTCATCGCTTGATGATGAATCCTCCGAATCATCATTTTCGTTTGGTTCGTTGCCAACGAGAGCTTTTCTTTTGTCGCGCTTGAACCTTTTGCTTTCGGATTTGTTCGGCGTAGATTCAACATTTTTGCCTTGATACTTGCTAACGATCGGATACGGACAATTTATTTTAAAATGTCGGGGTTTGCGGCAATTGTAGCACAAATCCTTATTTTCTTCGACTTTTTCTTCTTGTGTTATGCGAGAGATGAATTTTCCACGAGCAGAATTTTTGTTGTCTCCTTTTCGCATAAACCTTCTAAATTTCTTGACAAAAAGAGCAAATTGTTCGTCAGTCATAAAATCAACATTATTATCTACTGACCTGGAGGTTGACGGTTGTTCGGCCATTAGAGCAGAATTTTGAGCTTCATGTACATCATCATCTTTGGCCTTCATTTCGAACTCATATGCTTTTAGATCACTAAATAATTTGTCTGTTGACAACATTCTTAGATCTCGGTGATCGCGCATAGCCGTAACCTTCATATCCCATGCAGATGGTAAGCCTCGTAGGATTTTGAGATTAATTTCTTTTTGGCTAATATTTTTGCCAAGATCACTAATCTCTCCAAGAACTTTGATCATTCGAGCTTCCATGTCTACAACACTTTCATTTGAGAGCATTTTGAAATCTTCGAACTTCTTCATGGCGATTGTGAGCTTATTGTCTTTTTCTTGTTCATCTCCTTCGCCAATCTTGATGAGAGTTTCCCATATTTCTTTGGCAGTGGCACACTTTCGGATCTTCGGAAATATTGTATCATCAACGGCTTTGAATAGAATATCCTTGGCAATATTGTCAAGATTATTCCGCGTTCTATCGTCCGATGTCCATTCCGGTTTTGGCTTTTGTACGTACTGTGGAGCATCCGGGGATATAGCAAACGCCGTATTGACTTTTAATATTTCTATAGGGCCAGTGGAAATAACTTCCCACATTTCATCGTGTAAAGCCGATAAGTGTACCTGCATACGAACTTTCCAATCATCAAATTTATCATGAGAGAATAATAGATTTTGAGCTAAATCTTTCTTCTTCATCATCACGTGAGATATGAAAGATTAATCCAATTCACACACTTTGTAGAATGGATCAGCCTAGCAGTCAAAAACAGTTAACCCAGTTGGGCAACGTGTTTAAATACCAAAGGTTGGTATAAACTGACTCAAATAGGCTACAGGCTCTGATACCAATTGTTGGTCCCAAAAGAGGTTAGGTGAAAGTCTAGAGGGGGGGTGAATAGACTTTCAAAGTTTTTCGCACAGCACAACAATTGCTAAGACAGAGATAAACCAAAACTCTTAACTAGATTGTTAGAGTATGGTGCACAGCGGAAATAAATAAACATAAAGTGTGTGTGAGATTGTGTGAGCAGTATATCTTCGTGAGAGCGAATATGTAAAGAGCGGTATGTAAAGAAAGTAGTAAAGAACACAAGACAATTATAGTGGTTCGCGAGGTGGTGTAATCCTCCTACTCCACTTGCTCTTTTCTCCAAGAGCCAATTCACTATATCTACCACTCCTTGGTTCCAAGATACAATGAATTTCCGTGATCTAGTGCTTTGATCACAAAGCCCGCACTAATCACGCCCAGTGACACCACACTGCTGCTTCGGGTTTCACGTCGCCGCGCTACTATCCCAGGATTTCACGACTCCGCGTTACTTTCCCCCCGTCTTCCACACTCCGGTAGAAACGTATCCGTGATCTGGTGCTTTGATCACCAAGCCCACACCAATCACGCCCAGTGCCTCCGACACTGCTGCTTCGGATCTCACAGCTCCGTGTGACAATCCAGGATTTCACAGCTCCGTGCTACTTTCCTCCCTTCTCTTGTTTTGCTCCAAAACAAGTGTTGTCTTGCTTCCAACTTCTGAGACTCTGTAGATGATCTTCAATGATGCGCAGGTCTCTTTGATGAAGATAAACACTCTGAAATGATTTCTCTTGACAGCTCTGAGTGTTTTCTCTCTTTGAATATATCAAGTAAAGCACTTGATATTTTGCTCTGCTTTGCTCTGTTTAAGAACTCTCAGAATATTTCTCTTTTGAAGCTCTCTGAGTTCTTTTTCTCACACTTGAAGATTTTAGCTCTTAGAATTTTAGCTCTCTGCTCTTTTAAGCTTAATTGCTCTATTCGATCCCTTGATGGATTCGAATTTTCTGCTCTCTTGTTCGTGAGTTCGTGATCTGCTCTACTGCTCTCTTATTCGTAAGTTCCCCTTTTTCCCTGATCTTCAAGTCTTCACATCTTCATCATTTTATAGCTGGTAATGAGAATCTGTCCGTTGGAAAGAGACACTCTCATTTTTGAAATCTTGTATCTTTTGTCAGAGATCTTATCTTATCTTCTGCAAAAATGTCAGAAAGAGATAAGCTAGCCGTTGATGGAGTTTCATCTCCATGTAAATGAGCTCCCAAACTTCATCTGATACTCCTCTGGTTTTACGTTGAGTGGAAATATCTGGGTCTCAGTTTTGGTGTAGAATGGCTTCTCTGATCAGCTCTGAAGTGGTCCTTGTATCTTTGGGATTCAAAAATAATCTTTATTTTAATCCCATACTAGTTGGACTAGTATTTTCCCTGTGAGAATATTTTTCACTGTAAGTTCTGCTTCATCTTCTTCATTCTCACGTCTGGGTGTTCTCAGACTTCAAACTGGCTTTGAACTTCCACCTAATTTGAATTTCTCCATTATAATTGACACCCAATTTCAATTGGCTTGTAATTGGCACCCAATTTGAATTTCTCCATTGTAATTGGCTCCAATTGACTTTGACTTGCAATTGGCTCCCAACATCTCCTGGTGCTCCAATTACTTCAATTACTTCTCAATGTTGACTTCGAAATTGGACTTCTCTTTGAATTTCATCTCAATTCAATTGCTCCTCAATGTCTTCTTTGGCTCCCAACATCTCCTGGTGCTCCAATAACTTCTCAATGTTGACTTCGAAATTGGACTTCTCTTTGAATTTCATCTCAATTCAATTGCTCCTCAATGTCTTCTTTTAATTGGTCCCCAATCTTAATTGCATCCCATACTACAACTTGAATTGGCTCCCAATTTCAATTCTACATTGGCTCCCAACTTGAATTGATTCCATTTGAAACTTGCTCCCAATTTCAATTCTACATTGGCTCCCAACTTGTGCATCCCATACTACAACTTGAATTGGCTCCCAATTTCAATTCTACATTGGCTTCCAACTTGAATTGATTCCATTTGAAACTTGCTCCCAATTTCAATTCTACATTGGCTCCCAACTTGAATTGATTCCATTTGAAACTTGCTCCCAATTTCAATTTCTCTGAACTAGCTCCCAATTTCAATTCTCCATTGGCTCCCAACTAGCTCCCAATTTCAATTCTCCATTGGCTCCCAACTTGAATTGATTCCAGTTCAATTTCAATTCTCCATTGGCTCCCAACTTGAATTGATTCCATTTGAAACTTGCTCCCAATTTCAATTTCTCTGAACTAGCTCCCAATTTCATCTCAATTCAATTGCTCCTCAATGTCTTCTTTTAATTGGTCCCCAATCTGAATTGCATCCCATACTACAACTTGAATTGGCTCCCAATTTCAATTCTACATTGGCTCCCAACTTGAATTGATTCCATTTGAAACTTGCTCCCAATTTCAATTCTACATTGGCTCCCAACTTGTGCATCCCATACTACAACTTGAATTGGCTCCCAATTTCAATTCTACATTGGCTCCCAACTTGAATTGATTCCATTTGAAACTTGCTCCCAATTTCAATTCTACATTGGCTCCCAAATTGAATTGATTCCATTTGAAACTTGCTCCCAATTTCAATTTCTCTGAACTAGCTCCCAATTTCAATTCTCCATTGGCTCCCAACTAGCTCCCAATTTCAATTCTCCATTGGCTCCCAACTTGAATTGATTCCAGTTCAATTTCAATTCTCCATTGGCTCCCAACTTGAATTGAATTGATTCCAGTTCAATTTCAATTCTCCATTGGCTCCCAACTTGAATTGATTCCATTTGAAACTTGCTCCCAATTTCAATTCTACATTGGCTCCCAACTTGAATTGATTCCATTTGAAACTTGCTCCCAATTTCAATTTCTCTGAACTAGCTCCCAATTTCAATTTCTCTGAACTAGCTCCCAATTTCAATTCTCCATTGGCTCCCAATTCTCCATTGGCTCCCAACTAGCTCCCAATTTCAATTTCTCTGAACTAGCTCCCAATTTCAATTCTCCATTGGCTCCCAATTCTCCATTGGCTCCCAACTAGCTCCCAATTTCAATTCTCCATTGGCTCCCAACTTGAATTGATTCCAGTTCAATTTCAATTCTCCATTGGCTCCCAACTTAACTTGAATTGATTCCAGTTCAATTTCAATTCTCCATTGGCTCCCAACTTGAATTGATTCCATTTGAAACTTGCTCCCAATTTCAATTCTACATTGGCTCCCAACTTGAATTGATTCCATTTGAAACTTGCTCCCAATTTCAATTTCTCTGAACTAGCTCCCAATTTCAATTTCTCTGAACTGGCTCCCAATTTCAATTCTCCATTGGCTCCCAATTTCAATTCTCCATTGGCTCCCAACTTGAATTGATTCCAGTTCAATTTCAATTCTCCATTGGCTCCCAACTTAACTTGAATTGATTCCAGTTCAATTTCAATTCTCCATTGGCTCCCAACATTGATTCCATTTGAAACTTGCTCCCAATTTCAATTTCTCTGAACTAGCTCTCCCAATTTCAATTTAATCGGCTCCCAATTCCTTTGAATATTGGCGCCCAAAGCTTAAACTAGTGCCCATCTCCATCAGATTAATTTAATTTGACTTCTCAAATTTTACCTTGTAAAATTGTTAATGGTGAGTTTCGAACTTGAGCCATTTCGGATTATATATCAAGCATCATCCACTTCGTCCGTACAGCTTTTGATTAAATCTCCAATCACATTTGATGTACTTCTTTCTTTCTATAGATGCTTGATCTCTAAGTCAACTTCATGCATTCTTCCAATATTAATTTTCTTCACGAAAATTCTTCTGGGATATCTTCTTTGAGTAGTAGCGACGTGAATTCATATCATTCAACTTCTTCTTCAATTTGTCATTTTCTCCAGACAAATTCTTGATTTTCGGCTTTATATTCTCTTCTTCCAATTTCATGCATTTTCCTCTGTTTTTCTCTTTTGATAATTAAATAATTTCCCGATCATGGTCTAAGACTCTACTAGACCTATGAAATAAAATTGGGGGATCTACAAATACAAATTTGGCATATCAAAATCATTACACTTTATTCCTAACATGCGTTACTTTACATCCTTGCATTTAATTGGCGTTTCCAGTCCCTTTTACAGGTGGTCCCCCACTTCTGTTACTCCTTCCTTTGGGTTTGTTCCTGAATTTCCCGTTGTAGAAGTTGGATTTGATAGAGGTCGGCAGCACTGGTGTAGGCTTCGTTAGGGGTTCGGGGTTTGCTTACAATTAGGGCCTTCTGGGTTTCGTAGTTTGTGGTCTGTCACAGACTTCTTTATCTTGGTTGTCTCTGTAGGATCTAATCCAGGCGCGAAACGAGCCAGCTGGAGGAATTGTTTGTGGTATTCCCTGACAATGGTCATCCCTTGTTTTTAGGTGGAGACTTTCCTCGTACATGGTTGCCCTTACGGGTGCGGGGTGGAATCGTCCTCGTAGCCGTGCCCCTAGGCATTCCCAGTTGAACCCCCGGTTGTTGCCCATAAGTGGGTTCTTCGTGGATTTATCAAAGATCAGCCTCGTGTCTTGAGGTAGAATGAGGTTATCTCTACGCTGCGTTCCTCTGGGCATTCCACTAGCCCGAGGATTTTGTTGAAGGTTCGGATCCATTCTTCTAGGAGTGTGGGATCCTTGGCTGACTTCTTGTTGGCGCCATGCTGCTGGTTTTCAGGGCCAATATTTATTGTAACGATGCGTTGATGTGTTGCACCCTTACCTTGGTGTGGTAAGCGAATGGGAGTTCTTTAAATTAGTGAGGGATAAAGTGAGGGGAGGTTATGTGATGGTAGGCAGGTTTCACAATCTCACCGCGCGTCCTAAGATTCCTGAGTCCTATGTTCCTAAATACCTAGAGTTCAAGCCTAATGTCCTAAAGTCCGGTCTTAAGAGTCTTATCCTAGGGTCAAACTTAGGCTCTGATACCAACTGTAACACCCCGAGATTTTTAAACTTTCGAAACTTATATAATAAAGGTGAATTCTCATTAAATCCCAAAACATAATACAAGAGTACGGGGGTGCTATGCCACACCTGAGCTAGAGAACTCAGGTGCACAGGCTTACTTCTAGAATCCTCAAATAGTATCAATACATAAACATGGCACGCAGGCCGAAAGGGAAACTATCTACTCTATGCTCCGAATCTCTAGCGCGCTCCAGCGTCTAATCATCTGTGCCTGAAAGCCAAATATATCTGTTCAGCGAGAGATGCTGGTAACCCACTCCAACGCGTTGAAATACAATACATATAGATATATACATAGATATACGAAAAACCATTTCGAAGCATGAAGATATATCCTAAGAGACTCTAGCTTTCAAAACAGGGAATAGACTCGACAGATAGGGATAAGCACAACCAACAGTCATAACCAAGCATGCACAATTCACAGGTGTAGGGAACAGATACGACAGATAGAGATAAGCACAACCAATAGTCATAATCAAGCATATACAGTTACTAGCATGTATCCTATGGTCACGCTCTCATAACAATCCAATCATCCATGTCTCATCACATAACACACTTTGTTGGCGCCACAGGAACAATCGCATGCCCATACATGAGGGTCAGCGCATATAGCTCTGACACCGCCCCGCAGCACCCTGCCCCGTATCGCAACACGGAGGGGTCGATCGCAACCGACCGATGAACCGCAGCTCATCATATTGTTTGATCGCAACCAAACAGTGGACTGCAGCCCAAGATTATGTCATCTGACCGCAACCAGGAAATATGAACCGCAGCTCATATAGAAACGTTTGATCGCAACCAAACGGTGGACCGCAGCCCGAGAGTGTAAATCTGATCGCAGCCAGCTTCTGAACCGCAGCTCAGGAATAACCAATCCGATCGCAACCGGATTGGGGTATCATGCACACATAACACATAGCAAGCACATGCAACCCACATTAACACATTGGGAAGGGGGAGAATACGTATAACAAAACCTATGCGTTATCCTTCACATACTAAAAATAATCCTATGGGGTACATACTCCTTTTACCTAGGTCAACGGGATACCAATTCAACTAGCATGCAATATATAAGACTCATACAACCTACGAACGGTACCCGAAATATCAAACTAGACATAGGCACGATAGACGGAGTCCGTTGGGACACAATGGGGGTCGGGGGAACCATCAAACGGGGAAACCAAAATCCCGAGATGGGGTATTTTCCAGCGGGTAGCCGGTGGGTGAGGGTTCACCCGCCGGCTGCCCGCCGGTGGCGTGACTCCGGGCAGCGGGTGCCCGGCGGGCAGCTGCCCGCTGCCGGTGTTGCCTATATTGGCCACGGGTAGGTGGCGGGTCCCCTACCCCCCACTGACTCTTTCATCACAGAAAAACGCCCTGGGAACCATTGTGGAACCCGAGACCATGCTTAGACACTTTCAAACGCAATTGACAACAACACGTAGACAGTTAACGGATTCAAATGCAAGAACATACGGCACATAACCTATCATGCTTTTCTAAACATAATCAACACCCAAACATACGAATTCCCACTCAATATACCAAGAATAATACCATACGAGTTCCACAATACGACCTAGGGTTCTAATTACTTTTAAATCAACAAAAACACAATTCATCTTCTAATATCAAGATTCGGTAGGATTTTCATATAAACATCAAGAACATCATATAATCATCAAGAATATCAAGAACACCATATAATCATCAAGAACCTCTTATCGTCAAGATCATCAAGATTACCCACGGAATCATAATACCAATTATAACGAATCATCAACACACAAGAATATGGGGGGAATCTTAAGAGGGGAATCATAGCTATGAAAATAGGTTTTGTTGAGACTTGGGTTACCTCTTAGCCTTAATTAATTCCTTGGCTATGAAGGGTCTTTCTTTAAGCTTTCTTCTTTCTTGATTTCTCCTAGGGGATTCTTGGAACTTTTTGTGTGGTGAGAAATTATTGTGGTGTAAGATTTAGGTGCCTCCTATGATCCTATATATATATATATATATATATATATATATATATATATATATATATATATATATATATATATATATATATATATATATATATATATATATATATATATATTCCTAAGAGTCATAGTTGGGGTCTAAATACTATGGGCTTGCTAATTCCATTCCTTATAGGACT
The DNA here is from genome assembly GCF_001879475.1 of Ipomoea nil. NCBI lineage: Eukaryota > Viridiplantae > Streptophyta > Magnoliopsida > Solanales > Convolvulaceae > Ipomoea > Ipomoea nil. The sequence continues at coordinate 5,286,298 of NW_017617070.1, forward strand.
AAGGACTTGTTTTAGGGATAAGGGTCCATGGTCCATAGTGAACCATATTAATTAATTAAAGAGACTCCTAATCATAATCTGAATAGTAAAAGGCTTACTTCCTTTATTCCTAATAGATAACTAGGTCTAGGATTCCTAATTAGAATCTGAATAGTAAAAGGTTTACTTTCTTTATTCCTAATATGCTTAAGACTCTAATTTAGGCAAGGGTCCACGGTTCATGGTGGACCTTATTAATTAATTAAAGGGAAACCTAACCGAATTAAATAATATTTAATTATTATTAACGGGATTAATTAAATAATAAATCCGAGATTGAAGGCCGTAACACGGGGTGTTACACTAGGCATCCCGCATCTTGGCCTCCCGGTTAGGAATGTGGCCCCACGTTTTGCCTTAGCTGGGGTAGACTGGATTTCTAGTGGTGTTGTGATAGAAAGGTTTTGGGTCTACCTCAGTCACCTGCTCCTGAGCTGGACGCCCCGCGAGTGCTCAAGGTGGCCTCGATTGCTGCCACCCTCTGATCTAGTGCGCGTGTCGTACGAATTAATGATGAGAACCCTTCCTCCATGATTTGGTTTTGCCGGTAGAGCTGTGCGAGTATGCGTTCATTGATTGAGCCCTCGTTTTGCTCCCTTGGGTTCCCTCCTGATCGTGGGTGCACCGACGGGTTAGGTTTGTCATCCTCCTCCTGACCCTCATTTCCCTCCAGGGCTCCACAATCTTGCATGGCCCGTTTGAGTTTCTTGTTGGAGATGTCTAATTGGTCGACTAACTCTCTTCGCTCTTCCTCGGGTTTGAGGCAAATTTCTTCGAGGGTGAGGTAATGTCCTCCCTCAGTGTAGTAGATATCATTGCGGCGTAGGTTCTGGGCATTAAAGACCATGCCATTTGCGGTTTTGACCTCGGTGTGGCTTAGGTCCACCCCCTTTTTCTCCATGATCCAACTTAGGATCATCCCGTAGGGTAGGCTAAGTCGGTTGCTTGTTTTGCAAAACTCCATGTGTTTTAGCATGAGGGCCGGCAGGTTGATCTTGATTTTGTGTTTCAAGAAGTAGGCAAAGGTGCACTCTAAACTCCCCACGTCCTTGCTTTTATTGTTCGTGGGCAAGAGGCTATCGGTTACAATCATAACCAATATCTTTTGTTCCGCCGATAACCACTTTCTATTTGGTCGTGTGGCCGAGGTGAATCCTTCATCTTTCCCGAGTAGGTACCCGAGGTAGTCTTTGTACCTCGTGTTTTGGGTATCAATCTACCCCTTTCGGTCATAGTTTGACACACCCGTGGTGGTCAATTTCAAAAGCTTGGCCAACCGGCCTTCGGAGAGTATAATTTCCTTGCCGCGGACCTTGGTGGTGATTTCTAGCTTATCACCCCGTTTGGTGGCTATAAGATGTTGATAGAATTCTTTCACTAATTCGGGGTACGTATCCCCCTTGATGGTGAGGTACGTATCCAAAAGCCCTTGGTGTTTAAGCATATCAACCAATTCCGGAGAAAATTGGTCGGGTTCAAGGGTTTTACCTCCGATTACGGTGTAATCGGCGTTGCTCCATTCCGGGGTACGGGTCCCGAGGGGTTTCTTTGGCATTGTGATGCTTCGCTCGATGGTGACGTTTTCTGGCGACTTTCCGGCGAGGCTGCGACGAGGCTCCGGCGCGTTTTTCCGGCGGTCTTTGGCGGTGCGGCTCTGTTGCGAGGGAGGCGGCGGCAACTGGGCTCCAGTGTTGGCTTGGCGAGGTGGGGCGGTGGTTTTCGGTGGCGTCGGGCAGTGGTGGCAGCGGGTGGAGCTCGGGCAGGTGGCGGGTGGAGCTCGGGCAGGTGGCGGGCGGCGCTGGCGTCGCGGGCGTCCTCCGGCGGTGAGGTCGGCGTGCGGTGGGGCGCCGTCTAGGCAGTCGATGGCGGCTCCGGCCGTGGGCGGCGATCGAATGGGGCTGCTGGTTCGGTGTTTGGGGTGGCGTGGAGGTGTGTAGGAGAGGGAAGGGGAGAAAGTGAGGGAGAAGAAGAAGAAGAAGAGGAAGAAGAAGGGTTTTTTATTTGGGGATTTTGTGGGTTTTAGGGATTTGTAGGGGCTTTAACAAGGGAGTGTTCCCTTGAGGTTTCAAGAAACACTCTTAGTTTAGTGGTCAAGACCTTGGTCTTGTGAGTGGGAGGTTAAGGGTTCAATTCCCATTAGTAACACTAGGTCTTTCTTAATGGTGTGATCTTTGTCTTCTGGGGTTAAGTTCCCCTCCTCGAGGTTGCTCGAGTTCCCGAGGTCGGCTTGAGTGTTGCTCATGACGAATATTTTCCCGGGAGTGCCGTAGTTCCCTAGGTGGGTGTTGACCCGTGGTGGTGGGGCGTGGCCTTTTGGGGTTGAGTGCACTGGAAGGCCTTGTGCCCTTCTTCTCCGCAGTTGAAGTATCGCCAGGGATTGCCCATGCAATCTTTTCCTCTATGGCTTTTGTTGCATTTTGGGCAAGGGAAGCTTATTGGGTTTGTGTTGGTGTCGTTCCTCGTTCTTTTTACCGGTGGTGCTCCCCCTCCGGTGTTCCTTTTTCGTATCTGTTCCTAAACCCCGCGCTGGAGTAGTTGGATTCGATAGAGATTGGCAGCACTGGAGTAAGCCTCGTTGAGTGTCCGAGGTCTGCTTACCACTAGTGCTTTTCGGGCTTCGAAGTTGAGGCCCGAGACGAATCTTTCTATTTTGGTTACTTCGATGGGGACTAGCTCTGGTGCGAAGCGCGCTAGTTCGAGGAATCGCTTGTGGTATTCCATGACGGTGGCTGTCCCTTGCTTTAGATGGAGGAACTCTTCGTACATGGATGCCTTTACGTGTGTTGGGTAGAATCGTTCTCGTAGTCGTGTTTTGAGATTTTCCCAATTGAACCCTGGTTCTTGTTGGTAAGCGGGACCCTCGTGGATCCACCAAAGATCGGCCTCGTGTCCGAAGTAGAACGAGGCTATCTCCACGCGACGTTCTTCTAGGCATTCCACTAACCCGAGAATTTTGTCGAGGGTCCAGATCCATTCCTCCAGGATCACGGGATCCTCTTCTCCTGAGAACGTGGGTGGTTGATGATTTGAAACTTGTCGGGCGACGTCTGAGTTCGTGTTTGATGGAGGAAGCGGGGGCCTGTTGTTGCGAACAACTACGTCGCTTAGTGCCTGGGCGACTTGCGTTAGTTGTTGTAGCGTTTGGGTCAGGGGGTCGTGAGTGGTGGGTTCTGGAGTCCTTGATTGTCTTCTGTTTGGCGCCATGTTGTCGTCTTTCTGGGTCAATGTTTATAGGAATGTTAAGTTAGAGCTTGGTGCTCTTTGATGCGATAAGCGGGGGAAAAAGTTCTCTTTAGATGGGGGAGGGATAAAGTGAGGGGAGGTTATGTGTAGGTCTCACAATCTCACTGCGCGTCCTAGGATTCCCGAATCCTATGTCCCTAAGTACTTAAAGTTCAAGTCTATGTCCAAAGGTCTGTCTTAATAGTCTTATCCTAGGGTCAAACTTAGGCTCTGATACCAACTGTAACACCCCAGATTTTCAAGACTTTTAAAACTTATATAATAAAGATAGAATCTCATTAAATCCCAAAATACGATACAAAGAGTACGGGGTGCTATGCCACACCCGAGCTAGAGAACTCGGGTGCACAGGCTAAATTCTAAAACCTCAATCAGTATCAATACTAAATCATGGCACGCAGGCCGAAAGGGAAAACTATCTAAGCTACACCCCAAGCTTCTAGCGCGCTCCAGTGATCTACTCGTCTGTGCCTGAAAGCCAAATATATCTGTTCAGCGAGAGATGCTGGTAACCCACTCCAACGCGTTGAAATACAATACATATAGATATATATATAGATATACGAAAACCATTTTGAACATGAAGATATATCCTACGAACTCTAGCTTTTAAAACAGGGATAGACTCAACAGATAGAGCTAAGCACAGACAGCAGTTATACCAAGCATATACAGTTTACAACAGGCAAGACAGATAAGATAAGCACAATTAATAATCATAACCCAACATATACGATCCCCAGTATAAATCCCATAGTCTCATCCCCAAGATACTCATAACAACAACTCATCCATACTTCATCACATAGCACACTTTGTTGGCGCCACAGGATCAATCGTATGCCCATACATGAGGGTCAGCACATATAGCTCTGACACGGCCCCACAGCACCCTGCCCCGTTTCGCAACACGGAGGGGTCGATCGCAACCGACCGATGAACCGCAGCTCATCATAGTTTGATCGCAACCAAACAGTGGACCGCAGCCCAAGAGTATGTCATCTGACCGCAGCCAGGAAATATGAACCGCAGCTCATGTAGAAACGTTTGATCGCAACCAAACGGTGGACCGCAGCCCAAGAGTGTAAATCTGACCGCAACCAGCTTCTGAACCGCAGCTCAGGAATAACCAATCCGATCGCAACCGGATTGGGGTATCATGCACACATAACACATAGCAAGCATATGCAACCCACATTAACACATTGGGAAGGGGGAGGAAACGTATAACAAAACCTATGCGTGATCCTTCACATACTAAGAATGATCCTAAGGGGTTCATGCTTCTTTCACCTAGGTCAACGGGATACCAATTCAACTAGCATGCAATATATAAGACTCACACAACCTACGAACGGTACCCGAAATATCAAACTAGACATAGGCACGATGGACGCAGTCCGTTGAGACACCACGGGGGTCGGGGGAACATCAAACGGGGAAGCCAAAATCCCAAGGTGGGGTACAAACTAGCGGGTAGCCGGTGGGTGAGGGGTCACCCGCCGGCGGCACTGTTCCGGGCAGCGGGTGCCCGGCGGGCAGCTGCCCGCTGCCGGCGTTGCCCAAATAGGCCGCGGGTAGGTGGCGGGTCCCCTACCTCCACCTACCCCCCACTGACTCTTTTTCACCAAAAACGCCCCGGGAACCTTTGTGGAACCCGAAACCATGCTTAGACACTTTCAAACGCAATTGATAACACACGTAGACAATTAACGGATCAAAATCAAGAAACATATGGCACATAACCTATCATGCTTTTCTAAACATAATCAACACCCAATCATGCGAATTCCCACCCAATATACCAAGAATAATACCATACGAATTCCACGATATAACCCAGGGTTCTAATTATTTTTAAATCAACAAGAACACAATTCATCTTCCAAAATCAAGATTCGGTAGGAATATCATATGACTATCAAGAACTTCATATAATCATTAAGAACATCAAGAACACCATATAATTATCAAGAACGTGATATAATCGACAAGAACACCATAATTATCAAGAACCTCTCATCATGAAGATCACCCATGGAATCATCCCACCAATCATCAATAATAATATCACAAATCATCAATACACAATAATATGGGGAAATCCTAAGAGGGGAATCATAGCTATGAAAATAGGTTTTGTTGAGACATGGGTTACCTTTTAGCCTTAATTAATTCCTTGGCTATGAAGGGTCTTTCTTGAAGCTTTCTTCTTTCTTGATTTCTCCTAGGGGAATTCTTGGAACTTCTTGTGTGGTGAGGGAATATTGTGGTGGGAGTTCTAGGTGCCTCCTTATGTTCCCTATTTATATATTTAAGAGTCTTACTTAGGGCCTAATTACTATAGGTTTTCTAACTCTATTCCTTTTAGGACTAAGGATTGGGTTTAGGGATAAGGGCCCATGGACTATGGTGGGCCTTTCCTAATTAATTATTGTGATTTAATTCTTTCTTTTGGGTAATTGGTTAAATGATTAATTGGTTTTAGGGATCGTAACACGGGGTGTTACACTCCAAGCTTGGCGTCTTTTGCGGAGGCTCAAAGATCGTACCTCAATCTCCTCACACAACAAAGCAATTACTGGAAACAACGTGCTAAAGTCTTTTGGTTCAGGGGAGGGGATACAAATTCGGCATTCTTCCATAATACTCTTAGAAGAAGGAAATTTAATAATTCCATAACCAAGCTCAGGAATGAGGAGGCACAGTGGGTCTCTAAAGGATATGGCCTTGACAACCTTATCACTAAGTATTTTACTGATTTTTTCTATTCAAGACAAGGTGACAAGACTCCTATTCTGGATTGTATTAGCGAGAAGGTTACTGGGTCTCAAAATGAAGCTTTGATTCGTAGAGCAGATATGGAAGAGGTCAAGAATGCTTACTTTAGTATGCATCCAGACAAGTCACCGGGTCTAGATGGCTTCAACTCGGGCTTCTATTAGGCTTATTGGGACATTATCGACGAAGAGGTAACAAATTCTTGTAATAACTTCTTTCTCTCCGGTCAGTTGGATAGGGATTTGAATGGTACTGTGACACCCCGTAATCCAAATTCGATTAAGGGATTAATTAAATAATTAATCCTATTTCAATTGGTAATGTAATTCCTTAAATTCCTGAAAATTCAATAGTCGGGGACTAGTAATTGACTAGTCATCAACTCTAAAGTCAAAGTTCTACCTTGAGCTTTGTAAGGAGTTCCCTTGTTCCCTTACACCTCTTCATGTTAGTAAGGGTATTCTTGACTTTTCACCTTGTGTTAGTATTGTAAGCTAACCTAGTAAGAACACCCTCATTTCTCTCCTTACACTTTCCAAATTCTAGCTCCACCTTCTCTCTAAAAAGGTAGATAGCTTTTCTTCCAAGCCAAGTTGAAGCTTTGTCAAAACCTCAAGAGTTGTCTCCAAGATTCTACCTTTCATACATTTGGGCATCTAGGAAGGTAAGATCCATGTTCATCTTGTGTTTTTGGTGTTTTCTTAAAGATAGAATCTTTATGATCTTTTGGTGTGTTCTTGAAGTGGGTTTGGAATGTGAGCTTTGTTAGGAGCTTGGTGAGGTGTTAAGTGATGGTTTTTGTCTACAAGAGGTAACCCATGCTCTACAAAATCTATTTTGCTTACCTATATGATGATTTCTTGGATTCTACATGTGTTTTGCTATGAAATGTGAGTGTTTATGCATTGTCTTGTGAAAATGTATATCTAGAGCTTGTTATTAGGGTTCATGTGTGCCATTGTTTGGCTATTCCTTTGATTCAATTCATTTTGTTGTATTTGGTGAGATTTGGCATGTTTTGGACTTGAATTTGAGCTTGGTGTTGAAAATCCCCGAAGGGATTATTTTGGGCACAGGTGTGTACCCGCGGGCGGAACGACGGGCAGAGCCCTACCCGCCGCCCCACCCGCGGGAACGTGGCTTGTGGGTGTTGGTACCCGCGGGCAGAACCACGGGTAGGGGCCTACCCGTGGGTCCACCCGCGGGGAACATGCTGGCGTTGTTGAGGGATTTGTTCCCCGTGATTCTTTTGACTCGGTATTTGGTCTTTTGACTTCCCGATGTTCTTTTGTGGAACTATTTGAGTGTCTTCTTGATGTTTCGTATGTCTAGAATTATATGGTAGGAATCCATGTAGGTTTTGGTGTCTTGAATCGTGCTAAGTGTTCAACATTGTGTTTCGTTGAACCGTGATGAGTCTTGTGTGTTCTTCGGAACTACGTTTGGTTTACCCGTTTGATGAGCATGCTAGTTCGGTGTTTAAATGCTAGCATGTGTGTTGTTTGTACCTTCCTATTGTTGATGATAACTTGTGTTAGTCATCTTTGTTGTGGACTGTGATCCATTCCTTGATTGAGTATGGTTTCATATCTTCGTTGTGATCCGTTGATTGATTCCTGTTGAGGTGTGGTGTGTGTGTGGCTTTACCTGGATTGCACGATTAGTGGTATGGGACACTAGTCACCAAGGTATTGCAGTGGTCCTCGTGGTGGCCATGACGTGATTATGGAGTTTGTGGCCTTTGTGTAAGGTTTGCGTGTTTATTTCTGGGATAACATGTGTTATCCAGTGCATGTGTTGCCATGAGTGATCGGTACCCTCGTGTACTATGAAATCGGTGGTTCTGTTGGAGGGACTGTTAGAGGGGGAACGACGGTTCCCGGGGGAATAAGGTTGGACTTGGTGTACAGGGGTCCTGGAGGTAAAGGTTGGAACTAGATATAAGGTTGGGGGTAGCCATAAGGTTGGAACCGGGCATAAGGAAGGCATATCAACTCGTGATGGGTGATGTCACGAGGGCTTGTGTAGCCGTTGTTGTGAGTTCTCTTCTTGTGACGTGTGTAGTCACAAAGGCATGTGTTGTCGTTTGATGTGTCCTTATTCCTTTGAGTTATGCATGTCGGGTATTACTCTATTGTGTGATGATAGATTATACCTTGAGACTTCTTGTGAGTCGTTGTTGTTCTTGTAGTCTTGGGATGTGTTCCCGTGTTCTTGTTGAAATGTTTGAGTCTTGTATTGACTAACTCTTGGTTTTGGACTTATATATATGTATTCCGTTTCAAAAATGGCTTTACAAATTTATATCTTATCTATGTATGATATTTCACATGTATTGGTGGGTTACCAGCATTATTCGCTGACCGGGCGTCGTCCCATGTTTTATATGCTTCTTTTAGGTGATGTTTAGACGAGTGCGCGGTTTAGTGCCAGCTAGAGTAGCTCCTCCCTTATGTTTTGTGGCCTGTGAGCCAATTTAGACTTAGTACTTTGTTATGTTGGTTTTAGATGTTGAACAATGCAGATGTAGCCTGTGCGTTTACCTGTGGGTGAGCGTGGCATAGCACCCCGTTTCTTCTATTTTATATATTTCCTCTTTCAGTCTTCCGCTGTGTTTGATGTTTTGGTTTAGATATCTGCATGTTTAAGGCTTTAAATAGTATGGAATTTAGGGGGTGTTACAGGTACTCTAATCACTCTAATCCCTAAGAAAGCCAAACCTGAAACTATGGGGGCCTGAGACCTATCTCTTTGTGTAATGTAGTTTACAAGATAATTGCTAAAATCCTTGCTAATAGACTAAAAATCTTGTTGGATGGGCTTATTTTGGTTAATCAGAGTGTTTTGTCGCTGGGAGGCTCATAACTGACAATATCTTGTTAGCTTTTGAAACTCAACACTATCTTAAGAAGAAAACTCAGGGTAGGGAGGGCTTTGTTGCTTTAAAGCTTGATCTTAGCAAAGCATATGATAGGGTTGAATGGGGTTTTTTTAGAGCTATTCGGTTGAAGTTTGATTTCTCTCAACACTGGGTTAACTTGATCATGAAGTGTGTTTCAACTGTAGTTTATTTTGTGCTGTCTGAAGGGGACGAAATTGGGCCTATTTTTCCACATAGGGGGTTGAGACAGGGGGATCCTTTATCTCCTTATTTATTTTTATGGCTAAAGGGCTTAGTGCGTTAATTAGAGAGAGGGGAACAAGGGGGTTTTTTTTTTTTTTTAATGGGATTGCTGTGGCTAGAGGTGCACCAAAAATCTCTCACCTATTATTTGCCGATGATAGTTTTATTTACTTTAAAGCTACCCTGGGAGAAAGTGTTGTGTGTAGAGATATGTTACAATGTTATGCTGAAGCCACTGGCTAACTGATTAATCTTGAGAAATCTTCATTGAGTTTCAGCAAAAATGTCCCTGATTCACTACAACTTTCCATCAGTTCAATTCTAGGAGTTAGTCTGCTTCTAGTAATTATCTTGGCCTCCCCTCACTAGTGGGTAGAAACAAAAGGGAGGTTTTGGGGTATATAAAGGGTACGATTGTCAATAAAATCCAGAGCTCGAACCACAAGTTCCTCTCTAGAGCAGAGAGAGAAGTTTTATTGAAAAGTATTGTGCATGACATCCCTTCTTTTGTTATGAATGTATTCCTTCTGCCTCTAACAATGGTCCACGAAATTGAGAGATTGATGAATAGTTTCTGGTGGGGTTGTGAGGGAGAGGGTGGGAAAAGTATTAGATGGAAAGCATGGGACCATCTGTGTGTTCCTAAAAAATGGGGTGGTATGGGTTTTCGTAGATTGAGAGAGTTCAACCTCGCTATGTTGAGTAAACAAGCTTGGAGGCTGCTACATAATCCCTCTTCTCTTGCTGCAAAGGTTTTCAAGGCTAAGTACTACCCAAACTGTTTGTTTTTGGAGGCTAACTTGAGTAGCAACCCCTCCTTTATTTGCAGAAGTATTATGGAATATAAAACTATCATCAAAAGAAATAGCAAATGGAGAGTAGGTGATGGCTCTTCGATCAAAATCTGGAAAGATTTTTGGCTACCTGATACATCAAACTCTGCTGTTACCACCTCCCTCATCCTTTCATGAGTAATGCCACTGTGTTGATGATCAAAATTCAGTGTGGGACGAGGACATTATCCAAGATATTTTCAACCCCAAGGACTTCAAGTTAATCACTAGCATCCCCTTGCCTTCTACGAAAAGGGAAGATAAGCTTATTTGGGCCAGGGAAGACTGAGGTCATTTCTCAGTCAAGAGTTGTTATAGGGCACAACTACAAGATTTCTCTCTTCAATATCCTCCATTTTGGGCTATAATCTGGAACCTTAATATACCCCCAAAGGTGAAAGTATTTTTCTAGCAACCGTGTCAATCTTGTCTTCCTACTGCTAACCTCCTACAGCTCAGAAGAGTGGACTGCCCCATTGAGTATCCAATCTGTTTGGAAGAACCAGAAACTGTGTTTCATGCCTTAGTCACCTGCAAGATGGCAAAGGAGTGTTGGTCCAGAATGAACAAAGTGATCAATCCTGATGGTTATTCATCCTTTGCTGATTGGATACATGACAATATTAAGGCTCTCCACAAGGATGATCTTTCTCTATTAATTTTACTGTGTTGGAATATTTGGCAGAGAAGAAATGACAAAGTCTGGAGGAGGGTTTCTACTTCTACCCTGCAGATTATTGAGAGAACCTTTGCTTATCTGGATGAATGGAGGAAAATCACTGGAAATGATTGCATTGTTGCTTCTGCCAATGGAGGGTTCACTGTCAAATGGTTTAAGCCTCATCCTGGTTGGACCAAACTAAATGTTGATGTTGCTCTTGTTGTTACTGGTGGAAAGATGGGCTTTGGGTGGATTCTAAGAGACGATCAAGGGCTGTTCAGAGGGGCTAAATGCACTCCTTGGAGGGGTGCTTTCTGACCGAAGCACGCTTATGGTTTACAGTTCTCTTTTAAGAAGTGTAGTCAAAAGATTAGATGTAAATATGTAATGATGGTCATGTAAGGAGAGAGATGAAAAGAGTTAAAACGATGTGAGTGAGAACCACCCTGAGTGTCGTACTCAAGGAGTGATAACTTGGAAGCGTCAAGCCCACTTTATAATGATGATGTTTGAGTTTGAGATTCTTGTTTGAGCAAGAACATTAACAAGGTGCAAGGGAATCAAAAGAGCACGATGAAAGTAAAGAAAAGAAATGAAATAAAGGAAAATGGAAACGGGCTCGGATTGTGTTTTGATTGCATTGCACGGGTGGCCAAACCGAAGGTTGAGTGATTAGAGAGTGCGTTGACACTAGACAAGAGGAATGGCGTTGCTAGTGCATCGCCAATCCGGTCTAAACGCCTCTCGTAGGAATTCTCATTCTCTACGAGGCATTTCATTGAACACCTTGTCTACATTCCTTTCCAATCTTTTCCCTCTCGGATCGAAGGACAGGAACTGCAAGAGACGGGGGCTAGGTTTGTGTCCCAATCTCTTGACAACACAACCTTTTCCAGATCTACAAGCATGTGGTGCACTCACATACAAGAGTCTCAACAAAGCTTATCTTCCAACAAGTCATACATGCCAACAACATTCACAATCACAAAATCACAAAATCACAATACAAATCAATCAAATGCAATCTAAACAACAATCTTTGCCCCTAGAATTTTAGCCAAACATGATAAATCCCAAGATCAAGCAATTAGGAAATAGATGAAATACAAAAGATAGATAACAAGAATAGAGTTTAGATTTCACCCAATCCAAGCTAGATCTCTTCAAATGGTGGTGAGAAATGATAAATCCAAGCTAGAGAAACTTTAGATCTTCAATCTTCCTTCCAAAGTATCTAGATTTGAGGCTAAAACCCTAGAAGAAAAAAGAAGAAAACTAATACTAACCTAAAACTCTCTCTAGAATTGTAGAATGATCCTCCTCTCCAAAAAAACTCTCCTCCAATGCTGAATTTACCCATCTTTATTCGCACTCCTATTCACGCACGGCCTCACGCCGTGAGGCCGACGTGAATAGAGTATAATCCTTCCAATTTTTCGCTTCGCTTGGCCGCTTCTAGTTCCCATTCACGGCGTCCTCACATCGTGAGGAGGGGCGTGAATGGGGATTAATTCCCATTCTGTCACTCTTCTCGTGCGTAGTCCCGGCGTGTTCGGTCCTCGTTCGCGCGCTTGCCTCGGCTTTGCTTATTTTCGCCTTTTTACCATGTTTCCATAAATACCTGGAAATAGATAAAATGTAATCTAGAAGGTATTTCTGTGCTAAGTTGTACTTTTAGGGTATTTTGCTCTAAAAACACGACTTCTAAGTTAAAACTAATGCACAAATCCTTAGAAAAACTACCGGAAATTTAGTATATTTTGAGACTTATCACTTTCTCACCAAAGGAGGCGGAGGCTGTAGCCATTTGGGAAGCACTATCATGGCTTAAATTTCATCATTTTGATCATGTTTTGGTTGAAACTGATTCATTAATTGTTGTTCAAAGTTCAAATTCAAACTTAGGAGTCTCTTCTTTTGATTTGATCTTGTTAGATATTAAAGATAGACTTAGTTGGTTTTCCACTGTGTCTATCTCCTTTGTCAAGCAATCTGCGAACCGGACAACCCATTCTCTTGCTAGGGAGTCCGTTTCTATGTCAGGTTGCGAGAAGTGATTTTCCCACCATCATCCTTTTTTTTGGTAATGTTCTACCGGATGATTTAAGTAATGAAATCTAATCTTTGTTCTTCCAAAAAAAACCCATAGAATCCCCCCCAAAAAATGTAAAAAATCCATAGATTTTTTTTTTTTTTTTTTTTTTTACTTGATAACCTCATTTGGGGATTTATTTATTGAGTTGGCAAAACTGAAATCTCAAAATGCCGTTGGGGAAATACAACTGCGATTATTGCGATAAAGAGTTCCGGGACACGCCCGCGGCTCGCCGGCGCCACCTTCAGGGCATCCAGCACCAGAGGGCCAAAGCTCTCTGGTACAACTCCTTACTCAGTCAGTACAACTACGCTACTTCCGTTTATACTTCACAATTTTAAACATATGTATACGAATTCGTAATTACTCCTCTGATGTTTTAGCAGATCCTTTGGTACATAACGATCCGGAGTCTTTTGGCAAAGGAGTCTGCAATCGCTTCGTTCGAACGGTACCGCTCTACCTAGTCTACTCTTCTTTCCACCCTAAATTTATCCCTCAACCAATTTTTTCCTAGCCAATTAGTGCTTTCAACTTTAATGATCTGGAAGCTGTATGCTATTTCTGTAAAACCCTTTTCCTTAGTACAATGTATGGAGTATTTGTTTGATGATGTGAGAACTTTTTGCTTCTTAGTTTCATTGCATCTATCTTGATGTAATTTTTTGTTTTTTCTCATTCCTCATAGGGGTCATGCCAGTATGGGGAGTCATGTAGATATTATCATCCAAAGCAAAACACACAAAATATGAATCTTGAACGAATAAGAGGTAGGATCAGCTTTGTCTTTGTAATTATGCATTATCTATTATTTATTGCAATTTTCTTATTTCCATCTATGTTAAATGATGATCATTTTGGATGGGAATCAAGTTTAGCTAAAAAAATGTAACTGATTATGTTGAAGAACATATTAAAATAAGGCTGGGGTTTGAACCTATCCTAGAACATTGCATAAGTGTTTAAATTTCAAGTTAAGTTGAATATGAAAACTCCGGATACACATACGTGAATGCACACACACACAGAGTATGTCAAAATTTTTGGGGTTGTCAAATAGAAAACATGTCATGTAAAATAGGACAAAGGAAATGTGGAATAATTCTTAAGGATAGGAGTAATAATTGCTTTATGCTCCCTAAATTGTTTCCTCAAGGACTGCTATTGATGGTTGTGTATTTCAAATTTTCAATTGAGACACATGATTTATTATTACTTTAGTAGTTCCCTTCTAATAACCAATCTAATTCTCTATTGAGTACCTTTTATTTTCTGTATTGGCACGTTAAATTGAAATGATATTGTTGGTTGATCAAATGATGTGCTTTTTTGAAAAACCTGAATAGAATGGCAGTGAGCTGTTATTCTGGCTCCTATTGGAGGCCAGCAGGCCCAGCACACTGTTTTCTTTTCTCCTTTGCTTTAATGAAACGTTTGTAAAAAAAAAAAAAAAAAAGAAGAATAGAATGGCAGCTGCTGAGTTGCTCTTTGGGTACAGATTTAGTATTAATGCTCATCCATTAGCAATAGCATCCTTTAAAATTGGCATTGATATATGTTGTTTTAATATTTTTACCGTAAAATTTTAGGATGCTCTCTTCTATGCTTTTTCCTTGTGCAGGGGAACTTCTTGTTCTAGTTGTATGCATAACCTATGTGACATTGTTGTATATAACTAAAGAGTATAGAAACCTTAGATGGAGAAATCATGAGTAAATCATCTTACAGAACTATATGTCTATATATTTATACTATTCATATGACAAGGCTCTTGTTCCTACTACCATATGTACAGAGGTTCCTAATTAAATATTCATAAACCTACACTGTATTTGATTCTTAACTATTATATATACTAACGCTCCCCCTTAAGTTGAAGCATGTGCATCATATGCTTTGAGCTTGTTACAAAAATACTCAATTCTAAGCGCTAGAAGTGATTTATTAAAGATATCTGCTGCCTTATCAGTTTTCGGTAGAGCTAACAGATGTATTAATAATTTCTTTTAAGACATTCTATTCTCATATAAAATGGCAGTTGACTTCTATGTGCTTTCCCCTCTCATGAAAGATTGGATTTGATATTGTGTGCAAGTTTGTTTAATTATCACGTATGAGCATCGTAGGTCAAAGTTTTCACAAAACTTTAGTTAGGTAGAAAGGTACTTCAACCAAATTAGTTCACATTCTTCAAGTGTTATTAACCTATACTCACCTTGTACACTTCAACATTCTACCGCATCCCTACCTCTTACTGCTCCAAAATATTAGATTACCACCAATTAATACACAATATCCTGAAGTTTACCTTCAATCCCAAGGACATCTGGCCCACTCTGCATCAATATAGCCAAAAATTCGTGTCTACCAGTATTGGGCACAGGCACCAGCTCCCCCTATTTTAGTAGAAGCAGATCCTATGTTTCCTTTGAAACTTGACATTGTGATCCATGGGTGTTTCAATTGGCCAACTTTCCTTTATCCCCCGTCTCCTCAAGTATATTCCAAGCATACTTTTGTTGTGACTTGTGAGATACAAATCCCATGTCCCAACTATGCAACCCTTATTCCTACTTCAACTTGCCCGTAGACAACCAAGTAGATGCTCATGCCTATGTGGTGCTGATAAAAAAACAGAACTGTGGTTTATTGACTGTTGTAGGAAAGGGTGGACTAGCTTTCACGAGGTGAGGATGGTTCAAGAAAGGGTGGGAAAGGAAGCATATTGATGTCTTAGGAATAATAGTGAAATAAGAATGGTGTGTAATCAAAGAGCCTCACGTTTGCATATATAGAAGCATGGGGATTTAGGAAAGTCACACCTATACCTGTTTTGAAGCCCAAAGTACCCAATAATATACACTTGAAACATTTAACCAATATCTTATTGAAATAGACACTCTTATCTCAATTAAAACTTTAACCTGTTAGTGAGGGTACACCTTTACACTCCATCCTTTTACATTTGTTCTCAACATCCAACAAGCCCCCTCATGTCTGGGCCATGCCCTTTTTTTTAAAAAACTATGTCCAAACATGTGGAAATATTTTTACAACGTGTAGCCCATGGGATAAAAATTTATACTTGCTTGTAGTAATACCGTGAACAGTTTAGAAACCCTGGATGCAGAAACAGTGAAACGAAATTCTAGTTGTGCACATGTGTTTATAAATCATCTTCCTGTAGTAGTCATGTTGTATTTGGAATATTAATTAATGCTAGAAAGTAGAAACAACCGGTTCCATTCAATTATACCAGAACTTTAGAGGACCCAAATTAGCTAGTTTAGGAAGATTTCCCATCTCACTTAATTTTTTGTGGCGTCAACATTATCTAGCTCTGGAGCTAATCATATACTAAAAACTCTTTGGTGATCCTTCATTCTACATCAGGGAATGCCTTCAATGATGATATACTGAAGCATAATCTGCATTGTCAAGCTTTTGGAGCAACCTCTTTCCCAGGCTAGCCATTCTTTTCTTCAAGACTAAAATATATAGTTTTATGCTTTTCCCTTTGATATTTCTCCCAAGTCTCTTCATCTGATTCGTTGATTTTCTGATTATTGCAGGTGATATGTTTAGAGACAAGACAGGAGCATCTCTGGGTACTCTACCGCCCTCTTTAATGCCACCTCCTGAGGGTGGATATCCACCACTTCCATTTCTTGACTGGGGATAGTCACTAGTGTGCTGCAAATTTCGGTGTTTTATGAACTATAATTTCATGGATTGAGTTTTTGAACATGTGGAGCATGTGTAAAATGTGAGTTCAAACCATTCCTTGTTCACATTTAGCAAGATAGGGTAGACTAAGTCTTGGCTTCATCTCTATATATAAATACATGAAATCTTGTATTTAACAAGATAATATTACAGCATCACTATCTTCTCACTTGTTTTCATATATTAGCATCTTGTTTCTCTTCCTGTCAAGTGGTTATTTGCTACCTACCACCAGACCTTTGTTTTAACTTGGAAATGGGTGATTCTTGTGTTCCTTGTTGGAGTCATTTTATTGAATCATTATTGAGACTGCCCCAGTGCATTGCTCCATGGTGTTGATGCTAATATTCTATTACATGATGGATGCTATGGTATTTGCATTCCTACTGCCATCCTTGTGCCACTCATCTCTTTGTTCTTTTGATCGTGATCTCTTTTATAGTTTTATATTGAGTTAATTACCGATTTGGTTCCTCGACTATGAGGATTTCACCAATCTGTCCTCGACTTTTAAATAATTTAGTCTCCGACTATGCCTTTTTTTTTTTTTTTTTTTTTTTTTTTTTTACCGAAAATGGTCCTAACCGTTAGACATCCGTTAAACAATTTTGTGCTAATGACAACATTCTCATTGTTTAAATCTTTTGACATTCTACCAAGGATCTTGTAGTCCAATGGTATGAAGTTGCTCCCTCATATGGGAGATTGTGGGATTGAGCCTTAGTGGAGTTGATATCGACTCTTTGTATTGTGCTTCAATAGGTTGAGAAGGTTGTTGGATTAAGCCTCATTGGAGTTGATATTGACTCTTTATGCTGTACTTCAATAGGTTGAGAAAGTAATTATGAACAAATACTACATTGTAACTAGCGTTAGTAGTAATTAAAAAAAAAAAAAAATTTGACATTCTATATTTTTGAAAACTCCACCTATTCTTTTTAAGGGAAAAAAATTAATTTTACTCTCTAAATTAATCTTTCCTTATACTTATTATTATTATTATTATTTTGGTACAAAAGGAAGGGCGGAGCCCCGGCAAGAAAAGAGCAATTAACAAAAGTCCCCACGAACACAAGGCACTCCTACAACATCTTTATTATTATTGTTTTGTGTGTGTGTGTGTGTGAACCACAACGTGGTCCGGGTCTTTATACCCCGGTTCTCGGGGGATTCACTCCGAGAGGCACAAAGGGAATCGTCACTTGTGGGAATCGAACCCGGCTTATCCCAAAATTCACCCCCACAAAGAGGTAAATTATGCTGTGCATCCGTATGCACCATACATGGTGCATACGGATGCAAAAACGACGTCGTTTTATTAAAAACGCGCGTCTCCCCTTTAAAAAAAAAAATTCAGGTTCGATTCCCAGCAACAACATATGAACTAAAATTTCAGAATTGATGAATTATAATTCCAGAATCTATGAACTAAAATTCCAGAATCTAATTTATGAACTAAAAATTCCAGAATGAATGAACTAAAATTCCAGAATCTATGAACTAAAATTTCAGGATCGATGAACTACAATTCCAGAATCGATGAACTATAATTCCAGAATCAATGAACTAAAATTCCATAATCTATGAACTAAAATTCCAGAATGAATGAACAACATAATGTTGTTGCTGGGAATCGAACCTGAATTTTTTTTTAAAGGGGAGACGCGCGTTTTTAATAAAACGACGTCGTTTTTGCATCCGTATGCACCATGCATGGTGCATATGGATGCACAGCATAACTACTCCTACAAAGAGAGCTTATTTGCCACTTGAACTACCCTGTTGGGTTCCTATAACATCTTTATGGATAAGCAAATTCAGTTCTTTATGAGGACAAGACGGCAATAACACCAAACCAGGTTCCATTCTCTGATTTTTCGCAAGCCAATCGTCAGCCTAGTTCTGCTCCCGCAACACGTGGTGTCGTGGTAGCATCTCACCTCCTAATTCTTATCCACATTGTCATAGAGTTATTAGTAATAAAAAAAAATAAACTTTTGACATTCTATATCTTTGAAAACTCTATCTATTCATTTTTAAGGAACAAAAAAATTAATTTTACTTCTAAATTAATCTTTCCTTTTACTTATTTATTTTTATTATTATTATTTTTTGGTACAAAAGGAAGGGCGGAGCTCTGGGAAGAAAAAAACAATTAGCAAAAGTCCCCACGAACACAAGGCACTCCTACAACATCTTTATAGATAAGAAATTCAGGTCTTTATGAGGACAAGACGGCAATAGCACTAAACCAGGTTCCATTCTCTGATTCTTCGCAAGCCAATTGTCAGTCTAGTTCTGCTCCCGCAACACGTGGTGTCGTGGTAGCATCTCACCTCCAAGTTCTTATCCATATTGTCATAGAGTTAGTAGTAATAAAAATAAAATAAAAAAACTTTTGACATTCTATATCATTGAAAACTCTATCTATTCATTTTTAAGGAAAAAAATTAATTTCTCTCTAAATTAATCTTTCCTTTTACTTATTTTATTATTATTATTATTATTATTATTATTATTATTATTATTATTATTATTATTATTATTATTATTATTGGTACAAAAGGAAGGGCGGAGCCTCGGGAAGAAAAAAACAACTAATAAAAGTCCCCATGAACACAAGGCACTCCTTCAACATCTTTATGGATAAGAAATCCATGTCTTTATGAGGACAAGACGACAATAGCACTAAACTAGGTTCCTTTCTCTGATTCTTCGCAAGCCAATCGTCAGCCTAGTTCTGCTCCCGCAACACATGGTATCGTGGTATCATCTCACCTCCCAGTTCTTATCCACATTGTCATAGAGTTAGTAGTAATAATAATAAAAAACAAAAAAAAAAAAAAAAAAACTTTTGACATTCTATATCTTTGAAAACTTTATCTATTCATTTCTAAAGGAAAAAAATAATTTCTCTCTAAATTAATCTTTCCCTTTACTTATTATTATTATTATTATTATTATTATTATTATTATTATTATTATTATTGGTACAAAAGGAAGGGCAGAGCCCCGAGAAGAAGGCACAACTAACAAAAATTCTCACGAACACAAGGCACTCCTACAACATCTTTATGGATAAGAAATCCCGGTCTTTATGAGGATAAGACGACAATAGCACTAAACCAGGTTCCTTTCTCTGATTCTTCGCAAGCCCATCGTCAGCATAGTTCTGCTCCCGCAACACGTGGTGTCGTGGTAGCATCTCACCTCCCAGTTCTTATCCACATTGTTATAGAGTTAGTAGTAATAAAAATAAAATAAAATAAAAACTTTTGACATTCTATATCTTTGAAAACTCTATCTATTCATTTTTTAAGGAAAAAAAGAAATTTCTTTCTAAATTATTATTATTATTATTATTATTATTATTATTATTATTATTATTATTATTATTTTTGGTACAAAAGGAAGGGCGGAGCCCCGGGAAGAAAAAAACAACTAACAAAAGTCCCCACGAACACAAGGCACTCCTACAACATCTTAATGGATAAGAAATCCAGGTCTTTATGAGGACAAGACGACATGCAATAGCACTAAACCAGGTTCCTTTCTCTGATTCTTCGCAAGCGAATCGTCAGCCTAGTTTTGCTCCCGCAACACGTGGTGTCGTGGTAGCATTTCACCTCTCAGTTCTTATCCACATTATCATAGAGTTAGTAGTAATAAAAATAAAATAAAATAAAAAACTTTTGACATTTTATATCTTTGAAAACTCTATCTATTCATTTTTAAGGAAAAAAAAATCTGTCTAAATTAATCTTTCCTTTTACTTATTTATTTATTTATTTATTTTATTATTATTATTATTATTATTATTATTATTATTATTATTATTATTATTATTATTATTATTATTTGTACAAAAGGAAGGGCGGAGCCTCGGGAAGAAAAAAACAACTAACAGAAGTCCCCACGAACACAAGGCACTCCTACAACATCTTTATGGATACGAAATCCAGGTCTTTATGAGACAAGACGACAATAACACTAAACCAGGTTCCATTCTCTGATTCTTCACAAGCCAATCGTTACTCTAGTTCTGCTCCCGCATCACGTGGTGTCATGACAGCATCTCACCTCCTAGTTCTTATCCACATTGTCATAGAGTTTATAGTAATACAAAAAAAAAAAAAAAAAAAAAAAAAAACTTTTGACATTCTATATCTTTGAAAACTCTATCTATTCATTTTTAAGGAACAAAAAAAATTAATTTTACTCTCTAAATTAATCTTTCCTTTTACTTATTTTTTATTAATATATATATATATATATATATATATATATATATATATATATATATATATATATATATATATATATTGGGTACAAAAGGAATGGCGAAGCCCCGGGAAGAAAAAAACAATTAGCAAAAGTCCCCACGAACACAAGACACTCCTTCAACATCTTTATGGATAAGAAATTTAGGTCTTTATGAGGACAAGATGGGCAATAACACTAAACCAGGTTCCACTCTCTGATTCTTCGCAAGCCAATTGTCAACCTAGTTCTACTCTCGCAACACGTGGTGTCGTGGTAGCATCTCACCTCCTAGTTCTTATCCATATTGTCATAGAGTTAGTAGTAGTAAAAATTAAAAAAAAAAAAAAAAAAAAAAAAAAAAAAAACTTTACATTCTATATCTTTGAAAACTCTATCTATTCATTTTTAAGGGAAAAAAAAAGTTAATTTCTCTCTAAATAAATATTTCCTTTTACTTATTTATTTATTTATTATTATTATTACTATTATTATTATTATTATTATTATTATTATTATTATTATTATTATTATTATTATTATTATTATTATTATTATTATTGGTACAAAAGGAATGGCGGATCTCCGGGAAGAAAAAAACAACTAACAAAAGTCCCCACAAACACAAGGCACTCATACAACATCTTTACGAATAAGAAATCCAGGTCTTTATGAGGACAAGACGACAATAGCACTAAACCAGGTTCCTTTCTCTGATTCTTCGCAAGCTAATCGTCAGCCTAGTTCTGCTCCCGCTACACGTGGTGTCGTGGTAGCTAATAAGCTTAATTTCTAGGCGTTATATAGAGTAATTTTGGTTAGTGATTTGCATTTATAAATTAAGTTTTAGGGTTAATTTTATTATAAATATTATATTTAGTTATATGTTAGTAGTTTAGACTAGTGTAGATGAGTTTTAATAAGTATTATTCATTCTATTTTAAATATATAAGTATTTTAATACTTAAATTTAATTAAGTTAATTATGTCATTATGATATAATTGTTTTGCTTTAAATTAAATTTGTTTTGTTTGTTTTCTTAGTCAGATTTGCGCATCAGAGTAAGAAAAGAATTGAAAGGGATTAGGGCTTTTGTTTTAAGCATTGGGGGTTCAGCAGAACACTTACAAAAGAGGGAAATAGGCGAGAGGAGAGTACGAAGCTAGGGCGTGCAGCGACGGTGCGGTGTATGTAGTAGCGGCAACGGATTGAAGCTTCAATCAGTGACGGACCCAGAAATCTTCTTCAGTGGGGGCGAGAATTTTACTAACGAGATATTTTGAAAAATAAAAAAATAAAACACTTAGAGACCTAGCCATAAATAAAGATGAAAACTTAAAAATACATCACAATGAAAAATATTTAAAACAAAATATAAAACATAATTAATTAGATAAAATAGTTCGAATGGAAAACACATTATAAATTACTCATCATACTATTAATATTAAAAAATAAAAATAAAAATAAAATAGAGAAGAAGTCACAATTATTCAAATAGGCTTTCAAGACTTCAAGTCATAATAGTGTTAGTATGCTTAAAAAGCATGGCGTTCAAGTCATAGGGAGGGGAATATGCTTAAAACACGGGTTAAGTCATACGGAGGTTTCGAACCCGTGCCCTTCCTTAGACAAAGGCGTATGCACTACCATCTGAGCTAACTACCATTTTGTTAACTTTGGCTGTTTTGTATTACTTATACTAAATCTTGTACTATATATACATGCACATATACATACAAGGGTTATATATGGGGTGGGGTGGGGTGAGTGGAGGCACTGCCCCCACTGTAGGTCCGCCCCTGGCATCAATCACGACTAATCCAGCTATCATCTTTTAGGCTTTAATTATTTTGTTTCCCTACTTTTATTCTTGTTTAAATTTTCAGAATAATGTTTCTTTAACATTCGATGATTATTGGCTAGAACTTTAATTAGGGATTTGGATTAGCCTTGATTAGATTAATTGACTATTATTCGTGTGTTGATTCTTTTAATTTCAGTTTAAATAATTGAACTTGATTATATTTATTTGATGTATTTTAATTGTGGATTGTGTGTCTGGCCATTGCATATTTCTAATATTAGGGTTCATAAGAAGAACTTACAGGTGAATTATGAACCTAGAACTCGTAAGATAAACATAATTGACCTAAACTAGACATAGATTTAGGTATTTGTGGTGATACTTGATTGTTGCTTAATGGGTTCAATTAATGTTGGTGAGATATCGACGGATGATCACAGTTAATTGGAAACAACCTAGTAGCTCGACGGAGTATTAGGATATATTTGAAGCAATCATCACTATAATCATAAGAATCAATAATTAGGAGAGTTAGTTAATTATCTAGTAGGTAAACCTAAATCCCTAGTCTTCTCTCAATTGGAATTTCCCTTTGCATTAAATTCATAGATATTATTTTTAATCACATTAATTCTATTTATTTGAGATTTTCCTTATCAACAATTTGATTATTAAAGATAACAGTTAATAGTGTTCTTCGTGGGATCGACCCTGGAATACTCCAGGAATTTATACTGACTCTGTGCGCTTGCAGATTATAGTAATCAAGTTTTTGGCGCCGTTGCTGGGGACACTTTATTAAACTGTTTTCCTTAAATTTTTCTTTTCAAATTTATTTAGGTTGTTAGGTTCGTTATTATTTTATTTTTATTTTTATTTAGTTTTTGTTTTTCTGTTTTTATTTTGTTTTGTTTATTAACTTAAGGTGTTCACTAAGGCATAAAAACGCCGAATTATTTCCTATTGATCTTGAAATTGAACGCACTTGCAGAAAAAACATGGTATGAAGGCGGCTTGAAATGGCTGAAAATAATAGAGTTGGTCAACAGGATGACACTGTACCACCAATAGTTCCACCTCCTCAAAATCAAGCAGCTCAACCACGTCTTCGAGACATCCAAAGACCGGTAATAGCTGTTAATCCTTCTTGCATTCAATTATTTGATGCAGCTAGAAATTATGAACTGAAGACTTTCCATCTGAATATGCTCCCTACCTTTAACGGTTTGGGAAGTGAAGATGCTTTGGGTTTCATGCGAGAGCTCTATAGTACGGTTCAAACTTTACATTTGAATAGTTTATCTGAAGAAGAGCTTAGAATGAAATGTATTCCATATTGCATGAGGGGTGATGCTAGGCAGTGGTTGTTAAATTTACCAGAGGGTTCTTTAAGAGCTTGGGATGATGTTTACAATGCTTTCATGTTTAAATATTGTTCATCTCAAACGACAATGGACTATAGGAGTAGGATATGCACTTTTACTCAAAGAGAGGGGGAATTATTTCATGAAGCATGGGATCGTTTTAAATTGCTTTTGACCCAATGTCCACACCATCAATTCCCATTGTTATTGTTGACACAGTTCTTTTATGTTGGTTTAACTCCTAATTGTCAGTCTCTTGTAGATACTGCTGCAGGTGGATACACAGGTGATAAAAATAGTGACGAATTATAAGCTATCTATGAGAGCTTAGCCTAGTAATTCTCGACAAAAGGCAGTGAGAGGTCGAAGAGCTGCTATGCATGAAATTAGCACACAATCTGAGTTGACAACACAAATGGTTGAATTGACTAAACAGATTAACTTGTTGATGACTCGTGATAGTTCGAATAGAGAATTTTGTGCTTTTTGCAATACATATGGTCACAATTCTTTTGTTTGTATGAATGCAGAGTCATCACAACCATCTTATGAGAAAGCTTGTTACATGGGATCCAACATGGGTAGGCAACCACCAAGAAATGATCCGTTTTCTAATACATATAATCTAGGTTGGCGAAATCACCCTAACTTCTCATAGAGAGATCAAGGTAATGCAAGACTAATGGGACCACCCGGATTTCAGCAACAAGGACCATCAGGATTCCAGCATCAGCAATACAGACCTTTCCAGCAGCCACCTGCACCACAACAGTCTCAACTTCCTGCTCAGGAGAAGAAGCCTCAACTGGAAGAGATGTTCATGCAATACATGGCTAGCCAGGACACTATGATGAAGAAAATGGATGCAAAAATTGATAAGGTTGCTCAGTCCAACCAAGCATCCATTCATAATTTAGAGGTGCAAGTAGGTCAGTTGGCTAAATTAGTTGCAAAAAAAGATCGAGGTAAGTTTCCTAGTAACACTGAAATAAACCCTAGGGAGGGAGCTATGACTGTCACTTTGAGAAATGGTAAGATATTGGATGATGTTTTGAAAGAAAAAGAACCCATGAGGGTTGGAAACGAAAGTGATAAAGAAGAGGAGCAAGTGCCTAAAGAAAGTTCTAGTGATCAAAACCCCACTTCCTCTACAGTAAAACCTTATGTACCCCCCATTCCATATCCACAGAGGTTACAAAAGAGGAACCAGGACAATAACTTAAAAGATTTTTGGAGGTTTTTAAAAAATTGCAGATTAATATTCCTTTTGTAGAAGCACTTGCTAATATGCCATCTTATGCCAAGTACATTAAGGAAATTGTGTCTAATAGAAAGAGAGTGGAAGCGTTTGCTACTGTGCACTTAAATGAGGAGTGTAGTGTTATTTTGCAAAGCAAATTACCTCCTAAGCTAATAGATCCAGGAAGTTTTTCTATTTCTTGCACTATTGGTAATACTGTCATTGATAAATGCTTATGTGATCTAGGTGTTAGTATTAACCTTATGCCTTTAACTCTTTTCAAGAAGTTGGAAATAGCTGAAATGAAGCCAACAACAATCTCTCTTCAACTTGCTGATAGATCAGTCAAGTACCCGCTTGGAGTAGTGGAGGATATCTTGGTAAAAGTTGGTAAATTTTATTTTCCTGCTAATTTTCTGATTCTTAATATGGATAGTGACATAGATACATCTCTCATACTTGGTAGACCATTTTTGTTAACAGGAGGAGTATATTAATTGATAATTAATTTTTAGAGTAGGAACAAAAAAAGAGGAATTCTCTATCTCTAAACCTATAAAATTACCAACTTTTGATGAATCTTGTCTTTTTGTTGATGTTATTGAGAAACCTTCAAAAGAAACATTTGTTAAGCATTCACCTAGTGATCCATTGGAAGCATGTCCTATAGAAGATGAGGAACCAGAATTTGTTGAGTCTATGAAGAGATTAGAGGGTCAAGGTCATTTTCCTACACATCTTAATATGAAGTATGAGGATTTAGATGGAGACAACTCTTTTTCATTACCTTTTAATGAAACACCACTTCAACTTGAACTTAAACCACCTTCATTGCGGTTCAAATACGAATTTTTGAGTGACAATGATACTTTTCTTATGATTTCTTATTGTCATTTACTCCATGCAAAAGAAGAGAGATTGTGGAGAACACTGACTAAAGCTTGGCATGACAAAAATAATTTTTGGAGAGAATTTAAAGTATGGCAAGAAGTTTTGTTGTCTAATTCTTGTCTTAAACTTTTTCTAGGAAAATTGAAGTCAATATGGGTTAGTCCTTTCATGGTCACTAAAGTTCGTTCCTATGAGGCCATTGAGATTGAAGGAGATAAAAAGAGACCATTCATGGTTGCTTCACCAAAAGGCAGTCCCGGAAGAAATTGGTAACAGGGAAGTTTCCTGTTTATTTCATTTTTTCATACTTGCTTTTACATTTAACATTGAGGACAATGTTGAGTTTGAGTGTGGGGAAAGGAAAGTAAGTTTAGGGGATGTTTTCTGCAAGTTTTATTCAAAATAGACAAAATAAAATTAAAAAATTCTGCATTTTCCTGCAATTTTCTGCAACATTTTCTGCATCTTCTCTATTTTTCTGCATTTTTCAGTAGTAATTTTCTGCATTTTTCTACAGTAATTTTCTGCACTAATTTTCTTGGAATTTTCTTCATTTTCCTTCATTTTTCTGTAAATTTTCAACAAAATAAAGTTTAAAAAAATACCATCTAATGACTATGTTGATTGGGAGATAGGTTCTAGAGTTTTGGGAGTGCATAATATCAATGAATGTGTTTGGCTATATGTATGCTTGCATAGAGTTGGTGCAAGATTATTTATAATTAATATAAGAAATTTTTCTTCATTAGCCAGTCCCAAAGTGTAACATTTTTCCATGATTGGTGCAAGATTATTATGGCCTTAATGGCCATTAAGGTGTGCTAATTGTAACAGCTATAACGGTTACCGTTACAACTGTTACAAAGCCTATATTGATGGTTAGATAGGCTATATAAGTAAGGTTCTCCCACTACTCAAGGGCTGTCATTTTTTTATTCTGACAAAATAAACACCATCCTAATATACTTGAGACAAGTGGGAGTCACTCTGCCCAAATCACTGTAGAAATAAACTAAGGCATTTTACATAAACTACAAGGCAAAACAAGCAAACAACTATGGCTGGAGGTTAGTCCTTATTATCACATATACAATGATGTATAAGTGTATATGTGCCTATTATTTCTTATATTTGGTACCAGAGCCAGTTTATCTCTGCCTAGTTGTTCAAATTGCTATTATTTTGTAAAAGTATATTCTGGAAAAAATACTGTATGCCTCTCTTTATATGCAATTTGAATACTGGATTTATATGGATACATTCTGTTCTGTATACATATTGCTCCGTATTATAATTTGTATTTTCGAAACACAAATGCTTTTCAAAAAAAAAAAAAAATTACAGTGTGTATATTAATATATATGTATCTGGTTTTCATATATGTATATATATACATGAAAATTTTCGAAATATAGATATATTATTTACGAAATATTAAAAAAATTAATAATAATAACAATAACAATTTTTTGAACATGCTGCCTTTCGCATTCGGTTCACCGATTGCGATCTCCGGCCGACGACCGTGTAACGGTTTCAGATGCTCGTCGGTGCGCCATCTTCTCCGGTTAACCGGTATAGAGGACTGGCCGGTTGCGGCGTCGCTGGTTCCCGGTGTCGTCGCTGCATCCCTGTCTTCTTCGGGTAACGGCCGGCGACGGTGCTGGGATGGCGACGGCGAAGCAGGGTTCCCGGCGGTGGCATCATCGCTTCCTTTTCCCGGCGAGGCTAATGCGGTTGTGGGAGACGGCGGAGGGACGCTGATCTCGGTGTCGAGCGATCCGCTATACGTCTCTCATCCTTCTCCACTGTGTTTTATTTTATTTTCCTTTGGCTGCGGGTGTACAAGACAATCAGTAGAATTGGGGTTGAGTGGGGCATTAGGTTTGTCTTTGGGCCTCATTCAATTTTATTTTAAAAATACAAAAGGGGCCTGCTGGTTTAAGTTTGATAACACAAAATACAGGGATTCAATTTTTTATTTGGGTTTTAGTTTTGTTGTGGGCTGGTTTTAAATATGCTCGTATGTTTTAAATTGCTATAAGGTTTGTGCAATTTATTTGTTTAATATGAGTTTGTGTTATTGTAATATGCATATTATGTCCAATTAGCATAATTTTAATTTATTTTAATTATGCGATTAATTTTATGCCTTAGAAATGCATATTTTAGGAATTTCTTAAACTCCTTAGTACTTGGTTTTTGGTAGTGCATTTTAGGAGTTGTTGAATTCCTTAGAAGTTGGACTTTAGCATATTGTGGTTATAAAAGTACATAAGGTTTAGTACGACTATGGTAGTGCCTGAAGGTTAGCACATTAAGATCAAAGGTTCACATATTCTTAAAGCCTTTTTCCAAACCGTGAACATCAAAGTTTTGAAAAAACCCTTCAAAACGTTATGCTATAATATGAGAATGCATGAACCGGGGAAAATTTCTTGGGAAGAAAACTAGAATAGCCAATATGCTACTAGTTCCCTTGGAATCCTACTCTGTCTAAGGAGTTGGTATTTAACCGAGTTCATCTCGACCAACTTTCCTGTGAGTATACTTGGTAATTGCTTATCATGTTGAGTGCATAGTTTGTTTTGTTAAATCTATGCCGATGTGATAATACAAATTTAGTCAATTAAGGAGTAGCCACAGCATCCTTAATTTAATTAAATTTTTATATCAAGTTTTTCCAAATCACATGAAGTTTAGGCATAAATTGTGATTGATTATATGTAATATAATGAAATTTAGCCCACAGGCAATTTTGTTATATTTGTAGGGTTAATCAGGATAAAAATACCAAACTATGATCATAATTTAGCCCACAGACAATTATGTATCGGCATGTAGTCTTTGGTAGTTTTATCGTTGAGAATAGAAATTCAATTGTTCCCATCCCATTTCTATTCAAAATTTTCTAAGGTCCCTTTTGCGTAAAAATTTAGCCCACAGGCAATTTTTATGGCATTTGGATCTTTGACATGCATCATTTACATTGGTAATGTATGCGATTCAGTTATTTATATGCCTCAAAATTCTAATCCAAACCTTTACCTTTACAGCATCTCAATCCGTTACTCATACTGATTTGAACATTGAAGTTCCCGAACTTAGGGGCGACAACTACAAAATTTGGAAAGAAAGGGTTCTTCTAAGTTTAGGGTGGAGAGACTTGGACTTTTCTATCCATAACGAGCAACCACCGGTCCCCACGGAAGATAGCACCCAAGATGACATTGCAATATATGAGCGATGGAATAAGTCCAATCGGCTCAATACAATGTACATCAAGGCGAAAATATCTAATGGGATTCGGGGTTCCGTTAGTGAAAAGCATGAGGATGTCCAAGCATTGCTCAAGTCTATTGACAACCAGTTCGTCACTTCAGAAAAGGCTTTAACAAGCACCCTCATCATGAGATTCTCCTCTCTTCGTCTCACTTCCGTTAAAAGTGTGCGTGAGCATATCATGCAATTGCGGGACATTGTGGCTCAACTTAAGACTCTTGGGGTAGATATGTTGGATGACTTCATTGTGTACTATGCCTTGTACACCCTACCATCACCGTATGGACCTTTTAAAATTTCTTATAACACACATAAGGAAAAATGGTCCATAAATGATTTAATGACCATGTGTGTTCAAGAAGAAGGAAGGTTGGTGATGGAAATGGGAGAAAGTGTCATGCTGGCTACGACACACGAGAAGTCCAAATCTGGCAAATCTCGAGGTTCCACTTCTAAGGCTAAGGGGAAAGGAAAACTTTCACCTCAAGCAGACATAAAGAAGGTGCATAAGTGTTTCTTCTGTAAAAAGAAGGGGCACATGAAGAAAGATTGCATCAAGTACAAAAAGTGGATCGGGAAGAAAGGTATTCTATCCTCATTCGTTTGTTATGAATCTAATATGTCTGAAGTTAACACTAATACTTGGTGGATTGATTCTACTTCAACAATCCACATTGCAAACTCTTTACAGGGAATGCAGGATCTAAGGAAGCCGGTGGGAAGTGAACGAACCATCTTATCAAGAAACAAGATGGGGTCACAAGTGGAAGCCATTGGAACATGCAAGCTTATTTTAAGTAGTGGCTTTGTTTTGATTTTGAATAAGACATTTTATGTACCAAGTTTCTCTCGAAACTTCATATCTGTTTCTAGACTTATACTGTTGGTTTTCTCCTTTAATTTTCGAGACAAGCATTTTGATATTTTCAATAAATCAACTTGTGTTGGATACGGTACATTGTCTGATGGTCTTTATCATTTAAATTTACAAAACAATGCCACTTATAGCTCATTGCATGTTCACTCTGGTTCCAAAAGATCGAGTGTTAGTGAGAACTCCTCTATGTTATGGCATCGGAGATTATGTCATATCTCCCTTGAACGTATAAAGAGATTAGTAAATGATGGAGTACTCAGTACTCTCGATTATACTGATTTCGAGACTTGTATAGACTGCATTAAGGGAAAACAGACAAACAAGTCTAAGAAATGTGCCAAAAGGAGTTCAAGCATATTGGAAATCATACATACTGACATTTGCTGTCCAGATATGGATATGCCAGGTCAAAAGTATTTCATTACCTTCATTGATGATTACTCGCGATTTACCTATGTGTATTTGATTCATAATAAGATGAAGCGTTGGATGCCTTCAAGTCTTTTAAGGATGAAGTTGAGAACCAATGTGGGAAATGAATACAGATAGTAAGATCCGACAGAGGTGGTGAATACTATGGTAGGTACACTGAAAGTGGACAAGTACTTGGTCCGTTTGCTAAGTTTCTTCAAGAACATGAGATTGTTGCCCAATACACCATGCCTGGTTCTCCGGGCCAAAATGGTGTTGCTGAAAGAAGAAACCGCACGCTTATTGATATGGTGCGGAGTATGCTTAGCAACTCAAAACTTCCTAAGTTTTTGTGGGCCGAAGCACTTAAGACGGTTACGTATATATTAAACCGTGTTCCAACCAAGGCTGTCCCAAAGACACCGTTTGAGTTATTTAAAGGTTGGAAACCGAGTTTGCAACATATGCGTGTTTGGGGATGCCCGTCTGAGGTGCGGATATATAACCCACAAGAAAAAAAGTTGGACCCAAGGACTATTAGTGGTTTCTTTATTGGATATGCACAGTCCTCCAAGGGATACAGATTTTATTGTCCATCTAATTCAACTAGGATTGTGGAATCAAGAAATGCTAAGTTTCTTGAAGATGACATGATTAGTGGGAGGGATCGGTTCAATGATTTGATTTCTAATCATGATCATATTGAATCATGTCCTTCTACGTCATCAGATAGGTTGATAATAGTTTCAAACACCCCTCAAGTTCAAACGGATATTGAACGACCTATTGAAGAAGTTCCACAAAATGCTGATATTATTCCAATAGATCAACCAATTCAGGAAATTCCTGAAGCGGTAGTTGAACCGCTAATATCTCAAGAAGATGGTAGTTCAACTTTAAGGCGATCTACTCGCGGAAAAAGACCGGCAAATCCTAGTGATTATATAGTGTATCTACAAGAGTCTGATGTTGGAGCCGAAAATGATCCAGAAACGTTTTCACAAGCCATAAACTGTAAAGAATCAGATTTATGGTATGAAGCCATGAAGGAAGAAATGAGTTCCATGCGAAGCAATAGGGTTTGGGACCTTGTTGAGTTGCCTAATGGGGCCAAGGCCATTGGCTGTAAATGGGTCTATAAGACTAAAAAGGACTCATTAGGCAACATCGAGCGATACAAGGCTAGACTCGTTGCTAAAGGGTTTACTCAAAAAGGAGTCGACTACACGGAGACATTTACTCATGTATCAAAGAAAGATTCACTTCGTATAATTCTGACTTTGGTTGCACATTTCAATCTTGAATTGCAACAAATGGATGTGAAAATGGTATTCCTTAATGGTGATCTAGAAGAGGAGGTTTATATGAAACAACCTGAAGGATTCTCTTCTAGTGAAGGTGAGCATTTAGTTTGCAAGCTCAAAAAATCCATCTATGGTTTAAAACAAGCTTCCCGCCAATGGTATATAAAGTTTAATGGGGTCATTTCTTCATATGGATTTGTTGAAAGTCCCTTAGATCATTGCATATACCAAAAGACAAGTGGGAGTAAAATTTGCTTTCTTGTTTTATATGTGGATGATATTCTACTTGCAACAAATGATAAGGAAATGCTGCACAAGGTTAAGCAATTCCTTTCTAAGAACTTTGATATGAAAGATATGGGCGAGGCATCTTATGTCATTGGCATAAAGATCCATAGGGATTGATCCCGGGGTATTCTCGGACTATCGCAGGAAATCTATATCAACAAAGTCTTAGAAAGATTTCGGATGAAGGATTGCTTACCGAGTCCAGCTCCTATAGTGAGAGGAGATAAATTCAGTTTGGACCAATGTCCAAAGAATAATTTTGAAAGAAAATCCATGAAGAATATTCCTTATGCTTCAGTTGTCGGATGTCTCGGGTATGTTCAAGTCTGTACTAGGCCAGACATCGCCTTTGCTGTTGGAATGCTGGGACGATATCAAAGTGATCCGGGATTAGACCACTGGAGAGCTTCAAAGAAGGTTTTAAGGTATCTGAAGGGTACCAAGGATTATAAGCTTGTGTTCAATCAGATGGACGCTTTGGACATTGTTGGATATTCTGACTCGGACTTTGCCAGTTGTGTTGATTCTCGGAAATCAACTTCGGGGAACATTTTTATCATGGCCGGTGGAGCTGTTTCATGGAGAAGTGTTAAACAAACTCTTGTCACCACTTCAATCATGGAAGCCGAGTTCGTTTCATATTTTGAGGCTACATCTCAAGGTGTATGGCTTAAGAATTTCATTTCGGGGCTTAGAGTTATGGACTCTATTTCTAAGCCATTAAAGGTTTATTGTGACAACTCAGCTGTAGTCTTCCTGACTAAGAACAATAAGTGTGGGAGTCGAAGTAAGCATATCGACACCAAGTACTTAGCTATCAGGAAGCGTGTTAAAGATAAGAAAGTGGTCATTGAGCATATAAGCACTGAGTTGATGATTGCTGATCCCTTAACTAAAGACATGCCACCATTCAAGTTTAGGGATTTTGTTGAGAAAATGGGACTTGCGCCCACTTTGTAAAGTTTGTATACATACAGTTATTTTATGCAATTCTTAAAGCATTCAGATATTTTCTCATTATTATATTGTACACATATTGTTGAGAAAATATATATCTTCTGGACCTGGAATAAACATAAGGTTTATCCATTAAGTTGTGGTTAAAGCACATAAAGTACTTAGAGAACAAGTTGCATTGTGATTATAGTAGATACTACTCGTATTAAGAGGACATATCTCTATAGTTCTTGTATTTTGTTTCTTTAAGTTTGTTCTTGCACCAACCGCAAGTGGGAGAATGTAACATTTTTCCATGATTGGTGCAAGATTATTATGGCCTTAATGGCCATTAAGGTGTGCTAATTGTAACAGCTGTAACGGTTACCGTTACAACTGTTACAAAGCCTATATTGATGGTTAGATAGGCTATATAAGTAAGTTCCTCCCACTACTCAAGGACTGTCATTTTTTTATTCTGACAAAATATACACCATCCTAATATACTTGAGACAAGTGGGAGTCACTCTGCCCAAATCACTGCAGAAATAAACTAAGGCATTCTACATCAACTACAAGGCAAAACAAGCAAACAACTATGGCTGGAGGTTAGTCCTTATTATCACATATACAATGATGTATAAGTGTATATGTGCCTATTATTTCTTACACAAAGAACCTTAGCTCATAAAAAGAAGCCACTTAACCCGTCTTTTGATCAGTGGATGTCATTATTTCATTTATCTGTGCAAGATAACCAAAAGTGATGAAGTATGTGTGAGATTGGAGTTGAAAGGTGATTGTATAGCTGATTTGCTTTGGGTGAGGAATTGTTTGTGATCAAAGGGGGTGAAAATGAAAAAAAAAAAAAAAAAAAAAAAAGAACAAAATGATATATCTTCTAATTGTGGCTGGGTTGAAGAATCTTGTTAGCCTAAACTTTTGTGCTCATTTTATTCTTAAAATGATTTATGAGCAATGAAGGCATGATAAAATTTGATGATTATGGGAAGAGTACCATTGAGGGTTGTGTGGAAATGAGGAGTAATCTATTCGGTTTTACCAGAAAAAACAAAAAGGAGAAAAAAAAACAAAAAAAAAAAGAAAAAAAAAAGATGAAAAAAGATTTTGAAATTTGTTTTGAGATTTTATTAGTGAAAAGGATGAGGAAGAATGAAGAAATGACTGTTTGGTTTGGTAGAGTTTATTGTATTGGTAGAATACAAGTTCTTGCTCTTGATATGGTGAAAGTATGACTCTACTGATTCCTTGGACAGTATTTGTTATTCCTTATACCCTTTCTTTCTTAAACCACATACCTTTGGCCCCGTTACAACCCAGAAATAAAGACCTTTTGACTCGTGTTGTTCATGTAATTTTGGTAGTGGAGTTTTGGTGGACAAGCAGGCCTATGGCAAGTGCACTCTCAATAGAGGATGGTGTGTACCTTTCTTATACATATATTTATATGAGAGATTGAGTGATCAATCGTGAGGACTACTATTCTCTATTGTCTTGTGTGCATATGACTTTGAACTCTCATGAAGTATTATGTGTTCACCAATTCCCTTGAGTTGAATGTCTAGTTGACATAGTTATGGTTGGTAGTTTGATTTTATTGCATAAGTTTGCTTGGGGACAAGCAATTCAAAACCTTGAGTGTGGGGAAGTTTGATAAGCTTAAAGCGTTATATAGAGTAATTTTGGTTAGTGATTTGCATTTATAAATTAAGTTTTATGGTTAATTTTATTATAAATATTATATTTAGTTATATGTTACTAGTTTAGACTTGTGTAGATGGGTTTGAATAAGTATTAGTATAATATATTGCATTTTTTATTAATTTAAATAAGAGTTTTATTTTATCTATAGTATTAAATTTATTTGGTAGTATTATCCATTATATTTTAAATAAGTATTTTAATACTTAAGTTTAATTAAGTTAATTATGTCATTAGGATATAATTGTTTTGCTTTAAATTAAATTTGTTTTGTTTGTTTTCTTAGTTAGAATTGCGCATCGGAGTAAGAAAAGAATTGAAAGGGATTAGGGCTTTTGTTTTAAGCATTGGGGGTTCGGCAGAACACTTACAAAAGAGGGAAAGAAGCGAGAGGAGAGTACAAAGCTAGGGCGTGCAGCGACGGTGCGGTGTATGTAGTAGCGGCAACGGATCGAAGCTTCAATCACGGCTAATCCAACTATCATCTTTTAGGCTTTAATTATTTTGTTTTCCTACTTTTATTCTTGTTTAAATTTTCAGAATAATGTTTCTTGAACATTCGATGATTATTGGCTAGAACTTTAATTAGGGATTTGGATTAGCCTTGATTAGATTAATTGACTATTATTCGTGTGTTGATTCTTTAATTTCAGTTTAAATAATTGAACTTGATTATGTTTATTTGATGTATTTTAATTGTGGATTGTGTGTCTGGCCATGGCATATTTCTAATATTAGGGTTCATAAGAAGAACTTACGGGTGAATTATGAACCTAGAACTCGTAAGATAAACATAATTGACCTAAACTAGACATAGCTTTAGGTATTTGCGGTGATACTTGATTGTTGCTTAATGGGTTCAATTAATGTTGGTGAGATATCGACGGATGATCACAGTTAATTGGATACAACCTAGTAGCTCGACGGCGTATTAGGATATATTTGAAGCAATCATCACTATAATCATAAGAATTAATACTGGTTATAGAGGTGAAACTTTGGAAGAATGACCAGGGATCGAGTCTCACCAGCGGCAGTGTGGGAGCAACCTCTCAAAGTGAGGGGGTTCCTTGTGCGCAGTGATCACCGGTCTAGCCTCTATGGTTCAATATATTTAGGAGAGTTAGTCAATTGAAATTTCCCTATTCATAGATATTATTTTTAATCACATTAATTCTATTTATTTGAGATTTTCCTTATCAACAATTTGATTATTAAAGAAAATAGTTAATAACATTAATTCTATTTATTTGAGATTTTCCTTATCAACAATTTGATTATTAAAGAAAACAGTTAATAGTGTTCTTCGTGGGATCGACCCTAGAATACACCAGGAATTTATACTGTGATTGACTCTGTGCGCTTGCAGATTATAGCAATCAGTAGCATTTCACCTCCTAGTTCTTATCCACATTGTCATAGAGTTAATAGTAATAAAAAAAAAAAAAAAAAAAAAACTTTTGACATTTTATATCTTTGAAAACTCTATCTATTCATTTTTAAGGAACAAAAAAAATTAATTTTACCCTCTTAATTAATCTTTCATTGAACATATTTATTATTATTATTTTTTTTTTTTTGGTACAAAACGAAGGACGGAGCCCAGGGAAGAAAAAAACAATTAACAAAAGTCCCCACGAACACAAGGTACTTCTACAACATCTTTATGGATAAGAAATCCAGGTCTTTATGAGGAGAAGACGGCAATAGCACTAAACCAGGTTCCATTCTCTGATTCTTCGCAAGCCAATCGTCATCCTAGTTCTGCTCCCGCAACACGTGGTAGCATCTCACCTCTCAGTTCTTATCCACATTGTTATAGAGTTAGTAGTAAAAAAGAAAAAAAAAAAAACTTTGACATTCTATATCTTTGAAAACTCTATCTATTTATTTTTAGGAGAAAAATTTTAATTTTACTCTCTAAATTAATCTTTCCTTTCACTTATTATTATTATTATTATTACTATTATTATTATTATTATTATTATTATTTCCTTCTTTTTTTTTGGTACAAAAGGAATGGCAGAGTCCCGGGAAGAAAAAAACAACTAACAAATGTTCCCACGAACACAAGGTACTCCTACAACATCTTTATGGATAAGAAATTCAGGTGTTTATGAGAACAAGACGACAATAGCACTAAACCAGGTTCCTTTCTCTGATTCTTCGCAAGCCAATCATCAGCCTAGTTCTTCTCCCGCAACACGTGGTGTCGTGGTAGCATCTCACCTCCCAGTTCTTAACCACATTGTCATAGAGTTAGTAGTAATAAAAATAAAATAAAATAAAATAAAAAACTTTTGACATTCTATATCTTTGAAAACCCAATCTATTCATTTTTATGGAAAAAAAATTAATTTCTCTCTAAATTAATCTTTCCGTTTACATATTGATTTATTTATTTATTTATTTATTTATTTATTATTATTATTATTATTATTATTGGTACAAAAGGAAGGGCGGATCCCCGGGAAGAAAAAAACAACTAACAAAAGTCTCCACAAACACAAGGCACTCCTACAACATCTTTATGGATAAGAAATCCAGGTCTTTATGAGGACAAGACGACAATAGCACTAAACCAGGTTCCTTTCTCTGATTCTTCGCAAGCCAATCGTCAGCCTAGTTCTGCTCCCGCAACACGTGGTGTCGTGGTAGCATCTCACCTCCTATTTCTTATCCACATTGTCATAGTGTTAATATTAATAAAAAAAGTTTTTTTTTGACATTTTATACCTTTGAAAACTCTATCTATTCAATTTTAAGGAATAAAAAAATTAATTTTACTCTCTCAATTAATCTTTCATTTTACTTATTTTTTTATTATTATTTTTTTGGTACAAAAGGAAGGGCGGAGCCCCGGGAAGAAAAAATAATTAAAAAAAGTCCCCACAAACGCAAGGTACTCCTACAACATCTTTATGGATAAGAAATTCAGGTCTTTATGAGGAGAAGATGGCAATAGCACTAAACCAGGTTTCATTCTCTGATTCTTCGCAAGCCAATCGTCATCCTAGTTCTGCTCCCGCAACACGTGGTAGCATCTCACCTCCTAGTTCTTATCCACATTGTCATAGAGTTAGTAAAAAAAAAAAAAAAAAAAAAAAAAAAAAAAAAAAAAAAAAAAAACTTTGACATTGTATATCTTTGAAAACTCTTCTATTTATTTTTAGGGGAAAAAATTTAATATTACTCTCTAAATTAATCTTTCCTTTTACTTATTTATTATTATTATTATTTCCTTTTTTTTTATACAAAAGGAAGGGCGGAGTCCCGGGAAGAAAAAAACAACTAACAAAAGTCCCCACGAACACAAGGCACTCCTACAACATCTTTATGGATAAGAAATCCAGGTGTTTATGAGAACAAGACGACAATAGCACTTATCCAGGTTCCTTTCTCTGATTCTTTGCAAGCCAATCGTCAGCCTAGTTCTGCTCCCGCAACACGTGGTGTCGTGGTAGCATCTCACCTCCCAGTTCTTATCCACATTGTCATAGAGTTAGTAGTAATAAAAATAAAATAAAATAAAAAACTTTTGACATTCTATATCTTTGAAAACTCAATCTATTCATTTTTAAGGAAAAAAATTAATTTCTCTCTAAATTAATCCTTCCGTTTACTTATTTATTTATTTATTTTTTTTTTTTATTATTTTATTATTATTATTATTATTTGTACAAAAGGAAGGGGGATCCCCGGGAAAAAAAAAAACAACTAACAAAAGTCTCCACGAACACAAGGCACTCCTACAACATCTTTATGGATAAGAAATCCAGGTCTTTATGAGGAGAAGACGGCAATAACATTAAACCAGGTTCCTTTCTCTGATTCTTCGCAAGCCAATCGTCAGCCTAGTTCTGCTCCCGCAACACGTGGTGTCGTGGTAGCATTCACCTCCTAGTTCTTATCCACATTGTCATAGAGTTAATAGTAAAAAAAAAAAAAAAAAAAAAAAAAAAAAAAAAAAAAAAAAAAAAACTTTTGACATTTTATAACATTGAAAACTCTATCTATTCAATTTTAAGGAATAAAAATAAATAAATTTTCCTCTCTTAATTAATATTTCATTTTACTTTTTTTTTATTATTATTATTTTGGTACAAAAGGAAGGGCGGAGCCCCGGGAAGAAAAAAATAATTAACAAAAGTCCCCACGAACGCAAGGTACTCCTACAACATCTTTATGGTAAGAAATCCTGGTCTTTATGAGGAGAAAACGGCAATAGCACTAAAGCATGTTCCATTCTCTGATTCTTCGCAAGCCAATCGTCATCCTAGTTCTGCTCCCGCAAACGTTGTAGCATCTCACCTCCCAGTTCTTATCCACGTTGTCATAGAGTTAGTAGTAATAAAAAAAATAAAAATAAATAAAAAAAAACTTTGACATTCTATATCTTTTGAAACTCTATCTATTCATTTTTAGGGGAAAAAAATTTTAATTTTACTCTCTAAATTAATCTTTCCTTTTACTTATTTATTTATTTATTATTATTATTATTATTATTATTATTATTATTATTTTGGTACAAAAGGAAGGGCAGAGCCCCGGGAGGAAAAAA
Organism: Ipomoea nil; assembly: GCF_001879475.1. Taxonomy (NCBI): domain Eukaryota; kingdom Viridiplantae; phylum Streptophyta; class Magnoliopsida; order Solanales; family Convolvulaceae; genus Ipomoea; species Ipomoea nil. Next base: position 5,325,744 of record NW_017617070.1, read on the forward strand.
ACAACTAACAAAAGTCCCCACGAACACAAGGCACTCCTACAACATCTTTATGGATAAGAAATCCCGGTATTTATGAGAACAAGACGACAATAGCACTAAATCAGCTTCCTTTCTCTGATTCTTCGCAAGCCAATCGTCAGCCTAGTTCTGCTCCCGCAACACGTGGTGTCGTGGTAGCATCTCACCTCCCAGTTCTTATCCAACTCAAACTCCACTTCTTGAAGAAAGCTATTATAATGGAGAAAATGACATATTTAGTCCTTGAGTTAGACCGAAGTTCTAACTCAGCTTCTTAGTTATGACTGTATTGATTTTAACCCCTCATTTTTTTAGCGAAATGGCAAGTTTGGTCTCTGACGTTAGGTATCTGTCTCAATCTAACGAAAAACTCAAAAAACCCTCTATTATTAGAGGGGTAAAGTTGGAATTTCACAGGTTATTCTCCTTTTTATATTGAAACCAATTTCACAACATTATTTTTCACTTTCTTGCCTCACATTTCAAGATTCTTCAACTCCAAAAGCATTTCAATAACCCTCGTATGGCTTGTTAGAAGCTGGGTCTCATTTAAGAAACTTGAGACTCAGTACAAATAAGGGAGCACTACGTCAAGTTGAGACGGATACCTAACGTCGGGGACCAAACTCACCGTTTCGCTCAAAATTGAGGGTTAAAAATTAATACAATCATAACTGAGGGACTGAGTCAGAACTTGGGTATAACTCAAGGATCAAAGATGCTATTATATAATAAATCTCAATCAAAGTTATGTCCCTCATTTATGTTCATGTTTTTAATGCTAATCATTTTGTACATTGTGCTTTTAGAGTTGTACTATATAATTCTTTGGACAAAAATACCCCTACTGTTATAACTTCCGTTATCTTTTCCATTATTGTTATCATGCACATGTATCCACTATATATTTTCTTATATTCTTTATGATAATAATATTTGTAAATATTATATATTGAATTATTATAATAAATAAATTTGATTTCATATAATTTTAATTAGTATGGATTTGTTAGTTATTTCAAAAAATATAAATATTGGGCATATGTTTTTGCGCATCGCGCATAAAAAAGACTAGTGTGTATATATATATATATATATATATATATATATATATATATATATATATATATATATATATAATTTGGATCGAACGAGAACTACTCTTCTCATGGGAACGTGTGAGCTAGCTTTTGTGCAACTTATAATGTTTGATTGTGCATTCGCGCATAAGTGATTGTACGTGCAGCCTACAAATCCACATTTTGATCTGTAACTATTTTCATATTTTATGTTATTCAACTTGTAATGTCTGATGTGCAACTTGTAATGTCTGATTGTACAACTTGTAATTTTATGATTGTGCAGGTCAGACGTTCGCATGAAAGTAATAGTAATTCTCATTTCATCATGTCCCTATTCTTGATGTAATAGGAACATGGGAGCATTGAGAATGACCATTCTTATTGCAAATTGAATATTCAATTCCATAGAATTTAATTTCGTAAACTTTTTTTTGAAAGGTAATTTCGTAATTTTTAAAACAAAACAAAACTCATATTCCATGTAATGCTATTTCATTTCCCGTTTATTATGCCAAAAAACAACAAAACACCGTGTAAGGGTAACGTGTGATGGTATCGAGAACGTATGTAGACGTAAGAGTACTATTGCCTATGGTGTTTTCCTTACCATATATAGAAGTTTCAAAGTCACAAGAATTGCATGGGCCCCACAGTCCATGCAATGCTCATCAAAGAGATCCATCAAGAAATGGAATTTGGGTGCCGCAAGTTTTTATCAAAACAGGGGAAAAGCTAAAAAGCTGGCAATCACCATTATAAACTGAAACTGCTGTCCTTCAACAATTTTGTGCCACCATGCATGCATCAACGCACCCTTTTCCACAACAAATCCCTTTACGTTTTTCAATAATTAATCATTTACATTTTTGTTTTATATATATATATATATATATATATATATATATATATATATATATATATATATATATAAAGGTGAAAACAACTCTTAACGTGAGAACATGCAGACTGCACGGTAAATTCTATATGAATGCACAATAACTACTTCAGTTCTGTGGCTACTACATGAATACACCGTGCATTCGTGTAGTAATTTCTGTAAATTCATGTAACGATTTTGGTGCATTCATGTAGTAGTCACGGAACTGGAGTAGTTGTTGTCCATTCATGAATAACTTACTGTACATTACTGAAAAAGTCCGCATATTCTCACCTGAACGAGACCCTATATATATGTTACTGTGTAGCCGATTTTAACTCTAATAATCAAATTGTGATTAAAATGCCATAATTTTAGAGGATATATAGGTGAAAATATACACATTTAAGGGAAAGATTAATCTCACATTTGTAAAGTGTTGTATACACATTTGCTAAGAATAGTTCATTTATAAATTATAATATATATTTTATTGCAAAAATTTTCAATTATTCCAATTATCTCGATCAGCTCTTGATTATTATGAATAAACTAATAACTCTAGAGCAGTCGATATATAAATGTATCATGTGTTGGGATGAAACTAACAGTAAAAGCAAATTATATCATAAATAGCTAATTAATCTAACAAAGAAAGTGACAATAAATTAAATTAATATTTGAAATCAATATTTTGATCAACTACTACCAAACTATTAATTATCAGCTGTTATTTAAAATTATTCTTCATCACATAATGTGTAGACTACCTCACCGATTTGATCTTACGCGTACATATTTTCAGGGAAATGTCACATTTGTTAAGTATAGTATATATAAATAATAAATATGTGCTAAAAACCTTGTGGTTAAACGGTATAACTGTGACTCTCTAAATGGGAGGATAGTACTTAAAAATAATAAATATATAGAAAGGTATTTCCGAGTAAGTGGAACATGATTCTAGTATTAGAATGTCATGATTGAGTTCATCCACTGCTGAAAATTATTATGAAATTTCCTACCACCTGAAAATGATCTTAAATCAAGTGTGGTCGAAACTTTCCTACCACCTGAAAATTTCTTACCACCAGAAAAAGATCGAGTTCACCTTGTTCCGACCACTTTTGGTATCCGAAAAAACTTTTGTTGCTATTTCCGACCACTTTTTGTTTTCGACTTGATATAAGATCACTTTCAGGTGGTCGAAAATTCTATAATTTCCAGCAGTGATCCTGCCCTTGAGGATGGGTTAATTTGTTATGTTTTGACCAAAATGCCCTTTCTAATATATGAAAATTGGGGATATTTATGCGGCAATACCAAATTGGTCATCCTTTCCTCGATGTTAGCTGGCTCTATATAAACCCAACCTTATTCATCATGCATATTCCTCCAAGCAAGCAAGCTAGCTATTTAAGTATCTCCCCTTTCTTTCTAGCTTCTTTATTCGCCATCCTAGTCTTCTTTCTCTCTAGCTTGCTAGCTAGGTATAGCTATTGGAGAAAGAAGCAAAGGATAGGAATTTGCAAGAAATAATACATATATAGATATAATGGGTGTAGATTTGTTGGCTCTTATAATGATGATAATTGTGCAACTTGGATATGCGGTGATGAACATCATATCGAAGCTGGCCATGGATTCCGGCATGAACCCTTTCGTCCACGTCGCTTATCGTCAACTCTTCGCTTCCGTTGCCATTGCTCCAATTGCATATTTCTCCGAGAGGTACGCTACGCTAATATGTCTGTACACTGTACTTTCCGGCCGATCATTCATTTTTTTTTCGATTCATATATTCCTTGAAGCTGCCTGTATGAGCCGTGCTAGCTTAGCTTAGCTTAACTAGGGTTGTATGTTGATATGTTTCGTGGTAATATGTCATGCTTTTTTGTTGGTGATTCTCTCATTTTCATTTCCGTTTTTTTACTGGGGCAACACTTTTTTTTTTCTTTAATACATTTTAAACAAACGTTTTTGGTAATACACACCAACATAAATATAATAATAATAATAATAATAATAATAATAATAATAATAATAATAATAATGCATTTTTCACATATGTTTTTTTACTTCTTTTTTTCATTAATCCATTGATATGAACATATTGTCTTCGTTCTTTCTATTTCCGAGAAGGGAAAAAAAACATCATAGAAATGGAATGGATACCATAAACAATTCTCAATATCAACAACAAAGGAAACCTATCTTATTGTAAAATTTTACAAGGTTTAATTTATAGAGTATATATAGTAACAATGTTCCTTACTAAATACTTTTAATTAGTAGCTCCATCATAAAAAATAAATTAGTATTTTAGCATTTTATAGTTTCTTTTAGGTTTAAGTACTTCATAATTCTCTATATTAGTGTAAAATGTTTAATTTAGTTCATATATTTTAAAATTGTTCAATTTAATCAATGCACTATTAAAAATAAAATAATTAAGTAAAATTATTAACTACATAAATTATTAAGTATGTAATTAGATAGCTAGCATGACGATGATACGACTACCAATTCATGTATTAATAATATGCTAACATAAAAAATATGTAAAATGTCACTAACAAGAATTGAACTTATGATAGTGGGATAAATAAGTTATTTCAAATTCAGACATAAATACTAAGTTAACTTACAACTTGAGATACTTGTTAAAATATTAATATATATAAGAAAGGAAACATTATAAAATAATTTTATTAGTTATGAAAAAGAAATTATATACTATCAACATTATAAGATAAAAAATGTAATTAGAATTATATACCAAATAAATCAATTTTATGGGATACCACATAAATAACTAGAAGGTTTTTATCTAATATATAATTCTAATTATATCATTTTGGAATATATGATTATTTTTGTATAATAATATAGGGACTAAATTTTTATTTTTATTTTATTTTATTTATATACAACACTGATGCTTATTAAAATGTAATAGAGATGAAAACCCATGCTCCACATTAATAAGATTTATTAGCGATTCATAAATATATAGTTTTCAGAATATTACACAGAAGTGAATTTATCTAGGACACACTTTCGAATATTCATTGGAAGTTTTAATTTCCTCGTAGCTCATATATATAGGCTAATGTTTAAGTACATCCACTTGTTCTTATGAGTCTGTGAGACCCTTCGAAAATGCATAAAAGTTATTATACGAATACACAGATGTTAGCTTGTGTGAATTCATGCTGAGCGAATTGTACACAATTTAGTCTGTGTGTTATTGTGTAGTAACTTGTATGCATTTATGAATGGTCTCACAGAACTCACGGGAAAATTTTATATATATTTAAGCGCAAAATACGTAATACATATGTATTTAAGGGCACGCAAACGACGAGTAACGGCTTCAAATCGTGGCAGCGCCTTGACTTTATAGTGACGGTCTCTAATGCTGTGTAGTTACACGTTGACAAATGTGACAAATGCGTGTCTCTTTCACGTTGCTTTCGACTCCATATTTTTGTTCCCTTTTTCGTCACCTTTTCCCGAAAAATAATTTTTCATGCGTCAACATGAAGAAAATTAAAACGACAAAAGCAACACAGCTGATTTCATACCACAACAAACAAACTCGCAACTAAATTGGGTAGCAATTTAATTTGTTATTAGCTAGGATAATAATTATATATTAATCATTTACTACAATGAAAAAAAAAATCAAATTTAATATGTAGGTAAATCAACGAAATTCATATATACTAAAGCTAATTAAAGACATTTAAATTATAGTAAATTCGTAAGTATTTCGGTGTTTTCTTGTAGTGACTTGTTTACAGGTTCTTATTAATTTTTATTGGCATCTTTATCAGTTGTATTAGGGATATTATATTGATGCTTAGTTATTCGTAATACTGTAATAGTATAATTTTCATAGAGGAAAAGATGCGATGTATGAGAATTTACTTTGTTAATCACTAGTTAACTTTTTTTAATATATATTTTATTGATGATTAAATCTCAAATACACATTTAATTTTACACATTTGAGTATATTTATAGATAAACATGACTTATCTTTTAAGTTAGTTGTATTGGAAATATATAGTAGTAAGAAACGTACGGTCAATAATTTTTGTAAAATCTAGAATACTTAGCTTCATAATTCAAGTAAAAATATATATAATATTTTTTTTGGTGAGTAAAAATATATATAATATAGTTGTAAACGTTAAACACCTTGAGTCTATCATTAAAACACCTTAAAGTATGAAAGGAAATGTAATATGTAGTGCCTATTTATTGAAGAAAAAAACATACATAATTTGCATGATGCTTCTAATGTAATGGATTTTTTTTTGGCTGTCATGCATCATATACTATAGCGTCAAATTGAAGAAATTCATTCTTAATTTTAGTTTGGGCTTGATTTCCGGCCGTTACATTGCTCCATACTTACATTGCATACATTATATTATATTATATATAAGTGATTTTCGTGTGCCAAGATACTACATTTTAAAAGTATTTTAATACTATTTTAAAAAATTTAGAAAAAGATGAAAATGAGTCTTGCTGGCTTTGCTAGCCATGAAGTATTTTGGAGAAAATAGGAAAAATTATATAGGGGGTGTTTGGTAAATGTTTATTAGCTAATAACTGTTATTAACTGATTGGGTTAGTGAGTTTGATTAGTTGATTGTAGAAAAGTGTTTGATAAATTAGCTGTTAGTTGATAGCTGATTATATACAAAATGACTTTTTCAAAAAGCTGAACAAAAAAATTGGTTTGAGCAGCTTTTTGAATTTTAGCATTTTGGAGCAATAAGTTGTTAAAAAAAAACTAACTAATCAAACGCTAATATTGATTATTTAACCAAATTAAACAGCTAATAGCTATCAAATAAGTTAAAATTGACTGATAAACTAACTATGTTACCAAACAGAGTCATTGAACACTATGTTTTGATAATGATTGATACTTTATATTTTATATATAGATTACATTTTTTGGAGATCAGAGTACTGTTTATTCGTATTTTTAGACATATCATCCATTAAAAATAAATAAAATGGTCAATGTTAGTTTTAGCAAATGATTGGATTGCTTATTAAATGATTGTGTTATTTTGATAATTACAGGAGGATACGGCCACAGATGACACTCTCTATCCTTTTCAATATATTCCTTTGTTCCATATTTGGGTATGTAATTTACCAATACGTACACTTTAATTGCATATATGCGCAATCATTATCATATCATTACTAATATTAATTAATTATGTTGATCTTTTTGGATTATTCAGGATTAGCCTCAACCAGATCACATACTTTGTAGGGCTCAAGAATTCCACACCAACCATTGCATGTGCATTGACCAACTTAATCCCAGCAGTCACTTACCTCTTGGCAGTCCCTTTTGGGTATGTATACTATATTATTAATTATGAAAAAAATACACTTTTAGTTTCAAAAAACAAAAAAAAAAAAAAAAAAAAAAAAAAATTACACTTTTTGTCCCTAAGTTATAAGGTAATTGTAAGATTCGTCACGTACTATTTGTTGGTCGTGCTCACTTCTCGTCCCTGAGCTATAAATGACCTTGCAACTTTAATTTCGTCTTTTTTTTTTTTTCTAACAAAACATTAGGGACGAAATTTGCAACGTCAGTTATAGCTTAAAGACGAGAAATGAGAACGACCTGTTAGAAAAAAGATGCAACTTGCAACGTCAATTATGAATGAATATAATTCTACAATTACACTATAAGACGAAAAGTGCATTTTTGTTCCCAACACTGAACAAACTCTTAATGGGGGTGTTTGGTTGGCATGAATTGAAATTCAATGCCAATATGTAATTCCATGAAAGGAGAAACTACATTGTTTACAATTATATTCTCTCAATTCAATAAGTTGTAATTCATAGGGTCCCCATATGAATTGCAATTCATCCATACAAAGAAAAGGGAAAAAAAAAAAAAAAAAAAAAAAAGAAGAAGAAAATGACATATTTGTCCTTGAATACTGTTATTATTATACAATGACATTTTAATCTTTTTATCATTTTTTCTCTTTCAAATCTCAATAATTCTACTGTAATTTGAATTCATACTTTATTCTTACATTATTTTTTGCCACGGAATTATTACAATTCTTTCCCCCGACCTTCCTAATTCTTTTCTTCCAATCAAACTCTCGGTTGGCAGGATTGAAAAGTTAATGATTAGGACTGCGGCCGGGAAAGCAAAGGTGGTAGGAACCATATTATGTGTGGGTGGTGCTATGTTACTCTCCTTCTACCACGGCCATAATATTGGCATAGGCGAATCCAGCATTCACTGGAAATATGCAGACCATCTCTCATCCCAAAACAAAGATAATAATGGCTCTACCAACGCTCAACCCAACTTCATATTGGGACCTTTCCTCATCATCGTTAGCGCCCTTTCTTGGGCAATTTGGTCAATTATCCAGGTTTGTAGTCTTGCCTACACATCACACATCACATCCTCGATCATTATATATCATGAATCATGGTCCATCTTATAAATTAAAATACATTATTGGTATTCGGTTTATTTTTAATATACTAAATATTTTCTTTTATTTGTATATGGGAGATATTATCTAAAATGAATTTTCAGTATACTAAAAATGAACATTTAGTGTAATAAAAATGAACATTTATCTATAGTCTACATTACAATGTGAACCATGGTTCACAATGAATTTGCCTGCACATCAATATCAAGTGTGACTTTTATTGATGATATAATTGCATCCAAGATAATTAGAGAATTTTTTTTTTTTTTTATGAAATTCAAACTATAGACTCATGTCTAATGGAGTTAATGTCATTTTTCAAACGAATACTGTATTTCCTACCTCGCTTTCATTTAGTATATTTGCTTAAAAAACATAATTTCAAATTTTAGTTATTATTGTCAACGTATTATAAAAACCTAATACTAAATAAATTCTTACCAATCTTAATCTAAGATGTTATCAAATAATATGTATCCATATGTCTAATTATTTTAAAATTTTAACATCTACTAATTATCTCGGTATTATTTTATAGTAATAAAAGTAATAAAATAAATGTAATAATCAGATATTATTATTTATTGGTCTTACATTTATTTTAAAATTGATATATTTATAATTAGATATTACGGAGTATTTAAATTAATATTTACTAATTGTTTTTTTTATATATATATAGTTATCCATATCTAATGAATTCCATATGATTTTGTATCTATATTTTCATATGATAAAATACAGTTTTGAAAATATTATGTATCAAACTTTATCACGTCAATTTTTTTTAAAAAAATATTTTGTTATTTTATTTTTTGAACATATACCTTAAAATCTTATCATTATAATCTTAAATCACACACACACACACACACAAATTACTGAATAAGTAATTAGCAAAATATAATAAATAAATCATTATATATGTGAACAAATATTTATTACTTCTATCCAATTCTTCTGAATAACTAACAATTTTATTCAATTTTTTTAGACAAGAGTGAGTGAGAAGTACCCAGCTCCATACTCGAGCACAGCCTTAATGTGTTTCATGTCTAGCATTCAGTGTGTTCTTTTCGCCATTTGCTTTGATCACAAACCAACTGATTGGTCTTTGAGGCAAGGGATCAGGGCTACCTCTGCGGTTTATGCTGTATGTTTTCTTTTCTTTTCTTTTTTTTTTTTTAAAAAAAAAATTCAAAAATAAAAAGTAAAATGAAAAGTTATACTTAATCTTAGGATCCATGTAAGTTTCAACGCACGACATTTTAGTCTAGTCAGTGTCGTATATATCAACATTAAGTTGCTAAATATGTAATATTAGGGTTTAATTGTATTATTTTACTGGTGTAAAAGACTTTATTGGGGTTTGTATTCAATTGGATGGGAGAACTAAGTGCATTGTTTGTTGAACTTATATGGACTAATTAATTAATTTGACACATTTTATTATTATTAGTATGGTTGTTGTTAATTTTGATTTTAAGTTTATAAGTAAATTGATTAATGATTTTTTTTTTATTTGAATGCAGGGAATTGTGGGCACTGCACTAGCATATTGCCTAATGTCATGGTGCATAGAGAAAAAAGGACCTTTATATGTTTCTGTTTTTAACCCTTTGCTGCTTGTGATTGTAGCTGTTCTCAGTTGGGGTTTACTTCAAGACAAAATATACGTTGGCACGTAAGTTAATTAATTATATAATTAGTACTGTGCCTATTCATAAATCTTCTTTAATTAAATTTATAAATTAATAATTGATTATTCCAGTTTTAATTCCTCAGCATTTTTTTTTTATTATTATATAGAATTGTTGGATCAGTGTTGATTGTTGTGGGACTGTATGGAGTTCTATGGGGAAAGCAGAAAGAGCTACAAGTTATTGGGGTTGTGCATGTGGATGAAGAAGAGGCAAGAAATGAGGTGGAAACCAAAGAAGATCACTTGGAAGAATTGGAGTTATCTGCCCATTCAATCATCACCGTTGATCAATTCCCCAAGAAGAATTAAAATAATTAGTTTTCGTTGCATAGTAAAGAAAATTGTCATCCTTTGTGATTTTGTTCTTTGTGATTTTGTTCCAAACAAACTATTAAGTGATATGTCAAGATGTGTGTGAGTTTATTTTAATTTGTTTAATTTCATATTGGACCAAACATTATGAATTTTCTTTGATCATTTTATTTGTTTCAAATGTAGTTATTTATTTTATTTTATTTTATTTTATTTTATGTCTGATTAACTCAATGACTAATCATTATAATTTAACTTTGAAAATGAAGCGCCATCAACATCAAGTATGTTATTCAATTATGTTTATATGCATGCATGACAAGTATGTTATCGTTTTGAATTCGATCAACACGTGCAATCCCATCTCCAACTGAGACCACTCGACCGTTCTCTCCCAGCCGGGGGACGGATCGAATCGGAGAAGGGCTAGTTTTTCAATTAGATAGTTCGAAAATAATTAAACTTAAAGATATCGTATCATGTTGTTAAGGGCTAGTTTTTCAATTAGATATTTCGAAAATAATTAAACTTAAAGATATCGTGTCATGTTGTTACTCAATAATGATATTTAGTTGTGATATTTCAGTAATTATTTTAGTGTCCTAATTATTTACTAAGAAGAGAAGGGTTCCAATGAGAACACTTGTTTAGGTGAGAACGTGAGAACAAATCGTGTGTATCTATCTAATATTTTTTAATGACCTAGATTAGATTAAGTGTGTGCAAACGCGAATTAAATATGTGCAAACACACTTAATCGCGTTTGCCCATATTTAATTCGCGTTCGCACACACTTAATCTAATCTAGACCATTGAAAAATATTAGATGGATGCACACGATTTGTTCTCACGTTCTCACCTAAGCAAGATGTGTGTGTGTGTGTGTGTGTGATCGATCTCAGCTCGCTAAAATCAACCGTTCAGATGAATTAAACACATATTAAAAAAACATACGGTGTCAATTTGATCTTTTTGCTTATTGGTCAAATTAAACTTAAGGTGTGTAATTTTTGTGCTTAAGGTGCGTCGTTCCTTCTTAAGGTGGGTGGTTTTTGTGTTTAAGGTACGTTCTTTGTAGGAACTTAAGGTGCATTTTTTGTTGGAACTGGTGCGTCTAAACCTTAAGGTGTGTTCTTTTAACATTTAAGGTGCACCATTTTAACATTTAAAGTGCGTAATTTTAACATTTAAGGTGCGTCAGTTATATACTTAAGTTGCGTCATTTTAATGTTTAAAGTGTATGGTTTTACTAATTAATGTGCGTCTTTGTAACACTTAAGGTGCGCCATTTTAAAAGCTGAAGGTGCGTGATGTTAAGACTTAGGTGCACCATTTTAACACTTAAGATGCGTCTTTGTAACACATAAGGTGCGCCATTTTTAGACTTTGCTTCTACTTCCAGTATGCACATTTTTTTTCTTAATTTTTATTGGATTTGAGCTGTTGATCTATATTTGATAAACCGTTCAGATCTCACCGCATTTCGTACCTGAGAGATTTTGTCGCAACTAAATGTGCCATATATATATATATATATATATATATATATATATATATATATATATGTGTGTGTGTGTGTGTGTGTGTGTGTGTGTGTGTGTGTGTGTGTGTATGTATATACATGTATATGTATACATATATATGTATATGTATATATATATATATATATATATATATATATATATATATATATATATATATATATATATATATATATATATATATATATAGAGAGAGAGAGAGAGAGAGAGAGAGAGAGAGAGAGAGTGAGAGTTAATACCCAAAATCGTCCTCGACTATAGTAGTTTTTTTCAATTTCGTCCTAAACGACTTTGGTGACCTAATATCGTCCTAGACTTTTGTGTTTCGCTTAATTTAGTCCTCCATTTGTTATTCCGTCAAATTGGTGTTAAATAAAGGGACAATTCAGTAATGTCAATATTGATCTCTCTTTACTTTCAACTTGTGAAGTGCGAAATTCCTTTTTCTTGTACGAATTACACCCAGACCTGCAAATTAAATTTTATATTCGCAGTTTTAGGAGTAATTCTGGGAGTAATTTATAAAAAAAAAAAAAAAAAAGGGATTTCGCAGTTCACATGTCTATGAGTAAAGAGATGCCAATATTAAAATTACTGAATTGTCTATTTATTTAACACCAAATGGACAAAATAACAAATGAGGGACTAAATTGAGCAAAAACACAAAAATTTGGGACTAAATTGAGCGAAACACAAAAGTCTGGGACGATATTAGGTCACCAAAGTTGTTTAGGACGAAATTGAGAAAAACCACTATAGTCGAGGACGATTTTGGGTATTAACTCTATATATATATATATATATATATATATATATGGTAGGGTTCCAGTGAGAACATGTGTTTAGGTGAGAACGTGAGAACACATCATGTGCATCCATCTAATATTTTTTAATGGTCTAGATTAGATTAAGTGTGTGCAATCGTGCATTAAATGTGTGCAAACGCGATTTAGTGTGTTTGCATACATTTAATGCGTGTTCGCACACATTTAATCTAATCTAGACCATTAAAAAATATTAGATGGATGCACATGATGTGTTCTCACGTTCTCACCTAAGCACATGTTCTCATATGATCCTAACTCTATATATATATATATATATATATATATATATATGTGTGTGTGTGTGTGTGTGTGTGTGTGTGTGTGTGTGTGTGTGTGTGTGTGTGTGTGTGCGCGCGCGCGCGCGCGCGAGGTAAAAAAATTGCATTCAAAGGCAAATAGATGTGCAATTGATGCAATTTATGGTGCCAAAAATGGAGGTGGCGCGCACACTTCAAGGTAAAAAATTGCATTCAAAGGCAAATAGATGTGCAATTGATGCAATTTATGGTGCCAAAAATGGAGGTTATTCAACTTAAGTGTTATTAAACCAATTACTCATACAAATCGTTTGTAAATCTCACAAATTTCATTAGAAATTTAGTTATATGTTATTGAAAAGAATGCACAAGATATAACAAATACTGCCCAGAAGTTGTGCACTTGAAGGTATAAAATTGTGCACTTGAAGAAAAATGGGTTCACTTTAATGCTAAATGTTTTTTTTTTTTTTTAATTTTTACACAATAGTAAGACACACATACACTTCTAGGCATTAAATTGAGCACTTGAAAGCATAAAGAGGATCATTAGAAGGCAAGGAAAAAAATGACACTAAAAGGGAAAATTTGAATGAAATTAATTATACACTTTTAGAAAGGAAAATATGTACTTGAAGACTACAAAACGTGCACTTGAAGGCCAAGAGATTTGCACTCAAAATAGAAACTAAGTACTGAAATAAAAGTTATGTATTGGAAGAAGAAAAAGTATGCACTTGAAGAAGGGAAAATGTGCACTCAAAGAAGGATAATTGTGCACTCGGAAACAAAACACAAGCTGACTTATTTACTCAAAATTACAATTATACCACAGCGCATTTTTCAATTAAAATTCAATTTGGGTTGTTGATTTGGATTGCATCTATGGTTGTAAATTGTTCGCATTTTTTACCTAATGAGACTTTTTTATTTGATCCTTATTTTATATATATATATATGGGATGTGATAAGTGCGAAGTGACATACTTTCAATATTCAAATAAATCTTTCAAATTTTAAACACAAAATTTAAACAATGCAAAATTTAATGAATTAAAACCCAAATTAACCAAAGGGTGTGTTTGGTTCGCACATAGGAATCGGAATCAGATTGGATATTAAATACTTGGTAATGGTAATGGGTTTTGGTGAAAGTGTTTAACATGTTTGGTAGTAGGGTGGAATAGGAATGATTACTAATAGTAGTTCTTTAGAATGAATAAGGGAATGAAACCCTTATTTTATTTGGGTATGAGTTTTTCAATTGATGGGGTATTCGAAACCCATAGTAGTATTCTAAAAACCTATCAACCAATTCGCCTTTCTTAGTTTTTCCCTTGCTTCCTTCGCGAGTTGTCTTTTTCCCTACGCTTCTAGGGTTTGTTTTTTCCGACTAGCAGATGTTGACGATGAGGATGCCTCTGTGCAAGTGCCTATTGTTCCGAATGTTGAGCAAGTTGAAGAGAGTAGTTACTATGCAGTGGTCGACTCGTCACACAGAAACCGGTAAGATTTTTCTTCTTTCAAGAAACTATGGCCGCTGTCTGGCAGTCAGTATTGGGAGTGACTATGCGACAATTGCAAGAACACGGTGTTTATGCGACAATTGCAAACACATTAACACATTTAATGCGCGTTCGCACACACTTAATCTAATCTAGACCATAAAAAAATATTAGATGGATGCACATGATGCGTTCTCACGTTCTCACCTAAATACATGTTCTCATATGATCCTAACTATATATATATATATATATATATATATATATATATATATATATATATATATATATATATATATATATATATATATATAAACTTGAAGGTCGAGCCTGGTATACATAGGCCTGGCCTGTTTAGTTTAATAGGCTTTGAAATTAGCTCAAGCTTAACCTTTTTACTAAACGAGTTAGGCCTAACTCAATCGTTATGCTGTGCAACCGTGTGCACCATGCATGGTGCACACGGTTGCGAACGACGCCATTTCACTATGGTGGAGTAACGGTGCTGTTAGTGGCACCGTTTAACTCCACCAATCAATTTTTATTTTAAACTCCAATCGACGGGATTTCCACCATTTCCGGCGTGGATATATATTCACTAATTCTGGATATATAGTTCATTAATTCTGGATACATAGTTTACTAATTCTGGATATATAGTTCATTAATTCTGAATTTAAAGTTTATTAATTCTGAATATATAATTCATTCACTCTGAATACACAGACGCAGCAAACTGCCATGAGCCAAAACAGAGTACCGGTAACCGGTGTGGATATATAGTTCACTGATTCTGGATATATAGTTCATTAATTCTGGATATATAGTTCAAATTATGCACAACATAATGCCGCTAACGGCAATCGAAAATAATTTTTTTTTAAAAAGTCAGACGTCAAAACGACGCCGTTTTTGTAACTGTGTGCACCATGCATGATGCACACGTTGCAGGGCATAATTTCCCGACCTCACTAGACTTTAATTAGGCTAGGACATAAGTCCCTACAAGGAGCCTGGCCTATTTGTATCCCTACAGATATGGATGGGGGTTTGATTTGGAAAAATCCAATCGAACTGAACCAAACTGTTTCACAAAACCGAACTGAACCAAACTGGTTCGGTTCGGTAAGCGTTTTTGAATTTTGATGTACCAAACGGTTCAGTGCTTCTAGCCTTTCGCCGTCCGCCCCTCCGCCACTCCACCATCTGAGAACCTAAGAATCGAAAACTTCAAGGAGACGAAGACGAAGGCTCCGCCATCCGAGCCTGCTGTCCTGCTCCACCGTCCGCCATTGCCTGCTGCCCTGCTTCCCTGCTCCGCCTTTGCCTGATTTTGAGTTGAATTCGCAATAAGTTCCAAGTGTGTTGTGTGTGTGAATATAGCAGTAATTGTGACTGTAATTCTGATCTTGCAGGGAAGAGAATATGAAAGTCAAGATTATACGTATCCTTCTTTGTCATTATGTGTTTTGAATGATATTATTTATGATCTACTGGAGTTATATTGATGCAAAATGTAATATTAAAAAAAATAAAAATAATTGCTTAATTCTTGAAACTCAAAATCAATTTGGCATTTTATAATTTTTTTAAGGTAAGGCTTTGGGAGCCATTTGATATGCATCGTTGTTCTGTGTGAATTTCTTGAACTCATGAAGTATTAACCTTTTTATTTTTAGTTTCTCACTTCACCACTAGTGAAGTTTGATTTGTACATGCATATAAACTTTGTTTCATTTTAATTCTTTTTATTGCTTTCTGTTTGTTTGGTGTTTGGTTGGACTAATTTTCAGTATGCCAGAAATACTTGAGATTGCCTGTCATTTGCTATCCAGCTTAAATTTCTGTGTAATCAGTTTTCACTTGACCAATTCCTTTGCTTTGTGCTGTGGGTGGCTATGAACAGAGTACTTCCTTTGTCTCAACTTGATACCACTCAACTTTCTAATAAGTAGATTGTGGGGGATCTTAATAATCTCTTCTTTTTTGTTAATTGTCAATAAAAACTACAGGTGGCATGCTGTTGCTTCATGGACATGGGATGCACAGGATGAGACTTGTGGAATTTGTAGGATGGCCTTTGATGGTTGTTGTCCTGATTGTAAACTCCCTGGGGATGATTGCCCTTTAAGTAAGCCTTAGAGCTGTCCAAAGTGACTCTTTTTCTTTACTTTTCAAGTTTCTTCATCATATGCATATATGCTCTTAAAAGGACATTTTGATCTATATTTGCTTGTTTCATAAGGATATTTTGTCTACTCTGACTGATATTATTGCCTTGTATTTGAGTGCACATTTGGATTATATGGTCATGTGGAATACTTATTTTTATGCCTTTAGTAAATCCACCATTATCGTTAAGCTTTGTTTCTACTTCTAGTAGGATGTCAAGTTGTTACTCTTTACGCCTGCCAATCTGCCATTGTATTACCATTAAGTTTCGACTTCTATTTGAATTCCAAACTGTTACTCTTTATACCTGCCATTATTTTGCCCATAATTCTAACTTCTCTATGTGACTCTGATTGCTATTATTGCCTTGTACTTGCACACATTTGGATTGTATGGTCATATGGCACTGTAATACTTATTTTTATGCCTTTAGTAAATCCACTATTATCGTTAAGCTCTGTTTCTACTTCTAGTAGGATGTCAAGTAGTTACTATTTACACCTGGCATTGTATCACCATTAAGTTTCTACTTTCTTTATACCTGCCATCATATTGCCTTTAATTCTAACTTTTCTATCAGTTTATCAAAATACTGTCTAGTTCAGACTTCTACTTCTTGTGGGATTGATAATGATATCCTTTTCTCCTGCATCTTACAAATTTGAAATTTCCCCTGGATCTACAAACTTGTTCGATAAATATATGTTTGTGATGCATTTCCAACATTTCTAAATTAGCAAGGATTTGCTTAATCCTTTTGGTGTATAAAATTTCCAAGACAGTTGCTGAAGAATGAGTGCTCCAGCTTTTCTATGCAATTTGAAGCTCATAGTCATTTTTTACAATTGACAATCATTATATTTTGGGGTTTTTACCAACACTCTCTTGGTTTAAACTTCCAATTCATATCCCTCCTGCCACCTGTATGGCACTTGTCCGCTAAATGATTAATAATAAAGATTTACGGTGGTGTCTCAATTATTGTCTTTTATGAAAGATCATCTTCAATGCTTATGTTACAAGGATGGAAAGACAATGTTCATCGTATAGTTTGTATGTTCAGGTGGTTTAAATGTTTTCTTGCAGTTTGGGGTGCTTGCAATCATGCATTTCATCTCCATTGTATCTTGAAGTGGGTGAATTCACAGACTTCTCAGGCACACTGTCCCATGTGCCGCAGGGAATGGCAATTCAAAGGATGAAAAACTGCATGTGTTCTTAATTTCTGGCAAGTTTCTCATCCTCCTTACTTCCCACCTATTAAATAAAATAAATAAATATAAAAACTTCACCAGTAAAGGAAATTTGGTCTTGAGTCTTGATTTCTGCATATAACTTTTTAACTTCTGCACTTTGCAGTTTTCTTGTTGCTTAAGTGACAGTATTACCTAAACTAATAGTTTAAGAACTCAAATAAGTGGGAAGAGATTATTTAGTCTGATTATTGGGAATTTGGGATTACTAACCAATTAATCAGACTTACCCGTTTGGCAAATATATGGTTTATTAATATTACTACACTTTAGCTTATTTAAGCAAATAATTCACAACCAGAATTGATTATGGAATAAGTCACAGTGGGCACTCTGTATTTTATAATCTTTAGTGCTTTACCACACTGGACCTTAAATATTTTGAGATTCTTTGCAACCTACATGGCAATCATAATTCCATACTAGCTCTTGCTTTTGTATTATCATGTTATTCTATCTTCTGTTATTGGAGAACTTGAATATAGGAATGACAGGGCTTTGCCTTTTTGACAATCATTACTTCATGAGTTAAGGTCCTTTAATCATTGTGTGTTGAAATGAAGTGCACGTTTGAGAGCGAACCAAGTGCAAGTGTTTCCCTTCTTATTTATCCTCTTTTGTATGTGCTTTATGAAAGTTAATTCTATACACTTAATGGTCTAATTACATTTACAGGTTTGGAAGCATTGCCCATCCATTCAACTAAAAGCACCTCGGAATTAAACACTACATCAAGATATTGCCATCTTTGCCACATCTTTTAGTCATTCTCTAGTTTGGTCCTCAGTTGTTTGTGTTGTACCTGATGCATCAAACATTGTCTGGCTTGGAGTAGTTAGGAAGCCCTTATGTTGTTTGCTTTGAGCTATGTTATAAACTTTGACAAATTTATGTGCTTTATGACTTAAAAATATTGATGATGGTTAATGATACTGCAAATTGAAACTTGTTTTACATGGATGCTGAGATTGGGCATCCTTTAGTTTGTACTTGCAGGCATTTTGTAATGTTATAAAACTGATACTTAGTGTAACAGACCTGAGGCTGAGAATGGGTTCAAATGCAAGGACTGATGAGCAACAGGATTAGTTGAAGGAGTTGGCAGATTGGAGGTTGAAGAAGTAGTCAAGTGTGTTTTACTTTCTTACCCTTGGTTGTTATAACAGCTGGTGAGCTGTTTTATTCCTTGGGATTGCTAATTTTTGTTGGATTTTTGGTTATTTTGGAGAGGATTGCACTTTTATTGTGTTATTCATTTTCTGAAATAAAACTTTGAATTTTCCCTTCTCTTCACTCTCTCAATTTCAAATTTCAAATTTCTTTTTCTGGTTCTTCCTTCTTCCCTCAATTCTGTTTTATTTTCTGTCGAAGACCCAGAACACTGTTTTATTTTCTGTCAAAGATCCAGAAGCATTTGGTATCAGAGCTCTTTTTGTTGGGCAGCTAACTTTGAAATAGAGATATTCTTAATCAATGTTGCAAAAATCGCGCCTAGGCACTAGGCGCCATTGCGCCGCCGCGAGGAACGACCTCCGCAGCCGGCCGCCTAGCCGGTTCGGCGCTATAATTTTTTTTTTTTTTTTTAAATATTGAAAAAGTTTCGGAAGGCATAACTTTTGACTCGGTTGTTCGTTTTGGACAATTTTTTTTTTCAAATCGCGTATTTTTTCGAGATCTATCCACCGCAAACGGCCGAAGGCGGTTTGGTCCACTAATTTCTCAAAAAAATGCTTCTTTAACTCTTAATTTTATTTTTTTATGTATTTAGATGATTTAAACAATCTTTTGAACACTTTTGCAACCACTTTCGTAAATAATTTCTAAGAAATAACTATGGAAACCTTATGTTTTATTACTAAATTTTAAAAATTTTTAATTTTTAATTTTATTTTTAATTAAAAAAATTAAAAAAATAAAAAATAAAATAAAAAATA
Organism: Ipomoea nil; assembly: GCF_001879475.1. Lineage (NCBI taxonomy): Eukaryota > Viridiplantae > Streptophyta > Magnoliopsida > Solanales > Convolvulaceae > Ipomoea > Ipomoea nil. Next base: position 5,345,739 of record NW_017617070.1, read on the forward strand.
AAAAATCGGCGCCTAGGCGCCCCCTTGGCGCCTAGAGGGCGCCTAGCGTGTTTTGCAACATTGTTCTTAATTAATATAAATTTCACACAATTGGAAGGAGTGGAATGCAACTATAAGATAGGATGACATTAATTCTTTGAATTCGAGTCAAATTGTAATAGTATAACTTAGAGGAATTCTAATTAATCAAAATTAGGAGGTATTGTAGTCATAGACCTAAACAATTGTTATTGACATGTATATTTATTTTATGGTCAATAATCCTAGGATTTCATAAATCCAAGTATCCTTTCTCTCATTTATCCCTACTTTTTATTGCCTTCATTTATTGCTTTATTTATTTATTCTCTTTTTTCTCAAACTCTATTACACAATTTATTAAATGCTACATAATAGAACATGTAGTATTAATACTTGTAGTCCCTATAGATACGACACTCGTTACTCTCACCTCTATACTCATAGTATAGTTGCCTAACAGAAATTTATATAGTGCAAATCGAAGTAACAATGATGGTATTGTCAGAACTTTGCATGATGTGGGACATATATTGGGATTAACTAAGAACCTATTTTCTCTTGATAGTTTGCACACTAATGGTTTTATGTATAGATTTGAAAGTGATAGGGAAACATTAAAATCAATTAGGATGCTCCAACTGTGATGAAATGGGAAAAGACCATGGGGAGCATTTATAGGTTGTTGGGCAGTATTGTTGTAGGTGGAGCACATTCTGTTGAGTCTAGTGGTGATACTACTACGTTGTGGCATTTACGTTTGGGTCATCTTGGTGAACATAGTTTATCTGAATTGTATAAAAGGAATATGTTAAAAGGGGTTAAATGTTGTAAACTATATTTCCATGAGTTCTTTGTCTTTGGGAAAAAGTCCAAAGTCGGCTTTTTCTACTAGGAAGGATAATATTGAAGGGATTTTTTATTATGTGCATGTTGATGTTTGAGGACCTATTAGGGAACCCTCGATGGGTGGCTCTTGATATTATGTTACGTTTACTGACGATTTTTCTAGGAAAGTTTGGGTGTATTTCTTGAAATAAAAATCTAAAGTGTTTGAGAAATTCAAGCTGTGGAAGGTTAAGGTTGAGAACCAGATTGATAGAAAAATCAAGTACTTGAGGTCTGACAATGAGACAAAATATATAGAGAATGAATTCCAGAAATTTTGTGTTGAGGATGGAATTCAAAGGCACTATACAATGCGTAAGACACCACAACAAAAAAGGTGTTGTTGAGCGGCTTAATAGGATCATTGCTTAGAGAGCAATGTGTCCCAGACTGAATGTTGTGCTCTCTAAATGTTTTTGAGCGGAAGTAGTGAATATAGCTTGTTATTTGATCAATAGATCGCCACGGACATCGCTTGATGGCAAGGTTTTTTAGGAGGTTTAATCAGGTAATCCTGTGAGTTTTGATCACTTACAAGTTTTTGGTTGTCCTGACTATGTTACTGTTTCAAGTGATTAGAAATCAAAATTAGATCCCAAATCAAAGAAGTGCATCTTTCTGAGTTTAAAGAAAGGTGTAAAAGGATACAAGTTTTGGGATCCTGCAACCAAGAAAGTAGAGATATCAATCTTAGCCCGAACTCGATGGGTTGGCCCGATAAAATCGAAATTGACTAGGCCAATGGCTCGAATGGGCTAGGCCGATAAAAAAAAATTAGCCCAATAGTCTGAAACCAATAAGCTCGATGACCCGAATGAGCTAGCGAACCCAATAACCTGAACTACTTAAGGTTATTCTTTAGAAAAATTTTCAATTTTAGTCCCACTAGTATGGAACCATTTTCACATTTGATCATTGACTATTAAAATTTCTAAATTTGATCCCACGACTTTTAAATCTTTAGCATATTTGATCCTTCCGATCAAAATCCGACCACCAATCCGGCAAGTGAATGATCTAAAGGACAAAATTGCCATTTTATTTTTAAATTCATTTTTTCCCCAAATCCCTTTGTTTCGACTTCAAAACATTAAATTTTGCACTCAACATGGCCTTCTCAACAATGCTCTTGATTACAATTTGCTGAATAAAATGAGATCAAGAACAAAAAAAGAAATAAAAGTTTGTGTTTATGTAGTTTGACCAAGAGAGACATAGGGAGTGAATGAAATCTTTTATTAATTGTTAAAGATACAAACATCATATTTATCAATAATTCTAACAATATATTTACAAAATTACCCATGTGTCGTACCATGAGGCCACAGCCTGCGCACCTCCGCTAATATAAGACATACACAACACATTATATACAAAGTGATGAGCAGTAAATAATTGATGGTAGCAGTCTAGACTCCATGACTGCTTAACATGAAATGACTATCCACACTATAGCAATGGTTAAATAAAATATTTGGCATCCATCCATCCTATTGAGCCCTTGGCCTGTTGTTCATGTCGGAAAGATGCAAATAAGATGCAAATAAATGATAGTGGCCGTGTTTATTGGCTATAGGCTAATTTTGGCTTATTTGATCACTATTAATTGTTTGATTTAGGCCCTGTTTGGTAAAATGGCTGTTAGCTGATAGCTGTTTGCTGTTAGCTGATTGTGTTAATTAGAGAGTATAAATAGTTGATAACATTAGCTGATTGTAGAAAAGTGTTTGGTAAATTAGCTGTTTGCTGATAGCTGTTTGATATAATTTCTTTTCTCAAAAAGCTAATTGAAAAAGTTGCTAGGAGTAGCTTTTTTAATTTTAGTCTTTTGGAGTTGCAAAAAGCTAATTAACCAAACATTTATATTGATATTTTAACTAAATCAAACAATTAATAGTGATCAAATAAGCTAAAATTGGCCTATAGGCTAATTTTTTACCAAACAAGGCCTTAGTTAAAATATCAATATAAGTGTTTGGTTAATTAGCTTTTTGCAACTCCAAAATGCTAAAATTCAAAAAGCTACTCCAAGCTACTTTTTCAATTATCTTTTTGAGAAAAGAAATTATACCAAACAACTATCAGCTAACAGCTAATTAACCAAACACTTTTCTACAACAGCTAATGTTATCAACTAGTTATACCCTCTAATTAACACAATCAGCTAACAGCTAACAGCTAACAGCCATTTACCAAACAGGGCCAATATAAACTTGTTCAAATGTAAAGAAACACACTGATCCATCAAGAACTTTTATTCCACTAGAAAATTTTCAAATGTCCAGAAAAGGTGGACAATACAATACAAAGGAACAAAAAAGTTGTGTGTAAAATCTATGAACTTGATATTGTCATCTGGTTCTACTCCTGCAAAACAACATTTCTGTAGCACAAAAGTAGTGCTTAGCTTCCAGCTGCAGTAGGTAAAGCAACAGGCTTAGAGTCTTCTGCCTTTTCATATTCCTTGTTAAGCATCTGAAACAATGAGAAACTTTAATCAGAAGGTAAAAACCATAAACCCCCCAAAGAGAAAACAAATAATAGTAGTGTTTGGCAGTGTTGCAAAAATCCCACCTAGGCGCTAGGCACTGGCCGGCCGCCTAGTGTATCACCATAATCGGTGGTCTAGGCAGCTGACTAGGCCACTTAAGTTTCGCCTAGGCCGCCTAGGCACCGACTAGGTTGCCTAGTCGGCCGATTAGCTATTGTTCCCTTTTTTTTTTTTTTTTTTTTTTTTTTTTTAAATGGGTTATTTAACTCAACACGACATCATTTTGTGTGAAATAACCCTAAATATGAGATTCTATTATGGTATTAAGATCAATGTTGTCACTATAGGATGTATAGCGAAAGGCAAGTATGCAAATTAATGTCTCCAGCAAACAGAGAATGACAACATAACAGTAACATGAAAGAATAAAAAGTGAAGTACCTTGTTATTTATCAGGTCATGAAAAGCAATCACACTCCGAATAAGTGAAGACAAATATATGGCCAATATCATGTCATTTGTTTTCACTGCAAGAGACGAATGAAGAAAAATTGCAGATTAATAGAAAGATATATAGTAGACATCCAGATAATATCCAAATTGCATATTTGGCATTTTCCTATTTACCTGCAAAGGATTTAATTAACTCAGCCACATTGAGATTTGGAAGCAAGTTGAAAATATCCTGCAAGCAAAAATTGAAAATCTCAACATATTATGAGAAAGCTATGATAGTAGTTTAGGTTAGTATTATTAATTGAATAGCAATAAGTAGAAATCACAATTATATGGCATTGCAAGAAGTATGACAAAAAGTCCTTCCTTTTATCACCTTTTATGGGAGATGTTTTAAGGGTAGAAAGTTATAAGCATTTCAAAAATTTGACATAAATGCTCGCTGTCGCTAACCTGTAAGTGGTATAGTATCTCGTGATTGAGGGGAAGCTTCCCATCAATTACAAGATCAAGGTAACTACACATCTCTTGAAGGTGAGCATCTAATCCCTTCAATGCCGTGAGTTTCCCAGTTACCTGGACAGAAAGTTCTCATTTAAATTCTTATTATCAATGGATTTCAAAATAAAATGTCTACAAATGAGGTCGCTCTGAGACTACAACTTCTTTACTATCCACCAGACAAAACAAAAGCCATATGTTGATGGAGAGAAAAGAAAACCTCTGTTGCAAGAGTACTGATTGTAGTATCTTTGACATCCCTCAGTAGGTGCTCTACCCCTGTTTCAATACAAAAATAAGTATTAAGATGCAAGAATAATATTTGAGTTGACAGGTGGGGGAAATTTCAGTGCAGATGGAGCCAAAAAAGAAAAACAAAAAGGAAACAAGCACAAAAGGAAAGGCACATATCAAGAAGATATGGAAGGCAGCCTGCCTAGGAAGGGTTTTGACCAAGGCCAACAAACAAAAAGCATACAAAGAAATACCAATTTCTTCAACTTCATGGGCAGCAATTTCTGATGGTACATGCACAAAGACCTGACTCTTTTGAGTTGCATTCTGCAAGTTTATTCCACCATTAATCTGAGTATTAGTTATGGCAAACAAATAGCACTCCTAAAAGTCAACAGAAAGAATTTTTCTGCTCTAATTATTTTCTTATCTGAATATAAAGGATTAAAAAGCTTAATTTTTTTTACCTCTTTAACCTCCTCAACAGCATAGTATGCCTTAGTTGGTATGCCAAGTTCTTTAGGCTGGACATCAATGATAACCAAGATAGGGGTTGGAACATAGCTGCAATCAAGACAAGACATTGAAGTATACATGAGAAGGGTATGTAAAAAGGTAGTGATGCTGAATAAAAGGGAAGTAGAATGCATTTAATCTATTTTATAAGATTGTGAACAAACAGCAGCTTCGTATTTGGTACGAAGCAACGGTAGCAGCAACTAAAGAGTGTTGCGTTTCAGAAATTGGAAAAGTAAGCAAATGTGACCCTAACTTCAACAAAAGAAGGTCCAATGGAATATGACTAAAACTTTCTTAGTCAATTCATTGAAAGTTTGCTAAACATACACTGTTCTTTAAAACACTAATTTTTCATATGAGAAGGAACTAACTTCAAAATTCAATCATCTTCGGCTACAAAAATAGAGATCTCCATGCTCACAAAAAGCTGGAAATACAACCAACATGTGTTCTCATGTGCAACAAAAGACAATAAGCATAATTTTTTGATTAATAAGAGTAAATGGTCTTACTCATTAAAAAGGCCATGAATGTTCAAATCATTTTCACGTAGTTTTGGGCCAGTGCTGTACCAACCGATAACATGCTCCTTGGCTGAAACAAACTTACAATTCAGCCTAATTATATACAATGACATTGGTAATAGACTTTAAAAATCACAGCAAACAAGATTAAAACCAAACTTCCTATAGGGGGAAAGAAAAATGATTAAGACCATTAATTCTCCGGAACATGGAAAACATAGACTCATGGTAGTTGTGGTCAAGAAACCATATGCTTGCATCCTTGTCATCTTCTTCGAAAGGCACTGCATTTATGAGCAAAACATTTAAAAACAGACAATATATGCATTTTCCCCAAGAAAAAGCTACCAATTTCACAAGGCACATAATCAACAAGTAAATGCATTTTCCCCAAGAAACAGACAATATATACATTTTCCCCAAGTAAATGACTATTTGCGGCTAAGTATCAGCATACATAGTCGATGTTAAATTTTTGTCATCCAGTGGTGTATTTACATTTGCTAGTTAATTGACAAACTCAATATCCATATCAGCATTCAGAACCACCATGAGGTTAAACTACATATGCTGCTTTATGACTGAATGTCTAACCTATACTATGTCAAAAGATTTTGTCAACAATTACTTAAGAAATAGAGCTACACAATGAGAGAATACAAGCAACCCAATTCCTCCCTAGGGTTAGGGATTAAAGTCCCGTTGTCCATTAGCTTCATCATGGTCACCACAATTAAAGATTCAATTTCCCCTAGATTCCCAAAACATATCAACATTATTGAAATTTCTCACACCATCCACAATAGAAAAGAAAAGTACTCATTTTTTTAAAAATAACTACTACCATAATCATCGAAAATATTACCCCAGTTTACCTATCCTCAGATTTTATCAATAATTCATTTTACTATCAGTAACACCGTAATCACAGAAAAATTAAGCCTAATTTTCCTACCTGCATTGTCATTTCCATAACCATATCCATAGAACCACTTAGAAAACTCAATTAATTTTGCATTTAAGAAAGAACAAAAAAAATCCGAAAGACAAAAACTGAGATCAAATCTGACCTGCATAGCTGTTGGTAACATCAACGGTACCTCTGAACGAAGTTCCAAGCAAGACGCCAACAACACGCTTTTTGGTGTCCCGTGCCGCGCGATTGTAGTGATCAACGATGCTAAGCAGCACCAGCGGGTGGACTACCACTTTCTCGATTGGCCGAGACGACATTTGCTGCGACTTGATTACATCCATTGTTCCTCTTCCGAGTTTGTTTGTTTTTTTTTTTTTTTTTTTTTTTTTTTCCGAAAGGAAATTTGAAGAAAAATAGTGTAGCAAAAACCAAACTTCAACTCTACTCTAAGAACAAATCGAGACGGCAACTACAGTTCTACTTAACGTAACCGAAGATATAAATATGATAGTTCAAGGTGGCCGTTGGTGGTGGCGTAATCGAACCAGTTGCCGTTTTAATGAAGAGTAAAACAGGAACGCAGAAAAAAGGGTTTCGAATTAAGCGGAAACTCGAAAAATGTTTTTTGAAAAATTACAATTCATTTTTATTTTAGGGAAAAGGTACAAATAGACAATTGAAATTGAATTATTTAAGGATAATAATTAAGCCACCAAATTCAAATAAATCTTAAATTAATCCATGAACCTAAAAACAAAAAGCAATTAATATTTTTAACATGTTAACAACATATTTGGACAGATGACGTGTCGATTACTGTATTTAAACATAATTTTTAAAATTTTATTTTAATAATTTTAAATAAAATAATTATTTTGAAATTTAATTTAAAAAAAAAAAAAAAAAACAGCATGGCCGGAGACAAGGGAACCCCACCGTCTCCACGGTCGACCCTTCGTTTCCGTCGCTGGCCGTCTCCATGGCTGGCTGGCCGAAGACGAAGCAGTGGGGACCGCCTAGTCTCCGGCCAGCAATAGAGACGGTCCCTTTCATCTCCATGGCGCCCGAAGTCTCCATGACTGGCTGCCCGGAGACGAACGATCCTCTTCGTCTCTCGTCTCTGACCAGCCATGGAGGCTTTTTTTTTTTAATTTCAAAATAATTATTTTATTTGAAATTATTAAAATAAAATTTTAAAAATTATTGTTAAATACAGTAATCGACACGTCAAAAAAATTAAATCAGAAAAACATGACATTTAAGAAGATGGTCAAATGCTTAGTATGATAATAATAATAAAAAAATATAAAATAAAATATACATATGACATCCCAATCAAGGCAAACATGGTGTTAACCTGTTAAAAATAGTAATTGTTCTTTTTTTTTTTCAAGTTCATGGATGAATTTGGAAATTATTCGAGTTTAGTGGTTTAATTGTTACCATCCAAATAGCTTAATGACATATTTGTACATTTTTTTTTTATTTTATGATGTTTGATTTTTATTTATTTATTTATGTTTTTTGAAAACAGATGTTTGGTTTAAAGTTATTTTTTTTTAATTTTTTAAAAAATAAACATAAATTTATTACAAAGTTACTTTTAATATTACTTTTAATAAATGCTATTGGAAAAGTTCTACCATTAAGAATTGAGAATCAACACCATCACCTCTTGCATATAATAAGACAAGTTCCAAACCACCAAATTATCATGCATTTTGTATACAAAAAGGTATGATGCTCTATTTAGCTGTGTGGAGATGGTTGACATCCAAATAGTGAGAGACACATGTATGACCAAGATTGAAGACTAGCCGATGTCGTACATTTGTCAATCATCTGCAAGGCCATCCACACCATAAATAAACACTCTTGCAGGCCCTCCACACTAGCTTAATGATTTGTGATCCTAACGACCTAATTAACCTTCAATCCCAATACCAGGGTTCTAATCGCGCCTACAATATTATTCTAGCCCATGTTTAGGGCTATAGCTTGCATTATCTATTTGTTATTTGGGCCGGTATCGATCTCTTCTACCTCGAGCTGTACTTTAATACCCGAATTTATGGTGGACCAAATTTCGACAAAACCATCAACATATATGTTATAACATAACAAATATATTTTTAGTAAATTATTGATTCTTTATAAAACTTTTTCTAAGAATTTATTTATTATTTCTTCATAAAGATTTATTATTAGAATTTAAAGTTTAAACATTATGTTATTTTCTTTAATTTAGAGTATTTATTGTTAGGGTGACTCTTTTGTGAGACGAGTTAAGTCTAGATGAAAAATGTAATACTCCATACTTATTATAAAAAAGTGTAATACTGATCAAAAATAAATTAATGGTTACTTATGAGAAAAAGTGTGATATTCTTTAAAAAAAAATGTAATACTTTTAAATCAAAATGTACTATTTTGGGTTATAGAGTTATTTATAAGAAAAAAATGTAATATTAATTGGGAATAAATTAATTGATTGTTACTTATTAGAGAAATTGTAATACTTATGAAGAAAACTGTAATACTAATTATAGATAAATTAATTGTTACTTATGAGGAAAAATGACGTGAATCCCACAGCTTGATATTAGATATACAACCAAGAACTCCACAACACAAGTCACGGTTCATTTTTCAATTTTTTGTTCAATTGATTTCTTGAAATGTATGGGTTGTTTATGATGGATTTTGATTGAAGTGTGATTTGGGAAATGGATGGAGGATGCGTATGGATGTGTAGGGAAGCTGCCACACCAGGTTAAAAGATGATAAGGCTAATTAGGACCCATAAGAAGGGTGATATCTTTGATATATAAGTTAAAATAATGACCCATTGAGCTCACAATCAACTGGAAATTTTCCTTGCCAAATAGGCCTTCAAAACTATAATTGGAAAATTTATTTTAGTGTCAAAGGTCCCTGCAAAGTTAAGCAATTGACGAACTTTAATTTATTGCATGTTTAAAAGATGATAATTTTTGTCCCTTTTTTATTCAAAATGCATATGCATTAATTCTCAATATTCACTCCCTCTTTGAAATGATTCGTCCTTGAAACAAACACTTCAATTCTCTCGATCAAATGAAAATGAGTAATTATCTAATCTTATGGACTGAATCTTCTCAACTCTACAATGATGGGGGACACAACCAAATCAATTTAAAGTATCATTATGCTAGTCCAAAAATATGAAGAATAATGTCCTAAAAGGCCCATGGAACGTGATCGCGCAAATTATGCTGTGCAACCGAATGCACCTTGCAAGGTGCATACGGTTGCAAAACGGCGCCGTTTTGGTTAAAAAAACGCGCGTCCCACTTAAAGAAGAAATCAGGTTCGATTCCCGGCAATAGCATTTTTATATATCCAGAAATTCATAACTATATAACCACAATTTCATAACTATATATCCACAATTTCATAACTATATATCCACAGTGAATGAATGAAGTAAAAATCCACAATGAATGAATGAATGAATGAATGAAGTAAAAATCCACAATGAATGAACTAAATATCCACAATATATGATTGAACTAAATATCCACAATGAATGAACTAAATATCCATAAATTCATAACTATATAACCACAATTTAATAACTATATATCCACAATTTCATAACTATATATCCACAATAATGCTATTGCTGAAAGTCGAACCTGATTTTTTTTTTTTTTAAAGTGGGACGCGCGTTTTTAATCAAAACGACGTCGTTTTGAACCGTATGCACCATGCACATGGTACATTCGGTTGCACAGCATAACTATTGACGTGATCGTCATTGAAAGGAAGCCACATAATTAAAATTTAGATTAGATATTTTAGTGCATTAAAATGTATTTATGCCAAATTTAATATCTGACCTTTTGTTTTCTTTAATTTCTATTTCAGGTTTAGGCAAATTATGGTCTACACAGTGTTGTGTGGACTATAACAAAAAGTATATTTTTAATATATTAAATGTACATTATTTGTGTATTGAATGTACATTATACAATATAATGTACATTCAGTACATAAATAATGTACATCCATTAAATACAATGTACATTTTTAATATACTAAAAGTACATTATTTTTGTACTGAATATATATTATTTTACCGTATACAAAATATGGTCTAGATAATTTGTATGGAACACCCACACAATAATGATTGACATGTTTAGGGGAGAAGAATCTCATTGCCATGTAAATAGCCTTCTTAATTAAAAGGGGCTAAAACACCATCTTGGAGAGTAGAATTTTGAGATTAGATTCAATGGAAAAATGTTAATACATTTTTTTGTCTATCTTGTGTATTAAGAGATTGTCTTCCTAGGCTTATCAAGATAGCTTCTAATCTTTTGGTGCCATCCATTCTTCATCACCTAAGACAAGGTATGACGAAAATATCCAAATAAAAAACACAAAAATAATCCCCTAATCAGACTCTACATCAACATAGATCTAAATTGAGCAAAAACACAAAAGTTTGGGACTACATTAGGTCACTAAAATCGTTTAGGATGAAATTGAGAAAAACCAATATAATTGAGGACCATTTTTAGTATTAACTCTTCTTGTGCTTACTATTTTTCTGAAGAATCGAAGGACTCTTTGACAAATCGATACTCGAGTTCACACTAAAGAATCTACATCAAATGTGTTCTTCTAAACTTTGTGTACCTAAGTACCTAAGTTCCAATCCTTAGTGTGTTTTACTAGCATTAGGGGTGAGCAAAATATCGATTTTTCGGTTTTTCGATCGGTAATAGTACTACTTTCGGTCGGTTTCGGTCGGTCATGACGGTCAAAAATTACGGTCGATTTTTCGGTCGGTTATGTAACCGACCGACTGTTTACTCACCCCTAACTAGCATAGTAGACCAATTTATAGATGTATTACTAAATGAGTTCTACTACATGTATTCTCAAATCTTACTCCCTTAATTTTACTCCTTGATGTGGCAGACTTTAATAAGATATTTTCTTTCAATCATTATTGTGTGGACCATGGTACAAACAAGTTGTGTGGACCATATTTTGTATACTATAAAATAATGTACATTTAGTACAAAAATAATGAAAATTCAGTACAAAAATAATGTACATTGTATTCAGGGGATGTACATTGATTTTGTACTGAGTGTACATTATATTGTATAGTTTACATTTGGTATAAAATAATGTACATTTAGTATATTAAAAATGTACTTTTTGTTATGATTCACATAACACTGTGTGGACCATAATTTGCCTATTTTTTTTTCATGTGGGTCTCAACCGCATGAAAATATTTACATCAAGATTTTGTGTGGAAGTAAAAGTTGAGAGCATAAAGTGAGAGTAGATTAGTAAATATAGCATTTTCCACTCTAAGTACATTCACAATCAATTGGCTTTAAAATGTACTATTATTCTGAGTACATTCACAATCAATTGGCTTTAAAATGTACTATTATCTGATCTACTTTACTTTCTCAGCAGTCCAGCTCAATGCTCAGCAACTGAGGACTCAGTGTCTGGCAAAATTCATAAATAATTTCCATCAATAATAGAGCAATTGTCAACCCCACCACACGTGAAACTGTCCCATGAATCGCAGCTTTTTTTTTTTTTTTTTTTTTGAACCATGAATTGCAGCTCTATTTACTCCAATTCTTAGTTAGGATCCATAGTCTATACATGGGTTGTTTAGCAATCAGATAGCTGGTTGTGTTAAGATGATACCTTATAGTTGATTGTGTTAGTTGATTTGACCAACTGATTGTATCAACAGATTATAAAAAAAAAATATTTGATAAATTAATTATTTATTTTTAGCTTATTAGATGTAAAGGCATTGTACAAATTTCTTAATTCTTTTAAATTACTTTTACAAGTTATTATTATTACTATTATTATTATTATTATTATTATTATTATTATTATTATTATTATTATTATTATTATTATTGAAGAGAAAACACTAATTTTGAACTGTAGATTGAAGTGAAGCCATTAATTTTGAGTAACGAATTGAAAAGTGAATTAAGGGATAAGGTTGAAGGATTAGGAATTAAGGGATAAATTTGCCATCTACGCATCAAACATTTCGAAATGCTACAGTGACCAACGTTTTGTATTTTGGCTGATTGAGCCAATCAGCTAAGGTCAATCAGCCATTTACTAAATACTCAAAAACAACTTATTGGCTCATTAATCAGCTATTCTTGATCAAATTAGCTATTTTTTAGTTGATAAGCCAATAACCAAACACCCCCATTCACTTTCACTGAATGTATGGTTGCATAAAGCCATAAACCACTGTCCTAACTTCGTCGCGTCATTCAAACTAGGGTTATAGTATACCTACTCCTAAATTTTACTATATCACTTTTAAATGTGATAATTAGTAATATGTTATTTTTATTAGGGAAAAGGTTCAAATAAGACAAAAAGCCCTCAAAACTTTATCCAAAAGTGTAATTAAGCCCTCCAACATTTAAAAAGTTCAATTAAACACTCAAACTTGTCATTTTGATACATTTAAACCCAAATGACCGGTTGTTCACCTAAAACAGAGCAAATTACACTTTTGGTCATATGACTATAGTTAAGTCCTTTAACTATGTTTTTTTTAGCAGATTTGGTCCTCCCGGCCAAATCACCGGTGGAAATTGGCCGGAAAAACTTAAACCTTTTTAAATTTTTTATTCATGAGGGTAAAATGGTATTTCTATGTTTAAAAAAATGGAAAGTTAAACAGCTTATTCTTCTTTGCGTTATTGAGTAGCTCACCGCCGGCGGGCCTCAATCCGGCGATCGGCTCCGGCCATCCTCCTCGTCTCGTTGATGACAATTTAGTTTCAGGCATACGGCCTACACCTATTTAAAGCCGAATACACTGTAAACCCCATTCTTGTTTGACGATCCTCTCTGTCTTCCCTCTCATCTAGGTTAAGCACGAAAATTCTTTGCCATGGCGATTGAAGCGAATTCCAATCTTCTCCTCCAAGAATTCTCCGATTTCATTCCGTTGGGCATGGAAAAGTGCAGAGATTTCATGAGTACTAAGCCAAGGCTGGCCCGATATCAGAGCATCTTCCCGTTGATCTCGACCAGTGAAGACAACGGTGAATGGTGACGTCGGGAATAGTCTTCAGCAACCATGGGGAGCGACTTAGAGATTCTCTCGATCTCTATGATCTGTCCCCTGTTTTTGCCTCTGCGAAGAACACCCAAATGGCAGCCGCCGGCGATGATTTCTTGTAATCGGATATCGACAAAATCGTCTCACATCATGTACGCACACATATTTTGATATTTTCATTGCGTTTTAATTTGTGTTTTTTAAAGAATCTGTTTTCTGATCTTTTTGTTTTGCAGACGAAGAAGCTTAGGATGGAATTCGAGGAGAGGCAGAAATAAACGACGAGGAATCTAATGTTGTTTAACTTTCTAATTTTTTTTAAACGTAAAAAGACCATTTTGCCCTCATGAATAAAAAATTTAAAAATATTTAAGTTTTTCCGGCCAATTTCCACCGGTGATTTGGCCGGAAGGACCAAATCTGCTAAAAAATGCATAGTTAATGGACTAAATTGTTAGTTTTAAAAGTCATGAACCGAAATTAACACGCCCCTATAGTCATAGGACCAAAAGTGTAATTTACTCCCTAAAACAACCGGTCATTAAATTTGCGTCCAACATTCCGACGGCCGTCGAACTCATGCTACATGCATACGAGTGTCTGCCCGTCTTCTCCAATGGAGAAAACGACCACTAGTCCACTGGAGAAGACAACCGTCATCTAATCTTTCGTTCTTTGCTGTTGTCGCCTGCCTGTAGAGTACAAACGACCGTGAACCTGCGATCGTTCTTCGTTGCTGCCTTCTTCCTCCGCGAAACAGAGGCAGCTGGCGTGGTGAACCAGCGACCGTCGACTGGAGTTTCGTAGGCCTTTGCTGTCATCCACCGTGAACCAACGACTGCCAATCTGCCTCCCTCCCTGCCTTTGCGTTGTTGTTTTCCTCAGTTTTACAACTGGTATGCAACACCCCCCACCTCTCCTCCCCTCCAAAAAAATAAAAACAAAGATTGCCAAATCGCAGAGAATGTTTTACCTTTTTTGTTGTTTTTTTTTTTTTTTTTTTTTTTTTTTAGTTAGGGTGGCAAAGATTTGGTCGTAAGAACGACTGGCAATGGAGATGAACGACCGGCGAAGGTGACGGTCGTTTTTACGGCAAAGGCAGCCGTAAGCTGAGCTTTTTGGGCGGTGAATAACCGGTAACCTATTGGTTACTAGTAAACATGGTTTATTTAATCAATTTTGACGGTCGTTTGTCCACAACTACCCCTCATGGTAACTGCACAGGCAAAGGTTAAACAAAACTAAACCATTCAAGACTTACTAACATCAATCAAACTAGGGGATAATACCCCAGCGTCCAGCACCATCAAAACAAAATGGTAGTCAACTACAAATCTCAAATACAACCATCAAGAGTTTAGACTACATCTAGCTATCCATGCTAATCTAGTCTAACTCGAACGCTCTCATGAACTAGGCCCACTTGAAAGGGGTTAACAAACAAGTAGAAAACAAACCGGTTAGCATGAAGCTAAGTACAACGCCACTCAACCCTGTAAAATACTACAGTATATACTTTTGGAAAACATTTGTTTCACACACTTAGATCAAGTATTCTCAATCACTTAAGCAACATATAAACATGCTCATCAGGGTTTCTATATGCTTGCAACCTAATTATTCAAATAGGCATACTTTCTCAATTATTTAGCTTATCAACAAGCTCATGCTTTCACATACATATCTTATCATGACGATATACACTAATCATGCTCAAATTGATGGTTAATAATATACTTAAGCTTTAACAAGCAATCTCATGCTAACATATATCTTAACAACAATCTCATATCATCATACATCTTAATAAGCAGTCTCATGCTATCATATACTCAAAAGCAATCTCATACTATCACATAACTCAATAAGCAATATCGTGCTATCATATAACTCAAATAGCAACCTCATGCTATCATACAACTCAATAAGCAATCTCATGTTATCATGCAACTCAATAAGCTAAGCAATCTCATACTATCACATAACTCAATAAGCAATCTCATGCTATCATATAACTCATTAAGCAATCTCATGTTATCACATACTTAATAAGCAATCTCATGCTATCATATACTCAACATGAAATCTCGTGCAATCATGAAATCTCTAAGCAATCCCATGCTATCATATACTCAAGATGCAATCTTGTGCAATCATATAAATGAATGACAATATAAAGTCATGCTTTTTATCATACTTTCGTGGAACACGTGCAAATCATTTAATCATGCAATAAGATGAACACGATGCTTTAGTATAAGTATATATAGACATACATATACACTCTTACTCTTAAAAAGAAATACTTTTTCTGTGGAGATTTCTTAGAGTCACAATGACTCGCTTTCTTTACTTTCTCTAGAGTCACGTAGACTCGCTTTCTCTTCTTGTGCGAGGCAGGTACTCCTCCTCAGCGAAACCGTAGCTTACGGTGCAATCTCGTGCATCCGCCACATCCGTATCTACAGAACCTCTAACTCGTGGGGGAGGTAGGACCTCCACACTCGTGAATGGACCTAAACATGCTTGGCAATCTAGCCGGCTTAATACTCAACTCACTCACAGAACCATTCTCTTGGTTCTTAATCTTTCTTTCTTGCTTGCTTTCTCTGTGGAATCAGGTATCGTACTTTTAGTGTGCACACCCCCTAACCAGGATTCCAAGACCGGCAGGAAGTCTCCAACCTCGTAACTCGGGAATATCGACCTCGTTACATGTTAAATCTGTCAGCTCGCAATGTCTGTTACTATTTTGTCGGTTCTATCCGATCTTATCTCTTTTCTTCCGTAAGGACATAGTCTTAACGGCCCTCCAAAATACTATTTTCCTCACAATAGATAACATATATATCTCATGCAAATTCTTTACTTATACAACTTATGCACATAACTTCTCAACAATTTCTCAATGCAACAAGATAATGACTTTCTAAAATAGCTATGAGTTTTTGAAAATAATACTTAGGCCCACTTTGGCCACTTATGCATTTTAAAACATGATATGCTCAAATATGCACTTTACTGTAGAATATGCTTCAAAACTTCTTTCACTGTGAACTCTCAACAATTGCATAAACATGATTATGAATCATAACTTAGCAAATCTTCTTTGGCAAACACTTTGCAAGTATTCAACATGCATTTGAACTCAAAATACTCATCATAATCTCATTTACTGTATAATCTAGCATTCAAGAAGAACATGCTCTGTACACTTCAACATGTAACATTCTTAGCAAAACTCTCAACAAGTCATATTAGACATTCTAGGCATGCTTTTCTAGCAAAATTTAACAAATAGAGTTCATGCTTCTTAGTCTAATAATCATATAATTTGTCATGCTTCTCATCAATTAGCCAAGATCAAACACTTAACAATTTCCAATCACTGCAACTACTTAGGCAATTTTTGTAGCATTCTTTTTCACCATTTCTATCACACAATGCTCATTTCTATTCCAAATTCAATGAAATCAATTTCTAAACGTGCGTCGTGATGGCCCCAAGTGTCCGAGCTTCAAGGGCCCGCGAGTCTCGGGCTGAAACAACACATAGCTGAGTCACAAGGGCCCGGCCACTACACAGATGCTGCCTGGCGTGGCCACTACTTGGGATGTCTCGCCTCCTGGCTCTGCCGCTTCACGGCTCAGGGCAACGGCCTTTTCCAAGGGCCGTGCCCTGGAGCCGCCTTCTCACGGGGCTGGCCAACGGCTCCCTCCTAGGGCTGTTGGCTAGGCCCGTGAGTCTACCTGGTGCACACTAAAGATAACAAAAGAAAGTGGGGGACTTATGATGGGGACATGGGATCTTGGGGTCATTTTATTGTATAAGTCTTGGGCCAATGGGGTGAAAAATGAAAGCATGGAGAAAATGTTAAAAGATATATTACGAAGGGGTATCAAACCCACAACTTTTAAACATAATAACACAAGTTTTAAACCACCAAGCTACCACACATTTTAGTTATTAAAAGGAAGGATGCTCTATTTAACCGTGTGGAGATTGTTAACATCCAGGTAGTGGGGCGACACGTGTACAGCTAAGATTGAAAGCAAGCCGATGACGTACGTTTGTCAATTTGGAAGACCCTCTACACTATATAAGGAACTAACCTTTAACCCATACACCAGGGTTCAATTCCTAATAGCTATGATATTATTCTTAGTCCATTCCTTGCACTATAGCTTGTATTATTTGGGACGCCATTTTGAGTCAATATCTCGAGCTTTGTATGTAATTTTTTGACCTAATGTCAGTTCTATAAAAATCATCCATTATTATTATTATTATTATTATTATTATTATTATTATTATTATTATTATTTCAAGACTTATTTTGTTTCTATTCTTTAAAACAACCAAATACTTAAATATATATTTTTTTATATTTATTCTTCCGTACAAACAAACTATGAATTATAATTTATATTCTAATCACTTTCTATTTCATTATCGAAATAATATTCCTTTTCATCCAAAATTCATTTCGTAAATCAAATATGTTGTAAAAGTTTTACTAATTGCCCATTTGGTTTGCAAAAAAGAATTTTGAAGAATAGCATTTAAATTTCATAATAAAGAAATTATTGAAAATATTAATTTCATCATTTAATTTATAAAAATATTGATTCGGAACAAAATAAAGGTATTTTTGTTATTGAACATTTCTACCAAAGGCTTTAGAATTGAAATACAAAGGAGATGTAAAGAATCCCTTTCCTTCAAATTTGAGGAATTCAAATTCCAATAAAAAATATTTTCACATCAACCGAACAACATAAAATGCTCTTTTCCTCAAATTTGAAGAATCCCAATTCCAAGAAATTATCTTCTTGCCAACTAAACATTGTTAGTGTGCTAAGGACCTTGTGGTCTAATGTCACCAAGTTGCTCCGCTATATAAGAGGTTGTGGGTTCGAGCTTCTGTGGATGTGATATTGACTATTTGTGCTTCAGTAGGTATATGCATTAAAACTTGCAAAAACCACTTAAAATCCAGATGGAATGGATTACATAGTTAGGTGCTAATCACCATTGGCTACTTATATTATGAATGGAGTACATAGTTAGGTGCTATCACCATTGGCTACTTATATTATGAATGGATTACATAGTTGGGTGCTATCACCATTCGCTGGCTACTTATATTATGAATGGATTACATAGTTGGGTGCTATCACCATTCGAAGGTTGTCCATTATTCGCAGTTGTCCATTATTCGCCAATTCTAGAAGATCAAAGTGTTTGAATAGAAGATTGGGTTTCTACAGCTAAGGGATACGTAGATCACTTGGTAAACTAATACTACAATTCGCCAATTCTAGAAGATCAAAGTGTTTGAATAGAAGATTGGGTTTCTACAGCCAAGGGATACGTAGATCACTTGGTAAACTAATACTACATTTCTTTGTTAGGAATTGAACACTTAGTGGATTGAGTTTTCATTGTTAGTGGTCCTCCAGGTCTAAGAGAAAGTTTATCTCTGGACTAGTGATAAGTGTTAAATTGTGTTAATTTTATAGGGTATTTAAGAGTCATATTTTGATATAATTAGAGTTCTTTGAGTCTATTATGTGTTTAGAATAGCTTATTTTGATTAAAGTTAGGCACAAGGGCTAATTTTGGTTACATTTGTAAAAAAGAGTAACATATTGACATTTTTAGGACATTTCGGCGACACTTTGGTAGATTGAGCATATTTGGATCTAGGAATGTCCAAATGAGGTGATTCAAGTGGCATTGGATCGGTGATTCAAGTGACATTGGATCGGCATTTTAAAGAGCTACAACTTTCATGAAGACCACAAAGGCTAATTCGGAAATCTAGCTAGGCAGTCAAAATAAGAGATAAACGCGTCAGGATTCCCAGTCACGCCGGCATCACGGCGTGACGACGGAGTAAATGGGAAATAAAAGGCTTTTAGCGAGATTTTTATGCGAAAATTTCTAGATCTGAATCATAATTCACTTGAGCATATTTTCATCTTTCTCTCACTAGGTTTTAAGTTAAATTAGGTTAGAATTCTCTCTATCTTCTCTCTAGAAATTAGCTCTCAAGACTCTTGAATTTGTAAGAAGAAGGAGATCCAAGCATATCTTGTAGGATCTACATCTTCAACTTGGATTGCTTGGTAATCTAGACACTACAATTTGGGTAATCTCTTTAGATCTAATCTTTTGTTGCTTAAATTGATGATGATGCCTATTTTGTATTTGTGGGGATTATTGAGCATGAATATGAGTAGCTAATTGTCTAGAGATTAGGATTGTGGTGTAGATTGTATTTGTGATGATTAGCTTGATTTGATGTGTGATATTGTGGTTGTGGTGATTGAATGTTGTTGGCTTGAATGTCTTGTTGGAAGAGGAATGCTTGTAATAACTCTTGTGTGTGAGTGCACCACATGCTTGTAGGTTTAAGAAGGATTATGTTGTCAAGAGATTGAGACATAATCATAGACTCCTTCCCCTTGCAATTCCCGCCCTAGATCCGAGAGGACAAGGTCCGGAATGAGATGTACACAATGTGTTGATGAAATGTCTCATAGGTGTAATGATGACACTCGGGTGCTTCCTTGCCCTATGATAGTCCATGTAGACCGAAATGGCCATGGCATTTGAAGTCATCTCTCTTGACTTGTGTCACAACACACAATCACCACCCAAACCTTTGGAGTAGCTAATCACACATTGCAATTAGCACACACAATCCTAATCCGCTTTTCTTTCTATTGATTATTTTCACTTGTGCCTTTCTTACTTTCCCTTGCAACTCCTACTTTTGTTAATGGAACCCCTTGACCAAGAACCTCAAGCCCAAACATCCTTACCATAACACTCTCTCAACACTTCCAACTTATCACTCCTTGAGTACGACACTCGGGGTGGTTATCACTCCCGTTTTACATCCTTTCATTCATCTTCACTACCCTTGCACACCTACACTTTTGACAACGCGATATAAAATGAGAACCGTAAGGAAAAAGCGTTTGTCAACTAGGTAAACAAATCTTGTGTGTTCTTTTAATTTCTGTTGCAATTATCATCACTATTTAAGATATCGCTTAAGCAGTCAGATAAAATGAACTAATAATTAAGCATAAGTAATTGCTCAAACAGTGATCTGAATTACTTGTTTATTTCAATCTGTTAAGTTCTCACAACGAGTACACTACCCCTCTTCACAAACACCCCATAATGTTAATGCATCTTGCTCAAGGGGAAGGAGTACCGGTTGAAATGAAGTCAGGATCCTCCTATAAGAATACGCCTCACACGAGTGACACTTAATTTGTCATCTCAATCTCATAGCTCTACTGACTACTGATCACATCAGGCAATCATTATTGTGCGGACCATATGTTTCACATAAGCTGTGTGGACCATATTTAGTATACTGTAAAATAATGTACATTCATTACAAAATAATGTACTTTTAATATATTAAAAATGTACATTATATTTAGGAGATGTACATTATTTGTGTACTGAGTGTACATTATACAATATAATATATACTCAGTATACAAATAATGTACATTTAGTATATTAAAAATGTAATTTTTATTATGATCCATACAATAATTTGCCCACATCGAAGGCATCTAGCTCCTTCGACATATAGTTCCTTTGGAACCCCATGTTCGCAAGGATATCAACGTTAATATATTACTAGTATTTATCCCGTGCGATGCACGGTATAAAATTTAAGTATTTTTATTTTTGATAATAAAATTCAAACATCAATCATTAAAATTAATTATGAAATGTTACTTTTTTTAAAATACTAAATTGGTTGTTATATTAAAACCTCACAACATACTATTAGCATATATTATAAAATATTATGTTATTAGATATCACATGATATTTTAAAATTTTACATTTAAATATATAAATAAATAAATATATATATATATATATATATATATATATA
Source organism: Ipomoea nil (assembly GCF_001879475.1). Lineage (NCBI taxonomy): Eukaryota > Viridiplantae > Streptophyta > Magnoliopsida > Solanales > Convolvulaceae > Ipomoea > Ipomoea nil. The sequence continues at coordinate 5,367,354 of NW_017617070.1, forward strand.
TATATATATATTTATAACAAAATTTAAAAATTAGTAAATTAAACTATATACAATAAATAAATGATTCTTTATTTTTTTTCGTAAAAAAATATAAATGATGTTATAAAATTTCGAACATGAAATTTCAAAATTAGAAAAATATTAATGCTCATGTCCCATGATGCACATGCTACAAATTATAAGTGTTATTATTATGTTATGATAATAACAATTATTAGGTTAAAAAAAATTTTAGGTAAGACATGTTGATTTTATTTTATATATAAAATTTGTAAGATTAATTATTATAATGGATGTATAAATAAAAAGACAAATTATTTACTTCCTCTGTACCATTTTCTAGTCATGTTTACTATTCATTGCTAGTACCAAATCTTTAATTGTTTATCCAATAATTGTTAATAAGATATATTTTTTTTTGACAAAAGATATATTATTAGTTAAATGCAACTACAATACCATTTGACAATATTCTCATTGGCCATGTTTATTGGACTACTAATACCATAGGTGTTGCATCTAAAAATCAATGTATCAATGTATAAGTACAATTACATGAGTAAAAACTCTAAATATAAATACCCTTAATTTTATTAAATAAAATACAAAAATAATATAACGCAACATAATCTATCATTATATATATCCATTTAGGCCCAGTTAAAGACAACCCAAACCAATGACCCAACTACAATCAGCCCATCTGACTGAGGTATAAATATCAAACCCAAACTCATTCCTAACGTTTCATCTTCCTCAACCGTCGTCTCTCTCGATTCAAGCCGAGACTCTATCTGCGTGCCGTCTGGCTTCCACCCTCGGCATCACTCCTCTCAAGCGGTCACATCCAAACAACCTCTGGCACCGTCGCTTGTCCACAGTCCTTGCGTCTTCGCCGTCTGGCTACCACCCTCAGAATCACTCCTCCCAAGCGGTCACACCCAAGCGGAATCAGTCCTCTCGATTTTTCTTCTCCGACCTCCGACGCCAACTCCCTCGTTCCTCTCCCTGTCTCTCTCGTGACATAGTTTGATTTTCTGCCAGATTTATTTGTAAGCATGAAAGGTTGTGGCCCTGGTAAACATATTCTCCACTCACCTTTTATTTGTACATTGATTCCATACTTAGCAAGCTTGATTAGAATTAGGTATACCAGTAATGTGGACAAATGCTTACTGGTACTGTCTGGTAAGATAAAAATTAATAATATTTATATTGTATGAGACTATACCTTTGTTTGATGAGATCTGCTTCCTCTTTCCCACTAATTGTTGAGACAATGATTTTCCTCATATTACACATCTGAGAGCTTATAATATTTGAATTACAAAACAAACAAACATTAAAATTCTGTTACTAACAAATACCTAAAAGCACATCAAAAGTATCTTTTTGTCTAGAAATTATCCACACTCCACAGAAAACATCATATAATATGTCTATATATTTTGTAGGGTAAATGTTTCTTTCTTTTCTGGTTGTATACATTTTAGATTTTTTCTTGAAAACTAATTTAAAATATTATATAAATGCATACGGTTCATTATTAAGAATATAAACTATATTATTATGGAATAAGATTGAAATGATGGTAGACTAAGCACCTGAATTATATGATAAGGCCTTCCTCTTGCTTCTTATGATTGTGGATTCTTTTAGTGCAACACAGCTCTCTGAAGTGCAATCTTTGAAGGTGAAAGTGTATTCATCCTCTTCTTGAACGATTACCCAACATGCCCAATACAGCTTCACCATGTTGCCTCGCAAAGCTTCTTTGAAAGCTCAACAAACGCCAGATAGGTACTGCTGCCGTGCACATCTTAGTTCACCACACCATTTCAGCCTTATTTTCTTAATCGTGAAGATGTATTTATAGTGTTGTAGGTTTATAGAATATAGAATCATATGTATATGCAAATTAATTTTAAAATTAATGTTTAGTCTTGAAGATTGCGATAGTTGTCTTCCATTTAAATTTATTTTGCATTCTCAATGTTATTGAATGTCTTAAATGTGATATTAAAGAACAATTCTGATATGCAAGCAACTTTTCATATGTCAAAGACATTTAAAATTCAATGTGATTAATAATTCGAATTTCCCAAGACATTTAAAACTCATTGTGATTAATAATTCAGCTGTCCACAATAAATCTAGCAATTAAGGTTATACCATGAAACGATGCCATTTCATTTAGGCGGGAAAATGACATGGCAAATTTTGCTATTATATAGAGTAAGATTTGCAATAAACATAGCAAAATCGTGAGGTCTCACTCGTTGTGAAATCTGTTCTTACACTCCTGCTATTAATCTGAAAGAGCCATTTTGAATTGATTAATGCCTTAATGGCAATACATAATACTCCCTATGTCCCATTTTATTTATCATACTTACTATTTATTGGTTAAACTAACTTGTTTGATTATTATTTTTTACTTATTTTTAAATTTGATTTTTTGTGTTTAATAGTACTTTTAATGTAGTTTTTAAAAATATAAATTTTATATATTAATACTAAACTTTTTTTTGTTGAATGCTAATAACTCTATTACAATGTAGTATCTGTTCATAGCTACTTTGCTTAAAATCACAACCTCCCATATGAGAGTCTAACCGGAGTGTCATCTGAGCACAAGGTAAACTTAATATTATGAAAATTTAAATTAAAAATAACTCTAATTAAGTCTCGTTAATTGAACTAGACACATAAAAAGAGTCGGAGGGAGTATTAATTTTGATGAAACTTTTGGTAAAATTGTTTTTCCACCTGACAAAATCATTTGTGGATTCAATAGCTTAGGTAAACAAATTAAGATTATATTCCATACTATTCTCACTTTCTCATACATATTTAAACAGAAGAACATGGGAAAAAGAATCGATCAGGACCGTTCATCTCAATCTGCTGCATCGATCTCCTACGCCTGTTGAGTCGTTGCCATCATGTTCTTGCAAGTCTTCAGCAGCTGGGTCCCTTTTCTCCTACCTCTAGTGCTACAATTACCTTGCAAAGCCAGCATGACTGCACGCGCCACCTCCTCCGGCGGAGCAATTGCGGCGCCGTGGTCGGACCCACTACCGTATATCACTGCCAACACACTTATCGCATATTCTTTACCCCTACCTTCCATCCTCCCCATCACCTCCACCATCATCAGCACCGCCAGCGCGTGTGATCTCACCTCAGCAGCCCCCTCCTCCACCGTGCACAGCAGTTCCAAAGCCGCCAGCGCTCTCTCCGCCACGGGACCCTCCAAGTCCGACAGCGCCTCCACCACCATCCCCACCGCCCCCACCTCAACCGCCACGCGTCGGTTCCTCTCCGCCAAGCAAAGCGCCAGAAGCACCTTGCTGGCCGGCTTGGCAGTCACTCTATCCTTCAAGCACCCTACCACCTCTCTCATCACCGTGGCAGGGCACTCCGCCGACGCTGACGCCGGGTTCGGAACAAGTGACCGTTCCAACATATGGATCGTCTTGACACGATCCGTATCCGAAGCCGTACTGAACTGGAGCTCCGCCACGTGGAACAGCTCCTCCAAGTTCGCCGTCAGCAGCGGAGGCGGAGGAGCGCCGCCGTCTGATTCTGGTTTGGGGTGGGTTTCGAAATGGGATTGAATATGCGGAAGGGGCGAGGTCGGGAGTGGGAACCTCCACTGGGTGAAACTCTGGGAAGTGTTAGAAGAAGAGGACGATGACTCGGACTCGGAACGAGCAGCCGGCGGCGGCGGCGGCTTATTAGAATGGTGTAATGGTGGCAAGGGATCGGAACTTGAAGAAGGGAGAGGTGGGGGAGTGGTGGTAGTGGGGCTGAGCACAGTTTGAGTGCAATGGCGGAAGAAAGCGCAAGAAAAGAGTGGTCTTGGGGTGGTTTTAAGCTTTGTTGGGTGATGGCTACTACTCTGCTTCATGGCTACAGCTTACAGAAAAGACTGAGAGGCGCGCGTGCATGAATTGTGAGTTCAGATGTATGAGTATGTTAGGGCTAAGGATGATATGATGTGTTTATAATCACATAAAACTGTAAATTTATAGTGGTAGGGAAAGTGGATAGTCCTAGCCCCCTATCATTTCCAAAAGGAGCCCCTGCTCTCAGACTCAATCTCTGATCATTCTTTTTAACTTTTACCTCTATGACTAGGTGAGCTACCTATGCGGACACCATGGATAGATCATGATTTACCTCGTGAATAATCACTTACATACGGTACATTTTTAACTACTAAATTACTCGTGTCGTGTACTGATTAATTTTTTATATTATACTAGTTTTTTTAATTGAGATAATGCCCAATGTTTTTCTTAAATAAGTATTTTAAAGTATATCAAGACAAGATTATATTATAATTGGTCATGCATAGATAATTGAATGTTGAATTTGCGTATTTAAATTGATCATTCTAAGTTTAATTTACAAATGCAAGATAGATAATATAGTCAATATTGATTATAATTGTCAATAAAATAATTGTATGGGTATGGTTGAAACCAAATACGGGACATAAGGGAGAGAAAATAAAAATTAAAGCATAAAATATTAAATATATAATAATATTGTTTTAGGTGTTTTGCTCAGTGTTCATTTAGTTCAACCATTATTGTTGAATAAATTATTATTGATAAAGAAATTCCTAATTTAAGAAATTTAAATGTATTAAAAATTTAAATTTTTTAATTATAATGTAACCCAAAGATATTGGACGATTGGTAAATATGATGTAACCCAAAGTCAAAATGATAAAGAAAGTGTTTTGATTATTCAACAGTTTGAAGCACCAATTTGTTCCAAACCACTGAAAATACAAACATTGCAATTTACAATATTTTTACTTAATGTTTTTTTAGAATGATTTCCCCAAAACACATCTATATTTTTTTAAAAAAATTATTATTAAAACAATTATTATTATTATTATTATTATTATTATTATTATTATTATTATTATTATTATTATTATTATTATTATTATTATTATTATTATTATTATTATTATTATTATTATTATTATTATTATACCCTTAGGTCATTTTAAATGTTAACTTAAACAACTAATTTTTCAAATATATTTTTACCAACTGTTGATATAATTCGCTGGTCAAATCCGCTAATATAATCTGCTAACGCTAACCGCTAACTGCTGATTGTCAAACAAGGATATTGCGAGGTATTTTCCCACTTTAATTTGTTGTGTGATTGAATACTCTCTTTGTCAACAAATCCCTCAAATAGTTAATATAATTGGCTTTATTAATTTAATTTTTTAAATTTTTCCATGGTATTAATAAAATACTTGGTAAATAAATATATAACATTATTTTGTATTATAACTTTGATATTTAATTAAAAAATAGTGCACAAAAAAGATAATAAACAATGTAGTGAATATAATCAATTGGTGAATTTGAATGTAAAGAATTTTTACATTGTTGAAAAATAAAGACAATATAACTAATGAAATTATTTATCTTAATTAATTTATTGATAATGAATAATTTTTTTTAATAAAGACATTGCAGGACAATGTAGAGAATATAATCAATTGATGAATTTGAATTTTGAATGTAAATAATTTTTATATTGGAGAAAAATAAAGACAATATAACTAATGAAATTATTTCTCTTATTTAATTTATTGATAATGAGTAATTTCTTTTTGAATAAAGGCATTGTAGACACATAATTCTAAATTAAAGAAATTCATATTTATTATTTTTTATTGTAGCTACTAAATTATTATTTATTATTTAATATGAGTAAAATAGAGTACTAATTATGCCAACTTTAATTTGATTGGGATGTGGTTCGAACCTAAGACCTTTCTTATTAAAATCAATGAGTAAGTTAACGGTGAACTAACAGAAACTAACGGAAAAGATAATATTCAACGGAAAAGTTAACCGATAATCATATTCATAGGGATAAATTAGGAAATCTCAAGGAAAATTTAAAATCTGATCAATCTGAGCCATTCATTTGATTAAAAAATTTGACCGCTCTTTTTTCTACCCATTATAGGCCTAACTCTCTTGGGCTCTTATTAGTATAGTAGATATTTAAATAATAAAATTAAAACTTAAGTTATAAATAATTATAATATTTGAAAGTGTACATTTATTTGATTATAAGATAAAGACAAAAGTATCAATAATATATGACTGGTTTGATTGCATTTATTTTAGAAAAATTGATATGCAATATGATTTATGTAATTATATTATTACTAAAATAAATATGGGGAAAAAGGAGAAATAATAATTTTTAAAAAGCATTAATATGAATTTTCGATTATAAAGATAATTTTATTACCATTTAAATACTTCTGTAATTACTTTTAATTCCTTAATTTCTTATTTTCCATTATTAGCTTAATCACAATTATTTCCTTATTTTACTTAATTCCTTAATTCCATTATTAGCTTAATTATAATTAATTCCTTAATTAGTATTGATGGGGATATAGGTTATGTGATGGAGTTCATTGGACTTAAGTTATTGGACGAAGCTATGAGGGTACAAGTTAAGTAGAAAAAGGAAGGTCAAGAAGTGGAAGATGAGCCGACCCAAAGAAGTACCGCCGCCGGCCTGGGGTGGTCGGCGCTGACGTCGAGTTGGGTCGTCGGTCGGGGCGCTGGCCCTGGCCGACAGTGGCGTGGCCAGCGCGGCCTGGTGCGACGGTCGCGCCCCCCTTTCCTGGGGCGCGCATCCCCGCGCCCCCTCTCTGGCTGGTGCGGCGTGGGGGGATGTGGGGGTGGTGTTGTGTATTGATGAGACGTGGGACACGTGGAGCTTGGATGTGGAGTGGGATCGTAAGAGGTACACTTGAATGGTGCAAGATGAGGGTAGTTTACTATAAATAGGGTGCCTTGCTTCCTATCAGCAATATGTTTGAACACTACAAGCACCCTGATCTAGTGGTCTTAGGTTCATACTTCCAACCCATTTGCTTGAGTTTGATTTCTATCCTTAGCATAGTTAATTATAGCACATCTTTTGGGCCTTAGTCTTGGTATTTTGGGCCTCCCTTTCTAGGCTGGTACCTCGGTTATTGTACATATTATTTTCGGTCTTAGCGTCCCCGAGTAAGAAAATTATTACTTTCCTATTTTGTACCTATATACCCGGTTTATGGTGGACCCGGTTCTACCAAAACCATCAAGTATAATAATAAAAGGAAGGAAATAACTACCTAATAATATTATTATAGTACACTAAGTTTTAAAATCTATTTAATAGTGAGTAACAAATTACGAGTAATTAAAAAAAATGTGTATTACTTCTCTCTCGCTACTTTCGCGAGCTTCTTTCGTTCTTCGTTTCTGATTAGGGTTTTTGGATGACGGCTACTCTAACTAACTGTCGGGCACCAACGACCAGTTCCCTTTGAACGATGGTAATGGCTACAAACGACGTTGCGGCATTGTGTGCCAATCTCACATTAGCAGATGTGGATGATGAGAAAATGCAATGCATGTACCAAATGGTGTTTTTGCTGGAAATTTTTGTGGACAAGCAGCGGATGGAATCGATTAGAGTGCGGCTGGGGTACAATAATATGTTTGTTGTAGATGTAGTTGGTCATAGGGGGGGGGGGGGACTTGCTCTCTTGTGGCATGATGCTGTAGAACTGGAAGTAACATGGTACTCTGCACATCACGTTGACACGGTGGTTGTGCTAGATACGGGCAGCCCCAAATGGCGTTTTACCGGTTATTATGGATACCCGGAACAAACGCGTAGAGGTGAATCATGGGACATGTTGAGGAACCTATCGGGGCTCAGCACATTGCCGTGGGTGATTATGGGGGACTTCAATGACATTCTACATCAATTAGAGAAGGGGGGCGAAATCCTCATCCGAATTGGCTTATTGAGGGTTTTAATGAGGCAGTTGCAGATTGTGGACTCCTGGATTTCGCATTCAGCGAAAATCAATTTACCTGGGTACGGTCCCGTGGCACTCCGGACATGATAGAGGAGAAGTTAGATAGGATCCTGGGCACAGACTCGTGGCTAAATCTCTTTAACGGGGCGACCGCATGTTCGCTCACTAGCCCATACAGTGGTCACTTACTGTTACTACTAACACCGGTGGTGGTTGCAAATGGGGTGCGGCGTCGAAGATTCTATTTTGACAACATGTGGCTACGGGAGGACCACTATAGGGAAATTGTGGACAACAGTTAGAGTCGGACTATGGGGCTGGAGGTGTTTGATCGAGTGGCAGTGTGTGGGGAGGACATATGGAGATGGGGGAAAGCTTACAACAAGGAGTTTCAACGCAATATTGATCGCTGTAAGAGGCATCTGGAGAGCCTGCGTGTGCGTCGTGATGAGGCTGGTTGTGGGGAGTACACCTGTACTGAAAAGCAGTTGTTAGGCTTGCTAGAACAACAACATTTCTATTGGAAACAACGTGCAAACGAGCATTGGTACCGGGGTGGTGATCTTAATACAATTTTTGTTCACAATTCAGTCAAAACCAGGCAGCTCAGGAATCGAATCCAGTTTTTAAAGAAGGAAGACGACACTGTGGTGGATACTATCGATGGTATGGTTGAGGTGATGGTAGATTATTTTGCTAATCTATTTACATCCTCTCAAGGAGATATGGGAGAGGTTATTGATTGTATTACTGCTAGGTTAAACCCCAGGGACAATAATAAGCTTCTCAAAACGGTTAGTGCAGAGGAGGTGAGGCGAGCAGTCTTTCAGATGCATCCCGATAAATCCCCGGGGCTGGATGGGTTAGGCCCGGGTTTTTATCAACATTACTGGGACATAGTGGGAGGAGATGTAACATTGTTTTGCAGGAGCTTCATCCAAACCGCCAAGTTGCCTACGAAGGCAAATGATACACACATTGTGTTGATACCAAAGAAACCAAGTCCCGACTCAATGAAGGATCTACCACCGATCGCGCTTTGTAACGTGCTTTATAAAATAGCGGCAAAAGTATGTGCCAACCGTATGAAGCCGGTGCTGGAGGGGCTTATCAATAGAGCGCAGAGCGCGTTTATCCCAGGGCGGTTAATAACAGACAATATCATGGTTGCTTACGAAACCCATCATTTTTTGAAGCGGAAGACCCAAGGGCGGGATTCGGGAAGGCGTAGCTGCTTTAAAGGTTGATATGAGTAAAGCCTATGACCGCGTTGAGTGGGGGGTTTTTGAAAGGGGTTTTGATAAGGATGGGGTTTGACCAGAAATGGGTGGATATTCTAACTGAAACTGTAAGTTCGGTTAAATACCACGTAATACACGAGCAATGTCAGTTTGGTCCTATTGTACTGGGACGCAGCCTCAGGCATGGTGACCTGCTATCCCCCTACCTTTTTCTTTTCATTGTTGAAGGATTAAGTGCATTAATTGAACGGCATATTAGCATGAAATTGTTGCATGGCGTGTATGTGACACGCGGGGCTCCCCCAGTTTCACATCTGTTATTTACAGATTACTGCTTCCTATTTTTTTGGGCAAATCTAGCTGAAAGTGCGAGAATGAAGTGCATACTAGATGTCTATGCAAATGCTTCAGGCCAACAGATCAATTATGACAAGTCCATGATTTGTTTTAGCTCTAATACACAACAAGATACACGCACGGATATATCCGGTTTCTTGGGTGTGAGGGAGGGTAATATCTCGGGCTTCCGTCACTAGTGGGGAGGAAGAAGAAGGAAATATTGGGTTTTTTAAAGGGGAAGATTCTGACTAAAGTGCGGAGTTGGAATACCAGGTTCCTGTCTAGAGCGGGACGAGAGGTATTGTTGAAAAATGTAATTCAGGCCTTTCCCCTCCTATGCTATGATGGTTTTCCTGCTGCTTTTAGGTCTTTGCAGGGAGATAGAGACCATGATGAATGAGTACTGGTGGACGGGCAACATTGGCAATGGCAAAGGGATACGGTGGAGAAGCTGGGATGGCCTATGTGCTCCTAAAAACCGAGGGGGCATGGGCTTTCGCAGAATTCATCAGATGAATTTGGTGTTGCTTGGAAAGCAAGCATGGAGGTTGCTAACGAAACCTCAATCAATGATGACCTGGGTTTTAAAGTCAAGGTATTTTCGCGCATGTTCGTTCCTAGATGCCAGCATGGGGAATAATCCCTCGTATGTTTGGCGTGGTATGATGGAGGCCAGGGACTTAGTGAAGGGTGGCAGTCGGCGGTGCATCGGGGATGGAAGAATGACCACCATTGATAAAGATGCCTGGTTGCCGGACGCTGTGAACCCCTATGTCATCACAGCACTGCATGAGTCAATTGCCAATGCCCAAGTCTCATTGTTGCTGAATGCCAATGGTATAGGGTGGGACGTAGACTGTGTGCAGGATATTTTTGATCAGCGGGATGCTGAGTTGATTTTGAACCTTCCCATAAGTAGCAGGACACCGCCGAATGCTTGGTTGTGGACTGCAGAGCCGAAAGGGAACTACTCGGTGAAATCATGCTACCGGTTGCAGGTGGGAGAAAGCACTGATGTGCGGCCATGGGCGAGGATATGGAGTCTGCAAGTTCCTCCTAAGGTGCGAAGTTTATGCTGGCAATTAGCTTCTCAGTACATTCGAACACGTGATTTCTTAACTGGAAAACATGTAGCTTGTTTCCTAATGTGCCATTTGTGTCAACAGCAAGAAGAGTCAGCCTTACACTTATTCGCCACATGCCATGAAGCTATGCGAGTTTGGAATACCTTGTCACTGCTGGTCATTACATCTAACCATGGTAATGTGTTGCACTGGTTCTTTGAAAACTTAGATATTATGCAAGGGGAGAGCTTGAGTAAATTTGCAATGGTTTGTTGGGGGCTTTGCTGTAGCAGGAATGACTATGTGTGGAAGAATATACCCTATTCAATGGACACCATGCTCCGAACTGCTTTGCCTCTGTGGAACAACTGGAAATCAGTGAATGAGGAATGGGTTGCGGCTGCTGATTCGGGTGATGATGAACGATGGAAGCCACCAGAACTTGCTCGCTTGAAGTTGAATACCGACGTGGCCATGGATGCGGGCAATGGCGTTATGGGCATGGGTTGGATTCTGAGAGATGCTATGGGGGCTTTCATTGCTGCCAAAAGCTCGTTGATCTCTGGGAATTATGAAGTCAAAGAGGCCGAAGCTGTGAGCATTCGCGAAGCTCTGAGCTGGATGAAGGATCTGGGATATGCTGATATTGATGTGGAGATATACTCCCAGATTGTTTATAATTCTTTGCTCTCTAATAACTATAATTCTTCTTTCGGTTTCATAATTGATGATGTAAAGGAGTCCGCATCTCAGATGAGGGATGTAGTCTTCTGTTTTGCTAGGCGATCTGCGAATCGCGCTGCCCACGCTCTAGCTAGGGAAGTTGTTTCTGTGACAGGTTGTGGGGAGTGGCATTATTTCCCTCCTATGTTTCTTGAGAACATTCTTGGTTCTGACATAATGCATTAAGCTTTTTCTCTCTCTCTCAAAAAAAAAAAAAAAAAAAAGAACTTGTGACTTGATGTTACATGTCACATCAAAGTGGAAAATTCAATAAAAATGAATGTGATGTTTTTACTTTTAGTCAAATTATTTATTTATTTCTTATTATTAATACTTATTTTTTATTTTTTATTTTTTATTTTAAATATTGATTAAATTTAATGCTTACTTTTGTAAAGTTGTCACTTCAAATTTAGTCCAATACAACTTTTGGTAAAAAAAAAAATAAATCTATTTAATAGTTTTCCTTTACAATTATTTTTACCTTTTCAGTATATTCATTAACGGAAAAAATTGATTTTTTTTATTATAAAGACAATTATATTACCATTTAAATATATTTCAAAAATATTACCATTTAAATACTCTGTATTAAATATTTTTGATATTATTAATTATTAATTATCATTGTAATGATAATTTTGAAAATATTTTATTTATTATAAATATTAATATTTTGAATGATTTGTGTATATTATCTTATAATACAAATATAAAGATAATTTTATTACCATTTAAATACTCTATAATTACTTTAAATTCCATAATTTCTTATTCCCCATTATTAGCTTAATTACAAATATTTCCTTATTTTACTTAATTTCTTAATTCCATTATTAGCTTAATTTTAATTAATTTTTTTAAATTAGTATAATTATTAAAAGGAAGGAAAGGACGACCTAATAATAATATTATATTACACTAAATTTTAAAATCTATTTAATAGTTTTCATTTACAATGATTTTTACCTTTTCCGTATATTCATTAACGAAAAAATGATTTTTTTATTATAAAGAATATTTTATTACCATTTAAATACACTGTATTAAATATTTTTTATAGTATTAATTATCATCATAATGATTATTTAAAAGTATTTTATTTATTGCAAATATTAATTTTTTGAAAGATTTGCGTATATTCATTCATTAACTTATAAAATGATTTGTTTTTATTACAAAGATACTTTTATTACCATTTAAATACTTGTACTTACTTTCAATTCCTTAAATTTCTTATTCTCCATTATTAGCTTAATTACAATTATTTCCTCTTGTTTTTACTTAATTCCTTAATTCCATTATTAGCTTAATTATAATTAATTCTCTAATTAGTATAATAATTAAAATATTTTAATTATTTTAAATATTAATATTTTGGAAGATTTGCGTATATTCATTAATAACTAAAAAAATGATTTGTTTTATTATATAGATAATTTTATTACCATTTAAATACTCTACAATTACTTTCATTAATTTCTTAATTTAAATATTTTCAATAAATTTTTTTATTACATAAGGTTTGGATTTTCAAAATAATTAGAAACATTCTATCTAATTATATTTACCATAATAATTACATACATACATCATATCATATCATATATATAGGTTGGACTTTCTAAAGAAAATTTGAAATGAATTCTAAAATATACGGGTTGTGCATTGATCATTATATACATACATAAAAATTTTGATTGGTAATGCTGGGAAGTATACAACTTGTGCATTGATCGTTGCAATATATAATTCGTTTGTTACCTATTACGGTGTACGGTGTTTCCATTTTTTATGCTTTGCGATTTTGTGATATTTGTCGTTGGGCTTTCACGGGCTAATACATGTTTGCAGACTTTGCAATCTGTATACCAATGAGAGCTCCTTCCCATAGATGGAGAAGATAAAGATTGCTCTTAAGGTGATTCATCAGAGAAAGTAAATCGGAAATGAGGAATAAATATTCTAAACATAGTTACGTTTCCATTGTATTTATAGGTGTAAAATGTGATAATTATAATTTGTTAGATTTTTCAAAAGGAAAGTGTAATTTTTTTCTTGAAAGAAAAACAACGAAGAAATATTATTACTGTATATGCGTCAAAATAAAGTTAGGTGGGACCGAATCCCAATACATCGTGGCCTGAGCCGAGATAGTCGAAGCTAGAGTATGAGCAATAATGTTTAAAGTCCTAGGTACCGAAAATAGAACACTAGAGGATAAAGTAGCCATGATAGTTCTGCAGTCGTTAACCACAACGCCAATGTATGATCTAGGAGTAGAAGAAACATTGCTAATGTAATTCTATAGAGTTGCACAGTCTGTGTATAGTGTCACAACCGTTACTTCGCGAGCTTTCAACCAAGATAAAGCCTCCTTACAAGCCAGGGCCTCCGCGATAAGAGCATTTTCACAGTATGGTAAAGCCCCGTTCATAGCGGCTACGAAACTGCCTCCATTCGCAAGCAAAACCGCGCCACATGCTTCCGCTCCTGATCCGGGGTCGAAGATGCGTCGAAGAAGCAGTGCAATCCCGTGACAGTCGGCTGGAGTTGCTGCTGCTGGGTGGGTGCCGGGGCTGTCCGGCCGCATTCTAGGCCGTGACCGACGCCACAGCAGATCGCCAAACCTGGTTCGGTGCACGCAAATAGGCTTCCCTGTCTGGCTGTGTTTCTCGCACCCCATAAATGGTAAAACACTGCAACAACTTGAACAAGAATATCCTGGGTTCTCTTTATTAATCTTGCTCTTGTGTGCTTTCTTGAATAGAGAGAAGGAAGAGCTCAAGTTAATAATGCATAGAGAGAGAGTTCCAAAGGAGAGACCAAATGGAATCCCTTCACTTTGTGGGCTAAAAACCCTTTTATATGCCTAAGGTGGCGGGTTTGACCCGCCTCGGGGTTGACCCGTCACCCTTGACTCTGACACGTAGATCGGGTCCCGAACTGCTCGAACCTGACCTGACTATAAACGAGCCCATAGACGTACATGTGGTCGGTACCGGGGTATATATCCTATCAAGAGCACCCCCCAGTCCGTGCCCTGACGATGAGCTAACGAGGAGGGGTTCGGGCTAGAACAACTAGTTATACGGTCTGTGACATGCGCCGGTTGCCTCGTTAAAAACCTTAAGCTGATAAAAAACCCAGTCGGAAAAAATTTAGCCCAGGAAAAAAGAGCACAACTTTAAGCACACAGTCTGGTGGACCAAACCAGGAGATCATACTTTGTCGGTTTTAACGACCGGACTGCTGAACATGACTGAGAGGTCGATTTGATTGTGATCTGGAGATCTTATTTTACCAATTATGGGATAGGATTTACGTACGACCAATGGATCGAAATCTTGCGCAGCAAGGGAGTCAAACTGTGTCGATCTAGGGGTCGACTCGCGCCAATCGGGAGATTGGGCTTTTAGCGCGGTCTAGCGATCAAGTATTACCAATCGAGAGATTGGATTTTACTTATGGTTTGGGGACCTCAACTGATCGTGTAGATCATAAGTAGGAACGCTCTTCCCGATGCCCCTCACTCGGGCTAACTGGTTGTGACTGGTTCGAGCTCGGTCGAACTCTAATTTAGATAAAAAGATCGCTCTTAGTTGTTTGCGATTGGCTAGCTTCTGGTGACTGTATTTAGTCACTACGATAGGTTTTTGTAAATCAAAAAATTTATACTAATGGGAGGCATTCTGGGTTATGAACCGAGGGTCCCAAGCGAAGGGACACTATGAGACCCGAAGGTCTAACGATCATGAGACTAGGAAAGTCTTTTTGATCGAGAAATGACGAAGAGACCGGGAAAGTTGGTCTACTCGGGAAAAACTTTAGCGAATCGAACAAGAAGCGAAAGAGCTACTTTACCGATGCAAGCCCCCCTCCCTTAAGTGCGAGAATCGTCAGCATAAGGGAGTAGATATGATGGGTTCTCGAGTTCGCCTTGTTAACTTTGATTGCGATCAGGAAATGACCCAACCGGGTTCGCGGTGAGAACGCATCGAGCTACACTCGTAGCGTCGATGACCGGGAAGTGACTCGACCGAGCTCACAGTGTCGGTGTACCACCTGTCGACTTGCCTAATTTGTAGGACTTTGGAGTTTTATGAAGTCTGACGTCTAATAAGGTAGAAGGTTTAAGCGCTACCGATCAAGTGATCGGGTTTTAAACGAGATCGGGTGATCAATCTCTAACTCTGAATGAGGTGCCCGACCTTGCGGGACCAACTACCTACCTCGTATGTCTTAAAACCGAGATATGATCTCGGTGCTAACTGAACCGGTGGTGGCAATGCCGACCTAACCAGACTTAGTGCCACGACGATGGCAATGATGCCGATTCGGCTCGGACTTAGAGCGCCAGTGATGATGAGGCCAACCTAACTGATCTTAAAAACGCCGGTGGTGGCAAGGCCAGCCTAACCGATCAGAAAATGCCTAGCTTGTAGGGCTTTGAAGTCGAGACGTGATCTCAGGCTAACTAGGCCGGTGGTGGCAATGCCGACCTAACCGGAATTAGAAAGCCAGTGGTGGCAAAGACCAACCTAACTGGTAAAAGTTTAAGCGACATTATGGTCGTCGAGCTTGCACCCTCATCGGTTGGTGACCGGAAAAAGTTTAACGACATTGCGGTTGCCGGGCTGTTGCCCTCATCGGCTTTACCAGACAAGGTTAAGCGACATTGTGGTCGTCGGGCTGTCGCCCTCATCGGCTGGTGACCGGAAAAAGCTAAAAAAGTTTAACGACATTGCGGTCGTAAGACGGAGGTGGCATGACCGACCTGACCGAGCTTAGGGTGCCAGTGGTGGAAATACCAACTTAACTGGGCTTTGGGTGCTGGTGGTGGAAATACCAACCTAACCGGGCTTATTACAATTAAGTGTTTTACAATTTTTTTAAGTACAAGGCTACGACCTATATAATTTTTACAAATTATAGTCTAGCCTATACACTTTATAATCTAAAATGAAATTACAAATAATAAATTACAATTAGCCTTCCACTTGATTTTATCTGGTCAGCATGATGGGATCCTGTTGTCACATGCAGTGTTAACTGCACAAAAATTACACTGACAAAGCAATCGGCAAACGGGACTACCGATCACCTCATCTTCCGAACAGAAACTCAAATTGGTCCTGCCATGGATGCTTGGACTTAGGATCGAAAGACTAGATGAAGGAACTCACAATAGCAGATGCCCGACTCTTCTTCCCTCGGTAGAGAATACAAATGTTGACGATTGCTGACAACCGGCCCGCGACCAGTTTATCCCGTATCTACCACGATCGAATCCTCACAGCGATGACACATCCTTTGCCCAGGAAATTAGCTACCATTCCTGGACTACATTCCTCCCGCTTCTGGTTACCTCTCAACAGATGATTAGGAGAAAAATCTGATCGGCTGATTGTCTTTTTGTTCGAGGGCGGTGTGATGCTGATAACTCTATAACCTGATCGGCGAACAAGATGGCATTGATGCTCGGCTCTAGGATTGATCAGATTAAATGTCCGAGGGAGCAATGTATTTTTCTTGACCGGGAATGTTTTGCAAACAGCAGGAAAACTTTGAACATGAAGAAATCAGTGATTGGGAAATAGCTTGCTCGATGGTCTCACTAATATTTCCCCTGCTGACATGTAAACGAGTGGAAGGGAGTTGGGCTCGACAATATTTCTTGGTGGTGCTTGGGAAATTATTACAGGTTTCAAGCTTGGGAAAACGCAGAAGGCTGTGCTCCTATTACAATCCATACAAGAAACTAACTGCCGGCCACCATACCCGAACCAGAAAGCTTGAACCTGCTCTGCCATGGATGCTCGGTAGCTTCCCGATTGGTGTACCTACACTGAACTTTGCGCTAAGAAAGGATCAGAGACATACTCAGAGGTGGAAATCCGCTGATGAGTACGGTTAGTAACTCGAAACTTCCCAACTGAGATCGGAAAGCCGTTCGGTTGGTCGATCTATAATGGTCCGCGATGATTTTGGATACCTACTCAGCATTGGTTGCTCATCGCGGAGAGGCCTATAATACGCCGGGCGTTCGACCATGCCGACTGCTCTGTTACTGGCAAATATTTCCCCTGCTTGATCGGAGCTCTAGGAAGTGATCGGGAAACTATACTGGTCGCACATCACCGCTTATGATTCCAGCACTGGTCGGATACCAGCCCGCAGGAAGTTGGGAGGACGGACTCTGGTTGGTGAACTGGTTTCTGGATGAAACTGGGCACCGTTGGGCGCTCGAAATAATCATGCACAGTGAATCCACCTGTACCCTTGATTTTTCCGAAAGCTATACTGAAGGGGAGTGGGAAAATTATCAGGGGTTGACCCGTCACCCTTGACTCTGACCCGTAGATCGGGTCCCGAACCGCTCGACCTTGACCTGACTACAAACGAGCCTAGAGACGTACAGGTGGTCGGTACCGGGATATATATCCTATCAAGCTGATAAAATACAAAGTCTTAATCAGCTCCTTCAGACTTAAGGTTCTCTAGAGAGAACATTGAGCTTGTCCCTTAAAAGACTGAATCTAGTAGTGGTGAATGGTTTGGTGAAGATGTCTACAAGTTGATACTTTATAGAGATGTAGTTCACTTGTAGCTCCTTTGATGCTACTTTGTTATGAACAAAATGGTAGTTTATTTCTACATGCTTAATTCGGGTATAAAAAAAAAAGCCGAATTTTCACATAGATACGTAACACCAAGAGTGTCACACTAGAGTCGATTGAGGTGGTTTTGCTATTGTGAGTCCAATTTCACAAATGAGAGCAACAAACCATGTTACTTCTATAGAGAGTAAAGACATCTGTTTTGGCTTTGTATTCTGCTTTTGTTGAAAATCTAGCCACTACTTTTTACTTACGACAAGCCCAAGAGATTAAATTTTTGCCAATGAAGACATGCAACAAAACAACTAGTGGATTTTCGGTCATCAGGGCACCCTGTCCAATCAGAGTCCGAGAAAGCATGGATATCATCAAAGGCCAGGTTTTGTAAAAGACAATCCATAGTCTAGAGTCCCTTTGACATATCTTAGAACACGTTTGAGTGCAACCCATTGCTCATTATTTGGAGCGCGCATGCACTTACAAAGTTTGTTGACTGCAAAGAAGAGATTTAGATGAGTGATGGTTATGTATTGAAGTGCTCCAACAAGGTTGACGTATTGTGTATGATTTTCATATTGTTGACTTGTAATTGTTGTAATTAGCTTACTATTGACTAGAATTGGGATTGAGTTTAGTTTGTAGTGTTCCACTCCTAACCTTTTGAGTATTCCAATCATATATCTTCTTTGTGATAAGTAATCACCCATTTGTTGTTAAATGTCTCTATTCCTAGAAAGAAGCTCGATGGTCCCATATATCTTATTTTGAAAACACCAACTAGCCTGTTTGTAATAGAAATCAAGAGACAATAGTTGTTGCACATTATTAGTATATCATCAACATAAACCAATAAATAAATGTCAATGTTAGCAATTGAATAGATAAACAAAGACACATAAATTTTTGAAGCCTTGAAGCAGATTGAAAGTAAGCAATCATGAAGACGCTTGAACCACACACGAGGTGCTTGTTTTAAGCCATGGAGTGATTCCTATAGCTTGCAAACATGATTAGGAAAATCTTTGTCTATGTACCCTGTTAGTTGCTTCATAAAAACATTCTCACTTAGAGAGCCATTTAGGAACGCATTGTGAACATCAAGTTGGCGAATTGACTAGTTTTTTGTTATAGCAAGAGATAAGAGAATTCTTACTATAGTTAGTTTGACCATTGGACTGAAAGTGTCAAAGTAATCTTGTTACTCAACTTGATTGAACCCTTTGGCAACAAGTCAAACCTTGTAACATTCAATTGATACATCAGCCTTTCTCTTGACTTGGAACACCCACTTGCATCCTATCACATTCATATATATATATATATATATATCTTGGTTAGGTTGAACCAGTTTCCAAGTGTTGTGTAGTAGGGCATTGAATTTCTGGTCCATCGTTGTTTACCATTCAGAGCCCAAACGATCTAGTTGTTGAACCATTATCTCAGAACTAGTTCCCAGACACTGGTGCCACCCATGACCCATCATGCTACTTCAAACCCCTCCTCGTTGTAACGAGTAGAGAATACACAGGGAACGACACTCTTCGAGTTGGTAATGACAAAGGTTTCAATATTTCTAATATTGGACATACTTCTATATCATCTCCTTCATGTGTCCTACAATTACAAAATGTGTTACATATTCCTACCCTAACTAACTATTGCCTATCTAAGTTCGTAAATAATGTTCATTCTCTTTGTAATGCCTATCAACTAGGGAAATCCTCATGATTTTCACTAGAAAGGGTTAATAAGCCTAGTTCTGTTGTATTGGTTTGGTTTTCATAGACATTTCGGGGCCATCCCAAGTTATATCTAATGAGGGTCATCGTTATTTTAATCATTTTTGTTGATGATTACTCTCAATGTACCTAGTTCTTCCCCATGAAGCTATAGATATATATCTATACAATTTTCTATAGGTTTCAAGCACTTGTTGAGCAGACTTTTCTCTTGTAAAATTAAAGTCGTTCAGTCTGATCTAGGGGAGAATACAAAAACTTAGAAAAGTTCCTTGTCAGCCTAGGGAAATCACTGTAAATCCTGTGCATACATGAACAAAACAGGCGTGTAGAAAGTCATCATAGGTACATTGTTAAAGTTGGTCTCACCTAGCTTGCCCAAGCCATTGTTCCCCATAGCCACACGGAACAATATAAGCCCTTATGTTCTTGTCAACAGAGAAAATCTAGCTATTCCTTTCTTTGTGTTTTTCATTGCCTGTGTTTTCCTTATTTTCGTCCCTACAACAAGCATAAAATAGAGTTCCGATATGCCCCATCTGTCTTTCTTTGTTACTCAAAGTCGTTTTGAGGATATCATTGTTTGCATCTCAATACTGAAAAAAAAATTTATTATATGCTATGTCCAATTTGATGAGAATGCTTTTTCCCTTTTGCAGTAAATACTTCTCTACATGTTCTTGTTCATGTTCAAGATGCATTACCGTGGGCTGTTGTCAGCACCTTGAGCGGCTGAGCCGATCACATTTCCAAGAAGAGAACATGACCATGTTACCCTTGTGTCATTGCCATGTTACCTAGATAAAAAGGGAAATGACCATGACACCCCCTAGGCTCGACCACGTCGACTCCACCCCCAACCCCTAACAGAATTCACACCCGACCATCCTCCAGCTATTCTTTCCAAACGCCCCACAGCGTCAACCACCAGCTCCGGCTCAACGAACACATCCTATGGTACTTTGCCGCACGACTCGTGGCTCTACAGGTAACAACACTTTGATTGCATGTGTAGAAGATTCTAAGCCCACCTGCTACACTCAAGCCATGAAGAGCTTTGATACCATATGAGAACAAGAATTTGTAAAGAGAGTTTTATTATTCACCAATAATTTCTACAAGTACATGAAGTGATGTATTTATAGGGATACAAGAGATAGTCCTAGGCTCCTAGCTAACACAAGTTCAAGTAATCACAAGGGTAAAACACTAGTTTAATTCCAATTTCTAATAACACAAATCTTAGATGTATTAAGATTTAGGGAAAAGAGTCAAATGGGCCCTTCAACTAAAGGCCAAAATGCAATTAAACTCTTAAACTATAAAAGCTCCAATTTGACACCGAATTCCTCATTTTTATGCAATTAAATTGACTAACATGTTACTTTGTAACTGGTAAAATTGTATTTTTTTTTAAATTTTAAAAATTTAATTAAATAACTTAAAAAGAAAAAAAACATTTAAAGTATTTTTTATTCAAATAAATTAATTTAATAAATTTTAAAAAATATGTTACGGAGAAGCCAAACTAGCTTCTTCGTCCATTTTGACAAAGTAGCGTACTCGATCCAAATCTAGATAAAGAAACCTTCCTAGCTTCTTCATCCTGTTAGTATTTTGTGTTGCAAATCCCAACTTTAATTGACAAAATTATTGTGGAAAACTAGATAGGTTAGGTTTAGTGCCACTTAGAGTTTTGGTTGAAGATCTGGAAGAAAAAACACTACACTAGAGCCTTTGAAAGCTAGCAATTGGAACTACACCGACTTATCAAGAATAACTGGTAGAACAGTTACATAATTTGAGGTTATTTTACAAGAAAGCCCTTACCTGACTGAAATACCTCAAGCTAAGGGTAAGACAATAATCGTACTACATGGAATATCTTAGGAATTACTTGTCTTTCAAGATTCGGAGTATTATATACTGGTTAGAGAGAGAACTCAAAAAGAATAGAAGAGTTTATGAAGCTACTTTTACAATCCAAGAAACTCTCTCTACGATCTAAAAGAGAATACTCTGAGATATCATCTTCTCAAGACATTGTTGATGATCTGAGTTTAAAAAGATACTTGAGAAGAAAGTTTTACAAAGCTTTATCTTTGGACCGTATTCCATACAACGCGTGGTACAGTGGTGGGTGAGTCAGCGAGATGCGCAACGATAATTGCTCGGATCTCCAGAAGAAAGTTTTACAAAGCTTTATCTTTGGACTGTATTCCATACAACGCGTGGTACAGTGGTGGGTGAGTCAGCGAGACGGGTAACGACAATGCAGATCTCCAAAAAGGGATTTTTGGGTTGAGAATATGTTCTCTTACCGTATATTTGATTTGTTGTTGAGATAATGGATTTAACTCACTAATGGTGGTCCCCTAAATGTAGATATGATTGTATTGAACTAGGTAAACAATACTCTGTGTCATTTACTTTCTGTTTGATTTACATTCCACACTTAATCGTATTGTTGTTCCAATAACTGTTCAAACAAACGCGTTTAGGGTTTGCGATAAGACAATCGATCAAAAAGATAAGTCAGTAAGATAACCATGATTGTTGAATAATATCACATTGTGAACAAGAAAAAGTTGAACGATGTATACATTCACATTTCAAAATTGCGCGGATACAAGATCTCTAGATGGTCCTCTGATTCTTCACTTGGCTTGCTTGAACACTTGAACGTTTAAGTGAAGGGTCTCCGGAATGCGGCTTGATCTTCAATGAAGGGCTGATTTGTTGTTCTAATCTTCGTTGAAGGGCCTTCGATTTTAAATTGGCTTGATCTTCAGTCTAGAGCTTCTTTTTACTCTTGAGATATTCACTCCAGAGAGAAATGTTGTGGAGCTCCAAGTGATGCTTGAGAATGAAATAAATGCCTCTATTTATAGGGGTGAGAATGTGAGACTCCCACTTCATCTCAAACTCTTTGATATTATCTCAAAATTAATAAATAAATAAATATTTGAGATAATATAAAGAGTTTTCCAAAATGTATTTAGTCACCATAAAGTCTAGATTCATGATCCTATCACAACTATAATATCTTAAATAATAATATCTACTTTGACTAAATCTTTATCAAATAATTAAATTAATTAGGCAAATAGCGCATAACCCAAATTAATTTAATTAATTGATGTACATCTTCAAATAATATCGGTCCAATATTATTTAGCCAATTTGAGTTCGTCAAAATTTCCATGTCTACACAGATATACACAAAATCACACGTCCACATGAATGGAGAAAATGGCCGGCTTCTACTTCGATAGAGAAGACAACGATTTTATTTTTTAA
Organism: Ipomoea nil; assembly: GCF_001879475.1. Taxonomy (NCBI): domain Eukaryota; kingdom Viridiplantae; phylum Streptophyta; class Magnoliopsida; order Solanales; family Convolvulaceae; genus Ipomoea; species Ipomoea nil. Next base: position 5,390,265 of record NW_017617070.1, read on the forward strand.
CTTCAATTTTACCTGTTATTATCTTGAGTTTACTTGTGAATTGATCTAATTGCACAAATTAAAGAAGTTATTGGCTAAATTACATAAAATGAAGAGATGAGGTGTTTAATTAAAATTATTTATAGTTTAAATTAGGTACTTAATTGCATTATTGGTTTATAGTTGAAAGACGAATTTGACTCTTATCCCATTAAAAAAAATTAACTTAGCTGACGCACCACTACGCGCTTAAATATAAATTGATTTTATGGTTATTTAGAATTTCCATACACATATTTAATCGTTAGTATTAGATAAAATTTAGAGATCGAAACCCTAAAAAGAATACATAGAAGGACAGGAAGAGCAGCCGCCATCGAAAAACGAAAGGGTCGGGTTGTATAAAAAGTAGAGTTTGAGATGTCGATCTAAGCCCTAGGCCGCCATTGAAGAATAAAATGGTGGTATAAAGAGTAGAGTTTGAGACATCGATCTAAGCCTTAGAAGATATCATCGCCATTTATGTGAGAAGTTGTAAGATTTCTTTTTAAATTCCTATATTTGTTTCTCTAGTCATTGAATCTATCGATATATAAAACACTTGCATGAGTCTTTCTCTTTAATTTTCATTATATTTGATTTGTTGACTGCTCAAGTGTAATAGTTATTATAAATTTGTTAATTTTTCTCTATTTCTCAAAAACACATGATGGAAAGATAAATGACCTCTAAATCCTAACAAAACAATAATAAAATGTATACATACTACATTTCTAAATCTAACATTTTAAATGAAAGTTGTGTAGGAATGAAATCTTTAGATTTTCTATGATTGATTTTGGAAATGATCATTGAGGAAATAGGAAATAAGTGAAAATAATAATAACAAATTGAGGTTAATACACCGGCCACGACGTGCATGTCTAGATCACTAGGCGTGCATGTTATATGATTTTAGGGGAAAACATTTATTTTTTTTTCCTGCTAATTATTGGAACATCATTGGTTATATGTTGGTGATGGAATCTAGGTTTCTCTAAAATTAAATTATACATTTCATGCCATTTAATTTTTCTAAAATCGAAACTAATATATATATATATATATATATATATATATATATATATATATATATATATATATATATATATATATATATATGATTGGAATCAAATGAGAACTATCCCTCATTCCCTCCTGTGAAAATTGTGAATTAGTTGTTACAAAGTGTACAATTAGTATTAATAAAGTGCACAATTAGTATTAACAAAGTGCACGTGTAGTATTCAAAAATTTCACTTGTAAAAATACAAAAGTGCATTGCATTTAGGAATTTATTTTAGAGTTTATGACGTGTCATTATCTTACGTAACTACATTTAAAAAATTAACTTAGCTAAAAGACGTATTTGACTCTTATCCAATTAAAAAAATTAACTTAGCTGACGTACCACTATGCACTTAAATATAAATTGATTTTACGATTATTTAGAATTTCCATACACATATTTAATCGTTAGTATTAGATAAAATTTAGAGAAACCCTAAAAAGGATACATAGAAGGACAGGAGGAGAAGCCGCCATCGAAGAACGGTAGGAATATTGTATAAAAAGTAGAGTTTGAGATGTCGATCTAAACCCTAGGTCGCCATTGAATAACAAAATGGTGATATAAAGAGTAGAGTTTGAGACATCGATTTAAACCTTATATAAGAAATAAGTGAAAATAATAATAACGAACGGATCGGAGGTTAACACACCACGTGCATGTCTAGAGCACTAGGTGTGCATGTTATATGATTTTAGGGGAAAACCTTTATTTTTGTTTTTGTACAGAGGATTGTAATCAAATGAAAACTACTCCTCCTGTGAAAACTGCGAATTACCTATATTGTGCTTTTGCTTGATTATGCAATTTTGTAATTATGATTGTGCATCTTGTTATACCTGATTGTGTACTCGTTGATAACTGATTGTGTAGTTCGCTGTTCTCACAAGATCGATGGTAGTTCTGATATGATCTTGCCCATATAAATTTGTATATGTATATGTATATTCATATGTGTGCTGAATTGATCTAATTGCACAAGTTTAAAGTTATTGGCTAAATTATGATTTTAGGTGCTTAATTGCATTTTTGGTCTATAGTTGAAAGGCGTATTTGACCCTTATCCCATTACAAAATTAACTTAGCTGACGTACTACTACGCACTTAAATATAAATTGATTTCACGATTATTTAGAATTTTCATACACATATATTTAATCGTTAGTATTGGATAAAATTTAGAGAAACCCTAAAAATGATACATTGAAGGACAGGAGCAGCCGCCATCGAAGAACGAAAGGGTTGTATAAAAAGTAGAGTTTGAGATGTCGATCTAAACCCTAGGCCGCCATTGAAGACAAAATTGTGGTATAAACAGTAGAGTTTGAGACATCGATCTAAACCTTAGAAGAATATCATCGCCATTTATGTGAGACGTTGTAAGATTATTTCTTTTTTCTATATTTGTTTCTCTGATCATTGAATCTATCGATACATAAAACACTTGCATGAGTCTTTCTCTTTAATTTTCATTATATTTGTTGACTGCTTAAATGTAATAGTTATTGTAAATTTGTTAATTTTTCTCTATTTCTCACAAACACATGATTTAAGATTCAAATGAAAAGATAAATGATCTCTAAATCTTAACAAAACAATAATAAAATGTATACATACATTTCTAAATCTAACATTTTAAATTAAAGTTGTGTAGGAATAAAATCTTTGGATTTTCTATGATTGATTTTGGAAATGATCATAGAGGAAATAGGAAATAAGTGAAAATAATAGTAAGGAACTGAGGTTAACACAACACGTGCATGTCTAGAGCACTAGGCGTGCGTGTTATATGATTTTAGGGAAAAACCTTTATTTTTATTTCTGCTATTTATTGGAACATTCTATCATTTGTTATATGTTGGTGATGGAATCCCTAGGTTTCTCCAAAATTAAATTATACACTTCATGCCATTTAATTTTTTTAAAATCGAAACTAATATATATACTTTACATTATATACCTGCGTGTCACACTTAAAAATTTTCAAATGTAAAATAAAATCATTTTTACTATAAAGTAATACTTGGTCTGTGTTATTACTTTAGATTTTTGTGCTCTAATAATAATATGCATAAACACTCAATGACTCATCATACTCATTGTCTATGCAGTCATCACAAGACCGGAAAAGTTTAACAGGATTACAAAATGGCGGCTGAAAAACATAAGTGTAGTTGTCATGCTTTTTCTATTCGGTAAGCCTTTCATCCATATATATATTATTAGAGTTAATAGTAGTTGGGTCCTTCCAGTATAGTGACACTGTCGTCCTAAACTTTCAATTTAACCTGGTATATGCAGGAAATATGCTAATAAGATGAGGAGGAAAAAGTGGGAAGACTACACTACTAGTAGTAGTAGTAGTAGAAGAGCAGCAGGAGGGCTGGAATTATTCCGTGCTGGGCTTAAGGTGGTTCCGAAATATAGGTGGTGGGGCTGTAAAGAGTGCGGGGAGCAGAAGGAGGAGGAGTCATTTAGGAGAAGCGGAGAAGCCAATAATCAACAAACCACCATTACGACGACTACTACTACTATTGCTGCAAATATTAATGGTGATGAGACGGGCAGGAATATTGGTACAAGCTGCAGCCATGAAAATAACGGAGTTGTATCTTGTGAGAAAAGCCAGCTTGCCAACGCAAACTTGGATGGTATTGCTGTTGCTGCTACTGCTACTGCTATTGTTGCTGTTACTAATCCTTGTGCACAATTACAAAACGACGAAACCTGCACGCCGCCTTTGAACATGCCTCGGCGTAGGGGTAGGCCTAGGAAGAGTTTATCTGCACACAACAACAACAAAAACAACAACACCGTCGTCACTGCAGGGAATGAAATCATGAAACTTAGGAATGGAAAGACAATTGAACGTAGTAGTGGTAGAATTCCAAGGGAAACTAACACAAGCCCTTTCAGAATGGCAACCAACCTAGACAAATATGGTGAAGCAGCTGCACTTACTATATTACCACATTGCACTGATGCTGCACAAAATGTTGGGAGTAGTACTGGTGTGAACAAATTCTACACAGATGATAATAATGTCCATGCAGTTCCTCCTCCTCCTCCTCGGAGTAATAAGGGCATTGTTATTACAGAAGCAAATGTAAATGCTGCTCATCAATCATTAAGAATAAGATCACATGATGACTCCTCAACTCCAATCATCAGATTAGGCGAAGCCCCTACTTTGCATAACAATCCTTCTGCAACTCCAATCATCAGATTAGGGAAAGCCCCTATTCTGAATAACAATGCGGTACCACCTACCTTCTTCAATTCTTCTATCTGTTCTTTTTCTTAATTAATGCATTTACTGACGTGATTCATATGCTTTAATTTAATTTATATATGCATGCTAGCTACAGGATTTTTCTGATGATGATACAGAGTCGGATGAGGACATAAAAATGCTAAGATTGGAACTCATGACTCGAACCCGAAAACCAGATATTCAGGGGGTCTATGCTTCATATGGAAACCAGTCATCAGCTCCAAGAACTAATTTTCAACCTAATCAACCCAGAAGAAACATTGCCACCGCCACCGGGTTCCCAATTCACACTGGATCATCAAGCCACATCAACACACCCACTGGGCTCCCTGCAGGATCACCAAGCCCTTATATGACTGCAGGCATCAATAATCGGGATCCTCGTGGGAGTGAATTTATTTTACCCACACCTAAATTTTTCAGCATCCCCCAGCCGCCATCTGCTGTGGGTTTCAATCTCACCTTTCACCCTCATCAGCATTACAGGGAGTTCCCAACTGGGATTATTTCTAATCTTGGTGAAAGCTCAACACTGCAACCACCTGTGACTTCATTATTTGCTGGTAAGTCCCAACTTCCAATAGCAAACTACTTCGATTCTTTCAAACTAGCTTGCATTGATTAGATTAAGACCTACCTGCAGCTTCAATTCTCACAAACACAATTAAATCATGCCCATTCAAAAATCAAACTTTCAACATAGTAACATAATTCACTAAAAATGGAATAATAATATATATAGTTTTTGGTTTCACGTACAGCTCCATTGTCGTCTTGGAAGCCTCAACAACAGCAATCAACAAGCCTGATGTTGCAACTTGGAACAAGCAGACCACCACACATGACTACTGATGCAAACAACACTACTACTTGTGGTACCTGTGGGGGGATTCAACACAAAAATCAAGCTTCTAGTAGTCAAGGTAATAAAAAGGATTCTAAGTGATATGATGGAGGAGCTGAGGAATGAATAATATAATGCAGTTATGCATGCACCTGTAGTGCTGTTTTTATATATTGGTGTTTTTATAGCCCAGCTGCTTGAACCTTTTTTTGGGCAGGACTAAATAATCTCATCAGCTGATCATGAAGCTGAACCAAATACAATGTGACTGGATTTAATTTGTTTATGGAATGATTTCGCTGTTTTCATATAAGTTTGGAGTTCAATTATTTTTACAGACAGTACAGTATGAGTACTGAATGAGTGATATGCAGATGAAGTATTTTTCAGTTGACACAAAATGTGCCTAATTAAGAATTTGTTTAGATAATACATACAGTCAATGGGGTAAAAATACATATGGTAATAATGTCCCAATCTTTTTCCATCTTCTATAATCAAAAGCAGATGTCCAACTACTATGTAGTGAGATGGCACCTTTGTTACCATTCTAAATAGGTGGTCACAGGATCTGATTCTGGTGGTGGGGCATTGATTTTTGGGTTAAAAAATATTGAGAAAGTATAAAACAGATATTACCTTGTAAAGAACTAACAATGAGTGTTTCAAAAAACAAAAAAGAGCAAAAACTCAACTTCCAATTGAATATACTATAATCAAGAGAGAGGAGAGGATCCATCCACTCTTCACATACTACATTATTTCCACCTAAGGACTGAATAAGAAGAACACAGATGAGAGGAGCATACAAAACTTTTGGAAAAATGGAAGCTTGGCCAAAATGGTCAAGGGCAGATGCTCCCAGCTCTGGCAGGACCTGGTTTTGATGATTTAAATTTGGAAACGTCAACAAGGTCGCCAAAAAGTTTGTCTTCTGGCTTTGTGGACTTCCCCATTGGCACAGGCACATGCACATATGAGGAGGGCGTGGAAGCCAGATACGGAGGGCCTTTTAGGATACCATCATCTTGAATATTTAGCCCAGACATTCTTTGGTCAAGGAGCTGAGGATTTTGTTGCTGCCCCAAACCACATCCATACCCAGATAGTTGATTGGTATATGTTTGGGAATACATGTACACCATCTGTGGAGATGGCATTTGTTGGGAAAACAAACCCATTGATTGATGATGTTGTGGATTCAATCCTACCAACTGGCTGTTTTGTATTGCCTGGTTAACAGTAAAATTGCCACCGGGACCATATATACCACCAACTTGCTCATTGCCTAACAGCTGGGAACCGTTAGCAAATACAGCACCAGGAAATTGCGGATGGTTCATTGCAACCAGCTGATTATTTTGCATTGTTAGAGCATGAGGATTACCTCCCAGCAGATTATTTTGCACTGGTAGTGTGTGAGGACTACCTCCCCGCTGGCTATTTGTCAGCACTAATACTGCATGCGGACTAACTCCCAGCTGATTATTTTGCATCTGTAGAGCATGTGGACTACCACCCAGCTGATTATTTTGCATTTGTAAAGCATGTGGACTACCACTGAACTGATTACTTTGCATCGATAGAGAATTCGGACTGCCTCCCAAAACCTGATTGTTTTGAAACATACATGGACTACCGCACATTGAGTTGCTATCTATTGTCTCAGCTTCCCAAGGAGGAGCTGGAAATGCACCATTGTCTTGAGAACCTGCCAAGAGATTCAAGTAACTGTTCTCAAAACTTGGGAAATTAAAAAATAAATAAATAAAGGATTAAAAATAAAAAATCAGAAGTCCACCATAAGCTGGAGAAGCTGGCTGCTCTTGCTGAGTTATATGGCCATTCCAAAGGGCATTAGAGCCTTGAGGGTATGGAGACCGTTCGTATTGGGGTGACATTGTTCCAGAAGCATTTCTATTAGGGTATAAGGCATTAGAGCCTTGAGGGTATGGAGACTGTTCGTATTGGGGTGACATTGTTCCAGAAGCATTTCTATTAGGGTATAAGGCATTAGAGCCTTGAGGGTATGGAGACTGTTCGTATTGGGGTGACATTGTTCCAGAAGCATTTCTATTAGGGTATAAGGCATTAGAGCCTTGAGAGTATGGAGACTGTTCGTATTGGGGTGACATTGTTCCAGAAGCATTTCTATTAGGGTATAAGGCATTAGAGCCTTGAGAGTATGGAGACTGTTCGTATTGGGGTGACATTGTTCCAGAAGCATTTCTATTAGGGTATAAGGCATTAGAGCCTTGAGAGTATGGAGACTGTTCGTATTGGGGTGACATTGTTCCAGAAGCATTTCTATTAGGGTATAAGGCATTAGAGCCTTGAGGGTATGGAGACTGTTCGTATTGGGGTGACATTGTTCCAGAAGCATTTCTATTAGGGTATAAAGATGATTCTGGGGACTGACGATTCTGCTGCAGTGGAAATTGTTGAGGCAAAGGGTATTTTTGGCACCCTGGATATGTAGACTGAGGATTACTGGTTGGTGAAGACATGTCAATAAGAGCAAGGCCATTCTGCTTAAAAGCCGGGCTTGCAGGCTGAGGTTCTCCAACTGGAACAATTGCTAGTGAATTCTCTGCTGGCAATGAACTCAAGTCATCTCCACTCAAAAGATCTATCTTAGGACCAGTTTTTGTTGTTGTTGATTGGTCATTTTTAGCTGATAGAGGAGCAGGCAGTGGTAACTGAGTCCCCGAATTAGTGCCTGATGCAGAACTGTGAAAGAAATAAATGTTAAAAATAAATAAAGAAAGATCATTTATATCTTAGAAGCAATGAACAGAAAATCCACATTATTGCAAAAAAACTAGAGAGAAAATTAAAAAGTAATAATAATAATAATAATAATAATAATAATAATAATAATAATAATAATAATAATAATAATAATAAATAATAACAACAACATAGAAGTGCATAAAAGTGTAAGTCAATATTCGAATCATAATGCAAGACATTCTGTTTGCCAAAAATAAGGCAAATCCAATAATTATCCAACCTATAAGGCAAAGGCAAAACAAACTTTATGTACCCTTTATCTGTCTGCTTGCTGTCTCCTTTGTTAACAAGAGGAGTATCAACATATTGAATCATTTGAGCAGCTTCAAATTTTGGTTTCTGTGCTTGAACAGATGAAGCCCTGGAAGAAATTGCTTCATGTTTGGCAAGGACACGTTGCAAGTCATCATTCAATGTTAGTCCTTGGCTTAGTAGTGATTCATCCCTGCATCATGTAAACGCAGATTATACTTGGGAATTAGCACTTAAAGGAACATTTGAACAACAACAACAAAAAAGGAATAAATTTGCCATGTTCAGCAAAGGAAAACGATGTGGAGCTAGCTAAAATTTATTTTTCTGAGAAGTTCGTATAAATATGAACAACCACAGTAGTGAGTCTCAACTTCTTATAAAGGGAAATTTTTCCTGAGGTATGATGGGTAAAGAGTCATTAAAATATATTTACAAATTTTTAGAATAATAAAAGCAAAAGAATACATACCAATTTGAGTTCTTTTACCCAAAACCCTCACAAGTGCATCTAAATTGCAGGTTTACCTGTCATTTGATTTTTATGGAGATGCTTTACCATGCTTGAAGTGTGAATTTTATGTTTATTAAGGGGGCGTTTGGTTCAGGTTATATAACAAAACCAAGGGAATGTGACATTCCAAAGCTCACATTCCGGTGTTTGGTTCATATTGTCTTAGGGAATCTAACATTCCCAAGGAATGTCACATTCCCTCCACATAGGATTTTGAAGGGAATGTGATTCCCTTCAAAATCTTAGGTAATGTAAGATAACCTTGGTTATCTTAAGGATATTATAGTGTGTATAAAAGATAACCCTAAACCAAACATGATTATATTACATACCCCAATTTTAACCAAACACAGGAATCTAACATTTCCAGTAATCTAACATTCCCAGCAATCTAACATTCCCTAAGGTAATCTGACATTCCGTGAACCAAACGACCCCACTGCTCTCCTTATAGTGATGCAAAACATGAAAAACAAATCTAAAATCTAAACCACTTGAGAGGCAAGTAAATGCTAAATTCCATCTTTGCTAATATCACAAAAGGCATAAAGCTCTTGGTAAACATCACATATCACTGTGCTTTGATGAGACATTCTTGTTTCCATGTTAAAAGGAGAACAAAAACAAAGAACATGAATTAAAAATTTTAGCAACAATTCCAAAGATAAAGAAAAAGAATGCAATTTGTAAACAGTAGTTGAAGTAGACAGGGCCTTACGCAGTTGAGTTTACAAGGTGTACCACCCTTTTCTTGTATGTATTGCATTGGTCCACCAAATCAACAATAACATCTTGCTTGAGAGCCTGTCAATCCAAATGCGAAGATGCTCAAACAGCATAAATAGGGAGAAACTTTGAACATAAAAAATATTTAAGAACAAGAGCTCTTAAATTAAATAAGTTCAAGAAAAGATGCTCAGCTCCCAACAAAGGGTTTTATAGTATATGGTCAACTCTCACGACAATAACTCAACAATATTAATATCTGTATCAAATCAGGTTTAAATAGTAGACCTTATTGAACCAGTGCTAGTGCTGCTGAACCAAAGACTCATTCAAGTACAATAATGTTAATAGGGAATTAGGGATAATACCTCTTTGTTTTCAGGATCTATTGCATTAAGCATTTCTGCTAGGACATGCATAATAGCACGTGCATTCTGGATCTCTGTCAAGCTAGCAACAGAAATTGAAAGTATAAGAAATAAAAGAGATCGTTACTGTCAACATCATAAAACCTAGCAACAAAAACAGATACATTTACATGGTAATACCATACCAGTTCAGATTATACACATTAACATTAAAAGCAAGGGATATATATATTTAATATTAACCAATAATATTGAAGTGATAACAATAACTACTAAGAGCCAAATATGCTCAATAATTCTATATCCTCCCTCCCATTCTAAGTGTCTTAGTGATAAGTTACTAAATCAAGACACAAATGAAAATGGAAACTAACCAATCAATCAAGCATCAGATTTGCAGGTCACAAATGGAGCGAGCATAACTCATGGGATTGAAATATAAAATCAGGAAAAGACAAATTACACATTTTATGCTATTTACTTAATTTCTACATTATATTGGATTATAAATAAGGAGCCTCCCCTAGTGTTGAAGGCATCAAATATCCATTAGAAAATAATAGCTATTGTAGCTGGGCAAGGATCCATTCTTGCTGGAGGATACTTTACAGTATCCTTGTTTGTCTCTATTCATTTTAATCCTATCAATTCTGCATTGCTTCTTTTTTCATCTGCTCTTTACTCCAACAAGTTGGTCCAACCTGCCACCAGTTATGACACGTATGAACTCCCGAGTTGAAGCTTTAGAGAAGGGTCACTGTCAGTCTGTCAGCAAGTCTCTTTTCATAAAATCCTAACTTACTAAAAATTTAAATTTTAAATAAAATTAGTGATCAAGAAAATATGTAAAGACCACTAGTTAGTCTATTTATGAGACCAAAATGAAAAAAGAATAATTCACGTTTCCATCTGGTTTTTTTATTGGGTAAGGTTGTGTATCAAAAACTTACAGAATGTAGGAAATTTCATTTCTACATAACAATTACAGAATAAAACATATTTAGATCTACCTACACCATACCACCCATATAAGTGTTTTCCTTTTTATTCATCATCACCAAGATGAATAGATTGCATGTATCATGATCCCTCAATTTAAAAGAATACTGTGAGAGAAATGAGGGCATCTCAGTGAACCCTACAGGTTAACTCTAACGTTTTGAAGAGATTATTTCACATTCATCTTCATTCTAATATGTGCATTACAACATTTCTTATGAACCATTGATATTCCATACAGAAATTATTTGTGTGCACCATATTGGCACTGTTGAATAACTGGGAAGATTTTATTTAAGCCATAGCTAGAAAATTACACTTGATAACACAAGAGTACACACATATATACCCATAGGCTAACCTAGATTATATCACTAACAGATTATATCAACCAGTTCACACACTTAGGAAATATCAAAGGACACACATTAAACACATGCATAAAACCAAAAGGCACATGTATAAACTTGCTAGAATCTAACGTTGGACTGAAGTCACTCAACTGGGCTGTAATGCACATGGGCCCAAGCCAAACTAAAAGATTGAATCCGATCAACTACCTACTGTCCTACTCTAACCCATGGCCTTATAAACTCATATGTTTCTCTCTTATTTTTCAATGTGGGACTCTTATAACTCCCTTAAGTAGACAACCGGGTCATTTTGAATCTAACCAGTTGACTACTTGCAATTGGATTGGACCCTCCCTTGAAATTAAAGCTTTGGACGCCAACAATACCACAGACAAGCAGGTGAACTCAAAGTGGACCGAACAAGCTTGGATTGGACCTTCCCCCTTAAATTGAAGCTTGGACGCCACTAATACCATTGACAGACAACTAGGTGAACACAAAGTGTACCGAACAAGCTCCGGTATCATATTAGAATCTATGGTTGGGCCAAGGTCAACCAACTAGGTTGTAATGCACATGGGTCAAACCGCACTAAAAGATTGAATCCAATCAACTAGCTAGTCTAACCTGATAGCCTTACAAACCCATATTGTTTCTCTCTTATTTTTTAATGTGGGATTCTTAATAGTTTTAACACCCCCCTCAAGCTGGAGCTTCATAGGCTCCAAACTTGACACAAAGATCCCTCAATTCCCATTAGACTTGTGACTTTACATTACTTGACTTTTAACTTGAACCTTGAGCTTTGAAGGACTTAGAACTTAAACTTTGAAATTTGAAATGTGAAACTTGAACTTTGGATGAACTTTGAAACTTTGACTTAAACTACACTTGAAACTTAAGAGTTTTTCCACACATCTTAGTGCTCACCCTAAACATTCTGTTACGAAAGTAAAGAGAGGATTTCTAAATATGCTGTCGTATATTATCTCAAACTCTCTTATAAAAAAAGAGAATACAAAGCCCTATAAATAGGAGCTAGAAGACTACGAAAAGGAAACAAGTTTCCATATGTCTTACCTACCTAAATTCCTAAGACTGCCTAATCTATAGAGATTCCAAATACTATATCTTTATTCCATAACACTCCCCCTCAAGTTGGAGCATAAATTTTAATCATGCCCAACTTGTTACACAAATAAGTGATAACCCAAAATAACTAAATAACAAATAACTAAATCCATTCAGGATATTCCCTTGAAACGAAAGCTGAACGCCACCAATCCCACGAACAACGGGTGAACAAAAAGTGACTGAACCAGCTTGAGATTGGACACTCCCATTGCAACGAAAGCTTTGAACGCCACCAATCCCACGAACAACGGGTGAACACAAAGTTGTTGAGAAAGATGTAGAAGAAGTTTTTATTACTTGCTTGTCTCAATGAGGAGACAATAGATAAATATATACAGACTAAGAGACACAATCCTAATAGACACAACCCTACACAACTTCAACAGCTATATTTCTACAGACACAACTTTTGTGTTTCAACACTCCCCCTCAAGCTGGAGCATGTATATCATATGCACCAAGCTTGTTACAAATGTATTCAATCCTATGACTTCTTAAAGCTTTAGTAAATATATCAGCTAATTGATTATTTGAGCCTATAAAAGATGTAGTAATATCTCCAGAAGTAACTTTGTCTCGAACAAAATGGCAATCAATTTCAATGTGTTTCGTCCTTTCATGAAAAACTGGATTTGATGCAATATGCAAAGCTGCTTGGTTATCACAAATGAGCTTCATGGACTCCTTTGTACAAATCTGCAGTTCGGTAAGGAGGTTTTTCAACCACACAAGTTCACATGTTCCAACGGCCATAGATCAATATTCGGCTTCTACACTTGATCGAGCAACAACATTTTGCTTTTTACTTTTCCAAGAGATTAAGTTGCCACCAAGAAAGATACAATATCCAGATGTTGATTTTCTATCCCATGCACCTGCCCAATCTGCATCTGTGTACCCAATAATTTCAAGGTTTCCATGGTCTTTGCATAACAAACCAGTGCCTGGAGATTTTTTAATATATCGTAAAATCCGAATGGCAGCTTCCCAATGACTTTCACGTGGAGATGCCAAGAACTGACTAACAACACTTACCGCAAAAGAGATATCAGGTCGAGTTACAGTTAAATAAAGTAATCTTCCAACCAATCGTCTATATTTTCCCGGATCTTGGATAAGCTCCCCCTGGTCTGGTAGGAGTTTGGTATTTGGATCCATAGGAGTGTCAAGAGGTTTGCAATTCATCATACCTGTGTCTTCTAGTATATCCAATGCATACTTTCTTTGTGATATGCAAATTCCTTGCTTGGATTGTGCTACTTCAATTCCCAAAAAGTATTTTAACTTCCCCAGATCTTTTGTTTCAAAATGTTGGAATAGATGTTGTTTCAACAATTGTATTCCTTCAACATCATCTCCTGTAATGACAATATCATCAACATATACAACAAGATAAATGCTCTTACCATGTTGATGTCTATAAAAGACGGAATAGTCAACTTTGCTTCGATTTAAACCAAAATTTTGTACTACTATGCTGAACCGTCCAAACCAGGCACGAGGAGATTGTTTTAGACCATAGAGAGAACGTTTGAGCTTACAAACCAAGTTACTCTCCCCCTGAGCAACAAACCCAGGAGGTTGCTCCATGTAGACATCTTCCTCTAAATCTCCATGCAGAAAGGCATTTTTAATATCTAACTGATGCAAGGGCCAATGATGAACGGCAGCCATAGAAAGAAAGATTCTGACCGAAGCAATTTTAGCTACTGGTGAAAAGGTGTCAGTGTAATCAATCCCAAAAACCTGTGTATATCCTTTAGCTACCAGTCGAGCTTTAAGTCTATCAACCTGTCCATTGGGCCCAACTTTCACAGTATAGATCCATCGGCAACCAACAGTTGTTTTACCTTCGGGTAATGGAACTAACTCCCAAGTTCCCGATGAATGAAGAGCAGCCATTTCATCAACCATAGCCTGACGCCAACCAGGGTGGGAAAGGGCTTCTTTAACAGATTTAGGGGCAGAAACAGAAGATAAACATGTGATAAAAGCATTATATGAAGGTGAGAGACGATCATATGAAATAAAGTTGTATATGGGAAAGGGATTTCGTGATGACCTGTTACCTACACGACTTGCAATAGGAGAGCTTGTTGCCGGAACCGGGTTCGAGGGCATAGATAGCTCGAGAGATGAATCAGTTGGGATTTCATCGATTTGAACGGTCGCGGGTGGTCGAGAGCGGCGATGATAAGTGTAAGGAAAGGGGGTAACACCGTTGTTTTGTAAAGGAGGTTCAGTAGGTGAGGGACTAGGATTTCTAGGTGATGACGGATCTTGAGGTAAATGTACCTCGGTCCCTCCTTGAAAAGTAGGAACAGGAAGAACATCAGGAAAATGAGAGATGGAGGTCGGTAAACTAGACGAAAAGAAAGGTGTTGATTCAAAGAAAGTAACATCAGAAGATACATAAAATCGATGCTTATCAGGGGAATAACATCTGAAACCCTTTTGCAACCTAGAGTACCCAACAAACATGCATTTTAAGTATTTTGGAGAAAATTTATCACGCCCTGGGGTAGTGTCCCGGACAAAACAGGTGCACCCAAAAATTTTTAAAGGAAGAGTATGAAGGGGCTTATCGGGAAATAAAATATTATAAGGTATCTTACCATGTAAAACAGATGAAGGCATACGATTTATTAAATAACAGGAATGAAGGATAGCATCTGCCCAGAATTCTGGAGGGACTTTATAGTGGAGAATCATGGTGCGGGCAGTTTCAACGAGATGCCGATTTTTACGTTCAGATACCCCATTTTGTTGTGGAGTATCGGGACAAGATGACTCATGGAGGATGCCCGCTGAATCAAGAAAGTTAGATAAAGGAGTTGTAAAGTATTCTCCAGCATTATCACTTCGTAAAGTTTTAATAGACACCCCAAACTGATTTTTTATCTCATTAACAAATTTTTGAAGAACATTAAGTACTTCAGAACGGTTTTGCATTAAAAAGACCCATGTACAACGAGAAAAATCATCAGTGAAGGTAACAAAATATTTAAAACCAAGAATTGAATTATAACGAAAAGGTCCCCAAACATCAGTATGAACTAAGGAAAAAGGGAAAGCAGTTCTTTTATTAACACGATTAGGAAACGATGTTCTAGAATGTTTGCCAAGCTGACAGGCTTCACACTCTAGGGTAGATAAGTGAGACAAACTAGGGACAAGTCGCCGTAATTTTTTAAGGCTAGGATGTCCTAGTCGGTCATGGGCAAGGGAAGGAGGAATGGTAGCAGTGCAAACTGTAGAAGGGTTTGGGGTAGATAATCGATAAAGTCCTTCTGATTCATACCCCGAGCCAATCATCTTCCCCGAACGACGGTCCTGCATAATGACAGAATTAGAAGAAAAAGTGACCGTACAGTCCAAAGATTTTGTAAGTTGATGAACAGAAATTAAATTGAAAGGACAGTTAGGTATATAAAGAATTGAAGAGAGAGGCAAAGTAGGAAGGGGGGAAGCCTTTCCAATTGCAGTAGCCGTACTCTTGGACCCATTACCGAAAACAATAGATGGAAGGGACTTAGACTTGGTGAAATGAGAAAATAAAGATGAGTTACCAGAGATATGCTCAGAGGCACCTGAATCGATAACCCATGGTCCACTCAGGCCAGATTGTGATACAAGGGCAGTATGAGTTCCATCAGTGTAGGCTGCAGGAGTTAACCCAGAAGCTTTGGGAGTGGCTTTAAATCGAATAAACTCTTCATACTCAGCAGCGGAAATGGTACGAGAATTTGGTTCCCCAGGTTGAGATTGAGCAACACTTGCCTGCGTACGTATCGGTCTCCCATGAAGTTTCCAACACTGATCTCGTGTGTGCCCAGTTCTATTACAATAATCACACACTCTAGTGTTTTTCTGTCCACCACGATTGTTAGTTCGTCCACGACCTCCTTGTGTGACTAGAGCAGATTGTTCGGTAGTGGATGTGTGAGTACCTGGAATGGAGGTGACCTGCAAGAGCCGTTTGAACAACTCGGTGGTCCCCGGGACAATGTTGCTTCCAAGAACTTGATTCTGGATGCTTTCAAATTCTGGACCTAATTTGGTTAAGAGAAGTATGACAAAGAATTTCTCTCGTTGGGTAAGTTGCTCTGCGGGTGTACCACCAATAGGCATGAGTGTACCAAACTCAGCAATCAAACTTTGGGCTTTGCCAAGAAAAGTTTCCATATCAATACCATCTTTCTTCAAGTTAACCAAATTGTCAACAACATTATAGAATTGAGAGACATCATTAGTGTACAGAGATTGAGCTTGACTCCACACCCCGACACATGTCTTAAAGGGCCGGAATAAAGGCAACAATTGTGGAGAAAGAGACTGCCAAAGGAGACTACAAAGTTGAGCATCTAACCTTTGCCAAACTGTCTTTTCTTTTTCCGGTATCATATCCACTTCTTTTTGCAAGTGGTCAACAACACCTTGGCCCATAAACCATAATTCTACGGCATCCGACCAAGAGTGGTAATTTTGAGAACCACATAATCTTTCAGAAGTGATTACCGGGTTTCCAGACAGATTAGGCACATAAACAGAGCTCGAAGAAGTAGGTAAATTATTGGCAGGAGAAATAGTACCCGAATTATCAGAATTTTCGTCGGAAGACATCGTGACCAAAAATAAATCTGATTGCACGGAAGGAGAGGAAGAGAGCCGACGATACGATCTGGAGAATATCGCCGGAAAAGGCCGCCGGAGATGGCCTCACGCGCCGGCGCGTGGTGTCGGAGCGCCGGCGACGCGGTGGCGCGTGGAGGAGATTCCTGCGACCGGAATTAATGGGTAATGGTCGCCGGAGGATGGGTAAGGCGGCTGTAGTACTAATTTGATAAAATATCTCACCAATAGCAAGTAATTTGAAAAATTAGTTTCTAATGAACAGTAGCATATGTACTGTTCACCGGAATAAAAATTTCAAATTTTGACTTTTGGCTCTTGATACCATGTTGAGAAAGATGTAGAAGAAGTTTTTATTACTTGCTTGTCTCAATGAGGAGACAATAGATAAATATATACAGACCAAGAGACACAATCCTAATAGACACAACCCGACACAACTTCAACAGCTATATTTCTACCGACACAACTTTTGTGTTTCAACAAAAGTGACCGAACAAGCTTGAGATTGGATACTCCCCTGCAATGAAAGCTTCGAACGCTACCAATACCACAAACAACGGGTGAACACAAAGCGGATCGAACAAGCTTGGGATTGGACACTCCCCTTGCAACATAAGTGTTAAACAATGAACTAACTTGTATATATTTCTATATGTTCTGTGTTTCAATGTACAAGGAAGTATAGAACTATTTATATTAGACAAGAACTAATCCTAGCCATAGATTTCAAATACCTAAAACTAAGGCTAAGAGAGATCCTCTCAACTAACACCATATTTCTCTAACACTCCCCCTCAAGTTGGAGCATCCAACTTGTTACATATGTATCACATGAACCATAGGACTCCACACCTAGACTCATAAGCCCAAGTCTTGAACCACTCGAACAACCTTCGAACCATGTTGTGCCAAACCAGTCCACAACGCACCTTGTCGCATCAACAATGCTTCTACGGAGCCAACAAAAGCTAGTCCAATCACCACAGCGCCGCACCTGCCTCTCACTCCCCACACCCTTATCATCGCTGCCTAACACCACAGCGTACCTGCCTCTCACTCCACAAACCCTTAGCGCTGCTAGACCACAATGCACCTGTCCCTCTCACCATGCACCCTTATCAATGCTGCCTAACACTACAGCGTTTCCCTGGTGCATGCACGTAAACTGATTCACTCCGAATCATTCTTCAGCCGTCGGCCTCCCCCGCGGCATATGCCAGATCCGCCCCACTCCTGGCACCTGTGCTGCCCACTCCTGCAGCACCCCTGTTTACGCACACTGAACAAGATGCACTTGACTCAACTCAGACCCTAGAAATGCTCCCATATCAAATTAATTTAGAGCGACAAACTATGATAAACAAAATACAAAGGTCAAGACTTATTAATACGAACACGATAAACAAAAGAAAACTACGGCAAACTACTGCCTAATTATTTCTCAGCTTCGTGGACCTCAGACCACCCAGCTTCATGGACCTCGAACCACCTAGCTTCGTGGACCTCGGACCACCCAACTTCGTGGACCTCGGACCACCCAACTTCGTGGACCTCGGACCACCCAGCTTTGTGGACCTCCCCTACCATCTCTCTCGGTTGTCTCTCTTTCTCGGCTGACACCAGACTGGTGAACAAACAAATCCTCGCTGCCGTCATCGGGGGTTATGAACCCAAACCCCTCACTGAACCACTCAACGCAGCCCTCCATCCTCTGCTCACTCTCCTCAGCCATAATAAACAAAACAGACCAACCTGAAAACGCAGCAGTCCAAAACGCAGTAGCCCTTCGCAACACCGGAGTACACCACCACTGCAGACGCGTTGGGTGTTCAGAGACGAGCCCAGCGGTACCGGCCGCGACTGGAGAAGACGCCAGAGAACTGCCCACGCGCCGGCGCGTGGCGTCGGAACCCTAGGACTGCACCGGCGCGTGGCGTCGGAACCCTCGGACTGCACCGGCACGTGGCGGCGCGTGAGGACTCCGGTGGCTGCTCCGCCTCTCCAGCCGGCATCGCCTCCTCTTTCCGACCAACACCCACTACCCGGTCACCTCAATCTCGCTATGATACCATGTTAAACAATGAACTAACTTGTATATATATTTCTATATGTTCTGTGTTTCAATGTACAAGGAAGTATAGAACTATTTATATTAGACAAGAACTAATCCTAGCCATAGATTTCAAATACCTAAAACTAAGGCTAAGAGAGATCCTCTCAACTAACACCATATTTCTCTAACAATAAGCTTGGACGCCACCAATACCGCAACTCCGGGTGAACACAAAGCGGACCGAACTAGCTTGGGATTGGATACTCCCCCTGAAACGAAGCTTGAACACCACTAATACTACGGACAACTGGCACCAAAACGAGACAGCACCAAAACACGCAGCAGACTCCATCCTTCTAGAGGTCAAGAACGTAGAGGCCCCCAACGCAAGCCCCTCACCAATCACCCTCTTCGTCATAAGATTCCGAGGCAGTAGCAACACATTTATACTCACCCATACCCACCAAAAACTAATCACAAACAAATCACGGAACCACACAAAAAGGGAGCCTGAAGGGGTAACGAGACAAACTGACCGTAAAGTAGAAGGCAATGGTCCAAATTAAGTCCAAAACTGAGACAAACAAACTTAGGCGACCTAGGAACAGGTTGACCAAAACGTTTTCCAATCGTTGGAGGAGCCTCACGCACTAGTCAGAACGTGACAACAACAAAGCGAAAATAAAAGAAAAAAAAAATTATCGTAAAGGCTCAGATACCATGTTACGAAAGTAAAGAGAGGATTTATAAATATGCTGTTGTATATTGTCATATAGAAAAGAGAATACAAAGCCCTATAAATAGGAGCTATAAGACTACGAAAAAGGAAACAAGTTTCCATATGTCTTACCTACCTAAATTCCTAAGACTGCTTAATCTATAAAGATTCCAAATACTATATCTATATTCCATAACACATTCATATGCCAATCATCTTCTAATGCACTTGTCGCTCCAGAGTCAAAGGTCCAAACAAAATTTGCATGCAGAGTAAGAGTAGCTACAGGATTTTCAGAGATAATGAAAACTTTAGCACTAAGAGCAGATAGAGAATTTTCAGGATGGAAGCTTTTGTACCCTTAAGGCGAAGAAATTCATTACACTCGACCTTTGATATGATGTGAGAACCTGAGTCTTCTGTTTTGTTTTGAGCAACATTTGCTATGATTGGTTTGCCATAAAATTCCAACATTTATGTGCATACCCTGCACTATTACAAAAATTGCAAAGACAGGGAATACCTCTTGAAGTATTATGTCTGTCAATTTACTATGTCTTGGGCATCGTATCTTTGTTTAAGGGTTCTAGGTTCCTTGTGATAGTCCTTAGTCACCTTGGGCAACCTTCTTCATTTATTTGCTTTTACTCTTGCGTCTTTTGTGTGCCAATATATTGTGGCCTGGTTGTAATCCTTGTTTAAGCTTTTTCAATCAATAAAATCCTTTCATTTTTAAACATGGTATTAGAGCCAAGTCTCGCATGAGAAAAAACAATTGAGAATTTGTCTTTGTTGAAATTGAGGATTGACAGGCCTGGTGGGTGGAGAATAGCCCCCACCCGCCAATTAGGCGGAAGCAAAATATGTGAGAACCAAAGACAAAGATAATAGGAAGATTATATTATATTATACTGAAAGATTACAATAGATTGTATCTCCGTGTGTGTCCTCTATACCTCTATAGGACCCTATATATACTAAACTAGATACTAAATTACCCTAATAGGAATAGGAAACTAAGTCCACCCTACTATGAGTTTCCTAATATTCAACACTCCCCCGCAAGCTTGGAACTTCTGGAAGTTCCAAGCTTGGATTAAAACAAGCACTCTACCTCACTCAAAATTACAAATGAAAATTAAATGCAACTAGATGATAACAGTGTTGGATGGCTTCGGAGGGACAACGCTATACACAACCCTTGGGAATGAAGGCACCAGGGGCGAAGCTTGTCATGAACATCCTTGGGTTTGAAGGCACCAAGCGTAAAGATTAACACGAACACCATCACAGCAACATAAGCACTTTAGGATGGATGACTTCAAAAGAGATTGCGCTATGCCTGACTCTTCCTTGGGAATGAAGACGAAGGTACCAAGAACGGAGCTGAACACAATCCTTGGGAATAAAGACGAAGACACCAAGGACGAAGCTGAACACGATCTTGGGAATGAACACACCGAGGACGGAATTGAACATGAACCTCGGGAATGAAGATGAACACAACAAGGATAGAGTTGAACATGAACAACCTCCCGATAACACAACATAAACACTCTAGGACATGCCAACAAAGCCTTCATTAAGAGCGGTAGAGGCGAAAAGGGAGCAAAGAATAGCAAAGGGTGTAGTAGAATCCATAGTAATAAAGATAAACCCGAAGTAACGAGATGAAGATAACTAGGAAAACAAAGTAAAATAAGTAAAATAGAACACCGTTTGATTATAGATAGTCACACTCCCCCTTACTTGAAACATGGAAAATAATCAAAGGCCTTTATAGTAGTGTTGAAACTGAACACCCATGGGATAAGGAATACCGGAGAAAAAGAAACAAGCACGATTATACCAAAACACAAACACCATGGGGAGAAGTTCGGCAACAAACCCAAAAAAGCCTCCAAATTTCACCAAAAAGTTGAAAGAAGGGCAAAACAACAATCTGGAAAATCTTCATCAGAAAAATACATCACAGGCACATAGATGGAGTCGCAGAGGACTGACAGAGAGATCTGGAAAATATCGCCGGAAAATATCACTGGAGGTAGTCTCACGCGCCGCAAGGTCGTCGGCGGGTGACGACGACGGCGGTGGAGGAAGGAGACCAAATTTTCTAGTTAAGGTCGCAAAAGGGGGAAAAATCCATCCGTGTAGGATGTGAGATCACAAAATCACCGGAGAAGAGGAGATCTGGCCGGAAACAGATGATCTCCCGCGACGGTGGTGGTGCGTGCGGCGACGGATGGTGATGGGTTTTACGGCGAAGACTCGCGACGAGGTTCCGAGTAAGGCTGTGGTGTTAGTTTCTTCGAACAACAGCCAGAAGAGCATCGGAACGAGATGGGCAGTTGCGTATTGCCGGAAAAATGGTGTTTTTAGAAATTTTTAGAAAGAAGATAGCTTAAAAAACTTAGGCTCTGATACCATGTTGAAATTGAGGATTGACAGGCCTGGCGGGTGGAGAATAGCCACCGCCCGCCAATTAGGCGGAAGCAAAATATGTGAGAACCAAAGACAAAGATAATAGGAAGAATATATTATATTGAAAGATTACAATGGATTGTATCTCCGGGTGTGTCCTCTATACCTCTATAGGACTCTATATATACTAAACTAGATACTAAATTACCCTAATAGGAATAGGAAACTAAGTCCACCCTACTATGAGTTTCCTAATATTCAATAAAGGTTTCCTAATATTCAACAATCTTGCTAGGCAAGTTGTCCACTAGTGATCTCCCAACAAGCATGAGCTTATTGAATTCAGTCATGGTTAATGTCCACCTACTTATCACCAATTGGTTTTAAAAAGGATATGACAACCAAATAACCAAGAACTCTGTGGTTAAGCGTGACTTACAAGATGGGTGACCTATTGGCTACTGGAAAGTAAGCATAGTGCAGCGCTGAGCCGCTGAGATCCATCAATTGATATTAGAGTCGAGGTCACGTGTTTGAATCGATGGCGAGACAGTAGCCAAGTCCAGTCCCGGAAGGGATGGGAGAAGGTCGGGCCAAATCCAGTTGCGAGAGGGGATTAATGGGTGTGAAAGTTAAAGACCGAGTCAAGCATACTGCGCAACTAGGCTCTCAGAGTCGAGGTCACGGGTTTGAATCGATGGCGAGACAGTAGCCAAGTCCAGTCCCGGGGGATTAATGGGCGTGAAGGTTAAGGAACGAGTCAAGCATACTACGCAACTAGGCTCTGTGAGAGAAGGTTACGGTAGATGCTGGGAGGGGATTGTTGGGCAGAGATGTGGTTAAATTGTTAATGTCTACCTACTTAACACCAATTGGTTTTAAGAAGGATATGGCAACAAGAACCAAGGAACTCCGTAGTTAAGCGTACTTGACTTATAGGATGGGTGACCTACTGGGAAGTAAACATAGAGCAGCGCTGAGATCCATCAAGAATCATTGGGATGCAGCCATTAGAATTTTGAAGTATGTAAAAAGGTCTCTAGATGCAGGGTTGCGTTATAAGGATCATGGACATGAATCCCCGAATTTTCCCTAAGACCTTTTCCATTGACATCTCTGATTTTTTTTATATTCAAGTTTTCATTAACAACAGAATATAATCAGGAGATATCATTAGAATACAATGACTTTGTTTATTTCCAAAAAGAACAAGTTTTAAAGGGACAAAACATGGAAACAGTATCAGTTGAAAGAGACCGCAACAACAGGCTACACAATTGAGCATCACCCCTTCTCCAAATATCCTTTTCATATTTTATTTCATTAACTTCCTTAACTAAATTATCCACAACACCTTATTCCATAAACCATAACTCAACTGCCCAAGCCCAATTTTGATAATTTTGACTTTTGAGAGCCATTTAACTAGCAATTAGTATTGACCGGACTTCCAAAGAGATTTGGTAAGTAAGCAGACCTGTTCTGAACATTTTCCAATGTTTGTACTGTAGGAGTATGATGCATGCTAAAATAGGAAAGCATAATGAAAGGGAAGGAAATAATCAACCTGCATGACTGATTAGCACGATGGATGGAAATAATCAATCAACATGATTGACATAAAATCAGGGATAGAATAATAATTTATTCAATTTGAAATCCTTGATTAATGTTTTAATTATTTATATCCTTGTAGTAGATTATATATTAGGCCCTTTCAGTAGGGAGAGGCATCAGGAAAATTGTTTTGATAATCAGCCAGTAGCTGAGGAGGTCAGGAGGAGGTCTTTGACTTGCTGGGGAATTCCAGTTTTGGATTCCTGGGTTTACTTTTCTGTCGCAATTTATATTCCAATTTAATTCTTTTGCTGAACTCCTGCCTCTTTACACCACCATCAATTGGTCTGACCTCTTTTCAGGATGATACAAATGGAATCTAGAGTGGAAGCCCCAGAGTTAGGAAGAATCCCACACAGATGTGGACAGACAATTGACTAGCATGAAAGATGCCAAATCCAAACTCTCCGACCTGGTCACCCTTGCAGTCAAAGGCAAAGGGTTGGCTGAATCTAGCACATCCACCACAATCACCAATGCAATAGTTAACTCTCATATGGAAATATCCATTCCAGCCATTACCTCTTCCCCTTTGCCCTCAGTGGATCCCATCAAGGTGACAACCAGAACTGTTGAAATCCCCAATATTGATGGGACAGATCCAATTGGATGGGTCACACAAGTGGAACAATATTTTACCATACACCTTCAACCATTACTCTTAGAAATTGATGAAACTTTAATAGGAAGGTCCGAGTGGAACTAGAGAATTTTGCTGGAAAAGGTCACTGGAGATGGTCACACGCACTGGCTCACGGAGGCTTGTGACACCAGAGAGCAAGGTAGCATATGAGAGCATGCGTCCAGGTTTCCGCTGGCCGAAAAATTGGGCAGCAACATTTTTGTAGGCCGAGATGTTTAGGAAATTAGGGTTTGAACAGTAACACTTAGAAACTAATGAATGAGGAAAAGGAAAATGATGGCAATGTGTGAATAGTGCTTACTACTGCTTGCTGGAAGGAAATCAGGCCACGTGACACTGATACCATGTTGAATAATTGGGGAAGATTTTATTTAATTCATAGCTTGAAAAATACACTTGATAACACAAGAGTACACACATTATACCCATAGGCTAACCTAGATTATATCACCAACATGGGTTATATCAACCGGTTCACAACACATGCAAAAAGGCAAAAGGCACATGCTATAAACTCAACAGGTACCTTTTTTACTTAATGAATTCATTATTTAACCAAAACAAAATAAAACTTATATTAGCATTAGTTCTCACTATTTATCCATCTATGATACTACTAGCATAAGCATTAATTCAATTTATCTACTAACACTAGCAGATCTTATTTTACTTGTCCTCCAATTAGAATATGATAATTAAAAGATTCACCTCAGTGTTGGAAACTCAGCTTCTGCTGAAGACTCAGCTGCATTCTCTCTTGATTCATGTTTGCAAGGGTTTTGAGGATAGGATGGCAATGGACGTGATTGTGGAGGTGTAAATACAGGTGATCTCTCAGATCTCTTAGGAAATACATATCCCTTGCGCTGAAAAGTCAAGCAAAAAATTTAAGTGTACATTAGTGTAAATTATCCCGTATGGTAATTTGGCCACACAGAACAGTCTATTTCGGGCATCAACACAAAGTTCAATCACCTGACCATTTTGATTTTGTAATTTCAATACCTGATATCATAAATGGGGAAATTGACTACTTAAGTCAACCAAAGCTTCAAAACTTGGTCTACTGAAGAATTCTTAAACAGAAAAGCACTCACAAATTTGAAAGATCATAACCCAATCTCACAAATTCTAGATTTACACTATAAATGACAGATGAAATTATGGAATCTCCAATTCAATTTTCCAGAAGATTTCACCATAGGCTATAATGACAGTGTTATGGAATATATATTTGATATATAGAATCTCTATATATTAGGCAGTTTAGGGTTTTAGATAGGTAGGACATATGGAAACTTGTTTCCTATTAGTAATCTTCTAGCTCCTATTTATAGGGCTTCGTATTCTCTATTTTATATGACAGTTTGAGACAATATACGACAGCACATTAGAAACTCTCTCTTCACTTTCGTAACATGGTATCTGAGCCTTTACGATAAAGGGATTTTTTTTTTCGCTCCGCTGCCGTCACCACCCATCTAGGAAGCTTCGCCAGCGACCAGCGACCGTGCCTACAGATTTCGGTGCCGATCTGGGCAGCGCGTGGGCCTCACGCGCCGCCGCAACCGGCCACCACGCTCTGGCACATGAGGGCTTTCCGACCACTAGAAAATTTTTCCGAAGCTTATTCCTGGGTCGCCTAGGTCCGTTTGTCTTGGTTCTGGACTTAGTTTGGACCATTGTCTTTTGCTTTCCAGTCAGATTGTTCCGTACCCCTTTAGGCTCCCTTTTTTGTGTGGTTTTGTGATTTGTTTTGCTGGGTATGGCTGGGTATAATTGTGTTGCTGTTGCTGCCTTGGAATCTTGTGACGAAGAGGGTTATTGGTGAGGGGCTTGCATCTAGGGGTCTTTATGTTCATGACCTCTAGAAGGATGGAGTCTGTTGTGTATTTTAGTGCTGTCTCGTTTTGATGGTGTCTCGTTTCGTATTTTAGTGCTGTCTCGTTTTGTGTTTTGGTGTTGTCTCATTTTGTGTGTTGGTTCTGTCTTATTTTGGTCCTATCTCGTTTTGGTGTTGTCTCTCCTTTTTTATGCTCGTTGATTGGAGCATGCTTCCCTTTTGTTAGTCAAGATACTTCCCTTTTGCTAGTAAAGAATTTGTGTCCTCCAGTTTGGAGTTTGTGTTCTTTACCTTGTGTGTTTAAGCTTGTTCAGTCCACTTTGTGTTCACCCGGAGTTGCATTACTGGTGGCGTTCACAACTTTCATTTCAGGGGGAGTATCCAATCTCAAGCTTGTTCGGTCCCTTTATGTTCACCCATTGTTCATGGGATTCGTGGCGTTCGAAGCTTTCGTTGGAGGGGGAGTATGAGCATCCAATCTCAAGCTTGTTTGGTCACTTTGTGTTCACCCGTTGTTTGTGGGATTGGTGGCGTTCGAAGCTTTTGTTTCAAAGGAGTGTCCTAAATGGACTTGGTTATTTGTTATTTAGTTATTTTGGGTTATCACTCATTTGTGTAACAAGTTGGGCATTATTAAAACATATGCTCCAACTTGAGGGGGAGTGTTATGGAATATATATTTGATATATAGAATATCTATATATTAGGCAGTTTAGGGTTTTAGGTAGGTAGGACATATAGAAACTTGTTTCCTATTCGTAATCTTCTAGCTCCTATTTATAGGGCTTTGTATTCTCTATTCTATATGACAGTTTAAGACAATATACAACAACACATTAGAAACTCTCTCTTCACTTTCGTAACAGACAACATCTATGGCTGATTGGCTGAACCAAATCACTGTTAAAGGGGGCAGTTTACAAAAAATATGTGCATTTTAAAATATATTAAAATATGTTTGATGTTGAGATGTTAACCAAAATAGGCTTAATGTGTCTGCCAAACATCAAGCAACTTCACTAGCAATTGTTTGGCAGACCCGAGGAGCCTATTTTGGTGAATTAATTCTAAATTGGACTACTCTGGCAAATTCTCCTATAAGAGAACATTCATTTCAGCATCTAAAACATCTAGGAAGGAACATGTTATAAAGTCATAACTAGGGTAATTCATTTCCATTAGATATAAGGTAATGACCTCTCAATTCTATCCATGGTCTACCACTCAAATGAGTAGTAATAAGGAGTAGTTACAGTGGTGAAAGGAAGAAAAGCCAGGTCCTTGAAATAAACAAAGAACAAGTATGGATCATGTGCGATGGAAAAGAATTCTTCACACACTTGGAAGCCAAAATTTAACTGTCTAGCCAGAAATGTAACTTCCAACACCACCATACTAAAGTCTGAAATTTAGAAAACGATTGAATGGAAGTACATTACACAGCTTGAAGTGCCTTTTGCAGCAATAACAACCTATAACTTACTCTTCCAAACTTTTATGTTAACAATGCACTGATGAAGTGACTGAATTTTGCTCTCAGCATGTTCAGCTGGTTTTTCAGTTGATATAAATAACAGATAATGTTTACTTCTTACATTAAAAATAATAGCCAAAAGTTCATAAAGCAAAGAAGAAAGTTCTGTAATGTATATGTGTCTGGTGCAACATACCATCAACTCCTGATATGCTGCAAAATATTGTGGATATCTTGCCCTTGGCCCTCCAAAAGCTTCTTGCCATGTATCTATTAATATCAATATCTTTTCTTTGACACGGTAATCAGGCTACAATAGCAAAATGTTATGTTACTGATTTCTTTCATAAAAAGGGTCAAAATATTGAAATAAGAGAGCAATTAATTACCTTCTTCCTCACAACTTTCATCATTTCATGAAGTAGATCTTTTTCGGCAACATACATATGAACAACGTCACCACAATTCTTCACAATTGTCTCCAGAAGCTAGAAAAAGATATACAAAACACAGCAATAAAGTAACGTCATCCACAATAAATTTGCCACAAATTTGAACCTTACAAACATGAGATTGCAGTCTTTGTTAAGGTCCTACTCCAATCCTCAATATAACTTATTAGCACGTATAGTCTTCATAATGAAAGAACCTCTTAATGGATGCAATTGGAATAAACATGCAGCAGAACAGAAATACAATGGGCAAGGAGTCATGGTCTGAGAAAAAGCAGGTGTACAATTATAATGGATGTGTAAATATTGAATATATTCCTCGGGCTCAATCTATTGTACAGTTCAAACTAACTTCAGGTCTGTCCAATACGGCAATACCAACATAATTTAGCATTCAACATGAGTTCACAGCCTTGATCAAGTAATCAACCACAAAACTAATTACAATTACGGGACATAGTTCCCCTAGTACCAATCATATCACAAATTTTTGTCCTCTGCACCATCATTTATCTGTGTGTCAAAACTGTAGGGAATACCACCATATATACATGTAGCAATTACATTTCTTTTATATGCATAGTAAAGATTAGTGACTATGATCTTACCATGCCTATCAGTGTCTAGATGCTATTACATTATCACCTTATCTTATGATAAGTAATCACATTACCACTATATATATAATATATCCACAAACAAGAATTTTCTAAATTAAACTATCGATTAAATCTAGGGTCTTGAAAAATTATTCTAGGCATCCCAAGTCATACTCCTAGCGTTATCAAGAAATAGAATCCATTAAAAAGAAAACCTAATATGAGTGGTGTACTGCAGAGGTTTACTTATTGTTTTCAACTCTCCATAGTTCACCCCAAGGATGAAGACATCTATGGTTAGCAATTTAGTTCTCCAGTTCCTCCTGATCTACTAGGTTAGTTGAATCTAAACCCTTTCAAAAGTTGTGACTGGTTTAGCTTTATCAGTGTAGGCTCACCTTCAGAAGGGAAATCTTCCCAAGCTGCTCTGCATTTTTATTGCCCAAGCATTAAAAAGCACTCAGAAATTCCATAACCACTCTATATGAGACAAGGCATCAAAAGTTATTCAAGTACACCACTAATTTGATATCATTACATATAAGTGTTTTATTAACCTATTAGATTATGTTAAAAATAATAAAAATAAAAGATAAATAAATGAATGAATAAATAAATAAATAAAACTAATCCAACCAACAAGGAGATCAGTACAAACTACTCCATGCACTTTAAAATAGCACCTAACTATCAAAAGTTTAGAATACTTAATTGCAAAGCCATTCTCAGTAATAAAATCCAAAGTTATCAAATGACTTTAAAGACAGAAATGCATGAAAGTAGTTTATCTGAGAGAAAAGCAATAAGCCAAAAATACACCTTCCAAAGTGGGAGAAGTCAAGTTACATATGTATGTACGTACATACGGACACACACACACTAGAAAGAAACCAAGTGGGAACCACACATATACACAGCAAAAATAAACAAGCATTTCAGAAGCAAGTAAATAATAATATTATCGAAAAGAAAAGAAAAAACAAGTAAACAGTAATATTATTATAGCTATGACAACTAGTCAAAACAACATCGATCATGCAGAGTTAAAGACATTTTTTTCAAATAGAATGTGGCAACTATAATGCATATGAAGTCTATAAAAACTTACAGTTAAGGCAAGAAGTTGAACTTTCGGATTCTTACTGCCAATTCGCTTCTTAATGCCTTTAAGGATATCCTTTCCCTGCCTGGTGAATGCGTAAGTAAAAAAAACAATACTAACAAACTCTGGCAAATGGTATTCAATCCTGCAATGATTTATTTACAGAGATAGCAACCTCACTTTATAGGAAATAAGATGGCCCTAAACTAGAAAACACAATTTTTAACAATAACTCCTAATGTCTACAATTTCTCCTAAAATTAGACAAGATTAACAGTTAAGATACTTGCATAGTACTCTAATCTCAAAATATGTAATATGAGATTAGGAATCTAATCCCTGATTTCCTGTTTTTCTACACTCCCCCCCAAGCTGGTTTGATATATCTTCCATTGCCAGCTTATTTGCAACACTATCAAATTGATTTTTTACAATCTTTCTGTTACAACATTAGCCACTTGATTGGTAGTCGGAAAATATGACATGAAGATTATTTGACTATCAATCCCCTCATTACCAAAATGTTTGTCAACTTCAAAATTTTTAATTCTGGCATGAAGACACAGGTTGTGAGAAATTGCTAATTTGCTATAGCAGCCTTATTATTGCTGTAGTCTATAGACTTTAATGGGTGAGGGTGAGACAACCATCAATTCTTCCAACAGTCTTCTTATCCACATAACTTTGCAAATTCCATGAGCATTAGCCAGAAATTTAGCTTTAACACTGCGCCTTGCCGCCACATTATGTTTCTTACTCCTCCAAGTGACAAGGTTTCCTCCTACAAAGGTGCAATATCCTGACATTGATCAACTATCTACAATATTGCCAGCTCAGTCCAAATCAATGCATGCTTCTATCTGTAGGTGGCCCACAGTTCTTAAAGTGTAACCCTTTTACCAGGTATTCTATTTAGGTATCTCAGAATCCGATAGGCAGCTTCAAAATGCTATGGCCTGGGTGAGTGCAAAAATAGACGCACCACACATCCACACTAAATGCAAAGGCTATGTCTGGCTGAGCATGTGATAAGTAAATTAGCCTACCAACAAGTCTCTGATTTTGCGTCCTCTTTTTTACATCCTTTTCTTCAGCTGGATGCATTTTTAAATTAGGGTAAATAGGGGTTTCACCTATATAGCAACCAAGAATTCTTGTTTGATCAAGAAAGTCCAAGGCATACCTTTGCTGGTTCAAAAAGATTCCACCCTTAGATCTAGCAAATTCCATTTTAAGCAAGTACTTCAGTGCTCACAAATCTTTGATTTCAAATTCACTTGCTAGTTTACTTTTCAAAATTCGAACATCCAAAATCTTCATCACCATCCCCTATCAACACTATATCATCAATATACACAATCTGAATTGAACTTAATCAGATTTAGAGTGTTCATATATAGTGTTGAAACACAAAGGGTTGTTTGTAGGGTTGTGTCTATCTAAGAATAGGTCCCTGATATTGAGTCTATATATATTTGTATGTTGTCTCTCCATTGAGACATGGGTAATACAACAAAATTCTTCTCATCTTTCTCACATATAGAACATTATATGATCTGCTTAACTCTGGAAGTAGCCGAAGCTTTTCATAACCCTTTCAAACCAAGCCCTTGAGGACTGCTTTATACCATACAATGGTTTTCTATGTATGGATACTTTGTTCAGCCTATGACATTTTCAAATCCAGGTGAAGATCCATGAAAACCTCTTATTCCAAATCTCCATTCAAAAAGGCATTTTTTTAAATCAAGTTGATGTAATGGCCAATTATAAGTCACAGGTAAGGAGAGAAGAAATTTGAATTGAATTAATCTTAGAAACAGGGGTGAATGTCTCATAATAATCTAACCCATAAGTGAACTATTTGGCCATGAGTCTAGCCTTGTATCCAAACACTTCCATCCACCCTACATTTCACAGTAAAGATAAGTCATTTTGTTCTAGCTAAGTTAACAATCTTGAACATTTTAATTTTCTTTCAAGAGCATTGATCTCTCCTTTGACTACATATCACCAATTCAAGTCACATAGTGCTTCTTGATTTGTTCTAGGAGCAAATGGGTCAAATTTTTCTGAAAGAAAAGCTGTGGTTGTTGGATAGTTTTTTATGCAAAAGATATTTTGCATTGGGATGATTAGTGAGTGATAATGTAGGAATATATGAACGTAGGGGTTCAATTGAAGAGGAAGTAGAATCGAGCTTAGAATTGACCTAAGTAGAATCCATGCTGATATGGATTATTTTTGTTATAGGATTAAAGGACTTTATCCCTTCTTATTAGGAGCATACCCTATAAAAACACAAATTTCAACTTTTGGGTTGTTGATCTTAGAGTAGAAGGAATATAGAAAAGGAAGTGCATCCTAAAATTTTTAGAGGTAAATCAATAGTCAACTGAAAGGTGGGAAAATGATTTTGAATGCTATCTAAGCGGGTTTCAAATATTAAAACATGGGTAGGCATTTTGTTTATCTAATAAGATGGAGTTAAAATTTCCTCCTACCAAAGATATTAAGCCGACTGCCTCTTTTTAGAACTAGTCCCCGAACTTGGATGAGTAATTGAGTCGTGAGATGATGGTTGTCTTGGTTGTGTTGGTTCCATTGACACTTCTTGTGAACCATTATCCCCATCATCGTCATCCAAATTTAGTTGTTTGTTCCTTGAATTTTTTAAGATATACTCCCGCATTTCTTTCATAGTCTCTGTTGTTGTATTCGGGCATGCAACAACATCTCCATACCCCTTAGCCAAGTGTTGTTTCAATCTTTTAATGCCTTGGCTAATTTGTCTTCCACACAACGTACATTCGATCAACTCTTTTTTCTTAAATCTGGCCAAAATCCATACTTCCAACCGGGGTCTTTAGACTTGGCTTTTCTTTTAGGATCCTTTGATGGATCATAAGTATTTTCGTCCTCCATAACCTGACAAATAAAAAATAAACAACCTATATGAAACACATCAATAGCACACTGCCAACTGCCAAGTATGTAGTAAAAAAAAAAAATGGTCAGTGTGGCACATTGCCACACTGCCAAGTGCCAAGTATTAAGTATGAAAATATGAAATAACCACACTGTGAATACTGAATATATATACTGAATATATAATTATATACACAACATACACACTGCCAAGTGTGTAGAAAAACAAAATAAATAAATTCAATGGTCAGTGTGGCACACTGCCACACTGCCAAGCTTAATATATTATATATTTATATATATAAATTATAATGTAATATACTAATATATACAGAAATAACAGACTAGTTTTACACACTCACAGTCACACACGACTGCACTAAGAAGAAGAAAAAAAAATAAATAAATAACAAAGCAGCAAACTTACCGGTCGGAGTCGCTGGTCGGAGGGTCGCCGGTCGGAGGTTGCAGTCGGCCGGAGGTCGCAGCCGGTCGGAGTCGCAGCAGGTCGGAGTCGCAGTAGGTAGGAGTTGTGGACTTGTGGTGAAGACTGAAGAGCGAAAGAGCCGTTGCTTTGAAGAGGACTTGAAGTTCAGACGAGTCTTGTGATAAAGACTAAGTCTAGTAGGGTTTTAATTCAGCAATTAAATTTTTTTTTTTTTAACATAAACCCGGGTCGACCCGGGCAGAAACCGGGCCGAACCAGGCATAGGCGTCCCAGGGCGTCGCCTTGACGACTAGGCGTCGCCCGGCGACGCCCAGGCTCGCCTCGCCAATTTTAGGCGAGGCGAGGGAACTAGGCGGGAGCCCTAGCCCGCCCAGACGCCTAGATAACCTTGATCCTAGCTACTTCAAGATATGAAACAACTTCTGATATTCTGAAGAAAAAAGGTAGTTGAGGACCAACATGTTTACAGGGGTTGGAGAACGCCCTACTCTAATACCATAAAAACCAAAGAGCTTAAGATGCAAAGGAATTCAAAATAACTTTTATTCAGCAGTGATTTTCAAAGACAGCAACCTCACTTTATAGGAAAGAGGAGGGCCTTAAACTAGTATAGAATATTTAGCAATAAGTCCTAACATCTATGTTAGAGAAGTTGGGTTACGGTTGAGAGAATTACTCTCAACCTTAGGGTTTGAATTTTGAAATTAGTGGCTTAGTTCTTCCCTTAGCTTGTATATATAGGCTCTTTATCTTTTGTACATCAAACACAGTAATACACAACTACACAGTCTTCTACTCTTCTTTTGGATACACTTTTTCACAATCTATAATTACTCCTAAAATTCCTCAAGATTTATATGTTCCATATTTGCATAGTATCATATCAGAAAAGCGGAATAGTAATACCTAAAAAAATGTAATCCAAGATTAGGACTGATTTCCTGCTTTACACATTCAGTGATGTACCCAATAAAATGATATAATAGCTTAGAGAAACTAATCATAAAGACAATCTTTTTATGAAATTCCTTCTCTAACCCAAGCTTCTCTTCCTATTGTTGTACATTGAATAAGTAACTAACTTATACCAACCTACAACCCACAAATCACATTCAACTCAAAAAGCAAATGGTCAGCTCTCTTTCAAAATCATTCAACAAAATCCCACTAGTCCGAAAATTCCAATTACACAAACTATTCAATTACATGTAAGGGCAAACTATAAGGTACTCCCCAGAATACCTAGCATGGTAGAATATGCATTATTGTTAATTGTTAATTCTATTAAACTCTATGTTCTTTTCTCCTATACTGCATATTTCTTTCAGGTAAGCTTCTAGTTCAGATTTATTTTTCAAAATTTATCTTCATGCTCAGTTGAAGTTGATGTCCATTCAAATGAACATTATGTCCGTTTTGATTGAATTTTATTTGTATTTGGATGAAGTGAATGGTCATTGTGATGTCAAAAAAACTTGACCAATCAGTTGAAATAAACGAGAAAATCAATCGAAATGAGGTAAAAACAGAGTGCAGTACTCTCTCCCACATAGCATTTCACGTTTGATGTTTATTGTTTAAAGGCGAAATCAACGTTGTTAAACCTCCAGATTGACTATTGCAGAAGCTAATAAATTAATGCAAAAAAGAAATTAAAAAATTATAGAAAGCGAGAACACAGCACAGAAATTCGAGTCGGAGAGCTGGGCAAGGGTGCATACCCGGAGTTGTTACAAATGTCGCAGATTCCAATGTTCACGGCCCAATCAGGGCCGATGAGCATCTCACTAGTCGCTCTGTCCACCAAGGGGTTCACCATTGCAGGACTGCCGCCGCCCGCAGCCTCACTGTGATAGCTCTCACCACTGCTCAACTCCGCCGGTGAGATCACAGAAATTACACAAACAAAGCCAAACTGCAACAGAAAAACAAACAGCAAATCGCTATTTGTTCCTGGAGCCGAAAAGATCGAATCGACCTCAATCCGTCTTTCCCTCCCCGCCCTTTTTTCTCTCTTCTGTGTGAATGTGTGATCGCTGCGAGTTTTTTTTGTTTTTATTTTTTTATTTTTTATGATGATTATGAAATATGAAATAATTACATTATTGCTAGAATTATTTTGTTCGCGTCGTTGTGCCCATGCAAATACTTGCATGCTCCTATTTGTGATTTGTCTTCTAGGAAAATACTACGTTCCATTTCTATCAAATAACCATAACTACTGTAATTTCAGCAATAGTCCTCCGACTATTGTGATTTTTCAAATTTTTTTCAAATTTGGTCCTCGTCTTTTAATTTAGACGAAATAAACCCTTGACTATTATATTTGTTTCACCATTGATCCTTCTGTTAACCAACCGTTAGAATAGGTGTTAGTGAAGGGCTAAAAGCGTCATTTCCTATGCTAAAACTCTTCTTCCTGATGTGGCCTGAGCATATGTATACAATTCATAAATAAGACTCAGAACTCGCCTTCGCGACTTATCTGCCCCCTCTCACTCCCTCGCCATTGCCCTCCCTCACGCTCACCCACACAAACCCCCCATAGCGCTGACTAGCAGTTAAGAGCAAGAAAAATCAAACCTCAGATAAAGCATCCACACCATACTATGCATTCAGACTTGTTAATTCACATTTTCCAATGGCTGAGAGGTGGGGGGATCTATTTGATATATACAAGGAAATGCTAATAGCCCTTATAGCTATCAAGATTCAAGACACATGAAGCAAAGGTAGATCGGGGAATTTCATTTAGGGATTACTGATCAGTGATCAAACAAAATGAATATATATATATATATTATACAAAATTAGAAAAACCAAACTCCTAGCAAAACTTCAAGCATTAAATTTACTAATTCAATTAGTAATTTGAAATAATTGAAGAAGCAGTATAGTCACTCTACACTGTTAGTCTCTTATGAGCCAATAATCAGACAATTGTTCAAACTCTTTACACTGAATGCAAAAATTCAGACAAATTCCTCAACGAAATAGTTAAGTTATGAACTATGAAGCGAAAATGGAATGAAAATTGTGACAGAAATTCGACGAGGGTCTTGGAAGGTGAATATCCCAAGCTAATCTGTTGTGCAATCTGAGCCTTTTCCGGATCTTCACGGGAATCCAGGTCGAAAAGCTGATCGCCAACGCCAATTGGACCTGAAATTCCTCTTCAAAGTAATTGAAATCCGGGGCCGAATCCGACACTGCATTAATGTCGCAGACGAAGAAGGCGTTGTTTCGGAGGAGGACGAAGCCGGAGTCCGATTCCCGAAATGGCGGCGGAACAATCGGTGGTGGGCGGTGGTGCAGGTGATGATGGTTATCGGCTACGCCATCGCTAATGTGAAGTTTCCAGAGCAAATGGTTCATCTTCGACATGGGGTCTCATCGACGAAAGAGAAGAATTCCAGATTTGATTTTTTTTTTTTTTTTGCCGTCAACTGCTAGTCAGCGCTATAGGGGTTTGGATGGGTGAGGAAATGCCCTTTTTAACCATTCACTAACGGTTATTTAACTGTTGGTTAACGGAAGGACTAATGGTGGAACAATTTTGATAGTCAAGAGTTTATTTCGTTCAAATTAAAAGTCAAAGACTAAATTTGGAAAATCACAATAGTCGGAGGACTATTGCTGGAATTAACTCAGTAAAAGTGTGACTTATGACTAATTTAATTAATTTTTTTTTTAAGTAAATAACAACTTCATTAATGACTTAACAAACCAGAAATACAAATAGGTGGGACAACATGACTAATTTAATTAATTAAGAGTTAATACACAATAAGGATTTTTACTTAAATGGATCGAAAACTTTTTCACACTTGTCGATTTACAAATATAAGATGATTTTAAATCTTGGACAACCCTAAAAAAAATTTATTATGATTTGTGTTTTTTGTGTTGATCAAATAAAAAACGCAAGTTCCAATTACCAATTACATGTGGTATTATAAATAGGCCACACGCAATTAGAAATTGCATTTCTTCTTTGTATTTGTGTGTAATAACGTAAGTGCCAATAGATTTTTTCCTAGTGTAATTCAATATGTAAAATCATCTTATTTTTGTTCACAGTACAAGTGTCAAAAAGTTTTATTTTCAATCAAAACCCCTAATACACAATAGTGTACATGGTGTCTAGGATATAGTTTGTAAGCGGAGAAGCTTTGATTATACAAAATAATAATAATAACTTTTAGATCAAGCATTAGTTATAATACGCGCGTTGCACGATTAAATTAATATCCAACATAAAAATTAAAATAAGTAAATATTTCATATAATTTTTAAATATGAAAGTTAATTAATACTGTATAAAATAAAAATGATTATTTTCAACGTAATCAAAATGAATATTTTCAACTTTTAATAAAAGTAATAGTAAACATGAGTTTTGTTGTAGATACTTGTAATTGAAAAAATAAAAATCATGTCCTAAAAATTTTCATATTAAAATAAATTAAGTCTTATTAATGAGATATCGATGAGCCAGTAAAACTTAAATTATTTTATTTTAAAAAGTGACATAATTATAATAGGTTTGCTAATATTGTCAAAGAGTAATTAAAGATTTATGCAATAAAGTTATAGCGCGTGTACGACTGAATAACAAGACTTACAATTGAGAAACTAACTATTAATTGTTTGTTTCCTCAATAATCAAGAATTTCCAAGCTAGCACACAAAACTTACAATAATCCAACTTCTAGCACTTAACACCTACATATTTTTTTTTATAGATCAAGGGTGAGCACTAGTACAGAATTGCAGATAGGCAACCATTGTAAAAGACAATAGGCAACTATTGTACAATGGTCGCCTATGAGAGGCTCGCAGAAAGCCATGGACTTTACGCGACCATTTCTAAATGGTTGCGCATTGTCAGTAATACGCGACCATTCTTGACCAAGAATGGTCGCGTATTGTTTTTTTATTTTTTTTATTCAAATGTAATACGCGACCATTCTTGGATAGGAATAGTCGCGTGTTTTTTTTATTTTCTTAAATCAACTTTCTGCGACCATTCTTTGTAAAAGAATAGTCGCGGATACTTTTTTAAAAAATAAAAAAAAATATAATTTTAAAAATAATTTTATTTTGCACCATGCAATTCTCACACAACCATTAGTAATAGGTATTTATTTATACTACTGAGTACTGTAATTGTAGTAAAAAAATGTATTCATAAGATAGTAATAGTTGCATAAAGAAATCAACTTTCATAAGATAGTAATAACAGTCTGGTTACAAACATATTACAAATTAAAGCTAAGCTCAAAGCTTCAGCATTAGAAGAGTAATTGCGCGAACCAATCAGATTCTCAGCAGCAAGAAACTGTACATTACACTTTGTTGAATCCATTAAAAGCTTGTTGATGCCATAATAATGTAACAACTGGCACACAATAAAATTAGAGACAAATGCTTAACACCTGACTCATAATTTGATTTTATCAAAGATAAAAGGTGCAGATTTTTTTAGCTGTTTATTCAGAGCTCAACTAGTTCATATAAATTATGTATCTAGAAACCATAGCCCATGAAATTTTTCTTACATGTACTCATCTACCACATTTGTCAATTAACAAAGTCAAAAATAGAAAGTAATTAGGAACTAAGTCCACTCACCATCTCCTGCTTAATCCTCTTGAGGTCCTTGTCAGTCAGTAGTCTAGGTGTCAGTCAGTAGTCTAGCTGTGCATGTGTTTGATGCAAACCTGCAGGTAACACAAGACATTATAAGCTGTTTTTCATGTTAAAACCAATACATTTTGGAGATTAAGATTGGACATACTTGTCTATGAAGAAGTAAATCCCAAAGAACAACCAGCACAGTACAATAAGTATCCAACAAAGAATAATCAACCTGCCAACAGATCATTAAAACGATTCAAGTTCACATTCGAATATCAACTGTCTGCCTTTCAACGTTAACATGATGTGATCGTACACTTACCAGCGAAGCGTTCTTCTGAACTTGAGAATTCCGAGCACTGACAGACAGATGGCTGCAACCAAATTAACTGAAATGATAACAGTACTTATTATGTACACAATCCTTAAGCCCTTCTCTATTGCCCTCCTATTTTTCCTCGCCTGCCTCTCGATATCAGCAGCCCGACTGTCGAGGCTCTTGGATGTGGAGGTCAGGAAACGCGTGGCCTCAGGACCTCAATCCGTGGCTCCTAAATCTGCACTCATTTCTTTCATTGCCTGAGTCGTGTTGTATATGGTGTTTGATGCCCCATCTGCAGTGTCAATAATTATGTCAACAACTGTATCTGCTCTCGAATGGAACCTTGCGTTCCCTCCAAGGACTAGACCCGATGCAATCCTGAAATCGTTAAAAGGAAAAGTAGGATAATGCTAGCTGCTGGTAGATGTGGTAACCTTAGACATACATACATACATACATACATACATACATACATACATACATACATACATACATACATACATACATACATACATACATACATACATACATACATACATATATATATATATATATATATATATATATATATATATATATATATATATATATATATGAAAAAACTAACCTATGATTGGAATTAGCTTGTGATTGCTTGTATTTCCTGTGCGGGTGTTCCATGTGGTGGTGATCCCTGTGGTTATAGTAAAGAGTAAATAAGCGAACATATAATTTTAAAGAAAAATTCCTTCTTATCGTAGTGTTAAAAAAAAACAAAATTTTGATTAATGTCTAGAAAAGTGAAACAAGATTATATGCAGCCTAGCTGCCATGTTTTTAATCTCTTATCAACGGTGAGGAGGTAGCCATAGCCATTGCAGATTTGCAGTTAATCAAAAGCATCTTCTATGTGAATATTATTAGCTAATTAATATAATCAAGACTGCAAAGTTTTAAGGTGGTTACCTTGTGCATAGTGAAATTCGTTCTTGCTGTCTTCTGTGCATTGCCCTCCTCCATTGTAACACTCTTGGCAGGATTTTGAGACTTCCATGTACAATAAAAGATGAGCAGTTAAGCCATCATTTGTTTGTTGAATAATAAATGGAGATGGATACATGGTACAGTTAACAGCATCACATTTGGAATCGATTTAACTTAAAATCTAATAGTTTGAGTATCAATTTAAATTCAATTAAAAGTTATAGGATCAATTCGAGAAATGGGCATAATCAAATGACTATTTTGAGAATTTTCTCGAAAATTATAAAAGGAAATTTTCGTTATATATGTAAAGCGCCCACGACGTCGTATTACGGATACTGTGGGCAACTCCAGCCAAAGTTGGTTAAGCAGTTGACTAGGTAACCACAAGGTTACAATTCGAATCCCAACGGGAGTGGCCTATTGGCCTTTTTTGTTTGAGCCAGCAACCTAAGTTGGTTTACCTCCTTGTGGAAAAAAATAATATCCCAGTTTCTTCACTAACAGTATGTATCCATATCCAGGAATAACTAACTAGTATAAAAAAAAAGTTGTACATCAGTTACTATAACTCCACCACCAGAAAGCATTAGTTGCTTAGTCAGACATGACTGAAGGGGAAAATAAGCATTAACTATATAACATAGTATATGAGTATATCTTAGTTATGCCCCCAAAGGAGATCAGAGCAATCTTCAGTCAAAAAAATAAAAAATAAAAACTCCCAAAGACAAGCTTTAAAGAGCTCCAAGTCAAAATGCTACATTCCACCAAAATTCCATCATCTAGAGAAATTTAATATACCTGATAGAAGACTTTGCGTCCCTGACTCGGATGGAGGTTGCATTAGTTTTTAAAAAGTCCCTGCAAAAATGAACATGGACTGGATTTTCGAAGATTCTTTGAAGACCTGGACACGGGTGTCCTATAAGATTGAATTGATGGGGGGTTAATGGACCAAACTATAATGAACCTATGATGGTAGAAATGTATGATCTCCATTGGTAATCATGACCATAATGTAGGTATCTAGATAATAGCTAATCATGATCATGATGTAAATGATAATTTTCTCATTAATCATGATAGAAATAGCATGAAAACTCTAGTGGTAAACAAGATCATGATATAGGTTTCTAGTCAATTAGTACCATGATATGTTAATGACATTGCTGTAGGATCAAGCTTTGTGGAATGGCATGTTTGCTAGTTGCCTAAATAAACTAAAAATGGTATGAAAGACATCAATACATCTAACAAAGGAAGCATTCATGACATCTTAGGTAAATATGGCATAGTGCAAAGTCAAATCACATAATTTCTACACTAAAAATTACATGCATCCTTAATATAATATGTTGCAAAAACATGAACCAATGAAGTTAGCTTTTCTTGCCATGCCACTGCTTCAAATGCATGCCCTGGGTAAACTATAGGATGGTCCAAGAATATGTTCATGATGCAACAGTTTGCATTCATTCA
Organism: Ipomoea nil; assembly: GCF_001879475.1. Classification (NCBI taxonomy): domain Eukaryota; kingdom Viridiplantae; phylum Streptophyta; class Magnoliopsida; order Solanales; family Convolvulaceae; genus Ipomoea; species Ipomoea nil. The sequence goes on from NW_017617070.1 coordinate 5,431,949, forward strand.
CATGAGAAGAGATGTTAATGCTAATGACTTGATGATTACATGGATGCATGCAACAGCTGTCCATGATGCATCCTATCATGTAAGGATTTGTATTTGTCAGAGCATAGAGAACAGAATACATCCCCTTCCAGCTACTGGTAGGTCATAGGTGGTGGAGTTCCATTTGCAGCAGGGGAAATGTGATTGAAATCCTTCCTTTTTCCAAATGGATTCTTTGAATACGTAACTTGATGTTAAGGAAAACCACGGGCGTCCATGTAAAAAACATTTGTAAAGAACATGTATAATTGACATAATGCTACATGAAGGGCATTACAAAATAGCCTTATACTTTTCTCCTTATCCTTAAACCACTGGTGACAGGCCTTATATATAACATGCATTTTGAGATGCATACCTATAATGAATCCATTCCCCTTTTCAAGTGTCAAAGACACTTTTTTTTTGGCAGTCAATTTGACTAAAATTTGGGATTGAAAATAAAATCTACATATCACAAAAGTAAATGAAAAATATTACCTGTTTGGATAATCAAAATTTTGAAATGTATCAAACAAACATATTAAAAATTTAGTTACAGGTTGACCCTTCAAAAAAATTTAAAATAAAATAAAATGGAAAAGAAGAGGTATATATACTAAGAGTGTGTGCCTTTCAAATTTACCCCCTTAAGTGTGATAGTTCTTGACCAAAAACCAAGTGCAAGAAGAGAGATCTAGATAGGAAAAAAGGAAACTAAAAAGCTGCCCTGATTCTCAGTGTGAATTTTGCTTAATTAAAGAGTGGACATGATACCAAATATAACAAAGAGATCAAATTAACAGAGATAATTGCCAACAAAAGCCATGGGTAAGAAATATAGTGAATGTCTGAAAAAAAGCACTTAAAACTCAAGTTCTAAGATGTCTCAAATGGAGAAAGGATATTGAATCCGCATGCCAACAGCACCAGAACTAGGTATAACAGCACTTGCAAGGTATGGTGCACATTGGTGGCACTCTGCACATCCTGCAAAATGATGTGACTTCAAATAACAACATAGATAACAGAAGCTGCATACAGATTAATAGAGCAAGCATCTGAAAGAAACTTCATTTGTGTAGCCGTCATAAACTTACTTCAAACTCAATGAAACATACAGTATGCCTTTCCTGTCTCAATACCTTCATCTGCTTATAACCAGGTTGCCTGTCAGACAATTTTTGGGTGAAACAAACAAATCCATTCAATAACAGCTGTGCACAAATTTGTACATAATGTAGACCAATTAGATGAAGATGCAAAATCCCTACGCAGTGAACAGGCCTCTCAACTCTTCCTCATTTATGTTCTCTCCAAGATTACCAATGAAAAGGGTATTGCAAAGAGGATTATCTTTTGTATTCTACAAGAGTAAATCAATCATTATTAGCAATTAAACACAGCTCCAGAAAAATGGCTCATTCGTCAACAACTTCCAGAAACAAAAACATAAAAACAAAGCCATTGCATGACACATTACCTGGACAGGCACATAGTTGTTTGGTGCTGCAGGCATAGGAGCAGGAACAGGCATTGGCACAGGAGGAACATGGTAACCAGTATATGGATCATATGGTTGAGGTGGTGGAGTCATGTACCTGAGCTATATCACTAATCAGGTCCATATTACAAGTTTGACAACAAGTCATCCATGTGACTTAAATTTAGTGCAGTTCAATTAAGTTGCAGGAGATAATTCTGCAATTTTTTGTGAGAAAGGAGTACTCTTACGCAGGTGGCCCCCAAGCTGGTGCAAGAGGGGGGTGAAAAGGAGAGGGGCTAGAGTACCCAGTATGTGTATAATCACCGCTAGTCCGCATCCGTTTGCTCTGGTCATAAGCATTTGAATCAGCAACAATTCCCGCTCGTATATGTACTAGCCACCCTGCGGAGGCAAGGAACACCCATCCTATCCTCGATGATAGTTTGTTCCAGCCCGGAGGAGGATCAGCATGTTCCTTTCAGTTAATCTCTTGATAAACCCCAATGGAAGCAAGGAGATCTGCCGCAACATTCTATTCATGGAGGATAGTTCTGAACTCCAGCTTCCTGAACCTTGCTTGCTAGCCTCTAACTTCTTGCATGATTTCACGAGTCGGTCCCCTAAATGAGGTATGGTCGGAAATCTACCTCACAACTTCAGTCGCATCGGTCTGGATTTCAAGCTCACAAATCCCTTTGTTCCAAGCGCCCTGGAGACCTTTCACAATGGCCATGGCTTCAACCACCAATCGTTATACCGTGCACTATGTGCGCCCTGGAACGAAACGTCGTCGTTTCCATTATTAATAACGGAGATTGGATGTGACAGACGCCGCTCCGTCCGTCCAATCCCCGTTACAATTTTTTTTATTAAAATATAAAGCAGCGACGGGCTATTCTTCTTCCCCAAGACACACCATTTCAATCATCCAAAAGAGCAAAAAGCACAGCCAAAATCTCCCGCGCGCCAAAAGAGCGAAAAAGTTCAAAAGCAAACCAGAAAAAAAGTAATAACTCCAATCTTTTCATCGTTCATCGCACTACACAACACATTTTCATGAATGTTCAAACATTTTTTTGTTTGAAGATCAAAATATTGTGAAATTTGTAACATAACACATAATTTCAACATATATATCATGAAATCTATGCACATTTAGATGAAAATTCATCATTAACAAGCATTTTCCGTTAAGCTAGGATTACATAACAGTACTAACATGAACTCTGCACCTAAATGATATTACTAAATTATGTATACAATGTTATGAGTTTGTGTGAATTCTTTTATACAAATTATGTGCATTCTGAGTAGATATTATGTGTATTCTACTATACACCTCATCAAACATAACAGATGTTCCTTATGTTTAGGATTATGTGTTTTCTAGGTAGACATTATTTGTATTCTAGTATAAGATTATGTACATTAGGAATTTCAGTTGCTATACACCTCATCAAACATAACAGATGCTCCTTATGTTTAGAATTATGCATGTGTATTCTGAGTATAGATTAGACCACATAGTCCTGGTATGAGTATTATGTTGATAGTTTAAATATATTCTGATATCATAATATGTACGTTAATATTTTTAGTATGCTTAGGATTATGTGTATTCTGTGTAGATATTATGTGTAATCTATTGTAAGATTCTGTACATTATGCATTTTAACTCTGTACATTCATTCAGTACCTGATTGGTTAATCTAAGGTTACATGTTACTTAGACCTATATTTATGTGTATTATATTTATAGTTTATGTGTATTCTACTATAAAATTATGTACATTATTAATTTACATACAGTATCTGAGTGCTCAATTGTATACTTTTATTGCAGAAATGTCAAGCTCCACAGAAAGTGATCCTACACTAAGGGGATGTTTGGTTCATGGAAATTTCCTTAAAGTGGAGGAAAATGTTGTTTTCTGGTGTTTGGTTCATGGAATTCATTTTCCATTGGAAACCTCAAATTTGAGGAAAACAAAATCATTGGTTGGACCAAGGATTTTGTTTTCCATGGGAAATGGGACGAAAAAGTGAGATGGATTACCAATTTTACCCTTGTTTTCTTTTTTAATTATATTACTCTTATTAATTTGTAGGGGCATATAGGTCTTTATACTCGTTATTCCTTACAATTCCAAATCTAACCAAACAATAAAATTAGTATTCCCAGTAATTCTTTTTCCACCAACCAAACAATGAAATTCATCTTCCTAGTAATTGTTTTTCCATGGAATTTCAATTCCACTTCCCTTAAAATATTTTCCGCGAACCAAACAAGTCCTAAGGGAATTTCAACAAATATATGCAAGAAAAAGAAATGCAGCATCTACTTCAGTCTTCCGCCATGTAGATCACGAGCCAGAGAAAAATGAAAACAGAAGCAAAGCAAGGAATGATCGCATCTAAAGGGCTGAAAAAAGGGGCCAAAATCAACACATAACGCCCAGCCTGACCAACCTAAAGCAACACCAAAACGATCAAGGAAAGGGAAAGAACCAGAGGACAATGTACCAAAGCATGCAAAAAGGGTCAAATCAACACATAACGCACAACCTAACCAGCCTAAAACAGCACCAAAACGATCAAGGAAAAGGAAAGAACCACAGGATGATGTGCCAAAGAATTTAAAGTACTTGGGCTTGAGGGAAACACCAAAGCAAATCTACACTCTCGTCAACAGTTTAAGCCCAGAACAGCATGAAGGTGTTAAGGAGATTGGGTTTGGATATCTACTCGACATAAAGATCTCATCATGTGACGCTAAGTTGATCAAGTACCTCCTAGAAAGTTTGGATATTGGTCGATGCTCAATCCATATTGAAGATGATGAGCTCTTTATAGAGGAAAAAGATGTACAATCTACACTTGGTATACCTAGAGGGAATATTCTTGTTGTTGAGGCTACTAATGCAAATGCAACTCCTGAGTTCAATAAAACAGTTGCTTAATGGAGAGCTCGGTGGGAAATAACAAAGGGAACACCAACAACTAGTGAAATGCTGAGCAAGATGGTGGAAAGGGGTGATCATGGAGACATGTTTAAGAGAGACTTTGTAATCTTTGTGGTAACCACACCGATTGAGGCATTCCAGAACACGCGCGTTAACTATAAGATCCTCTATTCACTACTTGATGTGAATAAAATCAAGGATCTCAACTGGTGTGGTTACACAATCAACTATCTCCTTGACACTGCTCAAGGTTGGAAGGATAAAAGAGATTCACAATTTGTTGGACCAACCACCTTCTTGACGGTATAGAGGTATGAGTATTCTTTTAATGAATTTTGAGTATTAATGATAAACTTGTGTTTATGTGTATTATGTTGAGAGTTTATGTGTACTCCATTATAAAAATCTGTATGTTAATACTTTCAATTACATACCACAGCAAAACATGGAATATATTTCATAGAATTATGTTTATGTGTATTATGATAAGAGTTTATGTGTATCCTACTATAAAATTATGTACATTATAAAATCCAATACCATACCTCAGCAAAACATAGATTTTATTCTCTTAGAATTATCTTTATGTGTATTATGTTATAAGATTCTACTAGAAAACACAATCTCAACCCAGAAAACACATAATCCTAAAGCATAAGGAACATCTGTTATGTATGCTGAGGTATATACCAACTAAAAATCTTAATGTACATAATCTTATATCAGAATACACATAAACTATCAACATAATACACATAAAAATTAATGAAGCATAGATCAGTATCCATACCTTGTCCAGTAAAACTCAAACTCTGCCTCTGTATCAGTACATTTCAGCAAGAAATTTAATATATCTAAAAAACCTTTTTTGATTTCTTAATCCTTTAATATGCTTCTTTGAATTCTCACCAATGTGCCATATACATAGCCGATGTCGTGAACTTGGAAAAACTTGAACAATAGCAGCAGTCATAGCAGCGCATTGGTCAGTCATTATACTTTGTGGTCTTTTGTAATCCATAGATCTCAAAAATGAGTTAAACAACCATACAAACGACTCAATCTTCTCATTTATCAAAAACTCGCATCCAAACATGACATTCAAGTAATGGTGATTCATGCCAACAAACAAACCACAAATCATATCATATTTGTTAGTACGATATGTTCTATCATGAACTAACAAATCTCCAAACAATTCATAATCTTGTCTCATTTGTCCATCCCTCCAGAAAAAACTACACAATCAACTTCAAAATCAAAGTAAAAATCTTTTTCACTTGACTGCCTTCGTCTAAATATTTCAATAAATGTGTTTGAGTCAATCCTATCCAATTTGTTCAATCCATCAGTACATAAAGAGTTGTATGCATCCCTACTTGTAAAACCAACGAGTGGTGATCCCCCCGATTGTGTTTTAATAAACCTTATACCATCTGCCACAGAAACACCACTCTCCTTCATATCCTTTAGATAAGAAAGATGATTCCTAGACACCATTCTATGTGACCGTAGAAGGTAACTCTTGCTCGGTGAAACCAAATCATGATTATGCACATTCTCATGTTTTGAAGCACTCCACGTCCCATTCCCATCTACATCAAATTGAACAAGTGCAGAGCACCCTGTTCGACCATCAACTTTAGAATAACAACCCTTTCCTAAATTTCGTTTAAATCCAGCCTTCGAACAGTGAAACGTCTTCGTCTTCAATGTTTTGTAGCACTACTATATCTTTGATTACCCTTCCTCACACTAAAACCTAATCTAAAAGCATAGTCATTATACATATCATATGTTTCGTCAACCGAACTCACTGACATCCCTACCAAATTCTAGTCAGTTGCAAATCACATAAAGTTTAAGTACCCCTATGATGAATGTACATAATTCTATACCAGAATACAAATAATATCTACTCGGAATACACATAATCCTATGCATAAGAAACATCCGTTATGTATGCTGAGTTATATAGCAACTGAACATCTTAATGTTCATAATCTTATATCAGAATACACATAAACTGTCAATATAATACACATAAACTTAAGTCTAAGTAATATGTAACCCTAGATTAACCACTCAGGCACAGAATAATGTACATGAGATGTAAATGCATAATGTACAGAATCTTATACTAGAATACACATAATCTCTACCTAGAAAACACATAATCCTAAGCATAAGGAAAATCTGTTATGTATGCTGAGGTATATACCAACTAAAAGTCTTAATGTACATAATCTTATATCAGAATACACATAAGAACAACCCTAGATTGAAAAACACATATATTGCCAGAAGCTCATCAGAAAATGCACACCTCCAATACAAACACAATCAAACTAAATTGAAAATATGCACCTCCAATATGAATTCAATCATATGAAACAACTATCACATACGAAGTCAATTATATGCATCAACAACGAAAATATAAACCAATCAAAAAATCAAAAATAAAAAACTTGGAGCAGCATCCTCTATAGCTTCCAATTCAACCGAATCATTGCATTCGTCTACCACTGCCCCCTCCTGCTGCGCAATCACCTCATCTATGTCTGGGAAAACAATAGATGCGAAATAGAAGTCAAATCGCGACGATGCCAATGATGCGCTCGATAGAGAAACAGCCAAGATGAACATCACAGAGGAAAACTAATAATGACCAAGTAATTTTTTTTTAGACGTTAACGGCAGAAATGGAAACCTTATGGCAAAAAAAAAAAAAAAAAAAAAAAAAAAAAAAAAAAAAAAAAAAAAAAACTGTTATTTTGGGCAAAACAAAACGACGTCGTTTTGCTCCAGGGTGCACATTGCATTGTGCGCCCTGGTGCACGATATAAATTGCCTTCAACCACCACCGTTGTGCTCCCTTCCACCTCACTAAGATGCCCAAGATGCAAATGCCAAAACTTTGTGCTATCACGATAAGACCGAATAGAATGAACTCCACATACAATTGTACTCCGTAATAGTTTATAAATATTCCATGATGTCGTCCTATCTTTCATTACAGTCAGCACACCTTTACAAATTTTAATGGTTCCCTATCATCTTCAACTTTATTAATAAAATCATTTTCATGCAAAGTGCCAAGAGAAATTAGATTCTTTGTCAACCCAGTATATGTCTAACATAACATAAAGTCGTACCACCACCATCATACATCTTAATTTTGCTTTCACAAGTGACAACAATATTATGACATCTATCATCACCCAAAAAACTGAACCAAAATTTCATGACTTGTATGTGGTAAATCTCTCGCTCTCTGTTAAGTGATATGTGATAAAAATAAAAAAATATAAAAATATAAAAAAATTAAATAAATAAATTTAAAAAAAAAAAAAAAAACAACCAAAATAAAAAATACATGTATTCGACAACTGACTGGATGAAATTAACCACACGAATATCACCTTCACTACAATTTAAACTATTACCATGTACTGCGTTTCTTATTGCTTCTTTAATTTGGGACAATCCATTTTCATATGTCCAATCTCTTTGACCTAGAATCACATTTTCCAAAATTCTCCTTCCTCTGCTTCCTTCCATGATCCTGATTCCCCTTAACATATAGATTGTCACCATGAGAGCCTTCCCCTATATTTTGTTTGTGTTGGTTATGAGCTAACATAACTGCAAAAATCGCATTATATTTGACAGTGTTTTTCCCATATGTAAGAGTTATCACCAAATCTTCAAAAGAAGGAGGTAACAAACACATCAAAATTATCACCTTATCTTCATCGCCAATGTCGACGTCAAGCCAAGCCAGATATATATGAGACTATTTGACTAAAGATATTAATGTGATGCACCGTCAAAACCCTGTTGCATCTTCATTCCATAGAGTTTCTACTTCAAATATAGTTCATCACATATTTCGACATGAGTTGAACTTCCAATTTATCCCAAAATTTCTTAGGAGTTTTAAGGACATAATGTGATACACGACTTCATGGAATAACCGATTCTTTCTGTGTTCCTTCAGATTTCCCAATCCTCCTCGTTTACACTAGCCAACTTTGTCTCCTTTCAAGTCATTTAGGTGAGCTTACTATCTACGCCAACATATCCTTAACCCTCAACTACCATAGCCCAAAAATCTATGTACCATTGAACTTCGAAACTTCAAATTTCGCAATCAACATAGTCTTCCCAACGATGCTCTGCTACCAATTTTTTTAGAAAATGGGGATCAAGAGATATGATGAAGAATAGAAATGAAAACGAATAAGAGTTTACGTACGTGGTTATATCCATGGGAATGAAGAAGATATGAAGAAGATATTTTATTAATTGTGATAATATATAAAACATCTAGGATTACAAGCATCATATTTGTAGCATGGTTGCAATAGGCGTTAGGCGCTAGTCGGGCGGTAGAGTAGCGCCTAGCACCTAAACGGCCTAGGCGGCTAACTGAAAAATGAAAAACAGTGCACGTGTGTAGGTGCATACATACATACATACATACATACATGCATGCATGCAAATATGACGAGAAATTGACGAGTTAACTCGGCGTAATCGGCCGAGTTAGGCGCTAGGCGGGTGCCTAGGCGGCCGGTCTCCTAGGCGGGAGCCTAGGGGGAAGTCGCCACGGCGTAGGGGCGCCTAGCGCCTAGGCACCGATTACTCGGTGCCTAGGCGGGATTTTTGCAACCCTGATTTATAGACAACCATAACGGTACATTTACAAAATTGTACCGTATCGCGGAAGTGTCACCCCCACACTCGGACTTACCAGATCCTGTTTGAGTTCGAACCACAGAGACAAGTGTTGTTATTCCACCCCACTCACTACACTCTAGCACCTATCATCTTCTAGTAATATATGAGATATACACAGCACATGATTTCACGTAAAAGAAAAATACTCCATAATAAATCTAACTCATAGCCCCTCTAATGTACCAACAAAAATTAATTTTCTAACCCCTCAACTCTTTAAAGATGGGTTTCTAAAAAAATTTAAAGAATCATATCACCAAATTTATTTCTAAATAATCGCTTGTCCATGCTTAATTACTCTATGGGAGTTGTGGATACACTACTACATTGTAAGTTGTTGGGTCAGTATGAACTTCTGCCTATAGCTAGGGGGGATTTCATCTGTCACTTAGTGCCAACGTTTGTATCGAAACGATTTGTGCAATGATGGTGAGTTTGCAACTGTTGAACTCAATAATTGTGAGTTTGCAACTGTCATTCGTAATTATAATGGTGAATTTCTTTTTAGATTTGTTTCCTTAAGTTCCGTGTTTAATGGTTTGGCTAGTGTCCTTATACGTTGCCTAGATGGGTGTATTATAGAGCATAAGTTGAATCCCGGCCACATATTGCAGGTGGCATATCTTCTTGATGGTTCCCTTCTTTTGCTTGATGCCTTTCTCTCTATGATTGTGTCTTTGGCCTTGTTTGGTAAAATAATTAGCCTATCAACTAATGTTACCTTATTTGACAATTATTAGTTGTTAGATTTAGTTAAACAATCAATATGAGTGTTTGATTGATTAACTTTTTGTAATAACTTACAGTTCAAAGTAACTTTTTTCGATCAGCCGACTAATTTGCCAAACATTTTTCTACAATCAGCTAATGTTATCAACTAGTCAAACGTACTAACACAATCGGATAACAGTCATTTACCAAACACCCCTTTTGTCTTTTTGTGCTTCTATGCATCATGCTATCAACTAGTCGAACCTACTAACCCAATCAACTAATAGCCATTTACCAAACACCCAGTTTTTGTGCTTCTTGTGATTAGGGAGCAAATGGTCCATCGTTGGCCCTTTCTAATTGGATCCAAAGAAAAGAGGTTGGTTGATTGACGTTGGTATCAACAATCAAGTGGCAGCCTAGCTCATCATTTTTCACCTTTGGCACAATAAGCATGAGGATGACAAGTTGACAATTGGTGTAAAGAGTAGACGACCCAGGATAAGGGTATAACGCGCCTGCTAGAGAATATTGGCTTACAATGAATTAAATAAAGTTGAGTGTGAAATCTATGCATGCATTACATTAGGACTGTCTGCTACACAAAATTCAGTTACTACTACATAGCAGCCAAAATGTTTAAGACAACTGACCAATTTGCTGGATGGGCAAATGGTCAAGTACGTACACTCCTCCAAGCCGCCACCACCAGCTGCTTACCTATTTATGTGTTACACTAGAGTCATTGCTTCCTCTCCTTTTGTATAGATTGAAAGATCCGAGCAGCTGATTCAGATGCAGATCTAGCATTATGAGGTACAACTCGTATTACCCTAGCAGGGTGACCAGTATCAGGAGGCTGACTGGCATCGACGATGTTGACAACTGGGGATGTGGGAAATAGAGGAAGCACACTTCTTCCTTCCATGGGACCACTTACTGTCACGCCCGGTGCTCTTACACTTGGACTACTAGCACAGCTAGCTTGTATCTCATTATCTTTACAAGCATGCAATCTGTGAGCGTCGGAAACATCAGCATCCCCATTCTTCTGGCTTGGCATGTTGCATGAGTTCTGATGTTGAACATTTAAGTTCACCCCCCCACCTGATACCTGAGCTTGAGAACCCGTTCGAGTAAATGAGTTCATCTGTTCAACAGCTGATGTTGAGACAGCAGAGTTCATTACCGGCATACCATATGGAGGGAAATAGCCATGACCGATAGGAGGGGCAAACGGATCACCCATTCCTTGATAGTGATATTGAGAAGTTGGGAGTCCATATGCAGGAGGAGCGAAAAAGTTCCCCATCACTGGAGTGGACACTGGTGGTGGTCCACAGCCTGGACTCATGAATCCAGGTCCAGGGTACGGTTTATATACAAGTCCTTCAGAGGGGGTCATCACGGGAATCAACCATTGGTGACCTGAGGGCTGATGGAAACACCAAGGACCCATGTTAGAGTCATTACTTACCACCGGTAATGGTGGATTCCCTGGTGAGGGTTTACAGCTAGGAGCTTGAGTAGCATTTTGAACAGAAGAAAGAGATGCTTTCCCCACAGTATTTTCAGCAGAGCATTCCATTCTTAGGTGAGGCTTTTCAGAATCATTTTTGTGCTTTGGAACATTTTGAGGTGCCTTAATATACTCAAATGGGGGCAGCAATCTTTTTGCAGAAGATACTTTCAAAGGTTTGCCTAAATAAGCAGTATCCTCAAGTAGAAAATTTGGCGACTCAGCAATGAGCTTCTGAACCTGTAAAAAAATTAATAAACTATATTGTCAACACAAGACAAAGCATTAAATCATGTATCCCATTCAAATGCCCAGAGTGTTTCGAACAAGGTATTTACCTTTATTAATCTATGCAACTCGAACACTTGAACTGCAAACACTCTTTGTTGACTGTAATAGTGAGAATCAAAATCAAAATATGGGGGGAACAGTCGTATATATGGAAATGGAAATTAGCTTCCAACCTCAAGCAGTAAACTGTGTAATAAAGGAGACAAATATAACACCAATGCTCAGATTATCTTATTTGAAAGAAGACAGCTTGGATAATCTACAATGACTACTTGTTTCTACAAAGATGAATTAAAGAATTGTCTAAAACCATCTCAACACCATTTGGAATTCTGTCAAAATGTTTGAAAGTAAGTTTTGGATAGCACCAGTATCATCCAAAAAGGTTACAGCGTTGTCATGCTGACCACACAACTAGCAACAAGTTCTAAGCCTTTTGTAGTTTAGACCCAGAAAACAATAGAACAAAAAAAAATGCCTAGTTCATTAGGCAAAACTGACAATGAATTCATAACAATCTAGTACCAGTCATCTCACCTTGCACCCAAAACATTTAGTCTGACATGGTCCCCACAGTGCCATATATGAAGGTGATACACCAATGAAAGCCTTCAAGGGCTGCTGACAAACAATAATTGCCCACTTTGTGGGAACCATCAGACTCTGCACCAAGAGATCTACCCTACATTAATCCATACCCAATTCCTAGAATTAACACCATATGCTTCCTTCAAGAATTTGTTTGGTCATAAATCATAGGAACAGGAAGAGAGTATCCTAAAGTGTGACGATCTTCTGGAATCCTCATCAGCCTAAATATTCCAACTCTAGAACAAAATAATGTTTATTTTCCAGCTAATGTTCCAAAGATGATATTTTCAGCAAAAGGGGGACAAAAAAATAAAGGAAAGGTGCCTTAAGGAATAAAAGTGATTTGCTCAACAGATATTGAAAAATTCTGTAGCAATGGTCAATTATCAAGGGATTACACGATACTTGTCTAATGAGGAAACTCCTAAATTAGAGGGAGAAAACAATGTTTATAAATGAACAACTTAGACAAATGCATCAAGAAGCATAAGCAAATAAAGACAATCACAAAATCAGCTGAAACTGTGGAAGGTTTTTAATGCCAAATTACACCTTATTCATCAGCATTCAAATAGCAAAGTTTAAAATGCACTTACGATCATTGGAATTGTCTGAGCTTGTCTATGATGCGAGTAAAAAGCATAAAACCAGAGAAAGCACTGAAATACCATCAAAACATACTAACATACATATTATTAACTTAGTATTGGATAAATATAGTTTAGAGGGGAAATATTAAATTCCAAGTACTCTCAGTACCTTAAATTGGCTGAAAAAGGAAAACCACTTATATAATAATAATAATAATAATAATAATAATAATAATAATAATAATAATAACAACTGTGAGCATAACTAATATATATACAAAAGACCATGCCAAAGACATTGTGGTCTAGCGGCATTGACTTATGACTCTCGGGTTCAATCCCCAACCTGCAACCCCTCTCACATGTACCAAAGGTCCAAAGCAGGAAAAAAACAAAAACAAAAACAAAACAAAACAAAAAAAAAACCATGCGATAAACAAAAGTATAAAATATCATTTTCTAATTATATCATGATTATTAAAAAATGGAATCAAGAACATAAATGTGCACTGTATAATATTAAGCTCACAAGTAAATGAAAGAAAATACATATTGATCCTATAGAAACACAGGGAATTAGAATAGAACATATGAAGCCTAAAGAGTGAGACTCAAAAATCCAAGAATGAACTTACTTGACAATAGCTCTTCTGGCTTTCCAAAAATGTTTTTGGCCAATTATTCCAACTACATCATCGGGCGATATGTCCATTCCAGATATACATTCCACCATGGAAGTCTCAGATGAGTTGTCTCCTCTATCAACTTTTTGTGTTTGTGGTGATCTACATGTCTGGTTTTCCTGAGACTCCACATCATTACCAACATTAATAATCTGCCCTTCTGTTTGAAAACAATTGATTGGGACAGAAGAATCTCCAATTTCCACACCCTTAATAGGCCCACTCACAACAGCATCATCATTAGCGTCACCAACTTTAGAATCAATTATGCTTTCTGGTTGTAGGTTTATGCCACTCTTATGTGACAGGTCAGAATTATTTGCAGGGCCATCTCTCTGTTCAGAATGCAAGGGAAAATCCGTATCAGTATGCTTTATACAATGTTCTTTCTTATCTGTGGATCGAGAACTCAAGGAAGCTTTAACAGACTGCTCTCTGGTTGCAGGAAGCTGTCTTGAGCTCTCCTGATGTCTCAAATTTCCTCCCCTTGTGTGCTTTGCATCTTTAGTAGAGCGCCCAAGAAAAGCTGGACTTGAGGGAGAGACTTTTTCCCTCTCTGAGTTCTTATAGAACTTCCCAATACTTTGACTTATATTGGAGTTAACAAAGACAGGAACTCTAAAATCATCTTCATCTGTTTTCTTTCTGGACTCAAACTGGGTCAGAGGAGTATTTGAATCAGAACTGTGAGCATGTAACTTCTCAGCTGAATATGTTGATGGTGGCAGATGCATTGGAAGAAACATACGTCTTTCATGTCCATTACCCTACAGGAAGGGGTTCTACATCAGAGGGGACAAAAATCCACATGACAAGTAAATAAATTCATATAAATAGTCAGTTGTGCACACAAATAATTCCAAGTTCCAACTAGAGACATACCACCTAGAAAAACACAAGTATCCCATAGGAGTAAGATTGCAACTTAATTGGTTCCATTTTCTTAACCATCTGATGTTTCATGTAGTTGAACTGTTAGAAAATAGAAATGCTACAAATTAACTAGTACAAAACCCCTCCAAACAATAAGTTATAACAATATATATTTATATAGTTTACAACAACAAGCTTACAAGTAATCACTTATTCAAGAATCCACCTATCTCAAGACTACTACCAAGCCCAACCCAGATAGTTGACTAATGCTCACCAAGTAACACTGCATAGAAAGCCCAAGAACAACACTCACTCATGCAAGTATGAGTGTATGTGATGGGACTTGAGCCTAAGAGCTTAGTTCAAGGACGTGGAAGTCAACTCGACCACAAGGGTGTTGGCTACCCTTACATCTAACTCTTTTTTTATCAAAATGATGTAGTGTTATTATTTAGTCAAAATATTACAAGATACCCCAAAACAATAAATAAACCAAAAACCCTCTACAACCAAAGAAATACAACCAAGAATATAGAATTTCAGCCCAAATAACATCAGAAACCCTAGCTTGGTTATCCTCAGTATCCTGCACCGCCATCTTCGAGACTTCAACAAAACTCCCAACTTCTACAGCTGAGTTGCCGGAAAATCTCCATCACCACCAAGAATAACACCAAACACTATCGCCTCAGCCACCACTCCATACTTCCAACACTCAAAAGCCACCAACTTGAGCCACAACCTTAACAACCCATGCCTCCCACACACCCAAATCAGAAGAAATCTCCATATCCAACACCACCACCGAAAACCCTCTACAAACACACCTCTTACTGCAAACACAACCACCTCCAGATCTAGAACTCTGCCCCTCTCCACGCCCAAAACATCATCCCCATCACTGCCCAACACTCTTCCAGGTCACAAACCCCAAAGAGACCAAGGATCCTCCCCTCCAAATAGAAGAACAAGGACAAAGAAGAAAGGGATGGGAGGGCAAAATGCCACCCTGGGGCATAGACACACCTGGAGGGAAATTTTTCCCAAAATTCTTTGGCCTCTAAAGAGAGGTGAGAGAGTTTTCTCTCTGTAGAGGACCCAGAGCTGATAGAATTACCATTCTCCCTAGATCTAACTAAACAAATTAAAAGGATCCATGGTCTCTGAATCAGTTGAGGCTAACGTTTTTGCTGTTTCAAAATAGCAGAACGACCAAATTGTCTAATGAGTTCTGAAAAGTGGTATCACTATTAAATAAAATCTTACCTCAAAAGCTTCACAATCTATTTCACCAACTCACTAAGCTCACAAGAGCAATGGAACAGACAATAGTAAAAAGTAAGAACTAAATTTCAAACAAAATTCATTCTCTCCCGGAAATACCAAGGATCAGATAGCACATATCGTGAAAATGAAACCAAAAAGAGGGACAAGAGCTCTCAGTTTACCTGGCTTGGTGAGGGAGGGATCAAATTGGAAGCGTTGTTGGGGTTAGGGGGCAAAACTCCATGATCAAATCGCTGAGAGGGGATGCTGAGCTGCTCATAGAGAGCCATCTTGTTCCTTGGAGGAGCTCTTGGTCCTCCCTTTTCAGTATCATTAACATGAAGCCTTGGAAACATTGGCCCCATTATTTTCTCCTCACCTTTCCCTCTCTTCATCTTCTCTCTAGATTCAACCAGTCTCAAAACATCGAGAGCCAAACCACTTGCTAAAATCCCCACTTTAAAATCAACCCGCACATAAAAAATCCACAACTCGCAGAACAGCGTAAATCAGATTCAGTTGAGCTTAGAAATTGGGATTCACAGGCTGAAACGACATAAATCGATTCTTCTGCACAAAATCCGGGCAAACCCCCAATTTCAGAAACGCAAGAGACTCTTCAAACCCAGTAACCCGAAATCGATTCCAACAGCCTAAGAGTCAACTTTTTTTCCTGTTCTTTTCTTTTCTAAGAATATCCGAGGAAACAAAGACCAAAACAATGAAACGAGAACAGATTCGAGAGATTGTAAAAGAAAGAGGAAAAGTTTATCGATTCTTGAAGGGCAAAAAAGGAGAGGATCGAAAGAGAAGAAGCTATGTGAAAAGGGATACGGCAAAAGTGCTTAGTTTGTGGACCCAAATGTGGATAGAACCAGAGGGGAGAAGAGAACCTAGAAACTCCTAAAGGAAGATAGTTTATTATTTTAGCTTTTATTAATTAAAATTATATTATATTTACAAAAAGGTATGCTGTCCTGTATTTAATTAGACTATATTTTGCACTTTTTTAAATCACAAAAACAGAAGTAAGCTGCTGATTAGGTGATTTTTTGTTTTAACTATTCAATTACAACACACAGATAAGATTTTGTTTTTAGTGGATTACCTGGCTAATCAAATTAGTGGATAATGGTAAGGCCAATGACCTTTTTGACACATTTGAGAGAGGGGGGAAGAAAATCACTTTTAGGGGTGTTTAGGACATTCACATCAATTAAATTTACAAAAATGTTTTTAAAAAATATATTTAATGGAAATAATTTTATTGTGAAAATTAATTAGCATGTTTGGTGTTACCAAGAAAATATAACAATTAGATTATCTCAAAAATTAATTAATATATTTAGTTTATTTAAATTTTTTCAAAAAAATTTTTAAAATCGCTGATATATTATTATTATATATAAACATAAAACTTAAATTAGCAAACAATATGTTATATACAATACAATGTATAATGAATCAAATCGTAAATTACAATTCATAACAAATCAAATTACAAATAATCATGAATTAATACACACACCTAAAAAGAATTATATATATATATATATATATATATATATATATATATATAGAGGGGATATATATCTAATGCATATACAAATATAATATATGCAGTAATTACAAATCAGATTACATAGGGAAAACTTTAATTATGTATATGGATATTTTGCTAAAGAATGTGTAATGATGAGAGTGTCAAATTTCTTATATAATGATAAATATATAATTGAATTAAGTTGGCAATTCTTAGTAAGCTAGAAAAAAAAGAATCACATCACACATCACATCTCTTCTATTCTATACTTTTTCAAACCTTTTTAGCCCAAGGAATCTAAACCCCCACCACTGAGGTTCAAACATATAACCATCTATTAGGAATGGTAACGGAATGCTATCACACTACATGGTACTTTGGCCTTTAGGTGGGATCTACTTTCCTTGATATCATGGAATGTGATTTTCATTGACCTAAATTTTTCTAAGTCAAAGATTGCACCAAACGTGAGAATAATTTTCCACCTTTTAAATTCCCAAAAAAGTTCGAAATTTCCTAGCTATGTACTAAACGCGCTCTAGAGAAAATTATACCACTGACCAAGTTCACATTTTATTGTGGTCCCTATTTCAAAATAAATATTTTTTTTTGTTCTATTCTATACTTTCTCAAACCTTTTCAGCCCAAGGAATCTAAGCCCCCACCACCGAGGTTCGAACATATAACCATCTATTTGGAATGGTAACCGGAATGCTATCACACTACATGGTAGTTGGCCTTTAGGTGGGATCTACTTTCATTCTTCCAAAAGGCTGAACGCCAACCCTAAGGGGGGATCTACTCCTTGATATCATGGAATGTGATTCTCATTGACCTAAATTTTTCTAAGTCAAAGATTGCACCAAACGTGGGAATAATTTTCCACCTTTTAAATTCCCAGAAAAGTTCGAAATTTCCTCAATTTCCTATGTACTAAACGCGCTCTAGAGAAAATTATACCACTGACCAAGTTCACATTTTATTGTGGTCCCTATTTCAAAATAAATATTTTTTTTTTGAAAATTATGTATCTACAGTTAAGAAATTATGTGTTTGTAGATAAATTGAGTATACATAATATACTAACTACAGGCACATAATATATTAATTATAGGCACATAATATGTTAAATTTAAGCACATAATATGCAGTTAACATATTATGTGTCTGTAATTAACATATTATGTGCATTCAATTTAATTACAGGCACATAATTTATCAACTGAAGGCAAAATTTCAGAAAACGAATTTCTCAAGTAGAATACACTCAGATTATTGAAAGTTTGATATATTTAATTAATTGTACTAAGCCAGGTATTGCATTTGTAGTTAGCAAACTTAGTAGATATAATAGTAACCCCGGTGCACTAGAAGACGATTATAAAGATTATGAGATACCTAAGGTATACTTGTGATCTTGGACTACACTACAAAAGATATCCAGTTGTACTAAAAAGGTATATCGGCACTAATTGCATATCGGATATTAAGGACTCCAAGGCCACGAGTTGCTACGTGTTCACATTAGCCGGCGAAACCTTTTCTTGAAAATTCTCTAAACAAACTATAATAGCTCCATGATGGAATAAGAGTTAATAATCTTGGACAAGTGTTGTGAAGATGATGAATAGCTATGCCATTTTCTCAAGGATATTTCTAGTTGGGACAAACTTGTACCTCCAATTTGTATGCATTGCAATTGTCAAGCCACAATCGGTAGGGTATCGAGTAACATGTACAATGGTAAATCTAGCCACTTCTCATAACTCTTGTTATCTATATTGATTACGTGAGATCAAAAAATAACATAGCGACTGCTAACCAAAGGGTTAAGCAAAGAGTTCATACGGAAAGTTGACACGATGAATGAGACTAAAACCCTTGTAATAAAAGTTTTATAGTGGATAATCAACCTAACTGGCACCTAGGTTCAATAGGACAATTAAATTATGAAACAAAACGTGTTGTCACTATGGGGGTCTTGAACTCCTAAGCACTCCTCCCTAAACAGTGACTCCCGCATGAGACTAGCATGCTTAAATGCTTTAATGATTCAAAGTGTCGATTGACATGAGAGTATGCGGGATACTCTATGTGAGAGAGAAGTGGGCCGCTTCAAAGGAGAATTGATTGAGCTCAATTCTTTAGAAACTCTTGCAAAATCAAGAATAGTATTTCATGGCCAAAATGAGCACACCCTTAAGAACTAAACAAAGATTTGAAGGTTCTTGTGTGAAATATGTCATCGCCTACACAAATAACATTACAGTTCAAAGACATCGCATGTTAATGAAATATTCTTCAAAATACAAAATGAAAGAAAATATCTCCTCTTGGTTGTTAAAGTTTTTCAAACAAAGTATTAGTTCATAGGTTTTATATTTGTAAAACTTCTTAGAGTCTAGAATAACTTTTGGAGCAACAAATTCAAGTTCAAGACTAATGAGAGTTCAAGTGTTCCTCAAATATATTGATTTAATTGCAACTAGTATGATACTCATGCGATGCATGGGATGAATATTGTTCATCTTATTGCGTAATTGTGTGAAAAATTTAAGAGATGATGTAATATATAAAAAGTTGGAACGGAAATATAAAATGGAAAATAGAAACAATAAAGAAATTACTTTAACATACAATATACTCTGTAGAAAAATAAGAGTGACAAAATTATAAATTATTGAAAATTTCGTGGTATATACCATGTTGGTTGTTGATGTATAGATCTATTATAATTTTCTAAGTACTTTTTAGTTGAATGTACGTAGACATAGCAGCCTGGTTATCCCCGAACATATTGTTTATGGTTGTGCATGTTGGTGTTGATGTAATTTTTCTAAATCTTATTACAGTTTCCTAACATTTCAGGCGACTATATATTGGGTTAATACAAAAGAGAAAACATAGGCGAACCACCATTTTCACCAAAAGATTAGTGGTTTTTAGTGCTAACAGTTTAATAAAAAGACATAGATCATTGACTACATGATAACTAAAAAATATGTTCTACTATATTTATGTTTTTGAAATGAAAATGAAATACCTTTGTTTTGATGATAATGTTTCCTCTCTGACCGAATGGTGCATGAAGATGTAATCTTTCTCATGGTCTGTAATCGCAATGCTTACCCTTTATGTTTTGTGATGGAATGTTCTTAGTGTCTTCTGCCACCCTTTTGTTTGTAACTTCAATCTTAAGTTAAGGCTCATTAAGAAAGGAGTCATTAATGGCTAACCATAATTATTTCCATAAACATAAACATTTTATGGGAAAACAAATATGCCTAGATTTTGATTGGCTTAAAAATAAATGTTACACTAAAAATAGATAGAAACCAATTAAATCATTCTTCCAAAGGTTAACCCCAACCCTAAGGCCCCCCCACACCGACCCGACAAAGCATTTGGGAGGATGTAAATCATGGTGACTCAACTGAACATGAACCATAAAGGCTAGACCGGTGCTCACCGCGCACAAGGAGCCCCCCTCACTTTGAGAGATTGCTCTTACACTGCTACTGGTGAGACTCGATCCCTGGTCATTCTTCCAAAGTTTCACCTCTATGACCAGTTGAGCTACCCATGCAAGCGAAACCAATTAAATCATCATGAATATTGTGTGTTTTTTAGCATTGTAATTATCAATGGTAAATGATTAATGGAAATAAAATATGGAAAGTATTAATATTCTATATACTAAAATTATGTTGAATATATATATATATATATATATATATATATATATATATATATATATATATATATATATATATATATAATATGCAAGCTACTGTAATTTTTGTTCGATAAATGAATTAAGTTTAACGAACTAAATTTGAAATTAGAGATATATATAGACTAAAAGATAATCTATATATATCTATACTAAAAGTGACGAATATACCTTAGAAACATGAAACACACACTTCAAAGTTTGAGAATTGTAGGTGTTATTGTTGAATGTTGACTCGTACATTCGGATTAGGCGAACTTGTATCGCACAATTCGTGGAGGTAGCAGTGATTTGGTTAAGTAGATTGAAGGTGGGAGCCATATTGAAAAGTTGAAAAGTTTAGCGTATGAAAATTGAAAAGTATAGGAAGAGGATTACAAATGAATGAGAAGCATGACCAATGAGGTATTTATAACTATGAATTTGTGCAAATGAATTATAAATGAATAGTTTGCGTTCCAAATTATGTAATCAAGGGTGCAAATTAAGGATGATTTAATTTAATTATGAAATACTAAATACCAATACTAATAGCTATTGTATGATTTTCGTGCATAGTAACAAATGAATAATAATTCCTACATACTAAATACCATGAATTACACGTGCATACTAATTATAGTAATAATAATTCGTTAAGGCTAATAGGATGCATGATTCCGCGTTTGTCAGTTTCTGTATGTGAATAATTCGTTTTGTAAGGCTAATTCGTTATAGTAGTATTATATTATTATTATTATATAAATAAATAAATATCATGCCCTTTAATAGACTATTTTTATATATGGTAATTAATTTCATAATTACAAATACAAATTACTAAATGTAGGGAAACTTTGCGACATTTCAATCTGCCAAATAATTTTAAAATAATTTATTATATCATTTCAAACCTTTTAATAAGTTATTTTTAAATTAATATATATAATTAAATTATTCTACCCAATTATATATATCATTCATAAATCTGATCCAGATAACTATATATGATGTACGATATATATATATATATATATATATATATATATATATATATATATATATATATATATATATAATATTATCATATTATACCTATATGTAATTCTGGAATTGACAGTTACATACGTTCATATGAAAATAATTATTATATAAATAAATATTCTGCCTTTTAATAGACTATTTTTGTATATAGTAATTAATTTCATATTTACAAAAATACAATATAAAAAAGTAATGTAAATCTTTAATGTAAAAAAATACACAAAATTGAATCATTGCATGCCCTTTGCCCAATTGAAACAAATTTCTCGAGATATGTTATTGTCGCAAAGAACGCACTTCAGTCCGACTTCATTGCAATGTTGCCTAGGATCCACCCCACGAAGTCACCACATTCCCATTGCACGCGTTTATAGATAGGAATCAGGCGCTCCCAGACTTTCATAGTCTTCCAGCATTTCCTTATTACAATATGATAAGCATCTTCATCAACCTCGGGGCAGAAGACACATGTGCCATCAACAGGGAGAACTCTCTCTTCACATTGCACGGGATGCGTTAATGGTAGAAGGGCGGTGTATTCTGCCCTTCAATGGGCTTGAGATATAATAATAATAATAATAATAATAATAATAATAATAATAATAATAATAATAATTTTTATAGAGATATACACAATGTACGTAAATAAACAACTATATATATATATATATATATATATATATATATATATATATATATATATATATATATATATATAATTATATATATATATATATATATATATATATATATATATATATATATATATATATTGTAAACAAATATATACAATTTATATATAATTGTACACTTATTTCTTCAATCTAAATGAAATCAATAATAATTTTTTTAAGCAAAACATGCATATTAACCGTATAATTCATAAATATTTTTTTTTTTAAATATAAAAATATTTTTAAGTAATCAATTGAGTCATTTCATATGCCAAAACATTCAATCAAATAATTATCAACCAACATATCCATCACTTTGAAAAATATTTTGGGTAAAGTAAAAAGAAAACAACCACTTACCGTAAAATCTTATTTTCCCAAATTTCTCTAAATCTCAATTGTTCAAATCCTCCTCTTCTATCAACCATCATCATCATCAACAATAAAACAACACAAGATACACATAAGCACCCGTAAAATGTTAAGGTCCCTACTTGTATTCTACCCATACTAAATAAAATAAAATAAAGGAATAACACTTACAAAACACTTGTTGAAATGAGAGTTCCAACCTCGAAGAAGAAGACGAAAATATATAATTTTATATTGTATAAAAGTCCATGGCAATGGAGGAAAGAGAAGGAAGACAAATTTTTTTAATTCTCATCTACATAATTATATAGGTAGTAAACTAATCTTTATGAAATAATTTAATAGTCATTAATAAGGCATAGGAAGAGATTGGTAACTTCCAATCATAATAAATTTTGATTCCAAAATAATAAAGGAATATATATTATTTTTCCCACGTTACACACATTTATTTATATTATATATATACACATGCTAATTACAGAGATTATTATTATTATTATTATTATTATTATTATTATTATTATTATTATTATTATTATTATTATTATTATTATTATTATGAGTTTGATTTTACAAAAATGCCACTAAATTTTTTGGGGGAAAATTTTTGTGCCAATCATTTTGCTTTAATATATATAGAGATTAACTAAACTGTGTGTTCAGATTACGCTATTGGTTCATTTACTAGTTATTCAGTTAATAATTCAGATTATCAATATGTAATGAAATCGAATCTGTTACGAAAGTAAAGAGAGAGAGTTTCTAATGTGCTATCGTATATTGTCCTAAATTGTCATATAGAAAAGAGAATACAAATCTCTATAAATAGGAGCTAGAAACTACGAAAAGGAAACAAGTTTCCATATGTTCTACCTACCTAAATCTCTAAGACTGCCTAAGATATAGAGATTCTATATATCGAATATATATTCCATAACAAAATCAAATGATAAGTAAATGAAGAACAATACACAGGAATTTGTTTACTCAGTTCAATGCAAATGATCACATCTACGTCTAGGGGACTACTAACTGTCAATCCAATCCATTGTAAACGTATGATCAAATAGACGGTAAGAGAACAATTTCACTAGTATGTGATGTACCCATACTGTAAATACCCTATCTGAAAGTCACTATAGTTGGATTGATGTGGAGCTCGAAGATCTTCAATGCTTTTATCTGACTTACTAATTATCTCACCGTTGCACCACACATAATATGGAATACGGTCCTTAAGTGATAAAATCACTTGAGCTTCTTCACTTCAAGATCAATGAAATCTAGATTGTAGATGAATATCTTGAGAAAATTTCCAGAGTATTTCTTGTGAGAACTTGTAGAGAGAGGTTCTTTTGATTAATTATATTTATCTCTCTATAACTACCTTCTCTCTAAAGTATTTATACTTTGAAACTTGGTGAGAGTAACTACCAAGATATTTTAGTGTGTAGGCATACCGCATGCTGCATAATGAATTTGCGTATTGGCGGTACTATATACATAATTTCCGCTTGGGAAGAATGGGAATTGCATAATTGGAATAAATTTTTAAAAAAATGTAATACGAAAAATTATTCTAATAGGAGTAGGAATCTGACTTTGTATCAAATACATTTGTTGGAGGAGGAGGAGACAGGAAGTATATATACACTTTTTTTTGTGCCTAATTTTAGTCCTGATTTAAGCAATTAGCAACATCACAAATTGGACTCAAATTGACCATGCATTGCATCAGCGCCCTGGCCATGTTTGCCTAGGATCACTACACAGGGCCTCCAATTTGGGGGGCCTATGTAGTGATTCTGGGCAAACATGGCTAGGGCTGACCCTAATCAGGGATATACTTAGGGTTGCCTTCACTTGTAGGGAGGAATAGACGGGCATCAGTGGTTTTATTAAATCTAAAGTAGTAGGCAGAATACAAAGCTGGTCCCATAAATTTATGTCCAGAAGGGAGATATCTTTTTAAAAAATGTGCTAAAAGTTATCCCTACCTTTCCAATGAGCATTTTCAAGCTGCTGGGTGTGTTGGTGTGGAAAGTGGAGGTTACCATGAATACTTTTTGGTGGGGTGGGAATATTAGAGGAGAAAAATGAATAAGGTGGAGGAGTTGGCAGAACTTGAGTATACCAAAAAAAATATGGTGGGATGCGTTTCAGGAGGTTGAAAGAGTTTAACATCACTATGTTGAGCAAACAAGTTTGGAGATTAATGCAGAATCCATCTTCCCTTGTTGCAAGAGTATACAAGGCAAGATACTATCCTAAAGTATTGTTCCTTAAAGCAAGTAAAGGTAGCAATAATTCTTCGTTCATCTGGAGCTACAGCTTGTTTGAAACCCAGGGGATGAGAGTTGAAGATGATAAAACAATTTTAATCTGAAGAGATACATGTCTGTCGGATCCTATCAACCCCAAGGTCTCACTGGATCTTATTTAAGTACTAGTTTTTTACGCGCATTGCGCGATTGGAATAATGCCCAATGTTTTTTTTTTTTTAAATAAGTACTTTAAAGTATATCAAGGCAAGATTATATTGAAATTGTTCATGCATAGATAATTGAATGTTGAATTTGCGTATTTAAATAGGTAATTCTAAGTTTACAAATGCAAGATAATATAGTCAAGATTGATTAGAATTGTCAATAAAATAATTGTATAGGTATGGTTGAAACCAAATACGGGACATAAGGGCGAGAAAATAAAAATTAGGGCATAAAATATTAAATATATACTAATATCGAAGAGTTTACTACTGATTGCCAAACAAGGACATTGTGAGGTAGTTTCTCACTTCAATTTGTTGTGTGATTTGAATACTCTTTTTGTCAATAAATTCCCAAGTAGTTAATATGATTGGCTTAATTATATATATATATATATATATATATATATATATATATATATATATATATATATATATTTATTTATTTATTTATTTATTTATTTATTTATTTTTAAAGCAATTATTATTATTATTATTATTATTATTATTATTATTATTATTATTATTATTATTATTATTAAATATATGTATACCCTTAGGTCATTTTACATGTTAATCTAAACAGTTAATTTTTTCAAAAATCTTTTTACCAACCATTGATATAATTTGCTGGTCAAATCCGCTAATATAAACCGCTAACTGCTGATTGTCAAACAAGGACATTGCGAGGCAGTTCTCACTTCAATTTGTTGTGTGATTTGAATACTCTCTTTGTCAACAAATCCCTCAAGTAGTTAATATGACTGACTTTATTAATTATGTTTTTTAAATTTTTTCATGGTATTAATAAAATACTTGGTAAATCAATATATAGCATTATTTTGTATTATAACTTTGATATTTAATTAAAATAGTGCACAAAAAAAAAATAGACAATGTAGTGAATATAATCAATTGATGAATTTGTATGTAAAGAATTTTTACATTAGAGAAAAATAAAGACAATATAACTAATAAAATTATTTATCTTAATTAATTTATTGATAATGAATAATTCTTTTTTTAGTAAAGACATTGTAGGGACAATGTAGCGAATATAATCAATTAAATGTAAAGAATTTTTATATTAGAGAAAAATAAAGACAATATAAACTCATGAAATTATTTCTCTTATTTAATTTATTGATAATGAATATATATATATATATATATATATATATATATATATATATATATATATATATATATATATATATATATATATATATATAATATTTTGAATGAAGACATTGTAAACACATAATTCTAAATTAAAGAAATACATATGTATTTTTTTTTTTTGTTGTAGCCACTAAATTATTATTTTAATTTAATAAAGTAAAATAAAGTATTAATTATGCCAACTTTGATTGGGATGAAGTTCGAACCTAAGACCTTTTTTATTGAAATCAATGAGTAAGTTAATGGTTAACTAATAGAAAAGGTAATATTTAACATAAAAGTAAAAATTAAAATCTGATCAATCTAAGCCATTCATTTGATTAAAAAATTTGACCGTCATTTTTTATACCCATTATAGGCCTAACTGTCTTGGGCTATTATTACTAGTATAGTATAGTAGATAATAATAAAGTTAGTGAGACTACTTAAAATAGAATTTGATAAAAGTAGTGGGATAAAATGATAAAGGTAGTGTTATTATTATTACATGAACTGAAGTACAAGTTATTCTAAAACATACATTCTACATCCTGATTTTTGAGTGCTTACAAATATGCACCTATACTCCAATTAAGAGAGAACTACATTAACCTTCTAATGCTATGATTTGCACTTACTTTGGTGCTTCGGATACACAACAAAATGGTTAATGGTATGCATCTTATCATCCCATAACTTCCATATCTTCATCAGAGAAAGGCAATAGTCTCTCACCATTTGAGGTTTCATAGACATTATACTTGACAAGCTTGAGCCGCCTTTCTCTTACATCGCTCACCTCTCTTTTGTGTTTTCTGCCCCCATTAGTTGTCCTTAATTTCAAGGCAAAAGGTTGCACCCGGAAATGAATTGTCCAACGGGTCAACCATCTCTTCATCCCCACTGGCTTGGCTTTGCCTTGGCTCCTTACCACAAAGGTTCTCTGTAGAGTATTCAGAGTCCGATTTGCATTCTGGATTCCCATGCACCATCATTGGCTTGCAAATTGCTGCTCTGGCATGTCTCTTCAATTCATTCTCACTGAAGACTAGATGCCCTTTATCCTCAATGAGTAATAACCACTCTATAAAATTGGAGAAAAGTAGAAATATATATAGTTAAAAATGTCCTGAAGTTTTGTAAAAGAAATACAAAATTATACAAATTATAATGAAGTCAGAGAAATTGTTCTTTGGCAAAAATTAAGCATGTGATACTGGAACTTCATTCTATTGACAATTTGCTAGAAAAGAATGAGCTATGCAGTCTGAGAAACCTGAGTTTTGTCATCAAGATAAATGGGATAAAGAACGTGTGTCTAAACTCTAAAGGTATAAAATACATGAAAGCTTAGTAAATCAAAAGTAGAAATCTGTAATCTGTGACACTCACTGATAAGAGCTTTTGGCATGGGAAATTTTGGTAAACTTGAGTTCTGTTCTGTGTATACTTGGTCAGTAACCCATTTAATTAATTGAGGCGGTAGATGAGATTCAGAGAAAGCAGTAACATAAGATTCGGCCCTTGATTCATCTCTCATGTCCCTTCAACAAAAGAAGTACTCCTAAGAATTTATGTTTAGCACATTATGATCATAAATATCAAATTCAGCATGGACTTTTTGCATACCTAGCAAAATGTATTGCAACATCAGCAACAAGTGTCCATACTAGAGCTAAATCTTTTAAATGGTTGTTAAGTATTTGATTCCATCTTCCAGAATTCAGAAACGAATAATCAACAAGTATCACTGCATCGTAAACTACTTTCTGTAGAAGGACTGCATTGTCCAATTTCTGCAGCAATAACAAAAGAAAAGAACCATTCTACCATGTCAAGGAAGTTTTGTTTTAACTATGGAACATTTGCCTACAAGGGCAAAAACAAAACGACAGGTAACTATAGGTACTTAGGAAAATTAAAAATTGTATAATTTCAATTTACACCTGAAATTTTCAAGAATGAAAAAACAATGAAATGTATTTACTGACCAAAATAGTTGTCACTGGCAAACTGGGCTCCAACAACACCCTGAGAAGCAAATCTGGTAGGCAGAACAGGAACACATTAATCATTGGTGTATATTACTAGTAGCCGCTTAGCAGCATGCATAGATGTGCGTATCTATTAGGATACTTCTCTTTCTTTGAACATATCCCCACACCCCACACCCCCCACCGATGGGAAGAAGCTAAAAGAAAATGCCCTTTCAAGTGAAACCATACAACTAAGAATGGCATCTATAATTCTAATTACAGATTAACAAGAAATGCCATGGGAATCGAAATGTTCAATTTGAAACTCTATTTCATTATTTCAATTCAACAAAGAGTATTGTGCATCATGGGTTTCAGGGAATAGATTAGTGGTAAGTTAATCCCTTTTTCAGGTTGCAGACTAGGGTTTGAATCCCACCACCCTCATCCCCCATCAAATGTACCAAGAGAATATAATAAAAAGATATTATTGTGCATCATGTTTCATCTAAACTTAATAGAGAAATGAGAATCAGTACATTCAACAATATCACAAGTGAAAATCTTAAGATACACTCTAAAATATGTTTCTGCACTTATACTGATTAGGCTACAACAGTACAGGGACCTTTTGATCAACCATATTGCTTAAAATCCCGTAATGGCATTTCCATTCAAAAGTACTAAGTTATATTTGAAAAACATTGCTGCTTCTTTTGTTAGTCTTCCCAACAATCGATCACTTGATTATTAGTGTAAAGTTCAGGTCAACTGGCTGGAAAGAAGAGTTTTAAAGACTATCATATTTGTAACTGTAGTTCTAGCTGATAATGCAGTTATTTCACTAAAACTCTTTTTTGTGAATTTACTAACATGTTTTGCATGAGGAATTAATATTCACCATCAGAAACATCAACAGAACCAACTCCATATTCAATTTTTTTTTTACCTTTATTTTGTTTTTCTTTAGCAAGAAACAAATCAATAGAAAATTTGAGTCCAAATAACAGAGTTTGAAGTAATGGCAAGCAAAATCATACCCAGAAAACAGATCAAAAGAATAAACATACCTAGAAAGTAGGAGTTTTGAAACCTTTTCATAGTCTGAACTGCCCAATTTAGTGTATCACGTTGCAACTCCCCTTGCGAAAACCCCACTTGAAACTTCAAGCTCAAACTCAAAAAGAACACCTGAAACATAACTATCCCGGCTAAATTTCTGATCGAGAATCTTTGATTATTAACCCAACGGCAAAGCCCATTATTCAGAAATGGAAAAAGCGCCGCCATATTCTCAACATTACTACACTTATCAACCCGATCAAGAGTCCAAACTCCTACCAAATCCTCGAAACAAATTACCAAATCACCACATTCATTATAAATTTCAAGATCATCACAACATATACAGATGTAATTAACCATTTTTTCCACTATAGTCTCAACTTCGCCCATGAAACTGAGCCCATCGTTAGAGAATTCACAAACTGCATCATATAATGCATACAAAACTGGTGCGAGCAATGCTATCTTTTTGGTCCCATAACTCGACTTTGAGCACGAAATTAGCAACTGAAGCAAGTCTTTAGCAACAAGGGCTTTGGTAAGAGGGTTTAGGAGAGTTGATTTTCTTGAACTGTGAAAAGTCACGGCAGAGTAGAACCAGGTGATTTCGAGAGGTGGGTCGGGCATTGTCTGGACCAATCGGAAGAAAATGGACTCAAACGCCGAGAAATTGGAGCAACCGTTCCGGTAAGAAGCCAAGAAGTGATTGATTGACTCTCTCAGCATGGGTTCGTAGCTATTAGTTGGTAAATTCATGGTGGTTTCTGTGCAATAAGTGGTATGTGAGTCTTGTATTTGCAAGAAAGTGAACGGTCACCTCAAAACCCTAGGTAATGGCAGCGTGCAGGTTGGGGAAGAGGCAAAGTTTGGTGATCTTTAACGGACAGTTTTTGAACTCAAATTTTGGCTCCTTCTATAATGTATGTAATCTACTCCGTATTTATTTGGACTTTGGGGCAGCGTCCATCATCTGTATCCTAAACCTAAACCTAAACCTGAAGGCATCGGTGAAACAAATAAATAACAGTCTCGCAAAATATATTCAATCAATAGTTTATTAAATGAGTTAATGAACAAATAAATAACAGTCTCGCAAAATATATTCAATCAATAGTTTATTAAATGAGTTAATGTGATTTAAGAATATTAATTTTATCACGTTTAAGTGTTTTTTGGAAGCTACTGGCTCTATTACATAGTAGTATCACTGAGGCTCGAACTCATAATCTTCCAAATGAAAATCTAATCCGGGTACCATTAGACCACATAGTCCTGGTCACGTTTAAGTTAACATGTGTTCCTTTAACTTTCTATTGGTTAAAATTGCCTTGTTATGATGAAATTTCAATTTTAGTCTTAAGACTATAGAGATTTTGTTAATTTTAGTCCCTGATTTTTTAAAGTGTCAATTTAATACATTAATTATTTAATTTTTGTCAATTTTGGTCACTCTGACTAAATTTCGTCGAAAAATTTTAATAGTTAAAATAATGAGGGTATTTTAGTCATATTACTTGTTTATTCTTTCTTCTCCGACGGTCCATCTCTTATACCCAGCTTCTGGCGATCGTTTCTTCCTCCGTTCTTGAAGCCGCTGCCGCCGCCGTCCTTCATCTCCCCCTGTTTCGGATGAGTTGGTCCTCTCTTCTTTCCAAAGCCAATAACAGCAGTGACGGAGCGACGGTGGCATACAGTTCAAGAAACCAAACAACAAAAATAAACACAACCAAACAACAAATTATGATCGACGACAACCTTGATTTGCTTCTCCGGTGAGCTTTTGCACCAGCCAAACACCTTTATTTGCAGCACCATGAAGAAGCTCATTGGGATGTCAACAACGGCTAACGCAACCTCCAAATCCGGAAGGTTTTCTCTACGAGCTCTGTAATTGAACAAAATGGCAAAAGTTTGGAGATGAGTTTGAAAAGCGCGAGCCGAAGAAGGATTAAGACTGTATGTGAATGTGGGGAGGAAATCAGAGAGGAATGGAAGGTGGATGTCAGTGTCGTTCACGCATCCGGCGACGATTGATACGATGGTGATGGATTCGGATCTGAAGAACAGGGTGAAGTCTGATTTGGAAGGGTTTCTCAAGTCGAAGCAGTATTATCACAGGCTAGGCCAGGTCTGGAAACGGAGTTACCTGCTTTACGGTTCCTACGGCACCGCAAAATCGACATTCGTCGGTATCACCGGAAGCTGGGGATAAGAGATGAACCGTCGAAGAAGAAAGAATAAATAAGTAAAATGACTAAAATACCCTCATTATTTTAACTATTAAAATTTTTCGGCGAAATTTAGCCGACAATTTGGCCGGAGTGGTCAAAATTGACAAAAATTACATAATTAAGGTACTAAATTGACACTTTTAAAAGTCAGGGATTAAAATTAACAAGATACCTATAATCGTAGGACCAAAATTGAAATTTCCTCACTTTTTATTTATTAGGACTTTTTTTTATTATTGACAGATCTCATTTTGACTTTTTAACTCTCAAAAAGTCAAATAAATTGTTTGGTAACTTCTGAAAACTAAAACACTACGGGCCCGTTTACTAACAGAAAATTATTCTCTGTTTTCTATTCTCTGTTTTCAATTCTCTGTTTTCTATTTTTTGTTTTCAATTCTCTGTTTTCTATTCTGTGTTTTCGATTCTCTGTATTCTATTTTCTATTTTCGAAAATTGAAATTGAAAATTTATTTACCTATATTTACTTTCACGCGACACTTTAAAAAAATAATATATATATACTCAAAATACTCCATAATAGTTAATGCATTATCAATAACAATTAACAACTTAATTTTATACTAAATCTTAATATATAAAAAATAGAGAAAAAGAGTATTAAGTGTATTACACTACTGCCAGTTTGTAGACTCCTACATGACTCAAACCACAAGACTCAGAAAATTATTTCAGTGGGCGGCTTCTCCCCTCAACAATTAAAATAAAATAAAATAAAAAATCTCACCTAGTTAACATCGTTCTTCCAAAGTGCTGAGAACTTTCGAGCCCTCTGCACGGGGGAGAAAGGAATTGGAAATTCAGGGAAGCCCTTACATTACAAGGGCTCTGCATTTCACCGCATTATTCCTGGCTTCATGTGCCAAGGTGGAGATTTCACGAGGGGTAATGGAACAGGCGGAGAATCCATATATGGACTGAAGTTTGAAGATGAGAATTTCAAACTGAAGCACACCGAGCCTGGCCTTCGCAGAGTTGGATTCGCAATCGCAGAGTTGGAGTCGCAGCGTCGGCCGTCAGAAGATGAATCTGAAGTGCGGTAAGCTTCTGAGCTTGCTTTGTGTTGGAGGCGGAAGTGTGAAAGAAGAAAATAAGGTAGAATGAAAAAAAATGACGCTGGCCGAAGATGGATCTGAAGTGCGGTAAGCTTCTGAGCTTGCTTTGTGTTGGAGGCGGAAGTGCGAAAGAAGAAAATAAGGTAGAATGAAAAAAAATGATGCTGGCCGGATTCGATGGGGGAACTTGGTACTGTTCACGCGTGAATTTTCAGTTTTGAAAACAACATTAGATTGTGATCCTAATTTCTTGAAAAAAGGAGAATAATTCTCAATTTTGGAAATGAGAAAATAGCATGGTAAACACCTAGACTGTTTTCAATTTTCAATTTCCAAAAATTCTTGAAAATTTCCTGTTAGTAAACGCCCCCTACATTTTTCAACGTTTCAATTCGACATTTTTAGAAAACACTAATCTTTTCTCAAAACAACCTCATATTAATTAATTATTAATTACAAAGTATTATTTAAAAAAAAAAATTAAAACTGAGAATCCACTAGGCTTCTTAAATGTTCTGCTTCTCAATGTTTGCCCATCAATTGATGGGCAAGCTATTTTTACATATTCTTCATCAAATCGGAATGTAAATATAAATCAAATGTCCAAATACATGTGACACCGGGGCATACCCCTGATTACACAAAACATTAAAACAAAAACCAAAAAAAAAAAAAAAAAACACTTTCTAGCCCCTGTCAACCCATAGCTAAACGGGTCGACCCGGTCTACAGCAACCATAATCCATGCACCACGTGCGTTATGTCTTCATCAGCTAACATAGCCATAATCTCTCATAATAGAAATATCCAAGAAATCCGGCAGATACCAAAGATAGGCACCTTACCTTCCGTAGACCAAAGCCGGTCAACCAAATGACTCACCTGAGCTCACCGCCACCGGTTAACCGCCGGCAACTAGAAAGAGAGATGCTGCCGGAAACTCGATAAACCTGCTACGAAAATTACCAGAAAATCCCAAGGCCATAGAACACCTTTGCCGGAAACACCTATCCACGGACGGAATCCACCCAAACTGACCGGAAAAATCAAGGGTCGTCGGAATCCATCTCCAACGCACTCCAACTCCAGCGCCAATTCAGATTAGAAAAATCCACAAACAAGATGAAACCAAACAGAACATACCGGACCTTTGCTCACCACCATTGCAATCACCCTAACACAGACGGAACCACCCCAACATGGCCGGAAAAAACGAGGACCATCGGAAACACATCTCCAATGCAATCCATACTCCAGGCGCCATTTTAGAGAAACACCATCCACATACAGGGGTCAAATAACAGAGGCAAACACACGAGATCGCCGGAAACCGCAGAGAACTCTCCCACCGACGTTTGGTTCGCTGGTCACCACTCCCATCGCCGTAGAGTCAACTTAGGGCGTCGGAATTGGTTTCTCGCGTCACGCCGGCAGAGAAAACAACGATCGGCAAAGAAGAATCACGTCGTCATGGAAAGCACCTTGCCGCCGGAAAAACATCAGCGATCTTTCCCCACCCTCGGTAAATTGGAACAGGGCGCCTGGTCTGAGACCACCCCAGGGGGCAGTCAACATCTACGGCACCATGAGGGTTAGAGGAGCCATCACTATCGCAAAGTCCAGCGGGAAACGCACAAGCCTTCGTCGCCGGAAATCCGTTGACCGTCGCACACTTGTCCTCGCCGGGAAACCATCGGATGTCTCCATTGATAAATCCAAAATAGAGTTTTTGTCCTTATCCCAGAAGATAAAGTCCACCGGCGGTGTAAAGTAGTAGACGGCCAAGCACTCATAAGAAAACCGACAACTGTTGTCACATAAGCCATTTATTAAATCGAAAAGCACATGAATAAAAATCAAAACATGCAAACATATTATTATAATATGTTAATAATCCATGAAAGCATATTAGAATCCACTTCCAGTAGCCAATCTCACTAAAAATCGAAGAAACCTGTCATACGAACATCGGATGAACTCACTTGAGCATTGGCACTCTAGAGAGAAGTCAGAGAGACTTCTCTCTAGAGAGAGAAACTCTCTAGCCAACACTTATTTTTACATATTCTTAGTTAGCCAAATAGACGAAAAACAAACTCATATTGCTATTATCCAAAGCATGCATAAGCTTCAATAATTCAATATAATTATTATATTTTATTTACAATTATTCATTGAAATATTTAAACTTTATTCATAATTAAATGTAGAAAATTGTCAACTAAACCATTGAAATATGAATACTTCAATTGAATCTTTAACTTAAAAAAAAAAAAAAAAAAACAAAAAACAAAAAAAAACAAAAAAAAAAACCCTCCATAAATCATCCTTCAAATAGGAAAAAAAAAAAAAGCATACAATTGAATATTAATATTACATATTTGGCATATTACCTTCGATTTGACAAATATATGACATTTTATGTTTAGCTTATCCGCACCTATGAAATTCTCTTTAGTGGTGGTAGAGACTGTCCGTGGGAAGAGGGTCGTTGGCAAGGGTGGGTAGATAATGCTTCTTATGCAGTCATATCAACTTTTTGTTGATCTTGGACTATCTGTAATTTAGACTTTACAGATCTTGAATTATCTAGGTCTTGTACTTTTTGAGTCTTTAGGTCTTCAAATCTTTGGTCCTTCAATTCTACGACTTTGTACTCTTCGCATCTTGGCTATTCGAGTATCAACTTTTCGGATAGTTTGTTACAAAATATTACTACGAAAATAATATTTCTGGAAAAATTAACAAGCATAAGCAACGGAAAAAGGTTTAGGGTGTTAGCTTGAGTCGTGTGATACCCACACTATCCTTAAAACCTTATTTGCTACCTCTCAAAGGTGCTAAGAGCGTTGTAGACTAGGTTTCCAAGGATATAGCAAGCTACGGTTTTAAGTTTGAGCACTCAAGCAATAGAACCCATCGAAAGCGAACAAGGGATGAACACAATTGGTTAAAAAGGAGGAATAGCAGTGTTTCGAGAGCTAAAAACGAAGGAGTTGATGTGTTTTAAAATCTTATGCTCAACCATGCTTATATGGGAGAAGGAGGATAAATAGCATTTATACTAATATTAAAATAAGTTTGTGTAACCTTTAAAACAGACGACCATTAACTTGGAGAATAATTCTAGAATTTAAAAACAATACTCCGAAGAGTACTTCGAGCAATACCCACGAGGCTCATTTTGGAATTTGATTTGCACTCCCTACACACGAGAGAGAACATCTATGCTATACAATTCAATATTCTTTAACAAGGCTCTTGTATATATAGTGGTGCAAACCCACTTCTCAAACCAATGTGGGGCAAAGGCTACTTTAAAGCCTTTCCACCTTCATTTTCCAATTCAAATGGGTCTACTTCGAAAATCATTTTCTCATTCACCCATTATCCATTTTGAGTGTACAATATATCAATCTCTTCATCTCACTATGTAGAACCTGAATCCACTTTGACTCGATCCAACTAATATTGATACCACAAAATAGCCACTTTTAATGCCATTTTATGTTATTTTTCCAACATATTTTACTTCTAGTGTCCTTTACTATCCGGTTATACACTCTCCAGGTAGTATACTTGTAAGTATTTTACAAACATCCGAATACTTACTTTTTGGATAGCATAATTCGCCTCTTTTTAAGACTATTTAGTTGTAGACTTATGGAAATAATCCTAAGCCCAAAAATAAAAGAGTTGTGATCCTAAATTTCAGGTACATTTGGTATTATAAAAATTTATTACAAATTATTCCTAACACACTTGAAGATGCAACATCACAGTCTTCATAACAAATATATCAAATCTCACATTCAATCCTTTTCTTTGCATTTTCAAAAGCTTCTTCACAAAATTGTTGAACTTCAGTTCATTGTTGTTACAAGAAACATTCAATCTTTGAAATTTCATAATCATTTCAATATGCTTCTTTGAATTCTCACAAATATGTCATTTATAAAGCCAAGGCGGGAATTCAAAAACATTTGTGTAATAATAGCAGCAATAGCAACACATTGCACAATCAACAGAGTTTGAGGATATCTACCATCCATAGATCTAAAAAATGCTCTAAACAACTATACAAATGGCCCAATTATCTTATTCATCAAGTTTCTACATTCAAATGTGACATTTATGTAATGATGATTCATACCAACAAATGGACCACAAATCATATCATATTTATTAGTGCAATATATTGTATCATGCACTAACAACTCATCAAGCAACTCATAATCATTTTTCCATATATCATGCAAATAAAATAATATAATATAAACTACACAACCTTGCATCATTTGTTCCATTAGATTGCATTCTTCTAAAAATTTCAATCAATGGATTCCAAGATATCCCATCCAAACTCTTTAACATATCAAAAGATAAAGAATTATATGCATCAAGTAAAACCAACAAATGGTGACCCTCAATATTGATTTTTTAAAAACCTAATCCTATCTCTAATATAATTCTAATTCCACTCCTCTTCAAATCCTTTACTCCTCTTCAAATCCTTTAGATATGAAAGTGGATTCTTACCCACTCTGATCTTTTATGACAACAAAGAAGATAATTGGTAATATTTTTTAGTATATGGTAACTTTATCTTTCAGTGTATGTTGTCACATATACTCATTTACAATTATGTATTTGTTAAAATAGATTTGATTGGCTTTATCGTGTCTATGCAATCACCCTGCACTACATTAGTTAATGACTGCGAAAAAAGATTCATGGAGATTGTTGTAACACCCCCTTTTTCTAAAATCTAAATCCCAAATAATTACACTTAAATAAGGTAAATAAACAAGGTTTAGATAACTTAAAACCATTCAATTCAACAACTAACGGTGCTACCGCCACAGTCACCCCTCACGGTGACTGCACATGCTACAAAATAAGATAACTAAAACTAGAGTCAAGCTCTACAACATCAATAACTTGGGGAACAAATCCCGGTGTTGTAACACCCCAATTTTCTTAAACTTACTTAACAAACTAAAACCAAAT
Organism: Ipomoea nil; assembly: GCF_001879475.1. Classification (NCBI taxonomy): domain Eukaryota; kingdom Viridiplantae; phylum Streptophyta; class Magnoliopsida; order Solanales; family Convolvulaceae; genus Ipomoea; species Ipomoea nil. Next base: position 5,470,044 of record NW_017617070.1, read on the forward strand.
TAAGATAAACTAAGCAACGGAAAAGAAAACTTAAATAGCAACTAACAGGAGTGTCACCGCCACAATCACCTTCCCACGGTGATTGCACAGACTAAGGGTAAAACTAAACATTCAAGTCAACTAGCATCCGAATAACTAGGGAATGAAACCCCGGTGTCCAGCACCAACAAAAGGGATAGCTTACTACAAAACCCAAAATAACAAGAGTTTAGACTACAAAGTCATCTAACTAAACTAGTCTAACTCGTGCTCTCTCGTACTTACGAACTGGGCCCACATGAAATGGGTTAACAAACAACAAGTAGCAAACAAAACCCATTAGCACGAAGCTAAGTATAACGCCACTCAACCCTGTAAAGTAAATACAGTATATACTTTGGAAAACAAAATTACACATTCTTTGCTCAAATAGGCATATACACTTAGACATACTTGACATAAACTTCTAGATGCTTGCAACCTAATACTCATATAGGCATACTTATTCCATAACAACTTATCACATTCTCATCTCATGAACAAACTAAGCTTCTCAATTACTCAATAAACTCATGCTTTCTCATATAACTCAAATAAGCATTCATATGTTATCATATACTTATCATGCATTCTCTTGCGAGACATATAACTCACTACAAGCTCATACTATCAATCATGCAAGCTAGTGCAAGGCATATAACTCATAAGCAACTCATGCAATCTAGTGCCAGATATATATAAGCAATCTCGTGCTACTACTCAAGCAATCTAGTGCAAAACATACATATAAGCAATCTCGTGCTATTACTCATGCAATCTTATGCATGGCATATATCTCATAAGCAATCTCATGCTACTAATACTAATCATGCAATCTCATGCAAGATATATAACTCATAAGCAAACTCATGCTACTAATCATGCAATCTCGTGCAAGATATATAATAAGTAAAGATATATATATATATATATATATATATATATATATATATATATATATATATATATATATATATATATATATATATGCTCTTTTGTAAAAAGAATACTTTTTCTGTGGAGGTTTCTTAGAGCCAAAAATGACTCGCTTTGCTCTTCTTTTCTTAGAGTCTCAAAGACTCGCTTTCTTAGATTCGTGTTGACTCGCTTTCTTAGAGTCTCAATGACTCGCTTTCTTAGAGTCGTGATGACTCGCTTTCTCTTTACTCGTGGGCGAGGCAGGGCTTCACCATAATGTGAATGGACCCATTGGGCACGGCGTCTAGCTGGCCAATCTCTCATCCCGCCCACAGAACCAATCTCGTGGTTCCAAACTCAAACTCTGTGGAATCAGGTATCGAACTATCAGTGTGCACACCCCCTGACCAGGATTTCAAGCCTGGCGGACAGTTTCCAACCTCGTAACGTGGGAATACGCCGCGTTACAAGATATCAGATCGCAATGTCCGTTGTTTTCTCTTTTACTCCGAAAGGACATAGTCCAAACGGGTCCTCCAAAACAAGGTCTTCCCCATAATAGATATATATAAATATATCACTCATGCATCTCAAATATACAACACTTTTCTTATGCAAATATGCACATAACTTCTCAACTCATTCTCAATATGACAAGATAATAACTCTCTACAATGGATATGAATTTGTAAGAAAATAATACTTAGGCTCACATTGACCACTTATGCACTTTTAAAACATGATATGCTCAAAATGGCATTTACTGTAAAGATATGCTTATACTTTCTATTCACTGTGAAACTCAATCAAAACCAATAAATCATGCTTGAAACTCATAACTTAACAAATCTTCTCAACAAACACTTAGCAAGTAGTTGACATGCTATTGGAACTCAAAAATACTCTTAAATAAACATGTTCAAAATTATGAACTTGGTAGTGAACTTCAACAATTTATAATAACCACTTTAGGCATGCTTTGCTAGCTAAAATCAACCATTTAGGCTTATGCTTCTCTATTCAACAATCATACTATGACATGCCCAACAATAAAATAAACAAAGTCTGATAGCTCACAAGTTCAAATACTGGGAGTAAAACCCAATACTTCTGCAACAATTCCTTGTACAAAAACAAGCATAAGAGGCTCAAATCTTCTCCAAACTTAACGAAATCAAAGCCAAAATGTGTGTCAAGACGGCCCCAAGGTACTGAGCCACAAGGGCTCATGGCAACGGGGCTCAACTAGGCCTGCCCCTCCGACCTCTTAAATGCCGGCTCTAGGCAACGGTCCCCTCCTAAGGCCGTCCCCTAGGCCCGGCTGGCCACGACCCTAGCCAGCGGTCCACTCAGTGGGCCGTTGGCTGGATCCGCTATGTCCACTGGTGCACACTATCTGTGTGCCAGAAACCTTCTTTTCATCTGCAAAAAATTCCTCAGACAAATCTAACTCATCCAAAACATCAACAACACATCATAGACAAGTAATAGATCACTTAATAGCTCAAATACTTTAAAATCTAGCATTTCTACTCATTTCTACACATCAAAAGACTTCACAGAGTCTTGAAAATAACTTGGGAGTCCATGGGTTATACCTTTGTAGCTCTTTCTTCTTCTGGCTTGGATTCCCTCTACTCCTCACTTCAGCTACAACCTCCTTCACCTCTGTGAACTCATCCTTGGACTAGCAGAGCTAAGGTTTGCCAGCCAAAGTTGGGAATCAGGAGACAACAAGAGCTTACTATTCATTTTATATGGGTTCAAAACCCTAGGAGGATTTTTCCCTATGATTGGTGGAGGGCAAAAGGGTAAAAGCTTGGCCAAAAGGTTTTATCAAACAACTTTGGAGTAGTGTGGTCCACCATGCTCCATGAACCAATGGCTAGATTTGTTATTTTAAAATAGTTTGGGTTTGAAAAAGGAATTTTTTCAAAATGATTTCTAGATGAACACATTGTTTAAGCTTCTCAGATTCATCCCGGTTTCACTTAGATAAATTTCTCAGTTCAAAACGTGGCACGCGATGTACCCGGAAATTTAGGATATTGGAATTAAATTCGTTCTTGGTGTCGAATCAAATTTAAAATGGCTCAAAATAATTTACTCAACACCATTTTCTTCATAAAATATTTTAAGGAGTGAAAATTTGCTATTTTGGATTTTCTTAAAACCGAATTTATAAAATAAATTTTGCGTTGTCACAGGTGTCCACGCACCACAAAAGATCAATTTAAACAATAACTAACATCAGTTTAACTAAAGTAGAACTAGTCTAGTAACTTCCATCTCAAACTACGCACTAAACTACCGCGTGCGCTCTCAAACATTGGGCCCACCTGAAAGGGGTTATAAAAACAAGTAGGAAAATAAACCCGTTAGCAAATTAATGCTAAGTATAAAGTCACGCAACTCTGTAAAGTACTATAGATATAGATTTGGAAAACATTTGGCATTCACACGTAATCTCCAGTATGAATCTAACCACTTACAACACTTAGTCAACAATCTCAATACATACTCATCAACACTTCTATATGCTTGCAACCTATACTTCATATAAACATGCTCTTCTCAAATACTCAACTTAAACACATTATCATGCTTCAAACAGATATCACTAAACATAGCTCATTATGCAATACTCAAATTGATAGATAAAGAGATAACTAAAACTCAACAAGTAAGATCATGCTATCATGCCAACTCTTAAACAACAACAAATTCTATACTTATCAAAATGCTCTAAATGCAACTCATGATAAATCATGCAACAAGATATAATAAGATGCTTTAAATATAGATATACTCTCGCTCATATATTTAAAAAGATCATTTTCTGTGGAGGTTTCTGTTGAGTCACTTGACTCGCTTTTCTCTTCTTTCTTACTTGCTTTCTTTCTTTCTTCTATTGAGTCACTTGGCTCGCTTTTCTCATCTTTCTTACTTGCTTTCTTTCTTCTTTCTCAATCTTTCTCATGATTCTGTTTTCTCTTCTTTCTCAAACTTTCTCTTTATGCGAGGTAGGTACTTCGCCATAGCGAACGGTGCATCTCTTGCAACTGCCACATCCGTATCAGCGGAACCTCAAACTCGTGCGGGAGGTAGGAACTTCACGAATCGTGAATGGACCTATCCGGGCTCGGTGATCTAGCCGGCTTAATACTCAACTCGCCCACAGAACCGTTACTCGTGGCTTTTAATCTTTCTTTCTTTCATTCTTTCTCTATGGAATCAGGTATCGTACTTTCAGTGTGTACCCCCCCCCCCCCCCCTAACCAGGATTCCAAGCCCCCAGGTAGTCTCCAACCTAGCAACTCGGGAATATTGACCAAGTTACTTCTAAAATATCTGTCGGTCATCTATGACCGTCTCTTTCCTTTCTCAAACTTCTTTCTATCTCTTTTCTTCCGAAAGGATAAAGTCACAATAGATAGCATATATATATATATATATATATATATATATATATATATATATATATATATATATATATATATATATATATATATATATATATATATATATATATATATATATATATATATATATATATATCATGCAACTTCTTTCTCATGCAACAAACTCTTGTAATATGCAAGATTTGCATTGCACATAAATCTCAACAACTTTTCTTTCTCACGTTTTGGAAATCAAATATCATGCAATCTTCTCAATGCAAAATGGATAATAATTTTTCAAAATAGATATAGGTTTTTGAAATAGATCTTAGGCTTTACTTAGAGCCATTTATGCACTTTAAACCTTTAAATATGCTAACATGCTCTTTATTGTGAAATGGGAAAATAAACTGCTTTATGTCAAAATCTCACAATTTAGCAAATCTTCTCAATAAATACTATCAAGTATATATTAAACATGCTTCTCAAATCAAATATCAAAACTCAAAGCCATAAGTTTCCTTCATAAACTCAGTTCACAGACAACAACAACAATAGAGTATACATTTCCCACATTTCTATCTGTAAATCATGCTCCTTATCTCCAAATTAAACGAAACTAACTTCTACTAGTGCGTCGTAACGAGTCTGAGTGTCCGAGCCTCAAGGGCCCACGAGTCCCGGTCTGAACGACATGTAGCTGAGCCACAGAGGGCCCGGCCATAACCAACTTTTGGCCTGGTGGAGCTTGGTGACGGGGCTTGTGAAGCCCCGCCACTTGGCTCCGCCAAGCAGCGGCCCTGGGCAACGGGTCCAGTTGGGATCCGTTGCCTTAGTCCGCTCCTCTACGGATCTAACCAACGGACCACGCCTAGGTCCGTTGGGTTTACTGGTGCACCATCTGTGTGCACCAGACCCCTTCTTCTTCACCTGTAGACAACTCAGATCACAGTAAACACTTTCAAACCTCAATAAATCAATTATAGATCATCAACAACACACAAATAGCTCATCAACAAACATTATCTAGCATTTCTAAGCATCTATTTCACATTTCTAGCATTTAACAGAGCCAAAAACTAGTTTGGGAGTCCATGGTTTATACCTTGAGCTTCTTCTTCTTCTTGTGTGGATTCCCCTTTCTTCTCTAACTCAGCTATCACCTCCTTCACTACCTATTCACCTTAAACCAACAACACACACAAAACTTAAGGAGCGAACTCAGAGATTGAAGACAACGAATGGATGACCTTAAGGGAAAAGATGAAATGGATGGATAATGAGACGAAACTTACTGTGTTCTTCCTTCTTCTTCTACAGAGCTAAGAATTTGAGAGGGGAGAGGCAAAAGAAAGGATAAGGGAACTCAATGGAATAATGAAGATTAAATAGGGTCCAAAATCCTAGGTTGCAAATGATTGGGTGGAGGGCAAAAGAGTAATTTTGCTTGATCAACATATCAGACAAAGGCTTGGCTTTGTAGAATTCAACAGGGTTCACCTTGTATCATAGACCAAGGTCTCAAAATAATTTTAGACAATTTGGGGTCAAAAATAAATTTTCTAGAAGTAGTTTCTAGTTAAAACACTTGGTTCAGGTTTCACAGGTTCTTCTCAGGTTTCACTCACTTCTTGGGTCAAAACTTGGTATGTAAATGTACCCGAAACTTAGGATTTTCGAAATATGATAAATCTTGGTGTTGAATTTATTTAAAAACTCGATTTAAAATATTTAATTCATACACCGATTTTGAAAATTTTTTGGAGGAGTGAAAATAAATATTTTGAAATTTTATAAAAATAGAATTTAGGTAAAATATTTTTGGGTTGTCACAATTGTCATTCAAGATCATGAGTAAGTTATTTTTAAATACGTACTAATTTTTCATATTATATATACTTTTATTACTTTTCTATCTTATTACTTTCAAAATAAATATGCTTTATTGTATTCTATACAGGGATAAATTTTAAGGTGCACTTTTTGGGGCCAAGATGTTGATTTATTGCTCTCACTTGTGTGAACCACCCAGACCATGAACCTGTTGTGTTGATAATTCATGTATCGTGCAAAGATGTATAATTGTAAATGTGAACAAAGAAAATTGAATTATATATTCAAAATTCAAAATTCAAAATCCTATTACAATGAGTATAAATGCGGTGTGGGTACAAGATCTCTGGATGGTCCGCTGATTCTCCAATTGATGTCTTTAGACATTCCCTTGAATGGCCTCCGGAATTCAAGTGGTTTGATCTTCATAGAAGGGCTTGTATATATAGCTTGTTCTCTCCTTGAATGGCCTCCGAAATTCAAGTGGCTTGATCTTCAAAGAAGGGCTTGTATATATAGCTTGTTCTTCATTGAAGGGCATTCATGTTCAAATGGCTTGATCTTCAATGGAGGTTTGGATAGAAGAGTTTTGATAAGTTCAAACTCTTTTGATATTATCCAATTAAACAAATTAGATAATATTCCTATTATCCAAAATATATTCAAATATACTAATATTAAAAAATAATCAATATTTATTAAAATTTCAGTATCAACAGTATATATCTAATTTCGTCTTGACTTGTAATGCTTTGTAAATATTACATAATTTTATTATCTAAATATATAATAAAAATTTTTATCCATCGTTGTAATTTACTAGTATAATTAATATTTAGAACATACATGTGTAGTTCTTGTGTCGTGCGGAGACGGAAAATCAAGTTCAGGGACAAGGATCAGAGTGAGGACGGAATATGCACCCCCACATATTCCCCGCCATGTGAACATCCTTAGAGACATGGCTTTACTGAAGATGTATTAGAAAAAAGGAGATTTGTACACACCACATGTCATGGAAAAACTTCGAAGTTATCAAGTGAAATATTTCATAGAACGAAGTGTGTGAAGTAATAACTGCACCATATGTCCATATTTCATAATTCATAGAAAAACAAATTGTTCAACTCCTTTCAAAAAAAAAAAAAAAAATTTGTTCAACTAGATAGAAAAATATGCAGTTGTGATAAATAACAAAATTTATAATAAATTCCGATGTTTGCATGTAATGACAGCATGAGGTAGGTTGTCACTTTGACAATTGACAATACATGAATAGCATTATAAAATTGAGAAGTACTCTTACACTTAACATTTGATTGGAGGGAATTACAATTAAATTCTCATATAATTCCGAAGGCAAGCAGATTCATTCGTTTGGTCAGAATTGAAATTTTCTCATTTTCATTGAATTAGAATCTCATGTCTTCCCTTGCTATTTCAATTCCATGAATTTTAGGAAGAAAAAAAAAGTTTGAGACAAAATTACCCCTCTTTTTAAAACTAAAATCGATGTTTGACCCCTCTCTTTCGATTATAGTGTGTTTTCGTTATACAATTTTAGAGTTTACTTACAACGTGTTATATAAATTTTCAAAAGCAAAATTTGAATTTGGTCATTTAAGATTTATAATAATATAAAAACATAATAAGTGTGAATGAAGGCTATATACTCTTCATTTATGTCCATTTTTTCCTTTAATTTTTTTTTTATACATTATGCTATAAAAGTTGTATTTTATAATATTTTGGACAAATATACACCTACCATTATAACCTCCGTTATCTTTTACACTATTATTACCGTACATGCATCCACCATATATTTTATTATCTTCTTCAAAAATAGTAATATATATACACATTATATATTGGAGTTATATGTTAATTATTTTTTAAAATATAAATATCAAATTTATAAAAATATTTTACATTATTATTATTATTATTATTATTATTATTATTATTATTATTTACACTAATTTAAATATTTAAAATCTAAATCTAAATAAATTTAAAATTTTAATATAAAGTACTAATATTGGGCACATATTTTTTGCGCATTGCGCATAACAAAAAAATACTAATAATAATAATAATAAGTATGGACATTTTAAACCTTATACTACTTATTTTCCTTTCAATTTCCATGTATACCAAACATTGAAATTGAAATTCTCAGTAATTCTATTCCTGTAAACCAAACACTGGAATTTAAATTGCCACTTTATTCCACATTACCATCTCCCATAGAATTGCAATTCATTTCCCACGTAATTCCCTCCCTCCAACCAAATGCCTGTAATATCCCAAAAGAGTTAATTCCACTAAAAATCCCTTGTCTTTGGTAACAATTCCAAATTTAGTTTCAGATTATAGTTTTTGTCATTTAACATCCTAGCCTATTACTTTTTGGACACTTTTAATCCTCATAATTTTTCCTAATTTTAGTAAGGGCAATTTTGTTTTTTCATACTTTTTCGATTTCAACCGACTTAATTAGTTTAAAACTTTAGATAACTTATGATTTTTAGTAACCATATTTTTCAACCGAATTTTAGTAAAATCCTAAACCAATTAAACCAGTTGAAACCGGAAAAATAACAAAAGAAAAATATAAAGAGACAAAATTGCCCTTACTAAAAATATGAAAAGTCATGAATCTCTAGTGAAATTAACTCTATCCCAAAACTATTACCGGATACTATTTGTAGATGTTCGGAAAAAAGAAAAAAGAAAAAAGAAAAAAAAAAGACTCCTACAATATACACATTAGAAATGAGATGGATATCAAAGAAAAGGTAAAATAGTGACTCAATATGGCATTTGCAAACTTGGTCATGATAGGAGGACATGTAAAAAGACAAAATGAACTAGATAGGTATTCTTAAATGACTGTTTACACTTTGCATATTACTTATCTATTACTCCGTACTAATTAACTAATGATTTTATACGATGGACAAGTTGAGCCATTTTGATTATCATTTCAATCATGTTATGAACATACTCAGATTGGTGCACCAAGATAATCGGTATACTCCACTTGTAGCAGTCAGAATTATGCGGGGGGGTTCTGAACGGGTTTTGGGTGTGTCGCCGCATAAATAGATGAATTTGCGTCCGGTTTTAAATGAGAAAGAAGATGCTGCACATCAGGCCGCAAGCTTTCGGCTACCCTTCCACAAAGAGCCAGAACTTCAGCTCTAGGTCTGCTATTTGCTTGAACTGGCCCTCCTTGCCCCTCATAATGGATTACATGATGCCTAAAGGAAGGGCAACAAAAAGGAACATTAACAAACTTCTAAACATAAATGACAGTCAAATCTGAAAATATATTGTCATGGACAAGGAACATTATCTCACAAGAAGTCGATGATATCAGCTATCTCCGAAGCTTCAACAGGAATTGGAGGCTGTGTGTTCCTCCCAAACACATCCACCAGTACGTTTAAAAGTAGTGACAGTGTCTGATACAAGAGTGAGTTAACAACAGATCAGTCAGGGTAGTGGTGAGGACAGTGATTCTGCTGAGGAAATAGAAATCCTAACCACATATGGACAGCTTAATTGAAACTTGAAAGTACCTTCGTTTCCAGAACTAATAGAGGGAATAAATTTACCTTCATCGTCTGGAAACTATCATAAAAACAACTAATAGATCGAAGAAAGAAAAAACAAAATGGCAAGAGAACAGAATCCACACCTTATTGAAAAGGGGATGAGCATTCGCCAACCTTGGTAGCAAAGGGCCCATTATACGAAATGCTATTCTCAACACTGCAACAGATGTCACAGGTCTGAGATGTTTAATGATGAGATGTGCTCCCTCGAGCCATTCCTGTGGAAGGTTACTGAAGAACGCATGTAGTAGTGCAACAACATTACCTAGAAGGGCAACGATAATTTGGGATCAGATACTGCACTGAGTGAGTGTTTGGTGAGCTTATTTACTCCAAAAGGCATAAATTGGGTGAAATACTAAAAAGAAAAAAAAAAAATGCTTTTTGTTGGATAATACGAAACTCTAGTCCTATTCCTAGTAAGAGTAGGCTTTGTTTCCCAAATTCACATTCCTAGTAGGAGTGGCTTTAGTCGAATGTTCCTATAAATATAGGATCTCTTTATAATACAGAAACACACAGAGCCAATCTCTTGTAATCTATTAGTTTCCTTTCTTTGGTTTCTCATATATTTTGCTTCCACCTTATTGGCAAGTGGTGGCTATTCGCCACCCACTGGCCTTTCAAGTTTCAAACCCTCAATTTCAACACTTCAAAAGCCAAACAAGAAACAAAAGACCTTTTTTTCAAGTTTCACCATTGAGGCTATTTATAAAAGCCTAATTTTCAGTGAAATTTAGCTAAGCCAAACAAGAAGTCAAGAACAATTCTGGTCACTGGAAAATATGAATGATGGAATGTCTAATAGCCAGAAGTCAACTCACTTAAACAACATGAATTATTGGAAAGATAATAGGCTAGGATAGATAAATGCAATGGCTTTAGCTATCCTTTCACTCTTTCAGTATACAAAAAAGATTGCATTTTCTCTAAATGCTATCGTTCCTAATATGAAATACAAGCCCACCAAAAACAAACAAATGAAGAAGAGTAAACAGATTGACAAACAATAGCTTCATGTAAGCTTTCACTTTTTTAAACAGATCATTTCAACTTAGATCGGACTCTTTCTACTATAAGTTTTTATGTCCCACATATCAGAACATGGTTTTAAAACCTCAAATTAGTCATGTTCAATCTTTTTAATATTATCTTAATGGAAAAACTTTATAGATATTCAGAGTGCATGGAAGATGAAGAAAAAAGTTACATTCCTCAAAAGCATAAAAAGCAACTATCTTAGTGAATGCAGCATAATATTCAAGAAGACATACCAATGGCTGTTGAAGTATTGTCCTGGGCAGCCCATGTGGGATCCAATAGAGCATAGCTAACAGCAGATTCTAGTTCACCCACAGACCTTTTCCCATCATTGAGCCACCAACTCTCTTTTATCACACGTGCAGCTTCTAAATACAGCTGTACATGAAACTCTGGAGGAAGTTGAGCTAATAGAAGACCACAAGCTTGGATTAACAAGCAAGATAACTGCTGGCATGTATAACCAGTGCGCCACACAAACGCATTCATTCCAGAAACAGAAGGAGCTGTCCTGGTTGCACCAAGTGAATCAGTACTCCCTCCAGAGGGAGAAGTAGGCAAAACTGAGCTCTGTCCAGCACTGCTAGGAGTTCCATGTAGCCCATTGCTTGATTGAACAAGTGTTGGTTGTATGTGGAGAACAATTTGAACAAGTGAAGAGACAATTTGGGATGCTGAAACTGGAAAAGAGAGTATCTCAATTATTGCTGTTTCCAGCACCAATTGAGTGTATGTCCCAGGGTCTTGAATTTGATAGAAAGGTTTCTGGCCTTCATAAGAATTTGTTGATCCAGGTTGAGAAGTTGCTTGTGTCTTGCTAGGTGGAGCACGACCACAACTGCTTGAGACATCTCCCATTTGCCCAGATCTGGTTGAGCTATTTAGAGGAGGAATAACATGATTTACCAGACCCAATAACAGTGTAGCAAAGTAATCCAATGGAGGGCACATCATAGCATTAGTTGTGTTAATATGTTGAAGAAATGGCTCAGAAAATGGAACCTGAAAGAAAGTGCAATTAAAACAATCATATAAGTGATAGCAAAGCAAGAAAGGAATGGCAGATGTGGATAATTAGTCATTATCACCTTTTTACACAACACATTTAGTATACGGAGTATTAGCTTCCCAGGAAGGTGACCATAGAAATACGCAAGAATATCACGAACAAATGTGAAATTTAGAGGATAATAATGAAGAAAGGTAGCATAAACTTGCAGGACTCTATCAGCTGCATCCATAGCATCATTTTCAATAAATCTGTAGATGATTAGGGGGATAACTGGAAGCAGGCGAGCCGCAATGTCGTCAAAGAATGTTGGGTATCTGAGAGCATATAATGAACAAGTGATTATGGGTGACAAGGTGCAAATAAGTATAAAGCCATCAAATGGAAACAGCAACCACTCAGACAACACAGTTAAGGAAAGAATCAACAAAACCACTCCATTATTTTTGGGGAAGGAAAAAAGAGAGAGAATATAATGGACAGATTTAAGATTATGAATGAGAAGCTCATCACTAGAATTTCTCAAGTAAAAACAAATATATAAAAGTTTTACTTTTTATAATTTAAGACATGGCCTGTTTAAAACCATATGGATGAAAAGAAGTTTACTGGTGCTTCCCATCATTCATAGCAAAAGTGTAGCACCTCATAGGTTATTTTTCAATGCAAGGAAGAAAGCTACAAGGATGCTTCAATCACGATTCAAAAAATGGAATGACATTAATGATCTCTTAGAATCATACATACATACATACATATATATAGGCTTGCGTTCAACTGAGAACACCCCTTAGGTGAGAGCGTGAGAACCAACATGAATGCACACAATCTACCCTGAGAGTAGATTGTGTGCATGCGTGTTGTAGATTGTGTGCAATCATGTTGGTTCTCACATTCTCACCTACGGAGGTATTCTCATATGACCACTAATCTATATATATATATATATATATATATATATATATATATAGAGAGAGAGAGAGAGAGAGAGAGCAAGGTTGCCTTTATACGAATCAATGAAGGTGATGACAACTTTTTTAACTTTGTTATATCTGAGGGGAAGGAAGATTGGAACAGTGACCTCTTACAAAAAATCAATTTTATATTAACAGCAAATAGAAACTGTCTATTTAAAATAAATATTCCAGACTTCTCAGAGATATGTTACACAACAGAAGGAAAGTTTTTTCAGATATCAACTACTTAGTGCATTTGGCCAGAAAGAAATGCAATAAATTTTTATGGCTAAGCTTACTAGCATATCTAGTACAGAAGAGAGTGGATTTCCTACATCCTCAGTGTAGGATAAAAACCTTCATATATTTCGTCTTCAGAGTCTTCAACATGTAATTCTAACAGCCTAACAAGACTCTTATTCTCTATAATGTATTCCTCACATTCTTATCAAAATTTTCATTTCCTATTACAAAAATCAACTTTGCTAAAAAACCAAAGCATTTTCTGTCCCAATATAATAGCCGGATGTTAATTGACTAAAGTCTATTTTAGGTTTTCAACAGCTAAAACAAGCACAAAATACAATGTTGATACTTAGATATATCTGCCAGGGAGTCTGAAATCTGAATTGATTTCAAATCCAAAGTGAATAAACGTACTAATCTGAGGAAGCAACCACGGACTCTAAGATGATAATGTTAAAGATCTATAATTACATGAACATGACAGAAAGATATAGAAGTATAGAATATCAAAGGTGAAGGTAAAATATAGAATATCAAATGCAATTTCGATACAACAGGAAATAACCAAAATGTTCGCTGTGAGTTTGAACATAACAGAATTTGAGTATCCAGATGCAAATATATGTAATTTTGCTGAGATCCTGTAATGCATACTGTAATTTTGTGATGCTACCTTTCCTTCCAAGAGAGATGATTTCCAAGAGCTTTTTGCAATTCAGCACGCTTGAAAGGTCCAGTTTGAGCCCAATGCTCAGGAGGGCCACGATTTACAAGGTACAGTTTCACTTTTTGTTGAAGCTCTTTACTATCCAGTAAATTAATCTGTTTGCATATAGAAGTACCAAAAATTGTTTCAGCTGAAAAAGGAGTAAGGGCAAAAGTTATCATAGTTTAGATAGACTAAAAGGCCTATATTGATTTCCAACCAGGGCCACTGTATCCAAAAAATAATAACCATAGCACAAAATGTGATAAGTCAAATAAATTGTTACAAAGGTCATGTCATCAAGAATTTGGAGTCTAACAAAACAAATTGATGCTTTTTTACTTGCACAGAATATTTGAGTTTGTTTATAGTATGCAATTGATACAGTACTTGCCTTTAAAGTAACTTCTAGGATCTGGTTGAGAAATCAAGCAATGCCAGTAATTTAGAACTGTTTGGTTCAACATATTCTTCTTGCTAATGAGTACAAAAATAGGATATCCAAGGAATAATGTTTTACTGAGTTTCTTAGACTCCCTTTGCCCCATTTTATGTGTTTGGTTCAGTTAACCAACTTTTTATTTTTCGTACTTTCTTATAAGTTTTAAATTCAGCTTTGTGTTTAATACTATGATACAATACAGATCCTGCTGCCCCCTTACGAATCAATTTAGTTATATTGTTTCCTTTACTAGTTTAGTTATATTGTTTCCTTTTTATTAAGGATTGCCTTTATATTTAGTTCAGCAGATTTTAGAATATTATTTCCTTATATCTTTAGTTGTAACTCTTATATATAGGGAGAATATTAGATTGTCTTAGTAAGTTGGAAATTGAATAAAATCAAAAGGAAGTTTCTTCCTCCAACTTCTCCTCTCTTATTCTATTATATCAGCCATCATAGGCAAACCATCTTCTTCTTCTATTAGCCATAGACCCGTGATGTGTAGTCAAACTACTGAAACATATCATACTATATTTGTAATTTAGTTTCTAAATAGTATATAAAACTACTATTTATTTATATATTTAGAAACTATATTACAAGTAGTATTAAACATAAAAAGCCGAACTTAAAAGTTATAAAAAAAGTACTAAAGAATATAAACAAAAAAAAAAAAAAAAAGTTTGTTTGACCAATAATAGTAAACAGGTCAGGAAAATAAAACAAAGAGAGAAGAATTTATTCTTCGTTGTTCTTGTACAGACTCTTAACAAGTTTCAAAAATAAATGTTTTCCCTCTTAAATAGTTTACATTTGGTAGTCAAGAATGTGATACAAAGGGATAGTTTACTCAGAGAAAGGAATGAAGAAAATCAGGCAAATCAGAATACACAAGGAAAGGCTTAACTCAAGAGATTTGACAAGAATAAATCAAAGGCACAATCATATCAACAATCATCTCCTTTTCTATAATTATTTATTTATTTCCTGGCACTATAAATTAGAACCTCTAGATGAGAGAAAATCATCCAATCTTTATCCTTAGTCTTTAAGCTTTAGTAGCTAGGCAAGAGCCTAAAACTCTTGCTAGGGAAAGTCTTGTGACTTCCTGTTTCTTATTTTTAGTTTCCAGTCAATAAAAATACCTCCTTGTTTTTTCCTCTAACAAATTGGTCCAACCTGCCGTGCAATGACCAATACACGAATGGACTCTCGTGTTGAATCGTTAGAGAAGAACCAGGAAGAAATGCATGCCGAAATCGAATCGTTGCGTTCTGACATGAATATCCATATGGATAGTATAGAAGGTACACTTGCCAAGATGTCTGAACTGCGGTTTTCATTGCATGGGAAACGTTCTGCAGAATCTAGTGTCTCTCCGGTGGCTGTTCCTGGTGGAAGTTCTTCAGACACTATCAACTCCTCACCGGTACCATTACAGCAAGTTCCTTCGGTCAATCATCCACTACAGTCTAACAGATTAGAGATTCCGACATTTGATGGCACAGATCCAATAGGATGGCTGGCTCGGGCAGATCAACTCTTTGCCATTCATTGCACCCGTGATGATTTGAAGGTGCCAACGGCTTTCATCAGTATGGAAGGACCAGCATTCCATTGGCTGCGATTGCTTCAACAACAACATCCATCTCTCACATGGAGTCGGTTCACAACAGAACTTTTGGAAGAATTTGGCGGTGAACTTTTCGGGCCAACGATCGAACAATTAGCCGCGATGCGCCAAATGGGACTATTGATGAATTTGCCAATACATTTTGAGCTCGTGTTGCCTAGATTCTGGGTCTGGCGCCTCACATTCAATTAGGGATTTTTCTGAATAGCATGAAACCTGCAATTCGGGTGCGGCTCCGACCGAATGATGTGACAGACCTCCAAACAGCGATGTGTGTCGCTCGCGCTGCAGAACGAGAAATTGAATTTGTCTCCACAGGCCAGCTCCTTGGACGCAATCTGCAAGAAGAAAATGCAGCGCTCCAGATAATTCCTTCACATAATGGGTCTACTTGATCTAATGGGCCTGGGAAGAATTACCAACCAATTCTTTTTCGAATTATTCACAGCCCAAACCCATTCCAACCCAATTTCAATTCTCTAGTAGCAATCAAGCATCTTCCTTATCCCCCAAACACAATCTGCGCTTCCTGCTACGCAGTCTTCAGTACGCAATTCCGGCATGACATTATTCTAACAAAGAGGGTATCATTCCGGACATGCGCGCCAAAGGACTTTGTTTCCGTTGAAGCAACCATACAGTTCGCTTCATGTATGCCCAAATAAATCCTTGCGAACTCTAATTGCAGTAGAGGATGACGAGGACGAAACGAGCGACGAGCCTGGTGCAACTGACCAAATTGACACCGGACAATATAAAGCAGTCTTTCCCCTCTAGCCTTGGGGACAAGGCTGTTTTTTTGGTGGGTGGCAATGATACAAAGGGATAGTTTACTCAAAAAAAGGAATGAAGAAAATCAGGCAAATCAGAATACACAAGGAAAGGCTTAACTCAAGGGATTTGACAAGAATAAATCAAAGGCACAATCATATCAACAATCATCTCCTTTTCTAAAATTATTTATTTCCTGGCACTATAAATTAGAACCTCTAGATGAGAGAAAATCATCCAATCTTTATCCATAGTCTTTAAGCTTTAGTAGCTGGGCAAGAGCCTACAACTCTTGCTGGGGAAAGTCTTGTGACTTCCTGTTTCTTATTTTTAGTTCCCCGTCAATAAAAATACCTCCTTGTTCTTTTCTCTAACAGAATGAGAAATCATTTTAGATGGTAAGATGTGATGCACCAGGGAAAACAGTGACTCAAATCTTCCCACTAGCACCCATTAACACTACACTTTCTTCATTCTCATTCTTTTCTTAAAATCATTTGTTGTCAGGGTTTCAAGGAAAAAAATTAGCTTTAAAATATAAATGTTTATCAATAGGCTTTTGTAACACCATCAAGCATCTTGCATCTGGGAAGTTACTATCCATTCTATTAGAATTAATAGCTTTTAGATAAGTAAACTCTTACTGACAGGCACCTAATGGTGAAGCCCATGTACATCTTACTTTATTATGAAGTGACCCCAACAATATCCAGTAACAGAAATAGCAGCCACACACTGAGTGCAACACCACAATCCCAATCAAGCAAATAGCTTAAATCTACTTGTATTGGATCTTAGACCCAACAGAATAATCCCTTCCTAGATAAAGGAATTAACTGTAACATCTAAAGTTAACAGAGGTTTATATCCTGTTACAGCAATTAACTTCTTTCTCTGCTGCTCTCTTTGTCCATAATCTGTACCACTCTAAATGGCTTAAATAGTAGAATAATACAATTAAATGACATCATAGCATGAAATGAACTTCATGCATTTTAGAAGAAACAAATGAAACATAAAAAAAAAAAAAAAAAAATTTGAAAAAGAGATAATAAACTTGATTGACATAATTTGACCAAAGAATGCATACCACAATGCGCAAAGCATGTGGATCATCATCACGGTCTATAAGTGCCAGCAGCAAGATATCTAGTGGCAGCAGCTCATGGGTCCAGATAAAAAATGAAAGATTGGAAACTGTCTTTAGCATAAGATCCTGACAAGTACAAAAATGGAAAAAAGTAAACAGTGAAAAATAGTTGAGGATAGATGCTGGTTCCACCATATATACATCATGGTCAGAAGTAAAATTTTAGACTAGAAAATGATAAAAAGAGAACATAAAACCTGCAAAGGATGCCCTCTCTGCAGTTCCAAATGAATATGATGAAGCAGAACATCTACCATTGTGTATATATTGGAGGTAACCTCTTCAGGAGAAAACTCCCTCAAGACACGTCCCTAACACAATTATGACGATGAGAATACCATTTTAAGAAAGATTAGTATTGAAGGAGACGCCTGCAGAACAATCAAAGTAACAGAAACATTAAAGATGAAAACACTGCAACTTACCAGGTTTACACTGTTGATGTTCTCAGGATGTGCATGCATCAATATCCATGCACCAGCACAAAGATATTGGCGGTGCTCAGGAAAGCTGTGGTTAATGTAAGTCACAACATATGTTGGATCAGCTGATGGTGAAAGAAGCTGGGTGCATTGATTAATTACAGTCGTTTCTGCCTGCCAAGTAGAAAGCATATTGTGGTGAATGGAGAACCAGCATCATTAACATAGAACCAAATAATTTCATCAGAGTTTAACTAACTTCATTTTTTTTTAACTCTGAGATGTTGGAAAAGCCTCTGTACATTAAAGAGGTTGCAGAGGTTGATGGTGAGCAGGTCAGATGAGTAGATATATGACAGCATGAAGAGGATGAGGTGTTAGAAATGGAGAGGCTTCAGGAAACTGCTCAAGAAGGTGGAGCCAATGGTGGAGGGGGGCAGCAATGGGTTGCATTAGTTGGGTGGTATTGTGAGATGAGAAGCAGATTCCTTCCAAAGTCAAACAAAAAGAAATCCAATGCAACCAAAGATGTTTCCAAATTATCTAATATACAACTTATCGTTGCTATAGGTCTAAAGAGTAAATACTGACTCTGATATTTAAATTCTGAATTACATATAATAGCTGAAAATTATAATTTATTATCAATCCTAGAAACTAGTCAACACTTTACTCAGAAACTTCAATATATTTTAGCCTTAGATCTTTGATCAGTTTGTTGTAGTTATATTACTAAAATTCTATAGGCTTTGACATGAATCCAGATTTGCAAAGCTTTTCATATGTGGTTTCTACAACATGAAGCTAGATGTTGAATTTGAAAGATCCAAATGCCGGGCGGGTGGAAAAAAACAACCACCCGCCAGTTAGGCGGAAACAGGGATGAAGAATCAAGGAATGAGAAAATATATATTGTATGAAAATGAATAGAAGGTTTATAAATCAGTGTTAGAAAGGGGAATACACAGCTCTATAAATACATGCTAGAAGACTTCTAATAAGGAAATAAGTTTCCATATAACTACTTACAAATCCCTATAAATTTCCAAGCTGCCTAATATATATATATGTTCCATATTACTTGTACATTCCATAACACTCCCCCTCAAGTTGGAACATAGATATTAATCATGTCCAACTTGTTACACAAATAACTAACTCAAATTCCATTTAGGACACTCCCCTTAAACGAAAGCTTTGGACGCCACCACAGTGGACCGAACAAGCTTGGGATTGGACCTTCCCCTGAACCGGAAGCTTGTCCGCCACCAATACCACGGGCAAACACCGGGTGAACATAAAGTGGACCGAACAAGCTTGGGATTGGACCCTCCCCCTAAATCGAAAGTTTGGACGCCACCAATACTACAGGGCAAACACCGGGTGAACACAAAGTGGACCGAACAAAACAGATCACAAAGTACACATGCATACATAATTCAAGCCTGAATGTGTATGAGACAAATTGACCTTAGAGCAGAAGTCACGGAAGACACAATGGTCCAAACTAAGTCCAGAATCGAGGAAAATGGACTCAGGCGACCCAGAAGACACTGGTGCTCCTCTCCAGGTGGGCGGTGACGACAGCGAAGCCAATATATATATATATATATATATATATATATATATATATATATATATATATATATATATATATTATCATAAAGGCTTTGATACCATGTTGAATTTGAAAGATCCAAATGCCTAGCGGGTGGAAAATAACAACCATCCGCTAGTTAGGCGGAAGCAAAGATGAAGAATCAAGGAATGAGAAAATATATATTGTATGAAAGTGAATGGAAGGTTTATAAATCTGTATTAGAAAGGGGAATACACATCCTTATAAATACATGCTAGAAAACTTCTAATAAGGAAATAAGTTTCCATATAACTACTTGCTCAAATCCCTATAAATCTCCAAGTTGCCTAATATATATAGATTATAGGTTCCATATTACTTGTACATTCCATAACACTAGATATATTCCACCAGTAATTTTAAAGATCCTCAATTACACTAGATAAAAGCATAGTTTCATTCAAATATTGGAGACAGCATTACTGTAGTCTTCAAGTTATTATCTGTTAAGAGTCCCATATTGAAAATATAAGAGAGAAATAAGGGTTTATAAGGCCATGGGTTAGACTAGCTAATTGATTGGATTCAATCTTTTAGTGTGGTTTGTCATTTGTCAATGTGCATTATAGCCCAATTGAGTGACCTTGGCCCAATCTTAGATTATAACTTGGTATTAGAGCTTGTTCGGTCCACTTCGTGTTTACTCGGTTGGCTACCCGTGGTATTGGTGGCGTCCAATCCAATTTCAAGTGGTCAACCGGTTAGATTCAAAAATAGCCCGGTTGTTCACTTGAGGGAGAGTGTTAAGAGTCCACATTAAAAATATAAGAGAGTAGACTAGCTAATTGATTGGATTTAATCTTTTAGTGTGGTTTGGGCTGTTTGGCCCATGTGCATTATAGCCCAATTGAATGACCTTGGCCCAATCGTAGATTAAAACATTATCAAAACCAGTTCCCTACCCACCATACTTCAACTTCTGTTTCCTTTCCCAAGATGTATAAGGGGCTTTCACCCTTTAACAGTATTGACTTTACCATTTTTCCTTCAAATTTAACTTTCTTCACAAGATTATCCATCCAAAGAGATATTGATGGCATATTACCGCATCAAACTATAAGCAAATATACATCAAATGGTAGGAAGGAATAGAATGATTGGGAATTGAAAGGGGAGAAGTGAATAAAGACTAAAATGTCCTTATATAATAATAATATAATAATCATAAGAAGGATAAAATGGTAATTCAACATGAAATTACAATTCCACAAAGTGTGGAATTGCAATTCTTAGGGGGGGACCCTAGGAATTGCAATTCCATGGTTGGAAGGAATTGTAATTCTGTGGAATTGCAATTCCATGGAGTTTGGTAGGAATGGAATTGCAATTCCATCCTACCAAACACCCCATAAAATGCAGTTTCGGAAGATATGCACAAAGATAAACAGTATTATCTTACCCGTTGCCATGATTGGATTGCCAGAGTCCTTTTATCCATTTGGCCACACCTTTTATCCATTCGGCCGCTCAATGCATCACGTAAGATAGATGGGAAATATCGAAGTGTCTTCTCTGACCAAGTATGCTGACTAGTTGCCAATATCTGCTCCAACATTGTCTGAAGATAGAGTAGGTGCTCAAACTCTGCAATTCCACGAGTTTTGATAATAATTGCAAGAGTAGTAACAGTTATGCGATTCAAAGTCTCAGTAAAGTCTGTTGGACCCTGCAATAGCTTTAAATGTGTTAGAAAACTTATATCTTACCACAGCAATCACATAAAGTGCAGCTTGAAAAACATTTTTCCCCACCTTCCCTTCCCTCTTCACAAAGAAAAAATCTCTCATTGACAAAATAAGATTCATGCATAGATTTTCAGCCAATCTGAAAATGCGGTGATCTCCACGTTTCCCTTTTAGCGTAGATATCATTTTGGTGACATCATACATCAAAGTCTTGCTCTTCCCTTGATATCTAGATAATATATATACAAGAGAAATACTAGTCAGTATGTGTAAAAGCATTTAAGCATCCAATTGAAATGTTGCTCCACATCTATTAATATCATACACTCCTTTCAAAAATTATTCTCCTTGGCATTTGGGAAGTTGTTTTAGACTTTTAGGGAAATAATGCTTTTTATCTGTAGTAAGTGATATACCTAAAATATCCTTGAGTGGTTAAATCTGGGGCAGTACTCCTAGTAGTGTCTTGTCACTTTTAAATGATAGAAAGAAGAGTTTACTATGGGTGGTACCCCTTTAAATGATACAAGGGTAGACTGTACCAATGGTGGTACCCCCTTGATGCCAATTAATGAAATCATTACTTATCAATAAAAAGATAGATGGGTAGAATAAGTAAAAGTGTAAAACTCCATGTCCTAATGTAGTAACTTTTCATTGGAGATGATATTAATGTAACATCCAAAATAGAAAGACAAATATAGTGGGCACAGGGAGTATGGTAAGCAGTAAAGACAATGTTAAGTCATGCAAGTTCTGGTATGTAACAGGACCAGAATACATGCAATCTGATGAGCGAAAATACATTTCATTTCTACATAGGTAAAAAAAATCCAAAGATCATATTGATGATACCCAATGTCCCAATCCACAAACACAGAACAGTAGACACAGAGCAGAAAAGTAAGGAGGTAGATTCTCAAGATAAGCAACCTGTACAGTGGAAGCAGACGGTAGTTGAGAATTTCAAACACCAATATCGTGTTTCCAGGCTTGGTCAGCGTGGCTTGGTTCCTCTGTGTGAGATGCTGCAACAGAAGTTTGGCATACGAATAAAAGATAATAAACTCCAATTGAAGAATCATGTCAAAGAAATGCATAAGTTAAGAACAATCCCCTTCAAATATAAGTTCATAGAAATAAATATTGCAAAGAAGGAAGAGCAAATGCTTATCTCCAAAGCCAGACAAGGGTGAAATGAAATTTATGGATTGGTAAAGTGCATTATTTTCATATCACCATCCAGATACCATCAATTAAAGAGCATGAATCCATCCATTTATATTAATCCAAATCAACCAACCACTGGCCTAGGAATAGGACTATGGTTTCCTATTATTCAACATAGACTGATTCTCTTGTAGCCTATAATTGGATAGGCTCTTAAAGTCTACCTATTCAATCAAAGTAATCATGTCATTACCAATCTATCTTAGCTCATGCTCTACTCCACAAATTTATATTTGCAAGAAAATCACATGAATAGTCATGCCCTTTGCTTACAATCTTAGTGTGTTCACCTAAAAGTCTTACACTAATTGGTATGGTACATTTTTGCTTAGGAATAAGGTTCCCTCTCTAACTAACGATGTTTGGATATTCAACCCTGTTAAGAGTCCCACTTTGAAAATATAAGAGAGAACATATGGATTTATAAGGCCATGGGTTAGACTAGCTAATTGATTGAATTCAATTTTTAGTGTGGTTTGGCCCATGTGCATTATAGCCCAATTGACTGACCTTGGCTCAATCATAGATTATAACATGGTATTAGTGGCGTCTGCTTGAGGGGGAGTGTTAAGAGTCCCACATTGAAAATATAAGAAAGAACATATGGGTTAGACTAGCTATTGAGTGACCTTCGCCCAATCTTAGCTTATAACAAACCCATTATTCAGAATAGCAAGATGTTGATTCACTTTTTAACTATCCTCAGTTTTATAAGTTTTTGCAATGGTTGATGTTGCAAATGCACAGAAATGTAGAGAAAGGAAGCACAATATATTAAATTATAATATCTAGAAGCAACTTCATCAACCCAGACATGTATGATACACACATACTTTTCGGAGATAAACCTGATCATGGATTTCATAAGAGAGGAGGAGAGATTACATTCAAGTGAGAGCGAAATAACGAATGAGGAGCTATGAGCAGCAACCTACAGTACGTTTCAACCATAGCAATGCTAGGTACCTGCATTAGAAAGAACAAGTACATTTCCATTTAAAAGAGCAAGTACAAATGAAATACTAATCACTTCTAATGATTAATGAGTTCGGGTTGCTTAGATCAGTTGGTATGATAAAGCATCAGATGTAGAATTCTACAAAAGCAGATGGAATGGCCGATTGTCTGTAATGAGCAGAATACTTTTTAGTTTAGAATTTAGATTCACCATTCCACAAATGAATACCTTAACACAACTATTCAAAACAAGATAACATTTGTACCATCTTACATATAAAAAATAAAAATAAGTGAGAATGACCAGATGTGCTCTCAAAAACCTTTAGGTATTAGCCACAGAGCTTATGATAAAGAAAACTAGCTGCTTGAAGTAGTACCTGCCCAGAAAACATAGAATCCTCTATCTGAAGAGCAAGTTTCAGGCATAAATTTATGGAGAACCCTGATAACAAAGATATTGGCAAAGGAACAACTTCACGCATCACCATTATCCTCTCATTGGACTGCAAATTTTGTCCAGTTAACAGCTCTGTAGATCCAGCTGAAGTTAACCAATTCATCACTGTTTCACAAGCAGGCTGTGCCATTGTGTAAGACACAACCCAAAACATCCCAATTGATCTATCATCCAAATTCATATAATCCATCATGCTCCCTGACATTTTAAAATTGTGAAAAAGAAACTTTGTAAATTCAAATTCAAAAAGCCAATTTATTCAGCAAATTAACATCCAACTGTTGAATGTTTGATCTTTGAAAACTGAAAATTTGCATCCCCTGGAGTTAACTGTACAAAGTTTGCAACTCTAAATATTAAGTTCATTGAGGATTCCAAGTATAGGCTTTCACATGGTCACCACTCACCACTTATAAGTCATAAGTGTCAACATTTTTTCCTACAAGTTTATTGAATATGGGTGTCTAAAGTTTTCTTTTACTCAGTTAGTTGAGAGTATGCTTGCTGTTGAGTTTAGGGTGGAATGTTGATGTGAAAACTGTGGCAATGCACACTCTTTGCTATCATTTGACCTGCCTAGAAAGTAATGCAAGTTGTTTTTTTTTTTTTTTTTTTACTAATATGGTTCCGATGCACCTTTTACTTTATAGGTATAAGAGTGATTCTGCTGGAACCTTTGCCTTTGCTGCTGTAGCAACAGCAGGGTTTATCTCATTCTCATTTTAAGAGAAGATGGCAGGCTCCATGCATTCCTCTTTCTCTTCATTAATATTTTTTCTATTATTATAAAGTAGAAAAGGTGTACATACTTAAATAATTCCAAAGTCAATCACAGACTTACATCAAATAATGAATCAGAAAGTTTACTCCCACAAACTACCCAAGTACATTATCATTTTTAAGTAGCACATCTAAAATCATCCCTTTAAATTCTAGAATTTCTAGAAGTATAATAGTAGTACTCTAGACATCAGAAATTTGCAAAAGAGACTGAGATAAATACTGGTAAACAGAATCGAATGAACAAGTACCTTTGCTCACTTGCCTCCACCACTCATCTATTTGCTTTCCCTTTTGAAGCTGCTCATTGTTCAGATACTCTCTAGTTGATGTATTCAGCGACCAAATCCTCAAGTTCTGACAACTGCTTACGAAATCAAGGAGGATACTTTGGGGATTATTAGGGTCCGAACTTTTCTCCTCTTTATGAAATGACACAATTTTTCTGGTTGTCTCCACCTATTAGAAATTTTATCAGGAAGAAGAAACTATTTAGAAGATTTAAGCAATAATAATAATAATAATAATAATAATAATAATAATAATAATAATAATAATAATAATAATAATAATAATATAACAATAATAATAATAATAATAATAATAATAAAAAATAAATAAAATAAATCAAAATGATCTAATTGATAAAATAAAAATCTAAATAGCTTGTTTGAAACCAAAATTATCGGCAAATAAAAAATATAGAGTAATATAAACATGAAACAATTATAAACAGTTGAAAAACTTTAGCTTATTGAGTACTTATAGTTTTTTGGCATAATAATAATAATAATAATAATAATAATAATAATAATAATAATAATATTTTCTAATAGCGGCACAAGTGCCTTTTATACCAAGTACAACCATGCAAAGTATGCCTAAATTGTATGTACTGTGTGAACAAGGGCTGACAGTACCGAGCCTGGTACAATCCAAAATAGCATATAGTACAATTGTACAAAAGACACTGGTGCCAAACAACACCGTAGAAATTCCCATAATAATAATAATAATAATAATAATAATAATAATAATAATAAGTTTTATTCATATAAGGATAACAATAAAGAGACAGCAAATCCTTAGAGAAACAATTAACCAAAAGGAAATAAAATTAAGAAGAAAAAAAGTCTTCATCTCAACAAGGATTCTACCTCTGATTACCACACTCAATATATTCTTTTCTTTGTCTTGAAACAAAAAGAAGCCAGGAAATCCACTTTCTCCCTTATCCAGTTGGAAAAGCTTATTTCATTAGACTATTGAGATAATTGGTAAAATAATTCACTTTCTTCTACTAGTTTGGCAAATATTAGGGATTATTGTTTGTACAACACTTTCTAACTTCAATTATGCCCATAATCTATAAGTTGGATAAGATTATGGATTATTCACAATTCATAACCACAATCACAAAATTAAAAAATAATATGGAGTAAATAAATAATAAAAAGTCATATTTTACCAAACAGACACTACATATGACAGTAGGCATTGATCTTTTAATCATTTTGCATTTTGTTCTAACCAATGGCACCAAATAAGTCAAAATAACTAACATCTATCAACAATCTTTTAGTTTCTTTTCACTTTCAAACCCCAAAAATTATCTGAAACATCTAGTTTACATAAGTTTGCACAACCAATCTCTCCTAGGAAACCTTTAATTTATTTTCAATCAAAACATCAGGAAAGAAGAAGAAACCACCAATTCTAGTAAAATTTAAAAAATCTACGATCACATTCTAATTTCCATGACTTTATGTTTTCTTCATAATTCTACAAAGTAATTCGTTCATTTTTCAAATGAATATAAAATATATAGATTCTTGAAAAATGTACAATTTATGAATAAATAAACATAATACATTTAATAATTATAACATATTTAACTCCAGATTACTCTTCCCAAATTAATGGATCAGTTTGGATAGAAAGCGGAAGTCTTGCCTTAGTCCAAAAGTACAAGCAAGTAATGAGAAGATTCTAAATTCAATAATATGTGCAACACAAGAAGAATGAGACCCAACTAATAAACACGAGTACAGATAGAAATGAATAGGTAGGTGTTACAATCTAAAAGATTGGGCCAAGGTCAATTAACTGGCCTATAATGCGAATTAGCCAAACCATACTAAAAGACTGAATCCAACCAATTAGTTAATTTAACCCATGGCCTTATATTTTCAACGTGGGACTCTTAACCCTCCCCTCAAGTGGACAACCAGGTCATTTTGAATCTAACAGGTTTGACCACTTGAAATTGAATTGGACCCTCCCCTGAAACAAGAACTTGGACGCCACGAATACCACGGGTAGGCAACCAACCAAGTGAATACAAAGTAAAATACAGATTTCTCTTAGACTAACATGGTATCAGAGCATGTTCGGTCCACTTTGTGTTCACCCGATTGTCTACCCATGGTATTGGTGGCATCCAAGCTTTTGTTTTTTTTGTTTTTTTTTTTTTTTTTGGGATGTCCAATCCAATTTCAAGTGGTCAACCAATTCAAAAACGCCTGGTTATCCACTTGAGGGGAAGTGTTAAGAGTCCCACGTTGAAAATATAAGAGAGAGCATATGAGTTTATAAGGTCATGAATTAGACTAGCTAATTGATTGGATTCAATCTTTTAGTGTGGTTTGGCCCATGTGCATTATAGCCCAATTGAGTGACCTTGGGCCAATCTTAGATTATAAGAGTTGGCAAGAAATTCAAAGCACATAAGGCAAACCAGTTTATACCCATAAAACACAACCTTTCTTGAGTCCAAATTTAAAGCATTCATCACTAGCTCAACCCGAATAATTTGTGCCAGCAGCCATGTAACGTGATTCGTCCTAAGTATATGTTGGTCATCTTCTTGGAGCCGTAAAACTAGCTTGTCCACAAAATCAACAAAATCAATGCATCCACTTTTCATGAGAAAAAAGAATACATCTGAAAATATGAGCCACTCCTGCCAGCAATTGATTTCTGCAAACAATCAGTTGAGAATATAAGTCTATTATTAAGTGGTGGGCTGTGGAGGGATGGGGAGTGAAAGCAGCACATTGTTCACATAGATAGTGAATCAATAACTCAGAATTAAATAAAGAACTCAAATAAACACCGAATTCATTTTTCAGAATAATATGATAAGCACATCAGCCAATTTTCATCTAAATAGTCTGACTCCTAGTGCCTGACTCCATCATCTACCTGACTACCTCTATCCTCAAATGGCACTTGAACAACAATAGCATCATGGACAGTATACATAATATACAAAACCATTCACACTATCCAGTTGGTCAAAACCATAATGGGGTACGGAGGATAGGAATCAACGTTTGAGAAGGATATGTTCTAAATTATATATGAAATGCTATGCCAATCAGACACTTGGAAACATGTCAAACACGCATTGCAAGAAATTTTTTCTTTTCTTAACTAGACACATTACTGAAAGATGCATTTAACACCCATTTTTAGAACCTGATACATGTGTCCCTCAATTACATATGTGGACACAAGAAAGTTATACAATAACCATTTACTCTTTCTTTTTCTCTCTTATTTATTATGGGTGTTGCAATCAGAGTTAAACATATTTTCTAAAGCATTGAAAGGAGGAAAAGTAAACTGCAAAAATAGAAAATTGTTTCCCTGACTAATACTTGAATATATTTTTTTCCTTCTCCCCAGTTGTAAGGGGGGAGCTATGTAACACCTAATGTTCATCTTTCATTCTACAGGCAATCATTGTTATATTCTGCAATCTCCAGTTACTATACATAACACTGATAACAGAACAGTTACCCTGCTATATTTCTTCCTTCACTGTCAAAAACTTAACAGAGCAACCAAAGACATCTGAAAATTTTCCTGAACATAGACTAATGAAGACTAATTCAATTTTCATATAGTTAGTGGAGGTGGAGCCAATAGAAGGTCTACTTTCTTCCCATTGTTGAAGTAAATGTCCTGTCCTTGAGTGTTGATAGGACAAGAGGAAAAACAAAATGATTTCCTTCCATTCCCTTCCATTTTTGAGAGATCAAGAAAAATTGCATTGAAGGTGCAAGTGTGTAACTGCTCCCCTTAACTTCTTAAAGAAACAATGTGGGTTTTCTCCCTTGCAAACCTTTTATTTCAAGTTAGAATCCTACTATCCCTCCACCTCTCACCCCCAAAAAAACCACAGTGCTTATTCTACCAGAGCAATCCTGATTGACTGATTCAACCCTAACATTTCCCCTTTCCAGATTTCTCCTTTAACTCCAGAAAAGCATAGGATCAGTACTAGTCTTGGTCTTTTGCTTTCCTTCAAGGATCACAAGTCATAACAAATCCTTTGTTGACTGCATCTCCTTCAAACATATCTATAACAATTACACACAAAATAGTACTTCTTGCTGTTATCTCTCATTTTTTAAATTTCATTTTCAATAGTTGAAATAGTAGTTCCAAAATCTAGTGTTTATAGCCATAAAGCACTCTCGTTAATCCTTCCAGCCAACATTTTATTGTCTAAAGTGTAAACACACAACTACAGTTTCCAATAAAAAATAATCAGAGATTTTTGGCATGTCTCTTTCAAAAGTGTCGCCAATGAATAATCAACAGTGAAGTATATAGAAACATATCTGCGGCAATATGGGGTCCAATTTATGAAACAAAAAATTTCATAGGTCCACTGCTCCATTCTATCAATAATATAACATAAAATAGAAATATAGATTTTGTCAATATGCAAGACCAATTTAAAATGTAAGATTCATATTCCAGTTATCCATTACACCGTAAAGCTATACCTGATGGGCATATATATCAAGAAATAAGCATAAAAAAGAGACAATCAAGTGTGATGGATACAAGTACAATAGGCAACAGCATAAGTATTAACCAAACACTAATACCTTGACAAATACTATACATATATTATAACAAAAATGAAAAGTAATGCTCCCTCTGTCCCATTCTACTTGTCCATACTATTTGAGGGTTAAAGCAATTCTTCTTTAATAGTTTAATTGCTTTTATTTTTCTTCAATGTTCTTTTCAATATCCGTCTTGTCATTGTTTGATGGGAGTTCTAATTTATTTTCTATTTCTCTATATGTAAATTTTATTTGCAAATACTAAATTAATAGGTATTAAAAATTGGGTTGAAAATGAGTTAAGTTAGCATTATCCCGTCCAGATGCATAAAATGGGACAGTGAGAGTACTTTGACAATACATCAATAAAACAGAGAAAA
Source organism: Ipomoea nil (assembly GCF_001879475.1). NCBI lineage: Eukaryota > Viridiplantae > Streptophyta > Magnoliopsida > Solanales > Convolvulaceae > Ipomoea > Ipomoea nil. The sequence continues at coordinate 5,500,212 of NW_017617070.1, forward strand.
TTCTGAGAATGCAACCTGAATTAGTCAGCTTTAACAATTCAACAATCCTTTCAATCGTTGCCTCACAAATCATTTCTGCTGTGAATACTGCGCCAGGAGTTGGAGCCTGGGCATTATGCCTGTGACAAGGAGCCAGAAGAAGTACTCGCCTCCACCAGTCTGGTGATGGAGTGCTGCGAAGAGCATGCCTTAGACATCGCACAGCTCGCTCCCAATCCAGACTTCCTCTTTGGATAGAAGCAGCAAGGTCCTATTTTCATTTAAATTCTGTTAAGATTCTATAAGAAAGTAAATTTTGAAATCCAAAGACAATTGGTGAGTAGATAGAATAAATGGTCTAGATTCTATAAGAAAGTAAATTTTGAAATCCAAAGACTATTTAAGACATCAGAGCCTATCATTTCTTCAAAGCTTAGTATTGACCATACCATACAACAAGTCTCATCTCAAAAAACCAATATTAAGATCAGACTAAAACTGTCTAGGTTTTGACCAGATGTATAGGAGTGCAATGAATTGCAGAAGAAAATTGATGATAGAGATTATATGTTCCAACTTGAGTATATTACTGGCAATATTTGCTAGAATCTTAGGATGCTTAACTAAAGCTTAATCCCATCTAGCAAGGATGGATATATGTACTCAGCTTTGACATGTTCTTTGACGTTAAATTGGTTATAACACGTATTTTTTTAACAGCATTTAGCGAAGCATGTCTGGATCTACCCTTTTTTTCCTTTTCTTTTTTTTTTCTTTCTTGATAAGTAATCTAGGCCATTTATTCTATCTCCTATTACTATAGCCCACAACTGATTTATCAATTAGGTCTGTGCAATAGTCTGAGGCCATGTTCATTTATTCTCACTCAATTTTGAAATGGTGATCCAGAGGATAGTGACAAAGTAAGTCTGAAGGAATTATGAAGACTACAGTATTAAAGAGTATTTGTACGGGGATACGTGATATGGTCCATAGGTAAACTATGAAACCTACAATCCTATATGATTCCTAAAGACCCTAACTATAAAGGAAGCAATGCAACAAAAGAATGTCTTACTACTTCAAAGATTCCTGAACTTGCGTTTAGGCATCCTTCCTAAGCGCAAAATATGAGTTTACTAAACTCAACTTAGGCAGATAAAAAACTATTCTAAAGTCTTCAATGGTGACACGCATTACTCCAAAGATTACCATTCCATTTTAGCATTATAATCTCCACTACTGTCAATCATGTGGGCATCTATCTTCCATGCCAATCAACACTGATTACTTACTGGCCCGCAGGAAGTAAGACAGTCATATACAGTTTGCTCAAAGATGAGGAGATGCTATAAAGAAAACAGCAGAGGTCTACTCAACTAACTTTGAAAGCTATTTATTCAGTCAGTTTAGAATAAAATTCTTTGCTTATAACAAATCACTGATATTTAAATTTAAAAACATCAACGATTCAACACTTTCAGAGATATCAGAGAGTTTTTATTTTGAAGAATGGTGTTACTCAAATAAAGAAGGGAAAAATCCATATCTAGACACAGGACAAGTTAAATGTTTTTATGTCAAAATGTAATTCATCCCAAAAATGAGTTTATTTTTTTCTTTTTTATGCAAGAGGATGGCAAAGACAGATTGAAAAACAACGTGAACACTGAACAACACAATTTCTCCAGTTAATCTCAAGATAAGCCATTTGGGTAGGTAGCATATAAAGTACCAAATGTCCTAATATGACTCGAGGATATTATTACCTCTCCATGCAGCGGCTCTCCTAGCACACTAGGATATGTAATTGGCGAGTATCTCATGTTACTCACAGATTCACCAGACATATTTGAGGTGCCTTGAGGCAAAAGTCTAGGAGTGCCAAATGTTGGGCAGTGAAGGTGCTGATCTAACATTTGCATGTGCATAGCCATCATATCCCTCCTACGGTGGATCTCTAAAATAAGAGTAAACAGTGCTTCATCATCTGGTATATTTTCTATAAATTGCAATCCACTGCGGAGAAGTTCATAAAAGGGTACACGACATTTGTCATCTTCAACAAACAACCATATTACATCTAAGCAACTGTGTAGCCACTCATTATCCATCTTATCGTGCTTGCAATGTTTTGAACTGTCAAAGTCACCAATATCATGTTTTTGGTCCCAACTGATCAACCAATTCAACATATGATGTAAAATGTCAGCATGTGTTGCAGGCTTCAGATTAGATTCCAAACCAGTTAAAATTATTTTGCAACACAACTGGTGCAGACTGTTTAGTGCATTATCCCTTAATAATAGATTTACTCTTGCCATAGACTGTTGGCCTGTGCCATTAACATCAGATGACTTCATGGGAGACAAAGTGACAGAAGATGGTTCAGCTGCAGACTGCACAGGTGATCCAATACCATGGATTTTGGGCAAAGGAGATGCAGGATTTGACGACTGAAAATTAGAGGCATTAGTTACTGCAGTGGAATTGGGCAACATCCCAGACTGTGATAAAGCAGCAGAAGATCCAGCACCTGCAAGTTGAGTTCCCTGACTAACAGACATGTCTGCTGATGAAACTGAAGAAAGAAGGGATGGCAAGAAAGTATCCCAGTTTATATACCCTATACTACACAGGCCACGTATTGCAAAGAGAAGAAATTCTGCTCGATGAGCATGGCTGCTACACTGAATAACCAAAGAAATAAGAACAGATTCCGTCACAGCATGCAATTGTTCCTGGTCCTGACAAACCATCAGAGAAATCAACACAGAGCTCAATAGTGTGACTGTTAGCAAAATATAGAAGGCAAACTCTTAGGATCTAAAATGTTCTTAATCTCAAAGCTTACAGTAAATTGGCTCTGCAGCTGCTCAAAATCTATGAGGAATTGTTCATTTTGGGGAGGAAGCTCCCTGTTCAGAGCCGTAACCCGCTTCTGCGTCTTGTTGCTGTGCATCATATTTTAACTTTAATTCAGAATTCTTTTGGCAATTGGCAACAACAACAAAACCACCCAAAAAAAACACACACGCACACATATAGAAATAACCATAGAATCTACCGCTAGCTAAAAGATATTATCATTCTCTTGATGCTTAATAAAATAAAATTTAAAAAAATAGTTTCAATTTTTTTCCAAATAAGATATGCTACTCCCTCTATCCTAGTTTTTGTCCTATTTACTATGCATTTGCCTTCTTATGATTTTCAAATTTGGCTTTTTTTTGTGTTTGATAAAAAACAAAAATGTATTAACCCATTTATATGCAACGACACCCTAAAGAGGGCCCCTCCCAAATGGGACCTAACCAAAACTCAACTAGATTAGTCTCATCTTACAGTATGCAAAAAAAAAAAAATATATATATATATATATATATATGTTGTATTTATATTTCTTCCACTAATATTAAATTAAACATTACCAAAAAAAAACAATTGAATTGTAGATAATTTGAATCATTCATTATCTAACGATTAAGGAAGACCTATAACTTGGGACACAGAAAGAGTATAACAATTCATCATCAGCACCAAATTGAATATCACATATAATATTAAGTCAAAAGGATTATTCTATTTCCCCTTTTCTAATGGTGCACAGTTTAATAAACTATTTTAGGTTATAAAGCATCTTTTAGAGATCAGTATCAATTTCTACATGGTTTATTACTACTCACCTAGTTGCCTGCTTTCCACAATCAGTTAGTAAACTTTATTGATTGAGAATAACATCTTTTGCAAAAAGTAGAATGTGATATTTAATCCAAGATCAATTAATTTAGCAAATGAATTGCAAACTTGCATTCCTGGAACATTAAAAATTTTTAAAAATTAAATAACTTAATCAATAAGAATGTGACATTCAATCCACAAAAAATCAATACAATATAATCAAATGCAAAATATCTTTCCTGGCCAAAAAACAATAAAGCAGAAATAAAAAATAGTTATGAGAAAGCAAGCACAATAGATGAGAATAATTTGAAAGATGGAGGTATTTGTTTACATTTGGTGATCTCCAAGTACTGGAAGAATAGATGAAAGCTAGACTGACTATGACAATACAAGCCAAATCCTATTGAACAACTAAAGCAGCAAATAGAAAAGAGAATTTTGCCAATTTGATATCTCTTAATCGAAATAAGATCACCAAACAGGATAAACTTAAAGCACATAAAAGCCATAACATTTTTATAGCTCAAAAAACAGTAAAACGGAGCATGAAGCAAAAGAAATTAAAGAAAGAGAAAACATACGGAGGTTCTCGAATTGAGTCATCCGACTTTTGCCGCGCATTCTTCCCCCAGCGATATGAAATTGAATTTAAAAATAAATGCATAGTAATAATAATGAATGAAAAGGATAAAGGAGTGAGAAAATACAAGGAATTAGAGTAGGTACCACTCCTAAGTAGAGGTTAAAGAGATCGATGATAGCGGGTCGGGCGGGGTGGAGTTGAGCCCTGGAAGCGGAAGAAGAGGAAGAAGAAGACCTCTGCGGCTGCGGAGGCAGCGGTTGCGGCGTTAGTTGATGCGAAGAAGACTCGATCTCCGGAGTCGGGTGGTTTGAGAGACTGTTCGGAGTGAGGTGGTTGGAGAGACTGCTGGGAGTCGGAGCTCTCAGCATGATGGCTTCTCTGTTCCACTCGTCGTCCCTATGCAAAAACAGAATTGAGAATTGAGAATGAAAATGAAATACAACAAAAGTATAAAAGTATAAAACTCACGCGGGAGGGGAAACTGGAAAGGAATACGCTCCCTGGGATTTGTTGACCACTTAAGGACTATTTTAGGGCAGGCAGGTAAATGATGTGGAGTAGTTCTAGTTCTGAATGAAGTAAACTTTCCTATGTGCTCAATTTTATTCAATAAATAATTAGTTAATACAAATGGTGCCCAATTTTATTTTATTTTTTTAAATTGGTGTCCAATTTTTGGTTCAATGTCAATCACATCAACATGTTGTAAAAAATAAATAAATAAATAAAAAGTCAATGAAGCCCCTAAATTTTACCTCAAAGGTCAATTAGTCCCCTAACTTTACAAAAGTGCAATTAAATCTTCAAACATGCCAAATTAGGTCAATGAAGCCCAAAAACCGATAAATGACTTGTTATTACATGTCATTTCAATTCCGGCAACCGGCGAAAAAATCCGGTCACCTGCAACAAAATCCGATCGTCCAGTTGTCTTCTCCGGAAGACGACCGAACGGCCGAATTTTTTCGTCGGTGGTCGGAATTCCTCGCCGGAATTGAAATGACCTGTAATAACAGGTTATTTACCAATTTTTGAGCTTCATTGACCCAACTTGACATGTTTAAGGGTTTAATTGCACTTTTGTAAAGTTTAGGGGCCTATTTGATCATTTTCTCTAAAAAAAAAATAATATCATATACGGGACGTGTTTGGTAAAGAATAAAAAAAATGTGAATCAAAAGAAAATGAATATTTAGTCAAATGGAAATATCTTCATTTTCTTGTAAAATGACTTCTCCTCTTTTTTGAGAGTCATTTTTCAATTTTCATACCACCCCTATCATCATCACCGCCATCACACCAGTTATTATTATTATTGTTGTTGTTGTATAATAACAAATAACACCACCACCATCATGTATATTACTATCATTATAAATGTTATATTTTAAACAAAACAATTAAACTATTTAATTATACAATTTTACTCTTTTTCAAAAAATGAACCAAACACGTCAAGACAATTTTTTTAGAATGTAACTAAACACTAGAAATAAAAAATATTTCTATAAATTATTTTCTTAGTTTCCAAACACACTCTACATGAAATAGTACGTATTTATTATTTCATCCACATCCGACCATTTACAATATATATATTCTGCTAAAATATTTGTTAATATTTATTACGGAGTATATTATAGAGTTTAGTACGGTAGTTCTTAGAATATTATTGTGATTAAACTAAAATAGGATTTTGTAAACTCTTTGTCATTGGCTAAGTATATTACATATGCATCAACCCAACATGGTAACTCAAGTGGCAAATGAATTCTCTTTGTGGGGAGGGTTCCAGGATAGGCCAGCTTCTGTGCCTCTGGGGGCGACCCATACAAACCTCAAGAACCTATATATTTGACGCCATTCACATGCATTTTCCAGGACATGCAGCCCCGAGGATGAAGTTCAAGCTTGCAAGCTGGCTGGTTGTGTTGATACCTGCCACTACCTACTTCACTGCAATCAGATTCTATAACAATTTTGGTCAGGCCAGCATGATCCCCTTAAAGACAATTTTGGCTTCAGCCACCATGGGAGAGCAACTCCCAATGTTATACGTAAAGCCACTGATCCATTGGCCTCTATCATCCCTCATCACTCCTCCACAGGCAGCTTTACTGTTGAAAATTAAAGATCCACAGAACCATCGACATTCAATTTTAAACATACCCGATTACCCGCATTCGGCTTAGTCACAGTGCTATGATTGCCCCTAGCTCTTGAAAAGGCTCTGAAAACATCTGCTACCTGGGAGTGAATCCATGCGATTTTGAACGATAGTGGTTAAAAATGGCATCGTTCCTCCATTTCCACAACCACCAAGCCGTTACAGCAAACAATGTGCTGCTACTACAAGGATTATTAGCATATACGCTACCTGCTAGACCTCTATCCAACTACTTCGTGAAGGCCTGGTTGCTAAGTGCAGACTAGGCAAAATAATTTTCCAGACTTCATCGGCTGCTGGACATCTTCAAATCACGTGATCAGTATCCTCCACTTCGTTAGGGCAAAACCAGCACCTATCACACCTCGTCAAGTCTCGCCTTACTCTGTTATAATTTGTCATAATTCGCCCGTGCCTAACTAGCCATAGGAAAGTGTTGATTCGGCTAGGAAACTTAATACACTTGAAAAATAAAAATATTATTAAGAGTTCATACAATAACTAACTCACATTTCTGGATTCTAATCTCAATTTTTTTTTCTTAGTGCAATAAAAATTGTATTAATATTAATTTAAATTTTCACAATAAGACGTTTAGAATGATCAAATTTTCACAAAGTTATTTTTGGTCAAGCGCCTAAACTTTGAAAATATTTGTCTTTACCATCTTAAATTAGCATAAATATAATACTTTATAGAATAAATGTAATATCGTATCATATAAAGTAATATTTTATAGCATAAATCTAATACACAAATTGCATGAAAAATAGAATCAATACTTTAAGTAATATATATAATACTTTATAACACAAATTTAATACACAGTTTGCATGTGCAAAATAATCAATACGTTAAGCCTCATATAATATATACTTTATAGCAAGAATACAGTACTTCATATTAAAACTATAATACACAGTTGGCAGAGTATATATAATCAATACTTTAACCTTACATATAACACTTTTAGGTATGACAATGTGTCCCGTCCCAGTCGGGAACCCCCATCCCCGTAGGTGACTGGACTAGGAAAAATTTCGGAGATCGGGGACGAGGACGGGGAGTTTTTTAAATTCCCTGGGGGACGGGGATACCTCTCCCCGCCCCCAAAAATTTTAAAAATAATATATATATATATATATATATATATATATATATATATATATAGTTGTTGGTGTATGTTTGTGATACTACTATAATTACTATCTGTATTACTGTTGCTTTGAAAGTAAATCATATAATTAATTGGTTGTGGATTGAACGGATTCATATAAATATATAATTGTTGATGTTTATGATATATCATTACTGTGTCATACATGCATTACTATTGATTTGAAAAATGAATCATGAATCATATAATTATAGATTTTAAATTTTTTTAAAAATTGTACTAATTTTTTACTGTTTGACTATGGAGTTGACTGGGGATGGGGATTCCCCGTTCCCGCCGAATTCCCTGTGGGAACGGGCATGGGGAATTTTTCTAACTCGCCGCGGGGGACAGGGACAGGGATGGGGATGGAGATAAGGACGGGGATAAAGTATTTAGGGATGGCAACGAGGCGGGGCGGGGGCGGGGAGTACCCCGCCTCGTTGCTATCCCTAAATACTTTATAGCATAAATGTAATAATTTATAGTACAAATCGAATACACAATTTGTATGATAGATATAATTAATACTTTAAGTCTTTATATATAATATATATAGTATTTTATAGCACAAATCTAATTCACAATTTGCATAAAATACAATCAATACTTTAAGTCTCATATATAATACTTTATAGCATAAATATAATATTTTTATAGCAAAAATGTAATATAGCAATAAAAGCAATACGAATGTCATAAAATGAAGAAGGATATTTAATGCATAATTAAAATATATTAGCGGCCAATACGTTCACATAATCTCATAAAACTATAACCTTCAAACTCTCGAGGCATATTTTCCATAAAAATATATGTTATATATAGTCCATAGTTGAGCGAGTGAAATATAAAGGGATGAAACACTACCTTGACAAAGGCCTTATACAAGATTTCGTTTTCCTCAATTCATAATCATATAGAGATTTATAAAATATATAAGTCAATAGTTGAGCGAGTGAAATATAAAGGGATGAAACACCGCCTTGACAAAGGCCTTATACAAGATTTCGTTTTCCTCAATTCATAATCATATAGAGATTTATAAGATATATGAGGTGTTTGGTAAATAGATATTAGTTAATTGGGTTAGTTGGTTTAACTAGTTGATAGTATTAGCTTATTGTAAAATGATGTTTGGTAAATTAGCAGTTAGTTGATAGCTGATTCTATGTAAAATGATTTTCTCAAAAAACTAATAAAAAAAAAATTGTTTTGACTAGCTTTTTAATTTTTTGGACCAATAAGCTATTATAAAAAGTTTTTCATATTAGTAGCATATGAACAGATACTACAATGTAATAGAGCTAGTAGCATTAATAATGGTCAAATAAGTCAAAATTACTACTAAGTTAACTATATTATCAAATAATGTCATAAACAAAACAAGACATATAATGTCAAACTGGACAAATTTACAAACAGATCAATGATACAGGCTCTGTCAAACTACACAAAGAAATTTGAACTTCGCTTGACAGAGAACACCACTACAAACTTTGGACTTCAAACTTCACATTTGAGCATCACCTTCGCACTTCACCTTGCACTTCGACATTCACCTTCGAGTTTAAACTTCACACTTCGAACTCTGAATTTTTGGGAGACAAATACATATATAGAAATTAAATTTGAGTTTTTCTCAAACCCTAACACAATCTAGTTCATATATGACATTAAATTACATATTAAACTTATCATAAACTAAAACTTAGCACAATATAATACTTCCCTTTAAAAATCGCCAATGCAAATTCCAACTTCCAAATGCCCTATTAGTGATGAGCGACGATGAAGAAATAGACAATAGTGACGATGATGAAGGAATAGCGATGAAAATAGAGAGAAGCGAGTTGAAACATGAGATTGCGAAGAAAATGCAAAGTTGTGAAGAAGAAACTTGGAAGCTAGATGAAAAATGAAAAATAACTCATGCTTCGATAGTTCCACCGCGAAGAATGTATAGTAGATAACAACGACAAAACTAAGTGAAATGCGATAAAAATGAGTCAACAAAAATGACAATGAAAATGGGTAAAGAAGTAATGATAATGAGCCAACAAAAAGCCCATATTGAAGTGTTGAGAAAGAACATCTCAAAGAGGATAGTGACTCATAATATTAACTCATAAACATGACCGACACGTCTTATAGCATAATTTTCAATTTACTAAACACCTCTACATAACTAGTTAATACTATCAGCGCGTAAAAACAAATAATACAATTAACTATCAATTAGTCAAAACAACTAACACAATCAACTAAGCCGATTATTTAGCTATCAATTAATAGCTAATTGCCAAACATTCTGAAAACGTAGATTACTACTTTTAGAGTATCCCACAATATCTAATAGCATAACCAATAGACTATACCATATAAAGTCGAACACATACAAACAATTGGTTAACAATTTTTTAAAACACAAGTATATGATTTGATTACCGCATAATTAAAAAATCTATTACTAAATTGCAATCATGTATCATTATAACTCAGCTTAACCACAAAGGTCCCTCACTGTCGCTGGTGAGACTCTGATACTGCTAATTCTACGTAAGCAATATAAAATAACACGAGACCAATTAAAGCAAGTAAAATCTTTATTGATCCCGGTAAAGGCCCTAAGTACAATCTACTTGGCTGCTCTGAGTACCGACTGACGGCGGTCGGGATTCTCTAACAACAACCTATCGATCGTCCAAAAGTCCCCTACACTGTAGCTACTGTGGGCATTTATAGCCGCTATGCCGGGGACAAGATTCCAGCCGCTCGGCATGTCTTCCACGTAGCCACCACGTGTCATTTTCCCGGGTGCCCTGTCTGTCGCCATGAAGAGCCGCCACGCGTCCTCTCGCGTCCTTGTGCCAGCTCTTTCGTCGAAGGGCTACCGCTCGGTGGTTGGCATAAGCGCTCGGGCAACTCCCGGCCATTTCCGACCGGGGTCTTCATGGAAAAAGCCCGACCTGCCACCTGAAAAGATCATAAGAGAAAGACAAAGGCAAGTCGGTCGTGGTGGAGCTTATGTCGGTCGGGATATTCCCTACCAAAAGCCCCCCAGCCCGGGCCTTTTTGATCAGTCGGGAAAAAACGGGACGGGATGAAGAAGCCCAACCGTCAGGCACTAGACCGACCGGCCAGCTGTCATTCCCTCCTACGCCACGTGTCGGCCTCTGCCGGCCTCGGCGATCCCATCCGCCGCCTCGGATTCAGCGCGGGTCGTATCAGGCAAGTTGGCCCATTTCCCGCCTAAATGCCCTCCTATAAATAGGCCCTTGAGGCCCTCATTTGAACTTTCCTCACTCTTTTGCTTCAGTCGGTATCCTCTAAGAATCCCGAGCAGAGCATCTCAGCAAGGCGATCAAGCAAAGCAAACTTCAGACCTTCTTCAAAGTTTCCTCACTCGGTAAGCTCTTAGCTCTTTACTCTTTGTTTACTCTTTACTTAGCGTAGAAGTAGGATAGCACTAACTTCGAGCTAACTCCCCGAACCCTGTACTAACTCCCGACCGACCTTTAGGTAGAAATATGTCGGACTCGGATAGTCAAAACGCCTCGATCGCGGATTACGATGAGGAGGTCGAGCGTATCAGCGACGAGGAAGTGGACATTATGTCCTACACTCCCGAGGCCAGCCCCCGAGCAACGCCAGCCCCCGATCGAGCTGTCGAGCACAACAGCGCATCAAGCTCCTCTGGGACGTCGAGCTCTAGCTCCAGCGGGTCGGGGAGCTCCAGCGAAGAAGAGGAAGAGAGGACCACGTCAAGCGGGCGGGGTTCTCCGACCGAGGGCGTTAGGGAAACGCCTACCCGGGTAGTTGGGGACTACCCGGAAGCTGCTCCTCGAGGGGGTGATCGAGAAAATACCCCCGAGCAGACCGAAGAAGACCCGGCCGGGCCGGCCACACCAGTCGTCGAGCTCGAATTCTTGAACAGCGAGAGTGTCGAGCAAGAGATGAGCCTGCTGACCAAAGGCGAAGCGGCTCGGATTGCTGAAATACTCCGGGGTCGGGTAGAATTCGACACGAGCCGGCAGCTGGGAAACGTGATTGACAGGCATCGGGGCAAGTGGATCGGGATGCACTACGACTCCCTGATGGCCCCGATCGCCATTCCCTTCACCCCCCTCCTGAACGCCTTCTTGGCTTATTACCGGGTCGCCCCGGCCCAGATATGCCCGAACGCACATCGGATCCTCGCCTGCTTCCCGCAGATATGCGCTCGGCACGAGGCCGAGTGCAGGATGGAGTTGTTCAACTTCATCTACCAGATCAAGGTTCTCCCGGGCCGCTACGGGGGTGGGTTCCTGATGCTGCAATCCCGAACAGATATGTGCTCCATCAAAGGCCTGCCCGGGAACAACAAGGGGTGGAAGAACAGAATTTTCTCCATCAAATACGACCCCTGGATCCTCCCGGTCGATCGCACTTGGAGCAGCCACTTCAGAAAGCAAGTGGTGCCGGTCGAGACGCAAGCACTGAGGGACACGGTCAGCCGGATTTCGAGCGAGGTGCACGAATACACAATCTTCCGGACGGCTGAAAGTCTCGCAGCCGCCAAGCTCCCGCCCCCCACGTACGAGCTAAAGGAGAAGTACCTTCCCGTACCGATGGGCGTGACGGTCGCCAAGCCGTCAAAACGAAAGAAGAAAGGTTCAGCTCGAGCCGTTCCTCCCGACCTAGCTTTATTTCTTGATCGAACTAACTTTGCTCTTTTATTGCAGCCATGGCAGAATTCGGCGATGAAGACACCGCCCTTCCTCCGCCCACGAAGATCTCCCTCGGCGGGAAGAAGAAGGCCAAGACCAAAGCAGCCGGGGAAAAGGAGATTCCCACTGCCCGACCCCTGAGTGCCTCGACCGTGTCGACGGGCGAGGGCTTCATCGTCGAGCAGCCCGACGTCTTGGTCACCCGGGTGGAGGTCGCCCGGGGCAAGGAGAAGGTCGCCGACCAGGGCGCGACCGAGGTGGGCAGCCTGAAGCGCCGCCGTGAGCAGCACAGCCCGAGCCCTTCGGTCGGGCGAGAGAGGGAGTCGACGTCCGTGCTGGCACGGATCGGCAATGCCGCGCCAGCCCGAGTGGATCTGGGGAAGATGACCCCGACCCAGGTGGCTGAACGGATCGGCCACGATCTGGCCGAGGTGAGTTTCCCAACTTATAATCTTTCTTTGCCCAAGTGTTTTCGATCGGGCTAACCGAACGTTTCTTGTTTTGCAGATTTCCCGGGCCGCCCAGCTCCTACAAGGTCAAGCCATGCTGGCCGAGGAAGCTGATCACCACAAGAAGACGGCCGCCCGTCGCTTGAAGGAGATCCAGGACCTCCAAGCCGAGCTGGAGAAGACCCAGAAGGCCCTGAAGAAGGGCGACGAGGAGCGGGTTCTTGCCGAGAAGGTCGCCAGCCGGGCGATCGGAGAGGCCAAGGAGCTGAAGGCTCGGCTCGAGAATCCGAGCGAGCTGGCGCGGGCAGCCTTCAAAGACAAGGACTCGGGCTCGGCCTTCCTTACGGCAGCCCAGGGAACAGAGATCGGGGAAGAGCTGATCGTCTCGTTCGGTCGCTGGGGCTTTACGGCCGGGAAACGGAAGATGCTCGAACGAGTCCGTTCCCGGTTGGAGCAGGCCCTAGACGGGGAAGACCTTCAGCTGGTCCTCTCGGTATTACCCCCGGACCTAGCCGATCCCGGTCCCTCTCCCTTCGCCCCAAAAGCCAAGGCGTCTGAAGCCGGGGCATCAACGGCGGCCACCCCGAGCGGAAGGGAACCGGCTGCCGGCGCTCGGGAGATGAAGAAGTAGAATAGGCTCCTTTCTTCTTCTTCTTTTTTTTGTAAAGGACCATTGATCGGGAGCCCGGTCCCGAATTGTACCGGGCAACTTTTTGTTTGTTAATGAAATTTATTTTTTGTTCTATCTTGCGTCGCTCGTTTTTTCTTTTCGCACTTTTATCTTTAATCGCGTAAGTGCTGATCCTTAATGCTCGACCTCGCGGCCTTGTGGCCCGACCTTGCACACACTGATCTCAATCACTCGACCCCCTGGCCTTTAGACCCGGTCTCGCAATATTCGATCCGCTTAACGCCTGACCTTACGACCTTATGGCCTGGTCGTGCGTTCGATATTCCGACGTCAAATCTGACCAACCGATCGGGTTTACCCGATCTCCGGTCCTTTGTCGAAAAATTTTTGAAAACAAGCCTCTACGGTCGGGATGTAACCGAGCGACGGGCCTGCGAACTCTACGGTCGGGATGTAACCGAGCGACGGGCCTGCGAATACTTCCTTATCCCAGCCCCCACACTATTGTGCGCTCGAGGCACGAGTGGGTGCAATAGTGGACAGAAGTTGGACAGATCGGGGGATAATGCTGAGAGCTCCTGGCTTCCCCGATCAGCGGCGTGACTTAGGTGTCCGCCAATATGGAGCGCGTTTTGACCGGTCGATAGATTTCGCCCGGTTGATGAATGTTGAACTGATCTGCATGTAACGAAGGTGAAAGAAAATAACCGATCGGGCCGCCGCATACAAACGGTCGGGCAATCATCGATCGTACATACATTAAACTTTCCCGCTCGCAGGCGGTTGAATTAATTTACATTGAAATGACGACCGGGACTAACTCGCAGGTCAAGCCCCCACTTCGTCTAAAAATACAAAAAATAGGCTAATGCCTAAAAAGGACGAGGTGCTCGGAATTCCAAGTCCCCTCGATTAGCCGACCAGTCGTTGTCTCTAGCCGGTATGTGCCCGACCGTATGATAGCATTGATGACGTACGACCCTTCCCAGTTCTGAGCTAGCTTTCCGCCCTCTAGAGGTTGGCTGGCCTCCCTTCGTCGTAGAACGTAGTCCCCGACTTGAAAGTAACGAGGGTTGACCCGAACATCTTTAGAACTCTTGACGCGCTTCTGATACTCGGCTATGCGTCGAGCGGCTAGCTCTCTTTTTTCTTCGATCCCATCAAGGTCCACGGCCATCGCGTGTTCGTTCTCTCCCGCATTATAGGTTCTCTCTCGATCGGTCGGAATCCAGGCCTCGATCGGAAGTCGGGCCTCAGCTTCGTAAACCAGGGCGAAAGGGGTCTCCAAAGTAGCTTCCCTCGGGGTCGTCCGATAAGTCCATAAAACATATGGCAACTCATCGGCCCAACTACGACCGGCCGAGTGTAACTTCTTTTTCAAACCTTCCAATATCGTCCGGTTAGCATTCTCCACTTGTCCATTTCCCTGTGGGTAAGCGACCGACGACCGGACGTGAGTCGTCCCGATCGTGGCCAAGAAATTCTGGAAGTATTGGCTCACAAACTGGCGACCGTTGTCACTAATGAGATGCACGGGCACGCCAAAACGGGAAATGACATTGCGCCAAAGGAAGCGAGCACATTGCTGAGATGTGATCGTGGCTAAAGGCTCGGCTTCTATCCACTTGGAGAAGTAATCTATGGCGACGATCACGAACTTTCTCCGACCGGAGAGCTGAGGAAAGGGGCCCAAGATGTCTACCCCCCACCTTGCGAAAGGAATTGCGGTCGTGACTGGCTGGTAGAACGTTGCCGGTCGTCCAGGCATCCGGGCGTACAGTTGGCACGTCTCACATTCCCGAGCTAACTTTTCACAGTCTAGCTGGAGGGACGGCCAATAGTACCCGATCAACATGATACGACGGGCCAGGGATCGACCTCCTTGATGTGAAGAGCAAATTCCCGAGTGTAGCTCCTTCATGACCAACTCAGCCTCAAATGCGGTCAAGCAACGCATGAGGGGGCCTCCATACGATCGCCTATACAGACGACCGCGCAAGACTTGGAACCTTGGGGCTCTTAGCTTGGCCTTTCGAGCACGCTGCGGGTCGTTGGGGAGGCGATCGTGCTCGAGATACTCCTTCAGGTCGGTGATCCAATTGTCATCTACCGGTTGGATGGGATTGACCGGTAGACGGTGAATACTGTGTCTTGGGATCACCAAGATCCGAGCTATCTTCGAAATGTGCTCGGGGGAGTCTTGGGCCAGTTTAGACAAGATATCCGCGTCGGCGTTATCCAACCAGGGTATGTGTCGGACAGTATACCCCCGGAACTGAGCGAGCTTTTCCATGGCAAGGTCCCGATACAACTGCAAACGCTCACCATTGACTTCATAGTCCCCGAGGACTTGCCCGACCACGAGCGTGGAATCTGTCTGAGCTCGAATGTATTCAGCCCCCAAGTCCCGAGCGCACTGCAAGCCATTAACGAATGCTTCGTACCCGGCTTCGTTGTTGGTCGGGTGGAACTGGTACATAAGAGCAAAATAGATCTTGAATCCTTCCGGGCTCGTGACCACCACTCCTCCTCCTGCCCCCTTTTTGCTACTCGACCCATCTGTTGCTAGTGACCACCACTCAGCCTCGGGATCCGCATCCTCAGGAGGCCGGGTATCCCGGGCGGTGCACTCAACCAAGAAATCCGCAAGAGCTTGACCTTTAATAGCCGGTCTTGGTCGGTATTCGATCGCGTACTGGGTCAACATTAACGCCCATTTGACTAGGCGACCTGATGATGAAGCAGTTCGGAGGACTGGCCCGATCGGCTGGTCGGTCAACACGCGAATTGCTCGACCTTGGAAGTAGGGAGCCAACTTCTTTGCAGCAATGTACAAGGCATAGACGACCTTCTCTAGCCGGGAGTACCGGAGCTCGGGACCATGTAGCGCGTGGCTTACATAGTACACCGGTCGCTGGACCCCTTCCGGATCGGTTCGGCACAGAACTGCGCTTACTGCACGATCGGAGACGGCAAGGTACACGTCTAGCTCTTCTCCGAGCTCAGGCTTTGAGAGCACGATCGGTGACATGAGATACTCCTTCAGCTCGCCAAAAGCCGCTCGGCATTCTTCGTCCCAGACGAATCCATTAACCTTCCGCAATACCTTGAAGAAAGGTAAAGCGCGCTCGGCTAACTTGGAGAGGAACCGGCTGAGGGCTGCCAACCGACCGGTCAATTGCTGGACTTCCCGAACGGTGGAAGGTGGCTGCATGTCCAGAATCGCTTTTACTTTGGCCGGGTTAGGCTCGATTCCTCTCTTGGTCATCATATAGCCGAGGAACTTGCCGGTCTGAACCGCGAATGTACACTTGGTCGGGTTCAGCCGCAACTGGTATTTCCTCATGATCTGGAAGCACTCCCGAAGGTTCCGAGTGTGGTCGGATCGGTCCCGACTCTTGACCAACATATCGTCGATGTAAGCTTCCATCGTTCGGCCCAGCAGATCAGCAAAGAGCATGTTGACCATCCTTTGGTAGGTCGCTCCTGCGTTTCGGAGGCCGAACGGCATCACTCGGTAACAATACAGCCCATCCGGGGTCACGAAGGCTGTCTTGCTCTCGTCTTCATGGTGCATCATGATCTGATGGTATCCCTTAAAGGCATCCATGAAGCTCATTAACTCGGCCCCAGCCGTCTCGTCGACCATTTGATGAATGCTCGGTAGAGGATACGGGTCGAGTGGACAGGCTTTGTTGAGGTCCGTAAAGTCGATGCACATCCTCCATGCTGGGGGCTTAGGAACAAGAACAATATTTGCCACCCACTCAGGATAGACCACCGGACGGATGTGCTCGATCGCCGCCATCTTTTTGACTTCTTCTCTTACAAACTCGCGGCGATCAGAGGAAAGGTGTCGTGTCTTTTGCACGACCGGCTTAGCTGCGGGATCGACGGCCAATTTGTGACAGATGACCGACCGATCGATCCCGGGCATGTCTTCAGGCCCCCATGCAAAAATATCGGCATACTCCCGGAGCACGGCCAGAACTTCCGCTCGGAGCTCGGGAGTGAGGGCTCGGCCAATCTTAATCTTCCTGTCCGGGCGGTCCTCGGACAGGGGAACTTCTTCAATTTCTTCGGAAGGCTCAGGCTGCTCCCTCCGTTCCTTAGCCTCCTCCTTGGCTATGGTGTTCACCCGGGAAGACGGACCGGAGTCACGTCTATTGACCGCTCGGGTGTAACACTTCCGGGCGAATTGGACATCGCCACGGACCACGCCGACCCCGTTGGGGGTGGGGAATTTCATGCATAGGTGAGGCATAGAAATTATCCCACCGGTCTTCATAATGGCGGGTCGGCCCAAGATAATGTTGTGGACGCAATGGAGGTTGACCACAACAAATTCCAGCTCCGTTTGGATCGACTTTGGAGGCGTGCCGATCTCGACCGGGAGCGTTATTTTTCCCTCGGGGTAGATAAGAGCCCCGGTAAATCCCGACAGTGGTACACCGACCGGAGTCAGCTCCTTCCTGTCAAGGCCAAGCTTCTCAAACACGTCCAAGTATAGGACGTTCACGCTACTGCCCGTGTCAACCATAACCCTTTGGACGTCCGTCCCCTTGACGTCAATCGTGACCACGAGCGCCTCCATGCCGTGATCACTGCTGGTGGGTTGGTCGTCGAGGGTGAAGGTTATGGGCTCCATCTTCTGCCTCTTCCCGGTCTCCCGGGAATCCACTACTGCGACCGGGCAATTTGTCCTTGGTCGGGAAGCATCTTCCAGCCCACCAAAAATGACGTGGATGGTAGGTTTTCCGGACGGGCGGCTACCGGACGGAGGGTCAGGGTCCCGTCGGTCATCATGACGATCGTCCCTTCGATCGTCTCTTCGGTCCTGGACCGACCGATCAGAGCGGTGATGAGATCGTCTGTGATCCCTCCGATCGGTATTCCTCTTGTTTTCCTCTCTCTTCCCCACACACTTGTCCAATTTTCCCAAATTGAGCAAATCTTCCAATAATTGGAGCAAGTGGGTACACTCCTCGGTGTCATGCCCGGCGCATCGATGGTAAGCACAATGCTTACTCTTGTCAGGGCCATCTCGATCGGGATGGGGAAGTTTGATGAGATTGCAGGACTGGGCATATTGCATGGCCTCCGCTGCGGATCGGTTCAAGGCCGTAAACTCGCCATGCCTGGTGCGGGGTCGGGGATTGTCATCTCCCGATCGATGTTCTGCCCGGCTGGCCGGTTTACGAGACGAAGTGCCGACCTCCTGCAAGCGTTTGACGGCATTCGCCTCACCTGCGTTGGCGTAATCAGTGACCCTTCGGAGGGCCTCCTCATATGTGGTCGGGGGGTGGAGGATAAAATCCTGGTATAAGTATCCCGCCCGGAGGGAGATGTGAAGCATGTGGGTGGCGGTCGCATCATCCATGGGCTCGACCTCCCCGACCGCCGCCTTCCACTTGATGAGGAAGTCGGTCAAGCTTTCCCCTTCGAGCTGCTTGGCCTTTTCGAGGTACATATAGGACTTCCTCACCACTTTGGAAGTAATGAACTTCCGTACAAACTTGATCGCCAGGGTCTCAAATTTGTCGATTGACCCCGGCTGCAGGGTTCGGAACCATTCTGCCGCCCGACCGGTAAGCGTTGAGTAGAAGGCCCTGCACATCACGGCGTCTGAAACGCCCTTCAGCATCATATTGCTGAAGAAATCATTCACGTGAGCCTCCGGGTCTGTCCGACCGTCGTAACTCTTCTCTCCCGAGACCTTTAAGTCGAGCGGGTAAGGCTGAGCCATTACCGCTGCTGTGAAAGGCGTTTGGTGTAGGGTCGATCGGTCGGCCGGGGGTGCTGTAGGATACGCACTCCTGAGCTGCGCAACTTCAGCCTGGAGGTTGTAGAGCAATCCTCGGGTTTCGTTGAGCTCGGCGGCTTGAGCGGCTTGGGCCGTATCCCGAGCGCGTCGACGTCGATGAGATCTCGACCCGCTATACCCGGATGAAGCCTCGTGGCTAGCTTCCTGCATTTGTACGTCCTCTTGCCCGCGATTCGGGTCTTGGGGTCCCAAACGCTGGCGCATCTCTGGTCGGAGACGATCGAAAGCTATCGCTCGGGCAACCTCTTCAGGGTCCTCCGCTCGAACGGCCTGAGCTGGTGCCTCCATCGCATCAGCACCCCCCGACCCCAACCGCGAATGAGCCGAGCGTCGAGCCCGGGAAGTGGACTGACGCTGCGGCTCTACTTGTGCGGTCGGTTGTACTGGAGGGGCGGCGGCTGGAGCTGTATATGCAGGCGTATATGGTGGATAACCAACCGGGGAAGTGTAGCACATCGGTTGGCCTGGCCAATACCCGTACGGTGGAGGTGGGACCGGGTACGGATACTGGGCGGGATACATCATCGGCTGCTGCTGGTATGGCAGACCGGGTGGTGGGTATCCCGGTTGTATGTAATTTACCGGCTGCTGGACGGCCGGGTATGTATTCGACGGATGTGGTGGTGAGAGATTGAGGTTGAGGTCTATTGTCTGACCCTGCTGTTGGGTAGCATAGTGGTCAGAGGAGCTCGCCGCATCCGCCTGGTCGTCGGCAAAGTTGTTGTGTGCCCACGGATACATGTTGATACGGTGATCGGGTGCTCGTCAAGACGTTGGTTTCTTGCACGGGTCCCCACAGACGGCGCCAAAATGATACTGCTAATTCTACGTAAGCAATATAAAATAACACGAGACCAATTAAAGCAAGTAAAATCTTTATTGATCCCGGTAAAGGCCCTAAGTACAATCTACTTGGCTGCTCTGAGTACCGACTGACGGCGGTCGGGATTCTCTAACAACAACCTATCGATCGTCCAAAAGTCCCCTACACTGTAGCTACTGTGGGCATTTATAGCCGCTATGCCGGGGACAAGATTCCAGCCGCTCGGCATGTCTTCCACGTAGCCACCACGTGTCATTTTCCCGGGTGCCCTGTCTGTCGCCATGAAGAGCCGCCACGCGTCCTCTCGCGTCCTTGTGCCAGCTCTTTCGTCGAAGGGCTACCGCTCGGTGGTTGGCATAAGCGCTTGGGCAACTCCCGGCCATTCCCGACCGGGGTCTTCATGGAAAAAGCCCGACCTGCCACCTGAAAAGATCATAAGAGAAAGACAAAGGCAAGTCGGTCGTGGTGGAGCTTATGTCGGTCGGGATATTCCCTACCAGACTCAATCCTTAGTCATTCCAAATTTCACCTCTATGACCGACTGAGCCGCCCATGCAGGCTACTCCTCATTTTATTGCTTTCTCATTTCGTCGCCTCATCAAACATCTCTTTTTAGTGCATTGACTACTTACCTTATCGCCATTCTTAAAATCAATTGCCTTAATTTTTTATTTTTGTATTTTTAAAATCTTTATTCCGATTATAAAATTACACATAATTAAACATCAATATTAGTAGTCATTTCAATTTCATTCTATTACCATGCAAAATGTTTTTACCAAAATTTATTCCAATTACCAAATATTTAATTTCATGTTCAACCAAACGCACCCTTAGTGCGCTCGTTGTAAGCATACCAGTTTACTACCGCCTGCCCAACTGATTTCTAAATTGAAGAAGCAGAAATGTCGGCGATAGTAATGACGGTGGCGCAGGACGGCAGCGGAGATTTCTTGACGGTGCAGGAGGCTATAGATGTCGTGCCCTTCGGCAACACGCGTCGCACTGTGATTCGTGTGGCTCCCGGCATCTACAGGCAGCCGATTTACATCCCCAAGACCAAAAACCTCATAACCCTAGCCGGTCTCAGCCCTGAAGACACTGTACTCACCTGGAATAACACCGCGACCAACATCGATCACCACCAGGTCCACTTCTCATCTCTGTGTTTGTGTGCGTCTGTGTGTGTGAAGTATCCATATGTGAAGTTTTGTGAAATTAAATGTATTTAGCCTTCGAGGATAATTGGAACTGGAACGTTTGGGTGTGCAAGCACAATAGTCGAAGGAGAAGATTTTATTGCTGAGAATATCACTTTTGAGAACTCTGCTCCTGAGGTAACATTTCTCTCCCATGGCAAGAATCTTTCAAGATGGTGCTTTTACAGTTCCCACCTAATGCATAGTATTTATTTTTTTTTTTTAAACCAAAGAATATATGCTGTGGGTATAATTAGTGTGCTCCAAAACAATTTGAACAGGGATCATTACAGGCAGCGGCAATTAGAGTGACAGCTGATAGATGTGCTTTTTATAATTCCAGATTTCTTGGGTGGCAGGTATATTTACTGTAATGCTGTTGTTAGTTCAGATCTCGAGGGAATTCCATACCTGTTACAGAAGAAACATTTTCATTGGTTGAAATTCGGGTTTTATGTTATGTATGTATGTGTGAATATAGTATTTAAATTTCGTTTCTGGCTAAACCTCCACAGGACACTTTGTATCTACATTATGGGAAGCAATATCTGAAAGATTGCTACATTGAAGGCAGTGTGGACTTTATTTTTGGTAATAGCACTGCGTTATTGGAGCACTGTCATATCCATTGCAAATCGGCTGGTTTCATTACTGCACAGAGTAGAAAATCTTCTCAGGAGACAACTGGCTATGTATTCTTAAGGTTTGTGATTAATTGGTATTCAATTTGGTTATTGAAGTTTGAAGCACTTCAACTTTTTAGCTTTCCAAAATTGCTTTTGTTTATTGATTTGGCTAAAAGTTGTTTGATGTGATTTGGATGATTGCTTATTTTATCATCTGTTTTGTTTTTCTTTTTTAATGAGATGCCCTCTATTGTACTCCATGGCATTTATGCAGATGCGTGATCACTGGTAATGGAGGGACATTTTACACGCATCTTGGGCGGCCATGGGGACCTTTTGGGAGGGTGGTTTTTGCATACACCTATATGGATTCTTGCATTAAAGAAGTTGGTTGGCATAATTGGGGCAAGGCTGAAAATGAGAGGACTGCTTGCTTTTATGAGTATAGGTAAGCCTTTTCAAATTCGTTGAATGTAGATGGCTTATTGTTTGTATTAAGACTCAATATATACATGCATACAACACAATACACACAGACATGTGGATACATAATTACAAATGTTAGTAAGATAAACCCTGTTTGGTAAATGACTGTTAGCTGATTGGGTTAATTAGAGGGTATAACTAGTCGATAACATTAGCTGATTGTTGAAAGGTGTTTAGTAAATTAGCTGTTAGCTAATAACTGTTTGCGTTTGGTATAATTTCTTTTCTCAAAAAGCTAATTGAAAAAGTTGCTTTGAGT
This sequence comes from Ipomoea nil, assembly GCF_001879475.1. Classification (NCBI taxonomy): domain Eukaryota; kingdom Viridiplantae; phylum Streptophyta; class Magnoliopsida; order Solanales; family Convolvulaceae; genus Ipomoea; species Ipomoea nil. The sequence goes on from NW_017617070.1 coordinate 5,522,787, forward strand.
AGCTTTTTGAATTTTAGCATTTTGGAGTACAAAAAGCTAATTAACCAAACACTTATATTGATTTTTAAACCAAGTCAAATAACTAATAGTGGTCAAATAAGTCAAAATTGGCCTATTTGTTGGTTCTGTAGTGGCAAAACATGTCCTAAATTATCATATACTGGACCTATTATTGTTTACCTGTTTAATTGCATCACTTGCATATTTCAATTGGATGCTATGAACTGCTTGCAGGTGTTTTGGGCCTGGTAGTTGCTCTGCAAAGCGTGCAACATGGGGAAGAGAGTTGTTGGAAGAAGAGGCCGAGGAATTTCTGCTGCATGGCTTCATAGATCCAGATCCCGAAAGGCCTTGGTTAGCTCCGAGGATGGGTTTGCGTATACCGTATTCAGCATAAAGCCATGCATTGTAAGAAGGGCTACCAAGTGTTTAACCTCATATGAACCTATCCAGTAACTTGTAGTTCCTGCTCCTTTATGTCTACTCGATGTACATATGTGAGCTTTTGTTTTTGTTTTGTTTAGGGGTTTTTTCTTTCTCCAAAATTCAATCCAAAGTGCAATAATAGAATTTTGAAATTCTGTTTTATGTATGTTATGCCAAGCATCTTAAATTTTCTTCACCAGTCCATGCAGTGCAGTATATTTAGGATTTCTGAGTGGCACAAACTGTGGATTATTTAAAAGATATCTGGATTGTAGATAATTTTAGACAAGGGATAATTTTACTTTTTATTTTGGGAAAAGGTACAAATAAGCCATCGAACTATTTGAAAAATAATAATTAAGCGGTGATGCATGTCGGCGGTGAATTTGTATTGTAATTGCTATATATATATATATATATATATATATATATATATATATATACTGAAAGGATAATTGCTATATATAATTTCATTGAAATCCTCCAGAAGCACGACGACGATGCCGGAAACATCCGTTGCTTTGGGGTGGATGAGGAGGGCGGAGAACGCGAAAGTCTCGGAGACGGTTAGTAACGACATACAAGATTCGTGTTGACTGTTGAAGGAGGAGTTGAGGGGGCTGTCGGAAAACGAGGAAGTTCGAATGGCAATCCAATCATGTATGCCAAGTAGGATAATAAGCGATTTAAAATTTAATTTTGAATTGAATTAAATGCTTACCGTACTCAAAAAAAAAAAAAGAAAAAAGAATCAAATGGTTACATATATTTCAAGTAGGATTAATGATGATGATGAAACATAATTACACATGAAAATTTAATCAACAAAACTTAATGGTAACATGCTAATAACGTTAATTGTAATATTTTTTCGAGTTTGTGGATTAATTTGAAACTTTTTTTGAGTACAATGGCTTAATTGTTATTTCTCAAATAGTTCAATGACCTATTTGTACATTTTTTCTTTTATCTTTTAAATTATAGACTAAGTGTACATTTTGTTCATAATTGTCATAAGTTATAATTTTGATCTTTTTTTTTTTTTTTAAAGCAAAGATGCAGGTAATATTATAGCAAAGTAGAAATAGAGTTAAGAGGGACCATGTCTCAGTACAAAGAGCTAGCCTGAGAGTAGGCTGCTGAAGTAAGTGTTTGAGCAAGTAAATTAGCCGATCTAGGCACTAAACTAATGCAATCATGAGTAAAAGTAGACAAAGCCTCTCTATAGTCGTCAATTGCCAAGCCGACGTAGGAGAAGATAACATTATGAGAGGTAGACAAACAACTTTAAAGTTTCGAGCAGTCGGTGTAGAGGTCGACGGAAAGCACCTCGCGATTCTTGAGCCAAGATAGTACCTCCTTACATGTCATATATTCAGCGAGAAGCAAGGGGGGAGGATGTCGCTGATTGCTGCCGTGAAAACGCCATCCGGAGAGAGCAGCACAGCCCCGAACGTCGCTTCCCCTGAGATCGGACGATATCCAGCGTCGAGTAACATTGCGGGTGAGCTGAAGTTGGCAGCGGCATGGCTGGGCTGGTGGCGGCAAATGACGGAACCGGTCAGTGGTAGACCTGTCTCCAGTTCCATAGTGAGGACGCCGCCGCCTGCCACACATACTTCGGCGCCGGTAAGCTCCTCTCACAAACGGCCGAGTTTTGGACTCTCCAAACATGGTAAAGAACTGCCCAACTATAATTGAGTTGCTAGATAACTAGCAAATTTGCCCAACTAATACAAATCCACTTATATATAAAATCTCTAAAGTTCAACATCGGATGCGTACATCTACACAGGCTATTAATTGGACAATTATTTGCTAGAATTTAAAAAATGATAACAACAGAAAATACAATCGATCCAACCAAATTCTTCAATTGCATTATACAATATTCAACATTATAATTTATATAATTGTATATCAATCTAAATATTTTTAAAATATTATAACAAATCCATTCCGTGTATCGCACAGATGAAAATGCTAGTTAATAATAAAAGAAAGCGGAGTGACATGTTACTCCTTCGCATCAAAACTGCTTTCCGGCCAGTAACATGATCTGAATAATTTGTATAGTCCTTAGAGAAAAAGAAATCTATATCATTAAACATTATTGCAGCTCTTTAATGCCTTCAACAATATATACCAAAGAAAGAATTAAACAACTCAGCATAGACATATGGCCTACTCAAAATACTTCATGGCCTGACCAAAAAAAGAAAAAAGAAAAAAGAAACTGCATATATAGATGTATAACAAACACATAATAAAACCACTCAACATATATAGAGATACCATCACTTTATTATAGTTTAATGAAATATTTCTAAAGATATATATACCAAAATTTGAAAACTTGATGCTTTTAAATTACTGGTAAAACAACGATGCCTTGTCATTTTTTTAATTTGTCAAATTTTATTTTTTAACAACTGTTGTCTGCTGCCTACTTGAGAAAGAAGTGATCGACAATGGTGGCCTTCTTCCTCAACCTAATGAAGGTAATAAATTATTAGTTGTGCGCTTCAAAGAATTCTCAATGAGAATACTCTTATAGTTGTGAGATCATGATATGCTATCAATGTTTAAAAAGTACAGCATTGCCTCCCTCAACCTACCATACAATCCAAAAAAAAAAAAGGAGAAGATTTTATCAGGTGGGATAGTAAAAATTAAACAATATGTATAGACATTGTAAATAATAAAAATAAAATTATTATTTTCATTAAAAAAAAATACTATTAGCTACTTCCACAATAAAGATTTATGAATTAATGAACAATTTGGTCCCTCAATTATTAATGAACTGTCAATGTAGCCCTTTAATTACTTATTCATCGATTTGGTCCCCAAAAATAATTATTTTTAGTCGATTTAGTCCCTCAGGCCGTCTTCCATCGATAGTCGGAGGGACTAAATCGACTAAAAATAATTGTTTTCGGGGACCAAATCGACGATCGAAGGGACTAAATCGACTAAAAATAATTGTTTCCGGGGATTAAATTGATGAATAAGCGATTGAGGGACTACATTAACAGTTCGCTAATAATTGAGGGGTCAAATCGTTCATTAACTCAAGATTTATTATAAAGTTCAAACTCTAGAACGAGATAATAGTTGTTTGTGTTGCATTATTACGGAGTATTTGTTAGCCGCCAGCTAGGTTTCTTAAGAATCCTTTGTAAAGTTTCTCAAAATAATTTTATGTTACAAGTTATAACAAGGTAATTGGTGCTACACATGCACTTCCATTTGGGCTTTTATTAATTAAGATAATATTGTTGGAAGAATTAATTAAGATAATATTGGATTAAAGGTAAGAAGTGTGATTATTGTTAAGTTTTGGCCTTTTCACTCGTTAGTCCCCGCGTGATGCTTGCACAATTATACACCCGAAATTGCGTATATATATATATATGTATGTGTGTTTGTATATGTAAAGAGAAGAAAAAGGAGGAGGAGAAGAACACCAAGTTATAGTATAACCATCATGTAAGTGTGTCCCTTTCATTCATCTTCACTCACTTTATATAGTGGTCATATACAACCTTTCAAGTACACAACATCAATACATGATTAAATGATAAGCAAATGAAAGGTCTAAATAGTTTAATGGCCATAAATATAAATATTTACAACAATTATGAAAGGGATACAATGATCATATTGATGACATATGTTTATTATATTTATGTACCTAGAGTTAACAATTTTTGTACATATAAACAAATACAAAACTAAGTGGCTTGTGGTCCATTGATATCGGATTGCTCCCCTAAGTGGGAGGTGAAAGGTTTGAACCTCAATTGAGGCAGGTAGTGTGTATATGTAGGGTATCCCCTTCCTATAATTAAAAATAAATAAATAAATACAAATAACTTGATAATTGTTGACACATAATATAAGAGTTTTTTGCACTTTTGGTCCCACGACTATAGTGGCACTAGCAGAATTGATCCACGACTTTTGAACCTTGCAATTTTAGTCCACGACTATTGATTTTTTTGCAAAAATGGTCATTCCGGCCACTTTTCCGTCAAAATTCCACCGGAAATTTTATTTTTTTTAATCCATTTTTAATAGGGCTAAAATTGACATTTTACTTATCTCAAAAAATAAAATAAAAAAATTGACATTTGACTACATACAATATTACTAGGCTACATACTACTGCCCCAGGCGGCGGAGTTCCTGGAGCAGGTAGGGCTGTCAGTAAGCGGCGGAGCGGCCGTGGCGTTCCCCGGGCTAGTTGGGTTATCCGGCAGCAGCATTGGAGGCGGAGCCTGCACGCCTCATCCGAAGACATCGGAAAAGCTTCGTTGTATAGATTTCCGGCGAGAGAAGCGACGGGGATTCTCAAATGCAATCGCTTTTAAGTTTTACCTTTCCGTTTTATGTATTTCCTTTATATTTTGAGATAAGTAAAATATCAATTTTAGCCCTGTTAAAAATGGATAAAAAAAAAAAATTCTGATAGAATTTTGACGGAAAAGTGGCCGGAAGGACCATTTTTGCAAAAAAATTAATAGTCGTGGACTAAAATTGCAAGGTTCAAAAGTCGTGGATCAATTCTGCTAGTGCCACTATAGTTATGGGACCAAAAGTGTAAAAAACTCCATAATATAATGACTACAGGTATAAAAATTACCAACTATAGGTATATAATATGTGTATACATAATTTAATAATTATTTTTGGATCAGGATCTACAATGCAAGGTAAACTCTGATCCATGGTATATTTCCTAAGAATCCTTTTCCTAAACAAAAACAATCTCAGATAATATTTATAATTCCTTCCAACTGCGTCTTCCTTTTCCCTATCATGACTACAATGTCGAAAGAAATGCAGCGGAGGGTATCCAATGCATCACCGCCGCTGCTGGAAGAGATGGTCACCGAGATGGAATCATTACTGAGATTAAGTGCGTCAGCAAGAAGTGGCGCAAGATCACTTTGTCCAAAAGCATCTCAGCCGCGCCGCCACGGATTGCTACTATCAAAAAGAATACATAAATCAGCTTTGTTTGGAATTCTCCTGTATTGATATACAGAAAGGGTTACTGTTAGAGCAGGAGCATCGTAAAGATCCCTCAGGAAGGCTAGGAATCCGGCGACGATGCAAACGATATACTTGCCAGATCTCGGGGTCAGCGATGAATCGCCGAGTTGAGTGCTGGCCAGAATGTTCTTCGTCGCAAAAAGTATTAATGAATGCACGGTGATAAGTTTCTCGGAGGGGTCCGAAGGATCAGATTTGTCGGGACGATTTAGAGCAGTAACAGTGGGCGTTGATGCAGCGTGGAGACCTCTCAAGAATTCCCCGTGGCCGGAATCTGATGATTTTCACTCTGAGTATTGAAAAGATTTTCTATGTCGTCACAATAGACGACACCGACAATAACATTCTGAACATTCTGTGGGTGGATGCAGAGGAAGAGAGCATTAAAAGTCTTAAAATCCCAGAAAATCTCATCCCATATTGGACGGATGTGATGCCCGGAGAATGAGATTCAAAGCTGTGTTTTTACTGGAATGACGGAAATCAATTTGAAATTTGGGTTCTTATGAATCGCAACAATAACGAGTGGGCTAATTTTAAAACCCAAACTACTGTTACCCAGTCGTAAAAAAGGGCGCCGCCGTTTCTTTACACGGCCCGCCGATACTAACTGACATTACAGTATGTCTAAATCACACTGCAGTTATATCAAAATGATACTGTAGTTATAGTGAAATGAAACTGAATAATATTTCACATATTTGAGTGTTTATTGTACAATGAAGCTGTAATTATATCAAAATGATCATGTAGTTGTGTTTTAATGAAACTATAGTGTATATAAAATAAAATTAAATAACATTTTCACATAAAAAAAAAAGACGCGCAGTGCATGATTGATCATGCACCGTGGTGCATGATATAATTTGCCACTGTTACCCGGAATTATCCAATTTCATACCTCACTGAGAAAGAGAAAACATGGCTGGGGGAGATAGGATTACTTAAATTTAAGCGTATAATACATAGTTCTATACATAAAAGCGTACGTGTTACATGGCATATGAAGGAGGAAATAAGCATTAAACCCTCAATTTTGCAGTTAAAAGGAATGCAATCACAGAAATTGAAGAAACAATGGGTAAGAAATTAAATGTATCTATCCTTTTTGGCGTACGTATAGTTTATTAATATTATTTAGTTATGTTTTTTTTTTTTTTTTTTTTTTTCCTTTTAAAGTTTATATATAACAAAGTTATATTATTGATTCCTTTTAAAAAAAAGTTACATTATTGATTAATAAATTTTTACTAAAGCTTACACGGTCAAGAAAGTATTTTTCCTTTTATTATTATTATTATTTTTATTGGAGTATCTCACCGTACCACTCAGCATTGATTTTTTTTTTTTTTTTTTTTTTTTTTTTTTTTTTTGGGGGTACATTGGAGGGGCTAAGCCCCCATTAACTTATTAGTGTGAGTTCTTCTAGTATAGAAGTTCCTCGAGGTACTTGGTTGGCAAGCCTATCTGCGCAATTATTTTCTTCCCTAAAAGTGTGTAAGACTTTAACCATTTTCAAGTTGACCATTAAGTGAATACATTCTGTCACTACGGGGTGTCAAATTGCTCAGGGGAGATGTCTCTGTTTAGGATTGCTCGAAAGTCGGCGAGCCAGGTTCCTTTCGAGTCACGAAACAGCGTGCCCGCACCCACTACTTTATTATTATTATTATTATTATTATTATTATTATTATTATTATTATTATTATTATTATTATTATTATCATTATCATTGGAGTATCTCCACCACTCAGCATATATAGATGTATACCACTACTTTATTATAATTTAATGAAAATATTTTTAAAGATATATATGCCGAAATTTGAAAATTTACATCTTTAATTTATAAAAAATATAAAAGGAAAAATGGTCAAATAGGCATTGAACTTTAGACCTTAACCACATAAGAAAAAAATGTAACAATTAAAACTAACAAATTACTGGTAAAAGGATGATGTCTTAGCATTTTTTTTTCTTTTAATTTGTCAAAGTCTTGTTTTTCACCGGCCGCCTATTTGAGGAAGAATGCGACTTTAAAATGTATGTAACAATTAAAACTAACAAATTACTAGTAAAAGGATGATGTCTTAGCATATTTTTTTTTTTCTTTTAATTTGTCAAAGTCTTGTTTTTCAGCGGCCGCCTACTTGAGGAAGAAGGTGACCGACACTGATTTTAATTTCTTTAATTTCTCAATCTAAAGAACGCAATCAGCTATTAGCGGTGCACTTCAAAGAATTCTCAATGGAAATATTCTTGGAGTTGTGAAACCACGATGTGTTGTCAGCGCCTAAAAGACACAATCTTGCCTCCCTTGATGTTACCCCTCCGCTTCCATGCAATACAAAAAATGAAGAGAAAAAATAAAGAGAAAATTTTATCATGTGAAATAATAGTAACAACTATAGAGGACAATTTTTAAAAAAAATTTCTTCTGCCACCAGGAGGATTTTGGGGAGGGTGACAACTCTTTCTTATCCTATCTTTTTTCCCCCCTCCTAGCGGAGAAGGAGAGTGTTATCTTTTTGGTCCGGAAATAATTTTTTTGGCAATGGTAATGGTGAGAGTTGGTGATGGACGAGCGTTAGGTGAAAGATCTAAGTAGTAATGGTATTTTGAAGGATGGATAATGCTTGCTTCTGATAGATCTACGAAATTTTTGTACTTGGTTAAAGTGTTTCTAAAGTGATGTTAGAGAGTTTTGGATGAGTTTTATACCAATAGTACCCGACACATGAGGGCTTTGGGGATAGAACATAAGTTCTTTCATATCTTCTTCTCCCCTACTAGAGAAGGGGAATAATATTACTTTTTTTTTTTTTTTTTTTGGTCCGAAACTCCGAAAGTAGTTTTGTGACAATCAATAGTTATGATGTGCAACCGTGTGCACCATGCATGGTGCACACGGTTGCAAAATGACGTCGTTTTGACTAAAAACGCGCGTCCCATTAAAAAAAAATTAGTTTCGATTCCCCTCAACAGCATTATGTTGTTCATTCATTGTGAACTTTTAGTTCATTCATTGTGGATATTTAGTTCATTCATTCTGGATTTTGTGTTATGCATTCATTGTGGATATATAGTTATGAATTTGTGGATATATAATTCAAATTATGCACAAAAAAATGTTATTGCCGGGAATCGAACCTGAAATTTTTTTTTTTTTAAGGTGGGACACGCGTTTTTAGTCAAAACGACGTCGTTTTTGCGACAGCATAATTTGCGAGTGACAATGGAATGGTGGGAATTGTTGATGGATGAGTATTATGTGGGAAATCTAAGGAGTTTTTGAAGGTTGGACAAGGCCTTGGTAGTGATGGATATTTCCAAATAAACCATAGGTTGCATATTTTTACAACGGTGCAATATATAACTAGTATGTCTTATTGGTAATTTTTTTGTATTTTGCATATATTCTTGAAGATTATTTAAGTAAAATGGATGCTCAAATGACAGGCATTAATTTTTTATAGGCTAAAATGTCATCCCGCACCATGATCTTTAATAAGAGATATTTAGAGTCATAGACCATAATTTTTTTTTCGTCTAGAACTTTTTACAGGTTTTCCACAGGTTATCGGTAATAATATTGTTGACATGGAATTTTTTATTAGTATTTTTTGATATTTTTCTTCTTTCGCCTTCGTATTTTTTTTTCGTATTTTTCTTTTTTCCTAAACGTATAGGCATGCTCTGTGTTTTTCACTTCTCGTTTCTCCAATCAGGCCTGCTTTGTATAGGCCTGCTATGCGGAGTTTGGTATCGGAGAAACGAGAAGCGAAAAACGCAAAGCAAGCCTATACGTTTAGGAAAAAAGAAAAATACGAAAAAAATAATAATAATACGAATGCGAAAGGAGAAAAATATATATAAAAAAAAATTAATAAAAAAATTCATGTTAGCAATATTATTACCCGTAATTTGTAGGAAACCTGTAAAAAGTTCTAGACGAAAAAAAAAATTATGATTTATGGCTCTAAATATCACTTATTAAAGATCATAGATTCATAGTGCGACATTAATACTTAGGAATGGTTCATGGTGCAGGATGACACTTTAGCCTCTTTTTTTTTTTTTTTTTTTTTTTAATATGTATATTCTTATTAGTTTTTCATAGACTTTTTTGATCTTTAAGTAAGCAAATTGTGCAATATGAGTTTTTCTTTATACTAGTCAATAATCTTATACGGAGTATGTTTATTTTTCGTGATTCATACCTTGTTGTAAATGAAAAATTGAAAATGAAAACGGTATACTTACCGGATCTCCAGGTCGGCACCGAGTTGGGTGCTAGCCGGAATGTTCTTCGTCGCAAAAAGTATTAACGAATGCACGGTGATAAGTTTCTCGGAGGAGTTGGAAGGATCAGTTTTGTCGGGACGATTTAGAGCAGTAACTGTCGGCGTTGATGCACCGTGTGGCCTATACAAAGATATTCTGCGTATTGAAAATATTTTCTATGTCATCACAATAGACAACCTGGACAAGAACATTATGTGGGTGGATGTAGAGGACGATAGCATTATAACTCTTAAAATCCCAGAAAATCTAATCTCAAATTCGAGAACGCTAGGAGAATGGGATTCAAAGCTGTCTTTTTTCTGCCATGACGGAAATCAAATCAAAATCTGGGTTCTCATGAATCGCAACAATAACGAGTGGGTTAATTTTAAAACCCAGACTGCTATTACCCAGGATTATCCAATTTCATACCTCACAAAGGAAGAAGAGGGAACATGGATAAAGCAGATGGGATTTAAATTTGACGGGATACAGGGCGATATAATATATGGTTGTATACATAAAAGCGTATTTGTTACATGACGTATGAAGGAGGAACTAAGAATTAAACCCTCAATTTTGTAGTTAAAAGGATTGCCTCTATGCTATACAATTCTACAAGCTCAAAAGAGTTCTTGTATAAAAAGGGGGCAAATCCTCTTTCCAAACCAATATAGGACAAAAGCTCACTTTTTCTCTTCATTTTCCAACTCAAATGGGTCTACTTTGAGAATCAATATCTCATTCACCTATTATCCGTTTTGAGCGTACAATATATCAATCTCTTCGTCTCACTACGAAGAACCTGAATCCACTTTGATCCGACCCAAATCGAAAGTGGACCCCACTGATAATTGTACCATAAAATAGCTACTTAATATGTCATTTTATGCCATTTTAAGCTATTTTTTCCAACAATCCCCCACATGAATGAAAATTGATTTTCGAGGTTTTTTAAAAATGGAAACAACTATGTTCAACGGTCGATCCCTGCATAGGATAGGTAGGGTCACACCCTTTGAACCTTCCCTAGTGAAGATACATTTACTCTACTGGTTGTACGGTAGAACGCGATGTCTTTGAACAGACTGCCATTTGTGTAGACGATGACGTATCTCACACAGGAACCTCCCAACCATGCTCTGTTCTCATGACTGTGCCCATTTTGGTCGTGGGTCACCATTCCTGGTTCTGCAAGAGTTTGTGAAGAATTGTGCCCATCAATTCTCCTTTGAAGCGACCTTCACTTTTTTCTCACATAGGTGATTCTTTTCCGAGTATCCCGCATACTCACACATGTCAACCGACATTCGAATCACTAAAGCATTTAACATGCTAACCTTGTGCGGGAGCCACTATTTCTAACGAGGAGTGGTAGGGAATCCGAGACCCCCACAGTGACACGCTTCGTTCCATAATTTAGTTGTCCCATTGAACCTAGGTGCCAGCTAGCTTGGGTGTCCACTATAGAATTTTATACTAAGGGCTTTAAACCCATTCCTCGTCTCAACTTCTCCACAGCTACTCTACATAACCCTTTGGTTAGCAGATCCGCTATATTGTCTTTTGACTTTACGTAGTCAAACGAGACAACACCAGTTGTAAGAAGTTGTCTAATGGTATTATGTCTACGACGCACATGTCTAGACTTACCATTATACATATGATTCTGTACTCTTTCAATTGCGGCTTGACTATCACAATGCACACATTGGAAGTACAGGTCTTTCCCAATTAGGAATATCCTCTAAAAAATGGCGTAGCCATTCAGCCTCATCACAACATTTGTCCAAGGCTATCAATTCAGATTCCATCGTGGATCTAGCTATCACGGTCTGTTTAGAGGATTTCCATGCAACGGCTGCACCGACTAGTGTAAACACGTAGCCACTTGTGGACTTAGAGTCCTTAATATCAGATATCCAACTAGCGTCGCTATAGCCTTCAAGTACAGCATGATATCTCCCATAGTGCAGTCCAAGGTCCCGAGTATACCTAAGTATCTCATAACCTTCACTATTGCTGTCCAGTACATGGCACCAGGGTTACTCGTATATCTACTGAGTTTACTAACCGCAAAGGCAATATCCGACCTAGCACAGCTCATAAGATACATCAAACTACCAATACAGTGATATTTTTGTAAATAATTCAAATTAGTGCAAGTAACTTGTATTAAAAGTGCAAATAACTGGTGCAAGTTTGAAGTAAAATTAGTTAAAAGTGCAACCATTTTCACTTAGTAGTGCAAGTAATTTACCTTTTCATATTGGTGCACAAATTGTTGATCAGTGTATATTGTATTGCTACACTTGTAATACATTTTACTTGCACTTAGGTGCACTTTATGAAATTGTTATTTACGATTTTAACACAATTTACTTGCAGTTCAAAATTCAAATTATTTACAAAAATACAACATTTTTTTAAAATGTTTCTGATCCATTAGATCTAGACAAATAAACGGCTACGATGAGTTCTCATTCCCTCTCATGGGCATATATATATATATATATATATATATATATATATATATATATATATATATATATATATTACTCCGATTAACTGTTCAGTTAATTTGGTTAAAATCCCTAACCATTAGCCAAACCGATGTTGATTCTTGATTTCAATTCCAATTCCTATATTGAAGCAAATGCCCCTTAAAAGAGTATTTTCATTTCATAATCAATCAACATCCTACTGAACAAAAAGATTCAAGTTTGAAGTTTCAAATTCATACATATAAATCAACAGTGATATAGCGCAAATGTGAAGGGGGGAAATAGGGGTGAGTAGAGAGTTACACAACAGACCCATGAGACCTTAAGGCTGCAATTTAATTTCACCATGAAATGCAAATAATTCACTGTAAGAACCATCATAAACAACCAAAACTAGAATGAATGCTACAAGCATTAACCTCCACCCACAGAGTGAAACAACCTTACTTTTGGGCTCTCCACATTATCAGTCATAACTTGCATTCAAGAATTTGAGTAATTCATTTCTTTTGTTCTCTGCTTCCTTGTCCTCCTTTGTTTTCTCAAGCTTCAGTAGAATCTAAAAATTTAAAAACCATGATTTTTACAAAAGCTCTTTGTCTAGTGGAGTGCAAGGTTGCAGTTGAAAACTACACAAGCAACTATATCGAGTACAATATTATGGAGACCTGTGTATACATATATAAAACTTGCGTACCTTTTTGCCAGAAACAGCACTGCGGCGGACACCATCATCCTTGTCTCGGCCCAAAAACTGGATAAGTGGATGGAACAAATCAAAGCACAACCAAACAGGAAACTACATAGGAATTGAATTGAAAGTTTGAGCACAAACCTTAGAAAGTTGTACAGGGCTGCTATGTCTCTCTACCTCCTGTTTCTATATGCAACTCCCGATGACAGGATAAAAACCCGAGCCAGAAACAAATATCAGGCAAGCCAATCAATCACCCCAGTTGTCATGTCAAACCCCAGCTCCAATTTCAAAGAGCCATAAGATGCAAAGGTAATAGAAGTACCATAAGGACCTCAAATTTAGCATAAAGAAGTAATAACATCACAACACAGTTAATAAATAGCTCAACATGTATAAACTACCACAACTGCTAACTCTGCTTAAGTAACTAGAAAAGCAAACAGATAGTATTGGTTTCAATTAGGGATATTAATAAATAGAAGATAATAAATCCCATGGACCAGATGGTAGCACACTGGTGCATAAAGGATTAAAAAAAAAAAAAAACAAAAAGAATGACCTACCTCTTTGGCTTTATGTTTACGACGTTTAGACTTGTGGCTTTTACCTCTGTCTTTTTCCTTCTTCTGTAAAGGAAACGAGAATGCCATCCATCAATGAATCATCAAACAAGTATATTATGGAACACAAAGTTATCATATGTCAATCAACCACCTTGCTAGATCTGTCTCTATGTTTGTGTTTTTTATGACGTTCCGATGCTTCATGCTCAGTGTCTGAAGAACTGTGACAAGAAAATGCAAGTAAGAATATTTCAATCAGGTTTTGATTTAATAATACTATGTTTTGCTTTTCATAACAAAGATTTTATGAATAGTAAATGTCATCATCACTAATAATATGAGCAACTCGTCTCACAGCACATTTGGTTTATAGAATCGATTTTGGGGGAGTAGGAATCCCAGTTCATAGGGGATGCAATTGGTAAGGAATAGAATACCTATTCTACATTTCTACTACATTGTTTGGTTTACTAAGGTAATAGACTTTATGAACTGTATTCTAATATTTGGTTGGTTTAAAAAATAAAAATGGAATAAACACTTGAAAGACAAAAATACCCTATATATTGAATGTTACACACTCACACATAGATGTCTGTATGTATGGTATATATATATCTATATATGTACACATGATGATGATAATAACAACAACAACAACAACAACAATAATAATTACATTTCTAAAACATAACAAAAATAGGCTATTAAGGGAAAATTAAGCATTAACAAAATGGGTCATTGCTAAGAACTTGGGACTAACTTAATACCAAGCCACCCCTCATAATAGCTATTCCCCTTGCAAAGAGAAAAGCTTATTCCCAAGAATAAAAGGGCTTAGCGAGGTTGGCATGGAAACCTGCACTAGGCCTTTTACCAACCCTACATATATATTATTAGAACATAGGGAAGTCCTACATAAATGTCCCAAAAATCAAAGACAAACTCATAATAAATGTTAAGGTTTTATTCAAGGTGCTAAATAGAATTCATTCATTGTTCTCATGTAAAAAAGTATTCACATTCCACCCAAATTCAATTTTGAAAAGAAATATTGGTTTCCTCAAGTTTATTTTTCTGTCCATTGAACTTGTAGTTAAACTCTTGATAACAAAGTTCAGTAGTAATCAAACTTTTTAAAAACAAAAAACATTCAAAAACAAACAAACGATGGAGACCATATTGCTTTAAAATGCCTTTTTTAAGAAAGAGTGTAACAGTTGGACATCTTGTGACTTTGATAGAATACTCTATCTAGTTTCCCATTTTTAAGAATAGCCAGCATTCATAAAAAAAAAATGTTCACAAACAAATACAAGTATACACAAACATATGAGCACTCACACAAACATGAAACAATAGTAATTTCCAAAAAAACAATATAGGTTAGAATTGCAATAACACATAATGCAAGTGTTCTTTACTCTTTCCTGAGATAATTTCCAGTATTTTTACCCCTCCCTATTGCCAAGCAAACATTTCTGAGATTTGACTCATAAGAGGGCATTAATACCAACTTCAGTACATCAATCAAAGTTATACAATGTTTGTGATATTTATCCCACATTATTACAAATACAAAAGACTCTAAGCTGTCCATGTGGCCCCAGGAAAAATTTTAAGTTACCAATCTGACATTACATAATCCCCAAGTTCAGAAAATATTTCTATTTAATTGATTGCAGCACACAAGTCGAAATGAATATTTTCACATTTTGACAAAATTAATGAATGACTTGACAATTTAGTTTACCCTAAAGCCTATAAATTCTGAAGGAAGGAAACTCACTAAAAATTTACCTGTAATCTTCAGAAGAGGAGGAAGAAGAGTGGCGGTCGCTATCGGAGGAGGAGGAGGAGCGACGACGGTTGTGGCGTCGTTTGATGTGAGAGCGTTTCTCCTTCCTGACCTTGAGGACATCACGATCCCTGTGACGGCGGCGGCGCCGATACTCGCGGTGGGACGAAGACAAAGACGAGTCCGAGGCGGAAGAGGAGGACGCCGCCATGTTGAATCGGAGATCTAAGGAGAAGAAGTAGGTTTTCGTTTAAAACATGAATACGGGCGAAGTTGTATCAATATACTCATTTAAGGTTTCTTATTTTATTCGAGAACAATTATGTGATTTTTTTTTTTTTTTTTTTTTTTTTGGGGTCATGCAGATTGATTTTTCTATACAAGATATTGTCACGCTCAAAACATGAATACGGGTAAAATTGTCCCAATTGATTCATAAAAATATTTGAGAGAAAATATAATTGGAATGAAAAAGAAATTATTAAGAAGATTTGTTTTTTTGTTTGATTAGTGAAAAAAATATTGAGAATATAAATTTCTTTATTTGGTTAGGGTTGACAGTAAGACTGTCGCCGAAGCCCACGGGCGTATAGGTTAGGACCACAAAAAAGATGGCCCGCGAAAGAATAAGCCTAGCTCGCTAAAACTTACAGCCCGCACGAGCTATGGGACATGTCCTATTTAAAAATAAATAGACTTTAAAGTTTGAATTGCAAATTCGTAATGTTAGTATTTTTATTATTGTCATTTTTAAAATTATTTACTCACCTGAATTCAAAAAAAAAGAAATTCAAAAAAAACAAACAAACAAACAAAAGCCTGCAGGGCATGCCAACCCGCGTGGGGCGGGCTAGGGTTGCATGACCCTAGCACGCGGGCCGACCTGCTTTGAGGCGGAGCCACCTGCATGGTGCAGGGTACCTACCCCCTCCTCCCCCCCCCCCCCCCCCCCGCCCCTTCCATTTTATTTTAATAGTATAATACTTATTTTTGGTGACTTTCCTCCTTAAAAATATTTTACCACTCCCAATCAATCTTGCAGACTAAGTTTCATATTTTGTAGACTTTTCACAATATCAATTTTTATCTTCTTCAAGGAGTAGCCTGATCATTTTTTCATATATCTTTGAATCTTTTGATGAATTACTGGTATTGTATATCTTCATTTTTCTTCAAACCGCATTCTCTGATTAATGGCATTAATGACGCCTTCGGACTTCCAAGTCAAAGCAGAGGATGATTACATAAACAAAGAATTGGATATATAAGATAGATATTAAATTGAAATAAAGAATTAATTAAGATTAGCTAAAGCATAGGGAGATTAGATATATTTTATTAATTATTAAAAAGAAAATATTAGTCTACTACTCGTTTTAGTAGATTTGTAATGTAATAATGTAGGTTGAATTATGTTAAATAATATTAATTTATTTAATTATTCACTTTTAAATCGTAATTGGTCCCCCGCACCATCTAATCATGTCTCTGCCCTTGAGGGTTAGAATTGTAAGTAACAATGAGTATCAAGACTCAAATGCCCATACACAATGATAATAATAATAATAGAAGTAATAATGTCAAAATTATCCAACCATGTGATACTTTCTATCCAACTTTCTTGGAAAACAAAATATCACCCCCCACCTCTTAGAATACTTTTTTCTCAAAATTAAGGAAAACATTTGATACTTATTAATCAACTAATTTTACACGCGCATTGTGCGAATGAGTTAATGCCCAATGTTTATAATTAAATAAATATTTAAAAGTATATTAATGCAAGATTATATATGAGAAAAACATAAGTAATTTAATGTTGAATTTGTTTATTTAAATATGTAACTCATAGTATATTAATACAATGTAATATAAGAGATTCATTATAATTGTTACTAAACTTTTTTTAAATAGTAACCAAATATTTTTGTTGCAAAGGGTTCTAATATATTTAATGAATGCACTTATATACAAGATCAATGAATGAATCAACGGTACCAGTTCTTTAGGTGTTTTACTCTGTGTTCATTTAGTTCAACCATTACAGGGCGTTTGGTTGGAGGGGGGAATTATGTGGGAAAGGAATTGTAATTCCATGGGAGTTGAATTATTGGGAATAAAGTGGGAATTTAAATTCCAGTGTTTGATTCACAGGAATAGAATTACTGGGAATTTCAATTTCAATGTTTGGTATACATGGGAATTGAAAGGAAATAAGTAGTATAAAGTTAAAAATGTCCATTATTGTTGTTAGACATTAATTTTAGGTTAAAAAAGGAAGGGGTAATTTTGACTCATCACTATCTTTTTTTTCCAGGAATTAAAATCCCAGGGGGGGACATGGGATTTTAATTCCATGAAAATGGGGGAATTGCAATTCCCTCCAACCAAACTACGGAATTTAATGGCCTTTGGAATTAGGTGGGAATTAAGTGGGAAGGGAATTTAAAATCCCTCCAACCAAACACCCTGTTATTGTTGAATAAATTATTATGGATAAAGAAATTCCTAATTTAAGGAATTTAGATGTAGTAAAAATTTCAAAATTTTAATTATGATGTAACCCAAAGATATTGGACGGTTGGTAAATATGATGCAACCCAAAGATCAAAATGCTAAAGAAAGTGTTTGGTTATTCAACAGCTTGAAACAACAATTTGTTCCAAACCACTGAAATTAAAATACAAACATTGCAACAACATTTTCACATAGTGTTTTTTAAAATGATTTTCTCAAAACACCTCTATAAAAAAAAAAGTTTACTATAGAGCCATTTCGACTCCTTAAATAACAAGAGCCAGTTTTGCTGGCTCACTGCTTACCCATCAACGCATGTGCAAGCTTAATTTTTAAATTGGAGCCTTCAGGCTCCGAGCCTCAAGGCTCCCATGCCACTTTTTCCACCGATGTGAGAAAAGTGACAAAACTTGTTGGTGATAATGAACCAAAATTGATTTAATATCACAAAATAATATTTATATATACACACACAAGTATATAAAATATTATTCGATATATATATATATATATATATATATATATATATATATATATATATATATATATATATATATATATATATATATATATATATATATATAAATATAAATCAGATCCCCACGGTTATATATACATATATATCTACGGAAAAGATATACAAATATATATCAACCAGAATTGGAACGTATAATCCTCAGATTATAATTTCAATCCACAACTAAATCAAATAGAGAGAGGATTTTTGCTTAGAAGCATAATCCAAAACCGAAAGAAGGAAAAGATGGCTCGTGTATGGGCATAGGGTTTTTAGCGTGAGTCAAGAGATCACTCTTTCCTTAAAACCTTATTTACCACCTCCCAAAAGTGCTAGGAGCGTTGTGGCCTAGGTTTCCCAGGATAAAACGTGCTACGGTCCGACGTTTGAACACCCAAACGAACGAACCCGGCGAACTAGATCAAAGCCTTGAACACAGCTAGGCAAAGAAAGGAGTAGAAGCAGAGTTTTGAAGCTGGAAAAATGTGCAAGTGTGTATCTCTCTTGTTGTGTTCTTGTTCCCAAATTTCTGCTGCTCAACTCCTTTCTTATATAGGGATGAAGAAGTTAATAGCATTCATTATGGCCTTTAAAACTTGGCCTTGTAACACCTGGCCACTAAATGAGATTAAATTCAAAATTTAAAAATTAGAATTAATATACAATTAATTCCGTAACGGATGAATTTAATCCCACAAGTATTGTCCCAACTGTGTTACTTTCGGCCTCCTCTCGAGGAACCAACGGTAAACGGTTGATCCATGCATAGGATAGGTAGGGGGTCACTATACCCTTTGAACCTTCCCTTGTGAAGATATGTTTACTTTACTGGCTATACGGTAGAATGCGATGTCTTTGAACCGACTGCCGTTTGTGTAGACGATGACATATCTCACACAGGAACCTTCCAGCCATGCTCTGTTCTCATGAGTGTGCCCATTTTGGTCGTGGGTCACCGTTCCTGGTTCTGCGAGAGTTTCTAAAGAATTGTGTCCATCAATTCTCCTTTGAAGCGACCCTCACTTCTCTCTTACATAGGTGATTCTTTCTCGAGTATCCCGCATACTCACATATGTCAACCGACATTCGAATCATTAAAGCATCAACGTGCTAGCCTCGTGCGGGAGTCACTATTTCTAACGAGGAGTGGTAGGGAGTCCGAGACCCCCACAGTGACACGCTCCGTTCCATAATTTAGTTGTCCCATTGAACCTATGTGCCAGCTAGGTTGGGTATCCACTATAGAACTTTTAGTCCAAGGGCTTTACACCCATTCCTCGTTCCAACTTCTCAACAACCATTTGCTTACCCTCGGGTTAGCGAGTTAGCGACCGCTACATTATCTTTTGACATCACGTAGTCAATAGAGATAACCCCTGTTGTGAGAAATTGTTTAATGGCATTATGTCTACGACTTATAAGTCTAGACTTAACATTCCACATCTAACTCTATACTTGACCAATTTTGGCTTGACTATCGCAATGCACACAAATTGGAAGTTCGAGCTTTCTTATAGGAACATTCCCGGAAAAATGGCATAGCCATTCGACCTACTAGCTTGCGACACGAGTTTAAGGCTCTTAGCTTAGATCCCGTCATGGATCTTAGCTATCACAAACCATTTCGAGAATTTCCCTACAACCAACTGCACTGGCCTACGTAAAGACGTAGCCTTTGATGGACTTAGCGTCCTTTGATATCCGTGTTATACTTTCCAAGTACAGCTAGATATCCCACGTAGTGCAGTCCAAAGTCATGAGCATACCTTAAGTATCTCATAACTCTCACTATTGCCTTCTAGTGCGTAACACCAGGGTTACTCGTATGTCTACTGAGTTCGTTAACCGCAAAGACAATATCCGGTCTAGTACAATCCATTTGATACAATTAAACTACCAATAATCTGAATGTATTCTCCATGAGAAGTACAATCTCCGTGATTATTGGCTAGTTGTACGTTAGTATCTAACGGTGTCCAGGGCACTAGATTAACATCCTTTGCAAGGATTCAATCAACACAATGAGATTGGCTTAACACGAGACCATACGGTCTTCTCACGATTTTAATCTCGAAGATTGAATCTGCCAAACTCACACTTCTCATGTCAAAGCTCAAATTTAACATGTTCCTGGTAGAATTGATCATTACTGCCCACGATGAGTTCATCGTGTATAAACAAATAGTGATATCTCTATCTATCGTACGCATTACGTAGACACACTTGTC
Organism: Ipomoea nil; assembly: GCF_001879475.1. Taxonomy (NCBI): domain Eukaryota; kingdom Viridiplantae; phylum Streptophyta; class Magnoliopsida; order Solanales; family Convolvulaceae; genus Ipomoea; species Ipomoea nil. The sequence goes on from NW_017617070.1 coordinate 5,543,382, forward strand.
ACCTCTGTTTATACTAAACTCGTTGGTCATCATTGTATGATCAAACCTACATGCCAAATACTAAGGTAATTGTTTCGAATCATACCATGACCTCACCAACTACACACTTTCTTTTCACAACGTGGAACCACAAACCCTTAGGTCGTTCCATGTCTACTAAGAAAGCGATCCATCCATTTCGATGAATTTCCAAGTCTCGCTAAACGGCTATGGCAAGTATCATACTAATGAATTTTATTCTCATCACAAGAGAATACATAGCGAAGTAACCGTGGAACTCGCGTTGCATGTAATCTACAATTACAAGCCCGGCCATTTTACTTCAATATAACCAACCAGTTTTTATCTTCCGACTAGTGATCCACTTAGGATCCAGAGGTTTTACAACCCGAAGGAAGAACAACCAGTTCCATGTATGATTCTCTAAGATAGAATCTACTTCACTTTTAGTAGCCTCTTTCGGGTTGGTCCATCTGCAGAAGTCACCACTTCTACATACGTTCGAGGCTCGTTTTCTAACAACCATGTCAGAAAATCCAAATTATTTTCTAGTAAACAAATTAGAATATGCGCATCACATTTTAACGTGTACGTCAGAAAATATGGACCAAAGGAGTTTTGAATCCTAGCTCTCTTGCTACGTCTAGCTTGAGCTCGGGTTCTCTTTCATACCCTCCAACCACAACTATGTCGAAAGTTCATTTCAACGTGCTAGGTCCTATATTGAACCTTCACAGAAATGCATCTTCTAAAGAACGATGAATTTTTTGATTCAATTTATCGTGTTCTTATGTACATCCAAACTATAGGACTCGTGTACTAAGAGCCAATAAACGCCTTTGGCAAGACACCCCCACATTTCATGCGGGTAACCTTATTTAAAAGGTACTTACTTGTCCAAAGTATTGTCTAACCCCACACAGTTTGAGGTAGACCCGAACTTGTCAACGTCTTGATATTTATGTTCGGCAACAACGTTCGGCTGAGGTGAACACTGTGTCGTACGCTCAAGTACGATACCAATGTTTGCGCATAAATCACCAATAGGTATTTCATGTTTACCACATCGATAGTTCGTAACCTCATTAATCTACGATTAATTTGGTTTTTCTCTTTTATACTAATAAAGAATAAACATGTGCTACACGTCAGCACATCTCGTAGGTGTAAATGAGTCAGCACGTACGAATCCATTCGGTTTTGACCGAAAGGCCACAAACCCGAACCATTGCTTTCGAAATTGAAGCACAAATCAGTGCTTAGTAATGAAGCACGAAACATGCTACACAAAGCATGAATCATTGCTGCAACTTAAAGCGCTGATCTCAAAGCAATCTTCCATTGCTTTAAATTATAAACACACAACAACCTTTCGTTGCTTAATTTATAATTCCAATGATACTTAGCACTAGGATTATTAGTTAATTACACAATTAACCAAACCTCCTTTCGTGCTAATCACATAGCACTTTTTACAATGCTAAATTTAATTAGCCTTTTGCATAGTGCTAATTCAACATCTTGGACGTCCAGTGTTGTTAAGCACTCCAATTAGCACTTCAACAATTTAACTCAAAATAATTTATTCAAACACCAATTTATCTCAAACAATTTTTAATGGAGTGAAAATGACTATTTTAAAATTTCTTAAAATTGAATTTATAAAATTAAATTTTGGGTTGTCACAGAGAGAGAGGCAGAAGAGCGAGCTGCAGTGGTGACTCTTCATCAACGACAGTGTTCTCTGGGCTCCCACTTTCAACTTCTTCACTGCCGCCAACGCCATCTCCTAAAGCACCCATATGCAGAAGCAGAAGCAGAAGAAGCAGCAGAGATTTCAAGAAATGAAAATGGCTTCAGGGTTGGGATACTGTTGCTATCTCCTCTTAGGCTCAAACCCAACTCCATGAAAGAAAGCTAAGGTAGATCTTTGTCCACGCCAAGTAGAAGTATGGTTCCGATTTGGGTAAGCATCCAACAAAATTTTCTGTTGACTGCTAGTGATACAATTCAAAGGGGAAACTTTGGTCAGCAGAATAACAAGTCAATAGTGGTCAGCTATGAAAAAGACTCTTTTACCCCTACTTTAAAGGGGTTAATTTTATCTCCGGTGAAAAATTGACGGAAAACACGCCGGAAGGACCATTTTTACTACAAAAATGATAGTCGTGGATCTAGATTGCATGGTTTGAAACTCGTAGTACAAACCTGATAGTGCCACTATAGTCGCGGGACCAAAAGTGCGAAAAACTCTATTTTCCATCAACAATAATGAAATCATTGATTTAAAAAAAAAAATTTACCTTCGTTGTTGAGACAAATTGTTTTGAGAGTTTGTCAATGACAATTCTTACGATTCCTGTCAATGGAGGATGAAAATAAATAATTCAAAATATATAGTTACAATAGATATTGTTGTAATGATATAGTAAAAATTAACTTACAAATTTCTTTAAAAGTTTTCATACATTGATAAAATTCTTATGTGTAAACTTGTTTAATTGGAGTCAATGGGATGTCAACATTGTCAATTCGTTAGAAAATGGTCCTACCATTTTAGAGTCCAGATGTAATTGTATTTATGATCAACAACTTTATAGTTAGGTGGCGCAGGCCTGACAATGATGTAAGAACAATTTTGTCCGATAAACAAAAATAATAATAGTATAATATTTGTAAGGTAATGTACAATTGTACCATTATAAAAATACATACAAAAAATATTAATACGATAACGACCTAAATCATACCAATAATGCAAAAGTATAATTGAAATATTAAGTTTGGTTATGATCTAAATAATCAAAAGAAGATTAATTAAACGAAAAAAAAATAAAAATTTAAAAATAAAAATTAACCTAAAATTTTTTAAATGCATAAAAATCGAATGATCTTTAAAGTTCTTGATTTATAATCTTTGATGCTTAACTTTGAATGTTATGTATTTAGCCGGACTAATTATTTGAACAAAGTTTTTGTTAAATTTTATATTATATATATATTTTAAATATATTTTAACATATCCGTAGTATATGTTTAACAATTATGCCAACTGCAATTGGGGTGAGATTCGAACCTAAGAACTTTCTTATAGAAATTAATAAGTAAGTTAAAAATAATAAATAGTTAACGGAATGTTCTGGTACTAAAGTTTATACTAATGGAATTTAGGTTATTTAAGGGAAGAAAATAATATAATAGAGGGTAAATAAGGAAAATCAAAATAATATGAACTATTCATTTTAAGAAACAATACTACCGACATTTTTTTTTGTTTCCGTTAAGGGCTTAACATTATTGGCTCTTATTAGAATTGTAGATGTAGATTGTAGAAATAATAATTTAGTAGCTACAACAAAAAATAATAAATATGCATTTTTTAATTTAGAATTATGTGTCTACAATGTCTTTATTAAAAAAAAATTATTCAATATCAATAAATTAAATAAGAGAAATAATTTCATTAGTTATATTGTCTTTATTTTTCTCCAATATAAAAATTCTTTACATTCAAATTCATCAATTGATTATATTCGCTACATAGTCCCTACAATGCCTTTATTAAAAAAAAAAAAAATTATTCATTAACTCTGAACTTATTTTCGTTGTTCATTAACTCTGAACTTTTAGTTAAGGATATCCTTTGGATAGACTTAGCTATTTGCGAAGAATTTTGCAAAAATGCAATGAGTCTATTCATCCCCCCCCCCCCCCCCCCCCCCCCCTCCCCCTTCCCCTCTAGACTCACTTTCTAACCCTACCAGGACCAACAAGTGGTATCAGAGCGAGTTTCCTTGACCGATTGCACTCTGTGTTACTGCATGGTGATCTCAGTTCAAAATTTTAAATTTGTTTTCAGTTTACACAATTTTTTAATGAAAATGGATCATTATCTTTCTATGCATCTTATGTTTAGTTTTGTCAAGTTTGATTTTTTTATACCTTAAAAAACTAAAGCTTTTGTATAGCTCAAGAATCAGACCTTTAATCTCTAAGTTAAGAATTAACATTACTTCCAATCAAACATATTAAACCTTTTAAACAAACACAATGTGTGTGTGCGCGCGTGCGTGTGTGTATGTGTATACATACATACATATATACACACACACCCACTTAGATTTTAATTTTTAATTTTTAATATATAATTATAATTTATTTAATTTATATTTAATACTAATATAGTTTACATGTAATATTTTTATTTTGTAATTATAATATTATTAAGTTATAAAGTTTACAAAATATAGTTTATAACTGTATATAATAAATAAATTTTATATTAATATTTTATATAAAGATCAAATTAATTTTATTAACTAGTGTTGGTAATAAATGTAATATAAATAAGATATATATAATGCTTTTGAATGACATAAATAAATATATAATTATACAAAAATGTTCAACAAATATCTATAGCATTGTTGGTTTCAATACATTAATTAAAAGGTTAAGGTCAAGGACCTTGTGGTCTAGTGGTACCAGGTCCCTCCCTTATATGGGAGGTTGAGTTTGAGTCTCAGTAGAGGCTCAAAAAAATTAAGAGGTTAAGGGTTCGATTCTTGTAATACGACTGGGGTATGTGTATTGGTTTATACGGGTTGGGTTGGAGGTTCTACAACCTAGCTCGTCATCTAATCATGTTAATACTCATCATATTAAAACTAGTTGTTCTTTTGTTTCGTCATCTAATCCTATTAATACTCATCATATTAAAACTAGTTGTTCTTTTCCACAAAATAATCTGAGTCCATTTCCACACCTTCAAGCCTTCCAAGCTTCATTCTTAACACATTTATTTGAAAGAGTTAATACCCAAAATGGTCCTCTGACTATTAGCTAATACTTAATTTTGTCCCAAAGTATTAAAAGTACCCGATTTAGTCCTCTTACTTCTAAAACGGTACCCAATACGGTCTTCCGTTACAATTTCCATCTATTAACCGTTATGTTGAAGGGCATATTCGTCTTTTTACTAAATAAACCACATTTCCTTTTTCTAAAATGAAGCTGCGTAGGATTTCCTTTTCTAAACAATTACCCTCCCCAGTTGCGTGAAAACTAAACCCTTATCCTCCTCAGAACAAATTGAGCCGTAAATTTATTCGCAGAAGAGAGCAATTTGTTGCTGAGAATGTCTCTGCCAAGGAGGAAGCAAAACACAGAGATTTCATCATCATCTTCTGGGTCAGTGAAGCAAAGAATACATTTTGGAGAAGTGATTCCAATTCTCCATTGTAATTGCGGTAATGAGTTAACCCTTCAAACCTCATGGATTTCCGATAATCCTGGTCGAGGATTTTGGAATTGTGTTGGTATCAATGTAAGCAAATTAGCATTATTTTGGAATTTTTTTGCGTTTGGCAAGCAAATTTGGTTCACAGACCCCTTACGTTTGTGTAATTTTTTTTTTTATTCATAACAGAATTGGGCAAGCAGATTTGAGTTCACGAATTTTATTTCTTTTTTTTTTTTTTTTTTGTTTGGAGTTCACGAATTTTATTTCTTTTTTTGTTTGGAGTTCACGAATTCTACAAATCTGTATTTTCATACATTAAACAATGCAGATTTTGTTTGTATTTATTTATTAATTAATGTAGAATTGTTGACAAATCTGTATTTTCATACATTAATACAGGTGGTTTTTTTTTATTTGTTTGATCCTGCAATGTGTTCACGGTCGAAGAAGATCATTCCCGGATTGTTGAAGAGGGTGAACCGAGATGAGCAAGAAATTGAGAGGCTCAAAGCATTATTACAAAGTGTAAATGGTCCAAAGAAACATTGCAAATGCCAATGCAAATGGCTCAAAACATTGTTCTTAGGAGCAATATGAGTAATAATAGGAGTTGTAATGATTTATGGCTTGGCAAAGAAATGTGGAAAACCTAGTGATCTTTATAGGTTGCCATGAAGTTATGTTTTTTTTTTTTTTTTTTTTTGAAAATTGCCATGAAGTTATGTAATTACTCCCTATTTTGTATTTTCAATGCTCACTATATAATGTAACTTCCATTCCATATTTCGTATTTAAATTGGTCATGAAAAAGAGATTGCATAAATAGGGCAAAATAGATATTCCATACATTGGTGTTTTCTAACACTGGTAACAAAAAACCATGGCAACAAAAACCAATTTTATGCTAACACTGCCAACAGTTTGTGTTTTCTAACACTGACAACAAAAAACCATGGCAACAATTTAGTTTTTTCCTTTCTACCACTGCCAACAAAAAGCAAAACATTCTAAAAGTAACCATGACAATATTCTAAAACAAACTAGTATAACAAAAACAATCCACATCCAGATTTCAATCAATGTCAATAGGTTCACTGAAATTCCCTTTAAATTTGCTCTTGAACCCCATGTGCTGGATTTTCAGGAAGATATTCTGGAATCTCTCGTGCAGTTGTTGGAATAGGATGTGATCCTGGATAATTTGATGCAGTTTCTGGATTAGGCTGGGATGGTGCTTGCATTGCAGGCTGTGATGATGGGGTTAGCTGTGATGATGGGGTTGCCTAAAAGAAAAAATTTAAGCAATTAGATAGGTATAAAAAAAATTTCAGCAATTAGATCCCAAGCCTCTACATCTGAAATCAGCTTAGTCAATTTATCCCCATCCAATGCATATATATTGCAATCCTCAATGTTGTACCCTAAGTCATTAAGTAGATCCTTAACAACCATAAAACCCCATTCATCTACTTCAACATTGTCAAAGTAATCTGTGTACCCTCCCACATAGGTAGTAGGCTCACAATGGCTTAACTTTTCCCCATGTCTAATCTTAACTGCAAATACTTCATCTGATTGTCCTGATTTCAGTAGTTAAACAAAAAATAAATAAATAAACAAAGAAGCATTGGTTATACATCAGCAGTAGTTAAATGCACATCAAAGCTGGAAGTATGTACATCAAAGCTGTACCTAATAAAACATAAATAAAGTAGTACCTATTCATCAATCAAGATTAGTGGATGATACATAAATATAGTCTGAAATATTCACAGTGAATTGTTGGATGATATAAGTTTTTATTTTCCAATTGAGAAAACAATGTAGATATCTTGCTTGCTTTTAGGAATTATGGTGAACAGGCAGGCAACAGGTGCCATGAGCCAACCCACCAATGAGGATTACTGAACTAATGGGAAAGTAATGTAACAACTCAATTAAATATGTGGTCCCCAACAAGAATTAAATATACAGGCTCCCTAATAAAGACAACAAAATGCACATGGCAGTGTTCATATAGCAGCAGTTCGAGGATGCATTAAACAAAGAATCCACACAACATACACTAAAGCAATGAATAAAGGAATAAAGCTGGAAAGTATATAGCAGCAATTCGAGGCACATGGTCCCTACCATTAACACATTACTCAATTCAACTACAAACACTTACAGGAAACCACATACAATGGACCCTACACTGCCATTCGAGTACTATACATAGCAAAAATGTCAAATTTAAACTGATTTTGGGCCAAAAAAAAGTGGAACATTCAAAAAGCAAGGTCATGAATCACATACCGTAAATAGGGATTTCACTAATTCCAAGCCTTCTACTATACCCCATTCTTGAACCAAAATCAGCAAACCCTAGCTAATCTTCTTCCCACTTCGAGTTGAATTCCAGTTTAAGCTTCGATTTCAACCATTTTCATACTCGAGTTGAATTCCAGTTTAAGCGAGAGAGATGGTCAGCCCTTTTGGAGTCGCGACAAAGACCAACGGAAGCAACGAGTTTGACCTCAGCTCAGAATGACATTTATGCCCTCAACATAATGGTGGCTAAACGGGAATTCTAACGTAGGACCAAATTGAGTGCAATTTTAAAAGTAAGAGGACTAAATCAGATACTTTTAATACTTTGGGACAAAATTAAGTATTAACTAATAGTCAGATGACCATTTTGGGTATTAACTCTATTTGAAAGTATGATCCAAGATACCCATGTTCTTCATTTTTATTCATCTTAGATTTTCTTTCAATATACTTGAAGCTTTGATTTTAATCTTTCTCTAATTCTTATAAGTAGAAAGATTTTCCTACACACTTATTATCATACAACCTTTCTAAATTTTATTGAGTTTAATTTGAGTTCCAAATGTAATATACATATTCTCAATCTTATATTGCTTCAAATGTATACATGATTAGTCTTATGGACAATTTGTAAAATGTATGATTTGTCATTCTTGTTATTGTGTAAACACTTGGGTGTCTAAGAGGCGGGTTGTCCCAACACTGAGTGTAGTTATGTTTTATAGTGGCAAAGTTGATAACAAAATGGTGAATTTGTTGTACCATATATATGATACGAAGGGGTGAAGGTCGTAGAAGTGCTATTACTTGCGAGTGATGAGTGCGAAAGGGATTTAGGGACGAGAGGTCGGTGTCTTGTCTCACCCTTAGCTACAAAAGGTTTGTGTTCGTAGAAGTGCTATAACTTGTGATTGATGAGTGCGCCAATAGCGGTTTTAAAGCGGCCCAGAGGGTGAAGTTGTAATCCTAAGGGGGTGTCCTTAGGTAGTGGAGTAAGCTCGACCGAACCACTCTAAATTTAGTGTACTTATTTCTTTAGTCTTTTCATTCCAAGCACATTCAATTATGTATACTTGATCACCTAGAATTACATCAAATATAACTAAGGGATATAATCACTTGGGATAAATCGACACAAAATTTTTATTGCCTAATTCACCCACTCTTATGCAAAATCGAGACTTTCAGATATAATTAAATATAACCATAATGTCTTTAATATAATATAAAATGATATTTCATTATATGTGAATAAATCATAAAAATTTTCGTCAAATAAAATGTATAAATTAGTTTTTAAAAAAGACTACAAAACAATACATTTCATTTATATAGTTATATATAACCTACATTACTATATTCAAAATAAATATTTGTATGTTTTCAAAAAAATAAATATTTTTATATTAGATAAAACAAACAAAACAATTGTTTAAAATATTTTAATATCATGCACATAATAATGAGTATTTTCTTTAGATATAAAATTATTATTTTCTTGAAATAAAAAATAAATTTTTAATGATTTCTTTAAACATGTAAATATTATATTAAAATTAAAATATTAAACCCACGTGAGCTCTAGAAGAGTCATAAGATTATTATAAAGGTTGTTCGCTCTAGTAACAATCTAAAAGATTGCACCAGATTTCATTCTACGCTTATTTTTGAAAATGTTTTTATTATATTAGAATTTGTAGCTAGGCTTTGAAGATTGTTATCTTTAGGGGTGACATTCACTTAAATCAATCCTCAATATTGAATTTTGAATACTAACAATTGTACTATTTTTTTCTTTTATTGAATTTTGATATTATTTTCTTAATTAAAGTTTTTTTAACGTGACAACTAGTACAATATGTACATGAATACACATACATCATGTACTCTTTTTCTCACTAGGTTTTTCCCATTGAATTTTTCTAGTGAGATGAATATGATATAGTAATGTCCAAGGGGAGGATTAGAACTGATAGAATTGTATTGAATCAATGTAATAACAAATGTACAGATTACATGTATATATATAGAGAGCCTCAGGGAGACTGGATAGGAAATCATAATCTAACTCAAATACATAGAGTCCTAATACTTCTCCTCAAGCACAAGGTACACTAGTGACTTGTAGCTTGTCTCTAAGAAAAGAAAATCTAGAACCAGGTAGAACTTTAGTAAAGATATTAGCTAGTTGATCTTTTGTTGAGATAAAATTAACATGTATGTCTCCATTTGCAACTCTGTCTCTAACAAAGTGATAATCAATTTGCACATGTTTAGTACGAACATGAAATATAGGATTTGCACACATGTATGTAGCACCAAGATTATCACATCACAACTTGGGAACAGACACACTGGTCACGCCAATCTCACGCAGTAGAGAGAGAATCCAAATTACTTCAGCACAAACATCTGCTAGAGCTTTATATTCAACCTTAGTAGAAGATCTAGCAACAATTCTTTATTTCTTACACACCCATGATATAAGATTGGATCCAAGAAATACAGCATAACCACTAGTTGACTTACGATCCTCAGGACAACAAGTCTAATCAGAATCAGAAAAAGCATGCAACTCTCTAGACACTGACTGTCTTATACGCAAACCATAAGTGATAGTTCCCTTAACATACCTCAGTACATGTTTCAATTGTTCCCCATGTGATACTGTAAGAACATGCATATGTTGACAGAGTTGGTTGAATGCAAAGGATAGATCTGGACGCGTGATAGTGAGATACTGTAAAGAACCAGCCGAGCTCCTATACTGTGTAGAATCATCATCAAATCTGCACTGGAAGATGTGAGTTTCGAAATAGATATAAGAGTGGCTAAATGTTTACAATCTGGCATACCAGAACGATTCAAAATGTCTGTCATGTATCGTTGCTGGGAAAGCAAAATTTCATTATCACACTTAACAGTCTCAATTCCAAGGAAAATACCAGGTTCTTCACGATCCCTAATCTTTAATTCAGTTGATAGTTTAGTCAACAGCTCGTTGACTAGATTCTTACTACTCCCCATCACAAGTATGTCATCCACATAGACCAGAACATATACAAAAACAGAATCTTGGGAATAATGGAACAAAGACACATATGTTTTTGAAGCATTAAAACCTACTGACAGCAGAAACACATGTGAACGATTAAACTAAGCTCTAGGTGCTTGTTTTAACCCATATAAACAACGCTTTAGAAGACAGACATGATTAAGAAATTGAACATCAATATAACCAGGCGGCTGCTTCATATAAATAGTTTGAGATAAATTTCCATTCAAAAAAGCATTGTGAACATCAAGTTGTCTAATAGTCCGCCCAGATGATATAGCTAAAGAGAGAAGTAACCTGACAGTAGTGGGTTTCACCACTAGGTTGAATGTGTCAAAGAAGTCTTGTCCATGTACTTGATTAAACCCTTTAGCTACTAACCTTGCTTTGTGTCTTTCAATAGAACCATCTGCTTTCTTTTTTTTTGTGCGAAAGACCCATTTACACCCAATAATATTCATGTCCGATTTAGATGGAACAAGGCACCATGTCTTATTCTGAAAGAGTATTGAACTCTTGATCCATTGCCTTACGCCATTCTGGATATTTAACCGCCTGAGTGTAACATGTAGGTTCAGTGGGACAAACCTGTTCAGCCAGAACTGATGAAGCAGGTGCTGAGTGGCTAAGACTGGTCCGCCTGGTCTGGGTCGAGTAGATCTGGTTGAACCGGTGCTGGTTGATTAGTCCGAACAGACGGAGAAACCGTGGTTGAAGAATGGACTCAGCTCACGACTGGTTTTGTTTAGTTGACAGTTCTTGCAAAATACTTTTAGTAGCGAAAGGAAAAATCCCTTCATCAAACCGAACATGCCTGCACACATAAATCTTGTTAGTTTGTAAGTCCATGCACCTATAACCCCGGAAAGATTCTGGGTAACCTAAGAAGACACAAGGAGTAGACATGTATGACATTTTATAACGATTGTAAGGCCTTAAATGAGAATAACATAGACATCCAAAGACACGAAGAAAAGAGTAGGACGGAGGGGATTTATGTAACATAAGATGATGATTGGAGTTATTCAACACAATAGAAGGCATTCTATTTATCAAATAAACAGCAGTCTCAAAGGCAAAATCTCAGAATTTGTTTGGAGTAGAAGCATGAGCCAAGAGAGTTAAACCAGTCTCAACAATATGTCTATGTTTCCTTTCGGCACGACCATTTTGTTCATAAGTGTAGACAGAAGATTGTCTATAATTGATCCTTAGCTGAACAAACGAAGTGTGTAATTTTTTGTACTCTACTCCTAAATCAGATTGAATAGACTTAATCTTATGTTAAATGTCAACAAGGGCACGACATTTATCAAAGATAGCATAGATGTCAGATTTTTGTTTCATAGGATAGTACCATGTATACCTAGAGTGATCATCCACAAAGATAACAAAGTAACGATATCCATCAACAGACAAGAAGTGAGCTGGACCCCAAATATCATTATATATTAAATCAAGAACATTCGAACTAGAAGACTCAACACGTGACAAAGGAAAACGTGCAGATTTTCCTAACTGACATGCACTACACAAACTGGAATTACAACGAATAGTACTACTAGACCCATTAATCGAACAAAATTGAATAATACGACTAAGGACATGTTGATGTGGATGACCCAGGCGACTAAGCTAAATTGAAGTAGAGGTACAAGCGAAAAGAAACGCGTAAGGAGACGAACTTGTTACTGGCGCGTGTATAGCCCCCCAAAGCTATTGCCCCGTAGAAGAATTTCATTGGTGTTGATATCCTTCACAAAAAAAAAAAAAAAAAAAGAGGTGTGAAACTCAAAAAAACACTTTATTATCTGAGGCAAATTTTTGAACAGACAATAAATAGGTAGACAATGTAGGAACATGAAGAATATTTGATAATTGCAATGACCTAGAAGGGGTATTAAAGGAAGCATGACCAACACGACTAATAGATAAATCTGTACCATCACCGACACGCAAAATGTCATTGCCATTATACTCCTTTGAGGTGGAAAGGGCAGCTATATCTGGGGTGGCATGATTGGTTGCACCCGTGTCTGGAAACCAAGTGTGAGAACCCTGAGTGGAGTCTGAAGGAGAGTCATGATATACTACATTAGCTTGAGGATTTGCATACCGAAGGTGACAAGTAATTGCAATATGACCAAGTATCGCACACAATTGGCATTTAGGTTGCCAATTACCGTTCCTGCCGCCGCCTCGACGTCTGCCACCGCGGTTCCGGCCATCGCCACCACTATGCGATTGACCGGACTGCACACTGCTCTGGCTAGAATTCCGACCGCCTCGACCACTCTGGTGACCGCCACGTTGCGCCGCAAAAGCTGTCGGTGAGGAGCCTTCATAACCGCCGGAAAGAAACTCTTCCGCCTCCAAGAGATCAACGAGCTCCTGGAGCGTTACTGGCTGACCTCGAACATTGAGAGAGGACGCCAGTCCTCGGAACTCAGGTCTCAAACCCTTGAGAATGTAAAGGTTCTGTTCTTCAAGAGAAATTGGTTGTTCGGCTAGGGTGAGCTCTTCGACCAAGATTCATGTTTTTCCGATGTAGTCCGCAACTGAGGCATCTCCTTGCTGAAGGGAATGCAACTACCCGAGGAGATTCAAAGACCTGGAACGGAATGATGACGCCTGTGAGTTGACGACAGCGTTCCAAACGGTCCAGCTAGTGCGATGTCCGATGGCCAAAATTAACCCGGGGGTCCGAATTAATTAATTAGATTAAATTAAGGAATGTGACAAGTAAGGATTAAATGAATGCAAATGATAAGCGTAACGAAATAAAATGACGAATACCGATATGAATATAAGTCACGGGGACAAATATTGTATTAATCAAGTATGAAATGCTATTACAAATGTAGGAATTGTGTAATAACAAGACAAAGTGTTGGATTATGACAAGTTGTGGATAAGAGATAAGTTATGTCTCAATAGGACATGAATGAGTGTTTTTATACTCAACTACGGCCATAACAACCCTGGAGAAAATGGTGGGGTCATCTCAATCGCCTTGGATCGCAACTGACGCCGCAAGGCTCGGACAACGCGAAGATCCCACCACTCGGACGAGCACGGAGCTCGGCCAAGTGGCCGGCCTCGGCGTGGATGACCCCGGTGTGGCCGACCCCAGCGTGGATGACCTCGGTGTGGAGGTGTAACACCCCCTTTTTCAATAATCTAAATCCCAAATAACTTAACTTAAACAAGATAAATAAACCAGGTTTAGATAACTTAAACATCCAAAAGATCGGCTAAGGGTGTCACCGCCACAGCCACCACTCATGGTGACTACACAGGCTAAAAAAAAAACTAACTAAACTAGAGTCAAGCTCTACAAAATAACATCCTAAACTTGGGGAACAAACCCGGTGTCCACACACTACAAAAGACCAGTTTAAAACATTGTTTAACATTAGTTTAACTAAAGTAGAAACTACTCTAGTAACTACCACCTCAATCTACGCACTAAACTACCACATGCGCGCTCAAACACTTGGCCCACCTGAAAGTGGTTAAGAAAACAAGTAGGAAAATAAACACGTTAGCAAAGTAATGCTAAGTATAAAGCCACTCAACCCTGTAAAATATTTTATAGATATAGATTTGGAAAACATTTGACATTCACAAGTAATCTCAAGTATGCATATAATCAATTACAACACTTAATCAACAATCTCAATAAATACTCATAAACATCTCTATATGCTTGCAACCTATACCTCATATAAACATGTTTTTCTCAATGCTCAACTTAAACACATTCTCATGCTTTAAACAGATATCTCTAAACATAACTCAATAGGCAATACTCAAACTGAAAGATAAAGAGATAACTAAAACTCAACAAGTAAGATCATGTTATCATGCCAACTCTTAAATAACAACAAATGCTATATTTATCAAAATTCTCTAAATGCAATACATGCTAAAACATGCAACAAGATATGACATGAGGCTTTAAATATAGATATACTCTCGCTCTTATATAAAAAGATCATTCTCTGTGGAGGTTTCAGTTAAGTCACTTGACTCACTTTTCTCTTCTTTCTTACTTGCTTGCCTTCTTTCTATTGAGTCACTTGACTCACTTTTCTCTTCTTTCTCAATTTTTCTCTTTGTGCGAGGCAGGTACTCCGCCATAGCGAATCCCTAGCGAACGGTGCAACTCTTGCAACCGCCACATCCGTATCAATGGAACCCCAAACTTGTGGGGGAGGTAGGAACTTCACGAATCGTGAATGGACCTATCCGGGCTCGACAATCTAGCCGGCTTAATACTCAACTCGCCCACAGAACCGGTACTCGTGGTTCTTAATCTTTCTTTCTTTCTTTCTCTGTGGAATCAAGTATTGTGCTTTCAGTATGCACACCCCCTAACCGGGATTCCAAGCCCAACGGGTAGTCTCCAACTTAGAAACTCGGGAATATAGACCAAGTTACTTCTAAAATATCTGTCGGTCCTCTGTGACCGTTTCTTTCTTTTCTCAAACTTCTTTCTTTCTCTTTCCTTCCGAAAGGACATAGTTCTAACGGTCCTCCAAAATACTATTTTCCTCACATAAATAGATAACATATATATCTCATGCAACTTTTTTTCACATGCAAATAAACTCCTTAATATGCAAGCTTCTCAATGCACATAAGTCTCAAATAACTTCACTTTCTCACATTTTGGAAATCAAATTATCATGCAATCTTCTCAATGCAAATATATAGTGATTTTCCAAAATAGATATAGGTTTTTGAAATAGAACTTAGGCTTTACTTAGAGCCATTAATGCACTTTAGTCCATGAAATATGCCCAAAAACTCATTCACTGTGAAATGAAAATAAAACACTGTTTCATGCCAAAATCTCAACAACTTAGCAAATCTTCCCAACAAATACTAGCGCTTCTGAAATCATTTATATACTCAAAAGCTATAAATTCCTTTTACTGAGTCAAGTTCACAGACAAACAACATACATAGCATTTATCTTCAAATTTTCTAACTGTTAAACATGCTTTCTAACTCCAAATAGAACGAAAACAACTTCTACTAGTGCGTTGCAACGAGCCCGTGTCCGAGCCTCAAGGGTCCACGAGTCCCGGTCCGAACAACACATAGCTGAGCCACAGAGGGCCCGGCCAGTAAAACTTTTAGCCTGGCGGAGCTTGGTGACGGGGCTTGTGAAGCCCCGCCACTTGGCTTCGCCAAGCAGCGGTCTTGGGCAACGGATCTACCTGAGATCCGTGCCCAAGATCCGGCTCTCCACGGGTCTAGCCAGCGGACCTTGCCTAGGTCCGTTGGCTAGATCTGTGAGACTATCTAGTGCATAGACAGTGTGCACCAGTGTCTTCTCCTTCACCTGCAAACATCTCAGATCAACAATACACACCTCCAAACCTCAATAAATCAATTATAGATCATCAAGAACACACAAATAGCTCATCAACAAACATTATCTAGCATTTCTAAACATCTATTTCACATTTCTAGCATTTAACAGAGCAAAACTAGTTTGGGAGTCCATGGTTTATACCTTGAGATTCTTCTTCTTCTTGTGTGGATCCCCCTTCCTCTCTAACTCAGCTACTACCTCCTTCACCACTGTGTTTTGCTTTTTCTTCTATAGAGCTAAGGATTTGAGAGTGGAGAGGCAAAAGAAAGGATCAGGGAACTCAATGGAATAGTGAAGATTATATAGGGTCCAAAACCCTAGGTTACAAATGATTGGTTGGAGGGTAAAGGAGTAATTTTGCTTGTTCTAAAATATCAGACAAGGTTTTGGCTTGTAGAAATATTAGGGTTCACCTTATAACATGGACCATAGTCTTAAAAATGATTTTAGACAACTTGGGGTCAAAAATAGATTTTCTAAAAGATAGTTTCTAATTAAAACACTTGGTTCAGGTTTTACAGGTTCCTCCCAGCTTTCACTCAGATTGACTTTTTGGGTCAAAACTTGGTACATAAATGTACCCGAAACTTGGGATTTTCAAAATAGGATAACTCTTGGTGTTGAATTTATTTAAAATATTTAATTCATACACCGATTTTGAAAATTTTTTTGGAAGAGTGAAAATAAATATTTTGAAATTTTATAAAATAGAATTTAGGAAAAATATTTTTGGGTTGTCACAAGATGACCCCAGCGTGGATGACCCCGGTGTGGCCGACCCTGTGGCCAAGCGCTGGGCTTCGCCATCGGGGTCGGCCGGATCTAGTCCCGGTGCTTCAAACTTGGTCCACTCCATGTTATCCCACTCCAGATCCATTTGTAATTATTACATCAGAATGAAATATTTGTTACGCTTTTGCCATTTTATCTAAAGAAGGCCAAGGAATAATAAAATTAAATGACTTTTTTTTTTTTTTTTTTTTTTTTTTTGCAATTAAAAGAATCATAATAATGCAAATCGCAATACTAATTAAAACAATTAAGAAAATGTTGTAATTTGGCCTATCAACTAGCTCAGTTCTCGCGTGATGTTTGCACGGTACTGCTTCGTGATTGTATGTATATGAGTATATAGAATAGATAAGTAAAAGGGAGATGAAGAACACAATGTATAGAACACAATTTCATAAGACTATCTTTTCATTAAGCCTTCACCCTCAATTTATAGGGACCATTACAACCTTTCACATACTTATCATAAACAAGATATTAAGTAGAAGGCAAATGAAGAGTCTCAAGATTAATGGCCACTAATTGAAATATTTATAACACTCCCCCTTGGCCATTAAATAACTATACTCATGCCTCGTTAAAAACCTCGCTAGAAAACCCAGTGGGAAAAACTAGACGAGGAAAAGAGTACACGAAGTATATTAAACCATTGTGTTGCACCGGTTGCCTCATTAAAAACCTTAGCCTAAGAAAACCCAGTGGAAAAAAAACTTAGCTAAGGAAAAGAGTACAACCATAAGCCTTCCGGGCATAATCTTCAAGATTTCAAGGGCCTTCAGGACTATCCACTCAAGTGCACCAACATCGATTGCCTCATTAAAAACCTTAGCCTAAGAAAACCCTGCGGGAAAAACTTAGCTAGGGGAAAAAGAGTACAACCATATGCTTTCAGAGCATAATCTTCAGGATTTCATAAGCCTTCTAGATTGTCCATTCCAGTGCAATTAGGGGTTGTCGCTCCCCCTGAAGATAACAATCTTCTAAGCCCACGCATCCCAATTTTATGAACATATTACTCAAAAGTGGATGTAGGCAGAGATTTAGTGAACATATCTGCAAGATTGTTCAGTAGGGAAAACATTCTCAACAAGAATTTTACAACTCTTCTAGAGTTCATGTGTGTAGAAGGATTTAGGTGCAACATGTTTTGTAAGGTTCTCCTTAACAAAATTATTACTTGCTTGTGCAACACAATCTTATTTGTCCTCATATGGGACATTGGGGGAAAAAATATAGCATAACCAGATTGGGACTTGGCATCATAGGGATCAAATAAAAGAGCCAGTACCCAAGTAGCCATCAAAACCACATGTTGGTTTCTCACATAAACGTCAAAATCTTTATACCTCGAAAATGCTGGAGGATATGTTAAACACAATTTCAATATTTCATTGTAGAGGGAGCACTAAACGTTGCTAGCAATTTCATCGCAAATTCAATATCAGGCCTGATGCGACTATAGAACTTCTAGTTCTATAATAGTGCTCCAATAAAAATATCAAGTAATGGACTTCCAGTCCCAAAATATCCTCATTATCATCTTCGAGTCTAAATTGTCCTTTATCTACTTCAAGAGATTATTGGACAACCGTTAGTGTGATAAGTAAAGAATACTTATCCATATAAAACATCTTCAAGACATTTTTCAAGTAGGCTGACTGGTGTATAAAACATCTTCAAAGAAAAGCTCGATCTTCACGTCGAGACAATACTTGGGTTTCCCAAGTCTTTTATTTCAAAACTCCATCTTTCGGCATGAGCTGATATCACCAAGCTCTCTATGTGTTTCATTGATATTTAAAACATCAATATCGACTGATCTGAGGTGATAAATAAATAACTCCATTAGCAATTCGTTAACGAACACATAATGGTACATATTATTTGCATATTCCTTCTTCGAGAGGAATACACTCAGTCAATAATATTCAAGTCATACAAAGACTTGGTAGTTTAATGGTACACGTTGCGATTTTCACTTTCCTTATTTCAGAAGTGTTCAATCCATCAGAGATTTACAAATAAATATTAGCGTCTAATGACCCATAAGTTTGCGGTCATGACGTTCATCAACTGCATATTTAAATTTATAATTCACTGCCAATAATGTTAATTTGCGGAACGTAATGTCATATGTTGTGGGAGAGAATATTTGATCAAAATCAATTCAGGGTCTCTGCGTAAACCCTTAAGCTACCAGTCTCGCTTTATATCATACCACCATATTGTTTGTATTTCTCTTTCGTACAAACACCCATTTGTAACCTACAGGGTTAACATTAAATGGTGTACGTGTTATAAAGAGAATACAGTTTTAGCGAGCTGAGCTATACATGCGTTAATTTCTCTTTTATACATTAAAAAATCAAGATACTACTGGTGCCTAGCACTGGATCCAGATTCTCATATACTAAGAGCAATTTATAAGGCAATTGTGTTGTCGACAACTATAACATTTTTCATAAATTTCTCCCATATATATAAAATAATGGCAATTTCTAATTCAACCAGACTCTAGCAATTTCTCAAAGATATTTTTATCTGGTCGTTCCGCATCCCCAGTATTATGATTTTGGGTGCACTTATAATTTTACTGGGATTTTTCGCCTTCCGGGCGAATGTCTTCTGGACGAATATCTGCAGGACATACTTCTTTAAGCGATTTCAAGAGTGATTCCATTTTCTACTAGATTTAGCTTTCCGCGGATTATACCAACATGTCTCCACGCTTCTGGCGTCAAGGAGCATTGGTAGAAACATATGGTCCAAGTTGGGGAAGATATATAGGACCTAGTCACTCTTTTTATGATCAATATATATATTGGCAGATTAATTATCTTCTGAACTTCCAGTTCAGTTTACTTCTTCTGAACTTCTAGTTCAGTCTACCTAGTACGTGGATTCAAATATTGAAGATCAATCATGTGAAGATCAATCATTCATAGAATTTCCGGCATTCTATAAAATTTGAGCTCTTATCTCCCCCTAATGCCGTGAAATGATCTTCATAAAGTGTGCAGTCAGCGTACCTAATTTATATATTGATATCTTATCATGGGCTCTAAGGATTTAAATAGCAGACGGAGGTTTATAATCAACATATACATGCCCACAAAGGTACGCTATGGTGGTGATATAGGAAAAAAACTGCACACTGTGAATAAAACGCAGATGGGAAATGTTGGTTTTATACCACGTACTAGGTTCTAGTGGGGGATAATTATGATATGCAGTAGGTTAGATTGCGATAACCACAATAGAAAATAAAACTGATGTCCCCAACAAGAAAATATATAATCAGATATGAAAGCATACATATCAAATGATATTATAAGGGTACACGACAATCGTAGGGAAGCTGTGAAGCTTGTCAAATAAAATAGATCTTCAAGATCTCTCAAAAATCTTTATCCTCAACTTTCCATTAGTTTCATTCACTGGTTTGCTTCGTGCAAATTCACATGATATAATTCGCTCCCTCATTTGCTTCGGGCAAACTGATATGATATAATTCATTCCCTCGTTTGCTTCGGGCAAACTGATATGATATCATTTGTTTTTATCTTTCAAACTAATAATATCTAAATCAGTCATATCATGTATGACATAAGTCAAGGATCATTCTTATAAAAGGGTATAGTACATCACCCCTTAAATAACACAGAATTGCACTAAGCCATACTTGGAGAGGAATTCGACATTTTGACATCTTAAATTTAGCCAAAAGATGATTATCATAATTTCTTGATAATAGCAATCCTTCCGGAATTGGTATAGGATATGTGGATCAAATAACAATTCAACTTTGAATTAGCAACCAGTCAATTGCATACGATAGTCGTGATTGCATGCATAAGAATAAATTTGAGTAAATAAGCATGCAAATTAAGAGAAGTAACTATGAGAAGTAAACTTCCTGAATAGTAAATTTCGAATAGTTAATCCGAGTAGTAAAATCAGCAAAGTAAATCACTTTGCCCTCATAATAATTTGCGTCCAAAAATAACTTAACTTTTCAAATATTGCGGTCATGAATTAACTTTTCGGATGCTTCAGGCATAAACTAACTTCTCGAATGCTTCAAGCATAAGCTAACTTCTCGGATGCTTCAAGCATGAGCTAACTACTCGGATACTTCATGCTTCAGGCATGAACTAACTTTTTTGGCCATGAATATATTTTCATGCATTGTTCAAAACATTATCATGACACCAATCATTTCTTCATCAATACCTCATCATTTCATTATCATCATTTATCGCAATATTTGCTTCAGGGAAATTAGCTATTATCATGACACCAATCATTTCTTCATCAATACCTCATCATTTCATTATCATCATTTAATTCGCAATATTTGCTTCAGGCAAATTAGCTAGAATCATCAAGATGAGGTTTATTCTCTGATGATCAAATGCTTTGGTGTGCGGCACGTAGGGATCAATGCCCTTCAGACCCACATTGTTAGCAAACCTGCTTCTGGCTAAGATTTTGCCTCGATAAGTTTGGTCGTCCTTGAATATCTTGATCACTTTGTTTCTTATTTTGAGCTCGAAACTCATGCCACACTGGTTATAATCTCGACCACTCCCCCTTATAACGTTACTCAACTAGGTAATATTATGTGCTTCAGGCACCTGTGCAAACCCAACCAGGCATGCATTTTGATTCTTCGTCAACAACTATTTATGTTTCTTAGCCACAAGGAGTGCTAAAATTAGCTTAGGATACTGCTCATAATTTTGTGTTGTACTACTGTTGGAGTACAAATTACTCGCATGAAAATTTGGCAATGTCTTTCCAATTAAATATTTATCTGAAACTTCTTGTTTAGAGTTTCAGTTGCGAGACTATTTTATGCATAGCTGAATTATAGTTAATCACTGACTTACATTATAATCTCAAAATTAAACATGAGATTAAACTAGTCAAAATGTGTCTTGGGGAAGAACATTTGATGACTTTTGGTCGGAATAGTCCTTCAGGGACTTCCATTAATTCAAGGGTTCTTTTTCAATCAGATACTCATTTTTAAGATCGTGGTTCAAGTGGTGACATATGAAAATGAGAGCTTGTGCCTTCTGGGCATCGGTGCTCTGTGACTTAGCAACAAAAGCTTGGCTCAATTCTTTGGATGCCAAATAAATTTCAATATCTAGAACCCAACAATTGCTTCATTCATAAGTGAGTTCAATAAATTCACATTTGACAATTGAATACGTAATCTACAAAACATATATCATATGTTCTCATATACATTCATAATATCACATGTTTATAGAAAAATAAGGAATTTAACATCTTCTAGATGCAAAATGAACTTTCTGAGATGAAGTCAAAAGATAAAATCAGAAAACAAATTGATCTTTCGAATATACACAAAAACCGAAATGGTGCAACACGAATTGGTGAGGCAAACACCAAATTGATGCAACAAGCATCGACTCGTGTTTATACCATCAACTCGTGCTACAAGCAACAAGGCACGAATCGGTGCGAAAACACCGAATTGATGCAGCAAGCATCGACTCGTTTTATAGCATCAACTCGCGCTACAGGCAACGAGTGGTGTTTCATTCTCCAATACACCGAATTGATGCTCCCAAGTCATCAATTAAACTTTAAAGTCTTACTCACTCTTAAGCTTCCACAAAATAAACTTTAACAATCTTAATTAAAAATCATTCACAATTTTCAATGAAAGGCATGATCTACAAGATCATCATTTGATGCAACTTTAGGAAGCAATGTGACAACTTGAAAAAAAAATCAATATTTTGAATACATGTTCAAGCAATGGATGAAGAAACATCTTTTACATAAATATGCATACATGTTTCTTAGCATTCTAATACAAACACAGCAATCCGATGCAAACATATAATAAGGACCGATTATGCATTCGATATCCATAGTCATAGAACATACATGGATAATACATACAATTTGGCCTATATCCTCATTATCATCCGATGCAAACGTGTTGTAATTTGGCATATAACTACATGTATTT
The DNA here is from genome assembly GCF_001879475.1 of Ipomoea nil. Classification (NCBI taxonomy): domain Eukaryota; kingdom Viridiplantae; phylum Streptophyta; class Magnoliopsida; order Solanales; family Convolvulaceae; genus Ipomoea; species Ipomoea nil. Next base: position 5,566,183 of record NW_017617070.1, read on the forward strand.
ACCATTTCAAAGCACCATGGATTCGTGGTTCATATAGAGCCTAACTCATATACAAGAATTGAGAGAATAAATAAAGATAATATGTATTTACAAATTCATGTATTTACCGAAATTCTTAACAATGTCTTGATGAGGGGTTCATCACTCAAAAGTTGTTAACAAACCAGAAGAATAATCACTCATTTCATAGAAACAATAATTGAAGGTTCCAAACCAAACTCATAGCCATATATACACATAATATTTATATATAAACAATGGCATATGATTCAAAAAAAAAAAAAAAACAAAATGCACAGGAAAATGAACCAATAGTACCGTTCACCGGAGATTACAATAGAGACTCGTGCTGATAACGTGTTGTAATTTGGCCTATCAACTAGCTCAGTTCTCGCGTGATGTTTGCACGGTACTGCTTCGTGATTGTATGTATATGAGTATATAGAATAGATAAGTAAAAGGGAGATGAAGAACACAATGTATAGAACACAATTTCATAAGACTATCTTTTCATTAAGCCTTCACCCTCAATTTATAGGGACCATTACAACCTTTCACATACTTATCATAAACAAGATATTAAGTAGAAGGCAAATGAAGAGTCTCAAGATTAATGGCCACTAATTGAAATATTTATAACAGAAAACATTATTTATACGAAAATTGTGTAAAATATTGTACGAAATAATATAATTTATGCCAAATAATGTTAAATTCTTTTTTTTTTTTAATATTTATTGATTATTTAGTAATGAAGTTAATTAGTTAGGAGAACTATTGCTTATAGTTCTCCCTCAGATCAGCAGCCATGGATGTTTTTTATACATATAGTGTAGACATCACATTTGAGAGCTTAGAGATTGAGTGACAAGTTATTCTACTGGTTGAAGCTAATGGGAATCAACTTGACCGCATAGCGTAGTGGATTAGCGCGTCTGACTTCGGATCAGAAGGTCATGGGTTCGACTCCCATTGTGGTCAATATTAGCTTGCTTAGACCTGGCAATTTGTTAATGGGTCAACATGATAATGACCCATATAAAAAAAATAAATAAAACCTACAATCCAGTCCATCAAACAAACTAAAAAAACTACAATCTAGTCCATCAAACAAACTAAAAAAAATTTTCAATTTATAACATTCATAAAATGATCATAATTAAAGAAGTCAATGTTAGTTTTTAGAATAAAATTAAACACAACAAAAATTTAAATTTTAGATTGTTGAACATTAATAGTTGGTGAAAAATTCAAATTTTAGATTGTTGAACATTAATAGTTGGTGTAGGATCTTGGTCTAATGTTGTAAATTCATCCTTAGTCATGTTCATGATATCTTTTGTAATCTCATTCTTGACAATGGTTCTTAGTAGGTTATAAACTGGTTTGTGTAAACGGGTTAACACGATAATAATAAAGGGTTAAACGGGTTCTTAATAGGTTTAACGGGTTGCCCCGTTAAGACACTAAACATAACGGGTCTTAACAACCCGAGATACATTAAGACTAAACATTAACCCGTTATTTTCGTATCCGATTTCGTGTTGTGTTAACAGGTCGTATCCATAATTACCAGGTCTAAGCTCACTGATTCGTTGGACAGTGTGTGGTTGGTGTCAATTTTAGCTCACTGATTCGTCGTACAGTGTGGGGTTGGGGTCAATTTTAGCTCACTTATTCGTCGGACAGTGTGGGGTTGGGCACACTGATTCAATCTTTTTATTGTTCTTAATTGCAAAATGTTTTTTCCCAATTGTTATACCATGGACTAAGTTTCATAAGCAAATTGAAGGCACATAAAATGATAATTATAAATACAAATTGCTAACTATAGGTACATAATATGTCCGTTTTTGTATCTGTAAGCAAATTGAAGGCACATAATATAATAATTACAAATACGTATTGTTAATTGCAGGTACATAATATATTAACTGTAGACACATAAGATATTAGTTAACATGTTATGTGTCAGTAGTTAACATATTTTGTACCTACAGTTAAAATGTTTATGTCTGTAGTACAGTTATCATGTTATGTGCTTTCAATTTATGTACAGGTACGGTGCAGAAACTGTTAACTGTAGGTACAAAATGTGTCATTACAAATACATAATCTGAAAGTTATTTTTAGACCAGGCTCTAATGTGTCATTACAAATACATAATCTGAAAGTTATTTTTAGACCAGGCTCTACAATACAAGGTAGACCCTGATCCATGATTGTGAGTCCGGATGGAACTGGTTGTGAGTCCCTCTCCAAGATTGAGCTAATTCGTCACACTTTGTTGTTCTCCATATTTCAAAAGAGAGATAGATTGAGAATTCACAATCAAAACAATGAGCTAACAACTTTGACATCTAAGCTCATGTTCTTATTGTTCCTTCCCTTAGCTTCTTTTTAACTCCCATAGTGCTATAGTTGGCTGGCTTGCTTTTTTTTTTTTTTTTTTTTTTTTTTTTATTATAAGGAAGAGGATACCCTACATACATACTACTTGCCTTAAGTGAGGTTCAAACCTTACACCTCTCACTTAGGGGAGTAAGCCGATACTAGTGGACCACAAGGCACTTGGTTTGGCTTGCTTTATTTATTAATCCTTTTATTATTCTCTTTTCCAAAAAGAAGAATAATAATAAAAGGATTAATAAATAATTGACTGTTTCAAAAAAAAATAAAAAAAATTATGATTGACAATCAGGACATCATTGTCCTTTTATTCCATTTAGTACTGCTTGATGATTGACAATCAGGACATCATTGTCAAAAGTATGTTTCCAATTATAAAAAAAAAAATTATTTCATATATTTCTCAAATTTTACTCCCTCACTATTTATCAATGATTTTGTGAGAAAAAATAAAAGTTGAAAAAAAAGTGGGAGGCAGTATTTTCTTTATAAAAATTCTGGAAGAAAAACGTAGCAGATGCTGTACGCCAGTACTCGATGGCTTTGACTAGAAATATTTGTTCCTACTTCCAATTGTCCTATAATTTATTTATTCATTTTTTTCTTTGAAAGGCTTTTTTTTTTTTCTTTTGCAAATGCTACTGGCACAATCATATATGGTATATATATAATAATATTGTGTAGTTGATACTAATATCGACTAAGATGATAAATTTTTTCTATAAATTTGACCTCTCAGGCCCTAATTTCGACTTTCTGGCTCCGCCACTGAGTACGTGGATTCGAATCTCATTAGAAATATGTATGAAAAATATGTCTATGATGAATGAGTTGATTATAGAAACATGTATAGAAAAAAATGCCTATGATGGATGAGTTGATTACCGGAGATTTATATCCGCAAAGACTCTAGGAAGGTAATAATAATTTAGATAACATATATTCCGACTTTTTGCATATATTATTATTATTATCTCTAAAAACAAAAGCTTATTCCCTTTTGCTGAGCATAAAAAAATGTCGTTATTGATTTATTGTCTATTGATTTCGAGGATTACAATGTGCACTTTGATCTAAACAGCCAGCCAGCCAGCAATACCATCTATTTCTTGCTGCACTAGATATATAGCTTCTTCCTCAACTTCTTCTTCTTCTTCTTCTTCTTCTTCTTCTTCTTCTTGTTGAGAGAGTTTAATTTGATGAATTCAAGAGTACAAGTTTTGTTAAGCTTGAGGAGCAAGGAAGTGGGTAAGAGCTTTGGGGGTCATCTCTCTGATGCCTTGACCAATGCAGGCATCCTAACTTGTCAGTTTGACCATGAAGAAGAAGAAGAAGAAGAAGAAGAAGAAGAAGAAGAAGAATTGCATATTAATAAGAGCATTAAAGAATCAAGAATGGCGATAGTTGTAGTGACAGAAGACTATGCGTCATCGGAGAGGTGCCTTGATGAGCTTGTGTGGATTATGGACTGGAAGCTAAAGCGTGGCTCTGCAGGATTCTTCGTTCTTCCTGTTTTCTTCTGCGTGGATCCTTCTGATGTGAGGAAGCAAGGAGGGAGCTTTGCTAAGGCTTTTGCTCGATATGAAGATCGAGCAGTGGGATCGAAATGGATGAAGAAGGTGACCCACTGGAGGGCTGCTCTCAAACAACTTGCAGATCTAGGGGGAATGGTCTCTCACAATCAGGCTGATGGGTAATCATATCAATCATCTCAGATCATTTTCCTTATATCCATCCCTATATATATATATAGTGATGCCTTGGGCCATTAATGTGTAGGTATGAATCAAGGTTCATCAAACAAATAGTGAAGGAGGCAGCAAGAAAGCTGAACCGCAAAGTTCTGTATGTTTCTCAGCACCCTATAGGAATAGAAACTCGAGTCAAGGAGATCAATCTATGGCTACAAGATGGATCAACCAGTGTCGATATTCTTGCAGTGTATGGGATGGGGGGTGTAGGCAAGACTACCCTTGCCAAGACTGCATATAATCTCAACTATCACAGCTTCGATGGCAGTAGCTTTCTTGCAGATATAAGAGCAGCTTCAGAGCAGTACGATGGCCTGCCCCGCCTTCAAACACAGCTCCTCAGAGATATCCTCGGGGAAAAAGTGAAGAAGATCCACAATGTCCATGAAGGCACTGTGATGATACGAGAAGCTATGAATTACAGAAGGATTCTTGTTGTTCTTGATGATGTTGAGGATACAGATCAGTTAAACGCGGTTCTTGGCATGCGAGAATGGCTGCATCCCGGGAGCAAAGTTATCATAACTACGAGAAACGATCACTTGTTTGATGGCAGCGAGTTTTGTGATTGCACGATGTATAAGGCCAAGGCGTTGAGTGAGAAAGAATCGCTTCAGCTCTTTAGCCTGCACGCGTTTGGGAAAGAGTGGCCACCCGAGGACTACATGGACCTTTCGGGAAACGTTGTGTTTCACTGCGAAGGAAACCCCTTGGCTCTTAAGGTCTTGGGGTCAGCATTATGTGGCACAAGTCCTAAGGTGTGGGAAAGTGCATTACAGAAACTGAAAGTGATTCCTCAGAAGAGAATTCTCGAAAAACTTAGGATCAGTTTCGATTCGTTGCCAGATAATGATGTCAGGAACATTTTCCTCGATATTGCTTGTTTCTTTGTTGGTAAAAACAAGGATTATGTGGTGCCTGTGCTTGATGGATGTGGTTTCTTTTCGGTTGATGGAATTCAAGTCCTTATCGATCGGTGTCTGTTAACAATTGATAATGCTGCTAGTAAGAGTAAAATTATGATGCATCAGCTTATTCAAGATATGGGAAGAGAAATTATTCGAAAAGAATCTCCTTGGGAGCCTTGGAAAAGAAGCAGAATTTGGATACATAAAGATTCTTTCAATGTATTGAAGGCAAAAAATGTAAAGATAATCCAATTCCATACTTCATTTACCACATACATACATATTTCCCACATTTTCTGTATCTATAAGCATTATATTTTTGGATTGTTTTTTTTTTTTTTTTTTTTTCCATTAGGGGACAGAAAAAGTTGAGGGCCTTGTTCTGGATATGCAAATGTTCAGGAAAGCTAGAGTCAATGTCAATGATTCTGAAAGACTTTATGCAGGAGGAAATCGCGAAAATGTGCAAAAGCGTCGCAGACTCAACTTTCTGTCACAACTTATAAATAACAATGCAGAAATTTCGCATGAACCATGCTTCGAAGTTGATGCGTTTTCAAGAATGGAGAGACTAAGAATTCTGCAGCTGAGTCGTGTAAAGTTATCTGGCTCCTATGCTTTGCTACCCGTGAATTTAAGATTTCTCTCTTGGCATGGATTCAGTTCAAAGTCCATTCCTGATGATTTTCCTTTGGAGGGTCTGGTTGGTTTGGACATGAGAAATGGCAGCTTGAAAAAAGCTTGGGAGGGAATCAGGGTATGGTATCTATCCATTCTCGACTTTTTAGTTTTGGGTGGCGAGGGAAACTCGGTACCCGAGGGTGTGCAGTTGTGCACTGGGTAAATCCCGCCTTGTGAGCTGACAAAGGACCACAAAGAGGTAAATCAGTCTAGATTGCCCATAGCTGACCAACTCAAACCAAGAGAGCTGAGATTCGAACTCGTGACATTGTAGTTACAAGTTTGTATCCTGAGCTAGGGTTACCCGGCCCCCATTTTCTTGACTTTGTGTGTACTAAACAATGTTCATTTTATGTTGTTTTACTGATAGATATATCCATTGTGTCATGTATCAGATCCTAAGGTTTTTGAAAATCCTCAATTTCAGTCACTCCCATAGCCTCCTGACAACCCCAAATTTTTGTGGCCTTCCTAGTCTCAAAAGACTGATCCTAAAAGACTGCACAAAACTGTGTGAGATTCATGAATCAATTGGGGATCTTGAGGGACTCACTTTTCTCAACTTAAGAGGCTGCAAGAATCTTAGGAGGCTTCCAACAAGTTTCAGCAACCTAAAATCCTTGGAACACCTCGTCATCTCGGGCTGTTCGAGGCTAGCCACAACCACAACGGAGCTAGGGAAGCTCGAATCCTTAACCACACTCCACGCGGATGAAGTAGCTTTCGGTCACCAGCATACACAGTGGAGGTCTTGGTTATCGAGGCTAAAAAAAGCTCCATATTCTGAAAGTTTCGTGCTGTCTTCTTTATCGCGCTCCTTAGTGAGCCTGAGTCTCGTGAAGTGCAGCCTGACAGACGATGCGTTATCGACTGGCATCACCGGTCTTCCCTCGTTACATTTCTTGAACTTAAGTGGCAACCTAATTTGCAGCATTCCACAGAACATCATAGACCTCGGTGTGCTCAAGGAACTGTGGTTAGACGATTGTGTGAATCTCCAAACGCTCCCGGAGCTCCCATTGAGCCTCACTAAACTCAAGGCAGCAGGATGCACATCACTGCAAGGCATTAGAAATCTGCCAAATCTTTGGACAACGCTATTCTTGCAGGTGAATGATTGTGAGAAACTGGATGAGGTTCAGGGCCTGTTCAAGCTTGCACCAATAAGCAACTTTGATGCAGAACTGGTCAAAACTTTGGGGTACTTAGATATAGAAGCCATTCGGGATGCTGAGGTTGAGCTCTTCAATGAACTCACAGAAACAAGGAGTAAATACTTAGTCCAGGTACCTACCCTTCATCATGAATTCTAACATTGCACGTGTTAAGAGTCCCACATTGATATTAATAGGCCACGAGTTAGCTAATTGATTTGATTCAATCTTTTAGTGTGGTTTGAGCTGACATCATTTTCTGATCTTCTTCTTCTTTATTTTGGGAGTAGGGACTGTACGAATTTGGCATCTTTAGCACTTATTTTCCAGGAAGTGAAGTCCCAAGGTGGTTTAGCCACAAGCAGGATGTAGAAAATTCAGTGACTTTGAAGTTGGCTTCACATACAGACACCAACATCACAGGACTGACCATATGCTTAGTATATTCACGCTGCAAAAATCCCCGAAAATTCAAGTTTTTCGGGGAAGGAAAATTCGGGGGCTCCTTCTCGTTTTTCATCAAAGTCAGCAACATAAGTAGCAGCCTAAAATGGATTTATAACCCAACATATATTGGCATCCCAGGGCCAAATGAAGATCTGGTGTTTATATGCCACTGGAAATTTGGCAAGTATTTGGCTTCTGGGGATGATATCAATGTCTCAGTAGTTGGACAGAGCTACACTTTTCGGATTAAGGAGTTCGGAGTTAGCCCCGTTTATGATATTATTCATCAAGAAACACAAACATCATCTTCATTGGCAAATGAATGTACGACAATTCATCAAGAAACACAAACATCATCTTCATTGGCAAATGAATGTACGACAATAGAACGTTACATGTCTATCTGTCAATTAGCAGTGAATCACTACTTCTTCTCTCCCTCCAAGTACTTTGTCCTCAAAGGAAGGTCAGATGGTGATCCAATTGTAAGGGGTGTACTATACAATCATTTGTTTGAGGATCATCGTGTGATTTTTGGAGTTTCTTCAGGTATGTGTAAGATTTTCCCGTAACCTTAATTATGTGGTACAAGTTAACTGGACTTGCTAAGTAGTCCAATTAGACTGAATATCGTTAGACTACAGATATATCTAACGTAATAAGCTGCTTTCCTGTATGTCTGTATCCATTTCAGTCACAAATTAAATGAAGTGTTGTTTTCTAAGATGTTTTATGGTGACACAGATGATGATAGTGATGTAGACTTTGATGAATTTGAATGTGATGAGGAGGAAGCAGAAGAAGAGCTAGAGGAGCTATTGCAATGGAATAGTCGAAGTTTTGGGCAATAGTAGAGTAGAGGAAAGTTCAGTTCAAGCTAGAGATGATTATAACACCCTAAAATTATCAGTTAAAATTCAGGTCAGAACAGTGAAAAGTTTTTGGTTCCCAATTGTTATACCAGGCAGTAGGATCCACCTTGCATTGTGGGTTAGGTCTAAAAATTATGTACATTCAGTTAATAAATTATGTACATTCCTTCAGCTTGACGAGGAGTATTAGGAATACAAAGTGGTCTTTTTTGTGAGCGTCAGAACAATTTCTCTCTTTTATAGCCATTGTACCGTACAAACCAAGTCATTGCATCAATCTCTGCAACAGAGCAGACATTGTATGAATTTTAGACCTCCTAGTCCTAGAAGATAAATGAGAGTAATCGAATTTAATGCCGAAACCCCAATCCCCAACGGCATTAATTTAAGGCAAAAACTTGTGTGAGAATCCGTGAGACAGGTCGAATCAAAATGAAAGTAATACTTATACTGAAAAATGTAATATTCATCAGGAATAAAGTGTTTGTTACTCATAAGGAAATGTATAATACTTTTGAAGAAAAATAACGTACCAGTGAAATTTATAGAGTCCTCCTCAAACAAACTTTTTCCCCAGCTTGTTGTTGACCAGTTGGCACGCTCAGAAATTTGTTTTGCTTCATTGTTGCGTGTGAAAGTAGCACGGCAGAGCAAGTATTCTCCTGTGCTTAAACGATATGCTCGTAGATCACCACCAATGACTTCTTTCCAGGACAGGTAACTATTTCGAATATCCTCTCCGAGTTCTTGATATATAAAGTTAATACCGCATTCCATCACCTGAAACCCATTCCCAATAACCACTGAAACATCAACTTCATCACCACATTCCAGCTCATTTCTAAACGACCAGTGGCTTAACCAGAGCATTTCTTCGGCTTCTGGAATCCCGAAGCATGTAGGGTTGTAGATCCACCGGAGATCTTTGGTTTTATTAGTAATACTTACGAAGAACGGCAAAGGGAACCAGTCAGCTTCCTCATTCTTGGAGTTTGGTTTCACATACAAAAAACTGATATTTAGACCTTGCAATTGAGAAGGTACAACAAATGATATTGATGATCCTGTACTTCTCGTTTCAAACCATTCTGGAAGCTCTTTTGCTAGGATTGATGTGCTAAAAATGCCAAATTCATAGAGTAGCTGCACAATAGAATTGCAAAATCACTAATAGCATGGTATTATTTGAGAAGTGCCTAATAGAATCAGGCGCTAACCACTACGCCAAAAGCTATAGCTAGTAGCAAAGACGCAACTTTATTTCCTTATACCCAAGGTTGCAAAAATTGCTAGGCGTTCCTCGGGCGCCTAGCGCCTAGGCGCCCGTTTTTTTATAATAAAAAAAAAAAATTAAATGATTTTTTTTTGGGCGCCTAGTCCACCGCGGCCTAGTTGGAACCTAGGCCATTTAGGTGGTCAGCCGCCTAGAAGGCGATTCCGCCGAATTTCTAGGCGGTTGTCCACCGCCTAGCGCCTAGGCCGTTTAGGCGGACGGCGATTCCGCCAAATTTCTAGGCAGTTGTCCACCGCCTAGTGCCTAGGCGCCTAGGCCTACCACCACACATTTTCGAGAGCCAGGGTGCTGGACTTGACCCTTTACTAGCCTCCACCCAATAATCCCCCTAGCCACATGGTGTTGGACTTGGCCCTTACTGGCCTCTGTCCAACAGTTCCCTTAGCAAGGGGGTCTAGTCACGTAATTACCTGGATAGGATACTTCTCAGGGTAAAACGTTGATATGCCATCAAAAAAGTTTACATGCATGTCCACCATCATCTGTAACTTGAAAAAACCCAAGGCTTCAAGGAACTCTTCACAAAGTTCTCCAATAGGTTCTATCTTGAAGTAGCCATGAACCTCAACCAGCTTTTCACAATAGTCGGCGATCCCAAGATACTCTACTTTGAAATTTGTAGAAAGATGAGTTACAGCTTTTAGTGATTTACAGTAATTCACATATAGCTCTTTAACATCAGGTAGACCAATAAGTGACTGAAGTAAATGACATGATTCAAAGCTTAGTGTCTGCAGACTGCTAAGTCTTCTGATCCCCTCTGGTAGGGAGCGCATTGGGTTTTTGCTCAAATCTAGTTTTTGCAATAAAACAAGGTTGCCAAATTCCAATGGAAAAGCATCCTCCAGCAGATTACACTCCACAAGACTTAGACTTACTAAAGATTGTGGTAAACGCGGCAATGAAACATTCAAAAATTTTCTTGGCTTTGACACCCAAGAACATAGAGGTGCCTGCCAAAAGTTTGTCTTACGAGTAGCGGAATCTAATTGATACTTCCAAATTCTATCAGCCTTGAGAACCTTTAGTGATTCCATCCACTCCACTGCAGATGGCAACTCATCCAGACTGGAGCAACCGGAGATGACTAATGTTTCAAGGTTTTTCAAGTTTCCGATACTTCTTGGGAGCTCCTTCAAAGATCTGCAACCTTCTAGATTCAGAGAAACAAGTCGCACAAGGTGGCCAACAGATTCATGGACCCTGAGCAAACTTATACAGTCTTTCAACACGAGTGTTTCAAGATTTGGAAATCTGGAGAAGTCTGGTGTCCTGAGGAGCTTATGTGAATGACTCAAGTCAAGGATTTTCAACAGTGCGCCATCCTGTTTAACAGAAATGAGGAAGATTAAACTCAGAGTTATGCAAATTAACTATGGAGCATATGACTGTCATCAAAAGATAGAAAAAGAAAAAAAAAAAAAAAAAAAAAAACAGCATTTTACCTTGTTTCCTTGCCATATGCATTCTAGTGTACTACTAGTCATCTCAAGAGCAACCAAACTCTCCAAAGGAAAGTCAATCGGCAAATACTTTGAAGAGAATCCATGCCAACAGAGCCATCTTAAACCTTTAGGGAAACCTCTGTAGTGCCCTTTGAGCCAAACATTATTGAGTTCAAGAAATTTCAGGTTATCCATTTGGAAGAATGCATCAGTTTCAAGGACCTTGTCATCTGAAATCATTGAAGCAGGATCTTGGAACCAGGAAAGGAAGGTAAAACATTCTCGCTTCACAAAAGGATTCAATGGCCTAAAAGTGTCATCATCATTTTCCAGGTTATATTGCATGTTGAGGGCAAGACCTTCAATTACACCTGTTCCCTAGAAAAGCAAAGATGCAACAGAAATTTAAATTGATTGGAACTAAATATTCAAACATTCATGTAGAGAACCAAAACCCAAACAAGGAACCAAATTACTTACTCTTTTATCTCTCAAAATATTAAGGGAATCCTTATGATGCCATATTCTACTCCGCCTACTAGGAACCTTGGGTGATTCTTGTCGAACAACTTCTCTTCCCATGTCTTGAATTAATTGATGCATTTTCAACATGTTATTATCATCAATTTCTAGGAGGCATCTATTAATGAGGTTCTCAATGCCTACTTGAGTTTGGAAGCCACATGTGTCTAATACCTTAACCACAAGGGCCATATCCTTTCCAACAAAGAAACAGGCAACATGGAGAAATAAATTCTTGTCATGCTCATCTGCTAAGCAATCATAACAAGATTTTAGAATATCTTGAATTTTGTTGTTTGGAATTGCTTCTAATTTCCTTATTACACTTTCCCACACATCCATACTTTTCCCAAAGAGAGAAGACCCCAAAACCTTAAGAGCCAGAGGAAGCCCGTGACAGCGGTCTCTTATCCTTCCAGCAAGGTCAAACCAGGCATCAGAGGGGAAATTTTGTCCAAAGGCATGCTGACTGAAGATCTGCAGTGACATATAAGAATGAAAACACCTAAGCTTATGCACTGCACAACCTTGATAAGACTTCAACAAATTTTCTTGCCTAGTGGTAATAATTATTTTACTTCCAAGGTTAAACAGATCTCTTGTACTGCCAATGATTGCATCCAAAAGTTCAACTTGATCAACATCGTCCAAAATTAGAATAATTCTTCTATAGCACATGGCATCTTTAAGCTTGACAACCCCTTCTTCAACACTGAGTATTCTTTCATGTTTTCTGTTTAGAATGCATGAGAGAATTTCTCTTTGCAGTTCAACTAAACCATTAGGTTTTCTTGAAGTTTCCCGGACATTTTCAAGAAAGCAGCCACCATCAAATCTCTCATAATTTTTATTATATACAATATTTGCAAGAGTTGTTTTCCCTATTCCTGCAATCCCACAAATTACCAGTGTACTAATACCAGATGATCTATCTTGTAACCACATGCTGATGTGATCAACTTGAGCATCTATTCCAATTGGGCTAGGACCTCCACTATGAGCAGCATGCTTTAGTTTATTTTCAATCACTTCAACAATCTTTTGGATGAACCATGCCTCTTGTGAGCTTTGACAAATAAAAGAGAACATTAGACTATTTCAAAATTATGAAAAGTCCACAACATAAAATTATAAAATATGAAGACCACATTCAATGGTCTGAATTCTCTTCTTGTATTTACTATTTTCCAATGTTGAAAAGCTCACTAGGCGCCCTCTATGCGCCTAGGGACCGCCTAGGGCCCCTAGCGCCGATTAATCGGCGCCTAGGCGCGATTTTTGCAACACTGCTATTTTCTTAACATTATCAGATTAACATATTACAAGGATCCAAGTGTTTTCCTCTTCTATTTGATTTATTTCCGAGTACAATACAACATGCTTGGTGCAATTTGCAAAAAGAGGCAATGCAACTTCTCATATGAGCACATTCTAGTTTCCATTTTCAAAACTAGGATGATATAAGTTAACTGTTTTATCTGCCATTTGAACAAGTAATCGAAGCTTTCATTAAATCAATCAAAACATAGAAGGCAGGAAAGAAGCAGTGTGTTAGAGACAAGTATTGTATATGACTTTGATGCAGTTACCTTTGAGGCATAACATTCTTTTGCAAAACCATCCCTCCAATATTGGCAACTTCTCTAAGAGCAGCCCTCCATGACTTAACCTTACTCATTCGGTCATCCAGACCCTCATCAATTTCTAGAAAAAATCGGTTTTCATGTTTAGCCAATGCTGTTGCAAAACTCCCCATTGGGTCCTGCACTTCAGATGGATCAATGTGATAAAACATAGGCATCACAATATGTGCTTTACTCTTCTTGTTTTCAAGAATCATCAAAAGTTCATCAAGGCACCATGTAGAAGAAGCATAATTTTCAGATATGACTAGGATTGAACTCCTAGATTGATTGATTGCCCTAATTAGTCCCAACTTGATATTTTCACCCCGCTCTATCTCATGGTTATCTATAAATGTGTGATAGCCTGCATCCACTAAGGCAGCATAGAGCTGGTCGATAAAAGTCTTGCGAGTGTCTTCTCCTCTAAAACTCAAGAACACATCATACATACACTTAGACCTTGTAGTATAAGATTGGAATCCAGCATCTCTTGCCAATACCATTGCTAAAAAACCTGAGCAGAAAGATAGTGAATCAGTATCAAATGTTCAAAGCCGCCAAAATATGAATCCAACTAAATCACTCATACTCCTATTTGAGGCTTTATGTTGTGTCTGTAAATAATAACAGCTTTTACAAAAGAGAATCAAATTTTATGACACTCAAAATTTGAGTTAATACCATCTGAGGTTCTCTAAGCATAGTGGTTTTGCCACATTTAGTCCTAAACTTTTAAATTGACCACTCATGGTCCTTCGACTTTCAAATTATTACCATCTGTTGTCCAAGTTAACCATCCATGGTCCTTCTATGAGGATCGTGATTGGTTAAATTTTGAAAGTTTGAAGAACATGGTTAACTTGGACCACAGGACAATAACAATTTGAAAGTCAAATGATCATAGATGGTCAATTCAAATATTTAGAACTAAATGTTACAAAACTACTATACTCAAAGGACCTCATATGAAATTTACATTTCAAATTGCTCTCTTAAAACTTAAACATAACAATCCAGTTTCAAGAGTCGAATAACCAAACTAGATCATAAGTTCAATTCCCCATTCACCTCACCCTCAAATGTACCAAAAAAACAAAACAAAAGAAATCTTTTTTCTATTTTTCACAGAAGTAATTAAAAAGAATTCCATCATTGATCTCAAAACTCCCCAACTCTTGATTACAGTAGTACATAAAGTAAATCAAGCAAACTTTGCAGGTCAACGCGTCAGACAAGAATTTCAAATCTCAGAGAATTATTTTAACTAGCTACATCTCAATTCTCACATCACGCACCCTCTGAGTTCAATTGAAGCTTTCAAATAAACATTCAAAGCAACATTTCATATGGATTGCCAACTTTCATGTAAATTATATTTCATACGACTACCGTCTTCTGAGCTTGGAGTGCCAAATACTGATGTTGGGGTTTAGGGTTTTTCTGCTTGGAAGCCTTTCTGGAAGTTGCAGGTCCCTGGGAAAATTCGTAACTTCCTCTGGCGCTAGCTGTGCTAGGGCTCATTGAATTGGAAACGTACGCTCTCGCTTCCTCCCCGGCCCCTGGTTTCTTGAAGTGCATGGTCAACGTTGCTTTATTGCCCTCGCTGAACAAAAATAAAGCCATTACTAACCAGTAACCACAAACATACATTTTCTATGTACATTTCTCATGTTTTATTGAATATACTTTGATACAACAAATGAACTTGCATCAAACTAGGCAGATGTAATATACATTTCTCCCTTTATTTTACTACAAACTAACCAACAAATAAATACCAATGAATATTACAATTATAAATTTATAATCATCCACGTTCTCTTTATAATTTTTTTCTTTCAACTTATTGAATTGAAGTAGTTCAATATCGCGTACTTCTCAAGTGATGACTAACTTCATCTTTTTTTTTTTTTTTTTTTTTTTTTTTTTTTTAATTTGGAATAAGGTCCAAATTGGCCATTGAACGTAACTAGAAAGTATAATTATGCCACTGAATGATAAAAAAAAAAAAGTACAATTAAGCTATTAAACACCCCAAATGTATGCAATTTCACTAATAGCAGGTTACCATCCATTTCATCAGGTTATCTTGCGGATAGTGAGTTGACAATTTAAATAATTTTTAATAATAAACTTTTAAAAAAAAAATTTAAATACGAAGGAGTGGCCGGGAGTTCGAAACCCCTCTTGTATAAAAAAAATCAATTTGATCAGCACTTTATTCTTTAATTGGGCTGATCTGGTACGAACGGAAATTAATATGAGTATGGTACAAATTAAAAAGTGTTTTTAAGGTCTACTTAAGACACCTCGTGGTCTGACTAAAAAAAATAAAAGGAAAATTTTTGTTTTTAAAATAATGTATTTTCTTTTTTGAAAATAAAGAAGCTAATTCTTAATCATAGGCTGAAACGTCTACAATAAAGATCGATGGAATGGTGTCAAACATTCCTTACGGTCAAACATAGAAACAACTTCCCTAGCAATGCTACAGAAAACTTGACTCGCAGACTGTTTTACAAATTTGAAGCTGAATTCTTTGGAGGAACTTAAAGCTTCTTTAATAATTTGGTCAAACATACCCAAAACTGACACTGGTTGAATAGTCTTGCACACCACCTGAGTATCTATTTCCATTCTGCTATCCATTGACAATATCTCCATCGAGCTGAACTGCATATCATAGTTCAGATGAGTCTCTTTTTCATTGTCATGTTTCTCACCTAGGATGATATTCACATATGTCATGACCAGTTTTATCGTTTCACGCTTTATGACAAAAGAACTCGCCAAGTAAACGGGAGGAAGAAACTCGTCAAAACAACGAGAGGAAAAACAAAAAAATTGCAAACAAAATTAAACCAGTAAAACAAAGCAAAGGGAAACAACAATGCGAAATAAGGGAGTAACGACCAGTAGCGGTGGAGATGGATGGGTGGGGCAAGGCGTAACCGGTGATGAAGGCGGAGAATGGAAGAGAAGACAATGAAGGCAGACATTGTCTACGGTGGAGATGGCGGCAGGGGGAGACAATCGGACTCCGCCTCCGATCTGCTTGTTTCACGGAGGCGCCAGCCGTGTAGAAATTTGAGCGGCCGAAAACCAGAGACGAGAGAGAATTAGAGAAACCCTCTTAAAACAATGTATATAATATAAAGAGTTCGAAACTAGACTCCCATAAAAAGTGAGCAGGCGACAAACTGCTACATAAAACCACGAGTTAGACTAGCTGATTTATTTGATTCAATCTTTTAGTATGAGAGTTATATTAGCTAATTAATTTGATTCAATCTTTTAGTGTGGTTTGAATTGATATCGTATTCTGATCTTCTTCTTCTTTATTTTGGGTGTAGGGACTGTACAAATTTGGCATCTTTAGCACTTATTTTCTAGGAAGTGAAGTCCCAAGGTGGTTTAGCCACAAGCAGGATGTAGAAAACTCAGTGACTCTGAAGTTGGCTTCACATACAGACACAAACATCACAGGACTGACCATATGCTTAGTATATTCACGCTACAAAAATCCCCGAAAATTCAAGTTTTTTCGGGAAGGAAAATTTAGGGGCTCCTTCTCGTTTTTCATCAAAGTCAGCAACATAAGCAGTGGTCTGAAATAGATTTATGACCCAAAATATATTGGCATCCCGGGGCCAAATGAAGATCTGGTGTTTCTATGCCACTGAAAATTTGGCAAGTATTTGGCTTCTAGGGATGATATCAATGTCTTAGTAGTTGGACAGAGCTACACTTTTCGGATTAAGGAGTTCAGAGTTAGCCCCGTTTATGATATTATTCATCAAGAAACACAAACATCATCTTCATCGGCAAATGAATGTACGACAATAGAACATTACATGTCTATCTGTCAGTTAGCAGTTGACTGAGCTCTTTTCCCTCCGCTTTCTCAAACGGGGGATAAAGTCCAATTAGTGTGGAGATGAACCCCGGATTTTATCATTCTCAAAGGATGGCCGCTCGGAGTTAGCCCTAGGTTGCTAATGTTGGAAAGTAACAACATCGCCAAAGTTTGCAAGCATGTCACGCGCACACAAATGAATTAACGTCGTAGTGGTTTAACAAGATTAAAACTAGCAAGTAGACAATAATAGAAAACAAGTAGGGGTCGGATTGCTTAGTGTGGATGAGGATGCCTAAGAGATCATTTGACATAGGGAAAGAGGATTCCATTGCTAAGTCAAGAGAGTGGCTTACGTCCTTTCGTAACATAGACTACTAGGACTTTGTTTAGGATTCACCTAAACCTTTCCTCAAACACCTTGCCTTCAACTCTTTCATAGCCAAGCCCAGTAGGGTTCCTTGAGCTAAGAAATGCTAGGGATAGGATCTTGGATTGATCTAGCATAGATCAATCCCTCAAACACCATAGGAGGTGATCAAGTTCCTAGGATTCAAACAAGTTAATCCTCAACAACAAGACATAGAAGCAATGACATCAATCAATCCCTAATTCTAGAAATAAGTCATGAAAGCATCATCAACACACACTTACACAATCCAAACCCTAGCTAATCTAGCCTACCATATTCAAATCAAACACAAAAGCACTCATAGATCTAAACATAGCAAAAGCAAATTAGAAATGGAAAAGGAATAGAAATTGTACCAAAAGTAGATTAACAAAATGAAAGTAAGTCTTGCAAGATCCTTGAATTGGAGTTTGTCAAGCTCTTCCTTCAAGCAATCCCTTCTACAAAGTGTTTTCTCTTCCAATCTAAATGCTAACCTATCTATTTCTCTCTCTAAAATTTTGTGTCCTCCTTACAAATCTGATCTAAAACACTTTAAATAGCCTCCCTTTTCAATTCCCTTCGCAGCTCTTCCAACACAACTTCTAATGCCCGGGCAACGTGCGTTGTTCAGGAACTTATTCTGCCCAACGTCTATCGCAACGCACGTTGTCCGGTGCGTTGAACTTACTGGAAATTCAGCCATGTTTCACTCCCCCACAACGTGCACTGCAACGCACGTTGTAGCTGCGTTGCTTGGTCCCAACTTGTCTCCTTATTCCACTTTGCTTCCGGTTGTGCCACTTCGCTTCGTTTAAGCCCGAAACTTACCTAAAAACTTGTAAAACATAAAGTGCTATGGTAATTTCCAAAATAATGTAAAACATAGCTATTTGGCACATAATTACTACACAAATGATTACTTTAAGCCTAGAATTCACTCTAAAAGGACCTTAAAAGTGTGTGTCTTTGACACTTATTAGCAGTGAATCATGTTGGAATTTTCGTATGGAAAACGTTGCAGGTAGCACTACTATTTATGTAGGCTGAATTTATGAAGGAGGAGAATTGGGAAATTTGTGTCGTGTGTAGTACACTACCTTAAAAACAAATTGCCGGAGATTGTGCGGTCTTTTATACCCGATATGCTTTCGACTGGTTGCACATAGATAAGCTACAACTTACTAGCATGATCAACACCCTACTTCTTAAAAACTCCTAGGTCGAGTGGTGAAACTGAAGTTTACTTAACAACCATTTATCAATATGTTGCAAAAGATAACTTTGTAATATAACCTCATATATCATCATAATTATAATTACTTGCTCTTAAAATTCAAGACCACAAAACCACATAAATTATGGGAGATACATGTGGTATAAAAAGCATGAAACTATGCTATTATATATTTAAAAACACAGCCTTACGTGTATTAATGTAGCTAATCTTTTAATCATGCAAATCTCATTTTAGTGATGGTGTATGTATTCATGTGCATAATGCATATCATATAATGCATATATATAAGTTCATAGTACGTAGGTTGCATAACTTTTAAAAGTCGTATAAAATGCATGGATGCACTGCTATACTCATTAAAATAATAAGCACACACATTAATGTTATTAAAGCATTATATGATACTTAGCTTAATTGGGGAGGAAGAATGCATTAAACCCATACTTCAGTTCTGCTACCATTAAGATCAACTTACAACAGCTTCAAGTGGTCAGAATCCCAGGCAGCAGCAAGAGCACTCAGACTCACCAGCAGCAAATCACGAAGCGTAGTTGCAGATTCGACTGTGGCAAGATTTATGTACTCTTCGACTCATCTGATGACAGCGCCGTCGAGCCAAAGTCAGGAACTATCCGCCATGCGGTGTTGACTCAAAAGCTTATGAATTCTCAAGGACTTCCAACTTGGAGAAATCAACAGCAGGCTTGTTCATGAATGCAAACATTGTATTGTAAAATTTGCTTTTAACTGTTGGAATTTTCGTATGGAAAACGTCGCAGGTAGCACTGCTGTTTTTGTAGGCTGAATTTATGAAGGAGGAAAATTGGGAAATCTGTTTCATGTGTAGTACACTACCTTAAAAGCAAATTGCCGGAGACTGTGCGGTCTTTTATACCTGGTATGCTTTCGACTGGTTGCACACAGATAAGTTACGACTTACTAGCACAGGTAATCGCAGTCGAACCCGACTTATAAACTCAGACGAAATATAAAAGGAGAGGAGAGAATGAATGTATTTTGTGTGTTGAAAGCATTGGGAGGCTGGGTATTTATAGTTTCTGAAATACCCAACTCTCCCGCTTGGACACAAGTTTTTCCACAACTTGAGGCATGCCACGCAACTTGAGGAATTATTCTGTCCACACAATTTAACTTGGAACATGTTTATTTAAATGCAATTTCCAACAAATCACTACTTCTTCTCTCTCTCCAAGTACTTTGTCCTCAAAGGAAGGTTAGATGGTGATCCAATTTAAAGGTTTGTACTATATGATCATTTGTTTGAGGATCATCGTTTGATTTTTGGAGTTTCTTCAGGTATGTGTAAGATTTTTCCCGTAACCTTAATTATGTGGTGCAAGTTAACTGGGCTTGCTAAGTAGTCCAATTAGACCGAATATCGTTAGACTACTCAGATATATCTAATATAATAAGCTGCTTTAATTTCCTGTCTGTCTGTCTCCATTTGAGACACAAATTAAATGAAGTGTTGTTTTCTAAGATGTTTTATGGTGACACAGATGATGATAGTGATGTAGACTTTGATGAATATGAATGTGATGAGGATGAAGCAGAAGAAGAGTTAGATGAGCTATTGTAAATGGAATAGTCGAAGTTTTGGGCAATAGTAGAGTAGAGGAAAACTCAGTTCAAGCGGGAGATGATATGATTATAACACCCTAAATATATTACTCCAGTTAAAATTCAAGTCAGAACTTTGAGAAGTGTTTGGTTCTCACTCGCATACTTCATTTTTATTTTTATTATATTATAGTCAAATAGGCTCTCCAACTTTACACAAAAGTTCAATTAGGTGGCTAAATTTTTGAAAGTGCAATTAAACACTCCAACTTATTAAAATCCATTAAATAAGTTAAATTTACTGGTAACCAATGGGTTACAAGTATGCAGACCATCTTTGATCGCTACTAACTGTAGTTTACCACGGTTGATCGTCGTCGGCTGGCGTTAGCTGTCGTTTTTTATAACAACTTAAGAGAAAAGGAAACCATTGGTTGCCCTCTATGGCGGAGAAGACGACCTACTGGTCGGCTTCTCTAGGCGACAATTGTGGTCGCCTTCAAAGGCAACTGACAACCGTCGTCAGTTGCCGAAGTATTGTTAGAATCTTAATGACTTGTTATTGCAGGCCATTAACCGATTTTGAGACTTTAATACACGAAAATAGCAAGTTCATGAGTTTAATTGCACTTTTCAAAAGTTTATGATTTTAATTTTACTTTTGTGTAAAATTGGAGGGTCTATAAATGTCTATTTGACTCTTTTCCCTTTATAAAATTCAAGTTTAGTTTTTAGTTCTAAAGCATTGAAATTCAAACTAACACAAATTTGTTTGTAATTTTGATTATATTAAATAGGGATGACAATGGGTCGGGTAGGTCGGGGAGGACAACACCCATCACCCGATCCATCTTATATTTTCTTCACACACCCCAACCCGCAATCTGCATCGAGTGAACTTTTTCAAAATCCACCCCCACTCCTATCGGGTGCGGGTGCCTTCGTACTACGGATACCCACCACTTATCATCTTATATTATTATTATTATTATTATTATTATTATTATTATTATTATTATTATTATTATTATTATTATTATTATTATTATTATTATTATTATTATTATTTCAAAAAATAATATTTAAATTATTATTATTATCTTGTTAATTTCATATCCTTCTCCAGTTCTCCTATATGGAAGAAAAAGGAAACAAATTATTAATTTTTTTTCCCTGGATTCACCCATGTGTATCTCATTTTTGTCAGGATGTTGATTGGGATATTGTATTAAAAAATTACATTATTGCTCAAAAAAAAAATCATTAGTTATACCTAAATTACATTTTGCATGTTCTCTTTTTAGATAGATTAACAGGATTAATCAACTGTCAGAGATTACTGATTGATTCAGTTACGAAGTCAGTCAGTAATAATAAATCGTGGAGAAGATGTAAGAGAAAGATAACAGCACAAACCCAACGACACAGAATATTTACCCAGTTCGATACAGTGTGTCTCTACGTCTGGGGGACGATCACATAGGCGTCCAATCCACTAAATCATAATTCAATGTACAAAGGTAGATATACAATAATCTTACCCAAGTACCCCACACAAGGTACATACCCAGTCTACACAGGTTTAGTGGATTGTTGAAGATGGAGAGCCATGCATACAGAAGTCCAATGAAATCCCTTCACTTGGAGAGCCCACTCTGATGCAGTCCACTTCAATGACGCTCTTTACAGTTGTTCCCACAACAGTGTGATCACAGTGTCCTTTCGTTTAAGCAGCAGTGATTCTTCTCAAGTTCATCATCTTAATCACCATGAACATATTATATTGAGAAGATACATGACAATCAAAGATCTAATCTCATATAGTAGATGGGGAGTGTTTCTTCATACTTTCGGCGTAACCCTAAATCTCTTCGAGTAAGGGTACTTATAGATTCTTCAATAAACTCTCTCCATAAAAGACTTTGATTGTAGAAGGTAGTACTATAAAAGAGGAATGTAATCTCAGAAGATTAGGTCCATACCTTTCTTGAAAATATACGCTGATCTTCTTTCCAAACTTGTCTGATAATACCGCGTACAGTCTTTTAGAAATCAGCTTCCTAAATCAGATCTTCAGTGTCAATCCTTCTGTTGTTGCTTCTGATTGATCAGTCATCTGTAGAGCTGGACGGACAAACTCTAAACCTATCTTAGTATGCCATAATAATATTGCCAATTATAATATGGGGTTTTTGAACATTTAAAAACACTAACAAACTCCCCCTTTGGCTATTATTTGGCAAAACAACTCGACTATATAGATAGACAAAACATAAAGAACTAAGATAGGTTATTATAAAGAAGCAACCCATGAGTCTGAAATGATTACATAGAACTAAAACAAAAACGTAAGATCCAGAACAGTTTATGATCAAACAAGTAGTGGTGCCATCAAACATAACGCCCAGCCAGGGCCAGAAGGTACACAAACACAAAAACTCCCCCTGAGTTCATTATTACTCCCCCTGACAAAAACTCCCCCTGAGTTCATTACTACTCCCCCTTTTTGCCAATGATAGCCAAAGGTCAAGCATTGGAGAGAGTGTCACTATCAGACTTCGCAGGATCAGCAGCAGCAGTAGATTCAGATAGGCTTAAACGAAGAAGAACGGTTGCTAGCTCAGTACGGGCCCCTGTCAGTTGCTTTGCAATAATGCTATGTACTGTCTCAATATCAGTGACCTTTGCCTTCAACTGTATGGAAAGCTGAACATCCTTAGCATGAGGAGAGTCATCAGACACAGCATCTGGTTCAGAATTGGATGGGGCAGATACAGGGACAACATCCCGAATGTGATCTCTAGTCAGCAGACGTTTATCAACAGTATAGAGCAGTGTTGGACTGATCACCTCACTGGGCATAGGCTCAAGTCCCTGAGTGGTAAGAATGCCAAAAATCAGATTTGGGAAGGGTAGTCTTACCTTCTGTTCCCTTGGATGAATTAAGGTAAGGATGTGACAGTAAATCCATTTTCCCATATCAATTAGCATCTTCGTTCCAATTCGAAATAAGAATCTTGCCAGTAACTTGCCAACGGTGTGTAAATGGGCTGATGGGAGCCAGTTGTGAAGGGCCAGGCGATGTAGAATCACATATCTGGATGTGAGATGCGAGCTCTGCAGATAGTCCTTATCTCCTGTGGGCCATGATTTTGTCTGTCCACCAGTAAGAGTTCTGGCCACCAAGTTCCAGTCAGTGACAGGGTCTTCTTGCACAGCAGTCAAACCATAGTATTCATTGATCATGTCCGGCCCAAAAACGTACCACCTTCCTCTGATGAAAATCTGCATCGGTCGTGGCCCAGTTAGGATGTCAATCTCGTCATTGTGATTGCAATAGAACTCATACGTGAGAAGCTTAGAATATGGGCAGATGTTTGTGACAGTCTTCAACAATCCGACTTCATTCAGCAGAGGTAAAATGTCACAGACAGAGTTCAGCTGGTTCTCATCCACAGATCGTTGAACAATAAGATCCCTTCTAACCATGGTAGACCATTTTGTCTGAGCAGCAGGAGAAACAAACTGAGGGCTGTAAACAGATGGATCAGTTTCTTCGACAGGTTGAGCCTCAGGAGTAATGCTTCGTCCTCTTGATCGTGTGGATGGCTTCCCTTTTCTGACAGATGGTGCAGGTACAGAAGTAGTTTGAACAGCAGGCCCCTTTTGCTTAACAGACGATCGCAGAGTCTTGAACACTTGTTGGATAGGCGGATTTCCTTCCGGCTTAACAGCCTCACTCGACTTCCTTTTCTTCTCAGGCTGATCCACATCAGCACTGTCATCACCAGTCTCAATAACAACCTTTACTGGAACATTCTTCCTTTTAGACCGTCTTGTTTCTTTGGTTGGGGATTGAACAGGAGTCACAGAGTGACTGGAATCAGAAACATTGGCAGATGAGCTCCCAATAATATTCAAAATTTCTCGAATTTTGAAGGTCGTGGAGTCAGGATGAGCAGTGGCCTCAATAGTTGGAATATCATATGGAAGTGCTTGAGATCCATACACTTCAGCCAGTATTTTATCATCTTCGCTGGAGGATTCAGAAAGATGAATCACTCGATACGGTTGAGGGATTGAAGCAGATGGTAGACCAGCAAAGTGTCGCACATGTTCCAGACTTTCACCTAATGATGTGGCAGTGTAGACTGGGATTCCACCTGTTTTCTCAGACTTGTGGGGGCTTGATAGATCAACAGTTCCAACATTAGCAGGTAAGACAGGAGTGTCATTGACAGAACAAACTTCTTTAGGGTCATCAGCAATTTCAGCCGGAGGCAGATCAATATTATCAGAGGCATAGACAACTAAACTCAATTTATTTGGCTCATCAGAAGATTTTTCTTTTTCATCAGACACATGTAAGATATCAGTTTTCACATCAACAGACTCACTCAAAGGCAGAGATGTAGAATCAACATTCACAGGGGGATTCCCGGAATCCAAATCAGTTAAATTTTCAGAAATAACAGGCACACAAGATGGGGTAGCAGAATCATCAGGTTTATCTGGTGATATTTCAATAGGAGTTTCAGAATTGTTTGACCTGTTTCGGAGGATCTCCTGTCTGTGTTTTGTCTCTTTCTGAGCAGCTTCGAGATATAGAGGGTGGGCCGCCGCTTGCCGTCGAGAGACCTCAACCAATTCTAGGGCTCGATGTGCAAAGTATTGAAGGAATGCCCCGGCCCGATTTCCATCCGAGGGTTCTGGAATATATACTGGAGAAACTTCATCACTGGCTTCGGAAACCATCATAAGCAGTTCAGTCGCATCATCTTCAGACCATTCTGCATAAAATTCTGGGTAGTAGGACATAACAGTCACCAAAATCTCGTCGTGAAGCAGAGGATCAAGTTTGAGCTTCTTCTTCATGGAAACTACAAAAGCGTCTGAATGTGCTTAAGGGCCACCTCCGGAGAATGTGTCTTGCTTCCGAGCTTGATGATGATATTTCGTACCGGGTCCGCCATTGGAGAGATTTTTGTGAGATGAGAAGTACAAATTACTGAAGGCAGATATGCTGAAAGAGGAAGAGTTTGAGTGCTGAGATGCTCGAAAAAACTGTTCTCTTCTTGGCCCGGTAACAAATAGACTAAGGGGTGAAGAACCCTAATCAATGCGGCTAATCAAATATCATGCAGACGCGATTGATTGACACAACGGTACAGCTTCTTTTTAGGAAGGAAACGGAACCCAAGGAAATTTGAATTTCAAAAAGAAATAAAATCTCTAAGATATCTTTTAAGATATATTAGGTTATAGAATCCACTTAACATAATAGAGAGGAGTCTTTAAAAGGAAGACAAGTCATAATTCTGACCTGTATACGGAAAAATCCACTCCTCTCTGACTGACCAACTACTTTATTAGTCAATTCTGCAAATTCCCAGAGCAGACCTGAGAATTTCAAAACGATTTGCATCTAGAGGCTTAGTCAGAATATCTGCCAGTTGTTTGTCAGTTTGAATATATTCCAATTCAATCTCCTTGGATTCAACCAGATCTCTGATGTAATGATGCCTGATATCAATATGCTTCGTTCTGGAATGTTGAACTGGATTCTTTGAAATATTAATAGCACTGACATTGTCACAATAGAGTGTCATAATCCCTTGAGTAAGACCATAATCCAGCAACATCTGTTTCATCCATACTAACTGAGTACAACATCCACCTGCAGCTATGTATTCTGCCTCTGCGGTGCTTAGTGAGATTGAATTCTGTTTCTTGCTTAGCCATGATACTAAGTTCTTACCAACAAAGAAACATCCTCCGGAAGTACTCTTTCAATCATCAATATTTCCTGCCCAATCAACATCACAGTATGCAACAAGACTCAGTTCACTGTCCTTGGAGTACCAGAGGCCATACTGCATCGTTCCTTTAACATATTTCAGAATGCGTTTTGCAGCTATCAGGTGTGATTCCTTTGGGTGAGATTGATACCTTGCACAGATTCCAACACTGAACATTATGTCTGGTCGACTGGCTGTTAGAAACAACAGACTGCCTATCAAGCTGCGATAGATTGTGTTATCCACTGATACGCCAGTTTCATCTTTCGATACTTTTGTGGAGGTGGAAATTGGTGTCCTGGATGATTTACATGATTCCAGATCAAACTTTTTAACAAGATTCTTAGCATACTTCTCTTGTGAAATAAAGTATCCCTCAGGACTTTGTTTGACCTGTAGACCTAGGAAGTATGTCAGTTGACCAACCATGGACATTTCAAACTCTTCCTTCATCACTTTTACTAACTCGTCAGTATATTTCTGTAAGGTTGATCCAAACACGATGTCATCAACATAGATTTGGGCTATGGTTACATGACTTCCAGTAGTTTTTACAAACAGGGTTTTGTCAACACTTCCCCGTTTATACCCATGCTGGAGCAGATACTGTGTCAGTCGTTCATACCATGCCCGTGGGGCTTGTTTGAGACCATAGAGAGCTTTTCGAAGCTTATAGACATATGATGGATGATCTGGATCTTCGAAACCTTTAGGTTGAGCCACATAGATATCTTCGTGGAGATAGCCATTCAGGAATGCTGTCTTGACATCCATCTAAAACATTGTGAATCCCAAAATACATGCGACAGCCAACAAAATCCTGATTGACTCGAGTCTAGCTACAGGAGCAAAAGTCTCATCATAGTCAATTCCTTCAATCTGAGTATACCCTTGAGCCACTAACCGAGCTTTGTTCCTTGCTATATTCCCAGCTTCATCAGTTTTATTTTTAAAGATCCACTTAGTTCCAATTACGTTGATACCATCAGGTTTTGAAACTAGATCCCAGACATGATTTCGCTCAAACTGATGTAGCTCCTCCTGCATTGCCTTGATCCACTGATCATCTTGTAAAGCTTCTTTAATACTTCTGGGTTCTATTTTTGAGGTATAGCAAGCAGACCCAGATACTCCTGTCAGATTATTTATTATTCTGCTCCTGGTCTTCATCCCATCCGATGGATCTCCAATAACGTTATCTGATGGATGGTTTTTCTGAGTTCTGGTGGGTTTGTCTTTACCTATATCACTTATGAGGTTTGTCTCCTGTTTCGAACTTTCTTGATCTTCATCTGACGATTCTTGTGGTTTGGGCTGACTGTTGCTATTAGTGGCAGTTGGGTCACTGAGAGGAAGCTCTGTCACTAAATCTGTCACTGTTGTGTCTACTGATTCTTCTGGACTGTCATCTATAAGCACATTTACTGACTCCATCACAGATTGAGTCCTCTTGTTGTAGACTCTGTAGGCACGACTGTTTGGAGAGTATCCAATGAAGATGCTCTCATCACTCTTTGGTTCGAACTTCTCTCTTTGTTCTCTATCAGCCAGCACATAACACTTTGTCCCAAACACATGAAAATACTTCATATTTGGCTTCTTACCCTTCCAGATCTCATATGGTGTTTTGGTTGTTCCTGGTCTAAGATAGACCCTATTTATGGTATGACAGGCTGTGTGTACTGCTTTAGCCCAGAAGCGCTGCGGCAGATGCGAGGCATGTAGCATAACTCTAGCCATTTCTTGTAAAGTTCGATTCTTTCTTTCCACTACTCCATTATGTTGAGCAGTTCTAGGGGCTGAGAACTCATGTGATATACCGTGCTCAGAGCAGAAATCTGAATATAGTGAGTTCTCAAATTCATTTCCATGATCACTCCTCAATCTCTGAACTTTTATTATAGACTCATTCTTTTCCTTCTAAACTCTTATACACAGAGTTTTAAAGGCCTTGAAAGCTTCTGTCTTTTCTCTCAGAAAGTATACCCAGCTGTATCGAGAGAAATCATCTACACACACAAATATGTATTTCTTTCCCCCAATGCTTTCAGTCTGTGTTGGCCCCATGAGGTCTATGTGGACAAGATCTAGGCACTTCTCAGTGGTGATGCCTCTTACTGCTTTGTGTGGAGTTCTGATTTGTTTCCCAATAGCACATGCACCACATATTTTTTCCGGATTTATTCTGATCTTAGGTACACCTTTCACTGCTTCCAGTTTTATTAACTTATCCATATCTCTGAAGTTTACGTGACCCAGTCGTCTATGCCAGATTTTGATTCATCAGATTTGGATAGGTGACAAGTAGTTCCATTTGCCAAAACATAACAATTGTCTGAGGACCGAGTTCCTTCCATGACTAGTTGATTTGCTTTGTCACTAACTCTGCAGCAGTTACGATCGAAGCACACATTCCAATTTTGGTCACACAACTGACTTATGCTAATTAGATTCGCTTTCAACCCACTGACTAGCAGGACTTCTTCTAATTGAGGTAAACCTGGTACATTTAGGATTCCTTTCCCAACTATTTTCCCTTTTTGTCCATCTCCATATGTTACAGCTCCACTGCTGGGTTGAACAGCCATCAGACACTTAACATTTCCTGTCATATGTCTAGAACACCCACTGTCAAAATACCATCTAGCGTCAGTTGTAGATGCAGTAAGAACAATGGTGGGGTAGCAGATAACTTCTGACTTCCTGACCCAAACCTGTCTAGTGAATGGTGTAATGGTCTTATTCTGTTATTTTTCCTTCCTTTGATCTCTGTAGAAAAAATAACACTCAGGCCGAGTATGACCTTTTGTTTGACAGTAGTGACAAATAGGGGTGTAATATTTAACTTTGACAATCTTATTTTTAAACCTTGAATAATGAGATTGATGAGTTAATCTGGCCAGGCCAGTATCAGCAGTCTGGTCGTACCTCCTTCCCTTGTGGTCTTAGACATACCCTCTTTGATGAACTTAGGTGCGTTATTCGAAGATTCACCTCGTTCAAATTCCAGACCCTTTTTATCATTAGGATTTCTGCCAGAGTCTAGAATCTTATCTAGAGTAGATGTGGTGTCCATCATCTGGATATTTTTCTTCAGACTCTCCAATTCCTTGATCAGTTTTCTTTCTCTGGACCTTATCTGAGTGATGAGATCTTCTTTTATGACTAGATCTGTATTCAGTTTCTTTAGAAGATCATATCTTTGCTTCAGCTCTTCATTCAGATTCTTATTCACTTTCACAAGTTGTTCCCAGCTAGCAACAAGTTTTGCAAATTCTGTTTCAAGTTGAGTATGTCTCTCTTCAAAATCATCAGTTGATATGTACGATTCTTCATCTGATTGATCTCCGTCTGACTGAAGGTCTGTAGCAGTAAAGAAAGCTACAAAGTTTCCCACATTATCATCTGACTGATCATTTGAAGTTTCCTCCTCATCATCGCTTAAAGTAGCTACAGACATAGCCTTTTTCCTCTTGAGATACGTTGCACATTCAGCCTGTATGTGTCCATATCCTTCACATTCCTTATACTGCACTGACCGGTTGAGGGATTTACCTGTGTCTGTGGAACTGTTTCTGTTTTGTCTGGTTCGACCAGTCTGAGATTGATTGTTCTGTGAGAAAGGTGTTGTTTCAGCCTTTTGATATGAGGAGTTGTTGCCTTTGTATTGTGTCCAGGTAGACTGACCTTGACCCTTTCTATTGAAACCTTTTAAGATTTTCTTGAAATTCTTGGTTAGAAGAGCCAAGGTTTCATCATCTATGTCGTCTGTGTCAGATTCTCGATCAGCCTCAGCCACAAAGGCCACTGACTTTCTTTTGCTGTTGCTTCCAAGATCATCATCAGCAAGAACTTCTAGTTCATATGTGTGTAAGCTTCCCATAAGTTCTCCGACAGTCTTCTTTTCCCAACCTGTGTGTTCCTGAATAGCAGTTACTTTCATCCGAAAGCGTTTAGGTAAAGATCGAAGGATCTTTTTGACCACTCTCTCATCAGTGAAAGGTTCTCCAAGAATTGAGGCTCGGTTCATAAGATTCTGAACCCTACTGTGGAAGGTCGAAATGGTTTCTTCTTCAGTCATTCTGAGTGCTTCGAATTCTGACAGAACCATTTGTAGCTTTGACTATTTGACATCACTAGTTCCTTCAAATCTGGTTTCAAGAATTTCCCATACCCGTTTAGCCTCTTTTACTCATGTGACAAGAGTAAAAACAGATTCATGCAAAGATCCTACAATTAAATTTAATGCCTTGTTGTTTAGATCTGAGGCATTCATTTCATCGTCTGTCCAAGTCTCCATGGGTTTATCTTCAGTAACTCCTTGTGCATTCTGAGTAGTGGGACGACTCCAACCAGTTAGGACCGTACGATAAACCCTGGTACCTTGTGCTTGAAGATATATCTCCATGCGAGCCTTCCAGAAGGAGTAGTTATGACCATCTAGTTCTGGTGGTTTCATACTTGCATCCATCCTGAATACAAACAACCAGCCAACGAACACACAGAAAAAACTTGCGAAAGACAGAGAGAATGCAAAACTAAAAACAACCCGTCGGATCAAGTCACTATGTAGACTTAAAAGCTCTGATACCACATGTAATTTTGCATGTTCTCTTTTTAGATAGATTAACAGGATTAATCAACTGTCAGAGATTACTGATTGATTCAGTTACGAAGTCAGTCAGTAATAATAAATCGTGGAGAAGATGTAAGAGAAAGATTACAGCACAAACCCAACGACACAGAATATTTACCCAGTTCGATACAGTGTGTATCTACGTCTGGGGGACGATCACATAGGCGTCCAATCCACTAAATCATAATCCAATGTACAAAGGTAGATATACAATAATCTTAACCAAGCGCCCCACACAAGGTACATACCCAGTCTACACAGGTTTAGTGGATTGTTGAAGATGGAGAGCCATGCATACAGAAGTCCAATGAAATCCCTTCACTTGGAGAGCCCACTCTGATGCAGTCCACTTCAATGACGCTCTTTACAGTTGTTCCCACAACAGTGTGATCACAGTGTCCTTTCGTTTAAGCAGCAGTGATTCTTCTCAAGTTCATCATCTTAATCACCATGAACATATTATATTGAGAAGATACATGACAATCAAAGATCTAATCTCATATAGCAGATGGGGAGTGTTTCTTCATACTTTCGGCGTAACCCTAAATCTCTTCGAGTAAGGGTACTTATAGATTCTTCAATAAACTCTCTCCATAAAAGACTTTGATTGTAGAAGGTAGGACTATAAAAGAGGAATGTAATCTCAGAAGATTAGGTCCATACCTTTCTTGAAAATATACGCTGATCTTCTTTCCAAACTTGTCTGATAATACCGCGTGCAGTCTTTTAGAAATCAGCTTCCTAAATCAGAACTTCAGTGTCAGTCCTTCTGTTGTTGCTTCTGATTGATCAGTCATATGTAGAGCTGGACGGACAAACTATAAACCTATCTTAGTATGTCATAATAATATTGTCAATTATAATATGGAGTTTTTGAACATTTAAAAACACTAACACGGCCAGTGAGGCCGAAACTGAGCAGCAGTGTTTCGGCCTCGGGCCGAAACTTAGCCAGTCTGGGTTCGGCCTTGGGGACGAACCACGGCTGAATGCCAACAGACAATGTGACTAGTATTAATTCATTATATCATCAGCAAGACAATTTTGAAAACTAGTATATTTCATTTTTCTTTTTATCTTCCATTAACTATGATTTTTGGTATCGAGTGAATTTGCAACTCCAAGACACCTGTAATCTCATACTTTTTATTCATTTTGTGGTAAGAACTAAGGATATTAAACTATGATTTTTGGTCCTCACCAAAAAAAACTATGATTTTTGGTAACGAGTGAATTTGCAACTCAAAAACACCTGCAATCTCATACTTTATCTTCATTTTGTGGTAAGGACTAAGGATATTTTTTTTGAAAACCAATCTGGCGATTGTATTAATGAACCAAAGCCGCAATAGCGTCAAGAGGGGATAGAATCCCAGTACATAGCTTGATCCTGTGTGAATGCTAAGGAAGCTAAAGTATGCGCATGTAAATTAACCTGTCTAGAGACATAACTTAAAGAAATACGACTAAATAAAGACATAAGTGTTCTGCATTGATCAACTGTGACCCCAACATACGAATGAATTGGTGTGTTATGGTGCCGCATAGTTGTAGTCAATACCATGCAATCCGTGAGTAAACTTACTGATGTGTTGTTCCGTTCAAGCAGCCAAGACAGTGCCTCCTTATATGCCTGTGCCTCCGCCATAAGTAGTGAGAAACAAGCAGGTAATTTGCCATTTTTTGCTTCCACAAAAGAGCCGTCCGGCGCAATAAGTAGTATACCGTATGTAGCCTCGCCCGTGTCGTGACGGAAGCCCGCGTCCACGTGGCATCGGGGGTCGCCGCCACCCGGCTCGGTGGGTGGTGCCAAAACCGTAACCGGCTGAGTGTGACAATACTGGGCAGCGCCGTATGCCTGTAGCGTCGCGGCTGCTACTCTGCCAACTTCGGTAGGCTGCATCATAGACCCCTTCCAAACAGCTGAGTTGCGGGTCCTCCAAATATGGTATAACACCGCTACCATCAATCGGGTTTGCTCCTCCGTCAAGACCGCCAAAGCCCCTTTTAGCCATGTTGTAAAAGAGTCTGCAATAATATTAGTGATAGGCAATTGTGTTATATTCCAAACAAGTGTAGAATATTCACAGAGCACTAAAACATGTAACACATCTTCATGATCTAAAGCACACATTGGGCATATTGGATCCACCTCCACCCTTTTAATAACTAAGTTAGTGGTTGTGGGTAAAATATCACATATGGCTCTCCACAAAAATGTCTTCCACTTGGGAGGGACTTTTAATTTCCACATTGAAATTCATTTATCAAACACAGCTGGATTATTCTCATAGTCCCCAACAATACGCCTATAGGCATTCTTCACAGTATATATCCCCTTTGGGTCACCCATCCAATACCATGAGTCCTCATAGTCAGGACTAACAAGGATCATACTTATCCGGTTTACATCTTCAGGAATAAACAGGTCAGATAAAATATGTGGATCCCATGTGTGTGTTTGTAAATCAATCAAACCTGCGACCCGTGCCTCTCTCAACTCTTCTGGCATCTCTGTTTGGATTAAAGGGCTTAGATTATCTAGTAGCCACGGGTGTCCCCATATTAAAGTTGTCTGTCCATTTTCAATTCTCCTACGCACCCCAGAGACTACCATTGCATGTGATGTCATAATACTCCTCCAACAATAACTTGGGCAATTTTCAATAGTAGAATCAGTAAAACTGGTTGTGGGGTAATACCTTGCTTTATAAATTTTCGCTGCGAGCGTTCCTGGGTCTGTTAGAAAACGCCATGCCTGTTTTCCTAACATAGCAAGATTAAAAGCCCTAAGCTCCTTAAAACCCATACCACCATACTTCTTCGGGACGCACAACCTGTCCCAAGCTTTCCAATGTATTCCCCTCTCTCTTCCATTCCCCCACCAGTATTTATTCATAGTTCGTTCAATTGACTGACATACTGCCTTAGGTAACAAAAAAACGCTCATTGAGAAGGTAAGCATAGATTGCGCTACGCTTTTCAATAACACCTCTTTACCAGCCTGAGATAGCAACTTTTTACTCCACGGACCAATCCGCTGCCTGATCTTCTCCTCCACATAAGAGAAAACAGCCCTCTTATTCCTTCCCACAAAGGAATGTAGGCCCAAATATTTTTCAAAATTGGCTAAAGCAGATATTGGATTTATTATAATTCACCACCTGGCCTGACAACTTTTCATACCTTGCTAGGCATTGCCTAATAACACCAGCCTCTTGAATATTCGCTTTAAAAAATAGGAAACTGTCATCTGCAAAAAACAGATGTGATACAAGTGGCGCCCCCTAGCTACTCTGCACCCATGTATTGATCCTGCCATTTGTTCATACTGTAATATCATTGAGAGAGCCTCTGCACAAATAATAAACAAATACGGAGAAAGAGGATCCCCTGCCTGAGGCCCCTGGTGGGTTTCACGCTTCCCCCTGGTATACCATTGACCATTACAGTATAATTAACAGTCGTTACACACAACATAATAAGTTGTATCCACTTCTCACTAAA
Source organism: Ipomoea nil (assembly GCF_001879475.1). Classification (NCBI taxonomy): domain Eukaryota; kingdom Viridiplantae; phylum Streptophyta; class Magnoliopsida; order Solanales; family Convolvulaceae; genus Ipomoea; species Ipomoea nil. Next base: position 5,600,300 of record NW_017617070.1, read on the forward strand.
CCCCATAATGGTCAACATTCTTTTAAGAAATGTCCACTCCATTCTATCATAGGCCTTCGACATATCCAGTTTCAATGCACTCCAACCCACTACACCACACTGTTTTCTGTTTAAATAATGTCCCACTTCAGCCGCCACCAAGATGTTATCAGTGATAAGCCTTCCCGGAATAAATGCACTCTGGGATTTTGAGATTAGTCCTCCCATGAGCGTTTTCATTCTATTTGCTATCATCTTGGCCATAACTCTATATATGACATTACTCAATGCAATTGGACTTAAATTCGCTACCGTCTCAGGCACCTCTTTCTTGGGGATCAAAACAATGTTAGTATCATTCAAACCCTCGGGGAATACACAAGAATTCAAAGCATTCGTTACAAAACCAGATACATCCCCCCCCCCCCCCCTCACCACCTCCCGAAACTACTGGTAGAAACCCAGATTCAATCCATCCGGGCCCGGTGCCTTATCCAGAAACATAGAAAAAATGGCCGCTTTTACTTCCTCAGTCTCAAAAGGGCGGTCAAGAACCATGTTTTGCGCAGCTGTCACCCGTGGGGTTAGAACATCAAAAAGTGGATCATCACAATCCAAGCCATTAGAAGCAAAAATATTCTCAAAGTATTTCAGAATAGTCGAGTGCATATCCTTCCCCTCCACCCAGTCACCAGCATCACTTTTAATACAAGTAATAAAATTCTTTTTCTTACGAGCAGAGGCATACCTGTGATAGAATTTTGTGTTTGCGTCTGCTCCGCGAAGCCAGTGTTGTTTGGCTCTCTGTCTCCAAAACACATCCTCCTGGGCCTCAATCTGTTTCAGGGAATTCTCGATTTGTTGGTACTCAGCTAGGGCTACCGGATCCCGTCTATTTCGAATAGTATCCTGCCTCTGCCGTAACTGCTTAATTCGTTTACCGAATTTATGGAATTGATCTCCTCCCCATCGCATCAACTTCTCTCCACACAACTGCTGACAATACAGCAATCCTTCCGTTCTCCCCTCCTGCCAGGCCGTTTCAACCACTTCTTTACATCCTTCATCTAACAACCAAGCCATCTCAAACCTGAACCTCCGTGGCCCCCCTTCCCTTAGCATGCACATTGCATTAATATTAAGGAAGAGGATCGAGTGATCCGAGGCCCGAATCCGTATGTTTTCCACCCATGCATTCTCATTCATAACACCCCAATCATTCGTTATCAAAACCTTGTCCAACCTTTCCTCTATCCAATTTCGCGTCCCTTTTCCTTTTTCCCACGTAAATTGATGGCCTCTCATCGGCATTTGCAAAAAACCACAACCATCTACAGCATTCCTGAAACCCCGTAGCAGGTTATTAGGGTATGGATTTCCCCCTCTCTTCTCATGCTGATACGGGAGATTATTAAAATATCCTATCACCACCCAGGGTAACAAGGATCTACTCTTCAGAGTGCCAAGCAAATCCCAAGTTTCCTCCCGCCTAGTCCGCTCCGGGATACCATAGAAACATGTCATACGCCATAACTTATTGGACAAATTGACTTCCACATCTATATGATTTTGCGAGTAGCTTAACAAACTGACCGTATTATTCTTTTTCCAAAAAAGAGCCATTCCACCACTTAACCCATTATTATCAACATAAAACAGACCGTCATACCCAAGCCTGACACGGACCCGTTCTGCATGTATCTGTCCCACCTTGGTCTCCATCAAAAACACAAAATCCAGCTTCTTACAGGACGCTAGGTCCACAATTTGTTGAACTGTGCGTGGATTGTCCAAGCCACGACAGTTCCAGCTCAAAGTACTCATGATGACGAGCGGGGCTGGGTTCCAGTCAAAAGGATATTAAACTATGATTTTTGGTAACAAGTGAATTTGCAACTCAAAGACACCTGCAGTCTCATACTTTTTCTTCATTTTGTGGTAAGGATACATTCCCCCTAGCTAGGCATGTGCATGGGACGAGTTAGGTCGGTTCAAATAAGGAGTTTGGCTAAACATATGACATTTTAGGTTTTATATCACTTTTTTGTTTCTTATTTCCAATAACTCTATTCTTCTCTATCACACAATGTAATTTGAATTCCTACATTGTTCCTATCTTATTCTTTCCCCACCGAATTGCAGTTCCTTTCTTTCTTAATTTCTTCCTCTCAACCAAACACCTCCTTAATACATTGATGGGATGTGGTTATTAAAGTTCTCCCGTCATCCCATGCTCAATTAATTCATCATACGCCATCTAGATAATTGAGTGAAAGTGAGAGAAAATCCATAAACACAATATTGTATTCACATTGATTCCTTGGCAGCCATCCACGACTATTAAATCTACATCAACTGAAAGCTATGATTGGAAGTTAGTATGATTATTGATTAAAATATAAAGCTTATTAAAAGCTATTCTTTATATGTTTTTTTTAAAGAAATAGAAAATTAAAAAGTTGGTCCTTATCCACTTATGCCAAAACACTAATGAATGTTTGGTACATAGCTGTTAGTTAATTGAGTTAGTAGTTTTGACTAGTTGGTTGTAGAACAATGTTTGGTAAATTAGCTAATAGTTGATTCATGCAAAATGACTTTCTTAAAAAACTGATAAAAAGTTGCTTTTTGAATTTTAGCTAATTAATCAAACACTCGTATATTTTGATTATTTAACCAAGTCAAACAATTAATAATGGTCAAATAAGTCAAAATTGTCTATTACCAAAAAGGGCCTAAATAACAGACATAATATAATCAACTTTTGTCAAAGGCCTTGTGGTCGAGCAGCATAATTGTGGCCTAGGGGTGTAAACGAGCCGAGTCGAGCTCGAGCTCAAAAAATGATGCTCGAGCTCGGCTCGACAATTTTTCGAACCGGCTCGAGCAGCTCGATTGTTCGAGCTCGGGCTCGATTTTGACATATTTGAATTCATATTTTAATTAATAATAAACATTGTTTTATCCATACATAAATAATAAAAACTTTAAAAAATTTAAAAGTCCAAACTTCAATATTTAAAGACTCTAAAACTCAAAACAAGTTTACAACTCCACTTTAATTACAAGTCAATAATAGTCATTGATCCTTACCATATATATATAATATTTATCTATTTATTTAATTATGGCTCGCGAGCGGCTCGACGAGTTCACGAGCCTAAAATATTTGAGCTCAAGCTTATCTCATTTAATAAACAGTCGCTCGAGTTCAGCTCGAGCTCGAGCCGAGCTTTGACCGAGCGACTCGCGAACAACTCGGCTCATTTAGACCCCTACTATGGCCTCTCAAATGAGAGGTCTCATGTTCGAATCCCAATGTGAGGACATTGACTCTGTGTGCTTCAATATATAGATTGAGAAAGTATGTATGAACAGATATTCTGATAGAGAATAACATTCAAAAAATATATATATAATCAACTTCTTATATCTACGTACAATTACAATACAATACCCATTAACAAAGTTGAGCTAATATAATCAAATGCACATGAATATACTACCGACTCTAAAATTACCTACCTTAGTATAAATGGTAACCTTGATCCGAGCTTTCGACATCTGAATTGCTACTAGTCTCTATACTATGCTTCCCCAAATCCTTCATTTCTTCAACACGGCTCACACTACTATTGGGGCTCCCATTTGTGAGTTTCTTGGTTTTGGTTTTCCTCCATTTGTGCTTCCTAAACCAATGCCTAATCAACAGCCACCCCAAACCACAATACACAATCATTGTGAAGCCACCCCCTATAGTCACCACCTCGGCTAAAACCAACCTAGTCCCTTTCCCATCTGGCATGATTGTCCATATGGCGGATATATAAGCCGCCGCCATGAACATGGTCGAAGCCCACAATACTTTATGCGTAGCCACCATCAAACTCATCATGGATTTTCTCTTGAAAGGTATGATGCTAACGTGGACGTTGACAATTCCTAGGGAGAGGAATAGGGCAACGATGTTGCATATCAAGAACACCTTGAAGTCCGTGGCATGTCCTCGAAGTGCTTTTCCTGTCTCCTGGTTGAACCCGCCAGGAGGGTTTACCCCGGCGGCGAATGAAACGGTGGCGATCAAAGCAGCGACCACGGTTATGGTCTTCCGCGCGTTCCTTAGGCCCTCGCTTTGGAGCTCCAGTTGCTTCACCCTCCGGCGGCTGGTGGGCTTGTGGTTGCGGAACGGGGAGGAGGCGTCGTGCAAACGAGATTTGTTTGGCCACCAAAAGATGTTTTGAGGCGATTTTTGTGACGGTGTGTCTGGTGGGATGTCTTGAAAGATTGGGGAGAGTTGATCACATCTTTTGGCACCGGCTTCTTGTAGTGCAGGGATGATTGCTAGGGCTCCAGAGTTGCTTGCGTCTGCCTCCACTACATCAAGAGCTGTGTAGCCCTTTCGGTTCAATGCATTCACTTCAACTCCAAGCTTCAACAGATAGATAAGCATCTAACAAATATACCCATAATTAGGATCAAGCGCTTACCACTATGCATGGTTAAAAACTATAGAACTCAATTTTATTTCTTTATAGACTGTCATCATATTTTTTAGCAATAGTTATATCGTGGATCATGGTCCAATACACAAAATTCATGTTCATAATGCACAAAATTCATGTTCATAATGCACAGAAATCATATTCATTATATCGTGTTTATGTGTATGTGTATTATGAACATGAATTCTGTGCATTATGAACATAAATTTTGTACATTATTATGAAGTCAAATTCTGTGCATTAGTCCAAGATCCACGATATAATTGCCATTTTAGAGAGGCTGGGTACTAGCCCTTCACCAATCACGGCCCAACAATCTCTTATACACCTAATGATGGACCTGGCCCTTTATCGGAACCTATCCAACAATTCTGCTTCCACTACACAGTCAAAACTCAAAAGCTATGTTCATAGCGAATGTTTAATTTTATTTCGTTATAAATCGTAATAACATTTTTAAAAGATAAGGTGCTGGACTTGTGACCCTTTAGCGGTCTGTGTCCAATAATCTTTTACCAACCCATTAATAGACTTGGCGTTTTATCCACCTCCGCCCAATAGCACGTACTAGTTAGTAGTTATTTGCCTCTTAACTTGAATAAAATAAAATAAAATAAAAGGTGCTTATTACGTACCGCTCTGAGTTTAGCAGAAGTTGCCAAATGTAAAATGGTATTTCCATCATTGTCTTGGGCGTTCTTGAGAGTTGACACATCAAGGACCTCCATCAAATACTTGAGAACTTCAAACTGATTATTCTTGACAGCCAAGTGCAGAACAGTTTCTCCATGATTGGTAAGCTTATGAGCAGATTCCAGACTCGCGCCTATCAATTCATAGATAATATTAACTCGCCCTTTGACTGCCGCCCAGTGCAGGGGTGTCCGCCCCTCCTTATCTTGCCGGAAACAATGGTCGCTGTCAACTTCCAACAATTCTTTCGTTGCCTCCAAGTGGCCTTTGCTGCATGCTAGGTGCAACGGAATGCACCCATTTGAGTCACTTTTTGATGCCAACTCTGCCCGTGCTCTTAATATTTCCTTAACAATGTCTGCAAATTTTTACGTTGTTTAGTTTATATGTAACACACGCTGAATAACACTATAGGGTCTTTGGTAAATAGCGGGTTAGTGAGTTTAATTTGATTTGTTGATAGCATTAGCTGATTGTAGAAAATTGTTTGATAAATTAGTTGTTAGTTGATTATATGTAATTAATGTAAAATGATTTTCTCAAAAAGCTGATGAAAAAAGTTACTTTGAACAACTTTCTGAATTTTAACATTTTGGAACCTTAGGGTCGGAGTGTGAGGGCCGTTAGGGTTGGGGTTCAACCTTTTGGAAGAAAAAGCTAATTGATCAAACACTCATATTGATTGTTTATCCAAATAAGCTAAATGGGATTGCTCATTGCATGGAATTTAATTTTTAGAAAAATAATTCTAGAACAATAGGCGTAGCAAGAGAAAACTTCTGTGCTATATGATTCAAGTTCCCTGTAGATTTGAATATATAGTGGTGCAAATCTACTTTCTAAACCAATATGAGACAAGTGCATTTTCAAAGTCTTTCCACCTTAATTTTCCAGCTCAAATGGGTCTACTTCGAAAATCAATTTCTCATTCACTCATTATCTGTTTTGAGTGTATAATATATCAATTTTTTCGTCTGACTACGAAAAGTGAGAATTCACTTTGACCCTATCCAAATCGGAAGTGAACTCCACATTTATTTGTACCACAAAATAAACATATTTTTCTACATAACAAAATAAGTTCGTGTATATCATCTTTTTCTCTTCTTTAATTTGTTTATTTCTATGTAAGCAAACAATTAAGCCTATTTTCTAAATAACAAAGACAAATGTGGGTAATGTCTAATATATTTGTGCATATATATACAAATTTTTGTGCACTAATGACTGAGTTCACATCCAAAGGCCTTGTGGTCGAGCGGCGTAGTTGCGACCCCTCAAATGAGACAAATCAACACAAGTGCATACCTTTAAACCCCCCCCCCCCCCTCCCCCCCACAATACATAAGTACACACACAATAGCACAAGTATGCACATATGAACCCAAAAACAAGAACAACATACGACTTGACATAAATGACGACATGCACACTAACAAATCATCATTGCACACGATGTCTGATTCAGTGCACACTACAATCAACATACTTGAATTCAATGTGCACACTGAAATAGAAGCGCGCACACAACCTTGGAATACACATAACACTACAATGCAGTGCACACATACGGCATACCTTAGCCCCCAGATGCACACGAATCTATACTAGAGTGAACATGGATGGAATATGGAGTGCACACGTATAAAATTGGAAGTATATAATCCTACCAAAAATACATTAATCCTGCCAAAAATATACTCCTTACCTCCTAAAATCATTCGCAAATAATAATATTAGGATTCTAAATGCACACAAAATTACTAATTCACCCCTCCAAAAATATATGTAAATAAATAATCTCTCAAAGTGAGGGGGCTCCTTGTGCGCAATAAGCAAAGGTCTAGCTTCTGTGGTTCATGTTCAGTTGAGTTATCATGATTTACATTCTCTCAAATGCTTTGTCGGATCAGAATGTGGGGGGCTCTTAGGATTGGGGTTCAACTTTTTAGAAGAATGTAAATAAATAATCTCACAAATCAAAAAAAAAAAAAAATAAAATAAAAAATCACCCAGTCACACATTTATTTAGTTTTATTCCAATTTCTACCTACCACCAAACAGACTACATCAAAACTAATAAAACTCATTACAGTCTAATTATTTGATTTCAATAATGATTCATATTCTAATATTTAATTTGTACCAAAGTCCTCCATGTTTTGCCAGTCCAAACCGTGTGGTGTAATACGTCCATAAAGTAGGTGGTATCACTGTATATTTAACCTTATTAGGCCAGGGGCGGCGTAGACTTTTCAATATGAACGCAAAACTAATTTGATTAAGCCTGTGTGGTTTTAATTTGCCGCATCAGTTGTTCATGCTTTGCTGCTTGCCTGCTTACACGGCTGACAAATTATTATTCTTTTTTGAAAGGAAATTTTTGTACTTTTGATTCATGAATTTGAAGCTAATTTGGATTTGCTCTTCTGATCTATTAGGTTATCATCATCTCAACAAGTGAGCCCCTTTCAAATGATGTGAAAGATAATGTGTTTTTTTTTTTTTTTTTTGTTTAATTTTGTTAACTTATGTAGCTTGCAAGTTTGCTATAATAGCAAGTTTGCAATTGAAATTTATTTTCTTATTTATTTATTTATTTATTTATTATTTATTTATTTATAATAGGAATAAAGGTGAAATAGGTCACTCAACTGCACACCAAATTACAATTAGGCCATCAAACTCAAAAACAATGCAATTGGGTCTCTGAACAATACAAAATCATGTCATTAGACAAAAAATGACCTATTTACCAAAAAGAGCAGTTACTGATTTTAAAAATAATTTTAAATAAAATAATTAATTAAATTTAAAAAAAATTAAAAAAACCTAAATTACCGTCTTCGTCTCCATGGCCAAGCTCCGACCATGGTGACAAAGCCGCCAGTAGTTTAGGTTTTTTATTTTTTTAAATGTTAATTTTAATTAATTATTTTATTTATAATTATTTTTAAAATGAGAAAATTACCGATTTGGTCCCTCGACTATGGAGATTTCACCAATTTGGTCATCGACTACCAAAATTACTCAATTTGGTCCTCGACTACCAAAATTACTCAATTTGGTCCTAAGTGTTATTTGCAGGTCAACCCTAAAAGGCAATTTTGGGATTTAAAAAAAAGTATCTTCCTTCTTATTCCCTAAATCTAAGTCGTTTGTTTTATATAGATAGGTTATTTGTTTTCGATAGCAGTCGCAACTTCAATATGCAACCAAAGTGCAGTGAATCATCTTCATCCAGCTATAAGAATCGAATGATGTTCGAAAATGGAGATGCTTATAGCTGGATGAAAATGATGTTGGCACAATGCAACAAATTTTTGAACATCATTCGATTATTATAGCTTGATGAAGATGATTCACAGCACTTTGGTTGCATATTGAAGCTGTGACTGCTATCGAAAACAAATAACATATCTATATAAAACAAACGACTTAGATTTAGGGAAGAAGAAGGAAGATACTTTTTTAAAAAATCTCAAAATTGCCCTTTAGATTTGACTTGCAAATAACACTTAGGATCAAATCAGGTAAAAATGTCATAGTCGAGGATCAAATTGAGTAATTTTGATAGTCGAGGACCAAATTGGTGAAATCCTCATAGTCGAGGGACCAAATCGGTAATTTTCTCTTTTAAAATCATTTTAAAAATCGGTAACCGCTCTTTCAGGTAAACATGTCATTTTGGACCTAATTGCATGATTTTGTGTTGTTTAGGATCCGAATTGCACTGTTTTTAAATTCGATGGTCTAATTGTAGTTTAGTGTGCTGTTAAATGACCCCCTTTTTCCTTTATAATATAAAATGCGAGTGGAACCACTTTTGAAAGTGAGGGAATATTACAGGGATGTAGAGAAAATAATAAAGAATTTACAAATTTGATGATGCATGTAGAAGTGGGATACACTTTTGAAATTTGAAAGTGAGAGAGTATTGCAGGGATAAGGATAGCTTTATAAGTCGTGTTATTTCTTAATGGTTAGTGAAGTGACACTTTTAATCCTCCATTAACTCATCATCTGTAGAATCTTAAATTTAATAATATTTTTTTAAAAAAAAAATCCTAGTTAATTAAACATTATGTCAAAATTTATTGTATTTTTTTTTAAAAATAATTGATACAAGTTACTAATGAACCATAACTTTTTTGAATGAGCTAGCTAGTTATAATATTACTCAATTTAAATATGTGTTTTGTCTGAACTAAAAAAATTAGAGTTAATACCAGCCAAGGTCCCTCGAGTATAGTGGTTCCACCACCTATGGTCCTAAACTTTCAAATCAACCCTCCGGGATCCTCCGTGTTTCAAAATTGATCAGCCATAGTCCTTCCGTTAGTGTTTTCCGTTTCAGCCGTGAAATATGAGGGCATAATCGACCTTTCACATTTTTCTCACCCAAACCACTGAAAAATTGCTTGTTCTCAATCCACCGGTGAAATCTGGGCCGAAAACAATGGATTCAAAGGGGACGCTGGCCGCTACGCTACTCGAAAGCGCATCGTTTCGTCCTTAATACACAACGGTCTGATTCACTCTCCAGATTGTACAGCCGTGGTTTAATCCTAACGCTAATCCGATGTACTCGTAAGTGGAATTGAACGACACTTCCAATTCGCCATTTTTGTTGCTTCCTTTGCAGATTACAAAGCCGGTGGTGTTTATCCCGCAAGCAAAGTTCCCGCCGGCATTAATATCCTCCATTGATTCATTCTGGAACTGTGTTTCTAGGTCTGAGGCGATTGATGTTATTCCCTAGCACGCAACCCTGTTTGAGGATTTCAGGACCCCGCAAGTAAACCCTGACCTGGATGAAATTGACTGGAATTCGGATGAATTCGATGACACATTTTGTTCGTTCAAAATAGATGCGCCGCCGCACCAGCACAGGGTGTTGAGGGTCCACCCGTTTGTTAGACCGCAAATTGGGTATCGCCTATTGTGAGGCTAGAAAGTGGGGTTGTGTAGTTGAGGTAGAGCCTTTTGGGGGTGAAATTAGGGTTCCAGCATAGGAGCACGAAGCCGCTGTGAAGCGGACGCCGCAGAGGACGTCAATCCCGTCGGCGATGGCGTCGAAAGATACTTCCGGATATACATTCAGGTTTCTTCGTCGTCGTTGGATGCAGGGGTGGTGCCGGACTGGAGCGCTGCGTTGGAAATATCATATCCTCTGGGGATAAACATGACAGGCGGCGAAGATCTAAGCAATTCCACGACGCAGTTGGTTGGGAAGGAGAGAGAGGCGAAAGTGTTAAGATTCAGAGAGAAGCAGAAGTGTTGACGCAGTTGGTTGGTTCTCTGCTGATTTCGTCGCCGATCATCGCTACGGCGTCGTCCCATCGTTTTGATAACGGCGATTTGACTATTTCGAATGGGTTTAATTAAATTAAAAACAAAATAATAAAAGTTTTTATAATCTTTTTTTTTTTTGTGAGAAAAATGTGAAATGTCGATAATGCCCTCACATTTAACCGTTCAAACGACAAACACTAACGGAAGGACTATGATAGGTCATTTTTGAAATATGGAGGATCTCGGAGGGTTGATTTAAAAGTTTAGGACCATAGGTGGCGGAACCACTATACTCGAGGGACCTTGGCTGGTATTAACTCAAAAAAATTATTACATTTATAATAGTGTATATTTAATTGGCAAATTTTACTGTGGACCATGGTCCATGTAGTAATGTGGTCCATAAAGTAACTATCATTCTAATTAATTTTAGTTTCATTTGACAATATTGCTCTGGTTTCAGTTTCATTTCTACACTCACTAGTTTCATTATAGCAATATTAAAGTATCATTTTAATTCTACTACAGTTTCATTTGACAATATACATTATTGTATGAGCTCTATTTTGTTGTTTCATTTTTCACACACTAGTTTAATTATAATAATGCTAAAGTATTGTTTTAATTACATTCCACGTTCATTTGACAATATATGTTATTGTATGCTTCTGAATTTTAGTTTCATTTTTCACACACTAATTTCATTTTAACAACATTAAAGTACATTTTAATTATAATACAGTTTCATTTGACAATAAATTATCAAATGGGCTCTGTTCTTTAGTTTCATTTTTCACACAAACTAGTTTCATTTTAGCAACACTAAAGTATCATTTTAATTCTACTACAGTTTCATTTGACAACTATGATCCACATAACACTATGGACCGTGGTCCACTGTATAACTACCGTATTTAACATTAGTAGGCCATTGGCGTAGACTTTTCAATATGAATGCAAAAGCCAATTTTGGATTTACTTTTGTATTATTGGTGTTTTTTTTTTTTTTTTTTTGAAAGGGTATTATTGGTGTTATTTCTGAACTGTTAGTGAAGTGACACTTTTAATATTTTCATTAACTAGTCTTTTAAATTTTATATTTAATAATATTTGTTAAATAAATCCTAGTTAATAAAATAGCATGTCAAAATTTATTGTTATTATTCTTTAAAAAAAATGATATGGGTTACTAATTTATTGTTATTCTAAAATATATATATATATATATATATAATTAATATGGGTTAGTAATGAACCATATATAACTTTTCGAATGAGTGTCGTTTTATTTTTTTGAAGGAATGAGTCTAGCTATAATACCTGTTAGGTTAGGATCAATCGCTTACCACTGCGCCAAAAGTTATAGCTAATAACGGTCTTTACATACCTCCACCCAACAATTTACCTTCCGAACTAGTGACCTGACTTTGATATCACTTGTTAGGATCAAGAGTTTACCACTACGCCAAAAGTTATACTTCAGTAGCAAAGACACAACTTTATTTCCTTATACCGGCACACATTTTCTAGACACCGGGTGCTAAACTTGACTTTTAAGCTCTTTTGAGTGTTGGGTAATATGGTTGAAAAAATCCCAAAATAATAATTCTATAGAAAAATTATTATTGTATGGAAAAACAGAAAAAACTGGGAAGGAAAAGGTGGAGTGTTTGGATATATGTTTAGCACAAGTTCGAACACAAAGTTGTTTTCCTTAAAACCTTATTTGCTACCTCCCACAAGTGCTAGGAGCGTTGTAGCCTAGGTTTCCCAGGATAAAACGTGCTACGATTCTTTGTTTAAGCACCTAAACAAAGAACCCGGCAAACAAAGCACAGCAAGAACACTGGTTGGCTAAAAGAAGAGAGTAGAAGCAGAAGTTTTGAAGTAAAACTGCACTGGAATTCCTTAGTTTCGTGTACTATGTCAAAAAGCTACTGCTCTACCTCTCTTTATATAGGGATGTTGGAGTGCTAGCATTCAACATGGCCATTAAATTGGTATTAAAACCAATTGTGTAACACCTGTAACAGCCACCCACTAAGTAGGATTAAACTCAGAATTTAACAACAGGCCCACTAAGTAGGATTAAACTCAGAATTTAACAACAGGCTGAACCGGTTTAGATGGAAAATGATACCAAAGTTTGGCATAACTTAGCCCGCAAGGCCAGCCAATTTCCGGACGACATTCGTGCCCGCAGGTGCCGGGGCACGCAAGCTCGGGCTTGAAATCAAGCCTTTTCGATCTCCTCTAATTGGATTTTGATTTGCACCACACACCCCCCACCCCCCCGCGCGCGCGAAAAGAGCTCATGTATATAAGGGAGGCAAATTTTGTTTCCAAACCAATGTGGGACAAAGTACATTATTTTCCCTTCATTTCCCAACTCAAATGGGTCTACTTTGAGAATCAATATCTCATTCACTCATTATCCGTTTTGAGCGTACAATATATCAATCTCTTGGTCTCATTACGAAGAACCCGAATCCACTTTGACCCGACCCAAATCGGAAGTGGACCCCACTGATAATTGTACCACAAAATAGCCACTTAATATGCCATTTTATGCCATTTTAAGCTAATTTTTCCAACATTGAGAATGAAAGATCGAACACTTACCATTTATGTCAAAAGGTTATAGTTAGTCCTGTGACCTGGCTATGAGACCAGCTCATTCAAAGGGACGGCAACTTGTTTGATCAAACGCTATAGCTAGTTGTGAAAGTAGACTTGGCTACTTTACTGACCTCTGTCAGTTTAATAATTCTTGGTGTTAGACTTGACCTTTACCTGCCTCCGTCCAACAAGGCAACAAGTGCTTTAGGGTGGAAATGGATCAACAAATTAAAAGAAAGATTTACCTGTGTGGCCTGAGGAAGCTGCAACGTGCAGAGAGGTAGTCGACAAATCAAGCTCTAAGGTCAACAGCATCGGGAAATCGATGAGCAAATGGTTCACAACTTGGGCCTTCCCTCTCTCGCACGCCACGTACAGCGCGCTCTCCTCGCGGCAGTTCATCTGGTAAGCCACCCCGGGGCAGACCTCCAAGAGTAGCCTCGCGATCTCCCCATGCCCTTCCCTGCAGGCCTCGTGTAAAGCCGTCTCTAGCTCCGCGTTCACGGCGGACACCAATTCCGGGTTCGACCTCGCCACCTCGGCCGCCATTTCCAGCTTCCCAAACCTCGCTGCTAGGTGAAGGACGGTGTTAAGTGAAGCGGGTAGGACCTGCGTGACGAAGTTGGCGTCCCTTTGGATGAGCTGGTGAAGGGCCGCAAGGTCGCCCCGAAGAACTACCTCGCGATGGCGAGGGTCCATGTAAGCATGGCTCGTCGTCATCATCGGGTTATCATGCAATGATGATGAGTTCATGATGATATGATATGATATGATCGAGCTGCATGCGAGATAGAAAAAAGAGTTCAATTCTGTGGGGAAACCGGGAAATTTAATATTGGGGGAATGGACTCAGTTTTCCACAACTGCGACGACTTGGAAACTTCTTCTCATAATTTATTAAAGCGTGTTATTTAAATTAATTAGTGGAGCTTTCGAATATACTACCAAAAGTTTGTGCTTGACTTGCTTGTTTGTAGGTCTTCTCCCACATTATTTTAATTTTTTTAACTAGTAGTAGGGCATATTTATAAGGGAAAATGAAGATGGTAATGTTGGAAAAATTAGCTTAAAATGGCATAAAATGGCATATTAAGTGGCTATTTTGTGGTACAATTATCAGTGGGGTCCACTTCCGATTTGGGTCGGGTCAAAGTGGATTCGGGTTCTTCGTAGTGAGACGAAGAGATTGATATATTGTACGCTCAAAACGGATAATGGGTGAATGAGATATTGATTCTCAAAGTAGACCCATTTAAGTTGGGAAATGAAGGGAAAATGTAGGACTTTGTCCCACATTGGTTTGGAAACAAGATTTGCCCCCCTTATATACATGAGCTCTTTTCAAGCTTGTAGAATTGTATAGCATAGAGGCTCTCTCGCGCGGGGGGGGGGGGGGGGGGGGGGGGGTGTGGTGCAAATCAAAATCCAGCTAGAGGACATCAAAAAAGGCTTTAAAATCAAGCCCGAGCTCGCGAGCATAATACTGGTTTAATTCCAATTTTTATCAATTGGTTTTAACACTAATTTAATGGCCATGTTGAATACTATCACTCCAACATCCCTATATAAAGAGAGGTAGAAGCAGTAGCATTTTACACAGTGAGAAACAAAAGGAATGGCCATGTTGAATGCTATCACTCCAACATCCCTATATAAAGAGAGGTAGAAGTAGTAGCATTTTACACAGTGAGAAACAAAAGGAATTCCAGTAGCTTTTCATCTCAAAACTCTGCCTCTACTCTCTTCTTTTAGCCAACCAGTGTTCCAGCTTTGCTTTGTTTGCCGAGTTCCTTGTTTAGGTGCTTAAACAAGGAATCGTAGCACGTTTTATACAGTGTTCCAGCTTTGCTTTGTTTGCCGGGTTCCTTGTTTAGGTGCTTAAACAAGGAATCGTAGCACGTTTTATCCTGGGAAACCTAGGCTACAACGCTCCTAGCACTTGTGGGAGGTAGCAAATAAGGTTTTAAGGAAAAGAACCTTGTGTTCGAACTCGTGCTAAACCTATACCCAAACACTCAACCTTTTCCTTCCCAATTTTCTGTTTTCCCATATAATATTAATCTTTCCGTAGGATTATTATTATTTCGGGATTTACAACCATATTACCCAACAGGTAATTAATTAATTATACCTATATTGTAAATTCAGTTCATGAATTATTACTACGGATGGATTTAATTAATTTAGGGTAGTTCGAATCAATAAATTCGATAAATAAAAAGGATTGTAAACAGATAGATAAATAGGCAAAAATGAGTATTGCAAGGTCGCAGGGACCAAATATTGTATTAAATTGTATTGCAAAGCTATTACAAATGATTTGTTGTTTAGACAAGGTGGATGAAGATATTAAATTGTATTGCAAAGCTATTACAAATGATTTGTTGTTTAGACAAGGTCGATGAAGATGTCTTAATAGGACAAATGCATGTCTATTTATACAAAATTAAATAATCCTAACTCACTAATTTCACGGTGGGCCCTGAGACCAAGTCAAGGCCCATGCGGTGGGCCATAGGACTAAGTAAAGGCTCATCATTCTAGGCCCAAATACGGGCTCCAGGCTCTCCTTGGACTACTCGAGTCATCTTCTTGGAGCCCGAGCGATGGGCTCCTAGACCCACGGGTTCCTATTATTTGGCCATATATTTTCAATATATCCATCATCAGTCCCCCACTTTCTGAGTTGCTAGAAGTGGACAATGAGAGAGAGTAAACGCTTGACCCAATTGAAATCGCTCGAGGCTCCATGCTTGGATGAATGCTCCAGGGTCAACTTGAAAAAATATTTCGCTTATTCCAACATCTTTCAAGCTTTTAGCTTTGTGATCCAAGTCTTCTTTGTTCTATAGCGGGCTGTCTAGACGACGCGGAGTCTCTTATTAGATTTTTGCTCGCATAATTTTGTTTTTTTTTTCCTTTTGTTTTTGTGTTTTTTTGTTCGTTTGTTTGTGTTACTTGTTCAAATGAGGTGAGGGCTTCCTGTGTGGTCTATGCGGATTGCACCATTAGGTATATGCATAAAAAGTATCACAGAGTGTTTAGAAAAGCACCACAAAATACACCGCACACCAAAAAATGCATCACACCTAATGGTGCATTTTAGAACACTTTGTGACGCTTTTATGCATACATAATGACGCGTGACCGCACGACCACACGGGAAGCACTGTTCGCATGGGAACTTAACTATATACATATGTGTGTGTGTGTTTGTGTGTAAACATGTTCCCATGTAAAAAGTGAGCATTGATCTAATCCATACATATGAGTAGATTAACGGCTAAGAATTGTTGGGAAACAAGGACAATAAAGTGAGTTTCTTTTTATAAATATTAAAAACTTTAAAGTTCCAATAATTTTAAAATTAATATAATGTTCTTTTTATTAGAACTCTCAACCATTGATGAACGTGATGGATGACTAAAAATAATCAAATTTAAAATGTAAGATATGATTTGAAAAAATTATAATATTTATAAAAAGAAACTAAATTTTTTCCTTATCATGATAACCCTATTCTTCTTCTATCATGCCCTATATATATTGTACATTGTATTTTTATATTTTATTTAACAAAATAAATACTAATTGTAATAAATTTTTTATTTTCAACTTAATAAAAATAATATTAACTATTATTGGAGCATAATAGTTTAAACATAATAAAAACATTAATCCATAACATAATAACCTCCAAACATATCATAATAAACATTATGAACATTTTATAATGTTTTACAATGATTTCTCAAAGACAAAGTGAAAATACCTATACTGAAGAAAAATATGCGTGATGATGAGTTTGAATAATCAGTTTGAAGTGCTCAGGTATTTGATGGAGGTCCTTGATGTGTCTGTCAACTCTCAAGAACGCCCAAGACAATGATGGGAATACCGTTTGCATTTGGCAACTTCTGCTAAACTCAGAGGGGTATGTATATATGTACGTAACCACCTTTTATTTAAGCTAATTAAGAGGCATCCTAACATAATTATGGTTATATTTGTTAGATGATTATCTATCTGTTGAAGCTTGAAGTTGAAGTGAGTTCAAAAGGGCTACACAGCTCTTGATGTAGTGGAGGCAGACGCAAGCAACTCTGGATCGGAGCCCTAGCAATCATCCCTGCACTACAAGAAGCCGGTGCCAAAAGATGTGATCAACTCTCCCCAATCTTCAAGACATCCCACCAGACACACCCTCACAAAAATCGCCTCAAAACATCTCTTGGTGGCCAAACAAATCTCGTTTGCACGACAACCGCAAGCCCACCAGCCGCCGCAGGGTGAAGCAACTGGACCTCCAAAGCGAGGGCCTAAGGAACGCGCGGAAGACCATAACGGTGGTCGCGGTTGTTGAAAAAATAGCATTAAAATGATATTTTGAGTGATTATTTTGTGGTACAAATATATGCGGGATCCATTTCCAATTTGGGTCGGGTCAATGTGGATTCGGGTTCTTCATAGTGAGACGAAGAATTTGATATAATGTACGTTCAAAATGGGTAATAGGTGAATGAGAAATTGATTCTCAAAATAAACCTATTTAGGAGAAGTCCAAAGTACGAAAGCTTAATAAATGGGAATTGAGTTTTAGCCCATTTCGTGCCACTGCTTTCGGTCCTGTACGAAAGTTAGCTAAATTGTAGTTAAGCTTTGTTTTGAAAGCTTAAGTATGTTAATTAACTTAAGAGCTTAATTAAGCTTTGAAAGTTACATGGACGAAAGTTGGCATATGCATGGACGAAAGTTGGAACATACATGGACGAAAATTGGAACATGCATGGACGAAAGTTGCATGGACTTCAAAACTTAAGTCTCGTGCTTCTTTCGTGGCTCTTAGATTCGTGTGCAGCACGAGTTGGTGCTTTATGCATTGATTCGTGCTGCACCGTTTCGGTGTTAAACTTTCGGGTTTGTACGGACTTCTCGGTCACTCAGATATTTTTGAACCAGGTCGTTATGGTCGATACGAATTAATCGGATATTAAGTTCGTGACCGTTGATATTATTTCGATAATAAGTACGACCGTTTCAAACGTTATAATTCAATTTTTAAATTGAATTTATGTTGGTTAATGGGTCATGATGATGCTATTTAGTACCAATCTCCTATATAAAGATGTGGTGGGAGCAACCTTTTTAAACACAATGTTAGAAAGGAAGTGAACGTGAGGGAAGAACAAGAGAGACACAACACACAAAGATAAGCACATTTTCTTCTCAAAACTCTACTCCTACTTCTTTCTAGCTACTGTGTTTTGCCCGTGCTCTAGTTCGCCGGGTTCGTTCGTTTGGGTGCTCAAACGTCGAACCGTTGTACGTTTTATCCTGGGAAACCTAGGTCACAACGCTCCTAGCACTTTTGGGAGGTGGCAAATAAGGTTTTAAGGAAAGACAGGCACTTTGCCTAACTTGTACATTTCTTTCTTTCTTCTTCTTTCTTGTTTTGGATTATGCTCTAAGCAAAAATCCGTTCTTTCTTGTTGTTTTGGAATTATAATCTAAGGATTATATATTTTTTTTGGTTGATATATATTGGTATATCTTTTTCGTAGATATACATGTATATATAACCGTTGGGTCCGTTTTATATATATTTGTGTGTATATATATATTTCGGATATATATCTAATAATATTTTATATATATTTCGTGTGTATATATATAAATATTATTTTACGGATATTAAATCGATTGTGGTTCATTATCTCCAACAATCTTAAAACCTTATTTGTTTGATAATGAACAAGTCGGTGGATTCCAAAAGTGTTGGATCCGTGAATGTTGCCGGAGGTGCACATTCAAATGATCGGAAAGGCAACGATGTTGCACATTCCGTGATGCCAGTTGATGGCAGCAACGTTGGAAATGTTATTTCCATAGGAGTTGCTAAAACACACGATGGTGCTCCGGAGAACTTTGGTTCACGATCCGGTAGACCTGTGGCTAATGGCACACAATTGGTACCTATTGTGTTGTCTAGTGGATCGGCTAAAAGCCACGAAGGATCCTATGATGGTGTAATAACTACATGGTCTGAGGACTATTGTAGTGTGACCAATGACTTCAACCGTAATCAAAGGAAACTTAAGCGGAAGCTTAGCTTTCAAGAAGATTACGAGAAGAAGGAAAAATGCCACTATGAAGCGAACCGTCATCCTGGTGAGAAGGTTGAGGACAACTTCGCTATGTTTAAAACATGTGGATGGTTGAACGAGTGAGGTCACAACCATAGGTACCCCCGATGTGCGCTATGGACCACCCTTCGTGGAGTGGACGGTTGGAAAATGGAACAAGGCACACGGGTTGAAGGATTACTACGAATAATGGAAATTAATTTCCAATGTAATTTTCCTATTTATTTATTTTGAATAAATGTTGTAGTATCATTGTGATACATTTTATTGTTGAATAAAATGAATTGTTCCATTTGTGGGTATTGAACTTTGTATATTTTGAAATATTCTTGTGTAATATTTTCAATATATAAAAGATTCAATACGGGTGCGTAATGCATCATGGAGCATTATGTGGAAAATGCTAAAATGGCTTAACGGCCGGAACGAAATGTAACAAGCGTGTTACATGTTGAGATCCCGTAACGAACTTCGGTTCAGGTTCATGTAGAACGATACGGATTTCAAGAATCAATTTGTCAAAAATTGGGATAACTATATAATCGTGAGCGTCACAGCTCAAGTGTTGAATATTTTTAATAATATTCTAAGAACGATTATATGAGTTTGATTCAACTAGTTGGAAAATTTGGTTGACTTGTTCTCGTTAATTGTGTTATAATTAACTTGATCAAAAATTCTAAATTATACTAGTATATTTAATTTGAGACAAATTATGTTTTGGTGAATAGTGCTTTTGTAGCACTAATGGAAAGTGCAATTTAATTTGGCACTTGGAAGTGCAAATTAAAACACTGTAACATTAGGCACTTTCGGCCACTTGGTGGCTGCACCTTTAGGTGTTGAAAACTTAAGCATTTGGTGTTTTAGTAATAGCAATAAAGGTGCTAGATTATGATTGGTCATAATGCTAATCTACTTAGGTTAAACCTTTCGTATAGTATGTGGCTAATTAAATTTAGCGTTGTAAAAGTGCTTTGTGATTAACACGAAAGGAAGTTTAGTTAATTGTGTAATTAACTAATAATCCTAGTACCAGGTAGCACTGTAATTATAAATTAAGCAACGAAAGGTTGTTGTGAGTTTATAATTTAAAGCAATAGAGATTGCTTTGGAATCGATGCGTTAGTTTAGAAGCAATGATTCGTGCTTAGTATAGCATGTTTCGTGCTTCACTACTAAGCACTGATTCGTGCTTCAATTTCGGAAGCACTGATTCGGGTTTGTGGCCTTTCGGTCAAAACCGAATGGATTCGTGAGGGCTAATCTGTTAGCACCTACGAGATGTGTTAGCGTGTAACACATGTTTATTCTTTAAAGAATAAAAAGAGAAAAAACCAAATTAATCGTGGATTAATGCGGTTATGAACAATCGATGTGGTGGAAAAAAAAAACACCTATTGGTGATTTCAGCGCAAGCGTTAGTGTCGTACTCGAGCGTACGGTACGGTATTCACCTCAATCGAACGTTGTTGCCGAACATAAAATATCAAGACGTTGATAAGTTCGGGTCTACCTCAAAGTATGAGGGGTGAGACAATACTTTGGACAAGTAAATACCTTTTAAATAAGGTTGCCCACATGAAATTCTTACGAATTGTGGATACGTAGGAAGCTTTCCTACTAATGCCCGAAATGTGGGGGTGTCTTGCCAAAGGTGTGTATTGGTTCTTAGTACACGAGTCCAAGAGTTTGGATGTACATAAGAACACGAAAGATTGATTTAAGAAATTCATCGTTCTTGGAAGATGTATTTTTGTGAAGGATCAATAAAGGACCTAGCACGTTGAAAGGAACTTTCGGCGTAGCTATGGTTGAAGGGTGTGAAAGAGAACCCGAGCTCAAAGCTAGACGTAGTAAGAGAGCTAGGATTGAAAAATCCTTTGGTCCATATTTTATGACGTACATGTTAGAGTGTGATGCGCACAATCTAACTTGTCTACTAGAAAAGAAATTGGATTTTCTGACATGGTTATTAGAAAACGAGCCTCGAACGTATGTAGAAGTGGTGACTTCTACAGATGGACCAACACGGGAGAGGCTACCGAGGTGAAGTAGATTCTATCTTAAAGAATCATACTTGGAACTGGTTGTTCTTCATCTGGGTTGTAAAATCTCGGGATCCTAAGTGGATCACTAGTCGGAAGATAAAACCGGTTGGTTATATCGAAGTAAAATGGCCGAGCTTGTAAGTTTATATTACATGCAACACGAGTCCCACAGTTACTTCAATATATATTCTCTTGTGATGAGAATGAAATCCATTAGGATGATACTTCCCAAGAGCTGTTTAGCGAGACTTGGAAGTTTATCGAAATGGATGTATCGCTTTCTTAATAGACATGGAACAACCCAAGGGTTTCGTGGTTCCGCGCTATGGAAAGAAAGTGTGTAACTGGTAAGATCATTGTTTGGTTTGAAGAAACAATTGCCTTAGTACTTGGCATGTAAGGTTTTATCATACAATGATGTGTCACGAGTTTAGTATAAACAAATGTGATAAATGTCTACGTAATGCGTACGATAGACGAGGTTATCACTATTTGTCTATACACGATAAACTCAACGTGGGTAGTAACGATCACATGATCAATTCTACCGAGAGCATGTTAAATTTGAGATTTGACATACGATCAAAGGTGTGGGCTTGGCAGATTTAATCCTTGAGATTAAAATTGTGAGAAGACCGTATGGTCTCGTGTTAAGCCAATCTCATTGTGTTGATTAAATCCTTACAAAGGATGTTAATCAAGTGGCTTGGACACCGTTAGATACTAACGTACAACTAGCCAATAATCACGAGTATTGTACTTCTCATGGAGAATACATTCAGATTATTGGTAGTTTAATTGTATCCAATGGGTTGTACTAGGCCGGACATTGCCTTTGCGGTTAACGAACTCGGTAGACATACGAGTAACCTTAGTGTTACGCACTAGTAGGCAATAATGGAAGTTATGAGATACTTATGTATGCTTGTGACTTTGGACTGCACTACGTGGGATATCTAGCCGTACTTGGAAAGTATAGCACGGATGTCAAAGGACACTAAGTCCATTAAAGGCTACGTCCTTACGTAGGCCAGTGCAGTCGGTTGGACGGAAATTCTCGAAATGAATTTGTGATAGCTAAGATCCGACGGGATCAAAGCTGAGAGCCTTACACTCGTGTCGCGAGCGAGTAGGCCGAATGGCTATGCCATTATTTCGAGAATGTTCCTAGTGGTGAACTCGTACTTCTAATTTGTGTGCATTGCGATAGTCAAGCCAAAATTGGTTAAGTACAGAGTTAAATGTGGAATGGTAAGTCTAGACTTATAAGTCGTAGATATAATACCGTTAAACAATTTCTCACAACGGGGGTTATCTCTATTGACTACGTGATGTCAAAAGATAACGTAGCGGCCGCTAACTCGCTAACCCGAGGGTAAGCAAATGGTTGTGGAGAAATTGGAACGAGGAATGGGTCTAAAGCCCTTAGACTAAAAGTTCTATAGTGGACACCCAACCTAGCTAGTACCTAGGTTCAATGGGATAACTAAACTATGGAACGGAGCGTGTCACTGTGGGGGTCTCGGACTCCCTACCACTCCTCGTTAGAAACAGTGACTCCCGCGCAAGGTTAGCATGTTGATGCTTTAATGATTCGAATGTCGGTTGACATGTGTGAGTATGCGGGATACTCGGAAAAGAATCACCTATGTGAGAGAGAAGTGAGGGTCGCTTCAAAGGAGAATTGATGGACACAATTCTTCACAAACTCTTGCAGAACCAGGACGGTGACCCACGACCAAAATGGGCACACTCATGAGAACAGAGCATGGTTGGGAGATTCCTGTGTGAGATATGTCATCGTCTACACAAACGGCAGTCGGTTCAAAGATATTGCGTTCTACCGTACAGCCAGTAGAGTAAACATGTCTTCACAAGGGAAGGTTCAAAGGGTGTAGTGATCCCTACCTATCCTATGCAGGGATCGACCGTTAAACACAGTTGTTTCCAATTTCAAAATAACCTGAAAATCATTTTTCATTCATGTGGGGGATTGTTGGAAAAATAGCATTAAAATGATATTTTGAGTGATTATTTTGTGGTACAAATATATGCGGGATCCATTTCCGATTTGGGTCGGGTCAATGTGGATTTGGGTTCTTCGTAGTGAGACGAAGAATTTGATATAATGTACGCTCAAAATGGGTAATAGGTGAATGAGAAATTGATTCTCAAAATAAACCTATTTAGGAGAAGTCCAAAGTACGAAAGCTTAATAAATGGGAATTGAGTTTTAGCCCATTTCGTGCCACTGCTTTCGGTCCTGTACGAAAGTTAGCTAAATTGTAGTTAAGCTTTGTTTTGAAAGCTTAAGTATGTTAATTAACTTAAGAGCTTAATTAAGCTTTGAAAGTTACATGGACGAAAGTTGGCATATGCATGGACGAAAGTTGGAACATACATGGACGAAAATTGGAACATGCATGGACGAAAGTTGCATGGACTTCAAAACTTAAGTTTCGTGCTTCTTTCGTGGCTCTTAGATTCGTGTGCAGCACGAGTTGGTGCTTTATGCATTGATTCGTGCTGCACCGTTTCGGTGTTAAACTTTCGGGTTTGTACGGACTTCTCGGTCACTCAGATATTTTTGAACCAGGTCGTTATGGTCGATACGAATTAATCGGATATTAAGTTCGTGACCGTTGATATTATTTCGATAATAAGTACGATTGTTTCAAACGTTATAATTCAATTTTTAAATTGAATTTATGTTGGTTAATGAGTCATGATGATGCTATTTAGTACCAATCTCCTATATAAAGATGTGGTGGGAGCAACCTTTTTAAACACAATGTTAGAAAGGAAGTGAACGTGAGGGAAGAACAAGAGAGACACAACACACAAAGATAAGCACATTTTCTTCTCAAAACTCTACTCCTACTTCTTTCTAGCTATTGTGTTATGCCCGTGCTCTAGTTCGCCGGGTTCGTTCGTTTGGGTGCTCAAACGTCGAACCGTTGTACGTTTTATCCTGGGAAACCTAGGCCACAATGCTCCTAGCACTTTTTGGAGGTGGCAAATAAGGTTTTAAGGAAAGATAGGCACGTTGCCTAACTCGTACATTTCTTTCTTTCTTCTTCTTTCTTGTTTTGGATTATGCTCTAAGTAAAAATCCATTCTTTCTTGTTGTTTTGGAATTATAATCTAAGGATTATATTTTTTTTTGGTTGATATATATTGGTATATCTTTTTCGTAGATATACATGTATATATAACCGTTGGGTCCGTTTTATATATATTTGTGTGTATATATATATATTTCGGATATATATCTAAAAATATTTTATATCTATTTCGTGTGTATATATATAAATATTATTTTACGGATATTAAATCGATTGTGGTTTATTATCTCCAACAGCGGTTTTGATCGCCACCGTTACATTTGCCGCCGGGGTAAACCCGCCTGGCGGGTTCAACCAGGAGACAGGAAAAGCACTTCGGGGACATGCAACCGACTTCAAGGTGTTCCTGATATGTAACATCGTTGCCCTATTCCTCTCCCTCGGGATCGTCAACGTCCACGTTAGCATCATACCTTTCAAGAGAAAATCCATGATGAGTTTGATGGTGACTACGCATAAAGTATTGTGGGCTTCGACCATGTTCATGGCGGTTGCTTATATATCCGCCATATGGACGATCATGCCAGAGGGGAGAGGGACTAGGTTGGTTTTAGCCGAGGTGGTGACTATTGGGGGTGGCTTCACAATGGTTGTGTTTTGTGGTTTGGGGTGGCTGTTGTTGGGTTGGGCTTCCCTCCTATGTGGTAAATAGTCCAGTTTGGACCAAGCCCTGTGGTATCCACTATATTTTGTTGGACTTCTTCTCATATTGAGCCCTAATTATTATTATTATATTTATATAATATAATAATATTTAATTAGGATTTAGGAATATATGGATGATTTATGGAATGAGTGAGGCGGCAGAATGGTGTAAGAAACGTTTCCTTATTATTAGAAGTTGAGTTGTTTTGGTTAAGTAAATAAAGATTCCTTATTGTTTTATTCTCCAACAATATATATGTTGCGGCAGAAGAGGATCCGAGACGACCAGCGTGCTTCGAAACCTTTTTTGCTTCATCTTTCATTATTATGTTCGGTAGACAGAGAGAGGAGAAGAGTGGTGAGGTTTGCCAACTTCTTGGGTATTTTTCTTCATCAAATATTTGAAGAGGTCACCTTGTTTGTTCCAGGCATCATTTTGGGTAATCTCATAATATTTGTATTCTTTTCATCTCTTGTAGTGATTGAATACTTTGAGTATGAGATATTATTCCTTTTAGGCCTGTGAACGTGATGAATGTATTTGGCCTAGAATTGTTGTATTTGATGATTGTTGGATGTTTGGCTCGTGTGGTAGCCTGAAACTTTGTACCCAAGATTTATTATAGTGTATTATTTGGTTGGTGTTGGTCCCGTGGTTTTTCCCCGTGGTTTTGGGGTTTTCGACGTAAATCTTGTGTCCTTGCATTGTTATTTATTTTTGGCTATTGTGTATCATCTTGTGTTTGTGCTCTTGTCGGTTCTGTGATTTTTCATTGTCGCAGGAAGTGGGATTTTCCCAACAAAGTGGTATCAGAGCCCTGGTTGTTGATTGGGTACATTTGACATGGAGACAAATATGAGTAATATGGTACGATTGAATGGTAGAAATTATCACATTTGGAAGGGCATGATAAAGGATCTTCTGTTTGTGAAGAAATTACATCTACCTGTGTTTGCAACTGTAAAGCCAGAAAGCATGTCAGACGAAGAGTGGGACTTTGAGCACCAACAAGTTTGTGGTTATATTTGCCAATGGGTTGAAGATAATGTTATGAATCACATTATCAACGAGACACATGCCAGAAGCCTGTGGGATAAACTTGAGACCCTGTATGCTTCCAAGACAGGCAATAACAAATTGTTTTTGCTAAAACAATTGATGAATCTAAGATTCAAGGAAGGTACATTGATCAATGATCATGTTAATGATTTCCAGGGTGTTCTTGATCAGTTGTCTAGCATGGGCATCAAATTTGAGGATGAGGTACTTGGTCTTTGGTTGTTTGAGGATGAGATTCTTGGGAAACACTTCGGGTTTCTTTGACTAATTCTGCTCCTAACGGTGTTGTGACCATGGAGTATGTCAAGAGTGGTATCTTGAATGAAGAGTCAAGAAGAAGATCTCAAAACACCTCCACTTCTCAGTCAGATATTTTGGTTACAAATGATAGGGAGAGAAACAAACAAAGGGGTCAGAAGGGTAGAGATAAAAGCAGAAGTAAGTCAAGGTCATGGCACAAGGATGTTGAATGTTATCATTGTGGCAAGAAGGCTCACATCAAGAAAAATTGCTTCAAGTTGAAAAGGGAACAGAAGCAAGACAAGAAAGATGATCACACAGAGAACCAGGTTGCAATAGTTAGAGCAGATTTGCTTCTTGCTTGTGATGAGAACGCCGTCAACGTTGCATGCCATGAGACAACTTGGATTGTAGATTCAGGCGCATCTTACCATGTTACACCAAGGAAGGAATTCTTTACTTCATATACTCCAGGTGACTTTGGAGAGCTAAGAATGGGTGATGATGGTCAGGTGAAGGTGATTGGTACCGGTACAGTTTGTCTTGAGATCAGCAATGGCACAAAGCTGGAACTTAAAAATGTAAAGCATGCATCGAGTATCAGACTGAATCTCATTTCTACAGGAAAACTCGATGATGATGGTTTCTGTTGTTTCTTTGGTGATGGACATTGGAAAATCACTAAAGGCTCGCTGGTTATTGCACGAGGTAACAAGTCTTCTAACTTGTACTCTTTACAAAGCTTTAGTTTTGGTGATTCAGTGAATGTGGCAGCAAAAGAATGTGCATCCGAATTGTGGCATAAACGACTTGGCCACATGAGTGTGAAGGGGATTGATTACCTTGCCAAGAAGAAGAAACTTTCAGGAGTAAAGGAAGCTAGATTGGACAGATGTGTTCATTGCCTGGCAAGGAAACAGAAAAGAGTTTCTTTTATGAGCAATTCTCCTTTGAAGAAGCCGGAGCCACTTGAGTTGATACATTCTGATGTGTGTGGACCAATGAAGGTTAGATCACTTGGAGGTGCATCTTACTTTGTGACCTTCATTGATGATTATTCTAGG
This sequence comes from Ipomoea nil, assembly GCF_001879475.1. Classification (NCBI taxonomy): domain Eukaryota; kingdom Viridiplantae; phylum Streptophyta; class Magnoliopsida; order Solanales; family Convolvulaceae; genus Ipomoea; species Ipomoea nil. The sequence continues at coordinate 5,627,716 of NW_017617070.1, forward strand.
AAACTCTGGGTTTACACTTTGAAGCACAAAAGTGATGTGCTTGGTGTGTTTAAAGAGTTTCATGCCCTTGTTGAGAGACAGACAGGGAAGAAATTGAAGTGCATCCGTACTGATAATGGCGGTGAGTACCGTGGCCCATTTGATGAGTATTGCAGAGTGCACGGTATTAGACATCAGAAAACTCCTCCTAAAACTCCTCAATTAAATGGCTTAGCAGAGAGGATGAATCGGACAATTATGGAAAGAGTCAGATGTATGCTTGATGACGCAAAGTTGCCTAGTTCTTTTTGGGCAGAGGCAGTTTCCACAGCTGTTCATGTTATCAACTTATCTCCCGTTATTGCTTTGAATAATGAAGTTCCTGATAAGGTTTGGTGTGGAAAGGAAGTTTCTTATGATCACCTCAGAGTCTTCGGTTGTAAGGCATTTGTGCATGTCCCAAGAGATGAAAGATCTAAGTTGGATTCGAAGACTAGACAGTGCATTTTCATTGGTTATGGTCTTGATGAATTTGGCTACAAGTTGTATGATCCAGTTGAGAAGAAGTTTGTGAGAAGTCGTGATGTAGTGTTCTTTGAAGATCAAACCATTGAAGATGTTGACAAAGTGAGAAAGCCAGAATCTCAAGATAGCGGAAGTTTGGTTGACTGTGAGCCAGTTTCCAGCAAAGATACACATGATGCTGATGAGGTTCAAGAGAATGGCTAAAACGGTGATCTTGTACTAGACAATCAGGATGATACAGCTGATGTGGATGGTCATGTTGATGATGTTGTGCACCAGGAACAAGAAGTTCCTTCACAGGTTCCAGTTGATCCTCCTAGAAGGTCTAACAGGGAACGGAGACCACTACTCGTTACTCTTCCAGTCAGTATGTGCTATTGACTGATGGGGGAGAACCTGAGTTCTATGAAGAAGCTATGGAGAGTGAGCAAAAGAGACAATGGCTTGAGGCTATGCAGGATGAGATGAATTCCCTATATGCAAATGATACCTTTGAGTTGGTAAGGACACCAAAGAACAGGAAAGCTTTGAAGAACAGGTGGGTCTACAGATTGAAACATGAAGAGGGCACTTCAGTTCCACGATTCAAAGCTCGACTGGTGGTGAAAGGTTTTAGCCAGAAGAAAGGTATTGATTTTGATGAAATTTTCTCTCCTGTTGTGAAATTTTCATTCATTAGAGTTGTGTTGGGTCTAGCAGCTCGTTTGAATTTAGAAATTGAGCAGATGGATGTAAAGACAACTTTTCTCCATGGTGATTTGGATGAGGAGATATATATGGAGCAACCTGAGGGATTCGAAGTCAAAGGGAAAGAGGATTATGTTTGCAGGTTAAAGAAGAGTTTGTATGGATTGAAGCAAGCTCCGAGGCAGTGATATAAAAAGTTTACTTCCGTTATGAGTAAGCATGGGTACAAGAAGACTTCTTCAGACCACTGTGTTTTTGTAAACAGATTCTCTGATGATGACTTTGTTATATTGTTGCTTTATGTTGATGATATGTTGATTGTTGGTCGCAATGTTTCAAGAATTCAACAGTTGAAACAAGAGTTGAGTAAGTCATTTTCTATGAAGGACATGGGACCAGCAAAGCAAATTCTTGGAATGAAGATCATTCGTGACAGGCAAAACAAGAAGTTGTGGTTATCTCAAGAGAAGTATATAGAGAAAGTGCTTGAGAGATTTAGCTAAGCCAGTGAATACACCTCTTGGTATGCATTTCAAGTTAAGTAAGAAACAATGTGCCTCTAGTGAGAAAGAGAATGAAGAAATGCAAAGAGTTCCCTATTCTTCAGCTGTTGGTAGTTTGATGTATGCCATGGTATGTACGAGACCAGATATTGCTCATGCAATGGGTGTTGTTAGCAGATTTCTCTCAAATCCAGGGAGAGAACATTGGGATGCTGTGAAGTGGGTTCTTAAATATCTTCGGGGTACTTCAAGTCTGAGTTTGTATTTTGGTACAGAGAAACCTATTCTTGCCGGGTACACTGATTCAGATATGGCCGGGGACATTGACACCAGGAAATCTACTTCAGGTTATCTAATTACCTATGCAGGGGGAGCAGTTTCATGGCAATCAAGATTGCAAAAGTGTGTTGCTTTGTCTACCACTGAAGCTGAGTTCAGAGCATCTGTTGAGGCCAGTAAAGAAATGCTATGGATGAAGAAGTTTGTTCAGGAGCTCGGGTTTGTTCAAGACAGGTATGTGCTCTATTGTGATAGTCAAAGTGCAGTTCATCTTGCAAAGAACTCCACATTCCATTACAGGTCAAAACATATTGACACGAGATATCATTGGATTAGAGATATCTTGGAGTGCAAGATGCTTGAACTTGAAAAGATTCATACTGATGATAATGGGTCTGACATGATGACTAAAGCATTGCCGAGAGGGAAGTTTGAGGATTGTTGCTCTATCGCCGGGATGGCGATATCTTCCACATAGTCGGGAGGGGGAGATTTGTTGGGTTGGGCTTCCCTCCTATGTGGTAAATAGCCCAGTTTGGACCAAGCCCTGTGGTATCCACTATATTTTGTTGGACTTCTTCTCATATTGAGCCCTAATTATTATTATTATATTTATATAATATAATAATATTTAATTAGGATTTAGGAATATATGGATGATTTATGGAATGAGTGAGGCGGCAGAATGGTGTAAGGAAAGTTTCCTTATTATTAGAAGTTGAGTTGTTTTCGTTAAGGAAATAAAGATTCCTTATTGTTTTATTCTCCAACAATATATATGTTGCAGCAGAAGAGGATCCGAGACGACCAGCGTGCTGCGAAACATTTTTTGCTTCATCTTTCATTATTATGTTCGGCAGACAGAGAGAAGAGAAGAGTGGTGAGGTTTGCCAACTTCTTGGTTATTTTTCTTCATCAAATATTTGAAGAGGTCACCTTGTTTGTTCCAGGCATCATTTTGGGTAATCTCATAATATTTGTATTCTTTTCATCTCTTGTAGTGATTGAATACTTTGAGTATGAGATATTATTCCTTTTAGGCCTGTGAACGTGATAGAATGTATTGTTGGATATTGGTGAATAAATCGATACACAAAAAAAAAAAAAAAATATATATATATATATATATATATATATATATATATATATATATATATATATATATATATATATATATATATATATATATATATATATATATATATATATAATTGTCCCGATTTAATTTATACAAAATTAATTTCAATCAATTTTGGTACGAAACCAAAATTACATATACGTACAATGTATATATATATATATATATATATATATATATATATATATATATATATATATATATATATATATATATATATATTAAACCAAAAAGGGATTTATTTTATCAAAATAATCCCACCACAACTAGTACGAAACTAGTACACGGGACTTAATTTTTACGAAATTAATCCCACCATAACTAGTACGAAACTAGTACAAGGATTTAATCTATCCGAAATTAATCCCACCACTTGGTCCGAAACCAAGAACAAAAATAAGCAAGAACGGGTTTCTAACCTGAGGTTTCAACCCAACGTGAAGAAACAAGAAGAAGCAGAGGAAGCCCGAGTTGTGTATACACACACTCTCCTTAAAACCGATTCGCCACCTCCCGAGGGTGCTAGGATCGTTGTGGCGTCAGTCTCCCAGAATAAAACGGACTACAACTTTGGCGTTCGAGCACTCCAACCCAAAGTCCGGCGAACTAGAACACAAGTTGAGCACTCCGATGTTTTATGGAAGATGTTGGCAGAATTTCTTTCCAAAACATGAGATGAGAGTAGAGAGAAAATGCAAAGGTTTTGAGAGTTTTTAATCTTGAATGTTGTGTGTTTTAAACATTCTGCCACCACCATAGCTATTTGTAGGGGAAATATGAATAAATAACATATTCATGGCACATAAACCACCATTAATCCAATTTAAAAATTGAATTAAAACGTTTGAAACGGTCATACTTATTATCGAAATAATATCAACAGTCACGAACTTAATACGCGATTAATTCGTACCGACCATAACGATCCGTTTCAAAATATCTGAGTGACCGAGAAGTCCGTACAAACCCGAAGGTTTAACGAATTGGGACCGGAAACCACACCCGAGTGGTCCGCAAGCACCGAAACGGTGCAGCACGAATCAATGCATATAACATTTGGTTCGTGCACACCGAATCCACAGCACGAAACGAGCTACTTTGGAATCCAAAGCTTAAGCTTAATTCATGCACAACTTTCGTCCATGCACAAAGCATAGCACGAAAGTTCATTATCATTTTCCCAATTCACTAATCAAGCTTTCAAAAGCTTAATTACTATGTTGCAACTTAACCTTTTCCAATGCTAAATTACAAGAATTCCTTCGTGAATGCTAAGTAATTAGCTCCAAGATTAGTGTTAATTTTAATTAGCCACTAAACAATAGGTTTAAGTTTTCGACTTCTCTCAAATAGGTTCACTTTGAGAATCAATTTCTCATTCACCTATTACCCATTTTGAGCGTACATTATATCAAATTCTTCGTCTCACTACGAAGAACCCGAATCCACTTTGACCCGACCCAAATCGGAAGTGGACCCCACATATATCTGTACCACAAAATAATCACTCAAAATGCCATTTTTAGCTAAAAATTCTAACATGTATTTGGCCTATAATTGTGTATTTGATGATTGTTGGATGTTTGGCTCGTGTGGTAACCTGAAACTTTGTACCCAATATTTATTATAGTGGATTATTTGGTTGGTGTTGGTCCCGTGGTTTTTCCCCGTGATTTTGGGATTTTTCACGTAAATCTTGTGTCCTTTCATTGTTATTTATTTTTGGCTATTGTGTATCATCTTGTGTTTGTGCTCCTGTCGGTTCTGTGATTTTTCATTGTCGCAGGAAGTGGGATTTTCCCAACAGCTGTTGATTAGGCATTGGTTTAGGAAGCACAAATGGAGGAAAACCAAAACCAAGAAACTCAAATGGGAGCCCGAATAGTAGTGTGAGCCGTGTTGAAGAAATGAAGGTTTTGGGGAAGCATAGTATGGAGACTAGTAGCAATTCAGATGTCGAAAGCTCGGATCAAGGTTACTATTTATACTAAGGTAATTTTAAAGTTGGTATATTCATATACTACAATGTAATAGAGTCAGTAGCATTCAAAATATAAATATAAAAAAATTCCGTATATTCATGTGTATTTGATTAGCTCAACTTTGTTAATCGGTATTGCATTGTAATTGTAGATACAAGCTAGAAGTTGATTATGCATTTATGTCCTCATTTAATTTTGGCGCAAGTGGATAATAAGGACCAGCTTTTTAATTTTATATTTTTAAAAAAAAGAAAAACTTATAAAGAATAGTTTTTAATTAGCTTTATAGGTTAGCAAATAAGTCACGCAATTACATAAGTAATCATTCATGTAGCTTTATAGGTCCTCATTTAATTTTGGCGCAAGTGGATAATAAGGACCAGCTTTTTAATTTTATATTTTTTAAAAAAAGAAAAACTTATAAAGAATAGTTTTTAATTAGCTTTATAGGTTAGCAAATAAGTCACGCAATTACATAAGTAATCATTCATGTAGATTTACAGGGCGTTTGGTTGGAGGGATTTTAAATTCTCTTCCCATTTAATTCCCACCTAATTCCAAAGGTCATTAAATTCCGTAGTTTGGTTGGATGGAATTGCAATTCCATGGAATTACAATTCCTCCATTTTCATGGAATTCAAATCTCATGTCCCTCTTGGGATTTTAATTCCTGGAAAAAAAAGATAGTGATGAGTTAAAATTACCCCTTCCTTTTATAACCTAAAATTAATGTCTAACAACAATATTGGACATTTTTGACTTTATACTACTTATTCCCTTTCAATTCCCATGTATACCAAACATTGAAATTGAAATTCCCAGTAATTCTATTCCTGTCAACCAAACACTGGAATTTAAATTCCCACTTTATAGCATCGCATGTGATTGCCGGACAACACCGGTTCGAATTGTGCCCGTAAACCATCTCTCGCCGTATTGCCGTTTATCGCACCATAAGCATTCATCAAGGTTGCTGCCCCCTTCACCACAGCCTGCAGCCGTGTCATGGCGACTGAAGGACGACCTTAAATAACAGCATTTTGTTAATGTGGTAGGTGCATGTATGTCTCTAGGTTTTTCATGCTTGGACAAACTCCTTATCATAATCAAAGTCTGGGCCAAGTGTTACATCAAATAATAAATACCTTAGTATTTTATTATAATAATAATCCTAATGTTATAATAATTATTTGAGAAAAAATGTTACATTTGTCCACTTGGTGCAAACACTAAACCCAAGAACATAAAAACACTAACCACAGTGATATATGTCCACTTTAGTGCGAGTAGTATCTATTAATTATAATCAAATAAGCATTTAATTAAGTAACAAAATTTAGGGTCCGTTTGGAAACTTGGAAAATGATTTCTGGAAAATGATTTTCGAGTTTTCAGTGTTTGGATGCAGTAAGAAAATTTAGTCAACAGAAAACATGGTTGCCTTCACTGCCGTCGTTGTCTTCGATTTCTCAGTTTCAATCCATTCCTATATATTTCAGAACGCAACCAGGCAATTATGTTGTGCATCCGTATGCACCATGCATGGTGCATACGGATGCAAAAACGACGTCGTTTTAATAAAACACGCGTCTCCCCTTAAAAAAAAAAATCAGGTTCGATTCCCAGCAACAACATATGAACTAAAATTCCATAATCGATAAACTATAATTCCATAATCGATGAACTATAATTCCATAATCGATGAACTATAATTCCATAATCTAATCTATAAACTAAAAATTCTAGAATGAATGAACTAAAATTCCATAATCTATAAACTAAAATTCCAGAATCGATGAACTACAATTCCATAATCGATGAACTATAATTCCATAATCAATGAACTATAATTCCATAATCTATGAACTAAAATTCCAGAATGAATGAACAATATAATGTTGTTGCTGGGAATCGAACCTGAATTTTTTTTAAAGGGGAGACACGCGTTTTTTAATAAAACGACGTCGTTTTGGCATCCGTATGCACCATGCATGGTGCATACGGATGCACAGCATAACGATTGACACAACCAAACACTGGAAAAGAAAATGTTTTCTGAAAAATAAGTCATTTTTTGAAAAACATTTTTCAGAAATCATTTTCCTTCTTTTCAAACGGACCCTTAATGAAAGAAACACTATATGTTCATTTCAAGTCCAACTGGAGTGGTTCATTTTTTATATGCATAAGGTATATTATCCGCATTGCATGCATAATGTACATTATTTGTATGTGTAAGGTTCAATATTTTGAGCATGTGTTGAATAGACAAGATCCACAATTTGTATGCATAAAGTAAATTATTTGTATGCATTATATTAATGCATAGTGTTGATATAATCACATTTGTGCATGTTTTTATTGTTATTTTGAATCATCTCAGCAGCCTAAGTTCTTTAATTTTGCTTGTTTAATACATGTTTTCCTTGCTTTCTCATTAGGACATGGTTTTACACTTGTTTTGAATGTTTTACGGTGTTTGGTAGTGTTTTTAAACCATTACAGGCTAAGTGCAAAAGCAAGGGGAGATTTTCAAACACGAATGGGTCAAAAAGAGGAAGAAGTTGAGGCATCACAGCCTCGACACGTCAAGCCCTTGCTCGACTCATCGAGATCATCCAGTAGCCCAAAGTTGAGCGGACCGAAGGCTCGACGCGTCGAGAATGTCCAGAAAGTCAAGACCGTGCCCAGATCAGAGGCTCGACGCGTCGAGAGTGCAAAGTGCTGAAAATTTGGAAAGGCTGAAATTTTCCTAAAATAATTCCATTGGGTCCCCACTATAAAAGGACCATCTTCCATCAACCCTAAAAGTTTTCAGATTCGGTTTTTGGAGGCAGAAAAGAGCAAAAACCAAGAAGACCAACTTCAAGATTTACAATTGGCTTTGGAGTAGAGAATTGACTAGGAAGATTCGGGAGAATTCTTTCCCTCTTTCTCTTATTTCTATTGTTGTTTGTTTATCCTTCAAGATTGTATTGATTGCTATTATGGCCATGAGTGGCTAAAAACCCTTAGGGATTTTTGAGTGAATTTGTTTATGAACCTATGTGCCTAGTTCTTTAATTCTTTAATATATTTACGTTTGGTTTTATGACTTGTGTTGCAATATTGTTTTAATCTGTTGTTACTAGTAATTAAAGGCCTAAATTACTTGCTTCATAGACATGTTCATGTCATAACGAGAGTTAGGCATAAATTAGGGCACACACGATTGCACTTGACTGTTGCACCTTGAGAAAGGGCAAATTAGTTGGGGAATTTATTCTAGATTGTTGCACATCGAGAGATGGTAGTAATTGAGATCGAATTAATGAATGCTGTCCTTTGTTCTTATTGACTGTTTAAGCCACGAGAGTGGAAATTCATTAGGGGTAGAGATTACGAGAGTAATTCAATTCCACTTTGCATTCTCACACCAGTCTTAATTCCAAACTAAATATTACAACTTTGATTGACATTAGGTGATTAAACATTGTAATCCCAATAATCCCACTTTGCTCTATTGCTTACAACACCTTGTTAATCAGTTTATTCTGTCTTTTATTTTCTACAATTATCAAATCCTCAAGTTTTGTTTAGATTAGTTCCATATGAGTAACCAAGTAGCTAGTGCTTAGTATCCCACTTCCCTGTGGATCGATTACCCGAATACTCCGGGTATTATTTGTTTGCCTAAATTACCGCAATCAAGTGTACATTAATTGAACATGTATTAAAATGTGTACAATAATGAACAATTTAGATTTTTTTTTTTTTGAAACCAAACAAAACTATATATATTAATTTTCCAAAAGGTCTGCACCAACAATACAAGAGATAAATCTAGGAATACAGTCTACATATTCTACCCTGCCCATCCCTTCATCAAACAGTGAACGTTTTGCAATTTCATGAGCAAAGGTGTTTGCGTTCCTTTTGACAAAATGTAATATAATGTAACTGAGTGCAACTGGTTTAAGAGAGAACGGATGTCATGAATAATTAGCCCGAAAGGAGAATTATGTGTTCCTCCCTTCACTGCCGTAGTCACGATCTGAGCATCCGTTTCAACGATAACTCTATTCCATCCCTTGCACTTTATCCAGCTTAGAGCTTCTCTTACCCCTACTGCATCCGCTTCCCGAACCGAATAGAGGCTCCCTATCTTATGCCACCCCATATTCACCACCACTCCCATCCCATCTCTCATTACCCAACCAAACCCCATCCTGTGTCTCTCAAAATCCATTGCTACATCCACGTTAATTTGCATACTGCCTTGCATGGGAGGCTGCCAGCTTTCCAGAGCATAATATTGGCCTTGCTGGGGGTATGGACCATTACTTTCTATATGGACTTGCTTCCAATTTTGCATGTACAATAAAGCTTGAGTAACTAGTGTCTTTGCATCCATGCTTTGATCTTTGAACACCATATTATTTCGGTTGTCCCATATCGCCCAGCACACAATGATAATCTTCTCAATCATCTCAATTGGCAAGCTTGTCCACATATCCCAAAGCCATGCCTCAATAGAGTCCACATGCGCCATTCTCCATGTTCTATCCAATTCGCTCAGGCATGCACAGGCAAAGGGGTGGGATATAAAACCACTCCCCGCAACCTGTCATAGAAAAGGTCTCCCTAGCAACAGTGTGCGGCGCAATTCGCAAATCGCCTTACGAACCAGAATTGGGCATCGTCAATCAATGACGTCAATTCTTTTACATCTCGATATCAACACCGCCCATGATTACTATGTTGTTGATTTTTTTTTTTTTAATTACTTTTAGTTGTGTATTACATGATCTTGATGTATTCTGTGTGTTTATCTAATCTTATAGCGAAGTACTTCTTATTTGTAACTTATAGTATTTAGAAAATAAACCGTGTAAAAATTGAACTTTTAGTGTTCAAAACTTATAAGGTCAGGTACTTTAACTTCGGTCTAACATTAAAATAATGAATGTTATGTATACAATTAATGTACTTTATGCATTGAAATAATCAACATTATATCTATAATAATAATAATAATAATAATAATAATAATAATAATAATAATAATAATAATAATATTATTATTATTATTATTATTATTATTATTATTATTATATATAGATAATTTCACTAGAGGTCCTTTATCTTTGGTTGCAATTCAAAATTTTGTCTCAAACTATCATTTTTTCCATTTAACATCCTAGATTATTATGTTCTTCTCAAAAGGTTAAATCTCCAACACGACAGAGCATTTAGGAGGATGTAAATCATGGTAACTCAACTGAACCAGAGAGGTACTGCGCACAAGGAGCCCCCTCACTTTGAGAAGTTGCTCTCACACTGCTGTTGGTGAGACTCGACCCCGGGTCATTCTTCCCAAACGTCACCCCTATGACCAGTTGAGTTGCACATGCGAGCATCCTAGACTATTATGTTTCAGACACATTTAATCATGGGAAAATGGCACTTTTTCCCCCTAAGTTATATACTTATAGCACTTTTTCCCCTTGAATTATTCATGTGAGCACATTAGCCCCCTCAATTATTTTAAAAGTGGCGGTTTTTCCCCCTAATATATTTTATTGACATTTCTACCCTTAAAGTAAACATTTTATTTATTTTTCCTTTTTAATAAATTATTGCGTATACATAGGGATGACCACGGTTCGATTCGAATTGAACCAGACACTATAGCAATCGAATTAAAAGTTTCCGGTTATGATTCAGATCCAGAACCCAATATTTTAATTTCAATTCATTAAAATTATGAATCGAAAAAACTAGATCCTGAACCGTGATCCGGCGCGCGGTTCTAGATCCGGTTAGCGATTTTGAACCGTCTTTATTTTTAAAATTTTAATTTTTTATTTTAAAATAGTCTAAATTCAACAATAAATGTATTTTATTTTTTTCAGTTTGGACCATGAACCGGCCGTCCTGGTTCACGATTTTAATAAAATCTAAATATCGGGTTTCGATTCTAAATTGTAATTAGAATATTTCAGTTTGATTTATATAGTGTCTGTTTGGTTTGAACCAACTTGTGGTCATAATTTGTTAGAGAAAAAAATAAATGAAATATTTATTTTAAGAGTAAATATGTCCATTTAACATTTCAGGGGGAAAAACAGCCACTTGAATAATTCAGGGGGGAAAAGTGCTATATGTATATAACTAAGGGGGAAAAAGTGTCATTTTCCCTTTAATCATTCTCACGACTTTTCATATTTTTAGTAAGGACATTTTTATCTTTTCATATTTTTCTTATGTTATTTTTTAGTTTCAACCGATTTAGTTGATTTAATTATTAGCAACTACATCGCCACATCTCTCCCACACACACAATGTGAGGTATATATATATATATATATATATATATATATATATATATATATATATAGGTCCGATAAAAAAGATTATAATATTTATGAAAAGAAATCACCTTTTTTTCCTTATCAGGATGACCCTATTCTTCTTTTATCATGCCCAATTTATATTGTACATTCTATTTATTAATTTTATTTAACAAAATAAATACTAATTGTAATCAATTTTCTATTTTAAGACTTAATAAAAATAATATTAACTATTATTGGAGCATAATATAGTTTAAACATAATAACATTAATCCATAACATAATAACCTCCAAACATATCATAATAAACATTATGAACATTTTATAATGTTTTACAATGATTTCTCAAAGACTAAGAGTGAAAATAACTATACTAAAGAGAAATATCCGTGATGATAATGATTATTAAGTAATAATAACTAAAAGTAATAGCTCACATGACATGACATTATAAGTATTTTTAATTTTTTTTGAGAAAACATGACATTATAAGTATTTTCTTTTTCGGAGAAAACATAACCCTATGATGGAGGAGGCGCTGCTGTATCCTTTGACTTTTTTCTACCGAAAATCTTGGGTTTGAACCCTTTCTCGAGCATCTTCTCAACCTCCTCGAATGGCAATCCTTTGGTTTCGGGCACGAGGAAGAAGATGGCTATGAGACCGATGAGCGCAAATCCCGCAAACAACAGGAATGTGCCCCACGGCCCGATAGCCTCGGTGAGTGTTAAGAATGTCTGGCTTACTACGAGGTTGGACATCCAGTTAGAGACGGCGGCGATTCCTCCGCCAATGCCTCGGTATCTCAGAGGGTAAATCTCGGAGTTGACAATCCAAGGAACGGTTCCTATCCCTGGTGCATAGGATATGATGTACAGTCCCAGGAGTAACACTGCAAATATACCAAACTTGCTTGGGCAACCTTGTGTGTACCATTCTCGTCTTTCTGACTTGCACATCCCTTCGATGGCATCCGTCTTAGATAAACATGCCCCGGGTTGATACTGTTGAAACAAAATGATATATAAGTGCCTAGCTGTTGTTGAGCATATAATATATATAAACATAAAGAGTTTTTTGCACTTTTAGTCCCACGACTATAATGGCACTGGCAGAATTGATCCACGACTTTTGAACCTTGCAATTTTAGTCCACGACTATTGACTTTTTTGCAAAAATGGTCCTTCCGGCCACTTTTCCGTCAAAATTTCACCGGAAAAAAAAATTATCTATTTTTAGTGGGGTTAAAATTGACATTTTACTTATCTCAAAAAATTAAAAGAAAAAAATTGATATTTGACTACATACAATATTACTGGGCTACATACTACTGCCCCAGGCAGCGGAGTACATGTACCACTCCAATGCTGCTGCCGAATAACCCAACTAGCCCGGGGAACGTCACGGTCGCTCCGCCGCTTACTAACAGCCCTGCCTGCTCCAGGAACTCTGCCGCCTGGGGCAGTAGTATGTAGCCCAGTAATATTGTATGTAGTCAAATATCAATTTTTTTCTTTTAATTTTTTGAGATAAGTAAAATGTCAATTTTAACCCGACTAAAAATAGATAATTTTTTTTTTCCGGTGAAATTTTGACGGAAAAGTGGCCGGAAAGACCATTTTTGCAAAAAAATCAATAGTCGTGAACTAAAATTGCAAGGTTCAAAAGTCGTGGATCAATTCTGCCAGTACCACTATAGTCGTGGGACTAAAAGTACAAAAAACTCTAAACATAAATGTAATGAAACATTTCAATTTGATATCAGAGTCAATCTCATACTAAAGGTCATGAGTTCGAATCTTCGTGACACCCTAATAAAATGAAACTATGGTTCAGTGTTGCTCGGAGCCCGTCAAATAGTAACCAGTTCACACGCGTGAGGAGGCATGTTAAGCATATAATTTTGTTGGTTGTTAGTTTTTTGGTCTGACAAATGGTCCAGTGTTGTTCAGAGCCCGTCAAAAAGTAACCGGCTCACACGCATGAAGAGACGTGTTGAGCATATAATTTTGTTGGTTATTAGTTTTTTGGACTGACAATGGGGTGGGACTCTCTGTTCACAAGGGATCAGTCCAATTAAGGGGTAAAGTGCTGGTCAGATTGAGTTTTTAATATGAAAGGGGGACTGGTTGCTTGTTAGTTGTTACTTCAAGTAAGGTGAAATGAAATAGAAGTGACTTACTTGGCTGGCTGAGTTACTGCAAAAGGAGCAGTCGGATTTCTGTAGACACGACATACAACTCCAGGATGCCGGGTTTGGTGCTTTCAAGAAACTCGAGCATGTGGTGTTTACTCCGAAGTGATTAGATTCGAAGACACTGACTGGCGGGGAATGGACGCTGGCTTGTTGAAACAGGACAGATAATACGACGAGGCACGTTGTGGTACCAATCATCGAGTAGAGGATCAATTTCCTCCTCCCGTACCTGTCCACGAGTAGCATACTAATCACGGTTCCAACAGCGTTGAGCCCAGACGTGATGATAGAGAGGGCGATGGCGGTCCTGTTGGAGGCAAAACCGGCTAGTTGCACAATGGTCGGGCTGTAATACATGACGGTGTTGATCCCGACGAATTGCTGAGCAACTTGACAGGTTACGCCAGCATACAGACCCCTGCGAACCACAATGTTTCCCCAAGCGTTCTTTAGTTTAGCCACCGTGCTGTCTCCTATAGCTTTGGATTCCGCCTTCTCGTGCTCAACCGACTCCTTTAAAGCGCTCAGCTCTTGCTCAACTTCATCCGCAGAATAGATCTTCTCCAAAATCGTCCTGGCTTCATCTACCTTGTTCTGGAACGATTAATAACACATTAAGTAGTTTTAATTTGTCTCAATTCAAGCTAGCTAGCTTTTAAGGCAAATCAATTGCGTTTATAGTAATACCTGGCGATACAACCACCTAGGAGACTCGGGGAGAAAGAACATGAGTACGAGTTGAACTACAGCGGGAACTCCCGCTATTCCAAGCATCCAACGCCAAGTGCCGGGTACCTAGACAGAGATACATAAACCGGGCTTTTTATATATCGTTTCCAAGTATGAAAGAAACTAAACGGAACAATTAGTTTGCATTTACTCACCCTGGTGAATCCTAAGTTGATAAGATAAGACAGAAACTGTCCCCCAGTGAGTAGCAGACCATTAGCACTGACTAGAGCTCCTCGAATCTTAGCGGGTGAAGCCTCTGAGATATAAAGCGGTGCAGTCATGGACGCCATTCCGACCCCCAAACCCACCAGAAATCTTCCGATTACTATGACCCACGGAGCCGGGGCAGCAGCCATCACCACAGCGCCAAAAAAGAACAACACATCAGCTATTATAATCGATTTTCTCCGACCCAACTTGTCGTTCAGCCATCCACCAAATCCAGCACCCACAACCGCACCTGCCACTGTCATGCTCACAATCATTTCCTACACATTGTGGAACGAATTCCTTAGGCCTCATATTATTATACATATATATATGTGTGTGTGTGTGTGTAATGAACCAGAATATCGAATTCCTTAGGCCTCATATTATTATACTGTCATGCTCACAATCATTTCCTACACATTGTGGAACGAATTCCTTAGGCCTCATATTATTATACATATATATATGTGTGTGTGTGTGTGTAATGAACCAGAATATCGATTTACTTGCCTGAAGCCATGTGTACTTCTCAACAGCTTCAAAGTCATCCCGAATATACAGCAACGCACCAGAAATAACACCTTGTTTTCAAACAACAATATCGCTTTTAGCAACCAGGATAGTTAAGCAAGGAAAGCACAATTAGATCACCATAACTTTTTCTTTCAAAACAAATATGACTTATGAGAAACTATGCAGCTAGCTTTGTGTTTTTACCAGTATCGTAACCAAACAGAAATCCCCCAATGCCGGCAGACATGGCAAGCAGCATAATGTATGGCGTTCTCCATATCATCCTCCAACATTCTGTGAATTCTGTTTTATTTGCTTTATGAGGACCTCCCTCCATTGAATCTGAGTTGAGAAACACAACTTGCAATAACAAAAAACACAAAATCAAACATAAAATCTATGGACTGAGTTTTATTAGGACTCTATAATCATGTATTTCATCACCTTTAGGGTTCCTCTATATTTAATCAACTTTAGGATTCCTCTATATTTCATTTTTTTCTTAATAAAATCTTCACACTCGGCATTAACCAAGGGGTGTATAAGTGTATTCAAACAAAACTTGCAATAACACAAAAACAAAATCAAACATCAAATCATGGACTGAGTTTTATTAGGACTCTATAATCCCGTATTTTATCAGCTTTAGGATTCCTCTATATTTCATCAACTTTAGCATTCTTACACCATCTCTTCTCCGAAAAGGTTGAATCACCAACCAGAGCCTCCCACACCCCCGACCCGACAGAGCATTTATAGTTGATAAAATACTGAGTTCTAATAATAAGTTTAAGATACACACACTTACAAATTAAATAGGAATTCATAGTTTTGAGGAGTAAATTAAATGATGAATGTCGTATGCAGATTTGAATGATGACTAAGAAAAACTTAACGCCACAATAAACCTAACCATGGAAAAGAAAATTAACACAATTTTTCTCTGAATTACTTCCACAATTATATTCACTCACATAATAATTCAACCTAAACTACTACAACAAGCAGCAACAATGAAGAACCATTGCATGATCGATCACACATTGGCACTCAACAAAAAACTCAGACAAGAACAAAAAAAACCATTAGCATAAAGAAAATCATCCAAACCCAAACAGTAAAACAAGAAATTAAACAGTAAGAACAATGGAGGAGAAAGTAAATCAATACCTTTAAAATGAATGTTCTTTATTTGGGTATAATTTTTTTTTGGGCTCAATAATTCTCCTTGGAGAAGTATGGATATATATGTATATATATATATACACACGCTACAAGTCCACTACTATTGTAGTAGTATGAAAAGTAAACATTAAGCGCCCTTGGTGTATTGAAATTGTAAGACTGTTAAAAATGGTCCCAAAAGAATTTGATATTATCCGCATTTCGGGGGATTCCTAAACTCCCTATGACATATATATGGAATCACGAAATAAATAATAGAAACCGATGAAAGTTACCTACTTGGGATGCCAAATTAAAACGAATCATTAATCCGTAAAAAGATTTGGAAGATGAGTGGATCCAAGTCATCCAACACTTTATCAGTTTATCCATCCAATATTATCTTATTATACTCAAATTCTTACCCCAATTATACTCAAATTCTTCCTTGATTGCTTACCAATTTTAAGACTCATTCGAATTTGACTCCAACTGCTCTTTAATCACAAATAAAATTTTCATCTTTTTCTTAATAAACTCTTCACACTTGGCATTAACCTAGGGTGTATTGAATCAAAACTTCTATTAGTTTTTAAAAGATTTTAAAAGTTCGGTGGTATTCAATCTTTAAAAGTCTACTCGTACTCAAAAACTTATTAACTTTCCTAGACTATATTAGAATAAAATTTATGTAGACTTTTTCTTTACTAATATAAATAAATGAAATTCAATCATCCAACTCCAAACATTTCAACTTTCGTTACAATTTTTTTTTCCCTAACCAAACAAACTTTTCATCCATTCCTATCAAATTTTATGACGTGTTTCAAGCGTTTTTCTAAATACTCATATACTTTTTATTTTTTTCTTTATTTTCAAACATATTTATTAAAAAAAATTATTATGAAAAATAATTATTTGTTGTTGTCAGGGCCGTTTTTAGATTTGTGTGGCCCTGTTCGGGTAAATAGATAAGGCCCTACTAAAATCAAAATCTTTAAAACTAATACTATATTTTTTTCTAATCTATACTATTTTAATCGGATATCAACCAAAGAAAAACATATTCAGGGAGACCGTTTCTGCATTGGTAGATATTCACACGTATAATAAAAAATTTTATCCGTGCATCGCACGCACACTGCACGGATAATTGGACAATTATTTGCTCGAATTCAAGCAAGGATAACATCAAAAAACATAATCGATACAATCTATTTCATCAATTGCACTATATAATATTCGTTGTTATAATTTATATTTGTAAATTGATCAAAATATTCTTAAATATTATAACAAAACTATTCCGTGCAACGCACGGGTAAAAATACTGGTACTGTGCGCAAAGTGTTCACAAGTTTTGAACCTTAGATCTCCAAGTTAAAATAGAGTAAATTCCATTTTTAGTCCTAGACTATTGTGACATTGCCACATTTAGTCCTACTCTATTAATTTTTTCATATTAAATCCCTGGCTTTAATTTGATTGCCACTATTGATCCTTCGTTAAAATTTCCGTTAGTTTACCGTTAATAATAAGGTCAATAATACAATTTAATAACTTATCTCAAATATATATCAAAATTCATCTTTTTTATTAGACTTCCTTTCTCTCGTAACGCTTGCGCTATCCCTTTTTCTTGGGGGGGGGGGGAGGTTAATTGCGCTATCCCTTTCTTAGAAGTATCATAACTTCTATGCGCTATCTCTGTCTCTCGTAACTATCGTACCTTCTCTGTGGTGCCTGTGCTATCCCTTTCTCAGAACTCCTCTGCTCTATCCATCTCTCTCCCTGAATTATTTATTCCTAGTCATTATTAAAGTAATACAGACAGAAATTGAAATTCTCACTTGGGCGAAGAATCGGACTATTAATACAATTAATTCAATTCACAGTTTAGCTAGTAGTTCATCATGATGAAATATGATCTGAGTATAATTCTGGGTTTCTTCTAATCTGATCTTCTTTTCCTGCTTAGCTAGTTCATCATGGGTTGAAAAGTAGGTCCCCAGATTTACACTTCCAGCACATGGGCTTGTAATTGGAGAGATAATACCCTCTTGTATAGGCCACATTCTTGGGGACTGCCTCTACTTGTCTGTTGGTGTTTGAAGGTTGGAACAATGGGGACTTGGACTGCTTCACAGTGGCCACAGTTTCTGCACCTACTCTCACATCTTGGTGGCCTTGACCCTATCAGAGAGAGTTACGGGGAGGAAGTATAATAAAAAATATGAATTTTGATTAGTATTTGAGACAAGTTATTAAATTACATTATTGACCTTATTGTTAATGGTAGATTAACGGAAAATTTAACGGAGGGCCAATAGTGGCAATCAAATTAAAGTTGAGGATGTAATATGGTAAAATTAAAAGAGTAGGACTAAATATGACAATGCCACAATAGTTCAGGACTAAAAATGGAATTAACTCTTAAAATATAATAACCACACACTCCCACCATTTCTTGATAACGCCTTTTAAATTTAATTAGAAACTTTTAGTTTTTATTTCTAAACTAACTAGGTAAAGATGAAATATTGAGCTTCTAAAATTTGGGACCCTATGCGGTAGCCCAGCTTGCCCTGCCCAAAATCCGGGCCTGATTGTTGCTCATAACAAATTTTTTTTTGTTGCGAACAGCAACAAGAAGCTCTTGTTGTTTGTTTGTATAAAAAAGTTGTTGCAACAACTAAATTTGCTGCGAATAGCAACAACGGCTGTTGTTCATAGTAGAAATCTTTTGTTGTGACTTGTGACTAGCAAGTTGCTGTTGATGACCTAAATTTTTTAATTCAACATTTTTATATAATTAACATAATTTTATGTAATTGTATGTTCATTAATTTTTTTTTTCTGAATGCTACTGACTCTATTACAATGTAGTATCTGTTCATAACTATTTTCTCAACCTACTTTCTCATTAATTGTTAATATATGTTGTAGACATGGAAAATTTGAAGCCGACAAGTGGACGAATTAAATCATTATTGAGCCCAATTTCGGGATTGATTATTAGTCCAATTTAATTAATTGAGCTATGATAATTAAATTAATTCAATTAATCTAAGTAAATTTGATTTGGGCTATTAAATTAATTAATTAATTGGTCCAAGCCCATTTCATAATTGAATAATAATTATAATTATAATTTAAATATAATATGATTTTTATTATATTTGAATTAGATGATTATAATTTAATTTGAATTTGAATTAGATGATGGAATAATGAACCTAGACTTGATTTTGGCAAGGTTCATTTTAGTAGATAATTAATTAATTTAATTTAATAAATATTAGTGGAGTTTGTTGAGGGATTTTAGTTACAAATTTCACTATAAATAGAGTCTCAATTTCATTCTTTAAATCACACCTCAAATGCATTGAAAACAACTTGAAGACTTGAGAGTTTGAAGGTATTGAAGAACGACGCTTGACAACTTGAAGACTTGAGGAGTTGAGAGCATTTTAAGAACAACTAGAGCATTTGAAGAGCTTGAAGGCATTGAAGAACGCTTGAAGACTTGAAGGCATTTTTGTTGATTTTGCAGGCAATTTGAATCCATTGCATGTACTTTGGAGCTTTGCAGAATTGATTGTCTCGATGATCTTGAAGTCTTTTGAAGACATTTGAGGATCTTAAGGCAACTTGAATCCATTGCATGTGTTTTGAAACTTTGCAGGGTTGATTATTTATAAATTCTTGACGTTTGTTGTTGAAGATCACGCCACTTGAACCCCGGAAGCTACGGCGTTTGAATCCCGGAGGCACGCGCCACTTGAATCCCGGAGGCTAGCACGCCCAATGGGACTACTCTGCCTCTCATCTCTTCACTATCGATCTACATCAGCAAGCAACTCTACTAGCAATCGGAATGGCGTCAAGAAGCTCGATGTTCAAGAAGTCTTATGCCTAAGTCGCTAGTTCCAAGTCTTCATCAACAGCGGGTTCTGAAGCTAGCCAAGAGACCGAAGCACTATTAACCATGAGCCGTGCAAGGAGCTTAGGAATGCGACCGCCAGAGCCTGAGTCAATTGTTAAACGCATGATTCAAAGACTCGAAACGACTCCTACCGTCCCGAGGAAGTCTATCTATATTGCAAGTCCACCATTTTCGAAAGAAGCAGCTGGTAGCGAGATGCCGACATCTCCGAAAGAAGCGGCGAATAGCGAGAAGTCATCTACCTCAGAAGGAGCGGCAAATAGCGAGAAGTCGGCTATCCCAAAGGAGCAGCTGGTAGCGAGAGTCTAACATCTCCGAAAGAAGCAGCCGATAGCGGGAATCCAACATCTTTGAAAGGAGCTGCTGGTAGCGGGAGTCCAACATCCCCAAAAGGAAACGCTAACACCGGAGGCTCGTCACCGACATCACCGTCATCCAACATGTGGAAGGTCACGCCAGAATGGTCACGCATCTATGCAGGCATGCCGGCTATGACAACAAGCGTGACAACTATAGAGAACCAGCTTGCAAGCATCACTAAGGCGCTGGAAGGGATCACCACCTAGGGGTGTCAAAGTAGGCCGAAGCCCGCAGGTTAGCCCGCACCCGTCCCGCAATGGGGCGGGTTAGGGCCGCAAGAAATTAGGCTCGCGAAAATGCGGGCCTAACGGGCATGGTCCGCGGAGGGCCAGAGCCCGCGTGGGTTGCGGCCCGGCCCGCGGGCCAGGTCATATTTAAAAAATAAATAAATAAATAATATATATAATATCTTTTTTTAAAAAAAATCATATATATAATATCTTAATTCTTAGGCAATGTGTAGATCTAACTATCTAAAAGTACGCAGAAGGGGAGAAATCCAATAATTCAATAATCCTTCGCCAATTCTTAATTCAATAATTCCTAAAGTACGTAGTTCTTCGGTTCTCCCGTCTCCATCCGCCTCCAACTCTATCAAATAATTACTAAAACTAAATCATCAATTCATACATATTTATGAATTACTAAATCGCCTCCAAGTCTAGCAAACATACATATTTATATATGTATTATACACAGACGGGAATTGTAGAGGGAAAATATGAAGCCGAGAGAGAAATCGAGTGTGCTGTTGAACCCTAGCTTTGATCACCCTTCTACAGTTCTGCTGAACGCGTTGTATCGATCCGGGAGATTTGGGCGAGGTTTATGGATTTTATGAAAGTTTCCGGTGCCATATTTCAAGCGGTTTTAACATGTTTATATACTATTTAATGTTTTTTTTAATTTAAGTGACTTCCCGCGGGCCAGCCCGCGAGACCCGAAAGCCCGCATGGGGCGGGCTTGGGTTGTATAGTTCCAAGCCCGCGGGCCAGCCCGCAAATAAAAAACCCGCGGTGGGGCGGGCCGGCCGGCCCGTATTGACACCCCTCTCACCACCCTCCTTCAAAACTAAGAAAACAGAATCAACGACTTAGCTGAAAAGGTCGAGAGCACAAGGAATGGCGAAACTAGCCGGGCCCCAGGGAAACAACCTGAGGTTCAAGGAGAAGATGCCTCGCACTCACCAACTTGCATTGGGCGAACTACGGTACACGAGGAATCAACTTCGCACATACCACTTTCGGACATGAGCATTCCAGTCACAAGGGGCATGATACCAGTATATCGGCTTGACGAGTTCATCATGGGAGCTATCAAAGAAAAGATTGAGGGGGGAAAACCTTCATACACTTACACCAAGCCTTACACCCAAAGGATAGAGGATTTGAAGATGCCCATTGGATATCAACCTCCATCATTTCAACAATTCGATGGGAAAGGTAATCCAAGACAACACATCGCCCACTTTGTGGAAACATGCAACGACGCTGGGGCGTATGGAGATCTTCTTGTCAAGCAGTTCGTCCGCTCTTTGAAGGGTACTGCCTTCAATTGGTACACTGACTTGGAGCCTAGCTACATTGATAGCTGGCAGGACATGGAGCGCGAGTTCTTGACCCGCTTCTACAGCACAAGAAAAACCGTTTGCTTCTTAGAACTCACCACCACTCGCCAAAGGAATGGTTAAAGCTCGGCCGCTCACATTGAAAGATGGAGGCAGCTATGCTTGAATTGCAAGAAAAAGATATCACAGAGCTCCGCGATTGAAATGTGTATCCAAGGCATGCACTTCGAGCTCTCCTACATCCTCCAAGGGCTCAAGCCTAAGACTTTTGAGGAATTATCTAGTCGCGCCCACGATATGGAGTTAAGCATAACGGCTAATGGTGGACAAAACATACCCATTCAAAGCTTCTACAATGGGGGCAAGAGTCATGATGACGTTGAAAATGGCGGCAAGGCCTTTAAGAAATATGAAAGCATGGACGCTATGCATGTGAATATTCAACCAGCTAGGATATTCACTGAAGCTACTGGTGAGTCTAAGGATGCTTCTAGATCATTACGGGGTAGTAGAAGGTTTTCTTTCAGGGAAAGACAAAACAAGCAGTATCCATTCTTGGATTCTGATGTTCCACATATGTTTGATGAGCTATTGAAACACAATCTCATTGATTTTCCAGAAATGAGGCGACCACACGAGGCATCAATGCTGGATCATCCGAGTTATTGCAAGTTTCATAGACGTGTCCGACATCCAATTGATAATTGCTTTGTCTTTAAGGATAAATTAATGGAGTTAGCTCGAGATTGGAGAATTGAACTTGCAAATGCCACAGCAAGCGCTAATCAAGTTTCCATCTCATGCGGTAAATCTACTTCGCTACTCATTGAGATGAACAATGTGACGATGAAAGGGAAACGAAACAAGTGTATATTCCATCTTAACATCAAGTCTTATGATACCAAACCCCCGAGTATGGTACTCGACTTGGTATTAAGCATGCTAAGCAACACCACGTTTGTGCTGCAACACGACCGCCTAACAAGCTGTGAAAAGGTGGGTTAAGAAGAAAATGTTAAAGGGCCCTATTGATGGGAGGACTTGCAGCCACCATATAAAAGCACGAGTTCCAGTCACATTGGCGGATTACGTGCCGAAGTGATTCCATATTACTCCAACTAACCAAGGAGTGAAGATGGAAATTCCTCTAATCAACCCATATGCTAGAGAAGAATGTGCCTCAACATATTATACCACAATATGTGATGGAGGAAATATTCTTCAAGCTTCCTCAATGTGAATTGAAAACGCATCATATTCAAGACTCCCCAGCATGAGTCGAAACTGCCTCATATTCCTTCAAGACTCCCCGTCACGAGTTGAAACTGCCTCATATTACTTCAAGGCTGCCCGGCACAAGTCGAAACTGCCTCATATCCCACAAGGCTCCTTGGCACGAGTTGAAGTGGCCTTATAGTTTCGAGACTTCCATGCACTACATGCTTTCAAGCAGTGTATGCTCTCAAGTGGCATGTCCAAGAAAGTCTCGAGGGGGCAATTTGTAGACACGGAAAATTTGAAGCCGACAAGTGGACGAATTAAATCATTATTGAGCCCAATTTCGAGGTTGATTATTAGTCCAATTTAATAATTGGGCTATGATAATTAAATTAATTCAATTAGTCTAAATAAATTTGATTTGGGCTATTGAATTAATTAATTAATTGGTCCAAGCCCATTTCATAATTGAATTATAATTATAATTATAATTTAAATATAATATAATTTTATTATATTTGAATTAGATAATTATAAATTAATTTGAATTTGAATTAGATGATAGAATAATGAATCTAGACTTGATTTTGGCAAGGTTATTTTAGTAGATAATTAATTAATTTAATTTAATAAATATTAGTGAAGTTTGTTGAGGGATTTTAGTTACAAACTTCACTATAAATAGAGCTTCAATTTCATTCTTTAAATCACACCTCAAATACATTGAAAACAACTTGAAGACTTGAGAGCTTGAAGGCATTGAAGAACGACGCTTGACAACTTGAAGACTTGAGGAGTTGAGAGCATTTTAAGAACAACTAGAGCATTTGAAGAGCTTGAAGGCATTGAAGAACGCTTGAAGACTTGAAGGCATTTTTGTTAATTTTGCAGGCAATTTGAATCTATTGCAGGTACTTTGGAGCTTTGCAGAATTGATTGTCTCGAAGATCTTGAAGTCTTTTGAAGGCATTTGAGGATCTTAAGGCAACTTGAATTCATTGTATGTGTTTTGAAACTTTGCAGGGTTGATTATTTCTAAATTTTTGACGTTTGTTATTGAAGATCACGCCACTTGAACCCCGAAAGCTACGCCGTTTGAATCCCGGAGGCACGCGCCACTTGAATCCCCCCGGATGCTACGTTATTTGAATCCCAGAGGCACTTCAGTAAATAACGTCAGTGAAAAATTAGAGGACCATACAGAGATTTTGTACCTACACTTGAATTATACACACGCTGTGCACGAAATTTTGTGGAATATATACAAAGTTTACTTTTTTTTTTCTTTTTTTTTCTTTTTTTTTTTTTTTTTTGTGTTTACATATGTATTTGTGTTAAGTTGAAATTTTTGAGAGATTTTCATTTATTTTATAGTGAAAATTGATTATATTTTCTTTTATGTTTAATACACTCTATTTTTGTGACAATCACTATTTATTTTATTTTATTTTATTTTTGCAATGCATTAATTTATTTATGATTTATAAAAATATATTTTTGTAAGATAATAATAATTATTTTATTTTATTTTATTTTTGCAATGCATTAATTTATTTATGATTTATAAAAATATATTTTTGTAAGATAATAATAATAATAATAATAGTAATAATAGTAATAATAATAATAATAATAATAATAATAATAATAACAACAACAACAATAACAAAGAAGTAAATCCAAGTTCCTTGATACGTTCAGTTTTCATTTTTACTAGTACTGAACCTTAAATTTTTTATTTGATTTCTTTATAGCTTGTTTTCTACATTGCACTTTTGTTGTTTGTCGCAATTGTTCTTTACCTCACAATTATATCTAACTTATTCTGTATTTTCCTTAGTTTCATGTTTTTCTATAAATTTAATGTGCTTTACAGTCATTCTAATTTTGATTTCCAGTGCACTATAATTATTTTCTAGTACTGGAATATATTTTGAGTGCACTAGCAATGACAGATTGTGTCCAAAAATTAACTATATAGTAATTATCAATAAAAGTATTCCAACTGAACCAACTGAAGAGTCGGTTGTGCAAAAACGTTAACTGATGTTTTGTAATTAGTACTTAGCATTGTGTTTGAACTTTGTATTGCTATTTTGTTATATAATGTTTAGAGTTTGAATTTGGATTATGTAAATATGTATTGTTTGATAGTATGTTCAAAAAATTAGAAAATGTTTGAAATTTGGGGATCTTAAACCGAACCGAATTAAATCCGAACCGAATACATAATAGAAAGCAAAGAGAATTATTATTATAATAATAAATATTAATATATTTCAAAGAAATTATCAAATAAAGGCATGATATATACCATCAAACCCAAACCCAGCCCTTTAATTTCTAGCTAACATCATTTTCTTTTTGGTTTTTTTTTTCCACTAAATTATTAATAGAATGACAATAACAATCATGCCCTTTCACCATCACGATAACATTTCAGGACTTTCAAATCGAACAACGTAACGGCGGCTTAATTAGTGCATGTAGATCGCAAAGAAGGAAACGAGAGAAGCCCCGACCAAAGATCCGATGGCCGGCAAGGCAGCGACGGCATCGCTCGCAGGCGACGGTGCGGGGCTGCTAGCTGCAGCAGCATCAGTAGCCATGGCCACGCTCATGGAGGCGGCGGCGGCAACAAGGGCGGCACATGCGATCTTCTTCATCTCCATTCTTCTGATTTGATTTGTGTGAATTGAAGAAGGCTTGATCGGCAACAACCCTAGAGAAATGATCGATCACCGAAAACCTTCCTTTCAAATTCTTCTCGTTCTCTTTCTAGCTTTCTCTTTGCGTTTATTATTTGCTGCCTTGATGATGAAAGGCGTGGGGATGAGGGTTTATATGGGGAGAGGTTTGGGCATATTGGGAATTTCATAATTATTTTCAGCCGTGTATATATGCGTAATTTTAGATATTATTATGGGGCTGGGAGTGATTTTAGTTCATTCTTCCTTCTGACTTCTGATCAATCCCCATAATGTGACACTTTGAAGTTTGTACAAAATAATTTCTTGGTTGTTATATAGTTACTAGTTATAATATAAGCGTTGCGTAATTAAAATTATGTTCGATATGTAAATTTAAATAAGTAATAATTAATATAATAATCTTTTAAACATGAGAGTTAATTAATATAAAATAAATATAATTATTTTTTTCAAGATAATCAAAATGAGTATTTTTAACTTGTGATAAAAGTAATTGTAAGATGAGTACTGTTATAGATAATTATGATTGAAAATAAAAATCTTGTCCCAACCATTTTCATATTAAAATAAATTAATTAAGTGTTCTTAATGTGATTTGATGATCATTGCTAAGTTGTAAAATTTAACCTTTTTTTGTTTTTTATTTTTTTGTTTTGTTTTGTTAAAAGTGATATGATTATAATAGGTTAACTGATTATATCAAAGAGTAATTAAAGAGATATAATAAATTTATATCATATAAATTCATAGATTTTCTTTGTGTATATTTTTTTTTTTTTGAATGCATTTTCTTTGTGTATATAATTGAACATAGATTAATTAAAATTGAAAATACATAAAGCTTAATTAAAACAAAATTAAAGCAAATTAAATTTAAAATTATTTTAAACATACTTAAATTCAATAATCTCCAAGGTCAGCCCTATTTCCTCTAAAATTATCAAAATATTGATTAAACTGCCTACTTGATTCTACTCCTCCAAATGGTTGACGAACTCTCTTTACATGAATTTGTAGTTGTGTATTTCTGACTCAATCACGCCTTATTGGATTTGTGATGGAATCAACATCTATGCTCATGATTTTATTCTCTTCTTGGAGTTTCGTACTTTCGTCAACTCTAGTTGCTTTGCTTCATTTTGAGTTTTTATCATTTGAAGCTCATAATTGTTTTGGAGTTCAGCTTGACTTTGTTCGAACATTTGTGCAATCTTTTCATTATGATCTGTGACTTTGGCAAAGTAATCATGACATTCTGCAAATGCTTGCTTCTTCTTTTTTCCTTCTTACTCCCGGTAGGACGTTCATTGTTCAAGCCCTGAGTTTCGAAATCATCGTTTAAATTAAGGCAAAAAGATGATGAACATATTGACTTATCGCCTTGTGACTCTGATCCTTCAATGTCAGAACTTCGCTTTCGACTTGCAATACTTGGTTCTCTGCTTGAAGGACCTTTACATTTCTCCAAGTCTTTAACAATAGGCCATACATGATCAAATTTAAAACTTTTTTTAAATTTGGCATCTTGTGTCATTACTTCTTTTGCCCTATCAAGCTGTTAATAAACCATAATTAAAGTAAGAAAATAACACAAACGTACAAAGTATTCACAATTTATATATAAACACAAAATAGTCACAATGTCTTGTTCTGAAGCACCGCTCGGGTTCAAGTTCTCAACCTTTACAATATGTGACACCCCGTAAATCTAAATGCTAATTGAGATTAATTAAGGAATTAATTCTAGCCTTCCTTGGTAACTTTTTTCTAAAATTCTAAAATTTCATAGTCGAAGGACTAGAAATTGACTAGTCTTCTTGGTGTACCTTGTGCCTTGTATGTTGTACCTCAATCCCTTATTCATCTAAACCTTAGTAAGGGTAACTTGGTGCTTTCACTAGTGAGAGGTGCTCATGTTTCCCTAGCAAGACCTCTTGTCTTCATTCCATGCTAGCCAAAGTTCTAAAAACTCTCCAACCTCTCTCTAAAAGAATCCTAGCTTGCTCTCCAAGTCAAAAAGGGAACTTCCAAGCTTTGCATAGTCTTCCACCAAGATTCCAACTTTCCAACACTACAAGGCTAGGAATGGTAAGATCTATCCTTTCCTACCTTTTCATTACAAGATTCCTCCATCTTTTCTCTAAATCTTTCTTCTACCTTGTGGGTTTTGGGGGTTTGTAGAAGATCTTGTGGTGGGTGAAGTGCTAGGTTGATCTAGAGGATCTTTGGTTTTGCTTTGAGGTTTAAGAAGGTGTTCTTGGTCTAAAAGAGGTAACCCATGCTACACAAAACCTATTTTCACTTGATAAGAATGATTATTGGCTTCCATGTGATATTCTTGATGTGTTTGAGTGATTGATGCATGACCTTGTGATAATGCATTTTTAGAGCTTGTATTTAGGGTTCTTGAATGCTATTGTATGAGCTATTCATAGGTCCAAGTCATATCTTTGTTGTGTGGAAGATTTGGGGTCATTTGGACTTGAACTTGGCCTTGTAGAGGAAAAACCGCGGATGCTGATTTTTGGGGCAGGACGTACCCCGCGGGTGGAACCACGGGTGGGGGCCTACCCGTGGCCCCACTCGCGGGGAACATGTTTGGTGACTGCGGGGAATTTTTCCCCTTGGTCCTTTCCTTTTTGGTACTTGATGTTTTGGCCTCCCGTTGTTGAATTGTTGGGCTTTTGTGAGTCTTCTTGATGTTTCGTATGTCTAGAACGATGCTTTAGAAATCCGTGGTAGGATTTGGTGTCTTGAATCGTGCTAACGGTCCAACCTTGTGATTTGTTGGACTAATATGAGTCTTGAAGGTTCATTGGAACCCTTTTGGTTTAACCGTTTGATATGCATGCTAGTCTTGGTGTCATTGTTACTAGTATGTGTTGTTTGTCCCTTTCTATTGAGGATTGGCAACTCGTGTTGCCAATCATGTTGGTATTGGATTGAGGTTCATTGTTGTTGTTGAGTACCGTTTCATGTCCTTTATTGAAACCCCTTGATGTGATCCCGTGTGTATGATTATTTCTTGATTAAGCTATTGTTGAGTTTATCCGTTGTTGTACACACTTTGTCTGAAATCTATGTGTTGTTGTATCTCTAGATTCCGTGTGTATTTACTCTGTTGAGATGATGGATTGATGTGATGAGATGATTGAGCTGGTAAAGTGGACAATATGGGGACTTATGTGTGAACGGATCCAATAGTGGGTTTAAAGCTCCGGATTGCCGTTTGGTTACTTGTGACTTGTGGGCAACATAGGAAACTCATTCCAGTTGCCAGAGATGGTAGCTAACCCGTTGAGCTTGGAATCTCAATAGGGGGTGTATACACTTAAAGTTGCTAGCTCTGTTTCCATTGGGCTGCGGTCCTTGTCATTGCGATGACACTATGCGTGTGATCCGGGTCGTTGCGATGACTACGTGATACATGATTGATGATTTGGAGCCCTCCACACTGATCCACTATGAATCGAGCCGTGGTGCTGACTCCACGGTATATGACTTGGTGTGATTGTGTCCTATGTGGACTTGGAACTCGTTATGGTGTGAATCTTGTCTCTCTTTGCTTAAGAACATGTCTTTTGTGAATCCTTCTTTGTGTGTCGTACGATGTACCTTGTTGTTGAGCTTCTTGCTTGTGGTTCTGTTATCTTGTTGAGTATGATGGTCTTTAACCTCTGTTGTGAGTGATTGATGAGTCTATTGATGTTTCCTCTCTCTCGGCTTTAAAATGATATATACTGTATTCCCAGTTTCAAATGGTTTTGTTTATATCTATGTATATTATGATACTTAACGCGTGTTGGTGGGTTACCAGCATTATTCGCTGACTGGGTGCTATCCCCATGTTTTACAGGTTTTGTCTAGTCTGGAGTGCGCGCTAGATGTGGACTCTAGATAGTGTAGATTCCCTGCTAGACGTTTATCTTTTGTTGGCCCGTGTGCCTAGACTAGTGGCCTGTGTGCCTAGACTTGTTATGCTTAATGATTTTGATAGTTTTAGCCTGTGCACCCATGGTTTTTGGGTGTGGCATAACGCCTTCCCGGTTTTAATATAGATTCCGCTTTATGATTGCTTTGATGATTAGCTGTTTATCCTTGAATTTAAGTTTTTAAATGTTGCTAAAATAAGGGGTGTTACACAATACATCCTCTTGATTTGGCGACAGTTGTCATTATAGTTTTCATACGGGTCTGAATTGACCTCAATGGTCGAGTGCTTCCAACATTTGCTGGTAGCGCTTCATGATAAGCATTCATAACACGAGTCCAAAATATGTCCCCAACTTGATGATGACCCGTAATTTTATCTTGGCAAATATCAACATACACACGATAAAGGAGTTGATCTTCTTCAATAGAGTATGAAGCAATTCGAACTGTGCGTGCCTTGGACATTTTTCAAAGAGAATGGATAGGAATATAGAATAGAGAATTCAAATAGCAAAGAGTTATATGAATAGAGAATTCAAAGAGTTGTGATTTCTATTTAGAGGTAGTGTATTATTATATAGAGTGAAAGCAAATGCCAATTAAGGGCTAAGATGCTTGTAATCTAATCCAACGGTTGAAAACAATTGTCTTTTGGGATTTGAGAAAGATACCATGTCAGATATTGAATTGTGTGTTAAAAAAAGATATGCATACCAATTAAGCGCTAAGATGCTTGTGATCTAAGCTAACGGTTGAAAGCAATTTTCTTTTGGAATTTCGGAAAGATATCATGTCAGATATCGGATTGTGTGTTGGAAAAATATGCATACCAATTAAGGGCTAAGATGTTTGTGATCTAATCCAACGGTTGAAAGCAATTGCCTTTTGGGATTTGAAAAAGATATCATGTCAAATATTGGATTGTGTGTTGGAAAGATATGCATAGCAATTAAGGGCTAAGATGCTTGTGATCTAATCAGTGTTTGAAAACAATCGTCTTTGGGATTTGGAAAAGATATCATATCAGATATATAAATACATGACATACAAACTTATCTTTCATCCCTTCACCATAGCAATCTTGAAATATGAATCCCTCACACCCCTTTTCATCCTCACCCTAACACCTATTTTCATCCTCGCAAAAGGATGATAATGATCTCATTGCTACAATACAATCACAACAAAAAGCACTACTAAGTACGTATGCTCACAACAACGCTTCCATGACTTACTATTTCGAGATAATGTCTACTCAAACTGTCAACCCGAGTCTTGGAGGTTTAATTCCTGGGCATAGAGTGATTCACCGTGACCGCGTTGATGGTGATCGAAGATTACATGTTGATTATATTTCAGAAAATCCAAAATATAATGAGGCAATATTTCGTAGACGATTTCGAATGAGTCGAAATTTGTTCTTACGAATTGCCAACGCTGTTTCAGATCACGACAACTACTTTGTGCAACAGAGAGATAAAATTGATAGACTAGGCTTGTCTTATGTTATGAATTTCTGTGCTATGAAAATGTGCCTATGAACACAAATTATGTACATAAATCAGATTTGAAAATAAGCAAATATATAACATTGGTACGTGTTATGTGTTTTGAAATTCTGTATCTTATAAATATAAATTTTGTACTTCGTTGTTTCCATTCAGGATTCATAATACTATGCGGACCTGGTCCATGATATAAATTTCCATTAGAATGATGGTTAGCTCTTCTTTAGCAATTGTTATTGCATGGACCATGGTCCACACAACTTGTGTGGACCATGGTCCAAAACAGCGCCTCTCTCCACTTAAGGAGAGACGACGCCGTTAGATGTTTATTTATTTTTTATTTTTCTTATCGTTATTATCTTACCAGAGCTGTGGCCGCACTTTTCCTTCTTTCTAGTGTTTTCTCCACCATTTTTGTCTCCAGAGCTTCGCCTTCTCCAATGATTCTTCGTCTCCAACGCTTCATCGTCTCCCCTGCTGAAACGAAGAAAAGCTCCATTGCTACAAAGATTCATAAGGTATTATTCCTACTAGAGCTTCAAACAAGAATGTATATTATTTCTAGATTCTAATTAGGGTTTATGCATTTATACCTTTATAGTGGTTTCTCTGCATTTTTTTTTTTTTTTGGATTTTTGTTGGTGAATCGATTCATAGAACATGCAACATTTCTATCTAGGGTTTTTGTTGAATTTTCTAAGTTTATTTTTATGTGATTTTAGGAGGCAAAACACCCAGAAATTGGAAAACACAATATTTTCAATTTAGATGCTTGCTATGTTGAATGTTGTGATATAAATGGAAAACACAATATTTGCTGCGTTGGAGTGTTGAACACTATATTTATTTTTTGGAGTGTTGAACAGTTTTGGAGTGTTTTCCAATTATTAAACTGTACACAAAACTAGAAAACATCACTCCAACACAAAATTCCAATTATCTCACAAACTGTACACTGTTTTTGGAGTGATGCACTTTATTCTTAAATATTAAATATTATGATCTTTATGTTTAAAATTGGTTGCTGAGTTGATTATTGAGTTTGAATACAATCAGTTGGTGCAATTTAGCAGTCCATTGAAAGGCTTAGGCCATCATTTAGTTCTTTGTCATAATTTGCTGAAAATGTACATTATTTTTTCCCCTAGTGTACATTATTTTACAGTGTTGGATTTTAAGTGCATCAGAATTAAAATTTCATTCAATCTAAAAATGTACATTATTTTTGTCCTTCATTACTCACTCTTTTACAGTGTTGGTGTTTTACTTTATTTATGCAGTGTATTCTATCTTGTTAGCCACATCAAAATATGAATTCAAACAAAGATCCTGCTGAAACGAAAAGAAAATATCAAAGGAAGAGGGATAGAGCAGTAGATAATGAAGGAACATCACAAGGAAAAACCAAAGGAAAACGAAAACAAGTGAGGCAATCTAAGAATGTAGAGCAACAGCAGCATATTGATAAAAACAAGCTTAAAACTAGAATGTCACCTATCGAATTCCTGCGGTTAGTGGAGAAACTAACAGATGAGCAAAGAAAAGCAGTAGAAGATATTGGATTTGGATCACTATTGCAGTTGAAATTGTCCTGCTGGGATTCAGAATTATGTGCATATCTGGTGAAGAATTTTGATATATATAGCTGTACATTGATGTTACAAGATGAGAAGATGCAACTGACTCAAGATGATGTTCACAACACATTAGGTCTCCCAAAAGGAGATATAGAAATTTTAGAAGGAAACAATTCAAATTCAACAATGAATACAACAGTGTATTGGAGCATTGGACGAAAAGATGGAAGATCGAGACATGCGGCCCTTTGATTAAGGATCTTTCAACAGGAATCATCAAAATGAAAGAACATGGAGACATGTTCAAGATAGATTTTGTTGTCTTTGTGGTTTCTACTCTCATCCACGACCATACAAACAGACTTACAAATTTCAGAATCCTTTTCTCACTCTTAGATGTTAAGAAAATCAAAGACTTAAACTGGTGTGCCTACATCATGAAGTGTTTGGTTGACACAGTTGATAGATGGAAGAAAGCAAAAACATCTACACCTTTCACTGGGCCACTTGTTTTCTTAGTGGTAATACATCTAATTCGATATCAACTAATTCTAAATATTGTTTAATCTCTTAATTTATTTTTTGCTTTCTTCTTAACTTTATTATTTTTTTAGTATTCATATCTTGATAGGCTGCAGTTCAAGGGACAACATTTTAAGAGGAACTACCCAGCCATTTCTAATTGGACATGCGAAATGGTTCAAAAGAGGATTATGAGTGAAAAACAGTCAGGAGGATTTGGCAGAGGAAAGGTCCTAGACAGCCTTACAAAGAGGGTTCATGATGCTAATGAGGCTATTATAGACACTGACAACGTAGAAACAAGTGGAGGTGTTCATGATAAAGACTGTGAAATAAGTGATGTTAAGAAGATCTCCATGGGCATGATGAAATTTGCTGCTGCGGTAGTTGAATTTGGAAGGGTGATGGCTGATGTGGGCAGCAAGCAAACAGGCAAGGAAGTTGTGAAGAGGACATTTACCAAGATATCTGATCTACTAACCACAATGTCATCTTCACAAGCTATTGAGAAGGATCCAAGGCTGTTGGATGACGATCCAATATTTGAAGACGAGAACTTCATGGCTGCAATAGCAGCACTTGAGGACGCATTCAAAGAAACATCAAGTTCTTGCGCATTCTCCCCACCAAGATTTGATCTTCTAACACCTACCCCACCTGTTGAAGAGAAAACATTGCTGGATAAGTAAGTTAAACTGGAATTGTACATTATTTTTATCCCTAAAGTACATTATTTTTGTCTATAATGTACATTATTTAACTTTGCTATCGTTTCACTGTATACACATGAATACATACATATATTTGTGTGTCATTAATCTATTTTTTTACAGTATCATTGAAGAATCCGAGTCAAATCTTGAAGATGTCCGAGTCAGAAAAAGAGAGCATAGAAAGTTTAAAAATCTTCCATTAAAATATAGGTCTCCTAATTGGACAACGTATAATAAAGAGCTTTTAGACGTGACTCAGAAAGAAAAGCTTTTATCTTACTATGCTTTCATTGAGCCTTGTGAGGAGCACAGAAAAGAGTATGCTATTAACTAACTTTGATACTATTACATACTAATTTTCATCTTTAATATGTATTAACGAGTATATTTGTTGCAAAGAACTTCTCTTTAAATATGACGGGAATTATATTGCACGGGATCAATTCCTAACTTTGCGGGATGGTAAGGTGGAGAAGAGCATAGTTGATGTATGGTGCATAAGGATGAACATGACAAATCTCACCCGTGGCATGAGTGAACCAAAATGTGTCTACTTCACCACAAATGTCTTCGTAAGTAGTAGTGTACATTATGTTTTCTCCTAAATGAAATTATTTTCCTATATGATATACATTCTTTAATCTTTGTTTTATATTGTTTTCTCTTAGATGCAAGTTGATCCAGCTGCTCCTTATAGAATTGGGGTGCCAGATATGACCAAACAAAAGCAATTTGAAGATGCAATAGACCATGAGCTTAGAATGGTTTCAACTTGGACATATCTGATGCAGAATTGGTATGAGTTTATTTGAATATTTTGGCGTTTTGGTGATTGGTTATTCTCTACTTTTCTAAATGTTTTGTTAACTCTATTCTAAATTAGGTGTTCTTTGCTATTCTTCGCCATGACCACTACTTCATTTTATGTCTCAATTTTAAGAAGTTACTTCTTCAAGTGATAGATAACAGGACCCTTGGAAAGACTAACAACTATGAAAAAAAAATATAAAAATTGTAATAAATTGCTGGTAAGTTGCAGTTCTTTCATGCTTCGATGAATCATTTATTTGGTCTCAATTTGCACATGATCCCTACTTAATACAATGCTAGGTGTTGGTCCTTCCTTTAAGGCTGAAGCCATATATATTTTAGTTCTTTAATGATTATAATTTATGAGAATTAACTACTGTGCAGATAAATGCTTCAAAGGCTACTTAAAAGAATGAAAAATCACAATATTGCTTAGCAAAATGGCAAAGGAAAATGCATTTCAGCATGAGATTGTGAAAATGCATTGGAGAAATTCTGACAATGTGATAGATTGTGGAGTCTATTGTATGAGGCACCTTGAAACCTACAAAGGTGTTGGTCCAAACTGGACTACAGGTTTTACCAGAACAAAACAAGATGTAGGTACCATTGTTTTTATCATATTTTCCTTATATATAGGCGAGTTCAGGTGCGGCAGTGTCTTACGGTGCGACGATTTCTTACGGTGCGGCAACACCAATAGTTCAACAAATATGCACCATCAACGTTAGGAAAATACACCACAAAAAATAGAGTAAACAGAGCCCTGCATCACCAAACACACACCTTTAGGTGTGAGTAAAAACACCATACACTGTTCGGAAATACACCATTGGGGGTGATGAGTTATATTGTGTATTTTTTTGAGTCTGTTGTGTATTTTGTGATGTTTTATTACATTTCATTGTGGTGTGCTTTTATTACACTATTGGTGCATATTGTTAACACTGTTGGTGTATTCTGAAATTTCGCCGCACGGGAAGACCCCGCCGCATTTGAACTTTATTCTATATATATATATATATATATATATATATATATATATATATATATATATATATATATATATATATATATATTAACTCCCAATTATTTGTGAATACATGTGCAGGCCAATATCCTAAAATCATTGAGAGCAAAGTATGCAGCATGCATATTAGTGATGGAAATCAATGAGAAAAAAGAGGAATTGCTGAAGAAAGCAGGCAAAATATATGTTGCAAAATGACTTTATATGTTCATTAGATTTGAAGTGGTTGATATAGTTAGGGAAAATTTAATTTTTGCTTGACAAGTGCATTATGCAGTGACAAAACTCATGTAAATTTTAATAGGTTACTATGTTTCAAATAGACCTAATTAGGAAAGATATTTTTGTGATGACCCCTATTTTGAGTATCAAAATTTTAATAGCATTTGATTTCCTAGTATTACTTAGCTTTTATGTATATATATGAAATTTTCATTCTGATGAAGTTAAAAACCAACAGTGTAAAATAATGTACACTATGGGCAAAGTTAATGTACACTAGGGACAAAAAAAGTGTACATTTGCAGATTGAATGAAATTTTCATTCTGATGAAGTCAAAAATTGAAAGTGTAAAATAATGTATACTATGGGCAAAAATAATGTATACTATGGGCAAAAATAATGTACACTAGTGACAAAAAAAATGTACATTTGCAGATTGAATGAACTTTTCATTCTGATGAAGTCAAAAATTGACAGTGTAATATAATGTCTACTATGGGCAATGATAATGTACACTATGGACAAAAATAATGTACATTTGCAGATTGAATGGACTTTTCATTCTGATGAAGTAAAAAATTGACAGTGTAATATAATGTATACTATGGGCAAAGATAATGTACACTATGGACAAAAATAATGTACATTTGCAGATTGAATGAAATTTTTATTCTGATGAAGTCAAAAACTGAAAGTGTAAAATAATGTATACTAGGGGCAACAATAATGTACACTAGGGAAAAAAATAATGTACATTTGCAGATTGAATGGGATTTTCAATCTGATGAAGTCAAAAACTGAAAGTGTAAAATAATGTACACTAGGGGCAAAAATAATGTACTCTAGGGACAAAAAAAATGTACATTTGTAGATTGAATTAATTTTCATTCTGATAAAGTCAAAAGCTGAAAGTGTAAAATAATGTACACTACGGGCAAAAATAATATACACTAGGGACAAAAATAATGTATATTTGCAGATTGAATTAATTTTCATTCTGATAAAGTCAAAAGCTGAAAGTGTAAAATAATGTACACTACGGGCAAAAATAATGTACACTAGGGACAAAAATAATGTATATTTGCAGATTACTAAATGAAATTTTCAGTGGACTACTAAATTGCACCAACTGGTTGTATTCAAACTCAATAATAAACTCAGCAACCAATTTTAAACATAATAAAGATCATAATTCTAAATCAAAGTCTATATCCTGTAAAATTCTATTATAACTACAATCAATTATCATTTGAAATATTCTGTGATCCAGACCTAACACAAACAAACTTTGAACTACTACTAGCACTTGAATGAACAATATATCCACTCCCAACAATCTCAGAAACAACCTGTTGAACCGAAGATTGGGCTGCAGCTTTCGTGTTTTCTTCAACCGCCTTGCTATAATTCCTTCGAGCTCTAGCTTGATTATGCTTCTTTTGCATTGTACTAACCAACCTTCGGTTACGCTCTCCTTTCACACCTCTACGTACAGGATTTTGTATTACACTACTTGGTAAGGGTGTTTCAAAGTCATCAACACTAATAGGACTAACTTTAGCTTCAATCCTTCTTCTAAAATCATCAAAACCTGCCTCACAAACTTCACGAGCTTCGTAGTTATCTTGACTTGAAATAACTAATCTTTGGAACTTCCTACCCATTTGTATAACCCAAATGGAAGATGCAACAGTAAACATATTTGGACCAGATGAAATGTCCATGATCCTATCTTCAACAACTCTTTTTGTCCACCTTTGACATATATATTGGTCAGGTATTGTTCCAACATAGTTAATGTTGAGAATACGTAGACAATGTGAGCATAAGATCCCCATCTCAGAAAAAAAAAAAAAACTTACAACTACAACAAATCTTCATATCCTTGGGGTTAAAACAAACCTCATGCCGAATAAAGTCAATATCCGGACGCCATACATGATATTTCAACTCATCCCCACGGCTGACCACCATCTCTTGATGACATGCACCACCTTTCAAAAATTGTTCCTCAAACAAATAATAAACTTCAATAGTGTATATACCTCTAGCATGTGAAAGAAGTTTCACATGATCCATAGCCATTGTAGGCACCCCTTGAGAACAAAGCACATCCTCCCCACTTTCTTTACTCCTCCATTCATGAACTACATTAACAAAATAATTGTAGAAATCACACAAGCCAGCTGTCTTGGATAACCTTCTTGAAACTGAGTGATTTGTAGTCTCACTCATTTGAGAAGATAGAATACCTCCAGAAAAGTAATCTTTGTTAAATGCAGGACACCATTTCTCCCTAATATCATATAATTTTTCTAACCAACTATTTCCATGACACTTGTATTCAGTCACCATCCTGAAATTTTCATTCTGATGAAGTTAAAAACCAACAGTGTAAAATAATGTATACTAGGGGCAAATATAAAGTACACTAGGGACAAATAAAATGTACATTTCCAGATTGAATAAAATTTTCATTCTGATGAAGTCAAAACCTAACACTATAAAATAACGTACATTATGGGCAAAAATAATGTACACTAAAGACAAATATAATGTACATTAACAGAAACTTATGGCAAATAACTGAATGATGGTTGTATTCAAACTCAGTATTCAACTCAACAACCAATTTTAAACATAAAGACCATAATATTAAAGAATAAAGTGCATCACTCCAAACACATCAAACATGGAATTCTAAAACATATCTAAAAATGTTTATTTTATGACTACTATGTAATCCATACTTAACAAAACATAAAATTGTGTAACTTGATTTTATAAACACGTAGAGAAGAATGTTAAATATAATATAAAACATACCTAGTTGAATAAAACTCAAACTCAGCTTCCGTATCAGTGTACTTCAGCAGAAAGTTGAATAACTCTACAAAACCATTTTGATTTCGTAATCCTTTGATATGTTTTTTTTTTTTTTTGAATTTTCCCCAATATGCCAAATACACAACTTGTGACTTGTGTTTGGAAAAACTTGAGAAATTGCAGCAGACATAGCAGCACATTGATCCGTCATGATTGTTTGTGGGAACTTACCACCCATGGCTCGCAAAAATGTCTTAAACAGCCAAACAAATGATTCAGTCCTTTCATTCAACAAAAAACCACACCCAAACATGATGTTCATGCAGTGGTGATTCATGCCAACAAAAGGACCACAAATCATATCGTACTTATTAGTACGATAAGTTGTGTCATGTACTACCAAATCACCAAACAACGCGTAATCCTCTTTCATTCTTGCATCCTTCCAAAAAAAATTACACAATCTTGCATCACCATCCACTTCAAAATCGTAGAAAAATTCAGGTTCATTGATTTGCCTCTGCCTAAAGATGTCAATTAATGAATTTGAATCAGTGCCATCTAAACCTTTTATTGAATCTGTAAGCAAGTTATTATATGCATCTCTTTGTGTAAATTCAACAAAGAGTGACCCTCCAGATTGTCTTTTCAAAAATCGGATGTCATCCGCCATTGCAACCCCACTTCTTTTCAAGTCTTTTAGATAGGATAATTGGTCAATACCAATGGTTCGGTGAGACCTTAGCATATAGCTTTTAGAAGATGGACACAGCTCATGATTATGTTCCTTCACATGTTTTGTCACAACCCAATTCCCATTAGGGTCCACATCAAATTGGCAAAAAGCAGGACATCCCGTACGTGTGTCTACCCTTGTGTAAGACCTAACAGAATTATCTGGTTTGCATTTGAAACCAAACTTTGAACAATGAAACTTTTTAATCTTCACATTCTGACTACCAGCAAAGTAATATTGCTTCCCCTTTCTAACACTAAATCCCACCCTAAATGCATAATCATTATATAGAGTAAACGCTTCTTCAATTGAATGAACTAAAAGCCCCAATAGCTCCTGATTAACTGAAAATTACAAAAATAATGTACACTAAGGACAAAAATAAACTACATTTTCAGATTGAATGAAAATTACAGTCTGATGCACTTAAATTCCAACACAGTAAAATAATGTACACTAGATTGGAAAATAATGTACACTAAGGACAAAAATAATGTACATTTTCAGATTGAAAGGAACTTTCATTCTGATGCACACAAACAACAACAATATAAAATAATGTACACTAGGGGCAAACATAATGTAAACTAAGGACAAATATAATGTACATTTGCAGCAAATTCTGGCAACCAATTATCATTTGAACTATTTTGAGATGCATACCTAGGGGCAAAAATAATTCATTGTAACATAAGATAAACACAAAGAAAAATAACAAATAAAATACAAATCATTACAACATGATCATTTCATACATAACTACCCGTCATTAAAATAATTACAATAATACTAATAATACTAATTAATAACAAAACCTGGAATAAATGAACTCTCATCAATAGCATTTGAAGAACTTGCATGGACTACATTAGGTAAGCTCTCATCAACTGCATCCCCCAAAGTGACATCAACTGAAAGATAATAAAAATTATGCATGAAAATAATGTACACCATGCATTAAAATAATGTACAATATGACCACATATAATGTACAGTATGCAAACAACTAAACAAACCCTAATCACACCACATTCACTGCAATACATGAATCACAAACCTGGATTTATATGACTAAAATTAACACCAATTGGATAAGTTGAATCAACATTAACCACAGCATTCAAATCACCTATGATACATAAACAATATACACAATCATAAATTGCATAAAAAAAATAAAAAACGAATCATAAATTGCATAAATATGGTGTAAAAACCTGTAATATCATCCTCTAAATCAATCGCATCTACTCTGTTGTCTGTATCATCAATACTATCCATGATCCAAGATGAGTATTCCGAATTCATTACCAAAATTGAATGAAGAAACAAATTGCGTAGTCCGAATGAAATCACAGAGAGAAACAATGAAAATCGTAGAGAGAAATCGCAGAGAGAAATCGCAGAAAGAAGAAACGCAGAAGGAAAGAAGGAAGGAACGGCTAATCTAACGCCGTTAACAATCAATCAGCGAATTTTTTTTTATTAAGACAAAACTGTATCATTTTGGACCATGGTCAATGCAATAATTTGCCCTTCTTTAGTAATTGGACTCAAACTCAATAACAATCAAAATTTTAAAAGCCCAACTACTATGTTCTAAGGCTCTAAGCTAAGGTTTTCTAAATTTATATATATATATAAAAAGGCTCTAAGGGAGTCTAAGCTAAGAGGGCCCAACAAGCCGTTGTGTTGTTGTCTTCTTCTTTGCTTTGCTGCCTTTCACCAATTTCTCTCTCTAAAGTCTACTCTTCCGCAGTTCCGCACCATGGCTTCAACCTTGGCCAAGAGACTCACCTCCTCGCTGTTCAGACCTAATCTCTCTCTTTCATCATCTTATCCTCACCTCTGCACCCATCAGGGTCTCTCAGAAACCGCAAAGATCTCACCTTTCCTCCTTCAATTCTTCAATTCCACTTCAATCAAGTCTCCCTCTTCACTGAACCCAAACCCCAATTTCCCAGATTCCCTTCTCACTGGATCAACTACCCAGTTTAGGTATCTTCCTAGCTTCAAATACCCATTTTATCTTAACCATAACCGTGATCAATTTTTGTTAAACAAGTGTGAAAAGGTGAGGTTTTTATCGACTTCTGAAGAGCCGCCATCAAATGGCAATGAAAAATCTCAAAGTGCTTCTGAGTTCAAGCACCAGGAGATCACTGGGCCCACCGTCGAGCGCGACGTCTCCGCGCTCGCCAATGAGACCCGAGAGGTTCTTGAGAAGATGATGAAGAATGTGTACAGTTTGAGCAAGGCGTTGGCGGTTCTCAGCCTTGTCCAGCTGAGTTTGGGTGCCTGGTTTCTGTATGCTACTAGGGATTCGCCCATGCCTGAGATTTCTTTGCAGAGCTTCTTGGCCTTTGGGCTTCCGATTTCATTGGCTTTCATGCTCAGAAGGTCGCTCAAACCAATGTATTTCTTCAAGAAAATGGAAGACCAAGGGAGGCTCCAGATCCTGACTCTTACTCTTCAGGTTGCCAAGCAATTGAACTTGTTCTT
The DNA here is from genome assembly GCF_001879475.1 of Ipomoea nil. Taxonomy (NCBI): domain Eukaryota; kingdom Viridiplantae; phylum Streptophyta; class Magnoliopsida; order Solanales; family Convolvulaceae; genus Ipomoea; species Ipomoea nil. Next base: position 5,670,142 of record NW_017617070.1, read on the forward strand.
TTGTCGCGTCCAAGGCGTTTCTTATTCCTGTATTGGTGTTGCCGCTCTTGGATTGATCTATGTTGCTTTGTCAAGATAAATTGATCACATAACTGCCATTCTTTAGTTTTATTGCACGTTTTCCAGCATGAATGAAGAGAAAAAATGGTGGCTATGAATGGCCATTGTTGATTTTTGAAGCATGTAACTCTTAGTGCTTTAAATTAACTTCAAGAAAGAAAAAAAAAAACCATTGATTTTTGTTATTCAAGATTTAAATGTCTCAAGTTTCAATCATGATGTAGATTAGTAAAAGTTGAAGTGATTATGCATAGTGTGATATATATGATGTTGGATGGGATTGTCTTCCTTGCTATATTTCTGTGGGAATTTTCATAATTTTAGTCCTATGTAGTAATCTCTTAACATGCTCTATGAGTAACTATTCCTTTTATTGATGCTTTGGACAAAATAATTTTGATTTATCGGACAAAACGTGCAAAGAGACTGAGAATTGAGTCATTGACGGCATAAATTTTATGAGCCGAATGTTGATAGTGCTCTTATCTGAACCAGTGATTACTTACTGATTCATGGATTAAAGATCCGGTGAGTTGACTGTTCATGATTTAGCCAAATTGCTTCAAACAAATGGGATATCTTGTACTGATTTTTTTCTTCTTTTTATTGACATGAGAGCTAGAATTTCCTATGATATGATTGTTGTTAGCGCTCTGTGATTTATGGTGGCTCAGCCAGCATCAAACTTATGGTTTTAAGCCTTCGAGTGATGGACACTGCAGTAAGGTACTATGTGGAAATAGATCTTTCATTTGGTACCGTATTTGCATTTCTCTGTCCATTTTTTGTCTTTCTCGTATTCTTGTTCACCTTTGGGATTAGGCACATTTTCTGAATTCTGTGTGATCACTAACAAACATCATTGCTCCACCAGTCCACCTCTTGTGATTAGTGTAGAATGGAAGTTGCGTCAACAATTTTGCATTTCACAAAAGGCTTGTTTGGTTCTTAGTTAGCAGATATATTTGCCTTGCTTCAGAGAGTATGTTAGCTTGCTGTCGAGTTTTTTGCACTTTTAGTCCCACGACTATAGTGACACCGGCAGAATTGATCCACGACTTTTGAACCTTGCAATTTTAGTCCACGACTATTGATTTTTTTGCAAAAATGGTCCTTCCGGCCACTTTTCCGTCAAAATTTCACCGGAAAAAAAATATTCTTCATTTTTAGCCGGGTTAAAATTGACATTTTACTTATCTCAACAAATTAAAAGAAAAAAATTGATATTTGGCTACATACAATATTACTGGGCGACATACTACTGTCTCAGACGGCGGAGTTCCTGGAGCAGGCAGGGCTGTCAGTAAGCGGCGGAGCGGCCGTGGCGTTCCCCGGGCTAGTTGGGTTATCCGGCAACAGCTTTGGACTGGTACATGTACTCCGCCGCCGCATTTAACCCAGCTAAAAATAGAGAATTTTTTTTCCGGTGAAATTTTGACGGAAAAGTGGCCGGAAGGACCATTTTTGCAAAAAGATCAATAGTCGTGGACTAAAATTGCAAGGTTCAAAAGTCGTGGATCAATTCTGCCAGTGCCACTATAGTCGTGGGACTAAAAGTGCAAAAAACTCGCTTGCTGTCTTATAGACAATGTTGCAAAAATCCGGCCTAGGCGCCTAGGCGCTAGGTGCTTGCCGGCCGCCTAGCATATCACCCGACTAAAACAAATAGGCTTCCACCAGCCCTTGCTGATTTCCTCTTCAACATTCTACAAGAGCTTCTCCATAGCTAGAATAAAGAGATAAGGGGTTATAGAATCCCCTTGACTTAACCCACGTTTAGCATAGAATGGGGCTAACTTCTCACCCTCCCAAAGATATGAAATTGAACCATAAGAGATGGAAATCATAATAAAATTAACAAGTTTTCATAGAAAACCAAAATCACCTAGTATCCACTCAAAGAACTCCCAAGCTATCGTATGCTTTGTACAAATCCAACTTCATGACCATCTAGCAATATAATCAATCCCTTTCTTATTTCTCATGCCACGACCATTTCGTGAGTGAGAACGATGTTGTCAAATGTTTATCTACCTAGAAGGAAACTATTTTAATGTGGACATATTATCTTCTACAGTATAGGTGTCATTCAACTAACAAAAACTTTGGAGATAATTCTGAAAGCCACATTGATTAGAGTGATTAATTAGCATAAAATTGCATGCATTTATTATTATTATTATTATTATTATTATTATTATTATTATTATTATTATTTCATGCATTTATTATTTCAAGGAAAGAGATGTTTGTGTTTGGGTTAGACTTCATAATCTAGATGATTCTTTTTGCTTAGAATGCTAAATATTGCTTAAAAATTTTTCTCACGCACAATTTCAAGAATTTGTGAATCAGTTTCTTATTCTAAAAGTAACATGTCATTTTGATATATTAAATTTTGATATATTTCTCGTAGTCATTCCTAAAATATATTCAAAAATACTTTAAATATATTTTAGTTAATAAATAGTTTTGAAATACACACTTCTATGTTTATTTAAAATATATAAAGAAAAGGTTTAATTTCTATATTTTAGGAGGTTATTCCCAATTAATGTTAATATTAAATAAAATAATAAAAATATTAATAAGTTGATATTGTTGTAAAATGGATATTTCCACATTTATTATTTTGGGTAATTGATGTGATGATTCGGATATATGACAAGTGTATTATAGACTGGTGTGTCATTTTTGTAAATAAAATTTTAAATATCTATTTGGGTGAAAAAATTAAAAAGAAATTGCACAAGCAATCTATATAAATTTGTATATAAAATTAATTTATAGGCAGATAATAATACTCCAATTTAAAACTAGATCGAGTTAGTTTAACTTTATTCGCAGATACTTCTAGCAAAACTAAGACTTGTAATATATTTAATTGACCAATGAATACTAAATACGATACATTCCTTTAAAAGGTTTATTCTAAATGGTTACAAAACGTTCAATGTGTTTTTGTGTTTGATTTCCTAACAAAGACAATGACAAAAATGATTGGGTGGTTGTGATCCTTCAACTTTGCAGTGGCCTCCAACACAATTGTTTTGTTTGCAGAGGTCATCACATTTGCTGTCTTCGGCCTCATTGCCAGGAATACATTCTCCTATGTGATTGTTAAAGCAACATTTGAGATCTTGGGCGCAACTTAGTTTCATAACATCTGATGAAAAAAAAAAAATTCGTCATATTCTTTATTCCTTGTAAAAATAAATGCAATATAATTACATACAATTAATATATATATATATATATATATATATATATATATATATATATATATATATATATATATTAATGAATTATTGAATTGAATAGGAGTTAGTTCTCGGCGCTGCATTATGCCTTAACCACAAAATTCTTTGTCTTGTCATATCATACTTAAAATCAATGGGTAATAAGTAGATAGATATTAATCATTTAACCATATCCTTCTATAATAAGGCACATCACCCCATCTCAAACTCAAAAACAATTTAAAATAATTAATGAAGAAATAAATAAATTAAACCTGATGACAAGATGAGCATTGAAACTAGGACGATTGACAGCACACCAAACCTAGCCATTTCCTCAGTTTCTTCTATCAAATTCAACTCTTCTTCAATTTTCTTTCACCTCAATTATTTTGTGATTGCTCGGGTCTGGGTTTTATAAGGGTGATAAATAACATATATTGGAAACAAATACAATTTTTAGGGAACTTTCTTTTATTTTATTTAAGAAACCAAATCTTTGGAAAAAGACTTTACAATTAGAAACTAATGTAGTTGTAGAAACTTTGAACATTTGGAAACAATGTTTAATTAAATAAAAGTAGTTTGGATGTTTCTAAACATGTATTGTAAAGTTCCTAAAATAAAATTAATTTTCTTTAATACTGTTTCAAATATTTAATAAAATAAAATAAATATTAATAAAATTTAAAAGAGATATAGATATTTTAAACATTTGGAAACAATGTTTACTTAAGGACCGGGTGTGTTTACTTAATGGTTAACTGAACTTTGTCGGTTCGGTCGGTTAATCGAAAATTATTCGAAGTTTGCACACCCCTACACAGAAGGATTTTATCAAAAGTATCAAATAATTAAAATTTTGAAGTATTCAATTCTTTTCATTTTTCTACTCATTTTCTGGAAAGTGAACCAAACACACAAAGACAGTTTTCCGTTGTATAGCCAAACACAGAAAAGGAAAATATTTTTTTTTTGAAAATGGAACCTAGTTTTATTTAAATAATAAATTTGATTTTTTTTCCTTCCTACTATAATATATACATTATACAATGTGAGTTCGAGCCTCAGTGGAGGCGTTATTAGCTCTTTGTGTTTCAGTTGGTTGAGAAAGCATATGAACATATACTACATTGTAATAGAGCTAGAAGCATTCAAAAAAAATATACATTATACAAATTCGTTAATTCTTCTTTTAATGTATTTAATATTAATATTAATTAGGAAGAAAATTTTAAAGTATTGGACTCTTTCCAAAATTAAATACCTAAAGCCATTAAATATTTTGACACTCTTATAACATTTCCTTATATCTTTTTTTTTTTCAAACTAATTAAATATATAAATATTTCCTTAATATATTTTAGAATTATAACAATATTATTCTTAGGAAATATTTGGAAATCTATATATCTTAGAAATGTTCAAAATTTCTCGTAGTCATTCCTAAAGTATATTCAAAAATACTTTAAAAATATTTTAGTTAATAAATATTTTTGAAATACATACTTTTATGTTTATTTAAAATATATAAAGAAAATGTTTAATTTCTAATATTACTAATTGACTGAAAATATAAAAGGAAATGAATATTAATAATTGACTGCAAATAAAAAATGATCTATAATTGACTAAAAAAAATGGTCAGATCATTACATTTTAATTAAAAATGGAATGGAAATTAAAAAATGGAGGCAAATATTCCAATAATAATATTCTACATTATCAATAGTAAATACATATTTTAAACAATAGTAAAGGTAAATTAAAAATGTAACAGAAATATTTCAATAATAATATCTACAACATCAATTAAAAATGGAACGAAAGTTAGGTAAAAATATCACTGCATTTGATATTCTAATTGACTGAAAATAAAAAAGAATAATTGGCTGAAAATGAATCTGATATTACGAATTGACTGAAAATATAAAAGGATAAATAATTGAGTGATATTCTACCATTATATATTTTCACCCAAATAACCTGTCCTGATGGAGAAGATGTTAGCTCTAGACGAAGATGAACAAGATTGTGTTGTTACTACCAATGTCGTCTACAAAGAGGTTTCAATAATGTCAAAATATAATCGGTGATATTAATTTTTTTTTTAAAAAAAAATTGCTATATATCTAGAAAAAATATATATATCTTCCATACAAATGAATAAGGATAGCAATTCATTTCTATAACTGAGTTGTTAAAGAACGAGCACATTTGCCGAATGTATGAAAATATATACTAAACAATGATAAATAAAATCTTCAAAATTATAGAACCGCATGCGTACATCTAGACATTAGCTATTAATTTGAGCAATTATTTGCACAAATTCAAGCAATGAAAACATCAAAATATATAAACGATTCAAATAATATCTTTAATTGCACTATATAATATTTGATGTTCTAATTTAAAAAATTATATATCAATTCATATATTCTTAATATATTACAACAAATCCATTCCGTGAATCACACGGGTGCAAATACTAGTATATAAAGAAAAGGTTTAATTTCTATATTTTAGGAGTTTATTCCCAATTAATGTTAATATTAAATAAACTAATAAAAATATTAATAAGTTGATAGTGTTATCCTAAAAAAAAAGTTGATATTGTTGTAAAATGGATATTTCCACATTTATTATTTTAGGTAGTTGATGTGATGATCGGGACATGATTAGTGTATTATAGACCGATTATGTCATTTTTGTAACTAAAATTTTAAAACATCCATTTGGGTGAAAAAAAAAATTAAAAATAAAATGCACAAGCAATCTATATAAATTTGTATATAAAATTAATTTATAAGCTGCTAATAATACTCCAATTTAAAACTGAAGTTAGTTTAACTTTATTCGCTGATATTTCTAACAAAACTACGCATACATGTAATATATGTAATTGACCAATAAGTACTAAATATGATACATTCCTTTAAAAAGTTTATTCTAAATGGTTACTAAATTTTCATTGTGTTTTTGTGTTTGATTTCCTAACAAAGACAATGACAAAAATGATTGGGTGGTTTTGATCCTTCAACTTTGCAGTGACCTCCAACACAATTGTTTTGTTTGCAGAGGTCATCACATTTGCTGTCTTCGGCCTCATTGCCAGGAATACATTCTCCAATGTGATTGCTAAAGCAACATTTGAGATCTTGGGCACAGGTTGGTTTCATAACATCTGATGAAAAAAAAGTGTCATATTCACTGCTGGAAATTTGCCATTTTCCGACCACCAAAAAATGGTCGGAAATGGCCTTAAATAGGTCGGAAACACCTGTTCCGACCTCTTTTCCGACCAATTTGGGTGTCCGGAAAAATTCCCCACGCTATCTTCGACAAACAGAGAGAGTGGTCGGAAAGAGTAACCACTTTTTTGAAACCGTCGGAAAAAAAAGGCCAAGATATTAGAGTTCAGATTTTCCGACCATTGGGGGTCGGAAATTTCGACCACTTTGATGGTCGGAAAACTGGACGCAGTCAATAAAAAAAATTCATTTCACTACAGAGGATTCCTCTGTAATGAAATATATATATATATATATATATATATATATATATATATATATATATATATATATATATATATATATTTGCTGAAAAACATATACAAATTTCATACACTTGAACACAATTCTTTCATGAATATTTTAGATGATAGCCTTTTCCAATGTAACTTTTTGCTATATATTTTCTTTACAGTTTATATTCAAAATAAACAAAAGCTATAATCGGTTCTTGAGCTAAATGCAAATAAGGTAAATATCGCACTCAATATAGGAACCATAGGTACAGCATCACCAACACGTATTCTTGTTCTTAACAATCTAGTGTATCCACCAGCTCTATCTCTGCAAGTTGAAGAAAATAATGATAGGATTTAATTACCAAAAGCATAAATTCCCTTCAAATAATTATATTAGTAAACTGAAAAGAAAGGAAAAATTAAATTATTCTTTCATTTTTTCTTTAAAAAAGCATAGAAACACCATACTCTGAATGGTAGTCAATTTGGCGTTTTATATATGTCCAAAAGGAAAGTACATGGGAGGAGGGGGACAGAACACCTTACCTTGTTTTATGTTACAGAGTACTATTTATTTTTGTCTTCCATTTAAAGATAGGTAAATAAATAACAATGAAGGGAAATGCTCGAGTTAAACCTGAAAACCTATGCACTAAAGCTGAACCAATATAAAGGTAACTGATGAGATGTAGATTAACAAGTATAATAGGAAAATTACCATCTGGTGCAACCGGAGAAGTTGTTCGGAGATATCCCGAATGAACCATGTAACATAACCACAAATTCCCACATTAACATTCAGTAAATTGCTTCACGTCTTAAACAAGAGTGAAATTGGTATCCTGAACAATAACTGACCTTGGACAGAAAAATCCTTGAGACCAATGTGGCAGAGATTGTATACATTTTGGGTAACTTTAGCCTTCTGTAACTTCTGACCAAGTGAAGAAGTACAATCCAAAGCTTGCAAGTTAGTTATAAAGCTTTGCCTTTGTAAGTGAGACACATAGCTCCCCATGGAGCAGAGTGCATCTTACCTTGACATGAACAAGAATGTGCCCATAATGTAATCCAACAACGCATGCTATGGCAGCCATTAAACAACTAAAAATTTTCAATTAAAATGAATAAGTGGAAAACATTTGGATTAAGAAGGGAGAAAAAGGAAAAAAGAGCACTCAAAGTTGAACTACCAACTTGCAACAAATTAGAAGTGATATCAAGAATTAAGAATGTTTATAATCTGACCTTTTTTACATGATTTTGGTAAAAAAATGACATATCTATGTACTTAACCAAAACGTGTAGGATGACTAACCTTGTGGAGACATTAAACCAATTAGCACCAATGTGATGTATAAAATAAAGCATTGGTTGAGAAGATCTTGAATTCTCATTGCATATCTAAATGGATAAAAAATTACTGTAAAATTTGCTAAACTAATCTACTCTTATGCTTCATCAAAAGTAAGGACAACGACAATCACTTCAGTGTTATTATTGAAGAGTGAATCACAAAATTTTGAGCACCTTATATGTTTATTTATTAAAAAAAAAAGTAAAAAACAATAACAACAAGAACAACATGACCAGTCTGCATTAACAGCAAAACTATATTCATATATAATATCTTGGATGCGTATTATTCCACTAGAGATGTAACAATAGATTAGAAAGTGGTGCATGGTTAGTAATCATCATTCAGAACATAATAGTTACCTCATAAGAAGGCACGATGTTGCGGATTACAAATGCTTCTCCATGTTGAAATCCCAAGACAACTGAGGGACAAACCCGAGAGTCTGCGCAAGCAATCACCATAAACTGTCCTTCAAACATGTAAGAATTTTCATCACATGGACTGCATAATTAGGCAAGTAGCAGCACTTAATGATCAAACAGAAAGTTCCGAAAATGAACAAATGCAGAACATATACCTTTGGTTCTTAAGCATTTGCAAGATCCTTAAAGTATTCCATATTGGCCCTAGTTCAAGAAAAGAAGCAACCAATCAGATTGGGGCCACCCCTAACTCGTAAACATAATGAAAGTACATCCCTGAACTTACTCACTAAATCTGCTGGTGACAGATCAGAGGTAATTAGCAGACTCTCAGCAGCAGCCTTGAATGCCAGTATTACACTTCAGTACTTCACAAATTTAAAATAATTTGTAAGTAATGAGCACTAGTTACAGGACTTTCATATCCATTAGATAAATATATATGTTGTGTATGCGTTCAAATGAAGAAGCCCAATTCACGAAGTATAAGGATAAATTCAGATATTTTTTTAAAAATCATTTAGAAGAAGATTGTAAGTACCTCTACTTTGTCCCATGCTCCTTTTCTGACACCAGTTTTCAAGTTTGAAACAATAACAGAGCTAACTGTCGATGCATGCCCATTTGAGTAATCTGCAAATTCAAATTAGATTTTTTAAAAAAGGAAAGCTCATTATCATTCAATTTATCACTTCATTAGATATCTACAATCCCCTAGAGCAAAAAATTTCAAGAAAAAATAACAATAAACAGTTTCATAATAATATCTCTATCAACAAACTACTGAATCACGAATTTAATTTTTTACCAAAAAATTATATATATATATATATATATATATATATATATATATATATATATATATATATATATATATATATATATATATATATATATATAAAACAGAATACCAAACAGAGTGAGAAGGTAAATTAATAACTACCATATGCATTGTTTGATGTTGCAGCAGCAACAGAAACGAGAGAGAATCAATTGATGTGTCAATAATCTGCACATTATTGCATGTGTTTCTTCTGCTGCACATATAACCATTCAACTTAAAAACCAAAGCACATCATATATACAAACAAACCTTTGAAACCAGAAAATCAACTATAAAACCCTAATAGCATATTCAATCCAAAATAAAACTATCTCCCAGCTTGCTAATCAGATTAGTAATCCTCATCGAAAATATCAAAAGCCAACATAACTATACTTCAAATAATCAGGGGAAAAAACTTTTAACAAATATATCATATTGCAGCAGGGGCAGACAAAACGAAAATAAGAGAAAAATGGTTTTGACTTTGTAGAAGAGGGAGAAAATTACCGATTGCGATGGTCAGAGCTAGGGTTCCGACAGCGATGGTCTGATGTCTGATTCGACGGTCGGCGGAGGTAGCTGACGGTACAACGAAGCCAACGGTGTGAACGCCACCTCCATCCATCGGCTGGATTAACCGGAAATCAAAAAGCTGCACCGCGCCCCCTCTATGATCTGTTCGGCGACGAAGGTAGACGAGTCTTAGGCGACTCCAACAGTGAAGCCCTATGAGAGATGCACCGACTGGATTGGCCGGAATGGCAGCATAATATAGATATGGAAATGGGAAATACCTAGAAGGTACAAGGAGGTTTTGGCGGTAGCGAAGGGAGTGACAGCTGCGAAGGAAGTGAGTGTCTAAACAACAAAGGGAGTGAGTGCTGAGAGCAGTGTATAAGCTGGGCTTGGTTTACATCATTTATTCATTTTTCTATATCTCTAATTTTTCTATTTCTAAAAAATGACAAGAGTTAAAATAATCATTGTCGTTTAAAAAATACACAAAGACATCAAATTTTTGTAAATGTGTTATGTATTCAATGTGTGTTTAAAGATAAAATACTAACAACAACAGATAAATAAATTGTTGTTTTTAAAAAAAAAATCAAAGAAAGACAACGATTTTCGACAAAATTATATATTGTCTTTTGCATAAAAGATGTTGTAAAAAATTATTGTTTTTGTATATTTTTCTTGTTATGTACTATTAATAGATAGTTTTGAAGTATCTAATTTACACAAAGGTATGTGAAATTGATTGTTTATATTGAACATTACGACATGTCAACATTAAACTCTGTGTCGTGGTCAATTGAAGAAATGCAAGTTAAAATCAAAACATTAAAAAAAAAAAGTATGCCTAAAATAATTAATGATAAATTATGTGATCGTCATACGATGGGATGACAAGAATGAAAAAAAAAAAAAAAAGAATTTCCGACCACCTTTGAAGATGGTCGGAAATAATAAATAAGATAAATTTTAAAAATTTAAACAACCAAAAGAAATTTCTGATCACCATTACTTTGTAGTCGGTCTTCATAATCTTTCGACGGAAAAGTGAAAATAATTCAATTTTTTCGACCAATTTTCTAGGTGGTCGGAAATGTGGTCAGAAAATGGAAGATTTTCAGCAGTGATTGTTTATTCCTTGTAATAATAAATGCAATATAATTACATAGAATTAATATATTAATAAGTAGTCACATTCTTCCATGATAAGCCACAACGTCATGTCTCAAACTCAAAAACAATTTAAAATAATTAATGAAGAAATACATAAATTAAACCTGATGACAAGATTAGCAATGAAACTAGGACGATTGACAGCACACCAAACCTAACCATTTCCTTAGTTTCTTCTATCAAATTCAACTCTTCAATTTTCTTTCACCTCAATTATATTGTTTTGTGACTACTCGTCTGGTCTGGTTTTTATAAGGATGATAAATAACATATATTGAAAACAAATACAATTTTTAGAAAACTTTCTTTTATTTTATTTTAAAAACCAAATCTTTGGGAAGAGACTTAACAATTATAAACTAAGGGCCGGAGTTGTAGAAATGTTAACCATTTGGAAACAATATTTAATTAAATAAAAGTAGTTTGGATGTTTCTAAACATATATTGTAAAGTTTCTAAAATAAAATTAATTTTCTTTAATACTGTTTCAAATATTAAATTAAATTAAATTAAATAAATATTAATAAAATTTAAAAGAGATGTAGATATGTTAAACATTTGGAAACAATGTTTACTAAGGGTGTGTTTGGGAACTTGAAAAATGACTTCTTTGAACAATATTTTTTGAAAAATGAGTCATTTTTCAAAAAACATTTTCTTTTCCAGTATTTGGTTGCATTTTAGAAAAATGTGTTAGTGTGTTTTGATCAAAATTATTATTATTATTATTATTATTATTATTATTATTATTATTATTATTATTTTACTACTTTTCCACTCTTTAAATGAAAACAAAAGAATCAGGTTGAAATTATGTGAATATATATATATATATATATATATATATATATATATATATATATATATATATATATATATATATATATATATATATATATATATATATATATTTCTATATTTTAATTACGGTTGCTATATTAGAAGATGAAATTTCAATTTTGGTCCTATGACTATATGGGTCTTGTTAATTTCAGTCTCCGACTTTTAAAAGTGTCAATTTTACCTTAACTATGCAAATTTTTTTTCAATTTTAATCACTCCGGCCAAATTGTCGGTCAATTTTGCCAGAAAATATTAATGGTTAAAAAATTGAGGATATTTTAATCTTTTTTCATGTCTTTTTTTGTCCTCCCCATTTTTTCGCCAGATCTGTGGAAATTCATCGGAGAAGATGGTGATCTGGTCCAAGTTCGCAAACAGTTGTGCATGCACTTCTTTTCACATTCCTTAAGGTTCATGGTTGTGTTGTACCATGTTTCCCTCGAATATGACATTTTAATGCCGGAAAGTGTCCTAAACCCATTTCCTTCCCCAAAACCCATCTGATTGTTCATGACGCAGCCGTCGGACCAGTCTGCCTCGTTCCACTACTTCGCAAACTTAGGCCGGAACCCTTCCAGATTCGACGAATTTCCACAGATTCGACGAAAAAATGGGGAGGGAAAAAAAAGACATGCAAAAAGACTAAAATACCCTCAATTTTTTAACCATTAACAATTTTCGGCGAAACTTGACCGGAAATTTGGCTGGAGTGACCAAAATTGAAAAACACTGCATATTCAAGGTATTAAATTGACACTTTTAAAAGTCAGGGACGGAAATTAACAAGATCCCTATAGTCATAGGACCAAATTTGAAATTTCCTCTATATTTTAAATAAACATAAAAGTGTATATTTCAAAAGTATTTATTAACTAAAATATTTTGAGCAAATACCAATTTTGGTCCCACGAGTATTAGTAAAATGACAGTTTTGATCCACATGTTTAATTCCTACTAATTTTCATCCACGACTATTGTTTCTGTACCAATTTTCATCTACAACTATTATTTTAGTGCCAAAATTGATCACGCCGATCACCCTTCGTTTAAGACATGCTGAAATATGAAATTATTAAGGGTAGTTTCGTCCTTTTTAAATTTGGATCCTTATTTGAACATGAATAAAGGGATTTAAGCTCTAAGATCTATCACAATTCGCAGTTTACCTCCTCAAATTAGGGTAGGATGAGGAAGAGAACTGCGAATTGGGATCGATCTTAGGGCTTAAATTCATTTATTTATGCTCAAATTAGAATCTTAAGTTGAAAAGGACAAAAATGCCCTTAAAATTTTTAAATTTCGGGATGTCTTAAATAGATGAGTGACTGATGTGATGAATTTTGGTACTAAAATAGTAGTCATGGATTAAATTTGGTACTAAAATAATAGTTGTGGATGAAAATTGGTAAGAATTAAACATGTGTACCAAAACTATCATTTTGATATACTCGTGGGACCAAAATTGGTATTTGCCATATTTAAAGTATTTGTGAATATATTTTAGAAATTACTACGAGAAATTTGAAACATTTCTAAGATTTATATTTCCAAATATTTTCTAAGAATAATATTGTTATAATTCCTAAAATATATCAAGGAAATATATATATATATATATATATATATATATATATATATATATATATATATATATATATATATTTTGAACAAAAATATTTATATATTTAATTAGTCTGAAAAAAAAAGATATAAGGAAATATTATAAGATTGTCAAAATATTTTATGGTATTAGGTATTTAATTTTTGAAAGAGTCTAATACTTTAAAATTTTCTTCCCAATTAATATTAATATTAAATACATTAAAAGATCTCCAAAAAAAAATTAAATACATTAAAAGAAGAATTAATGAATTTGTATAATGTATATATTATAGTAGGAAGGAAAAAATTCAAATTTATTATTTAAATAAAACTAGATTCCAATCTTCTCTTCTATTATAATAAAGCAGAACCCAAAAGTTCCCGCCAAAGGAAAGGAGTGGGCGCCAGTTCACATCTATAATAAGGGGTGGAAGTAATTGTAAACGCATGCATTTTAAATTTTGTTTTAAAACTGATATTTAAATGTCTTGGAACTTGAAAGGTTGCTTGAAAGCTCTTCATATACTTAAACTATTATTACAAGCCATCAATACATGTGTGAATACAAAAATGAATTTAATTGGGGATGACTGTTGCAATTTTCAAAACTAATATTAATTTTAAAATGAACTTTCCTATCCTATATATATATATGTGGAGGAAAGAGCGAAAATGAGCAGCATCCATTGCAACCTCGAGGCTGCAGGGAAGAAGATTTGGGAAAGCATCCAATAAGAGGAAGAAGACATTTGGTTGAAGATTAAGGTGTGTTGAGGCCCACAATTGAGAACAACTCCAAAGATGAACCTTTTACAGGAGGGAGTTTAGCTGATGAAAAATGGCAGCTGCAAAAAGAAAGAGTTCTGTAAAAATAAAAATCAAATGAGGTATCAAAATCTATCTATCTATCTATCTATATATATCATATATATTTTATATAAAAACACAATTGCTAGCTTATTTTATATTTTTATGCTTGGCTTTAGTATAAAAATACCAACAATGCATCTTAGAGTAGTCTAGATTTATAATTTCTACCATTGACTTTTTACAGAAAATTGTATTTGTCTGAATGAAGTTTTGGGGTCTGGCAGGGGCTGGTCGTCCAGGTAATATAGTATTAACTGAAATCTGTGAAAAAAGAAAGAAAATAAAGCAATCCTACTATCATTTTGATTTCCAGTAGGACAAAGGATCAAAATGCATTCAAGCATATGACTATTAGCAAGAGGAATAAACACATACAAGAGACTTAGAGTGAGAAATATGAGTATTTTAGCAATTACAAAAATGCAAATTCAAATGATTAAGTAAAATTTTCCTTGGATAAGTAATATTTATCAAGGTATCATGTAAATATACCCGATTGGTGCTTTAAACTTATCTTGATGTAATGCCTTACAACTGACTCTATAATTGTTGTTCTGTTATGCATGTCAGCATGTGTGAGTACTTCTCTCATCAACTTCCGGTTGAAAGAATGGAAGAGAGTCATGTTAAACATATAATTCTTTAAGTATATTGTATTCTTGAATGGACATGAAGTGATATAATTTTATGATATCCAGAGAATTATCTTATATTATTATTGTTTTTTCTGCCAAATAATCTTGCACTGAAGTTTTTTACAGAATATTTTATTTGGCTTATAATCAGTAGTTTTGCAGGTTAGAGTAGTGTATAAACAAGTGATAATGTGTGCTGATATCTTTCCAACACAAAACACAAGTAAAACAATGCAAGTAAGAGTATACATAATGAAAAAGGAAACAATTACTTGGCCTCAGAAAAATCCAATACAATCATTTTCAATGTAGTTTCACCAGGGGGTCTATTTTAATCTTCTCAACTAAATTACTTCACATGTCACTAAAAATATGCAGTACATGTAAAGATAAGAGCATCACCATCAGAGAATTGACTTCTCAGACTGTCAATGTAATACTTGATTTTAAACAAAAAAAACAACTTCACTTTGGAGTATCTTCTTGCATGTTTAAAAAAAAAAAAAAATAAACATGATGCGAATATAAGGATTTATCCGATTTGCATTGGAAAAGAGTACAGTTAGAATAAAGTGGCAGACAAAATGAAAGTGGAGATTACACTATATCAAATTGGTTGATTTCAAGAACCAATTTACACATAGATGGAAAAAGGAAATTGTATACCTGGTAGGAAGAATGAATTGATGAGCCATTTGAGCCGCACGAGCCACTAGTGGAGATCATGCCGGAGGGCAATCCGGAGATGCCGATGGCGGAGTGCGGCTGGAGAAGCCGATGGCGGAGATTCTGAGAATGAAGGAAACAAAGAGAAATTATCGACAGATGACAGATGTAGTATTTTAGGGAGAAGCTCCTCAGTAATGGATTAGGGTTGGGTTTGCATATTATATTTATAAAAAAAAACTGGCATACTGTCATAAACTACCTGTACACCAGAGAACCACTGCGGCTGTAAGCACAGTTCCTCAAAGCCCCACCACCAACCACCGGACTACCATCATTGATGGACTCACACTGTGATTAACTTACATACTGCCAACGCAGAGAACTGAAGACCAGAATGGAAGAAAGACGCTAATCTGGATATAATCTGATAAAGTTTAGAGGATCACAGGTCGGATGGAGACGCAAACCCTAAGCTACGGAAGAAGCTAGAGACGGAGAGCTACTGCGTTAATGCTTGGAGTGGAAAATGAAGAACGCGAAGCGTTTTGCGTAATTTAAAATTAGACATACGGGCTGAGCTTTAATTTCTAATTTTGTTGGGCTTTGAAATATATTGGGCCTAATATAAAATTTAAATTATGTACATATTTTGGGTTGGATCAAAATATAAAATGTAAAGATGCTGGAAAGTGTATATTAATTTGTGTTATTTGTATAATGACTTTAATAATACAAATAAATAAGTTTATATATATATATATATATATATATATATATATATATATATATAATTTATTTATTTATTTAATTATCTTATTTGTCAATGTGTATTGTTAATCATTCGAAATATGTATTAATTGTAGTTTGTGTATTGTATTTTTTATTTTTTTAAGTATTACATGTTATATCCGACCGGCAAGAAGTGATAGTACTTATTCATCTTCAAATGGTAATAAATAAAAACATTTTTTTTATCTATTATAACATTACAAATAAATCATGAATATTTATCCGTGCATCGCACGGGACAAATACTAGTTTTAATAATAATGTATATATTGAGCACATCTATACTACCAATAAAAACAAAATCATACTATTGTAAATTCCCGCTCAAACTACCTCCCAAGCTATTACTGTATAAAATCTATTGTAATAATTATTATGGTAATTAAGCTAATAATTAACATAACGCTATCATTCTTCTATATATATATATATATAATTATATTTATATTTATAATTATACTCAATGTATAAAAGTATAATTGCACAATATTAATATAATTACTTAATAATTATTATGGTAATTAAGAAATTAATTGTACAGATGTTAGTATAATTGACTAATAATAATTATATTAATTAAGATAATAATTACACAAATATTAGTATAATTACAATTAAACATGAGTCGTTGAATTTTTTTAATATGAGAATTGAAGCATGTGCTCCATCTCAACTAAAAGCTGTAGCCGCTTATGAATGGCGCTAAGATTTGAATCCATTACCTTTGGTCTGGCTCTGATACCAAATTGAAGCATGTACTTCATCTCAACTAAAAGCCTAAGCTGATAGTTGAATTTCACATTAATGGCTATATGCTCACAATGAGAACAAAATAAATTATTATTCTCACTCTTCCATTTAATTATTATGGTAATTTTATGCTAGCTAATCTCTCTCTATATATTTTTATACTTAAGGTATAATTGTATAATTGCACAATATTATTATATTTACCTAATAATTATTCTGATAATTAAAGAATTAATTGCACATATATTAATATAATTGAATAATTATTATAATAATAATAAAGTTAATAACTACCATAATAATACTATAATTACAATTAAACATGGTCGTTGGATTTTTTTTATTATTATCACAATTAAATTTATTCTATATATATATATATATATATATATATATATATATATATATATATATATATTTATTTATTTATATTATAATATCTCAATTCTATTGACAAATAGAACATTTAATTTTGGAAAGAGTACAATACTTTAAAATTGTCTTCCCAATTAATATTACGGAGTACGTATTCCGTAATATTGAATATAATCATCTACCAAAATATTTAATATAACTTTTTCATTATGGGAATCAATCACATTAGGTGATTTTGCATTCTCATAATCTTATTTTTCATTTTAGAGATAATCATATTACATAATGTAATCTAACAGTATAATCTTACCTATATAAACGAATCGAGGGAGCACATAATTATCAATAGTAAAGAAAAGCAAATTTATAAAGAGTTGCATATATTTGTTAGGAATGGCAAAGTTGCAAAGTTGCCAAGTTGGGTGTCTTAACCATCCTTCTTGTAGTGTTTATCATCTTAGCAGGTTTATTTCTTCTTCTTTTTTTTTTTTTAATATATTTAAATTATTTTGACTATTCTTTCTTATGTGTATAATGCAATTTATTTTTGGGGAATATTTCTTATTATTTTAATTTATCCTTTTAACTTTATCAATCGAAATACATTTTATACTTGCAAAAAAAAATTAAAAAATAATTTTTAAAAAAGAATGTAAAAATAACAAAATAAAAATATCTAATTGATCAATTATGATAATAATATGACCAGTTTTAATTTGCATCATTTTCTTTGTTTTTTTTTTCATCAGACATTGTTGAAGTAAAGTGCGATCTTAATTGCTGCTTTGACAGTCTGATTAGACCATGTAACGACGGAAATTGTAATCAACGCTGCTTTCAAAGTAATTGTGGCAAAGGAGGCAAATGCAAAACCATAAGCTCAAAACCATATTGTCATTGCTTTTGCTAGCCATCCAAACCCAAACCTCTCAATTTATTGTGTTGTTTGGTCATCATTGCCCAATTCAATAAAAATATAAAAATTCATTATGCTTGAGCCTATTCAAATGGTTTGTGTCTAATCTATGCAGAATTGTCGTGATTTTTATAACATTTGAGCAATTAAAAATTTAACATGTCATATTCGTTGGTCTCTTGACAAGTGTTGAGTGAAGATAATCACATGACAGTCTATGCTGTCAAGCTTTTTATGATTTACTTCTTCAAAGTTTACTTCAATTCCTTTCAGTATTCTTCTCCCGAAAATGCTTCCTTCCATTACACATTCTGGTTATACTTTTTCTAATAAACTTTCTTTCTGTAGAGAGCGAAACAAGTTTGCGATTTATAATAAAGAAATTTTTAGGATCTACTATCTTTAATACATATAATTTGCATCATCAAAATTTATAAAAAATTATTATTCGTGAACTACATAGATAAATCACACTTCTTAAACTAGTAGCTCTCTTAAATAAGATAATTTAAAAATTAATTGAATAAAATTGATTTTCCCAACTGATCCACTCCTACATAAAAAGGTGTTGAATTCCAATTAGCTTGGATAAAAGTGTTAAAGACTTCTTGAATCCGTTTATACTTAGATCTCATTACCAAGCAACTTGAAACTTACGAGTTACGAACAATATTCTTTAGCTTGTTGATACTGATTACCATTGATATAGCCTCTTCATCAGGTGACCTTTCGAATTGGTTTAACTCTACTACAAAATTAAAAGATGTGTTTCATTTCAATAGTTAGACATCACATTTATATTTTATATATTATATTCTACTAGAAATTTTAGCAAAATTGACATTTTAAATAGTCACTTTTTGGTACAAATATTTATGAGGTACATTTCTAGTTTGGATCAAGTCAAAATGTGTTCGAGTTCTCTAAGTGAGATGAAGAAAAAAAAAACGATATACTGTAGATTCAAAATGGATAAATAAATTGATTTACAAATTGTACTTAATTTGAGTTGAAAAGGCATGGAAAATGGCTTCCCAAGGTAATCAGCCTTCCTATCTAAATATTTATTTATAGATACATAATATCTTAACTATGTATATAATTTGAAT
Source organism: Ipomoea nil (assembly GCF_001879475.1). Taxonomy (NCBI): domain Eukaryota; kingdom Viridiplantae; phylum Streptophyta; class Magnoliopsida; order Solanales; family Convolvulaceae; genus Ipomoea; species Ipomoea nil. The sequence goes on from NW_017617070.1 coordinate 5,689,825, forward strand.
GTCATTTTAAATCAAGGTCTACGATTCTCATGGACCATGGTTCATGGTGTAACAATTGACATTTGCATGGGAAATTATACCATGGACCAATTTCTACCTTGTATTATGAACACTGGTCCAAAATGAAATTCAACTTATGCGCCTACAATTAACAGATTATATACCCATAAATAAATTGAAAGTACATAATATGTTAACTTGTGTTGGCAAGTGTTTATTACTTATATGAAAAAATGTAATATTTATGAAGAAAATGTAATACTTTTTTAAAAAAATGTAAAAGTATTACACTTTTCCATATAAGTAATAAACACTTTATTCCTAATTAATATTACATTTTTCAATATAAGTATTACAATTTTCATCTTAATCCCAACCCGTCTCACACAAACTTTTGCCTATATGAAAAGTCTCAAATTGAAACTTTACTTTTACAAGACATTTTATGACACCCAACTACTTTCAACAATATTTTTTTTTTTATAATTGAAAAAAACACCAACTAATTTGGCCCAACATTATAAAATAGATAAGTGTCCAAAAAATAATAGTTTAGGATGTTAAATGACAAAAACAATAATCTGAGGCTAAATTTAGGATGTTAAATGACAAAAACGATAATCTGAGACTAAATTTAGAATTGCCACCACAGACAAGGGATCCTTTCACTCTCCTTTCCTTGGAATTAATTATTATTATTATTATTATTATTATTATTATTATTATTATTATATATCTTAGTTGTCGCTTTCAAAAAAAAAAAAAAATCTTAGTTGTCAAATTTTTGTAGTTTCAGTATGCATGTAATTACTTAACTATATACCATTTTATAAAAAGTAATTAATGCCCAGTTTAGGTTTTTCAAGTATAGTGGCATCCAAGTCCCCAACACGTTTAAGTCCATTTTAGGTTAGGGATGTCAATTTAGCCTGAACCCGATGGGCCAACCCGAAAAAAAACGAAATCGACAGGACTATGGCCCGAACGGGCTAGCCCGATAAAACACATTAGTCCGACGAGTCCGAAATCGATTAACCCGATACCCGATAGGGCTAGCCCGAAATTAAAAGGGCTAGCCCGACAACCCGAACTATTGAAAACTATTCTTTATTATAGAAGTGATGTGAAACCTAACATATATGGAATAATTATTATACTTTAAAATAAATAAATAAATAAATAAATAAATAAATAAATATATATATATATATATATATATATATATATATATATATATATATATATAATTTAAATTAAAACTTAAATTTTTAGTTTTATAAAATTTAAATCAACTTTAATCTAATATTTTGACTAAAAATTGATGAGGACGGAATTTTTCGTCCCCGCTAAATTCTCCGCGGGAACGTAAATAGGGACTATTTTTAATTTTTCGTTGAGGACGGAGATGGGGAGTATACTTCCCGCCCCGCCCCATTCCGTCCCGCCCCGCTCCGTTGTCATCCCTACTTTAAATATGGGTACTCACTTTCAGTTTCTAATTTTAGTTCAGATGGTTCAACCCGCCCGATTAGCCCGACAACCCGAAGTTTAGGGTTAGGGCCAAACCGAACCCGAGAATAAAATATTAATAAACCGATTAGCCCGAACCGATTAGCCCGACAACTCGACAGGGCTAGCCCGAAACCGAGTGGGCTGGCCCGATTGACATCCCTATTTTAGGTTGAAAGACAGAAACGACGACTTTGCCCTTACTTTATATAACCTAAACAGTTAAAATTGACAAAAAAACCATGGTGCTTAAAGTCTTAAATTACTAAATTTGAAGAATTACATGTACTTAACTTGAAAGGTTAAGACTAAATGTGGTGATGCTACTATATTCGGAAGGCACCGTACCGACGGACACTAACTCGTAAAAAATTTATCTTTAAAGTATGTATGGAATGAAAATAATTAATTTTCAAAATTTTGTATTATAAAACTACTTATTTATTAGGAAAATTTGCACTTTTTGTCTCTAAGTTACAGTGTAATTGTAAAATTTCTCTAAATGTTGGTCGTGTTCACTTTTCGTCCCTAAGCATTATTGGTGTTTTACTTTTCGTCCTTTTATTGACTTTTCGTGCTTACTTTTCGTCTCTAAGCTTTAATAATGTTGCAAATTTTGTCCATAACTTTTTTTTAGTAAGGGGACAAAAAGTACAATACCAATGATAATTTAGGAATGAAAAGTGAATGATGACCAATACTTTGACGAATTTTACAATTACCCTATAACTTAATTACGGACGAAAAATGCAATTTTTTCTATTTATTTTTAAGTTGAAAGAGAGGCTTGCATTGCATCTACTCAAGGAGAGAGGTTTGCATTGCATCTACTCAAGGAACTTTATTTTCTTGTTGTCAGTCTAGGACATCACGTGTGGCTTTGCTCTAATTGTCTTTTGGTTGGGTTATGGACGTTCTTGTGATTAGAGACTTAGTTGCGTTTGGTTCGAGTTATCTAAGATAACCAAGGTTATATTTAGTTGGTTATATAAGATTTCTATGTTTGGTTGGAGTTATGCAACATTCACATGGAATAAAATTTACCCTCCACATCATCTCTTTCCCTCTTTTGAAGGGAATGTGATTCCCTTAGAATTCTTAGGTATTAAAAGATTCCCTTGACATTTTACTAATTTTGCCCTTCATTTTCCATCACATTGCTTTGTTTTTTTACCGAAAAGTTAAAAAAAATAATAAAAAAAATCAAAATTAACCTTTCGGTTAAAGCAAGCAAGCTGAGTTCACTTTGCTTAACATGAAAAATCAACTTTGTGGAAGCCACATTTGAATTTGTAGAAATTAAAGAATCTGTAATTCTGTATGTATGAAGCCACGAGTCAACTTTTCGGATGAAGGAATGAATATTAATTAATTAATTAATTATATATATATATATATATATATATATATATATATATATATATATATATATATATATATATATATATATATCAAATTTTGCATGGTTACATGCATTGGAATATTGAAATGCATTAAAATATATTAAGGGTATTAAAGTAAAATAATCATTATAACATAAATAACAATACTTCAACCAAACATGTTTATATTATATATCTCAGTTTTTACCAAACACAGGAATCTAACATTCCCAGTAATCTAACATTTTCAACAATCCAACATTCCCTAAGGCAATCTGACATTCCGTGAACCAAACGGTCCCTAGAGTTGCTAAATGTAGTGCCTTAATGAATGATAGTGCTTTGTAAGGCTGGGTTAAAAGATAATTTTGTTTATAAATAAACAGAAGTGAAGAAGGTTCAGAAGAATTATTTTGAGTTAATAGATTTAGGGTACTCGGGCTATAATGTATTTGTCACGTTTAGTTCTAAATTTTTAAATTAACCACTTGTCATTTTTCGATTTTTAAATTGTTTTCATTCGTGGTTCAAATTAACTATCTAGGACTGGTTAAATTTTAAAACTTGAAGGATCATATTAAATTACTTGGATCACGAATAATAACAATTTAAAAGTTGAAAGATCACGTGTTAAGCGTAGCAAAATCATTACATTTGGGGGACCCAATAGGATATTAACTCAGTTATTTTTGTGCAAAAAGACTATTTAAGCCAATTTTGATTGTACTTGCGCGTAAGCATTCCAACAGGTAGGTTTTTAAAAATTGTCAAGAGTGGGATTTGAACCCACGCCCTTTCGGACCAATACCTGAAACTGGCGCCTTAGACCAACTCGGCCATCTTGACTCACTTGGTTATTATTTGGTATTAAATTTATATATCTAGACTTTGAAAGATGTCCACACGATTTACTGTTGGTACCTACTAGTATATTTCGCTCGATATATTATAACATATATTATCAATTGCATAAATTATGAAATTTATATAATGTGCAATGATTTTAAAAAATGTATTAAAATATTATATGCAATATTTATTATCTACAACCCCAAATTGTACGAATTGAATCTATTTTTTTTTTTTAAATGTTTCAATAATTGAATTGAAGCATGTGTTTTATTTATATATATTAAATAAAAAATTAAGTAGATAGTTGGATTATACATTTAACATGCATCCTTACATATAACACATGCATGAGTTACTTTTTCACAACAAGTGGACACTCAAGATATCACTTCATAACCTTTCATGTCATAGCAATTATCTTACCTTTTAGACTTCTCAATTTTTAAATCACAAACTCTACAAAATGCCACATTGAACATTTTAACATTCTCAACCCTTGGATAGCTTAAGCACAGTTAAAAACTAGATTATTAAGAATCTAGTACTCGAAATAATATAGATATGAATTTGGTTACGTAGTATAGTTTAGATGTTGTATAGAAATTTTTAATATAGGCATAAATATAAATAACAAAGTTTTCGGAGATTCCTTCTTGAATCTTGACTTATAAACTAACTTCTCATTAAGTTACTTAGATTGAATTGTTCACATATATATACAACTTTATCTAAGCACTCATCATATAAAGGAAGAGAGAATTCTTACTTACAACTCATGAAATAAGATGTTTCATACCATTTTGCAATGTGCTATTTATAGAAAAAAGGGGAGATATATAAATATTTAAAATATTATTGATTTCCTCTCCCTTAAGTACTTAGCTAGGAAGAAAATAATTTTATATAATAAGTTGCACAAAAAAAGTTGCTCAAATGTTATTGCCTTGTTGAAAGAGAATTTTGGCAATGAGTTAATTGTGAATACCTTACGCTTGCTTCCTAAAAATTATTATTATTATTTTTTATCTTCAAAATGTCTTCAAGGTTTGGTGCAAGCAAGGGAAAATTTCTACCAATATTGAAATTCAACTATCATAACTTAATTTGCTTCACATAGGTAATCATTCAGCATTAAATGCTTTAATTTGTCTTCCAAGACTAAGTTATGTGTTTGAGGTGTTTACTAGAGTTAGTTGGTTGATGACAACCAAAGAGGTGCCTAAGCAACTAGCTAGGCAGTTAAAAAGTTTCACAAACAAGCATGTGAATCATCTTCAAGTAGATGAAACAAGTAGGTCACACAACGAGTTAGTTTTTTGTCCAACCAAGTAAAAGTCTAAAAAGAAAGGGGGTGATGAATAGGCTTCTTAATTAAAACTTAAAGATTTTTTTGAGAAAATGAAATTTTTCGCACAATGAAACTCTTGAACTTGTCAAGTTTAGATTTGTAGTTTTGTTTAAATATTGAATGTAAGCGTGACTTTTGTGAAAATGGCAAATTATGGTCCACACAGTGTTATGTGGACTATAATAAAAGTACATTTTTAATATACTAAATGTATATTATGTTTGTACTGAATGTACATTTTACAATATAATATACACTCAGTACAAAAATAATGTACATCACCTGAATACAATGTACATTATTTTTGTACTGAATGTACATTATTTTTGTACTTAATGTACATTATTTTACAATTACAAAATATGGTCCACACAACTTGTGTAGACCGTGATCTACACAATAATAATTGTGTGAAAATAGTATGGATTGTTAGTCAAATATAGTAAGTAAAGAGCGAGAGATTTTGTACTAGTTTGAAAAAAATTCTTATTCCACCCTTTTCTTTATAACCCAGAGAGAAATTTCACTATGTATTGATACAAATACAAGTGAATGAAGCGTTTCGCACACAGTGCTACTTGTTTCCACCAATGATCGATTGTCCTTTGAGTAAATCACGAGCTCCTGGTCAATCTACACTGAGGGTCAGCCGCCAAGTTGTCTCACTTAAATGATCTTCCAACACCTTTCAAGGAAAGAGATGCATGGTTGTGTTTTGAGTTGGACTTCATAATCTAGATGATTCTTTTTGCTTAGAATGCTAAATATTGCTTGAAAATTTTTCTCACGCACACTTTCAAGAATTTGTGAATCAGTTTCTTGTTCTAAAAGTAACATGTCATTTTGATATATTAAATTTTGATATATTTCTCGTAGTCATTCCTAAAATATATTCAGAAATACTTTAAATATATTTTAGTTAATAAATAGTTTTGAAATACACACTTTTATGTTAATTTAAAATATATAAAGAAAAGGTTTAATTTCTATATTTTAGGAGTTTATTCCCAATTAATGTTAATATTAAATAAAATAATAAAAATATTAATAAGTTGACATTGTTGTAAAATTGATATTTCCACATTTATTATTTTGGGTAATTGATGTGATGATCCGGACATATGACAAGTGTATTATAGACCGATGATGTCATTTTTGTAAATAAAATTTTAAATATCCATTTGGGTGAAAAAAATTAAAAAGAAAATGCACAAGCAATCTATTTAAATTTGTATATAAAATTAATTTATAGGCAGCTAATAATACTCCAATTTAAAACTAGATCGAGTTAGTTTAATTTTATTCGCAAATACTTCTAACAAAACTAAGACTTGTAATATATTTAATTGACCAATGAATACTAAATATGATACATTCCTTTAAAAGGTTTATTCTAAATGGTTACGAAACGTTCAGTGTGTTTTTGTGTTTGATTCCTAACAAAGACAATGACAAAAATGATTGGGTGGTTTTGATCCTTCAACTTTGCAGTGGCCTCCAACACAATTGTTTTGTTTGCAGAGGTCATCACATTTGTTGTCTTCAGCCTCATTGCCAGGAATACATTCTCCAATGTGATTGTTAAAGCAACATTTGAGATCTTGGGCACAGGTTGGTTTCATAATATCTGATGAAAAAAAAAAGAGAGTGTCATATTATTTATTCCTTGTAATAATAAATGCAATATAATTACATACAATATATATATACATACACACACACACACACACACACACACACACACACACACACACACACACACACACACATATATATATATATATATATATATATATATATATATATATATATATATATATATATATTAATGAATTGAATTGAATTGAATAGATGTTGGTTCTCGGCGCTGCGCTATGCCTTAACCACAAAATTCTCTGTCTTGTCATATCCTACTTAAAATCAATGGGTAATAAGTAGATAGATATTAACCATTTAACCATATCCTTCTATGCTAAGGCACATCACTTCATCTCAAACTCAAAAACAATTTAAAATAATTAATGAAGAAATAAATAAATTAAATTAAACCTGATGACAAGATGAGCATTGAAACTAGGACAATTGACAGCACACCAAACCTAGCCATTCCTTAGTTTTTTCTATCAAATTCAACTCTTCTTCAATTTTCTTTCACCTCAATTATTTTGTGATTGCTCGCCTGGTCTGGTTTTTATAAGGGTGATAAATAACATATATTGAAAACAAATACAATTTTTAGGGAACTTTCTTTTATTTTATTTAAGAAACCAAATCTTTGGAAAAAGACTTTACAATTAGAAACTAATGGAGTTGTAGAAACTTTAAACATTTGGAAACAATGTTTAATTAAATAAAAGTAATTTGGATGTTTCTAAACATGTATTGTAAAGTTCCTAAAATAAAATTAATTTTCTTTAATACTGTTTCAAATATTTAATAAAATAAAAATTAATAAAATTTTAAAGAGATCTAGATATTTTAAACATTTGGAAACAATGTTTACTTAACGGTGTGTTTACTTAACGGTTAACTGAACTTTGTTGGTTCGGTCGGTTAATCGAAAATTATCCGAAGTTTGCACACTCTTACACGGAAGGATTTTATCAAAAGTATAAAATAATTAAAATTTTGAAGTATTCAATTCTTTTCATTTTCCTACTCATTTTCTGGAAAATGAAACAAACACACAAAGACAGTTTTCAGTTGTGTAGCCAAACACTGGAAAGGAAAATGTTTTCTTGAAAATGGAACTTAGTTTTATTTAAATAATAAATTTGATTTTTTTTCCTTCCTACTATAATATATACATTATACAAATTCATTAATTCTTCTTTTAATGTATTTAATATTAATATTAATTAGGAAGAAAATTTTAAAGTATTGGACTCTTTAATTTCCAAAATTAAATACCTAAAGCCATAAAATATTTTGACACTCTCATAACATTTCCTTATACCAGGACTATGTGGTCCAATGGTATCCGGGTTGGATTTCCATTTGGAAGGTTGTGAGTTCGTGTCTCAGTGGAGGCGTTATTAGCTCTTTGTGTTTCAGTAGGTTGAGAAAGTATATGAACAGATACGATCTAATAGAGCTAGTAGCATTCAACAAAAAAATATATTTCTTAGGAAATATTTGGAAATCTAAATATCTTAGAAATGTTCAAAATTTCTTGTAGTAGTCATTCCTAAAATATATTCAAAAATACTATATTTTAGTTAATAAATAGTTTTGAAATACATACTTTTATGTTTATTTAAAATATATAAAGAAAAGGTTTAATTTCTATATTTTAGGAGTTTATTCCCAATTAATGTTAATAAATCTTTTTTTATGTCACTTTTGTAAATAAATCTTTTTTTTTTTAGCAAAGAATGCATATCATCAACTAAAAAAGGTCAAAACCATACAAAGTTCCAATTGTTATGCTATGGACCCGTGTCCAACATGCATGCTGAACACAGTAACGGTGCCGTTAGTGGCACCGTTCTCTTCCATTTTTTTTTTTTTTAATTTGCCACAAAGTTCTTACTTGGCCCAAAAGTAACCAAGTTTACACTTAGCATCTAGCCCCTAAATCATACAAGGAGGGACAAAGCCCTTACTAGAAATACTTGGTCCCAAAGTGACCAATTTTACAAACAAGACTTTAGTCTATAAAACCAACCAAACTAGGGGCCATTCGGCCTTACATCAACAAAGAAACCAAACCAACACCCTCAGCTTGTCTTCACCCAAAGCTATCATCCGGGTCTAACATCGATTAGCTCCTTAAGTATGTTTCATCCAAACTCTTCAATACCCTTTACTTGGAGTGTCATCCAACCATCTCTGGTTTACTCCCAACTTTGCCATTGGTCTAATGATTCCCCCTTCAAATCAAGTCCATCATGCATGGGAGTTATATATAGCAATCCTCTAGCCCGAGAACCCTAGTTGGACCTTAAGTCCTCACCCCAAGAGTGAAGATAACTGCGATGTAACCGGGAAAGTCATTATTACCCTCACTCAAGGCAATGAGACCCACCCTTAGCTCACAAGATGATACCCTTATTGGTGCAACGCACTTACATAAAGAGACCATTTGACTTTATGAGCTAAGGAATGGTAACCTAGGGCCTCTACCCTTAGGGCATCCACAATAAGGGGATCTTCACCACATTTTAGAAAGTAAAATCCCTTTGGGATAAACTTTGACAAATGAAAAAGCAAAATCTTCATAACATTATATTTTTCTCCTACAATTCAAAAAAGTATGTCAAAAAATTAAAAAAATAATAAAAAAATAAATAGGGGTTTCAGAGTGGCCGCCAACTGGCGGCCACTCTGAAATTATATTTATTTGGCCTTCGTCCGTTACTTGGCCAAGCAACGGCCAATTTTCCGGCCAATGTTGTGCCGTTGCAATTGCAACGGCACAACACACTTTATTTATTTATTTATTTTAAATTTTTTTTTGTTTTGTTTTTTAAGGAATTAATAATTGTTTTTTTTATTTTAATTATAAGTTTGAAAATAAAAGCTTGTAATTTTATATATGTTCATTTATGTATGCAATTCATTTATATTTATTATAAAATTATAAATTTATAAATTAAATAAATAAAAAAAAATAATTAAAATATGTAGATAAAATAGTGGGTCCACAAAAAGTTGTGAAAAACTTAAAACTAATGGGAAGAAGAGATTTTGTGATTGAGTGAGATAGTGGATGATGAGGTGGATGTTGAGACTCATAAAAAGCTGGGATAAAATTTCAACTATTGAGGATGCCCTTAGAATGTGAGCCAACTCAACCCCGTACACAGCTCTGCATTTTTACGGGCAAGTCTATGTAGCTCAAGACCCTAAGCAATAGAGAAGCCCCACCACAAACCAACCCAAAGGATTGTTTATCTCAACAATTTTCTGCACCATTCTTCTTTTCCTTTCTTTTCTTTTTTTCATTTTTTTTTTTTTGCAACATTTTTCCATTATTCTGCAACAAAAATTTTAAAACATCCATTTGGGTGAAAAAATTTAAAAATAAAATGCACAAGCAATCTATATAAATTTGTATATAAAATTAATTTATAGGCTGCTAATAATACTCCAATTTAAAACAGGAGTTAATTTAACTTTATTGGTCGATACTTCTAACAAAACTATGCATACATGTAATATATTTAATTGACCAATGAGTACCGATAAAAGAATTAAAAAGTTCATCTGGGGTAGCACGACGGGCAACCACAAAATTCATTTGGTACAATGGGATACAGTAACTCAACCAAATAAAGAAGTAGGTCATCTAAGGATGTCAACCTCGCATTCATGGCAAAACTAGGTTGGAGAATGTTAACTGATCAGACCAGCCTCTGGAGTCAAGTCTTAAAAGGGAAATATGCCAAAGGAAACAAGGGAATGGTCTTGTTCCAGCCCAAAGTGGGAGCTTCAAATGCATGGAGGGGCATTACGACTGCCATGCCTATCATCACCGACAACATCCGCCACAATGCCCAAAACGGCGAGGGGGTGCGCTTCTGGAAATTAGCAAACCATATTCATAGTCACAATGTGGTGGATATGGAGATGGCGGAATAATAGCGTTTTACGTGATGAAGAAATGGAAGCCCCGAGAAACACGGCCTGGATTCTTGAAGCGGGAAAGGAGATTGAGCGTGCCTTTGATTGTCTACAACTGAAGAACGCCAAGAGACGAATTGAACCCCCACTGGACTCCATCGAACAAGCATGCGTGGACACTGAATGTTGACGCCAGCGTCAAACATACAACCATTTGGGTGAAAAAATTAAAAATAAAATGCACAAGCAATTTATATATACTTGTATATAAAATTAATTTAAAGGCGGCTAATAATACTCTAATTTAAAACTGGAATTAGTTTAACTTTATTCGCTGATACTTTCTAACAAAACTACGCATACATGTAATATATTTAATTGACCCATGAGTACTAAATATGATACATTCCTTTAAAAAGTTTATTCTAAATGGTTACTAAATTTTCAATGTGTTTTTGTGTTTGATTTCCTAACAAAGACAATGACAAAAATGATTGGGTGGTTTTGATCCTTCAACTTTGCAGTACCTCCAACACAATTGTTTTGTTTGCAGAGGTCGCCTCATTGCCAGGAATACATTCTCCAATGTGATTGTTAAAGCAACATTTGAGATCTTGGGCACAGGTTGGTTTCATAACATCTGATAAAAAAAAAAAAAAAAGAGTGTCATATTGTTTATTCCTTGTAATAATAAATGCAATATAATTACATACAATTAATATATTAATAAATTGAATATTGTTGTAAAGTTGTTTGTTTGTGCCCGTTGGCCATTAGCTCTAACCGATGAACTTTGCAGGAAGAAAGATATAGACAAAAGTGAAAAAGGGGAATCATTTCATTCATCATCCTCACTTACATTGTACATGGGAATATATATAAGATAATCGTAACGGTAAACATAATGAGGACATAAATATGTCCGTTACATAATAATGTCCACTAAGTATATATATTTATAACACTCCCCCTTGGACATTATTTGTCCATAGTCTTGCCTCGTTAAAAACTTGCTAGGAAAACCCGGTGGGAAAAACCTAGACAAGAAAAGAGTACAATAGAAAATTTATTCATGCCTCATTAAAAACTTCACTAGGAAAACCACGTGGGAAAAACCTAGTTGAAGAAAAGAGTACATGATATATGTAAAAACATATATTGTATTTGGTCGCCTCATTAAAAACCTTAACTTAAGAAAACCCTGTGGGAAAAACTTAGTTAAGGGAAAAAGAGTACAACCATAAGCCTTCAGGGCGCAAACCGCATAATCTTCAGGATTTTGGGGTTTGTCTATTTAAGCAACTTTTCCTCATTGTCATTACTATATCATACTCATGCCTCGTTAAAAACCACACTAGAAAACCCAATGGGAGAAAACTAGTGAGGAAAAGAGTACATGATATTTATGTATTTATGCGTTGCAAATACTGCGCAATTGTTAGTCTTTTATGACTTAATCTTCAGCATTTTACGTTCAATCTTCCGGATTGATTCAAGTAAATGTAGTTCCCGTTGTGTTGCAAATAGTGCGCAACTGTTAGTCTTTTATGACTTAATCTTCAGGATTTTACGTCCAATCTTCCGAATTGATTCGAGTAAATGTACTTCCCGTCTCCCCCTGAAGATAACAATCTTCAAGTTCTACATATATTTCAAAATTTGAAGAGATGGATTGGACAAATCTTCTGGATTGTCTCTAGAGTAGTGTACAATAATCTTATGGCTCTTCTAGAGCTCATATAACATTTGTGCAACACAAGTGTTATTGTCCTTATTTTGAACATTTAGGGAAATTCATTGTATAACCAGTTTGGACTTGGCATTGCAGGGATCAAACAAAACAGCCAGTACCCAAGTAGCCTATTAAAACCGTATCATGGTTTCTTACATAAATGTCATGTCTTTGTATCTCGAAGATACCGGAGGATATGTTAATCATTATTCAAGTACTTCATTTGTAGGAGGAGCACTAAATTTTGCTAGCAACTTCATCGCAAATATCATGCATTGCATGTTGCGATTATGGAACTTCTGGTTCTAAAAAGGTGCTCCAACGATAATGAAGTAAGGGACTTCGAGTCCAAATGGTTCCTTATCTGCTTCAAGAGATTATTAGGAAACCTTTAGTTTGATAAAAACATGACACTTATGCATATAGACATGTGAAAAGCATTTTTAGATGTAGGCTGACTGGTGTATAAAAATTTTTCAAGGAAAAACTCGATCTTCAAGTCGAGATAATACTTATAGCTTTCACAAGCTTTTTATTTCAAAAAATTGATCTCAGTCTTTAAACATGAACTGACATCATCAAGCTCTTTATATATTTCATTGATGTTTACACCATCAATATTGACTGAGATAATAAATAAGTCCATTATCAATTCTTTATTGAGCACATAATGGTACATATTATTCCTTCTACATGAGGATAATAACCCCATTCGCAACTCTTTAAAGAGTAAATAATGGCACTTAATAATACTAAAAAAAATCCTCATTCGGAAATTATAAATTCATCAAGGATTTCTCATAGGTATTTTCTAGGTATACATTTGCTAACTTGTCATTGGAGCAAATCTTCTGGACAAATATTTTATCACTCTTCTGGAGTTCATATCATGAAACCTATATATGTTCATTTGTCCAAGTATGATGACTTCATGTCAAAAAGCATCAATATGAATATTTGTACCTTGATTTGCTATTCCTTATTTCATCTCATAACTTAACAGTCGCAATGACAAAGCGAGAAAGTAATAATGAGACGATAATATACAAAATATATCTATAAGAACAAGTATTATCCCTTATGCTTTAAGATGCTTAAAGCTTAGATTGATTTATAATATATCAATCCAAGTCATGGCATTTAACATAATGCCAATATTCAAATGACTTCTCAAAAGATGTATTTTATACCTTAAGGATATTAATGGATATTATTTAACATCATTTCCTTTTCTTTCTAGGAGAATCACCAAATCACTCTTTACAAATTACAAAAATAAGATGTGAATTTGGGAATTTTATGTCTCAAAGAAAAGGTATTCAAAAACTGACGTTTTGAAGCAGTGGACTTCTGGTCCTGAAGTATCCTTTTAGGTAAAAATGATCCTTATCTACTTCGGGAGATTATTTGGACATAGACTAAATAGTATGTAAAATTCCTTTTAAGGAAATGCTCGATCTACAGGTCGATGTAATACTTGATTCTCCATCTCCAATAAGCCCCTTAATAAGTACCTACTGGTACATATTCATTTCTATAATTTCCTATTTTAAGAGGAAATTACTCAATCAATTGCTTCACTATTTTAAGTTTGAGTAAAGCAATTGTACTTCAACAACAAACGTGTTGTGATATTTATTCTCTTTCATTTTTGAGAATTATAAATCCATCAAGGATTTTTAGATAAACATTGGTGTCTAATGACCCATAGTTTCTAGGTCATGACTTTAATAAGCTGCATATCTAGAATTATTCTGCCAATCATGTAGCGGAACTTTTAATAATATTTATCATGGGAGAGTATACTTGATTATGGGTTTCTGCGTGAACCCTTAGGCTACATACTCGCTTTATATCTCACCACCTTGTCATTCTTGTTTTTCCTTTATACAAACACCATTTGTAACCTACAGGGTTAATACTTCAATGGTGTATAAAAGGATTAGCGAGTTGAGCTATATATGCCTTTAATTGCTCTCTTTATACGTTAATCAATCTAGGCGCTTCTGGCACCTAGCTCTGGATCCAGATTGTCATATAATATGAGCAATTTTGAAGGCAACTGTGTTGTCGACAACTTATAATATTTTCAAGAATTTCTCCCATATATATATAAAAGTAATTTTCAAAGTTAACCAGATTATAGCCATTTCCCACGGATATTTATATCTGGTTGTTCCGCAACCCAGTATTATGAATATTTGGTGCACCAACAATTTTACTGGGCTTTTTCTCGTCGTCTGGACGATCGTCTTAAAGATATAACTTTTTAATATTTCAAGAGCTCTAAGATTTTCAAGAGTGACATAAAAAACTTTACTAGATCTAGTTGTTTGTCGATTCTTTATTTTTCTATCCCAATGAATCTCCCGTACTTCTGGCATCAAGGAGTATTGATCGATATCAATGGTCCAATTTTGGGGAATATGTATGGGACCTAGTCACTCTTTTTATGAAATAGATTATTTGACAGATTTCTTTATGAACTTCTGGTTCAATCTAATTGGTACGTGGATTTAATTTTTGAAGATCATTTCATGAAATTTCTCGGCATTCTATTTCAATTTTGATCATATCTCCCCCTAATGCCGTGAACCGATCTTCATGCAGTCAGCATATCCATCGCATCTCTCTCAGGGGATTTAAATATTGGAGACAATAGATGGATGTTTAGATGGATACGCTATGGTGGTTATGTAATAGATTGGACTGCATTCATATGAATAGAAACGCAGATTTGGGAAATGTTTGTTTGAAAACCACGTATTAGATGTAAGGGGGAATAAGGATATGCAGTGTGCCGAAAATTTTAGCATAAATATTGCATTTCCCCACCAAGTATCCGGCACATTGGAATTTTGAAAAATAATGGTTTAGCAAGTAATTTAAATTTAGAGATTCAGCTAAACCCTTTTAGGTGTGGTCATAAGGCATGTAATGCTTTATCATAATGCCTAATGCCATATAACAATTGTCAAAAGTTGACGAGTTGAATTCACCAACATTATCCATCCTTATATGCTTAAGAGGATAAATGGGAAAATTTAATTAAATGACGTTTGCTCAGAAATTTGGCAATTGTTTTGTTCGTAATTGACAACAGCCACACATGTGTCTACTGGGTGGAAGTTTTTCTTTGCTTCAGGCAAGGAAACTTTGTTGGATTCAACATGGTGCTATTCGTTCAGGTTTCAGCAAAATGCTTCGGGTGTGAAACACACGTGAGTAGTGCCTTTTATACCCATACGTGAAACATAACTTGCTGTTGGGCCAAAGTTATGACTTTATTGTTGTTCTTGACGAGTTGGATCATTTTTGCTTTTTATTCTGGTTTCGGGAGTTATTGTTCTTGCCACCTTGGCCTTACCTCTTTCCCGTCTTCTTCCTCAGCCCCTTTTAGTGTTGCACAATTAGGTGACATCGTGTGCTTCGGGCACCGGTGCAGAACCAACTGGGCATGCATTATAGATTTGCGTCAACCTGTGGTTGTGCTTCTACATTCATGGGAGGAGGGTGGTGTGGAAAAGAAGACAAGGGCTCGCCAATCAAATTCGTGCCAGAAAAAAAATTCTGCTTACGCAACTTTAGTTGGGCCACAATGTTGCGTATAGTTGATTTAGAATCAGGCATTTGATTTAAAATTTTGAAAGATCGAGGTAAGGCAATCTAATTGCGATTTTAGAAAGGACCATTGAATATGCGCTAGTCAAATTTATCCTTCGGGGACTTCTATAAGGCATAAGCGTCATTTTTAGAAAGATATTCATTTTTCAAGTCATGGATCAAATGGTGGCGAGAGAAAAAAAATTTTAGGCTTTTAACTTTCAAGGCCTCATCGCATGTGGACTTCTGAATAATTGCTCCCGTTGAGACCAAGCTCGATGAATTCACACTTGGTAATAACATTTCCATGATTTGGATTTCGTTTAAAGAAAATACATACTAAGCCTGGCTAAGCTCGAGGGTCCAATTCTGAAGCATATAGTCCGCATAATTAAAAACTATTTATGCTTAAAAGGACAACATATGCATATGAAATCATATTGAACAAATAAATTGCACAATAATAGCAATTTAAATATATGAGCAGACCTAGATTTAAGGCTAGTACAAAAACCTTAAATAAATATATAACACGGACCCAAAAAATAAATGATGGAAATTTTTTTTAAGAAACTGGGTTAATCCAACAAAAAAAAAGGAAAAACTAAGCCCAAATCTTAAATTAAATGGGTCTAGAATTTAAAGCAAGCCCTAATGCTCTAAATAAACCAAATTGACCCAAATAAATTAGTCAAATGGGTCAGTTTTGGCCCAACATAATAACCCATCCATTTTGTTCAAATAAATGAGTCCAACAACATAAGTTAAAAACATTTGTATTAATAAGCCCAGGTCTGGCCGAATTGGGCCAGACCCGGCCCAAGGCCATATTCCCTGTTATGGATTAAGCCTAATCTCCTCAACCCTAGCTGCCTTCAACATAATTCAAAACGCAGCAGTTTAATAAAACAGAGAAAACATGCGAGAAAGGGAGAGACGCCGGAAGGGAGTCCGGCCGGAGCCAGCACGTCCGCTCGCCACCGTCTCAGTCTCCACCCTCTCTCACCATCGCCGGCACTAAACCGGTATATCATATGGCATATCGAATATACACCTCTTTTTTTTTTTTTTTTTTTTTTTTCGAAAAACACAAGATTTCTTGTTCTTCGTTAATGGCATATGCGAGTGGATAAAACAGTTTTCACTCAGCCAAACTTACTACAATCTTGAATTTGTAGTATGTATAAGATGAAAACAAAGATATGCATATTCAACTAGGTAGATATCATAGCATATACAAACATTCATACTGTACTAATACAAATCGCATGTATATTTTAAAGGATATACTTCAAATCAACAGGATTGTAGAGTGTAAGTATGCAATTTGAACAATTAGGAATGATAAGAAAAATTAGCATACCGTTCACCGGAGAAGTATGTTAGTAGCAAAGTGCCGATAACGTGTTGTAAAGTTGTTTGTTTGTGCCCGTTGGCCATTAGCTCTAACCGATGAACTTTGCAGGAAGAAAGATATAGACAAAAGTGAAAAAGGGGAATCATTTCATTCATCATCCTCACTTACATTGTACATGGGAATATATATAAGATAATCGTAACGGTAAACATAATGAGGACATAAATATGTCCGTTACATAATAATGTCCACTAAGTATATATATTTATAACAAATATAATAGATGGGTTCTCAGTGCTGCACTATGCCTTAACCACAAAAATTTTTGACTATTTGATTGACATATCCTACTTAAAACGAATTGGTAATAAGTAGCCACATTCTTCCATGATAAGCCACAACGTCATGTCTCAAACTCAAAAACAATTTAAAATAATTAATGAAGAAATAAATAAATTAAACCTGATGACAAGATAAGCAGTGAAACTAGGACGATTGACAACACACCAAACCTAGCCATTTCTTTAATTAGTTTCTTCTATCAAATTCAACTCTTCTTCAATTTTCTTTCACCTCGATTATATTGTTTTGTGATTGCTTGTCAGGTCTGGTTTTTATAAGGGTGATAAATAACATACTCCCTCTGTCCCATTTTGCATGTCTTACTTTCCTTTTTAGTTTGTCCCAAAATGTTGTCATCTTTCTAAAATTGAACATCACCATCATTCTACTTTTTCCCAAATTACCCTTATGACTTTTGCTTTTATTTCCAAAAGTGAAAAAGTGAAGGGCATAATTGGAAAATACATAGCATTTACTTTAATTCCTTAAAAAGCGTGCAAAAAGCAAATGAGACAACCAATTCGGGACGGAGGGAGTATATTGGAAACAAATACAATTTTAGGAAACTTTCTTTTATTTTATTTTAAAAACCAAATATTTGGAAAGAGACTTAACAATTATAAACTAAGGGCCTGAGTTGTAGAAACTTTAACCATTTGGAAATAATATTTAATTAAATAAAAGTAGTTTGGATGTTTCTAAACATATATTGTAAAGTTTCTAAAATAAAATTAATTTTCTTTAATACTGTTTCAAATATTAAATTAAATTAAATTAAATTAAATAAATATTAATAAAATTTAAAAGAGATGTAGATATTTTAAACATTTGGAAACAATGTTTACTTAAGGGTGTGTTTGGGAACTTGAAAAATGACTTCTCTAAAAAATATTTTTTGAAAAATGAATTATTTTTCATAAAACATTTTCCTTTCCAGCTTTTGGTTGCATTTCCGGAAAAATGTCTTTGTGTGTTTTGATCAAAATTATTATTATCATTATGTATGTATGCATGAATATGTTTTTATAAGCACCTTGTGCTCAAATGACATGTAGTGATCTCTCCTATGTGCTTCATTATTTGAGAAAAGTATATTTGAACAGATACTACAATGTAATAGAGTCATTCTAATAAATTTAATTTAGGTGTACTACTGACTATGTTACAATGTAATATTTTTTCATAGTTACTTTCAGTCAATACCCCCAACTGGGGCTCCATGACCTCCCATTTGGGAGAGCCACTTCATGCCACTAGACCACAAAGTCATTGTCGTATATATTATTATTATTATTATTATTATTATTATTATTATTATTATTTAGATTACCAAGCAAGCTTCTAGGGTAACTTAGTGGATTCACTAATTTGTTATCTAGTTAGTTTTTTAATTTGCAAATGAAATACATTACAATTGTGCTTATTATAATAATAAATTGTCATTTTGCTACCAAAATCTTTAAATTTCTACTACTTTAATCTTTGTCTATTTATTCTCTTTCCTTTTTTTTTTTCATTTTAGTTAATTCAATTGATTTGTCAAAAAAAAAAAAAAAATTAACACTATGAACATCGACAGTTTGACTTGAAATGAAAAAGACACAAAGAATTGATCTTTTCTTTAATAGAAAGAATTATGAAGATTCAACATATATCTCAAGTAAATCATTTACAAGTATTGAGTCATTGAATTCAGGAAGACGTTACGTTCTAAATTGTAGTAGATTTGTAATATAATGATGTATTTTGGAATATGTTAAATAAATATTAATGTATATTATTATTGGAATAAGGTTCAAATTGATCACTGAACGTAACCTAAAAATGCAATTAGACCACTGAACGAAAAAAAAAATGCAATTAGGCCACTGAATACTCCAAATGTATGCAATTTCACCTGCAAGTACCATCAATTTTGAGCAGGTTACCTGCTTACGTGGCAGCTGAGTTGACATTTTTAATAATTTTTAATAAATTTTAATAATAAATTTTTTTTTTTAAAAAATGACGGGGTGGCCAGCATTTTATTTTTTTAATTTAATTTTTTTTCAATTTTTTAAAATTTATTATTAAAAATTATTTAAAATGCCAACTCATTTGTCACATAAGCAGGCAACCTGCTAAAATTAATGGTAACATGCTATCCGGTGAAGTTGCATACATTTTGAGTGTTCAATGGCCTAGTTGCACGTTTTTTGGGTGTTCAGTGGCCTAATTGGATTTTCAGGTTACGTTCAGTGGCCAATTTGAAACTTATTCCTTTATTATTCTCTCTTAAATTGTGATTGGCCCCCGCATCAAAAAATCCTGGCTCCCCCCTGCATACTATAATTATTTTTGTATTTTTACTTTTCCACTCTTTAAATGAAAACAAAAGAATCAGGTTGAAATTATGTGATTATATGTTATATTTGTTTTTTAATTTCTATATTTGAATTACGGTTGCTATATTAGAAGAGGAAATTTCAATTTTGGTCCTATGACTATAGGGGTCTTGTTAATTTCAGTCCTCGACTTTTAAAAGTGTCAATTTAGTACCTTGACTATGCAATTTTTTTTTTTCAATTTTGATCACTCCGACCAAATTTGGTTGGAGTGATGAAAATAGAAAAAAAAAATTGAATATTCAAGGTACTAAGTTGACACTTTTAAAAGTCGGGGACTAAAATTAACAAGACCCCTATAGTCATAGGACCAAATTTGAAATTTCCTCTATATTTTTTTTTTTTTGAAAATTTCCTCAATATTTTAAATAAACATAAAAGTGTGTATTTCAAAAGTAGTTATTAACTAAAATATTTTGAGAAAATACTAATTTTGGTCCCATGAGTATTAGTAAAATGACAGTTTTGATCCACATGTTTAATTCCTACTAATTTTCATCCACGACTATTGTTTCAGTACCAATTTTCATCCACAACTATTGTTTTAGTGCCAAAATCGATCACGCCGATCACCCTTCGTTTAGGACATGCTGAAATATGAAATTATTAAGGGTAGTTTCGTGCTTTTCAAATTAGGATCCCTATTTGTGCATAAATAGAGAGATTTAAGCATTAAGATCTATCACAATTCGCAGTTTACCTCCTCAAATTAAGGTAGGATGAGGAGGAGAACTGAGAATTGGGATCGATCTTAGGGCTTAAATTCATTTATTTATGCTCAAATTGGAATCTTAAGTTGAAAAGGACGATAATGCCCTTAAAATTTTTAAATTTCGGGATGTCTTAAATAGATGGATGACCGATGTGATGAATTTTGATACTAAAATAATAGTCATGGATCAAAATTAGTACTAAAACAATAGTCGTGGATGAAAATTGGTATGAATTAAACATGTGGACCAAAATTGTCATTTTGATAATACTCATGGGACCAAAATCGGTATTTGCTCATATTTAAAGTATTTGTGAATATATTGTAGAAATTACTACGAGAAATTTGGAACATTTCTAAGATATCTGCAAATATTTTCTAAGAATAATATTGTTATAATTCCTAAAATATATCAAGAAAATATTTATATATTTAATTAGTTTGAGAAAAAAAAAAGATATAAGGAAATATTATAAGATTATCAAAATATTTTATGGTATTAGGTATTTAATTTTGGAAAGAATCCAATACTTAAAAATTTTCTTCCCAATTAATATTAATATTAATATTAAATAAATACATTAAAAGATCTCCAAAAAAAATTAAATACATTAAAAGAAGAATTAATGAATTTGTATAATCCTTTATATAATAAAGTTATATGGTTTGGAAAATAATTAATGTTACAATTAATGCCACAACATCCTTTATTATGAAAAAAAAAAAAAGCACAACATTTAAAAAATAAAATAGCTATATGTTATATAATCGTATAAAAAATATACTTTTGAAAAATAAAATATCTATATATTATATAATCATATAAAAAATGTGTTCAATTAGAGTTTAAATTTACACATACAAAATTCGAAATTTGCTTTTCAAATGTAATTATCTTAGTTATTATTCGTATTGTGAAAATTATAATATAGATGAAATACAATTAAGAATAAATCAATGTAATTATGTAAATTCTCTCTATAAGTTTATTTGAATATGCACATAATTAGAGATTATATTAACCATACAAAATTATAATTATAATTATAATTGTAATTTTAATTGTAATTTTGTATTCTATAAAAATAATAAATACTTGACCAAGCTCAAAAATATTACTATATTAAATAATTTAAAATATTTTAGTTTTTCTATTTTTTATTTATATTTATAATAACATAATTTTTTTTCATGCAATGCGCGGGTGAATTACTAGTGTATATATTATAGTAGGAAGGAAAAAATTCAAATGTACCCAAAAAAAAAAAAAAGGAAGGAAAAAAATTCAAGTTTATTATATAAATAAAACTAGATTCCAATTTTAATAATAACGTATATATTGAACACATCTATCTATACTACCAATAAAAACAAAATCATAGGGTTGAGGTTCAACCTTTTGGAAGAATAAAAACAAAATCATACTTTTGAAAATTCCCTCTCAAACTACTTCCCAAGCTATTACTGTATAAAATCTACTGTAATAAATATTATGGTAATTAAGTTTAATACTTAGCATAAGGCTATTCTTTTGTGTAATTACTATGGTAATTATATATATATATATATATATATATATATATATATATATATATATACTGAATGTATAAAAGTATAATTGCACAATATTAATATAATTACTTAATAATTATTATGGTAATTAAGAAATTAATTACACAGATATTAGTATAATTGACTAATAATAATTAGTTTTAATTTGCATCATTTTCTTTGTTTGTTTTTTTTTTTTCATCAGACATTGTTGAAGTAAAGTGCGATCTCAATTGCTGCTTTGACAATCCGATTGGACCATGTAACGATGGAGATTGTAATCAACGCTGCTTTCAAAGTAATTTCAGCAAAGGAGGCAAATGCAAAACCATATTGTCATTGCTTCTGCTAGGAGTGCTAGCCATCCATGCCCAAACCTCTCAATTTATTGTGTTGTTTGGTCATCATTACCCAATTCAATAAAAATATGAAAATTCATTATGCTTGAACCTATTCAAATGGTTTGTGCTAATCTATGCAGAATTGTCGTGATTTTTATAACATTTGAGCAATTATAAATTTAACAGGTCATATTCGTTGGCCTCTTGACGAGTGTTGAGTGAAGATAGATAATCACATGACAGTCTATGTTGTCAAACTTTTTGTGATTTACTTCTTTAAAGTTTACTTCATCAATTCCTTTCAGTATTCTTCTCCCTAAAATGCTTCCTTCCATTACACCTTCTGGTTATACTTTTTCTAATAATTTTTTTTTCTGTAGAGAGCGAAACAAGTTTGCGATTTATAATAAAGAAATTTTTAGGATATACTATCTTTAATATATATAATTTGCATCATCAAAATTTATAAACAATTATTATTCATTTAGGTGAACTACATAGATGAATCACACTTCTTAAACTAGCAGCCCTTTTCAAAAAGATAATTTAAAAATTAATTGAATAAAATTGATTTTCCCAACTGGTCCACTCCTACATAAAAAGGTGTTGAATTCCAATTAGCTTGGATAAAAGTATTAAAGGCTTCTTGAATCCGTTTATACTTAGATCTCATTACCAAGCAACTTGAAGCTTACAAGTTACGAACAATATTCTTTAGCTTGTTGATACTGATTACCATTGATATACAATCATTATTGTGTAGACCATGGTCCACACAAGTTGTGTGGGTCATATTTTGTATACTGTAAAATAATATACATTTAATACAAAATGATGTACATTCAGTACAAAAATAATATACATTCTATTCAGGGGATGTACATTATTTTTGTATTGAGTGTACATTATATTGTATAATGTACATTCAGTAAAAAAATAATGTACCTTTAATATATTAAAAATATACTTTTTGTTATGGTCCACGTAACATTGTGTGGACCATGGTCCACACAATAATTTGCCCTTGACATAGCCTCTTCATCAGGTGACCTTTCGCATTGGTCTAACTCTACTACAAAATTAAAAGATGTGTTTCATTTCAATAGTTAGATTGTACATTTATATTTTATATATTGGCCGTGTTTGGTAAAAAAAATTGGTCTATAGGTCAATTTTGGCTTATTTGATCATTATTAATTGTTTGATTTAGTTAAAATATCAATATAAATGTTTGATTAATTAGCTTTTTGCAACTCCAAAAGGCTAAAATTCAAAAAGCTACTCCAAGCAACTTTTTCAATTAGCTTTTTGAGAAAAAAAATTATATCAAACAGCTATCAGCTAACAGCTAATTTACCAAACACTTTTCTACAATCAGCTAATGTTATCAACTATTTATACCATCTAATTAACACAATCAGCTAACAACTAACAGCCATTTTACCAAACATGGCCATTATATTCTACTAGAAATTTTAGCAAAATTGACATTTTAAATATTCACTTTGTGGTACAAATATTTATGAGGTCCATTTCTAGTTTGGATCAAGTCAAAGTATGTTCGAGTTCGTCTAAGTGAGATGAAAAAAAAAAAAACTAAAATTGCACCGTGAATCATGAAATAAAAAAGAAATGTATTTTTACTTGTTTTTAAGTTAAGCACCAGTTACGTTCATTAATTAAACTTGGTTAAACAAATATAAATAATGAAGACAGAAAGCATAAACGAAAGTAAAAACACAAGGAAATTGTTACGCAGTTCAGAGCTCCTTCTCCTACGTCTGCGGGGCACTCCACGTCTGCCCAATCCACTATAGATGTTCACCAAAAGGAGTATTACAAGAGGTAAATACAGATGGCCTTCAGCCTTTACCACTACCACTCTTTCTAACACCTATCCAGGACTGACACACGTATGCCAGAACAATCTTCACAAGATGCTTCAGCAGTACCACGTACAGAACATGTATTACAGATTTAAATCTTCTTAACAATTAAATAACATAGCATATTAAATTAGGAAGCTTTGTAAGGAAAGTGTGCACTCAGAATTGTAATCTCAAAATTAGCAAGTTTCCCTTTTGATGTGCTTTCCTTTTATACGCTTCACCTTTCACTTTCTTGATCCACATTATGTGTTGCACATGTGATTCAAACATCCTTAGCCACTCATTCTTTAGTAATCTCTGACTTGCATTTTGAATCCTTCTTCATGAGAAAATCTCCACCACAAATTGATCTTGGTCCCAAAAATTAACTAAATAATAATACTACTAAATAATACAAACTAATAAATCAATCTAATAAATTAAACTAATAAATTAGTCAAATTAATGTGTACTAATTTGTACACTTACAATCTCTCCCTTTGGCAATTTATTTGGTAAAACCACAGTATCAATATACTTTGAGAAATAACAGAATTTTATTTTATTAACATCCCGTAGTATACGTACTGAACAACAGGATAAAATAAATTACAGTTGGGAATTTAATTCTTTTGGACCATAGACCACTTGTGTGTGTGATTTAATTATTTAGACCTTGTTGATTGTTGACTGACTTCACAAATTTCACATATATATATTATGCTGCCAGTAATCCATGCATGTCATAAGTTAAGAGTGTACCAAACATACCATTCAAGTCACACTGCATTTGGATTACTCCCCCTAACTTGGAGCCGTTTACTTTCGACTACTCCCCCTAACTTAGTGCCATTTATTTTCAATAAACCAGTTACCAAAAATATTAAACCACCAAAATTACCAAGAATTACCAAACAACCAACTTACCAAATAAACTCCCTTGTAGACTGTACATATCTTCTTGACTGGAGATACGGTTCATGGTCCATAAGCAAATTCAACACACACTAATTAGATTGACAATTAAATTAGCCAATACAAATGGGTTTTTAATGTGTATCATTTGTACACTTACAATCATCTCCCCATTTGGCAATTTAACTGGCAAAAACTAAGACATCTATACTTAGGGCAAACAAAAGATAGTAAACATGAATTTTATTAACAAATAGCCCATAGTATATCTGTTTGACAAGATACTAAAAGTACGAGTTTAATTATTGAATTACCTTGGCCAGTGAACCGTAGCTCCTTTCCCAAATAAGTCCCATTCAATTAACTGTAAAAGGAGTCAAAACTGTAGATTGTTTCATCTAAAGATAATCCCAGTATAGTCCATCATAATATTATTAGAAATCTGTAGATTGTTTCATCCAAAGATAATCTCAGTATAGTCCATCATAATATTATTAGAAATCTGTAGATTGTTTCATCCAAAGATAATCCCAGTATAGTCCATAATATTATTAGAAATCCAGAATATAAACCAAGATGCATTATAGTAGATAATCCAATCCATAATGCAACCGAGACCCTTATACCAAAACAGAATCCATAATCCATTCATGCCAAATACTAAACATAACAGATTCCATATTCCACAATTAACCAAAACTCCCCCTTATTCCAACCATACTCCCCCTTAGTATATACTCCCCCATTCTTGCCAATAAATTGACAAAGGTGAATATCTATATTAGTGGATTGAGTCTGACGGAGTGCCCTATTGGATTGGACCTGCACAAGAAAATTAGAAACAAGAAACGCAGAACTAGATAACAATTAACTAACAAATAAGCACCTATAGACACGAATATCTAGTTGGAGCAGATAACGTAAACAGAGCATACCCAAGTAGTAATCACATTCAGATAAAGCTCATTCAGATGAAAACACATTTACGGACATATTCATATAGAGTAAAGTCAAGCACAGATTCATACCAAATAGCACGGTAAAACACACAAACAAAACAAACACAGTCATGTAAAGCATATTCAGCCAGAGATTCAACTAAAGCAACATCAGGCACAAATTCATATAAATCACTTTCAGGCAAGAATTCATAACAGTTAGCACAATAAGTACACAAGCAAACACAGATACGATTATGACCGGACCAAAAAAAAAAAAAAAAAAAAAAAAAAAAAACATTCACATAGTAACAAAGGAGAGTACAAATATTAAACAAATTGCATCAAAAGTTCATCAAGTAACCATAGAGAATTCAAAGATGCAATATAGAAACACCAATAAAATAACTTAAGCAAAAAATATGTTTATCAGTTAAAAACACTCAAAACAACGCAAGTATAACATTTAGAAAACGCATAGAAAACCGTCAAGAACAAAACACAAAGAATCAAACCGCAATTTAGAGTAGTAGGTAACGAAAAGGACTAAATGCGAGAAAATTAAAAAAAAATGGAATAGAGGACCAATCAATCATAGAGAGACACATGCACAAAAGACATAGATGCAATGCGAGAGCATGTAGGAACTGAACCATTAATTCAAAAGGTAAATTCTCTTATTCTGAAATAGATTCTATCACAGATGCAGAATATTACATTGGCAAAGATGAAGAAATGTCAAGATTTGATAAATGCAAGGATATTGAAGTAGAGAGCACCAAAGTAGGTAAATGAACACATAAAAACTTAGCTTTAGACATATGAATATTTGCAGGTATTTCACAAGACACATTAGACAATAACACCCTAAAAACATTCAAGGAATTAACAAAAGGAATTAGATGTTAGATAATAATATTAAGACTAACATAAACTGTAGTAAACCAGTAACCTGCCTCGTTACAGCGGAAGCTTTAGGATCGCCCGGATATCCCCAGCCATAGTCGTTGGTATTGCCACGAGATGGTAAACCAGCAGAATAAATGTATGTGTTTTGTCTACCACTTCTCTCCCGAATACGTGATGGTGCGTGTCCTGAACACGGGAGCTGTTGGAGGACTGTTTTGCTTAGAAGCCTACATGGCATCAACGTAGGCAGATATTCAGTTAAAGCTTAACTGAATATCCTGAGTTGCATAACAGATTAAGTCACTAATTGACTCAATCTCCTACTTGCACCACAGCCACCCAATAATACAATATATTATAATATATTGTATTTAGGGAAAATACTTACATTCTCCCACTTGGTGCAAGTACTGGCACAACCTTTATTAAAGAACAAAACACATGAATCATAGTAATACGTCATCTACTAATCAAGTGAGTAATATCTTCTATGATCACATGCATTTAAATTCCCTAACTTAGGTTCTTAATGAACAAACCCTATGTTTATTCTTAGTCCCTTAATGGATGTTTCTCAAAATATATTATGTGCACAACTGAAGGAAGAAACCATCCAAATTCACTGTATGATCTCAAAAATCTTAGAAGCATGCCTTAAGTAGAGATCTCTTAATGTTAGCATAATGCTAACTATATTCTATGACTTCTTTATAAGTTAACATAAACACTACCTCTAACGGCTAAGAGCTTGGAGTTGACAAGTCTGTCACTCCCACTCATTAAGATAGCCAAAAGATAGTCAAGTCACAGAAATATTCCAATAACTTGGGCAACAAACCAAAAGGTCTACGTCCATAATTTGGAATCTTAAACATACACCATAACTTCCCAAATAATCTCAAGGTCCACCTCGAAATTAATTGAACATTACGAGTCTTATTATGTCTTACAAAATTGTTTTGAGCCTTACAAACCAAAAATAGCCCAGGATCAATTTTGAAGAAACTAAAGACTCTGTTAATTGCTAAAGAATTTATTAATTGGCAGTGCACCACAAGTTAAATGTTTTCGTTCTAATAAATTCATTAATATTGTTACAACATTTTCATAAATATGTTGTACAACCAAACGTTCAATGAAATGAACTTATGAATTATAAGAACAAAAGACTAAATTAATACTTGTGGAAACTTTTGGACTTATTGCTAGACGCACAATCC
Source organism: Ipomoea nil (assembly GCF_001879475.1). Lineage (NCBI taxonomy): Eukaryota > Viridiplantae > Streptophyta > Magnoliopsida > Solanales > Convolvulaceae > Ipomoea > Ipomoea nil. The sequence goes on from NW_017617070.1 coordinate 5,718,353, forward strand.
AATTTGGAATGTATGAAAACAACTAAACTCATCAGCTTTAGTGGAGTATCTTAATGATCTTTCCTAAATGATCACTCCCACTGATTAAGATATTCTTTAGCCAAATTAATGATATAACACTCATAATTGATTAGACCAACTAAATAATGAAGATATAATTCTCCACCATTAGTTGGGCATACTAAATAATCAATATTTGGTTCCAATTATAGTCCAACTAAATGAATAATTAATGAGGACATGATTCTCCACCATAGTTGGACATACTAAAATAATAAAATACGCCTTCCAAAACCAAGTTGGAATTCGGCTAAGAAGATATATTTTATTATTGGAATCCAAAGAGGTATAGCATACCACGCAACTTACTATAGTTAGTCCAAATAACCAAGTAAGCTTCGTGAAAAATAATTAATAAAAGAGATAATACCCAAAATAGTCCCTCGACTATGTCGTAATTACCAATTTGATCCTCGACTATCATTCTTACCCAATTAAGTCTTCAACTATACAATTTTTACCCAATTTAGTCCTTTGTCAATTTGACTGTTTGTTGACTGTCAAAAGTGGAAATAAAGTTATAATTTTACAAGTTTTCTCCTTCCTCCTCATTTAGCAGCGCCAAACCATGTAGCAATAAGCTTCGGTTGGGTTCTAAACCTGTCAGTATCGAAGTAGTGGTTATGCATCGGATAGCCCATGAATTTGATTTCCAACGATTTTTTGACGATCGAAATCTGATCGGAGTGTATTGCTGCATGGTTTGGCGCTACTAAATGGAGAGGAATGAGAAATCTTGTAAAATTATAATTTTATCCTGACTTTTGACAATCAATAAACAGTCAAATTAATACAGAGAACTAAATTGGGTAAGAATTGTATAGTTGAGGACTAAATTGGGTAAGAATTGTATAGTTGAGGACTTAATTGAGTAAAAGTTACATAGTTGAGGACTTAATTGGGTAAGAATGGTAGTTGAGGACCAAATTGGTAATTATAGCATAGTTGAGGGACCATTTTGGGTATTAACTCTTAATAAAAGGTGTATCTAAATTTTGGAAAGTGACTAAATACATGTTTTACCAATGCAAACCATGAAACTTAGAATTATAATTGAACTAAATTTATAAATTCTAAGAAATTGGGATACAGTTATTATCTAATGGGTTGATGAATTTATTGACATAAAACTTGCCTGTGGGCTAAAGTTTTAATTCTATTAAATTCAATTAAACACTTATGATAGTATTTTATCTCAATTACTAAATAGTCAGAAGAATCTAGTGACATAAAATTGCCTGTGGGCTAAAGTTCTACTCAATTAGATCCAACTGAAATTTTATGATGAAACAGTTAGCAAATGAGTTGAAGAATCAAGTGACATAAAACTTGTCTATGGGCTAAAGTTTTAATTCAATTAGATTCATTACAACCATACAATTATCAAATGGGTTGAAGAATCAAGTGATATAAAACTTGCCTGTGGGCTGAAGTTTTAATTCAATTAGATTCATTACAACCATTATGACAAAAAAACTTAAGAGATCATGTTCCTTATCTTAATCCCTGTGGGCAAATTAAGATATATGACCTAAAGTTTACATCATAAAATTAAGCTTCATGATAGAGGTGAATCTTTATTCCTATCATCACTGATAAACCTACTAAACTACATTCCGATACATAATTGCATGTGGGCTAAATTATGATCATAGTTCAGTATTTCATCCTAATTAATCATACAAATATAACGAAATTGCCTGTAGACTAAATTCCATCATATTATATACAATTAATCACAATTGATATGTCTATACAATTAATCACAATTGATATGTCTAAAACTTTATGTGACCCTAACATCTCAATATATAATTTTAACTGATTAAGGATGATGTGGCTACTCCCCAACTAATTTAAATTATAAGATCACTAGACATTTATCAAATTTTATGTGACCCAACAACTCAATATATAATTTTAACTGATTAAGGATGCTGTGGCTACTCCCTAACTAATTAAAATTATAGGATCACTAGACATTTATCATTGCCATCTTTATGTGATTTGAACTTTAGACAATTTTTTTTTTTTTTTAGTAAATTAAAAATGTTGTGGCTACTCTTTAATTAATCTAAACATTGTAATCACTTGGCAAAAGGGGAAGTTAAAGCCTAACAAACGAATTAAACCAACACATGATATACAATTATTAGGTATACTCCCAGGAAAGTTGGTCGAGACGAAGCTCGGTTAAATACCAACTCCTTAGACAGAGTAGCGTCGCAAGGGGACTAGTAGCAACAAGGCTTTTAAGCCAGGGCCATAGAACTAGTATTCCTTCCCAAGAAACTTCCCTAAGTCATGTGTGTTCATGTTTGAAGTAAAATCGGTTGGGAGATCTATAAAATTGTAGATTCACTCATGGATAAGGCTTTAAATCAATGAACTAAATTAACGGACTAAATGTGCTCAAATTCAGGCACTACTGCAACTAAAGTTTATGCATAGGTCCAACTTAATAAGGAACTAATATAATTCCATCCTAAAGTATGCATTTCTAAAGGCATAATAAAATTGCATAATGTAACAAAAAAAAAAAAACAAAATATTATGCGGTGGAAAAGTATGCATAAAATTAAACATTAAACTCATATATTCCAAATAAATTGCATAAATGAAAACAATTTTAATATGAGCAATAACCTCAAAGTATACAATTAATATTCAAAACTAGTATGACTTCTAACCAAAAGAAATCCAAAATTTGAATAATAATGTAATAGATATATACTTTGAAAGGTTAAAAACTATACGCCCACGTGAAAATGTTTTAATTGCATAAAATCAAATTTGTGAGAAACAGGCTGAATTCACAAATATCAAGCCATAGTATATGTTTTATTCGTAAATTAAAAAACTCACAAATTCTAATTGCATAATTAAACTTAATATTATGCACTTAATCTGATTGAATGCATAAAACAATTTAAAGTGTATGAAAAACACTAAATGTGCATTCAATTATTCATACTTAACTAAATGTGGGCACTAACATCTAAAAAAACATAATTTAAATACTAAATAAATTATGGGATAAATGTTCAATAATGCCTAGAAAACATGTTTTTCCAAAATTCTGAATCGATAAAAAATCACTCTCCAAAACTCAATTAATAGTATTGTTAATGGCATAAAATTGCAAATAAACCAAAAAAGCAATAAATAGCCATAATAATATTATTATGCTAATTTGGAGACTAAATATGGAAAACAATAGTTAAAACTGTTAACCTTTAAAACATTTTTGGATATAACTTTAAAATGTAATAAAACTGAAGTCCAAAAATAAATGTCACATAAATCAATTTGAAAACAATTCATGACTTAATACCATAAAAATAATGTTATCATTAATTAAAATATTAATAGTAATAAGAAGCATTATAATCACTATGAACATTTTAATAATGACAAACATGGTAATACATATCTTAATGTTTCCATATTCTTAAGGATAAAATGTGACTAGTTCAAAATGGTTAACAGCTATAACATTAGTTACCAATAATAATAAACTGTAAACTGTAATTAATGATTTGTGTACCGTAATGATGCAAACTGCATCTATCGATAGCACTAACCTCGATAGCGAAGAAAGCCTTCCAAAATCTCCCACCTTCGCAGAGAGTTTAGTTGACTCGTCGATGTTAGTAATCTCAATGAATAGCCCACAGTGCGTAACAGTTTAATGGTAACACTTAATTACCATTATTAATAATAATGGAAAAATGAAGTGACATGGGTAATCTTACCAATGTACCAAATATAGTAGATTACCATGAATGAATAATTATTATGAAAGATAATAAATGAGATTAGCCCCTAAACTTAATAACATTAATTAATAATGTAAATTAATGATAATTACAATAAATGTAAAACTGTAATTAAGGGATGCCAAACACTAATCTCAATTTACCACATAATAATTAACCATGACTATAATGAGTCATAAAGAAACTGAAGGTATAACCAAATTACCATTCGAAAGGCAATATATCAACTATGTACATTGCTTGCCATGAAAAAAAAAATACTTAAGATTATCGTTAAGACCCTGAAAACTATTAATAGATTAAAACATAATCAACTTAAATAATAGTTATAATTCTTAATGGCCAAAACAATAATTATAATTCTTAATGACTTCAAAATCACGCAATGGTAATAATTATAGCACAAATTTCTTAAGTCAAGCCTATAAACCTTAATGTCCCAAGTTAATTATAACATGAATGATAAATGTTCTAATATGGAAATAGATCCAAACATTATATTATCACCAACAATAAATACCGTTAACAAAATACGGTAGTTAGTAATAATTGAAACTTAATAAACATGTTATAATCAAAATAATAAAAAAAAAAAGTGCTACAATTATTATTAAAATATCAATCAAATAATAGCAGGATTCATCTAACAAAGATAGGTCCTAATTAATAGCTTGTTCAAAATAGGTTTTAAAGTCCCAAGTGAAAAATAGGACTAAAATATGCTCAAAATTAAATGAGAAATCAACAAGCTCCCTTAATAGGCTATATTGTCTAAAATTAACCTAAGAATCCAAAATTGAATGATATTTAATATAAAGGCTATGAGTCAATAATATGCTATATCCAATCTTAATATATGCTTTGCTAAATGTATACTTATAATAAAATAATTTTAAAAATATATATACAAAACATGTTTGGATTTTGCAAATTAATATATTATTAACTCATAAATACTAAATAAATTTCAATAATTTAGGAGAATTGAAATATGCTCTCTACTACTGTGGAGAAACAAAGAACGACCGGCGGCACCACGGAGGAGGATGACCTCCTCCATCGTAGCACAAAGAAAGCAAAGCGTGTTTCGCCGGGGAATGAGGACGATCTCATGGAAACGGATGCTGAGATTCAAGCGAGGGATGGTATAGGAATTGAAGAAACAAATCTACGACAACAGCTCCTACTTCGACTGGTCAGAACGAAGGGATTCTGACGAGATCCTTCAGAGGAGCGCTCACTGGTTTGAAGGACAAGGAAAGCTTCACGGATGACGAAGCTGGTGAGGAAGTTGACGATGACCCGGACTGCCCAGTGATAAAGCTCACTAAAGAGGAAAAAAGAAGAATGAGGAAAAGATGGGAGAACACTTTGATCATAAAGGTTCTAGGTAAGTATGTGGGCTATAATTATCTCTTACGACGCCTTCGAACCATCTGGAACCCCAAGTCTGGTATGGACCTTATAGCTATCCATAATGGGTACCATCTGGTTCGTTTTGCGTCGGTTAATTACTGATTATGAACATGCAAGATTGGAGGGTCCTTGGACGGTGCTCGACCACTGCCTTGCGGTGAAGGATTGGGAACCTGATTTCGATCCCATGGGGGATGAAACTCAAAGGCTTCTCGTTTGGGTGAGATCTAGTTCCCTGTTTACCGATAGAGTATTACGATTATGAATTTTTGATGAGGCTTGGAGGCAAATTTAAATAGGGACTGCTATCAAAGTTGACCACACGACGAGCATGGCGTCTCGGGGGCTGTTTGCCAGAATATGCGTAGAGGTAGACATTACTAAACCCCTGGTAGCAAGATTCACTCTTAGAAATAAGAGGAGAACAGTGGAGTATGAAGGCCTCCACCTGGTTTGTTTCAAATGTGGAATGGTTCCTGTTCCAAGCATCAAGATTTCTCTAATCTGGTTAGCAATGTTTGGGACCGGAGTAAGAGCTTAAAGACTAATATTAAGACTTTTCAAGAAAGATGCACTGACTGGAATAAGGCAGTGTTTGGAAGTATTGAAAAGAGAAAAAGAAAGCTTATATATGGCCAGAATTGAGGGTGTTCAAAGAGCTATGGAGAATAATCTCAACAACGGGCTCATCAAACTTGAAAGAAAGCTTCGATCCGAGCTCGAAGAGACGCTTCACAAGAAGAATTGAAATGGTTTCAAAAATCCAAGGAAGAGTGGATATGCTCAGGAGATTTAAACACAAAATTTTACCATGCAGCTACCAAGGTACGTCAAGCAATGCGTAGAGACGGCAGGTATGTCTATTCTTTGGGAGGGAAAGAAACTTGAGCGTTTTAAGCCGCAACTAGGGGCAAGTCAGGGTGATCCTGGCTGAGTCAGTTCTTAACGCGATACCCTCCTATGCAATGCAAACGATGCTCATCCCCAAAGGGGTATGCGATCTCATCGATAAGACCACAACAAATTTCATATGGGGAGGAGACGGAACTAAAAGAAAGACTTGCCTTGTTAAATGGGATACGGTCATCCAGCCGAAAATTAAAGGAGGCCTGGGTATAAAAAATATGAGAAATATGAACATATCTTTGCTTGCGAAACTAGGATGGCGAGCCTTGACGGATAGCCAGAGTACTTGGGCCCAAGTTTTGTCAAGCAAGTACATGAAGTCCGAGACCAAGTTCGAAAACATAAAAAGAAAGAGAAGCGATTCCAATGTGTGGAAAGGTGTTTGTGCCGCTACCCCCGTTATTGAGAAAGGCATGTGGAAGACAGTAAGAAATGGCAGAACATACGATCAGAAGGTGTCCGGCAGCCGCTGAAATTTGGAGACGCATCAACGTGGAGAACACCTCAGGTATTTATCTTTCCCTTGATTTCAACACATGGCTTACAAGTAACTTGATAGGTACGCAAGGCGATCAAAGAAGGAGACAAAAGAGTGCAAGATTTGCAATAGCGGTTTGGTGGATATGGAAGTGGAGGAATAACTTCGTCTTCAATGGAGAAGAAAAGATGGTCGAGGAGACATTGGACTGGCTCCACTGCCAGTTCAGAGAAATCGAAGCTCGGGGATCGGAGGAAGGCATCGGCGCGAAGAAAGAAGGGAGCAACCGTGGACTCCTCCTAGCGATGGCTGGGTGAAGATCAACACTGACGGTTGCTTGGGAGCCTCCAATCAAGCTGCATGTGGAGGTGTCATTAGAAACGCAAATGCCACTTTTATGGGAGCTTATACCAAATGGATTGGAACATGCAGCGCCTTAGAAGCTGAATTATGGGGAATTCTGTGTGGCATGGAAAAGGCCTGGGACCTAGGCTACAAAAAAGTTATTATTGAGTCTGATTGCATGAAGGCCATCCAGATGGTAAATGGTTCAGGGGAGCAAGACGGACCAGCGAGCAATTTAGTCGAGATCTGCCGCGAAGTCAGGAGAAGAAGTTGGGAAATCAGTATGTGCTATGTTCCAAGGGAACAGAATAGAGCAGCAGACGCAATTGCCAAGAAAGCTTATAAGAATGATGCGACAATAACATGGATCGAGAGCCCGCCTATGGATGTCCAAAAGATCCTTCGAAGTGATGAACTGGGTTGTTTAAGTGGAGCTCAAACTATTAGGATCAGATATTGATCTTGGGTGTACCCCTCCTTTCTCTTAAAAAAAAAAAAAATTGTAATAATTCAAGCAATTTAATATGCACATTAATATTAAATTAAGATTCAAGTAGCAAATTTAATACTTAATGTTTGCTCAAAATTGAATAATAAATTTAATTGTGACAAGAATTGTATTAATAATGGCAATAACTTAGTCACAAATAATACCATAATTAATCTTAATTTGAAATCTTTAATGCCAAAATTTAAAGAATAACTAAAGGGCATTATTATTTCAAAAAAAATAAGCAATTACTTAATATTTACCATTTGCCACAAATAATATATAGTATTAATTGAGGTAATATAAATATGGCAATAATGAACCAAATAATCACCATTTACCAAAACTAATATATATAAATATTAAATATAAGGAAAATAACAAAAAGGTAAAAAAGGAAAGTAAATTGCCTTTTAATTAAAACCAAAAAACCGTACCGGGAGTCTCCCATTAAATCGCCGGAAAACCAGCGAGGACTCCCTGTTCCGTCTTGCCCGTCGTCTTCATCGCAAGAGGAGCAACCGCCGCCGCCTTCATCGTGAAGCCACCATCGCCGACGTCCTTACGGAGAGGAGAACGCGAAGGCGGAGAGGGGGCAGCGACGGTTCACCGGAAAACCCAGCGCAGAGCTAAAAACCGCCGCCATGGCCTGATGCGGCGCCGGCCGGAAATCCAGCCCTCCTCCGCGTGCCACCTCTTTACCCGTCGCCGCCTATCGCCGGCTCTTCGTCGCAACAGGGGCCGCCGTCCGAAACATGTAGAGCACCATCATCGTCATCTTCATCGCGACATCACCACCGCCGACGGCCATAGTCACATCGCCGCCATGGTGCTGCCTGAATGAGGAGAGCGTGAAGACGCCTTCTGCAGGAAATCCGTGTTGCCTTCGCCATCTCGCCTCGCTACAGCAGTGGTCCGCCAACGCCGCACACTGCCCTGGACTCCGTTCGTAATTCGACGACGGTAGGCATCTCGTTGATCGGCAACAGTGAGCATTGCATGTTTCAAAAGAATAAAAAAAAAAAAAATTAAGCATTTTGAAAAACCATACCATATACGAAGCACTGGATACGTATATGAAATTATATTACAATTTAATATAATTGATAACTAGGAAGAGATTGTTTGGGCTCTGATACCAACTGTTAGATAATAATATTAAGACTAACATAAACTGTAGTAAACGAGTAACTTGCCTCGTTACAGCGGAAGCTTTAGGATTGCCCGAATATCCCCAGCCATAGTCGTTGGTATTGCCACGAGATGGTAAACCTGCAGAATAAAGGTATGTGTTTTGTCTACCACTTCTCTCCCGAATACGTGATGGTGCGTATCCTGAACACGGGAGTTGTGGGAGGACTGTTTTGCTTAGAAGCCTACATGCCATCAACGTAGGCAGATATTCAGTTAAAGCTTAACTGAATATCCTGAGTTGCATAACAGATTAAGTCACTAATTGACTCAATCTCCTACTTGCACCACAGCCACCCAATAATATAATATATTATAATATATTGTATTTAGGGAAAATACTTACATTAGAGAGTAATGAACCTGTAGACCTTATCACCAAAGATGATGGCAAAATTAATTTTGAAGATGGATGATCTATTGTGGATGCGTGTTGGGATGTCAATGTCGTCTTGATCAGTGTCAGATTCTGATTCTGGTTCTGGGACAGGTTCAGATGGCGTTGGTGATGGCGTAGGTGACTCTGGATCTGGTTTAGGAGTTTCAGGATCAGGAATTTCAGATTCTGTCATTGACTCAGGTTGTGAATACCAATATCATTCGGTTGATCATCAATTACAACATTTGTAGACTCCATGATGGTCTTGGTCACTTTGTTGTATACACGATATGCACTGCTTTCGTTGAATAACCGGAAAAGATCCCGTCGTCGCTTTTTAGTTCAAATTTTGCAACAGTATTTCTATCCTTCAAAATAAAACATCGTGAGCCAAAAATATGAAAATATGTAACGTTCGGCTTCTTACCTTTCCATAAGTCGTATGGGGTTTGTGTTGTGCCGGGACGAAGATAGACGCAGTTGATGATGTGACATGAAGTGTTTACAGCCTCTGCCCAGAACTTTGAGGTAATCCTTTGGCGCTGAATACTCGTGTTTATGGTATGTTGAGTTGGATGAAATGATTTGGTCAGTTTCCCAGCTTGGCAGGCACCACAAATGGTTGATTCAACTTTCATCTTGGGTAACACCTTCTATCTTTGTTAGTTTATCAAGTAGTCTGTAACTCAGATACTCCAGTTTTTGGTGCCATAGCTCAGCTTCATCTATGCTGGTCCTGCAACAGAAGATGTGTTAGTTATAATATAACAATTGTCAATTGACATTTTACCTTCCATAACGCATTGATTTGTTTTGTCCAGTACACTGCAGTTGTTTTTGGTGAAGCACACGTTCCAGTTTTGGTTACATAGTTGACTTATACTTATGAGATTTGTGTGAAGTCCACTGACTAGCAAAACTTTGTCCAACTTTGGTAAGCCAGCTACATTGAGTGTGCCTGTGCCAGTAACCTGACCTTTAATGCTGTTGCCAAAGGTAACTTCACATTTACTGGTGTTTACGTTACTTAGAAATTTGGCATTTCCTGTCATGTGTCGGGAACAACCGCTGTCAAAATACCATTTATCTTCTCTTCCTGCACTTTTAGAGTGAAACGAAACAAACGAGATATAGTCAGTCTTTTTAACCCAAATTTTTTTTGTAAAGGGCTGAATTCTCTTGTGCCAGAACGTCTCAATTCTTTGGTCCTTGTAAAAGTAGTAGCATTCAGGTCTGGTATGCCCTCGTAACCTGCAATAATGATATACGGGGTTATAAAGTTTATAATGTAGTTTATTTGGTCTTACTATACCATGGGTGCGTTTCATTGTGCTGGATTCAGGGACACCCTCTGGATCAGGTCCGGACGCCTTGACAACACTGTTTTTTCTTTTGAGTTGCTTCCGGTGAAGCCCAAACCGAAATTTGCAGAAGTTTTTCTTCCAGAATCAAGGATTTTGTCAAGTGTTGAAGTAGTGTCCATCATTTGGATTTGTCGTTTGTAGGTGCTTAGCTCCTGTTTCAAGGTCTGTACTTCTTGTTGCAGTTTCTGTTCTCGGTCGGCTGCTTCCTCAAGGAGTTCATTCCCAGTCTGTACTTTGTTTTGTAGTGTTTCTTCTCGATCAGCAGCCTCTTTAAGTAGTACATTCCTAGCAGCTATTTGTGTTTGATATACTTTGCTAGCGTTTGTTACAATCTCTATTTCACTAGTTAGCTTGCGATTTGCTTTTCGTAGGGCTTCCCATTTGGGATACAATTTATTAAATTCAACTTCAAAAGATAAAGTATTTAGCTCTAAGTCTTCTGCGGAGACATATTCACCACCTTCTGAGTCAGCTCCTACAACAGATTCTGAACAGCCAGTAACGTGTGCCGTAAACGCAACAAAGTTACCCGAGATTTCTTTAACATCCAATCCAGTTGTTTTAACGTCAGGCTCGTCATCACTCCAGGTAATGGCTGACATAGATTTTTTGCCTCGAAGGTAGGTAGCACACTCAGCTTGTACATGTCCAAAGACCTCGCACTCATAACACTTGATTCATTTATTGTTGGATCTTTCTTTGGACTGTCCTGGACGTGAGACAGACTGTTTGAAGTTTGACGTACCTGTCCTATGACCAGTTTTGGACGAAGTTACTCCCCTTTGTGAATTTCTGTTGCGCGAATTTTTGGATACCTGTTTCAGAATTTTTGAAAACTGTTTAGTCAAAAACACAACTGTATCATCACTAGTTTCGTCTGAATTAGATACAACATTATTTTCTTCAGCGGCAAAGGCAACATTTTTTTTGTTTTTTCGTGTGATCAGTTAAGATTTCCATTTCATATGTTTTAAGATTTCCCATTAACTGAGTAACTGTTTTATTATCCCAGCCATCATGCTCTTGGATGGCTGTGACTTTCATTTGAAACCTGGGAGGTAAAGATCTCAGTATTTTCTTAACAAGCTTTGCTTGCGAGAATGGTTCACCAATGACCATTGCACGATTCGCCAGTTCCTGTACACGTGTGTGAAAGTTGATGATTGTCTCATCTTCATTCATGCGAAGCTTTTCGAAGTCTGACTGGACCAGTTGCAGCTTTGATTGTTTCACTAATGTAGTTCCTTCGTAGGTTGACTCAAGAGCTTCTGTTATGCCCATACAAGACCAGATGAGGCCACATACAACGAATAAGGAACAAGAAGGTGATAGTCAAAATCCAGTTGTTGAAGATGACATAGTTGGAGGGGAAAACAGGCCAACAAGGATAAGGAAACCTCCAGGATGGCTTGAAGATTATTTACATTAGAATTATAGTAATCAGTTACCTAAGTTGTTTTATCGGCATTAGAATTATAGTAAGCAATTACCTAAGTTTGTTTTTGTTTTCCTTAAACAATAGTTGGAGTAGTACTATATATATTTCGTTAAGACTTTTACAGAAGGATAGCCTGGAATAAAACAATTCTTATTCTTCTCTCCTTTCTTATTCTTCTCTGTCTCTCTCCTTCCTCATCTTTCGCATCAATTGGTGCTTTCATTCATCCGAATTGTGAACACAATGACGACTCCCTCCCGATCGGGGTCTCCAGAGATTTCTCCGGTTCCTCCTTCCTTAACTGAAATCCAAGACCAAATAGATAGAGCAGCATTCACCAACCTACAATATCAACAACGTACCGATACCGCCATTCAACATATTGCTGGCACCATGGAGCGGCTGGAACGCATGGTGTCTGGTTTAGCGACAGTTCGGCAACAACCTCCTATGACCGGTCTTCTCGGTCCAGTTCCTAATCCCCCACAGCCAACCGTAACAATGCATGATTCACAGGCTAGCAATCACCGTCCCTTCACCATACGTCTTGAGTTGCCAAAGTTTGACGGTGATGATCCATGTGGTTGGATATTTCGTACTACAGAGTTCTTTGATTACCACGAGATACCTGATGCTCAACGTGTTCGTATATCTGCATTCACCATGGAGGGAAAGGCGTCTGAATGGTATCAATGGATGAAACGCAACAATCTTTTCACCACATGGACGGAGTTTTTACGCCAAGTTGAACTCCGTTTTGGAGCCTCTGGACTCGAAGACTACCAAGGCAAGCTATCCAAACTGGCGCAATTAACGTCAGTGGCAGAATACCAGTCTGAATTTGAGAGTCTCATGAATAGAGTCTCTGGCATCTCTGAAGCTATTTTAATTTCTATGTTCGTTGCGGGATTGAAATCACATATCCGGCGAGAGGTTCAGCGTGCACGTCCTGCCTCTTTAATGGTAGCTTTTTCCTTAGCAAGGGATCTCGAATCCCATTATGAAGATCTTCAGGTCGAGCTTTCACGGGATTGACGTTTTTCTTCCCGTTGGCCGGCAAAGGAGCCTACACCTATGCCATCCTCTTCTGTTGTTGCATCTCCCGTTCCAGTGCCACTACAACGGTCGTTACCCTTACCTCCTACGGTGCCCTCGAACCAACCTAGAGACACATCTGCTTCACTGCCTATTCGGCGTCTGACACCTCATGAAATTTGGGAGAAACGGGCAAAAGGACTATGTTATAATTGCGATCAACGGTATACTGCCAACCATCGTTGCCAGAGTAAATTCTTGTTACTCCTTGGCACAGACGACGTCGACGATGTAAGGGATACCGCCACAGTGGATGCTATGGATGCCACGCCCCCTGATGATTTAGCTCTCTTGGGGGATATTTCCAGCTTAAATGCCATGGCAGGCCCGGGCAACCCGCGTGCCTTGCAGTTATGGGGAGCAGTGGGTGACACACAAGTCCAAATCCTCATCGATGGAGGGAGTACTCACAATTTTATTCAACCTAGTGTCGCTGAAAAGTTGAATTTGTCGCCGACGTCGGTGCCACCCTTCCGGGTGTATGTCGGTAATGGTGACTCATTGCCATGCAACTACTGTTGTAAAAATACCACTTTAGTTATGCAAGGGTCAGAATTCTCGGTTGATTTATATGTCTTGCCAATCCGTGGCCCCGAGGTGGTGCTAGGCGTACAATGGTTACAAGGACTCGGTAAAGTGGCGCATGATTATGCCAACTTAACGATGGAATTCAAATGGCAAGGTCGCGATGTGGCATTAACTGGGATTCAGTCTTTAGCCCCTAGACAGGTCTCTTTTACGCAACTACAGGCACTGATGGATACAGACGATGCTGTGGAGTTATATGAGCTTTTCATGTTGCCTACAACGGACACCACAACTCCAGATAATGAACCCATCAAATTTCCTGCTCACTTGCACCCGGAAATTTTACAACTCCTGCGCTCCTATGAGCATTTATTTCAGGTTCCTAAAGGGCTGCCACCCCAACGGTTCCTTAATCACCGCATCAGTCTCCTACCGGGATCAAATCCGGTCAATGTACGGCCGTATCGTTATCCTTATTTTCAAAAGGCAGAAATCGAGAAACAAGTTAAGGAGATGTTGGAACAAGGCATCATACAACACAGTCAGAGTCCATTCTCTTCTCCGGTCCTACTTGTAAAGAAGAAAGATGGGACATATCGATTTTGTGTTGATTATAGGGCTTTAAATGCAGTCACAGTTCGTGATAATTTTCCTATACCTACTGCAGACGAACTCTTCGATGAACTGGGAAAGGCACGGGTATTCTCTAAACTCGACCTCCGAGCAGGTTATCACCAGATTCGAGTACATGCTGATGATGTTTACAAAACTGCTTTTCGTACCCACGAAGGCCACTATGAATTCCTAGTCATGCCTTTCGGCCTAACTAATGCTCCGTCAACTTTTCAAGCGACAATGAACAGAATATTCTCCCCTTTCTTACGTTGCTTTGTCATCATTTTCTTTGATGATATTCTAATTTATAGTGCCAATTTGACTGACCATGCGCGTCACTTACTCCACGTATTGCAAACCTTGGGAGACAATCACTTTTATATCAAGCTTAGCAAGTGCCATTTTTGCCAGGAGTCAGTAGAGTATCTTAGCCATATCATTGAACAGGGACATGTTCGACAAGACCCGGCTAAAATTGCAGCGATGCTCAATTGGCCGAAACCTACAACCGTGAAACAACTTCGCGGATTTTTGGGTTTAACTGGATATTATAGGCGATTCATTCGGAGTTATGCCCATATCGCAGCGCCACTTACAGATTTACTGAGAAAAGACGAGTTCAAGTGGACCACAGCAACAGATAAATCATTTGAGGACTTAAAATTGGCGATGACTACAACACCTGTCTTGCGGTTACCAGACTTCACCTTGCCATTTGTGGTAGAGACTGACGCATCTAATATAGGCATTGGCGCTATTCTTATGCAAGAAGAACATCCCATCGCTTTTTTTAGCAAGAAGCTTGGACCACGATTACAAGGAGCGTCTACGTTCAAACGAGAACTTCATGCTATAGTCGAAGCAATTCAGAAATGGCGCCAGTACCTCCTTGGTCGTTTCTTCATAATAAGGTCCGACCACAAAAGTCTTAAAGAACTGCTTCAACAAGTGGTGCAAACTCCTGATCAACAATTCTATGTCCGCAAGCTGTTGGGATACCAATTTCATATCCATTACAAACCAGGAAACTCAAATAAGGTGGTTGATGCACTCTCTCGAGTACAAGGGGAAACTGAGCATGCAGCACACATAGCACTCTATTTCCACCTTCTAAGTCAGCCAATCCCTGACTTCCTGGATAAATTGCGACAAGACAATACTACTTTACCAGACCTCCGCGATTTGCATTGTCGTTTTGAGAGGGGCGCGTTACCTGCAGATTACTCTGTACGAAATGGTGTGCTATTGTTTCAGAATCGGTACTATGTGGGAGAACACTCGACACTCAAGTCTAGACTGTTGCACGAGTTTCATGCTACTCCGATGGCAGGTCATTCTGGTGTCACTAGGACGTTCCTGCGGCTATCCTTAACATTTTATTGGCCGAATATGCGACGTGATGTCATTAAATTCATAGCAGCTTGCCTTCCATGCCAACAGACTAAATATTGCACCCAAGCACCAGCTGGTTTACTTCAGCCATTACCAATCCCATCGCAAGTTTGGGCAGAGGTTTCAATGGATTTTATCACCGGGTTGCCGGTATCTCAAGGTAAATCTGTCCTTATGGTAGTGGTGGACAGATTGAGCAAGTACACTCATATTGGAGCTCTTCCGTCACACTTTACTGCAGCGAAGGCAGCAGACTTGTTCGCTGATATTGTGGTCAAACACCATGGCTTCCCGGAATCCATAATATCTTATCGTGACCCTATTTTCCTGAGCAAGTTTTGGGATACCTTGTTTACACTTAGCGGCACTACTTTGCGTCGTAGCACTGCATACCATCCTCAAACGGATGGCCAGACGGAGGTCATGAATCACACTATAGAGCAATATTTACGGGTATTTACGCATAGCAGGCCTGAGAGATGGGCATGGTACCTTTGTTGGGCAGAATACTGCTTGAACACAAGTCACCACACTGGAATTAAAATGACTCCCTTCCAAGCTTTATATGGCAGGTTACCGCCAACCATCCCACAGTATACCAAAGACGCAACCACCAACCAGGCAGTAGACGAGTTGTTGGTAGAGCGTGACCAGTTGCTACGTGAGTTGAAGGTGAATATCAAAGAGGCACAACACCGGATGGAGCAAAAAGCCAACGCTAAACGAAGAGAAGTTTCACTGAGTATTGGGGATATGGTGTTACTTCGGCTGCAACCGTATCGCCAATCCTCTGTGGTCGGACGGGGGTCTCAAAAGTTAGCAAGAAGGTACTATGGGCCGTATAAGATATTAAAACGTATTGGTAATGTGGCTTATCGTCTTGAACTGCCTGAAGGAGCAAAAATACACCCGGTCTTTCACGTTTCCAAGCTCAAGCCATACAAAGGTGAGGAAGAAATTAAAAGCTTTGAGTTACCAGACGAATTTGTTTCAGGGTGTCCAATCTCCAAGCCCTTGGCCATCTGTGCGTCACGACAAGTTCTACGCAAAGGGAAGATGGAGACTCAGTTACTTGTGCAATGGAGTGATAGTGTCCCGGAGGATGCCACTTGGGAAAATGCGGAGGATTTCAAGCGCAGATATCCACAGTTCCACCTTGAGGACAAGGTGGTTTTTGATGACGCGGGGAGTGTTATGCCCATACAAGACCAGATGAGGCCACATACAACGAATAAGGAACAAGAAGGTGATAGTCAAAATCCAGTTGTTGAAGATGACATAGTTGGAGGGGAAAACAGGCCAACAAGGATAAGGAAACCTCCAGGATGGCTTGAAGATTATTTACATTAGAATTATAGTAATCAGTTACCTAAGTTGTTTTATTGGCATTAGAATTATAGTAAGCAATTACCTAAGTTTGTTTTTGTTTTCCTTAAACAATAGTTGGAGTAGTACTATATATATTTCGTTAAGACTTTTACAGAAGGATAGCCTGGAATAAAACAATTCTTATTCTTCTCTCCTTTCTTATTCTTCTCTGTCTCTCTCCTTCCTCATCTTTCGCATCAGCTTCCCAAACACCTTTGGCTGAAGGAATACCTGCAACAATTGAAAACTGACTTTCATGCATAAGAGAGTAAATTGTGTCTAAAGTTTTATCATTGTTCCCAGCGTTTGTTATATCAGTTTGAGTCCACTCAGTCTTAGGCTTAGCTACTTCGGTTTCGTCAATGCTATAACTGGGTTTGGTGGGATGTGTCCAGCCTGACACCACAGACCGCCATACGGCTTCACCTTGAGCTTTTAAGTGCGTACGAGTACGAGCCTTCCAATAGGCGTAGTTGTCGGCGGTCAACTAAGGAATGACTTTAGTTCGATCCATTCTGTAACACTTAACACCCCGTGAGATCAAACAAATAAGCAATAAACAGACAAATAATAAGAGCCGCTGAAGAGATGAATTCAAGGGACACGGAATCGCCAGATCGATAGACTAATAAATTAAGTCTACGGGCACTGATACCAATTGAAATTGCACCGTGAATCTTGAAATAAAAAAGAAATGTATTTTTACTTGTTTTTAAGTTAAGCACCAGTTACGTTCATTAATTAAACTTGGTTAAACAAATATAAATAATGAAGACAGAAAGCATAAATGAAAGTAAAAACACAAGGAAATTGCTACGCAGTTCGGAGCTCCTTCTCCTACGTCTGCGGGGCACTCCACGTCTGCCCAATCCACTATAGATGTTCACCAAAATGAGTATTACAAGAGGTAAATACAGATGGCATCCAGCCTTTACCACTACCACTCTTTCTAACACCTATCCAGGACTGACACACGTATGCCAGAACAATCTTCACAATATGCTTCAGCAGTACCACGTACAGAACACGTATTACAGATTTAAATCTTCTTAATAATTAAATAACATAGCATATTAAATTAGGAAGCTTTGTAAGGAAAGTGTGCACTCAGAATTGTAGTCTCAAAATTAGCAAGTTTCCCTTTTGATGTGCTTTCCTTTTATATGCTTCACCTTTCACTTTCTTGATCCACATTATGTGTTGCACATGTGATTCAAACATCCTTAGCCACTCATTCTTTAGTAATCTCTGACTTGCATTTTGAATCCTTCTTCATGAGAAAATCTCCACCACAAATTGATCTTGGTCCAAAAGATTAACTAAATAATAATACTACTAAATAATACAAACTAATAAATCAATCTAATAAATTAAACTAATAAATTAGCCAAATTAATGTGTACTAATTTGTACACTTACAAAAACGATATACCCTACATTCAAAATGGATAAATATATAAGAAATTGATTTACAAATTGTACTGAATTTGAGTAGAAAAGGCATGGAAAATGGCTTCCCAAGGTAATCAGCCTTCCTATCTAAATGAGAAATCAATTTATTTATAGATACATAATATCTTAACTATGTATATAATTTAAATGTCGTTTTGAACCAAGGTCTACGATGCTCATGGACCATGGTCCATGGTGTAACAATTGACATTTGCATGGGAAATTATACCATGGACCAATGTCTACCCTGTATTATGAACTCTGATCCAAAATGAAATTCAACTCATGCACCTACAGTTAATAGATTATGTACCTATAAATAAATTGAAAGTACATAATATGTTAACTTGTGTTCGCAAGTGTTTATTACTTATATGAAAAAAAATGTAATATTTATGAAGAAAAAAGTAATATTTTAAAATCAAAATGTAAAAGTATTACACTTTTCCATATAACTAATAAACACTTTATTCCTAATTAGTATTACATTTTTCAATAGCTAGAATAAAGAGATAAGGGGTTATAGATCCACTTGACTTAACCCACGTTTAGCATAGAATGGGGCTAACTTCTCACCCTCCCAAAGATTTGAAATTGAACCATAAGAGATGGAAATCATAATAAAAATAACAAGTTTACATAGAAGACCAAAATCACCTAGTATCACTCAAAGAACTCCCAGTTTAAGCTATTGTATGCTTTGTGCAAATCCAACTTCATGACCATCGAACAGTATAATTAATCTCTTTTTTATTTCTCATGCCACGGACCATTTCGTGAGTGAGAACAATGTTGTCAAACGTGTTATAAAATAAGGAGAAACAGAAGTACATAAAGCTCATGTCTTTATTATGCATGTGATAGCCTTTTATATATGCATTACAAAAACAGGAGAATGCAATGAAATAGGAACAAACTAACCACGTACTAATGAATTGCGCATTACTAACAAACTAACTGAGCACTAACAGGAAGCAGTAAAATAATGTCAAAAATACTAAGACATACATTATTATTTATTTCAATAATATTTAACATTTAGACATTATTATTTATTTCAATAATATTTAACATTCCCTCCCTTAAACTGAAAATGTCAAGCTTTCAGTTTAGGTGTGATACCCAGAGACTCATCCAAAGTGCAGATCCCGAGTAGCTTTCGTAGCTTTTGAAATGCAGAGAGCTTGTCTCTAAGAAGTGGAACCTGACATCTATATGCTTACTTCTTCCATGCAAAATAGGATTTTTTGACAGCTTAATTGCAGAGCTATTATCACAAAATATTGAAGTAGATCCTATTTGCTTGAAGTGTACGTAGTTCATCAAGAATATTTCTTAACCATACAGCTTGGCAAGCACATGTAGACGCAGATACATATTCAGCTTTAGTTGTTGACGAAGTGACAATCGGTTGCTTCTTTAAACACCACGAAACTGTTGTTGATCCCATCATGAATACATAGCCTGATATACTCTTTCTATACACAAGATCACCCGCATAATCACTATCAATAAAGCCATATAGCACCGGTTTTTCACCCTTTTGTAGAATAAACCATATTCAATAGTTCCTTGCAAGTAACGAAAAATCTTTTTGGTTGCTTGCAGATGTGTTTCTCTTGGGCAATTCATGAACCGACTAATGAGGCTTACCGCAGTCATGCATTATGTCTGGCCTTGTTGCAGTCAGATACATTAAACTACCTACGATTTGCTTATAAAGAGTACTATCCACTTTCCTACCTTCCTGAACTAACTTCAAACCTGTCTCCATAGGTGTACTTGCAGAATTGCATCCCTTCATTCCAAACATTTCTAAAATTTCTTTCACATATTTTTTTGACAAATAAAAGTTCCAATAGCAGTTTGCTTCACTTCAATACCCAAAAAATAATGCATCATTCCAAGGTCAGATATATCAAACTCGAGCATCATGGACTTCTTAAACGTTTCAAACATCACACTATCATTTCCAGTATAAACTAAATCATCCACATATAGACACACAATGAGCATCTTCCCCCCTTCACCAACCTTAACAAAAAGTGTGTGCTCATATGAACACTTCTTAAAGCCTTCTTTTAAAAAATAAGATTCTATACGATTGTACCAAGCTCGTGGAGCTTGTTTCAACCCGTATAAAACCTTTTTAAATCTATAAACTTTATGCTCATTTTCAGCCTTAATATAACCAGGGGGTTGGTGAACAAATACCTGTTCAACTAAATTACCATGCAAGAATGCTGACTTAATTCACATCTAACTGGAAAATAGGCCACAAGTTCTGTGCTGCTAGAGATATTAGCAGACAGTATCAAGTCTTGCTACGGGAGCAAAAACTTCTTCGTAATCAACCCCAAATTCTTGTTTGTATCCTTCAGCAACGAGACGGGCCTTATAGTTGTCAACATCTCCATTTTCCTTCAACTTTGTGTTATCAACCCATTTAACACCGGTTGTTTTCTGCCCTTGTGGAAGCTCAGTCAACTCTCATGTATTAGTTTCTTTCAATTGACTGCATTTCTTCATCCATGGCTTTCTGCCACTTCATATTTTTCACAGCAGGTTCAAACATTGTGGGATCACAATCTGAAAATAAAGCAAAATGAGTGAATGCATCTTCATAATCAATGGCAGTTACCTCATAATTTGACATCCATGTCGGCCTTCTTTTATCACTTTGTGGGCGTGGCTCTATAGTACTTTTTGATGGTAATTTAGAAGATGTTTCATTTTGTTGATTGTGAGGATCCACTGTAGGCACGTCATCTTCAGTTTCTTCAACAAGTGGCACTGGAACATGTTGAACAACATTGCTATTCCAAGGCCAGAAACAATCTTCATCAAATACCACGTCACGGCTAATCACAATTTTCTTGGTAATACGATTGTAAAGCCTATAAGCTTTTGATTCATGACTAATACCAAGAAAAATGCATTTTTTTCTCTCTTGTCATCTAACTTTTGCCTCATTTGCTCTAGAATACGGGCATAGGCAATACACCCAAAAATTCTAAAATGATCAACATTGGGTTTTCGACCACTTCAAGCTTCCTCTGGTGTCATATTCTGAACAGCAAGTGTGGGACTTCTGTTCAAAATATAAATGCTCCAATTGACTGCTTCAGGCCAAAACGATTTTGGAACATTACTCCTCCTCGAAAGACTTCGCACCGTATTTAAAATAGTGCGGTTTTTCTGTTCACTGACACCATTCTGTTGAGGTGTGTAAGCTGCCTTTTAATTCCATGAGTTTTACAGAAAGTATCAAACTCATCATAATTGTATTCTCCACCACGATCTGTACGCAGGACTTTAATTGGTTTGCCAACTTCATTTTCAACAAGCACTTTAAAAATTTTAGATGCAGCTAATGCTTCTGATTTCTCTTTTAAAAATTGCACCCATGTTTTCCGACTAAAGTCATCCGTGAAGGCAATTAGATATCTCTTACCTCCATTAGACGATAGATTTATTGGTCCGCAAATATTAGAATGAACCAACTCCAACGACTTACTTGCCCTCCATGACCCTTTTTTTGGAAATTGATTACGATGTTGATTGCTTAAAACACATTCTTCGCAAACACTTGACGACATGGTAATTTGAGGAAGACCTTCCACCATCTTTTTCTGCTGCAAAACTCTCAAACCGCTAAAATGTAAATGACCATAGCAAAAATTCCATAGCCATGCTGCATCCTTTACTTTTGTAGAGAAGCAAGAATATGTAGTGTTATTGAGATAAAGTGGGAACATGGGGTTAGGAGTCATTTTAACCTGCGCAATCAATCCCAACTTTGCATCTTGTATACGGCATACTCCTTCCTTGATTGAAATCTCATATCCCTTTTCTAGCAGTTGACCCACACTAAGCAAATTAGTCTTTTAAGTTTGGAACAAAAAGAACATGAGATAATGTGGGTGATGCCTTTGTTTTGAAGAGTAACAATTCCCTTCCCCATTACAGATATCGTGGAATTGTCACCAAACTTCACAATATTATGGAAAGTTTCATCTAACTGAGAAAACATCGTCTTATCCCCACACATGTGATTGCTACATCCGGTATCTAAATACCACATGTGTTGAGTTTCTTCATTCACATGACAGGCTAGAAATACCTCCTCTTCTTTTTCTACAAAGTTGGCTTTTTCTTCATCTGGTTTAGTCAGATTGGTGCAGCAATCTGATTGATAGTGGCCAAATTTGTGACAACGATAACACTCAACCTTTGATAAGTCTCTCAGTTTATGGGTTGTTGAGGTATTATGGCCACGTACCTCGCCTTCCTCCTCTTCCTTTACCTCTACCTCTGCCTCGTCCTCTATTTCCACTCGATGATAGATGATTTTCTGTTGAGATCTTCAACGCTTGTTCTTCATTTTCCTAACGAATAAGTTTCTGCTCATGAATCATTAAAGAATTCTGTAATTCATCCAAGGAAAGGTTTTCCACGTTGTTAGCTTCATCTAAGGAGCCACACAACAAAATTGAACTTCGGTGTTATGGATCGAAGAACCTTTTCAACAACATCATAATCCTCTATTTTGCTACCATGATTTCTCATCTTGTTGACAATCGCGGTTGTATGAGAGAGATATTCTGTAACTGACTCTCCCGACTTCATGCGGAGTGTTTCGAACTCTGTACGAAGTGCTTGAAGCTGCTGCCTCTTTGTTTTCGTAGAACCTTCATACTTTTTCTGCATGGAGTCCCATATACTTTTGGAAGAATCTTTGCAAAGGATTGTCTCCAAGATGGGACGTTCGATGGCCTGAAAAAAAAAGATAATTTTTTGCTTTGCGATCTTTCAGTTTCAACGCCTCCAATTTTGTCCGTTGCTCTTCTGGCATCCCTGCAGTCGGCTCCGCAACTGCAGTCTCAATAATACACTAAAGTTCATTAGATCAGACCTCAAGAAATTCTCCATCAGCATGCTCCAATGCTCAAAGAACTCCCAGTTTAAGCTATCGTATGCTTTGTGCAAATCCAACTTCATGACCATCAAGCAATATAATTAATCCCTTTCTTATTTCTCATGCCACGGACCATTTTGTGAGTGAGAACGATGTTGTCAAACGTTTATCTACCTAGAAGGGAACTATTTTAATGTGGACATATTATCTTCTATATTATAGGTGTTATACAACTCACAAAAACTTTGGAGATAATTTTAAAAGCTACATTGAGTTGAGTGATTAGCATAAAATTCCATGCATTTATTATTATTATTATTATTATTATTATTATTATTATTAGTAGTAGTAGTAGTAGTAGTAGTAGTAGTATTATTATTATTATTATTATTATTATTATTATTATTATTATTATTATTATTATTATATATCTTAGTTGTCAAATTTTTGTAGTTTCAGTAGGCATGTAATTACTTAACTATATACCATATTATAAAAAAGAGTTAATGCTAGTTTAGTTCTTTCAAGTATAGTGGCATCGTAAGTCTCCAACACGTTTAGTCCATTTTAGGTTGAAAGGCATAAAGAATGATTTTGCCCCTAATTTATATAACCTAAACATCTAAAATTGACAGAAAGATCATGGTGCTTAAAGCCTTAAATTCCTAAATTTGAAGGACCACCGGTAATTAACTTCAAATGTTAAGACTAAACGTGGTGATGCTATTATATTTGGAGGGCCCCGGCTGACATTAACTCGTAAAATTTTTATCTTGAAAGTATGTATCGAATGAAAATGATTAGTTTTAAAAATTATGTATTATAAAACTACTTATTTACTAGGGAAAAGTACACTTTCCGTTCCTAAATTATAAGATAATTGTAAAATTTATCTAAATGTTGGTCGTGTTCACTTTTCGTCCCTAAGCTATCATTGGCGTTGTACTTTTTGTCATTTTATTACCTTTTCATCCCTAGGCTATAATAATGTTGCAAATTTTGTCCCTAAGGGGACGAAAAGTGCAACATCAATGATAATTTAGGGATGAAAAGTGAACGATGACCAACACTTATGGACGAATTCTACAATTACCATATAACTTAAGAACGAAAAGTGAAATTTTCTCTATTTATTTTTAAGTTGAAAGTCTAGGACATCACGTATGGCTTTGCTCTACTTGTCTTTTTTTTTTTTTTTGGTAAGACCGGATGTTGCTCTACTTGTCTTTTGGTTTGCTTATGGATGTTCATGTCATTAGAGAATAGAGATGCTAAATGTAGTGCCTTAATGAATGATGTTGCTTTGTAAGGCTGGGTTAAAAGATAATTTTGTTTATAAATAAACAAAAGTGAAGTAGGGTTAGAAGAATTATTTTGATATAATATCAATAGATCTTCTGATTATAATGTATTTGTCATGTTTAGTCTTAAATTTTTAAATTGAAAGACTACGTGTAATTAATTTAAAAGTTTAACGTGATAAAATCACTACACTCAGAACCCTATAGCATATTAATTCAATTGTTTTTGTGCAAAAACACTATTTAAGCCAATTTTGATTGTACTTGCGTCTATAAGCATTCCACACAGGTAGGCTTTTAAAAATTGTCAAAAATTTGATTTGACCCCATGCTTGTTCGGACAAGTACCCTTAGACCAACTCAGCCATCCTAACTATCATAGTAATTGTTTGGTATTACGTACATATATATATATACCTCATACATGTAGGTTTGTAAAATAAAAAACATGTCAAGAGTGGGATTTGAACCCACGCCCTTTCGGACCAGTACCTGAAACTGGCGCCTTAGACCAACTCGGCCATCTTGACTCTCTTAACAATTATTTGGTATTAGATATATATATATATAATATAACTCCATACATGTAGGTTTTCAAAACAAAAAACTTGTCAAGAATGGGATTCGAACCCATGCCCTTTCGGACCAGTACCTGAAACTGGCGCCTTAGACCAACTCGGCCATCTTGACTCACCTGAAAATATTTGGTATTAATTATATATAACTCTTCATAAGATGTCTACACGATTTTTTTTGAAAACTATCTACACGATTTTATTGTACTTACTAATTATTTGGTATTAACTTACATCATATGTACCTTGCTTTGTTACAGAAAAGGATAGAGATTCATTCAACATCCGGGCTCACGGGTTACTAAAGTGTTTAAAGCTAAATACTTTAAACACTTGTCTTTCTTGGAAGTCAAAGTGGGTACAAACCCCTCTTTTGTTTGAAAGAGCATCATGGACTCTCAAGCGGCCTTAAAGGA
This sequence comes from Ipomoea nil, assembly GCF_001879475.1. Classification (NCBI taxonomy): domain Eukaryota; kingdom Viridiplantae; phylum Streptophyta; class Magnoliopsida; order Solanales; family Convolvulaceae; genus Ipomoea; species Ipomoea nil. The sequence continues at coordinate 5,743,859 of NW_017617070.1, forward strand.
AAATTGTATCTGGAAAATAGGATCGGAGATGGTGATTCAATAAACGTTTGGACGGATCTATGGTTGGCAGATGCACAGTCCCCGTTCATCAAAACTGAAATGCGAGCTCACCTAAAAGATGCCAAGGTTTCTGCTCTAATGAAAGTCCAAGAAAGAGGATATATGTGATGAAGAAATCATTAATGATATATTCTTGGAAGAGGAGAGAGGCAGAATTCTGAACATACCTATCCCAACCACTGCCCACAAGAATAATAAGCTCATTTGGACTAAGGAAGAGAGAGGGGTCTACTCGGTTTGATAACTGGGTGATGAGCACATATATGGATATAAACTAAGCAGCTATGACAAGTGTCTCCTTCTCACCACTTGCTGGAGGATTTGGGGTGCAAGAAACCAGAAGGGATGTTAAATTGAGATCAACAGGCTTCGGTTCAGCTTGTTGATACTGATTACCATTGATATAGCCTCTTCATCAGGTTACCTTTTGCATTGGTCTAACTCTACTACGAAATTAAAGGATGTTTTTCATTTTAACTAAAAATCTAAATTAATAGTTAGACTGCACATTTATATTTTATATATTATATTCTATACTGAAAATGTCAGCAAAATTGACATTTTGAATGGTCACTTTGTGGTACAAATATTTATGGAGTATACTTCCACTTTGAATCAAGTCAAAATGAGTAAAGGTTCGTTAAAGTGAGACAAAAAAAAAATGATATATTATACATTCAAAATGGATAAGTATATAAGAAATTGATTTACAAATTGTACTTAATTTAAATTGAAAAGGCATGAAAAATGGCTTCCCAAAGTAATCAGCTTTCCCATCTAAATGAAAAATCAATTTATTTATAGATACATAATATCTTAACTATATGTATATAATTTGAATGTTGTTTTGAACCAAGGTCTATAATACTTGTGGACCATGGTCCATGGTGTAACAATTGACATTGGCATGGCAAATTATACCATGGACCAGTGTCCACCTTGTATTATGAACCCTGGTCTAAAATGAAATTCAACTTATGCGCCTACAATTAACAGATTATGTACTTACAAATAAATTGAAAGTACATAATATGTTAACTTGTGTTGGCAAGTATCCACGAAAAAATGTAACACTTATGAAGAAAAATATAATACTTTCAAATCAAAATGTAAAAGTATTACATTTTACTTCAAAAATATTACACTTTTCCATATAAATAATAACCACTTTATTCCTAATTAGTATTACATTTTTCAATATAAGTGATACATTTTTCATCTTAACCCCGACCCGTCTCACACAAACTTTGGCCTATTTGAAAAGTCTCAAATTGAAACATTCACAAGACATTTCGTGACACCCAACTACTTTCAACAATAATTTTTTTTTATAATTTAAAAAAAAAAAAAAAAAAAAAAAAAAAAAAAAAAAAAAAAAAACACACTAAGTAATTTGGCGCAACATTATGAAATAGATAAGCTCCAGTAAACTATAGGCCAAACAAATGTGGGTGGTTAAAATGATGAGTGTTGTGTAATAAGTATATTATGGTAATCCAAGTAAGAATGCAGATAAGTACTTCATCACCTTGGGATGGTAAAGTTGTAAAGCACACCGTTTCAATTGTCACAACAATCACAATGAATCTATAAAGCTAGTCAATTATCTCAACCAAAAAGTATTTAAGGATCATGGATTAATAAGGCAAGTGACCTATAATTAAACAATTCTATGCATAATGTCAATGTCATGATTCATGAAGCTAGGCATAGTCCTATCGTGACACCCTCTAGGAATACTAATAGAGAAATATAAACACATATATATTGGGTACACAATCTCTGCTAAAAGTATTATGCATTAAGACAAGGAGTATTACAAGTGTATGACAAAGCATACCAAACAAGCTGAAACCTAACTGGGATGCAAAGCAGAATACAGTGGAAGCTCAGCCAACCATGGTGCGTTTTCTACCTCTTTGGCGTACTGAAATTAGAAAACCAGAAAAGTAAGAAAAAGCTATTAGAATTGGAGAAACTTTTAATACTTCCTCTGATGGAATGTTGAACAGAAAAGCATGAATGATACGAAAGGTTCAAACCTTGGGCTAGCTTGTTCAAGGTTGATGACCACTGTTTCGAGGACTTCTTGTATGCAGCAAGTATTCGGTCCATCTACTCGTTGTACAAAAAACAAATATTTCATTTTTATATGGGTCATCACCTCATGCTTTGTGAGATTACAATTGTAAAATCTTAGTAACATCACTCTTCCTAAAGTGAAGAAATTCACATTAATGTTGTGTCCTAAAACAGTCAACAGTTAACTTCATCCCGTTTGGGTTGATAAAGATAGTAAACAAGGCCAACATAACCTTTAACAATTTCAGTTTTTCAATTTAATAATTATTAATTACAAAACAAATGTGGAAATTTTGGTGCTTTTTGTTCATCCTCAAGCTCATCAATCATGCATATATTACTCAAAATACAAAAACTATATATTAGATGTCCCAGCTTACCACATTTCCACATGAAGAGTGCATAGATAGTAGTGCACGTTCTAGTACATACAAATCAACTGCTTTATCTTCTGGAAGTGTTGAAGTAAAGCTTAGGCCAAAGTCAATGAGTACCTGGAGAAGAAAAGCTGTCAATTGTTAACAATCCTCTAGTGACAGTAAAGTTAATTTCATCTCACCATCTTAAGGTAAAAAATACCAAAATAATGATCATGGGACTAGACAAAATGCCCCTGGAGCATAGTAGGAATACATGAACACATGCTTAGACATATAAGAGAATAAACTGCAACAGAAAAACACACCAGTTGATTGGTAGCACTTCGCATTATCATGTTTGAGGTTGTCAAATCACCATGGACGAGGCCACCATCATGTATTTTGCCAATTGCATTACCAATCTGAAATGCAATGTCAGCAATCCTTTCTTCATCTATGCCCGAAGAACCAAAACCAAGGAGAATATCTTTCACAAGGGGTCCTTCTACATACTCAAAAGTCAGAGAATGCAATATGGGATCAACAGCATAAAGCACTGGGGTAGCAACACCTAATCGTCTAGCTTTCGTCATACATCTAGCCTCCTGTTACAAAATTTCAGATTGGTTAGGGAGACAAGTTTGCTTCAAGCAATTAGATAAGGAAATAGAACCATTAGAGAGACCAACCGCATTCAAGCGTTTAAGAGTAAGCTTCGAGTCCAAAGTTGGATGTCTGTACTTCTTTGAAAACCGTTCCTTAACAATTGATCTCCTGCCTACAAATGTGGACTCAAAGACTCTCTGAAAGCAAAAGAATTGGCTGTCAAAACAAACTCTGCCATAACTGAGCTACAGCAAACAGAGAACCAAATTAAGTTTTCTCCACTCCCCATCCTTTATCATTTTGCATAATCAGTGCGCCATTCAAAATCGTTAAGAGAGAACCCCGCACAAATACAACAAATCTGCTTATAGTAGACGTAAACGGCATAGAAATGAATAATTTTCAAACTTACAGCCTCGGCTCCTTGTTTAATCAACACCAGGTTGCCTTCTTTTCCGTTTGCCTCATTCTCCATCGTAAACACTCTCAACTGACTGCATTTATATGAACAAATTTCACAACCAAAACCATAAGTACAAACTAATCATGCATATATACAAACGCGGACAAAAATTAGAGCATAAGGTTATATACATACGAAAACTAGGGGTGAGCAAACGGTCACGAAAATCCGATTGAAATTTTTCGAGACGAGGGAGAAATGACGAGTGCGTAGGCTGTGAGCGTGAGGCGGTGAGGGGCAGAGTCGCAGAGAGACCGGAGAAGCGTCGTGCGTCGTCTGTGGGCTGTGGAATGGAGAAGCCGAGGCGCAGAAGCCAGAAGACGAGGGAATGAATGGATTAGGGGTTAGGGGATTTAGGGAATTAGGGCTATGCTGTTTCAGTATTTTGTATTTTGAGAAAATTGTAATTTGTGCCCCTTACAAATATATTAATTATTAATATCACTCTTGAATTATTAGTAGTGTAAATGGTGCCTCTCAATTTTTAAAACTTGACATATATTGCACATCCTTGAATTATTAATAGTGTAAATGTGGTTATCAGCCGTTTTCCTGTTCGAATACTACATTTTTTTCTTCCATTTTTATTTATTCGTTTGTTCTCTTTCCACCGATAATAATGTTTGTCCTTCTTCTTATTAAAAGAGAGGTAATATATGTCACGTTTTAAAAATTGAAGGGCAACACTTACACCACTAATAATTCAGGGGTAACATTGATAATTGACATATTTATGTATGACATAAATTACAATTTTTTCTTGTATTTTCTACTTTGTATTTAGCTTGGGCTATTGGATATTTCATATTTGGAAGGGCATGGCCTATTGGGTATTGGCAGAACAAAATCATTTGTATTCGTCCATTGGATATATATATATATATATATATATATATATATATATATATATATATATATCAATGTTGCAAAAATCCCGTTTAGGCACCGATTAATCGGCGCCTAGAAATCCCGTCTAGGCACCGATTAATCGGCGCCTAGGCGCTAGGCGCTGGCCGGCCGCCTAGCGTATCACCATAATCGCTGGTCTAGGCGCCTGGCCGGCTAGGCAACCGACTAGGCCGCCTAAATGCCGCCTAGGCCTCCTAGGCGCCGACTAGGTCGCCTAGTCGGTCAATTAACTATTGGTCCATTCTTTTTTAAATGAATTATTTCACTCAAAACAACATCGTTTTGAGCGAAATAACCCTAAATTGTTCAATCTCTAGATTTTTTTTCGGTTAATATTTAATATTTTAGTATTAACTATTAAAGTATTAAATAGTTTATAATTATCGAGTCTTAAAAAATTTTAAAAATTTAAAGAAATTTTTAAAAATAAAAAATACACTGGCGCCTAGGCGCCGATTAATCCCCGCCTAGGCGCTAGGCGCTCCCCGAACGCCCGATGGGCGCCTAGCGATTTTTTCAACCATGATATATATATATATATATATATATATATATATATATATATATATATATATATATATATATATATATATATATATATATATACCGAGCGAAATCGAAAGTCAATAAGAACATCTTCATGATGAAAATTAAAGGAGAAAAAGTCAGAAAGGGAAGGAACACGGTCGGAGTGGAGAGAAAATTATCTTCCGGAGGAAAGGGGGAGAGAGGCGCAAGCGCTTTTGACGTGAGGCGCAAGTGCTCTTGTTATTTTATTTTCAAATTTTTATATTTCAATTTATTTTAAATTTTTAAATTTTATTAATTATCAGTATATATGGCATTTGAATTTTTGTATTCGATTCCGAATGTTAATTTGTTCCATAGACAATTTCGAAGGCAAATATTAATTTATGAAATTATATTTTGATTAGTTTATAAAATTATATTTTATAATTAAACAATTATTTTATTTTTTATTTAAAATTGAAATTGATGGAATATAATGAGTTGGGCCTGGGTCCATGTGCATAGGGGTGCAGGCCCAGGAGGAGGAAGCTAGCAAACAAGCCCATAGACATGGGGATAGCTGCATGTAGGGGCGCATACAGGTTGGCGGCGAGTTGCGTGCGCACACGATCGCATGCATGCAGGATGGCGGCGGCTCATGTGCATGCTTGCACACGGGAGGCGGCGGCTATTCGTGCGTTCGAGCGTGCGTGGGGGATGGTTGTCACTCGCGGAAGGGCGTGCGTCAAAGGGCGGCTGCATGTAGGGGTGCCGGCGGGCTGTATGCATGAATGTAGGCTGGCTGGCGGCGATTGCGGGAACATGGGATGCACATACGACACAGGATATGCGTGAGAGAGACGCGCAATGTACGGCGAAGTGCGGGAACATGCGGTAAGGGACGACAAGTGTGTGGTCCTGGAAGAGAAGCGTGAGCGCCGTACACGTGGCTGGTTTGGAGGGCCCCTCATCCAGTATAAGAGGGGAGGGGAGTCGTAATCCAAGGGGGACAAGGGGAGAGGATTAAACGGAGTGGTAGGAATCATCCTGCGAGAGGTGAGTGGTCGCGAGATCGATATTGGATAATGGATAGCATCATCTACTAGTCTCTGAATTGTCTTATTTCCCGTACCTCGAGGTATATCCTCTGTTGTCGTATCGTCACGGGGCTTACCGTTGTGCCTGACAGTGAGTTAGGGAATTTTGGGCCTGGCGTTCTCAGCATAGTACAGTCTCTTCTTTCATCCTTAGTTGTCTATTCAGTTTATGGTGGACCCGTTTCTAATAAAACCATCATAAATTATAATTATAAAGTTGAAATTATTAATTGTAGAAAAGTAAATATAATAATAGATTATATGTGGCGTGTAGAGGATATGGCCCACGAAAAAGGGGAGAAAATGGGAGAAAGGTTGGAGAGAAAATAGGAGAAGATATTATAAGAATATGTGGATGAGTTTGGAGTAAAAAATGGAGAGAAAATGGAATAACCATTGTGGATGCCGTAGTAAAATAATTGAAATACCCAAAATATTTTATCATTAATAATTGAAAACTGACTTTTCCAGTCGATTCGGTTATCAAACAGTTAACTGATATTTTGCCCACTTCTAGAACTCCATAACTTTTCCTATAGCTTTTCTTTGATGGTAGGAATGTAACTCTTCGTCACGATCCCCACAGACGACGACAAAATGATAAGGGTAATTCCCTGTACGTAGGATGTATATTGTATGTATGAACAATGTATGTAAGCTCAAAGACTCTTTTATTCATTGATAATTCTTGTATGTTTAGAGAGAAGGGAGAGCATTAGCTAGAGAGAGAGGGCATGGTGGAAGTGAAGGGAAGGAACCCCTAAAATGGATCGCCAAGGCCCCTTTTATAGGCCCAAGTGTGGGCGGGTTTGACTTTGACCCGTGGACCGAGACCCGAACCGTTTAACCCCGACCCAAACAGGAGCATGGAGCGTACGGGGAGCCTGAGTCCGGGGTATTTTCCCCATCAGTCAATTAATTAGAATCACACATTGTACATTGATGAAACGGTACACCTAATTTACAATATATATTCCACCGTCAACGCAGATGAAAAACTATGCCTATATATTTTAGTGCACTATGCCAAGGCACTAAAATAGCAGTGAAGCACACAAAGTGACCAAATCAAGTCAAGAATTCATTTTGACGGAAATGACAACAAGATGAAGCATGGTCACGCCAATTAATAGAGTTTTGTGTTGCAAAAACTATGTTTAGGGTACTATCTAGTGAAAGTGTCTCCATCTAAAATTTTTATTGCACCAGTTAATCCAACATTTCTGTCACATGTCATAATTATACATTTTTGAAATATTTACATTTATGACAAATTTGATATCTTGCATTGATATACGTCAGGATACTGAATGGTACTTTTATAAATTCCGAAAAACTAATTTAAAAATATACATTGGGCATTGAATTATTCGCAGAATGCGTGTGTGATGACTAGTTATACAAGTAAAGAATAAGTTCACTACAACTATAAACTATTTATAACAGCCAACCAAATAGAAAGAGATTTTTTATCTTACAAATCGAGATTTAAATATAACCTTAATCTTGGTGATAGTTTGATACTTGGATTTAAATCTAATTTGTTTTTTTTTTTCCGCTAAATATAACGCCTGCAATAATAAAAACTAATAATATACATGCTATAACTTTCTTAAAAGAGTAAATTTCAATTTTGGTCATGTGACTATAGGGGTCATGTTAATTGCAGTCCATGACTTTCAAAAGTGTTAATTTAGTACCTTGACTATGCAATTTTTATCAATTTTGATCATTTTGGCCAAATTTTGACGGAAAAACCGGGTTAAAAACTGCCTTTGCTTAATTCGGACCACAGTTCAAAAGACGAATTTGCCCCTCAGATTAAACACTAATTGATGAATTATGTTTTTCCGGCAAAATTTGACCGGAAATTTGGCAGGAGTGACCAAAATTGATAAAAATTGCATAGTCAAGTTATTAAATTAAAACTTTTGAAAGTCGTAGACTGCAATTAACAGGACGCCTATAGTCACAGGACCAAAATTGAAATTTACTCTTCTTAAAATTATTGAAAAGGGATTTGAATTTAAAAACTTGTGGCGATTACGCTGTAAACTAGTTGTTAAGAGATTCTACTCTCAGTATTGTTAATAAGTGGTGGGACCACGCCAATCTGTTCAAATCTCTCCATTTGCCCATTTGGTGATTGAGAAATGGCCCGCATCATAAGTGGGTCCTTTTACCTTATCCGTAGTCTATGTTTTCTCTTACTACTGCTATCCAAAAAATTAATTTCGAACTATTTGTGTTTAATTAGTTGGTCTTTTTTTTTTTTTTTTTTTTTTTTTGTCTGACCCAACTAACGACCTGGAATAATCTTTTTATCTCAAATTATTATGACTGAATCAATCAATTTATCAATAAATATAAAGATTATTTTTTAAAGAGTAATTTTCTTGTGAGACCGTCTCACGAATGTTGAATTTTTTTATTAGATGAGTAAAGTCTAAAAGAAAATATAATACTAATTAAGAGTAAAATGATTATTACTTATGAGGAAAAATGTAATATTTATAAAAAAAAATGTGATACTTTTTAATAAAAATGTAATAATCTTTTTAAATCAAAATGTATATTTAAAGGTTAAAAAGGTAATTATGAAAAAATTATAATACTTAATTAGATATAATTAATTAATTAATTAACTAATTAATTATTATTATTATTATTATTATTGAAAACTTAATACTTATGACGAAAAGTATAAGACTAATCATTGATAATTTAATTGTTACTCATAAGAAAAGTATAATACTTATGAATGAAAATTCAATATTTTTAAATTAGAATATAATATTTAAGGGTTGAAGAGTTATTTATAATAGTTATATTGTGGACAGTTGCATGTTGCTACATGCACCCAAACACATTCATATTTTTTCAGCTTAAATTTAATTTTATATATTTTTTTTGTAGAAATAAAATTAATGTATAAAAAAATATTTTATTAAAAAACTAATTGAAATCTTACCACACTTATTTTTATGAACATATAGAAGAAACATTATGAATCTACTATAAACTGAAAGAAAATACATTTAACGTACATTTAATTTAGTGTTTATTAACATTTATAGTTTAGGTTTACAAACATATAGAACAAATATTATGAATATAGTACATGATGAATAGTAAACATGATATGTTTGCAATATAACATTTATGTACATTAAATTTGTTTTTATGAACATATAAAAGGAACACATATCATGAACCTAATATAAATTGAATGGAAATACATATGATATACATTACATTTAGTGCTTATAGACATAAGATTTAAGTTTATGAACATTTAGAACAAATATTATGAACGTAGCACATGAAAAAAGTTAATAAACATGATGTGATTGTAATATAATGCTTATGTACATTATACTTTATTTCTATGAACATATAAAATGAACATTATGAACCTATTACACACTTAATGAAAATGCATATAATGTATATTTAATTTAGTGTTTATGGATTTTCAAAAAAAAAAATTTAGTGTTTATGGATATTAAAATTTAAATTTATAAATATATAGAACAAATATTACAAACATGGTACAGAATGATGTTATTAAATATGATGCACTAAAATAAAATACCACTTTGAATCAAGGTCCACTATGCAAGATGTCCATGATATAATTTGTCAATTATTTATGATAAAAAAAATATAATACTTATGAAGAATTTGACTTGTTTCACCGATCAACCAGAGTAATAAAGCAATATTTTTCTTGATACATAAGAGTAGAGTAATTATAATTTATAAAGAACTTGGTTATCATTTTATTCCAAATCTATTCACAATGAAATGAATATAAAGATAAATTAGAATGAATAGGAAGGGCATTAGAGGTAGAGATTTTGAACCATCTAACATAATTTCCAGATAATCAATGATACAACACCAAATTGTGCAAGAATTCTACAAAGCCAGAAAAAAAATATGCAGGTTATAAAAATGTCGAAAAATCATCATAAACAGTGTCATCAAACCTTAGCTGCTACTTCTAATGGAGAAAAACAGCAACAAGATCTGCTATTTAATATTTAATCGTTTCGTTTGGGACCGAGCATTCTGAACAGTGTTTCATCGTCGATAAGAAAACATGTCATACAATATGCAAACTGAAGTGATGACGCCCACAATCGGTATCGGGATTAAGAATAAGACAGCAAGACTTGACAACATCCACCACCAAACCGCTGGTGATTACAGCTAACGGGGAAAAGAAGAAAAGAATCTATCGGAGGAAAGAATTATCCTGCATTTTTGTCTCATGGCGGTCACCAGATATGCATGGGGGGTATAATAACTTAAGTATATCCCGCTATCCAATTTTACATCTCAACCATATGAGAAGGGGAAAACGAAAAACAGAAAGAAAAAAAAAAAGCCTACATCAAAGAGTAAAACAAAAATCTAAGTTCAAACCTCACAGAATCCCATGTAAATGTTCATTGAGCGAGTTCTATAGAAGGCGCTTGAATTAGCTCTAAAGAAAATGTACCTCTAGCATTACTTTCACGAGCCTTCGTTTTGATTCAGACTGTACTTTCCACCTATAATAACATTTCATATCTCCATACTTCCATACAGGTATCTTCCTACACAGCAATTCCTGTGACATAATAAACAACACTGTGATCCTCATTGGGGGATTGCGGGATTGCCAAAAGTAGAAAGAATGTTCCCATTGGGAAGTTTTCTTCACCCCTAATACACACATGAAAAGGGAAAAAAAAAAAGATCCTACTTTTTCTGCCTTAGCTTAGATAAGAAGTGGCTGTAAATGTAACAATAACCAAAGGAGTAACTTTCAAGGCAAGTAAGCATCTAAAGAAATGATAGATGCCATCAAGAAGTTCATAGAACATCAAAGTTACGGGTTTAAATCACCAACCAATAAATAAGCAAGTTAAAATATTCCCCAGTATTTAAATTATTCAGAGAAAGCGACAAACTCCTAAAATAGAATAACAAGAAGAAAAGAAGTACTCACCTCTATTTGATCTATTGTAACACTATAACGAGCCAACATAACCAAGCGAGTTGTTAGGTATAACATCTGAAGGCATACTTCCAAGCCCATAGCTGAAAGATGTAGAATGATCAAGCTCGGGAGAAAGTGAACGCCATGTTGGGTCCTCATACAACGAACTGCTCCCAGTCCCATACAAGTTTCCAAAATCTCCGGTATGAACATCTTTCCTAGCAGGAAATAAGGATGTTGCAGCAGGACCGTTAACACTATTTTGTCCATAACCTCCAACACCGGCAAAGCTGCTGGCTCCATTGTTGTAATTGATGTTGCCACTTGCTGAGGAACCGTTCCTTCCACCTTGACCCGAGATAGGAGAGGAACCCCATATCGTTCCAAGACCTCCAAGGGCAGCGCTCAATCCAGTATTCCCGCCTACTGAGCCAACAAATTCACTAACATTCGTAGTGTTTGTACTAAAATGAGCACTATCGTTGTCCAACATGGACCGACCAGTTGAAGTCAGCATAGAGCCACTTCCAACCCGCCCCCCCAAAGCATATCCCATTGGACCAATATACCTATTTGAGTTCCCACCGTAGAAGGAATTTAAATCATGTCCAAAACCAACATTAGAACCAAAACTCCCACTTCCGCCATAGTTTGAACTCAGTGCCGGGTCTAGAGTTGGTCCAATATTATAGTTGGATGCATTAAGTGAAGAATATCCAGTACGTCCAAGAGCAGTTGGACTAAATCTATCCATCCTTACTCCATAACTTCCTATTGAACCCAGATTGTAACCTTGAGAGTACGCATTGAGAAAATTGCTTACTCTGTTCAAACCATAGTTATATCCAGCTAATGGACTTCTCGTTGGCCCGGGAGATAACTCCTTTGGAACAGCACGCTTGACTTCAACCATTTTGCCGTTAAGTTCATGAAAGGTTTTGTGCAGAACTTTATCTACAGCTTCCTCCGAGTCATAAGTGATGAATCCAAAACCTCTAGGCCGCTGTGTGTTGTGATCATACATCACCACAACATCGGTGATTGTTCCAAATTGATCAAAATAACTCTTGAAGTCGCTCTCAGTCACTGAGGATGCCAAACCACCTACAAAAATCTTTTTTGTGCGTATGGAACTTTGTGGAGACTGTATAATTCCGTTGTTCCTATTCGGGGTGTGTTGATCTTCCCTAGGCACAGCCTTTTTTGCCTCTACCTACACAAGAAAAGCAAACGGTTAGAAACAAATTAGCTGAACTTCACATTCTGAGGATCAAAATAAGAAGAAAATGAATTAAACCACTTATACTTGCTTGATTCAATATTAAAATAAAAGTCTGCACATGTAATTAATGATAATGATGAGGAATCCAGAGAATAAAATGCAGTTTAGTGCCAATTGCTTCTTCCCAACTAAGACGGATAATATAAATGGAAGTATGAATGATAAGCCAAAAACTTAAACAAAGGAACATGTTCCACATTTAAAGACTTCTGATCTCATTACATATGCCTATTTGATTTTTAATCAGGAAACATAAACAGAGATCCGGAACAAACATGCATTGTGAATACCAAAAGAAAAAAACAGGTCTAAGCAAAAGCAAGGCAATTCTCTTCTACACTAAGCCAGCTCCGTTATCTCATCAATCTTGGCTATTTCAATTTTCAAAATATCAACAGTCTGCTAAGGAGTAAATCATTGGACTTCTAGCATTCTAAACTACTTCCCGAGCTTCATTTCATTTACCTAACGACCATAGGAATACCATATCCACCTATGCAGTTTCATTGCCTTAAATGGTCAAGTACATCCATCATATTATTTACATTGTTAGCACTAAGATGATATCCACAACTACTCGTACACATGAATTTCCAGATGTTTCGAATTGAACTCTATGTCTTCCTTAAGTGCATCCCGGTGTTAAGACAATACAATTGTTAAGAAATTACAAATCATAACAATAATTTTAATAGTAATAAAATCACAGTTTTCCAGTCCAGTAAATAGCTCACATGGCATACAATTGCCAAAGAATCTATTGCAGAATAATCTAGTAGTAAAAATATTAGAATATGGAACTCACAGTTCGACCATCGATCATGTGCTTTTCCTTAACAACTCTTTCAGCAACAGAAGGATCAGCAAAAACAACAAAACCAAAACCGCGGGCACGTCCTGTGGTCCGATCTTTCATGATCACTGCCTCAACTACTTCACCAAATGTTTGGAAATAAGCTCTGAGACGCTCTTCAGTGGTGTCCCAGGAAATCCCACCAACAAACAATTTTCCAGGCTCCATTTCCATCTTTCACATAATAATTCCAATCATCCCATCAGACAAAAACACAATAAAAGTTCTCAACAGATCGAGAACCACTAGTATACACAATTAAAATCATTAACTACACAGATCATAACAAGTAGGATCTACAAAGTAGCATAAAGTTTAGTAAACCAGCAAGTATGCAATTGAACCAAAACTTTTCATATTACCATATCAACGAAGAAGCTTCCGCTTCATCAAACAGACCAATCCAACAGAACATATCGAAATGCAGATTAAGCAACTAGAACAAGACTAGAACATCTAAACGACCAAAAAGTCTAAATCTCCGAGCAGCCGAGACAAAACAAATACGCAATCTATGAATATCAAGAGGAAAAAAAAAAAAAAAAAAGCATCTGATCTTCGAAAGATCCAAAACTGATCGATCCACAATCCAGAATCCAAAAGAAGCAAAGAAAGTCACAACCTTTGACAACAAGCAAACAAAAACGGATCAATACAAGGAAGCAAAGTAGTTGGAATTACCAAAAGGTGAAGGCCCAGATGAGAAATGGATAGAATTCAAGATCTGAAGAGAGGCATATATAACGAGCAGAGGGCTGGAAAGGCCCTCTCTATTGCTCTCTCTTTCTTTGCTTTTTCTTCAAAATTCACCCTTTGGCTGAACTACCCAAGTATATATATTTATATATAGAGAGGGGGAGAGAGAGAGAGAAAGAGAGAGAATGAAGAGAGATGGTAAGAGAAGGAGAAAGTGTGGTGTGTGGGGAGATTTATTTACACATCAGAAATGAGGGAGAGCTTTTGGCTATCCTCTCGTGTGAGAAATGTAGAAGCCGAGACGATGGAAGGTGGTGACTTACCATTTCCAAGTTTGTTTTTTTTTGACATTTTTGAATTTGGGGTAAAAGTACTTCATTGAAAAATATTCTTACTCCGAATTTTTCCTCTTATAATTCTCATCATGACATAGTTTACACTTATTGAATTTCATGAATTGACTGATACGATCATTAATTAAAAATAGAAATTTAATTAATAATCAAACCAATCAGATAATGTCACAACGAAAGGGAAAGAAAACGTATGAGAAATAAAAAATGGTATAGAAAACTACTCTTCAATTGTTACTGATTACATTTGTACACGTTCAATTTTACCTTTTGACAAATAATAATAATAGTTAATAAAATCAATGGTCATCTGAATATGCATGATAATCACGTTATGTTTGTCTCTAACCTTTTAAATTGATCACCATTGATGCTCTAAGTTTTGATTTGTAACATTTTTTAAAAATTCTCTATTAGAATCTTATGTATGTGACTATTATTTCTAGAGATAAAGACTAGAGATAAAGATGTCATTTTATCTTATTTCATGTAATAGCCATATGAAATCACTAGAGATGACACTGCTAGACGTGAGGAGGGTATTAGAAAATACAACATTGCAATTTTGCATGACACACACTATTGCTTTAAGGATTGATCAAAACCTTGCTAAACGACCAAAGACACCATATGTAAAACCAGGTGAACACCATAGCTATACAAGTGGTGGAGATACAAGTGCCAAGGTCTTAGATGTCATAGCCTCACCCACACAATGATAGGAGCACCAAATAAATAATATGGACTTGTGATGAGAGAAAAGCTAGAGATGGCATTAGAAAGAATTGTAATGCTGGTTGTAAAAAGGTCAGTGAAGAATACGTATTTGCAAGCATGATTGTCTGAAAAATTGAAAGATAATTTCAAAGACCACTAAAGTCTTGCAAAGGTGTGATTGAAATCAATAAAATCAAAATCACAAGAGGGTGAAGTGAGAACTTTAGGACCGTTTGAGCTCATTATAGGGAGATAAAAATGAAAAAAAAAAAAAAAAAAAACCAAATTTATCACGGGAAAAACAATCACAAATGGAGCATTCTAATGCTACAAATCCAAATTTAGAGGGTCAATAGTTATAAATTTAAAAGTTAAGGACCAAACATAGGACAACCACAATACTTGGGGGAGGACATAATAATAATAATAATAATAATAATAATAATAGTAATAATAATAATAATAATAATAATAATAATAATAATAATAATAATAGTAATAATAATAATAGTAATAATAATAATAATAATAATAATAATAGTAATAATAATAATAGTAATAATAATATTAATAATATTAATATTAATATTAATATTATTATTATTATTATTGTTATTATTATTATTATTATTATTATTATTAATCTAAAAACATAATTAGTCTCAATCAATGTTATATCTTTGATTTATGTCCCTCTTTTTGTATGCTAATAAATGTATACATTTTACTTTAAATGTTGTACACTTCAATGTTATTAGACAAAATTGTTCATACTACATTCTTGTTAGACACCCTTACACTGTTATAACACGGTTACTTTTTAATTCTAACATTGATAACTCCATCATTATTACCATACGCCTATATCTATCATATCTTTTTTCTATTCTTTAATTATCATTTTATTAAAATTATTATATAATTATTGTATAATTATTTTAATGGTTGATTATATTTTAATTAAATTTTTATGAATGGTAAACCATATGTATGTGTATAAAATACATATATTATTTATGTATATATATATAATTCAAATTATAATTTTTAAATATTTGTATTTATCAATGTTTTAATATTGGACATGAAGTATCGCGCATCGTGCGTACAAAATGCTATATAATAATAATAAGTGTCAAAATTGTTGTGATTATTTCTTTTAGCCCGTAGCCATTCTCAGTGAAACGGATCATATTTGTAATGGAAATCAATACAAAGAAAAAGGAAGAAGAAAAAAGTAAAATTGCAGAGACAAAGTGTAACCATAACAATCTTATTATTCCAACCAACTTATCAGAACATTACAAGGCATATATATAATTACAATAGTAACATAAAGAAATAATGACATGCATAAGTACGAGGACCGTTACAACCATTACGTAATTCAATCATAATGTCCACACTTTAATATATATATATATATATATATATATATATATATATATATATATATATATATATATATATATATATTTATAACATTCCCTTTGGACATTTTCTACCATAATCATGTCTCGTTAAACTCAGTAGAAAAACCATATGGAAAAAACCTAAACGAGAAAAGAGTACATGATATATGGGCAATTCATGTGACCTTTCGGTTGCCTCATTAAAAAAACCCACCCTAAGAAAATCCTATGGGAAAAAACTTAGTTAAGATAAAATAGTACAACCATAAGCCTTCAAGGCATAATCTTCAGGATTTAGAGTTTGTCTATTTAAGTATTTATTTGCAACTCTCCATATTGACATTATTATATCATACGCATGCCTCGTTAAAAACCACATTAGAAAAACTCAATGGGAAAAATATAGTGAGGAAAAGAGTACATAATATGTATGCATTCATGTGTTGCAAAAGAGTACAACTACTAGTCTTTTAAGACCCCATCTTCAGGATTGATTTAAATCCAATCTTCATGATTGGTTATCACTCCCCATGAAGATAACAATTTTCAAAGTCTACATGTTCTAATATAATAAAAAATATTGTTTAAAAAAAAAGTGTAGAAAAGAGATATGGTACAATCTTCAAGATTGTCACTAGAGTTAACATTCTGTATAATAATCTCATGACTCTTCTAGTGCTTACGTGTGTTGAATGTTGACGTTATATATTTTTTCTAATATTCTTTAAACATACACACTTATTATTTGTATAAAACAAGCTTTATTGTCCTCGCATAGGACAGTGGAGGTAAAGCAAAACATAACCAATTTGAGATTTAACATCATGACGATTAAAAATAGTGAATACCCAAGTGGCCTATGAAAATCACACATTGGTATATTGCATGAATTTCAAAATTTTTATAAATCAAAGATACTCGAGAATATCCCAATATTTAATTGTAGAAGGAACACTAGATGTTATTAGTAATTTCATCGCAAGGACAATGGCAGCCCTGATGTGGTTATGGAATTTCTGGTTTAATAATAGGGCCCCAATAGCAATGAAGTAATGGACTTCCAGTCTCAAAATGTTATCATTATCTTCTTCGGGTCTAAATGGTCATTTATCTACTTCAAGAGATTATTGGACAACTGTTAGTGTGATAAGTCAGTGATACTTATCCATATAAAACGTGTCAAAGACATTTTTCCAAAATAGATTAACTGGTGTATAAAATTCTTTTCAAGAAAATACTCGATCTGTAGGTTAAGATAATACTTGATTTTTCAAGTCTTTTATTTCCAAAATCTGTCTTAGGCACGAGCTAGTATCATTAAGCTCTTTATGTATTTCAATGATGTTTATAACACCAACACAGACTGAGATAATAAATAATAATTCCATTAGCAGCTTTTAATAAGCACATAATGGTGCATATTCATTTCTACATTATCTTACTTCAGTAGGAAATTATTCAGTCAATTGATTGCTACTTCAGGTTATGTAAAGCCGTTGTACTCAACAACAATCATGTTGTGATATTTATTTTCTTTCATTCTGAGAATTATAAATTCATCAAGGATTTTTCCAAATAAACATTAATGTCTCATGACCCATAATTTTACAGTCATGACTTTAATCAGCTGCATATCTAAATTTATCATTATTCTGCCAATTATGTAGTGGAACTTTTAATGACGTCCATTATGGGAGAGTATATCTGATTCTAGTCTCTGCGTGAACTCTTGGGTTACAAACTCGCTTTATATCACACCACCGCATCATTATTGTTTCTCTTTAATACAAACACCCATTTGTAACTTACAGGGTTAATATTTGAATGGTGTTCATGTTATAAAGATAATATATTTATCAGCGACCTGAGCTATATATATGCCTTAATTGCTCTTTAATTTATATGTTAATTAATCAAGACACTTATGGCGCCTAGCTCTTGATCCAGATATTCATATAATATGAGCAATTTTTGAGGCAATTGTGTTGTCAACAACTATAATATTTTCATAAATTTCTCCCTCTACACATATATAAAAGTTTATGGTAATTTCTAAGTCAACTAGATTCTAGCCATTTTTCAAAGATATTTATATCTGGTTGTTCTGCATCCCAGTATTATGATTATTTGGTGCATATATAAATTTACTGAGTTTTCTCGTCTTCTGGATGAACGTCTTAAAGACATAACTCTTTAAGATTTTTCAAGAGTGTTGTATTTTTTTTTTCTAGATCTAGTTGTGGATTCTTATTTTTCTACACCGATGGTCCTCCCGCACTTTTGGCGCCAAGGAGCGTCGGTAGATATATATGGTTCAATTTTGGGGAATGTGTATGAGACCTAGTCACTCTTTTATGATTATTATAATCAATAGATATGTTTGATAGTTCAGTGTAATTGGTACGTGGGTTTCAATGTTGAAGATCATTTCATTTCATTTCATGAAATTTCTCGGCATTCCATTTAAATTTGATCATATTTCCTCCTAATACCGTGAACCGATCTTCATAAAATATGCAGTCAGTGTATCCATTGATCCCTTTTCAGGGGCTCTAAATATTTAGACAATAGACGGAGGTTTATAACCAATATGTATTTGATAGCCCTTAGAAATATGCTAGGGTGGTGATACAGTCAATGTTGCAAAATACGTTAGGTGCCCCCTAGGCGTTGAGGGGGCGCCTGATTGATTGATTGATTGATTGATTGATTGATTGATTATTATTATTATTATTATTATTATTATTATTATTATTATTATTATTATTATTATTATTATTATTATTATTATTATTTAAAAAAAATTAAAAATTGTAAAAATTCACTAATAAAACATAAAGTTCTCATAGTTTTTTCTTACAAACTATTTATTTAAGTGGCTATAAAATTGTGCAAAATATTGTTAAAACCATCTAAATACATAAAAAGTGCTTTGTTTGTGTACTTAAGGTGCACCACTTTAAAATTTTAAGTGCGTGATTTGTGTTCTTAAATTGCTTTGTTTGTGTGCTTTAGGTGCGTCGTTTTGTGTTAACCGCATGAGAAGTTATCTCCGCAACAGAACTCATCCATATATACAGCTAAATCGAACCGTGTTCAATATTATAAAGCTTATTATGTGTTGTATTAGTTTTTAGTCATTTGGAGCAAATTACTGAGTTACTATATAATTTTTTGGGGGTTTTGATTAAAGTTAAAATGATGAATTTATTAAAATTTTGACGAATTTATCAATAATTAAATAAAAATAAAAATAAAAATAAAATAATATAAAAATAATAATAGTAATCCAAACAAAACGATATACAAAATAAAATTAAAACTAAAATAAATAAGAAGAAGACAAAAGGGTGCCACGGACTCCCCTTTGTAAATGATGTTGGATCATTTGTTCCCACATTGAAAATGTTTAGAAAAGGAGCTCTTGAGCTCCTCTATATAAGAGGAGCAATGCTCCTTTTACAAACATAATTGCTTGCCCATCAATGTGGGCAAGTATTGAGAAGTCCAAAGATTATTTTTTTTAGTACTATTGACCCGATAAATTATGCTGTGGAATTGTGTCTATACTATAATTTTGGTGTAATTTTATAAGGAAATATAAGCCCATCAATGGTTTAGTTTTTATGGAAGATTGTAGAGTTGCGATCGAGAATAATAACGACAGTAATTTTAATAATTTTGTAAGATTTTCTGAAACTTAGAGTTAGTATGTTGACTTCGAGATTTGTACATGCCATT
Organism: Ipomoea nil; assembly: GCF_001879475.1. Lineage (NCBI taxonomy): Eukaryota > Viridiplantae > Streptophyta > Magnoliopsida > Solanales > Convolvulaceae > Ipomoea > Ipomoea nil. Next base: position 5,763,989 of record NW_017617070.1, read on the forward strand.
CAAGTTTCTATGTTTTTTTTTTTTAAAAGCAGCGTTAAAGGTTTACGTGGTTCGCCAGGTAAAACAACAATTAAACAAAAGCTAAATCGAATTGAGGGGTGAGGACGTTGTAGATGAAGACCTTTTCTCATCCTACTTTGCCTTTTTTCTAGAGAGGGTGGGAATGTGATGTTGAGAAAAGAAAAAAAGGAAATGGAGTGATTTTTTTTATTTTAACCAGAAGTTTCTATGTTTTTCTTATACAAACTTATAATTGTATATTTATATTAATAAATAATTATTAAGACAAATATAATTTATTTTATATTGTGGACACATTACTTTTAATAAATTTGATTTAATAATATTATACCTAAATTATAAAAATTCTACCTAATAATTTTAGTATTAAATGTCATACAATAATTACCATAAACAATGTTTAATAATTGACAAATTTTATTAGGCAATAAAAATTACTATTATAGAATATTTGGTAAAATGTACACATTATTTTAATTATTTCAGTTTAATAATATTATATCTTATTTATAAAAATTCGAAATAATACTTTTAGTAATATTGAATATATATTGATTGACTAAAAATAATCTTAATTATTAAGGTAATTAATAGGTATTTAGCTTTAAAAAGTTTTCAAATATATAAATTATACATAGTAGCATGGAATCAATTAGTAGGATAAGTATATTAGGTAATCTAATTAATAATTTACTTTTTAAATTATATCCCCTTTTTAATAATGTATATTTTCTTAAAGTATATACACAAACTATGCTTATCAATATAGAATTAAAAGTATATATATATATATATATATATATATATATATATATATATATATATATATATATATATATATATATTGACACAAAATAATTTATACTTACCTTAATATATTGATTATTTTTTAATATAATTTCTTAATTTTTATTAAAGGTAAGTATTCTCATAATTTTTCTTTCCTTCTTTTGTGTAATTATTATGGTAATTTTATAGTAATGTATTTAAACATTGGAAGAGAACAAATGTTATAATTAATATAATTAATAAAATTATTATGGTAATTGCCACAACTTTTGGTTATAATTAATATAATTAATAAAATTAATAAATATAAGATTTCTTCCGTAAAAATATTTGTGACAATTTAATAATAATTATAATTAATAAAATATGAAATATAATTAAAGAAATGAAATTATAAAATTAACAAAACACGAATATTTATAATTTTTAAAAATATACATACATACACTTTTTAAATTTCTAAATATATTTTTAAGTATAAATCTATCAATATAAATTATAATTAATGAAATTATATTATAAAATTTTTCTATATACATATTAATAAATATTATGTGTATATACGTACAATGTATTATACAATCATATGCGTCCGATTAGAATTTATATTTATTCATACAAAATTTAGAATTTACATTTTTATTGATTTCTAAGTAAAATTCTCTTATTAATTATTATTCATATTTTTAGAATTATAATATATATGTATGACAATTTGGAATAAATCACCTTAATTATATGAATTTTTTCTATAAATTTATCTAAATATGTACATGATTAGAGATTATATTAACCATACAAAATTTGAATTTTAATTTTATATGTTATGAAAATAGATACTTTACCAAATATATAAAAGTCCAACAATATTATTATATTGTACATTTTAACATCTTTTTATTTTTTCTATTTTAATTTTAAATTTATAATAACAAAAAAAAATTTCGTGCAACGCACGGGTAAAACACTATATTTAAAAAATAGAATTTGATAAATATTATAAATTAATTAGTACAATATCATTTATGCTTATAATAATTAAAGAAAAAATAAATAATTCAAATATGTGAACCAATAATTTCAAAATGAAATTAATATACAATTACAAATAACTATAGCATGATTAGATTTACTTTAATTAATTTTAATTCCCTTAATGATATGACTTTTTTTAATCAGTTTTTTATAGAAGACTGGAGTGTTTGAGTTGCTGGAATTTTTCATTTTTTTTAATACTTACTAATAAAAAGTAATTTTAAAATATTTTTTAACCCCTCATAACATGTGTAAATCTTATATTTTTAAAAAATACAATTTGATAAATATCATAAATTAATTAGTAAAATATTATTTCTGTTTATAAATTATAATAATTAAAAAAATTCAAATATGTGAATCAATGATTTCAAAATGAATTAATATATAGTTACAAATAAATATAGCATGATTAGATTTACTTTAATTAGTTTTAATTTCCTTAATGAAATGACTTTTCTTTATCATTTTTTTATGGGAGGCTAAGGAAGTGTTTGGATTGCTGGAAAATATTTTAAAATAAAAATACATACTAATACAAAATATTTTTATAATATTTTTTTAACCCCTCATAACATGTGTAAATGTTATATTTTTTTTTAAAAAAATACAATTTCATAAATATCATAATTTCTGTTTATAATAGTTAAAGAAAAAAATAAATAATTCAAAGATATGAACCAATGATTTCAAAATGAAATTAATATACAATTACAAATAAATATAGCATGATTAGATTTACTTTAATTAGTTTTAATTTTCTTAATGAAATGACTTTTATTTTTCAGTTTTTATTAGAAACTAAGGGAGTGTTTGGGTTTCTGGAAAATATTTTAAAAATAAAAAGACTTACTAATAAAAAATAATTTTAAAATATTTTTTAATCCCTGAAAAAATTTTATATTTTAAAAAAATACAATTTGATAAATATCATAAATTAATTACTGCAATATCATTTATGTTTACAATGAGAATAATTAAAGAAAAAATAAATAATTCAAATATGTGAACCAATGCTTTCAAAATCAAATTAATATACAGTTACAAATAAATATAGCATGATTAGATTTACTTTAATTAGTTTTAATTTCCTTAGTGAAATAACTTTAATAAAATTAAAATCCTCCTTTACAACATTCATACCCAAATTAATATGAATATTAATTAATTGGTAAAAAAATTAATAAAGTTTAATTGGTAACAAAATTTTTATGAAAGTTAACTAATATCTAATGAATTTTTATCACAAATTAAAGTTAATATGTACTTAAAAATGAAAAAGGGAAAATGGCACTTTTTGCCCCTAAGTTATATACTTATAGCACTTTTTCCCCCTCAATTATTTAGGTAAGCACATTAGCCCCCTCAATTATTCTAAAAGTGGTGCTTTTTCCCCATGATATATTAAATTGACATTTATACCCTTAAAGTAAACATTTTATTTATTTTACTACTCCAACAAATTATTGCGTATACGTAGGGATGACCACGGATCGGTTTGAATTGAACCGGATACTAGCAATCGAATTAATAGTTTTCGGTTATAATTCAAATCTAGAACCCAATATTTAAATGTCAATTTTTTAAAATTATGTATCAAAAAAATTGAATCTTGAACCGTGAACCGGCGGTTCCGGATTCGATTCGCGATTTTGAACCGTCTTTATTTTAAAATCTTATTTTTTATTTTAAAATAGTCTAAATTCAATAATAAATGTATTTTATTTTTTCAGTTCGGAACATGAACCGTCCGTTTCGGTTCACGATTTTAATAAACTCTAAATATCGAATTTCGATTCTAAATTGTAATTGGAATATTTCGGTTTGGTTGCTATAGTGTTTGTTTGGTTTTAACCAAATTATGGTCATAATTTGTTGGAGAAAAAAATAAATTAAATATTTAGTTTAAGGGTAAATATGTCCATTTAACATTTCAGGGGGAAAAACAGCCACTTCAATAATTTAGGGGGGGAAAATGCTATAGGTATATAACACAGGGGGAAAAAGTGCCATTTTCCCAATGAAAAATTATTAAAGTTATTATGCTTATTAATTATTATTATGACCATTTTGGTAATTAATTCTTTTTTTTTAGTCCTTTAGGATTACTAACACATGACAAAGCCACGTAAAGTTGTTCATGATTAAAAATTGGATTCTTCAAAAATATACCAACAAGCTTTAAAGTTTGACCTCGAGTTTTATTGATAGTCATAGCACATGAAATCATTAATATGGGAAATGGTCTCATTATGAACTTAAATGGTAGTATTCGATTGTGTCAACGACATCCGGGGAATCAAAATCAACCTTTTTAATCACTGCAAAGAAAAATTTTAAGTCATTTAGGACTAATGACGCAAGACAAAGCCACATAAAGTTGTCCATGATTAAAAATTGAATTCTTCAAAAACATACCAACAAGCTTTAAAGTCGACCTTGAGTTTTATTGATAGTCATAGCATACGAAATCATTAATAAGAGAAATTGTCTCATTTAGAACTTAAACTGTAGTTTAGTATTCGATTGTGTCAACGACATCCGCGGAATCAAAACCAACCTTCCTGCATGATTGTCACTCATAATCTTTGGTTCCAAAATATGATATGCTAATCGATGGACGAGTAATCTGGTGCCATCACACAAACTGAGTGATCTATATTCCTTAGGAGCATGCCAAGACATCTGAAAGTGTAGTTTTTTGGTGAGGTGGATGATGAAAAGGTGTAAACGAGGATGGAATCCCCGAGTGTCGATGTCACGAGGATGGACACTTGGAATTGAATGTTGTATTATCAAACACAATCACACATGTGCACGAGAAAGCTAGGAAGGTGCATGGCAAGGAACGCAAGCAATGAAGCCATTGATGCTGTCCAACTAATTTAGGCAAAAAAGGCCTTAACCTTGCAGCCAGGCAAATTATGCCCTGGAAACGTGTTCACCGAGAATGGTGAACATAAGGCCAAACGACGTCATTTTTAGGCAAAAAAAAAAAAAAATCGCGGATGTGGAGTTAACGGCGCGCGTTGATCAAATTATGAATTTTCTTTTATGAGATTATGAATTTTCATAAAATTCATAATCTCATAACAGAAAATTCATAATCGCATAACAGAAAATTCATAATCGCATAACAGAAAATTCATAATCTCATAACTGAAAATTCATAATCTTATAACAGAAAATTCATAATCTCATGGTTCCAAAGTGAATGTGTAGGCATGGTTACAAAGTGAATGTGCAGTCATGGATTTTCATAATTTATGAATGTCCGTGATTTCGGACGGGAATGTGTAGGCATGGTTCCAAAGTGAATGTGCAGGCATGAATTCATAATTTATGAATGTCCAAAATCATTGTTCACCTCAAATTAAAGTGAAACCGCAAAAAATTCATAATCGCATAACAGAAAATTCATAATCTCATAACAGAAAATTCATAATCTCATAACTGAAAATTCATAATCTTATAACAGAAAATTCATAATCCCATGGTTCCAAAGTGAATGTGTAGGCATGGTTCCAAAGTGAATGTGCAGGCATGAATTCATAATTTATGAATGTCCGTGATTTTGGACGGGAATGTGTAGGCATGGTTCCAAAGTGAATGTGCAGGCATGAATTCATAATTTATGAATGTCCAAAATCATTGTTCACCTCAAATTAAAGTGAAACCGCAAAATGTGAAAATGAAGAAGAAAAGTCACGCAATTAATTAAGAAAAAAAAAGATAACGGTGTACTAACACCGTTGGAACCGTGTTCACCATTCATGGTGAACACGGTTCCATGGCATAACGCTCCTTGCAGCCATCGTTTTAGTTAACAATTTATATGTAACATTGCAAAGCCCAATGGGACGAAGCTATTTTACTGTCTCCGGGGTTAGGACTTTGGGGATAAGCGAGATAAGAGTGTCATTGCATCCAGGGGCATTTCTCCAGTTTCAAAGAAGTGCTGAAAATACTTAAAGAGGCACTCACCGACCACACTCCAAGACTTCTGATAAAAGCTTACATTGAAACTATCAGGCCCTGGTACCTTGAAAAGCGTCATCTCAAGGATGGCTTGTTTAACTTCTTCTAAAAGGAATGGGGCATTGATTTCTTTTCATTCCGACTCAGAAAGCATAGGGAAACGACCTTGCATAGAGGGCTGAGAACCCAGTGTAGTTTCAGCTGTAAAGAGATCCATAAAATAATCACGGACATGATCATTCAGCATGAGTTCATCCGTAATCAAGCATCCATCCTTGTTTTTCAGAGCCTTAATTCTGATTTTACTACCTTTTACTGAAGTCGCAGCATGATAGAACCGTGTATTGCGATCTCCGGACGTGATCCAATCCTCCCTCGATCTCTAAAACCAAATTAGTTCTTCATGGTACAAGGTTTCATCCAGTTCTTGTCGAAGCTTCCTGTCCAATCTTATTAAGTCAGAACGTGCATGTCTTGCTAAACTGCGTTGAACCCCTCCAATCCTTGCTAATAAACATTTCTTTCTTTGAAAGACATTACCGAAGATGTCCCTGTTCCACCTCGATAGAGCTTCGGCCATAATCGACTTATTTAAAGTTCTATGACTTGTTTATAGTGCTTGTTTCTGCTATAGAAACTCTTTGACATGAGATTTGGGTATACGATATTTAAATTTAGAGTCCTCATTTTTTTTTTGTATATTTATTTGCTCAGAAGGTAGATTACAGACTTTAAATCTCTAAGTCATCCTTTAGGATGGATCTTGGCGATGAATTCTTGACAAAAAATGCTCCACTTATCCGATCAATCCCCGAATGATTGCTATAACGTTACTAGGAGTCAAGTTTTTTTTTTTTTTTTACCCAAATCTAACTCAATGCAAATCACAAATCAATCACTCAAGGATTGCTATACCCCCTTTTTCACATAGTACATGATTTCAAAATAAACATTTCCCTATATGCGTTATTATTTATAGTGCGCAGTCTATTTCAATATATCACCACCACAACGTACCTCTAAAAAGGCTACAAAGAAGTCTCTGTCTCTTGATTAATTAATACCAAGAGCACATGATAGGAGACCAATACATATCCTTCGATACGCTGACTGCATACTTAATTAATGAAGATCGTTTCTCGACATCAGGGGGAGATACGAGTTCAAATTTAATAGAATGTTAAGAAATTTCATAAAATGAAAATATCTTCATTATTTAAATTCATGTACTAGTTAAACTGAACTAGAAGTTCAAAAGATAATCTATTTACGATTTTAGCAAATAATCTGCCAAACATACCTATTGATCATAATGATTATAAAAGAGTGACCAGGTTCAATATACTTTCCCCAAAATTGGACATACTCTCAGGTGCTATCTGTGGTAATGCTATGGTAGGTTGCCTATGTTCATGATTTTCCCCCAGGAAATTATTTTTTATGATAATCGATAATTGTGTGTACTTTTGCAGCTTCATCATTATGGTGTACCCTTCTCTTCTTCCATCGCCCCCGTTACCTATATGTGGCAACCTCGGAAGTTCTGTGGTCTCAACGTTAAGGTCTCTAATGAAGATGAATGTGAGAGGGAAAACAGAGTTGATGACTTTGCTTCCTCTAGGCGGCTATGGATTTTCATACATGCTTCAGCTCATAAAGAAGGGTTTGAGGCTTTACAGTCTGCCTGTATACAACAGGTAAGCTACTGAACTCTATCTTCTAAACTATTACTCTAGGTTTTCGTATGTGTATGAAAATTTGTAAAGCGCAGCACACAGTGATGTTGAAACTGACGTTGTAACACAAACGATCTGTAACGCAGTTCGGGCAAACAACCCTAATCTGCGAGGCACTTCTCAATTTGAGAACTTGCCTAAATCCACTAAAAGCTCAATATTTAAAGTACACTGTTTGGAACCTGAGATTACACAATAGAATGATCTTTCCTACCAAACTATTGAAACCTAAACACATGTACTACTTTCTAGGGGAATTTAGTATCCTATTCTCAAAGACTCTCGTACCTCACAATTAGATGTTGAATGCTTAAGGTCTACAATAAAGGACATCCCCTATTTATAGTAGTTATTTCTAACAGATTCGTGAATAACAAACTATTCCTAATCAAAATAGAACTAGAAAATCTTCAACAACAAATCCCCTTAGAACTAGTATTCTTCAATAACTATTCCTCTTAGTACTGATATTCCTTTATAGAATTGGAATTCTTTTTGCACATAACTTTGACAAAATACTTTGAGTCAACATTCTCCCCCTTTGTCAAATTTTTGGCAAACACCTTGGTCTCTGTCTTTCTCCCCCTTAGTTGATGCCACAGTGGTGTTTGATTGATGGTAGATTAATGACAGGTTAGATCACTATCCCATGTGTAGCTTTTATCAGATGATCTTTTCCCCATCATAACACATTCATGTTTTTGGTTGTAGACTTTACAATTCTTTTTGGAAAATTCTACTTTGAGTTCATCATCACACAGTTGACTTATACTGATAAGGTTTGCTTTGAGTCCTTGTACCAAAAAGACTCTTGGTAATCTGGGCAGTCCATGGACATTCAAGGTACCACTTGCGATAATCTGTCCTTTTCCTCCATCTCCAAAAGTGACATGCCCTTCATTTTTGTACTGGATATTCTCAAGATAATGTGGATTTCCTGTCATATGTCTTGAACATCCGCTGTCAAAATACCAAACACTTTGTTCTTGGCTTGTTTCTGAGGTATACGCAACAGCTTGTGTTTGATCCTTTCTTACCCATACTTTCTTGCTGTTATTTTTGCTTTGTACTGTCCAATCTCTGTTGTTTTGTCTGTAATAGAGATCATTTTGTCTTTTGAAGTAGTATGCCTTTATGTGTCCCAATTTGTGGCAGTAATAACATCTAATTCTCCTTCGGTGTTGAAAGTGATGTTGTGACACCTCAGGATTTTCAGAAGAGTGGCTTTCACTGGACGCTGGATTTGGAGATCTAGGCCTTCCATCTAGTGCCTTGATTTCTTGTAACAGTTTGGCCTCTCTGTTTTTAGATTCTAATAATTCATTTTGAGTTTCTTTGAGGCGCTTTTCTTCTCTATCTTTTTCACCTTTTAGAAACTGATTTTCTTGCATGAGCTCTAGATTCACTTTGATGATTTGTTCCCATTTAGCATACAATTGGGTATATGACTCTAGCAGTTCTTGCATATCATTTTCGTTTTCGTTGTCATTCTCATGATTTGCGGTGAATGCTACGAAATTAGTGTTGGTGTCTTCTTCACTATCTGAGTCATCGCTTAGTGTTGCCACATATGTTTTGTTCTTTCTTTTAAAATATGTTGGACATTCTGACTGGATGTGCCCAAACCCTTTGCACTCGTAGCACTGAATTCCTTCAGGTTTTAGACTCTCCCTTCCTTTTGAAATATATTGATTTTGTCCAGTTGGGAAGTTCCCTTGATTGATTGAAGCACTTTTGCTTCTAAATTTGTTGAATTTTTTGAGAACTCTGTTGAAATTCTTTGTTAGGAGAGCAATTGATTGTTCCATGGTTTCAGTATCAATTTCTGGACTCTCTTTCTGCTTTGATTGGAGCGCAATTCCTTTGTCATTATTTTTCCCTTTTTGCAATATCTCAAGCTCATATGTTTGAAGATTTCCCATTAGATCACTGAGTTTGTAGGTGTTTAGATCTTTGTTTTCTTGGATGGCTGTAACCTTTATCATAAATCTCTCAGGTAAGGAACGTAGGACCTTTTTGACGAGCCTAGGTTCAGGAATAGGTTCGCCTAGGTTAAACGCATCTCCAGCAATCCCTAAAACTCTTGCACTAAACTGTGAGATATCCTCATCTTCTTCCATTTTTAAATTCTCAAACTGTGTTTGTATCATTTGCAGCTTGGATTGCTTAACAGAAGTATTTCCTTCGTGATGATCACATAGTATATCCCATGCAATTTTAGCTATGCCAGTGGTAGCGATTAGTTTGAAAGTATCTTCACTTACCGCTCCATATATGGCATTCATTGCTTTTGAATTGTAATTATATTCTCTTCGCTCTTCTTCATTCCATTCTGCTTTAGGTTTTTGATTACCTTTATCATCAACTGGATTCTTCCATTCTTTCTCAACGGCTTCCCAAACTCCTTCTCCTTGTGCCAAAATATAGATTTTCATTCTAGCTTTCCAGTAGGAGAAATTTGTACCAAAGAGAGCAGGGGGGCTGGTGCTTGACAGTCCTTCTCTGGGAAACTCCATTAGGATCCTGCTAATAATTTAAGCAGTTTGGCTCTGATACCAATTGAAAATTTGTAAAGCGCAGCACATAGTGATGTTGAAACTGACGTTGTAACACAAACGATCTGTAACGCAGTTCGGGCAAACAACCCTAATCTGCGAGGCACTTCTCAATTTGAGAACTTGCCTAAATCCACTAAAAGCTCAATATTTAAAGTACACTGTTTGGAACCTGAGATTACACAATAGAATGATCTTTCCTACCAAACTATTGAAACCTAAACACATGTACTACTTTCTAGGGGAATTTAGTATCCTATTCTCAAAGACTCTCGTACCTCACAATTAGATGTTGAATGCTTAAGGTCTACAATAAAGGACATCCCCTATTTATAGTAGTTATTCCTAACAGATTCGTGAATAACAAACTATTCCTAATCAAAATAGAACTAGAAAATCTTCAACAACAAATCCCCTTAGAACTAGTATTCTTCAATAACTATTCCTCTTAGTACTGATATTCCTTTATAGAACTGGAATTCTTTTTGCACATAACTTTGACAAAATACTTTGAGTCAACAGTGTAATAATTGCTTCGTTAGATATTGTAATTACTTAAATGGTTATAACTGATATTCTCCATTCCTATGTTCCTTTAAAAAATGTTTGGATCGGTATACCAGTAATTTTTTTCTGTTCTTATATTTGAGTTAATTTATATTTTATGGTAGCTTTGTTTCTGCAGTATAGATCACTAGTTCTGTTGTTCTTAACCATCAGATGAATGCCAGCACCTGCACAGTTAGTTGCATCTCCCTTGATGATCGGCTTGCAAAATTAGAAGTGATAGGATCTAGGACACTTCAGGTCCTTAAAAAGGCATTACATCCTGCTACCTGGTGAGATAATTATTGACTTTGAACTTCTACTTGAGCTAAATGTCTAGATCAAAATGCTGAGTGGTATCCTTGCCTATGTAGCAGTGCAGAAAAATCATCCCTGCTCAAGAAGTGTTCTGTCACTGGCAGTGACAGTGAAAGTCAATTCGTGAAAATATTTGAGGAAGATCAGATTCCTTCTTTTGGAGTTGTTTCCCTTACCGTTGTTGATCCTCGTACTTTTACCAAGGAAGGTATTGCTAATGCTCCAGATATAAATGCTCTAGGAATGCAACCTTATAAAGAACATGAAATAAAAGGACATGGTGGTTTGGTAGAAAATCCTAAAGAGGAATGCAATTTACTTTCACGTCAATGCTTAGAATTTGAAGAAAGTTGTGAATCATCTGAGTGCATGGATTTGTGGCATGTTGACAAAGAATTAAGTCCTCCTGTATAGGAAAGTGTTCTTTGCATGGAGAGACACAATCAGCGAATGGAGTTGTTCCGGATTGGTGATAGAATTTCTGGGGCATCAAATACTCCAAATAATATGCAGCGTCCAAGATCATGTCCACTTCTGCTCATAAAAAATTACGGACATAAATCTTCTATCAGAAGGTGAATTTCCTTTACTTGTTTATCGAGTATAATACATTAATACTGTTGAAATTGAGGGATTGATAGGTCTGGCGGGTGGAGAATAACCACCACCCGTCAGCTAGGCGGAAGCAAAATATGTGATAACCAAAGAACAAAAGAATATAGAGAATATATTATAATGAAAGAGTACAATAGATTGTCTCTCTTAATGTCCATTCTATACTTCTATGGACCTCTATATATACTAAACTAGATACTAAATTAGTCCTAATAGGAATAGGAAACTACTAATAAGAATAGGAAACTAAGACAACTTTCCTATTATTTAACACTCCCCCTCAAGCTGGAACATCTGAAGTTCCAAGCTTGGATTAAAACAAGCACTCTACCTCACTCAAAATTACAAGTGAAAATTAAATGCAACTAGAGGATAACAATGCGAGATGGCTTCGGAGGGATAATGCAACCCTTGGGAATGAACACACCAGGGGCAAAGCTTGTCACGAACATCCTTGGGAATGGAGGCACCAAGGGAAAACACGAACACCATCACAACAATATAAGCACTCGAGGATTGATGACTTCAAAAGAGATTGCGCTATGTCTGACCCTTCCTTGGGAATGAAGACGAAGGCACCAAGAACGGAGCTGAACACAATCCTTGGGAATAAAGACGAAGACACCAAGGACCCTTGGGAATAAAGACGAAGACACCAAGGACGAAGCTAAACACGATCTTGGGAATGAACACACCGAGGACAGAATTGAACATGAACCTCGAGAATGAAGATGAACACACCAAGGATAGAGTTAAACATGAACAACCTCCCGATAACACAAGAGAGCGGTAGAGGCAGAAAGGGAGCAAAGAATAGCAAAGGGAGCCCATTGTAGATAAAATAGCAAATAATAGTAAATGATAGCACACCAATTGTAGATAGTCACACTCCCCCTTACTTGAAACATGGGAAATAATCAAAGGCCTTTATAGTAGTGCTAAAACTGACCATCCATGAGATAAGGCATACCGGAGATAAAGAAACAAACACGGTTATACGAAAACACAAACACCATGGGGAAATGTTCGGCAACAAACCCAAAGAAGCCTTCAAATTTCACCAAAAAGTTGAAAGAAGGGCAAAACAACTATCTGAAAAAATCTCGCCGGAGGCAGACTCACGCGCCGGCGCGTGAGGAAGGTCGCCGGCGCGTGACGGCGGCGGCGGCGCGTGAGGACGACGGCGGTGGAGGAAAGCGATGAAATTTTCCAGATAAGGTCGCAAGAGGGAGAGGAATCCATTGGTGTAGGAGGTGAGATCACAAAATCACTGGAGAAGAGGAGATCTGGCCGGAAAAGCGAAAGCACTCCCGACGACGGTGGTGGTGCGTGTGGGCGCGTGCGACGGTGAATGGCGACCGGATTTCAAGCGACGGCTCGCGACAAGGTTCCGAGTAAGCCTGTGGTGTTAGTTGCTTTGAACAACAACTAGAAGTGCGTCGGAACGAGAGAAAACAGTGGCGGCAGTGGTTACCCTCCGGTGGCGGCAACGGCGGCAGAAAGCTAGGGTTTATATTAGGGTTTTAATATTTGAAGAAAAACAGCCTAGGAAAGTAGGCTCTGATACCATGTTGAAATTGAGGGATTGATAGGTCTGGCGGGTGGAGAATAACCACCACCCGCCAATTAGGCGGAAGCAAAATATGTGATAACCAAAGAACAAGAGAATATAGAGAATATATTATAATGAAAGAGTACAATAGATTGTCTCTCTTAATGTCCATTCTATACTTCTATGGACCTCTATATATACTAAACTAGATACTAAATTAGTCCTAATATGAATAGGAAACTACTAATAAGAAAAGGAAACTAAGACAACTTTCCTATTATTCAACAAATACTATGATAGGTAGTGTGCAATATGCAATTATGCAGAACACATATCTTTTAGTTTGATGCAAGGGTTTGCATTCATGTTTGCACACTTTTAATTCTTCTCTTATGATGTTAGATTCTGTTACTCTTAATATTTGTCCTCAAGTTTCTGTTCAACTAATTTCTTAGTTCTTGTGGTTTTTTTTTTTTGAATTTAATCCTCAACAAATTGCAAATGGTGTTTGTTAACCATTTCTGGGTTCTTAGCTGATTGATTTTCATTGTGATTTAAATCATAATTTACCAAAGAACTTGAAATGATGGTCAATCATTTTTCTTTAAAAGTTTGAACTGTTCAAATACCTAATAGTCTTTAAAAATTCTTGTAGGTGGTCTATCCTTCTCCCGCTAAGTTGGGTCAAGGTCTTTTGGATTAGTCTCATCACCAATGGTGCTCATGCAATTGGTCTTAGAGAGAAGCAATGGATTGCATGTGAAGTAAGTGCACAATTTCCTTTGCCAGTGATTTTACAAGGTCTTCTGATATTCCTTTTAATTCCTCTTTCCCTTTGCAGGCTGAGTTGCCATACTTTCCTTCTGACTTTCCTGACTGCAATTCATATTCATGTTTTATGAAAATGGAAGCAGCTGCTGCTGATGAAAAGGTGGAGAGAAATCCTCCTTCCATGAGACCCTTTGGAGTTCCAATTCTACCTCCATGGAACAGTGTTCACCTTGCTCTTGACAAAAAATCATTTGTGGAAAGAAATTATCAAGCGCAATATAAAGACTTCAGTGCAAAAGAAAGGACAAAAAATAGCTTAGTGGATTACAGTGATTGTAGAACATGCAGTCCAGATGCAGATGATCATTGTCATATTCCCTTTGTGGGGTTTATAGCAAGGACATCCTACATTTTGAGTCAGTTTTTGGATAAAATCAATGGAAGTCATTTGCTTTTGTTTCCCAAATTTCCAAATAGGAAGGAGTGTATTTCTAACTTCATTAAAGACGAAAAAATGGTGAATGAGCACTCAGATAAGGTCATCTATCGTGTATATTATGGACCAAATTTGTGTTTCGTAAGAGTATTGCTGCATGCCTACAGCAAAGGCCTTTTTGAAGGAGGAGCAGTGGTTTGTGCACCTCATGTTGATGATATATTGTTGTGGACACAGAGGTAAATACATTTTGGCTTTTTAAAGATTTTTAGATGGCTCTCATTTTTAATCATTTTAAATTTTGCATTGTTATTTGCTTTAACCAATAAAAATATTTTCAACTAACTGGAGGGGCACATAAAATGAAATTCAATGCCAGTAGATGGATATGTTCCTTTACGACAGGGAATGGAAATCACCTATTAAGTGAGATAATTGACATTGAAAGTGATCCTAGAAATATGTTGATGCATAACAGTATACTCCATTAATATGGGTGTGATATATGATCTTAAATTACATTTGAAATATCTTTGCTCTGTTTATAAGAATGTGCCATGTGCCTAATTTATTTCATGGATTTATACATGATTGTATGCATATTTGAATATTTTAAAGCTTAGTGGACCTTTTGTGGAATGCAGATTCGAAAATCCTGACAGAGAACTTCAAATAACTGAATCTTTGGTGAGATCATACTTTGTGCAGCAAGATGGAAAATGGGAATGTCAACTCCCTATTGACCCTTCATCCAGAGACTCTTATAGGCTGCCAATTGGTTTTGTTACAACAGGATTTGTACAAGGAAGGTCAGTAATAAATGTATTTTTCATAAAGGAATTTTTCTGTCGCAACTTGCCAAGCATTTATGTATGTTGTATTGATTTGGATATGATGTTCGTGCAGCAAAAAAGGTGTTGCAGTGGCGCTTTGTGAGGCAATCAATCTCGCTTGTCTAAGAGAGGATCAATGGAGGGCTCCATCCATTAAGCGGAGTAAGGAAATCTATGTGCTTGTTAGGAATTTGAGGTCCAGTGCTTATAGACTTGCCATGGCTAATATAATCTTGGAACAAAGAGAAGAAGATATTGAGTACATGTAATAGTGTTTTTTCTTTTGGGGTAAGGGTAAGGAAACTAATTAAACAGGTATATTAAGCCTCAGCAAATCAATGATTATAGAAGGGAGAAAGGGGAGTGGAAAACCACTCAACCTAATGAGTCATAGAAACAGCTTCCTGTGCTTGTTCTAATGCTAATGGAGTGAAGGGAGAGTATTTTTTGATTGGCGTTTTTTTTTTTTTTTTTTTTTTTTTTTTTACATCTTTGTGGAGGGGTTTACCCCAATATTACACCGGGAAAACTAAGCCCCTCGTAAAACTGGGAAAACCTTGCTGATCATTGATTCCACACACTCTGGAGGGCTTTCAAACACATCTTGGCTAGTGCATCCGCGGCATTATTTTATTTTCTTGAAGGGCTCCCACTAATTTTTTTGAGTGTTGAGTGTATTGTTATAGTTAAGATTTTTGTTGAGCAGCCAGCAAGCTTTAAACCATCTAAGACTGACTCCCCATTGCATGCTTCTGCTTCAATAATATAATATTGCATTCTCCCAGAGATCCAATTGCCATGCACGTCTTCTTATTTATGGCAACACACCCACCCACCCACCCGTCTGTATTAAGTTTAACAAAACCATGTGGAGGTTTCTTCCATCTCAGCACCATGCCCCATATAAACCACCTTGTTATGATTTTATCAATTTTATTACAGAGCCCTCCCTGTAGCCTGTAGGTAGCCAATTTCAATTCGTTTGCATAGTGTAGCAAGGAATAGCACTTAGTGTTGCTTTGGCAAAAAAATGCATTTTGCTTTAAAGCCTTCAAGACGAGATTTGATGCGCTCCAGGATTGGTTACCATGGATTGAGGGAATGCCTTCAAGACGAGGTCAGATTTGTTATTGCCTCCATGCTGTCATAGTCTACTCCCTGGGGCTGGGAGAAGAAAATACAAGATTTCTGCAAATTCACTTTCTGACCTCAACTCTCGCAAAAGACTCCTAGGCGAAGAATAATAGATGCTGCGATAACACTGGCCCTCTGCCCATGCGTATCCCCTTCCATTTGCCTTCCGAGACTTGTTTAACGATGAGGTGGCCGAGCCTAAATCCTAAACCCCCTGCTAGGACTGAACCATTCTGTTCGCTCTCCATTCCAAAGAATCCTGAGTTTGGATCCTGGCCTCAATGCAGTTCATTATATTCCGGCACCAACCCAGCTAATTTTAAAGTTTCCCGTATGAAACTCCATGATAACCTGTCATATGCTTTCTCTAAATCTATTTTCATCGCCATATACATACCCCTTCCGGCCTTTAATTTCTTTGTTCTCATCGCCTCTTGGTAAGCGATGATATTATCAGATATATATGTTTGACACCCCGGGATGAAGCTGTATTAATAGGGCCCAATCAAACTTAAGACGATTTGTCGTGGTTTTGGCGAGCAGCCAGCTTATATCCGCAAATTATCAATAGTTATGCTGTGCAACCGAATGCACCATGCGCATGGTGCATACGATGCAAAATGACGTCGTTTTGACTAAAAACGCGCGTCCCACTTAAAAAAAAAAAAAAAAAAATCAGGTTCGATTCTCGACAATAACATTATTTTAGATATATAGTTATGAATTTCTGGATATATAGTTATGAATTTATAGATATTTAGTTCATTCATTGTGTATATTTAGTTCATTCATTGTAGATACTTACTTCATTCATTCACTGTGGATATATAGTTATAAATTTATGGATATATATAGTTATGAATTTCTGGATATTTAGTTCATTCATTCACTGTGGATATATAGTTATGAATTTGTGGATATATAAAAATGTTATTGCCGGGAATCGAACTTGATTTCTTCTTTAAGTGAGACGCGCATTTTTAAACCAAAACGACGTCATTTTGCATCGAATACACCATGCGCATGGTGCATTCGGTTGCACAGCATAATTTGCGGCAAATTATGCTGTGGACTCGTGTCCACAATAAGTCCAAAACGACGTCGTTTTAAGGGAAAATGCGACCTTCCAGTTAAAAAGAAAAAATTGATTTTGTCTCGCCGTTAACGGCGTTATTCGTTTGTGGCATTATGAATATACAATTATGGAATTATAAATGTACAGTTATGCAATTATGAATGTAAGTTATGAAATTATGAATACAGAGCTCTGACATTATGAACTTACAATTATGAACATATAGTGATAAAATTATGAACATAGAGCTTTAAAATTGTGAACATAGAGTTTCGAAAATTATGAATTTACAGTTATTGGATTATGAATGTACAGTTACAGAATTATGAATGTACAATTATGCAATTATGAATGTACAGTTATGAAGTTATGAACACAGAGCTCTGACATTATGAACTTACAATTATGAACATATACTCCTATAACACAGTGGTCTGAATTTTTTTTTTTTTTTTAAAAAAAAAAAAAAAAAAAGTGAAAGAGAACAGTGCCACAATCAACAAAGTTAGGGATTAGTCTTTATTCTTTATTTTGGAGTCGAAATAGACGGTCTAAATAACATGTAATCATGACAATTAGAAAAACTATGACACATCAGTTACTATTCTAAATAGGTGGTCATATAATTAAATTTTAATAATGAGAATATTAATTTTTTAGACTAAAAATTAGTTTAAATTGTCTATTACTAATCAGCTCAAACTAATACGGTTAGAATAAGGGATTTATATCATAGCTATCAGTCTAAATTGTCTATTATTGATTGGCTCAAACTAATACTGCAGGATAGGGGGTTTATATCATAGCTTGAATCACCAATACGTACTCAGAGTGAACAAGTTTAGGGGAAAAGAGAAATTGCATCATAGAGTTTTTATAAGAAATAGTCTCAAACTTAAGGTTTTCTACTATCGTGGGAAATATCAAGTACAAACTGCCAATTCAAAAGAAATTCTTATCTTTTGCAGCGCCATTTGAAGGAGGCAGTTGACAAGTCCTTGCTACGTACTGCAGTGCTTCCCATCAATTTTACGAGTGAATGAGAATTGGCAAAGATCTTGCGATTGGTGCAATCCCATTTTTAGTCCCATCTAATACATTATTTATCTATCTCCCTCTTGTTTGGCGTGTGTTGTAAGACTTGCAACTAGGACACTTCTGAGCAAAGATATGAAATTGAACTTCTGAGCTGGTTCCACAGTCATTGCAAAGAATCCAAACCTTAAAGATGATACTGGTGTTAGTTAGCATTCGTTACAAAATTAACTAACTTACAATATAGAAAAACAGAACAGTAATGATATGGAGACGGGTTAAGACAAGAAAATAGTAATCACCTTCTCGTTCCGGTAAGATTCTGGCATAGGTGCTGCAGCAATCTCGGCGTCAAATTTCTCCCACACTTTTGACATATCGCATACTGATTTTGAACAAATGGGGCAAGTGTATCTGTTGCACAATGATGGGATAAGTTAAACTATATGCTACCAATGAAAATGCAATACATTATAGATAGACCATAACTTACTGGTAGTGCTCCTGCATCTCCTTTAAGCAGTTCCTGTGAAGAGTGTGGCCACAACGCAAGACCGTAACATCATTTCTTGACTCGAACAGATACTGTCAATTAATATTTTAATTCAGGTTTGAAGAAGAAAGGAAGAAACTGATCTGATTTAATATATCAAATCACAAATCACCTAGGGGGAGAGATAATTCGCTACTTTTCATACCTCAAAACAAATAGGGCAGTCATGGTGCATTGCTCCTTCAATACAAGGATGGCTATTCTTCAAAATGATTGAATAGCAACATCCTGGATCATACATGCATTTCAGTGTAAGATAACATCATGTTATGTTTTATTCTATCATATCACTGCCAAAGGTGATTGAAAGTTGGGAAGAAACTAATACTCACCACATTTAGAGCAGTGGAAGAAATTTTCCTCTCCGCCAATTCTGTAGACAAGAACAAGTATGAGCATAAGTTTCTCAACGAACATGATGCTGCATATGAAAAATGAATTTTATGAAGTAGTCAAATACTAATTAAATGGAGAAGAGATGAAAGAGAATCTTTTATTTATTATATTAATTTGAAAATGGAGATTAATGCTTAAAAAGCACAAGTATACCGACAAATGCCACATCCACCACAATGATACTGTCTTTTAGATGTCTGCATTTTGAAAAAAGAATAGCAATCAGTTGGCATCTTTTCGTAAGGTAATAAAATATACAGAACATTGATTAGGTTTACTATTAAGATCCTGACTTACGTCATCATCAAATAGCTTGCATGTTTCACAAAAATATCTCCCCATGCAAACACCACAGTTGATGCAAACTTGTTGAGCCTGGTAACAATATAATCACTTCATCAGAAACGAGATTGGGTTGAAGCAAGAGCAGAAAAAGAGTGTCAGAGAGAGCGAGTTCCCTTGAGATGATGGATCAAGGAACCATTCTCAATCAAGTAACTCCATATGAAATAATTCCAGTTTTGCTCACTCAATTATAGAGACATTTCCACTTTTAGTCATCAATTAATCAATCTTTTTGAATTTAGTCCTTCAAATTTTTGAATTGACCAAGTCTAGTCCAAAGTGTGGACCTGATATGGTTGATTTTTAGCAAGTCAAAAAATAATAAATTTGGTAAAATTAATAGTAGTCAAGGATTAAAGAGTGAAATGTCGCATTTGTCGGTATACTTGTGCATTTGTTGGTATATTTGGTAAAATTTGTCGAATTTAGCTTCTTGTTTTTGCATGCGTGAGAGTTTTGTCGGTGTTTCTTGTTGTTCACATCCATACGAATTTTACTCAGAAGAGTTACAGGTGCTGTTTGTTGTTCACATGCATAAAAATTTCAGTTGTAGTCCTAAAGAACTAAGTTGCAAAAGCAAATCATAAGAGAATGTTCAGATTCTTTGTTATAGCTGTTCAACAAAAAGTAAGAACAAATACTGATCACTTTGTCTAGGGCATCTAAACTTTGTCACACCAAAATGAATGTAAGTAACCTCTACAGAAGCTGAGAACAGTGCAAATTCTTATATCAGAAAAACATAAGAACTAGTTAATGCTTTCATCTCAAAAAAGTTAAGGCCATCATATATGTATTTAACATCAGAATAGGCTACTCAAAGGCAGTTTGAATGAAGCTTGCAACCTCCCCCATTTTGTCCTTCAAAGCTTGTTTCATCGAAGCTGTCCTCTGAACCTCAATAGTCTCCGCTTCTAGTTGGGTACTTAAAGCAGCTTTCTTAAGCGTCATATTCAAAATATCATTATTTAAGGTACCCAACTGATCTTGACTGGTTTTAATATCTGCATCTAGTTGGTGTAGTTGAACAATCAGGTCATTATACAGCCGTCCTTCCGCTAAAACGGTTTGCTCTAACTCCTGAAGATGGCGCCGTAACACAGCAGAATCCTGCGTATTAGCCATGAGGTAACTGCAAAAGACGCAAATAATGAAAACGAAATCCTTTAGGATGGACCTTGGCGATGAATTCTTAAAATGGTCCACTTATCCGATCAAGCTATAACGTTACTAGGAGTCAAGTTTTTTTTTTTACCCAAATCAGTATTGCTATACCCCTTTTTCACATAGATACAATAACTTCACACAATTATAAATCACATAAATCAAATCAGGATATGGATGGGTAAACAGATAAAGACACTAAAACTTGGTAAAATTTACCAAATAGGACCAGTTATCGGATCAACTTTTCTGTAAGTAAAAAAAATCACTTAAATTCATATGAATAAAGACCATTAAAAAAGTGTAACTGTTGGAATAAAAAAAAATGTATTACAGCCTACAGCCCTGGAAAAAAAAAATCAAGAGTCCCAAAAATGGATTGACCTTCGAAATTGTTGCCAAAGTTAGACATCATTTACTCTAACATTGACATCATTAATCCAGCTTGGAACTTGATTTTTAAAAAAATGATTATTCATCTGCTAAGATATTTAAAGAAATGTGGCATCAGAATTAATGATTCTTCATCTGCGTAAAAACTGCATGAACTTATGCTCATTTTGACTGTAAACAAGGATTTTTGGGGCACCTATTTCAAATTTCAAATAGGGATAAAAATTACAGATCATTTACATAAAAATTGTATTAACATATGCATATTTGGACTGTAAACAAAATTTTATGTTGCACCTATTTGAAATAACTATGATAAATCTAAAAAAACAGTAACCGATGAGAAAACATGGGGAACATCATTATTAAATGAGAAAAAATAATGAGTTAAGTCCTCCTGTAGAGGAAAGTGTTCTTTGCAGGGAGAGACACAATCAGCGAATAAAAAAGTGTTCTTTGTATTAACTACCTCAAATCCTGACGGACGAAGACCGGTGATTGCGATCGAGGACGACGAGCGAAGACGGAGCGAAGACGGATGACTGAAGGAGCGATCAAGGACGACGAGCGAAGACGATGATGGAGCGACCTGGCTGATTATCAGAATTTAAAGTTCAAGATTTAATACTTAATTATCAGAATCGAAATTTCAAATACACAAATAAGGAAAACGAAATCCTCACTACCTCAAATTCTGACGGACGAAGACCGGTGAGTCGATCGAGGACGACGAGCGAAGACGAATGACTGAAGGAGCGATCAAGGACGACGAGCGAAGACGATGATGGAGCGACCTGGCTGATTATCAGAATTTAAAGTTCACGAAATTTAATACTTAATTATCAGAATCGAAATTTCAAATATACAAATAATGAAAACGAAATCCTCACTACCTCAAACGGACGAAGACCGGTGATTCGATCGAGGACGACGAGCGAAGACGGAGGAAGGAGCAGCGAAGACGGATGACTGATTTAGGAGCGATTGAGGACGACGAGCGAAACGGATGAAGACGGATGAAAGAGCCGCTGGATCTTCGACCGGTGAGAGAGTCGAAGATCCTTTGTAGAGAGAATATAGGAGAGAGAGAATGGATTAACTGTTCTTGAAATAATATCAAGGCTCACGGCCGCGTGCACGTCTAATAATTATTATTATTACTCCGTATTAGAATTATTAATAATTTCACTTTTGGTCTCCGACTTTTGATGTTCTATCACTTTTGGTGCACAACTTTATAATTTTTTAATTTTGGTGCCTAATGGAATTTTGTTCTTCGAGTGGATTTAGGAATTAAGAGTGAATTTGATGTCCGAAGTCGCGTATACAAGGAAGAAATACGAAGAATTATACATTAGACAGATGAAATAACTAATTTACTATTTCATTTAAAGTCCAATTTTCCGTAATCTCACGAAAGGACCTCAATTGGAAAGAAATTGAAAGTCAAGGGACGTAAAATGTCCAAATTAAAAGTCGAGAATTAATTTTGGAAAATTAATATAGTCGGAGGACCATTGCAGGAATTAACTTAAAAAATAATCATGCTTTTAGAGGAATAAATTCAAGTATACAAGGTGTTAGAAAACAATCATGCTTTTAGAAGAATAAATTCAAGTATACAAGTTGCCTGTTTTGAAATATTCCTAAATTTAAAGATTTTCATTTGACTGCATCATAATAGACAGATTAGAAGTCAAGTTGTAGTTTTTGAATCTCATACTTGATAGACACATGCAATTAATTTACTGAAGAACCTAATTTGAAAGGTAAACTTACTTTTTGAATCTTCTAGATCCCACACCTTTATTAACCTGGATGAAGATCCAGCAGTTACTAAAATCTCAGCTGAATCAAAAGTTATAGACTCTACGGAACTTGTGTGGCCAGATAGGGCCTGCACAGTTTACAAAAACAATAACATTTAGTTACCCAGTTTACAAAGACAATAACATTTTGTTACACAGGTCCAATAAAGAACGGAAATGGAAAACAAAAAAAAAAATAAAATAAAGAATAAAAGACTGAAAGTTGAAACAAGGAAAACTGAAAATCAGTTATAAAAAACAACCAAATGTTAGTTCCTGGATATATATCTCAACATCATTATTTAATGAGAAAAAAAATATGGTTTATTAGGCAGGAATCAGATAATGTAATTACATCATTATTTAATGTAATTGCTGAATCAGATAACAGCAGGAATAAATGTATTTGTCCTAACTGAAATTTAACTTCAATTAAAAATAAAACAAAAGTAAGAGATGCTGAAATTTTATAAAGGAACAAAGTAAAGTCCTTCATGAATTTATATCGTTAGTGACTTAGACAATTTAGGTAATGCAAGTGTAAAATTGTGTAACCCAATTTAACTGAATTGAGTCAAAATTGTTATCATAATGTATTTACCTTTATCAATTTTGTCTTAGATTTTGGGATTTTTGGAGAGGAACTTTTCGACTTCGTGATTGCTCTATATGTACACCGTCAAATCTTTGGAATGGCTTTCAACTCTTATTTTTCTTCCTTCACTCTCAGGTGTACATAGATCTGTAGATAAAGAGTTAGGGTTTTTATTTAATTAAAGTTAGGTATTTATTTAATTAAAGAGTAATTGAAACTTACCAGGTGATGTAGACAGCCTATGTATAGCTATGGATGTTGAGTTTTCTCTTTCGATGCAACTTATGTTGAAGACGGTACGAAGGACTGCAATAATTGGTTTACGATGATTATTTTAGCTAATTAGGTGCGAATTGGAGTTAAATTTGGTGTTAGATATTACAGGGTAAAGTGAGCTTTTGGTTTTTGATGGATTTGTATCCATTTCTATGTACGGAGTGGTCGTCTATGGCTTTGCGAGGAAGACGACCACGAAGGGCAGAAATGGGGAAGAAGACTGGGTTGAACCGATGGATTACGGAGTGAGGTGCTCTTTTGATTTTCTATGGCTTCGTCTCCATTTCTGTGGAGTGTGGATGGATTGTCGGTTTAGGGAAGAAGACGAAGTGCAGAAATTGGGATGAAATGGGTTAGCGCATAAATGGGGAAGATATTAATTAATATTAATTTAATATTTATATTAATTAATAATAATATTATATTATTATTATTATTATTAAGACATTTCAGTTAGTATTTTTTGTATTATTATTATTATCATTATTATAAACATTATAATTATAAATTATAATTATAGTGAAAATTTATTAGTATATTACATAAATACAATTATATTATATTAAAAATAGTAAATCATATTTTAATTATAATAATTTTTTTGTAAATAGTTAATTGTACTAATTATATAAATTAGTTCAATAAATAGTTGGTAAAAGTATAAATGTTTTGATAAATAAATTAGTATAATATTTTTAATATATCTTGGAAAATAAAATTGCATAATACTTGATATTAAATATATGTATATAATATTATAAATATATGTAAATGGTACCCGGGTTGGACTTCCATTTGGAAGGTTGTAAGTTCGAGCCTCAGTGGAGGCGTTATTAGCTCTTTGTGTTTCAGTAGGTTGAGAAAGTATATGAACAGATACTACAATGTAATAGAGCTAGTAGCATTCAAAAAAAAAATATGTAAATGTTTTATATCAACAACTAATCAATAATTTGTAAATTTATAATACTTCGTATTCCACTGTGAATTGATATGGTAATTCATGTCAATTCTTTTAAAAAATTATTAAATTATTAAACATATATAAAATTCCATTTTTATCATATAAATTTCAATTTATTTCTTAAAAAAAAAAAGATATTTTGTTCTATATAAAACTTCCCGATAATATTACTAATAAGTGGTTTGTGCATCACACAGGTGTCATTCTAGGGTTTAGGAACGAAGCAACATACAGGAAAGGAGATAGTTGCGCATCTTGGAGCGAAAAAATGAGGAAGGCAAAGCATTTTGCGCCTTTTCTACTTAGGTTTAGGGACAGACATATGGGATGAGGTTTAATCCCAACTGTGGTTGTGCTTAATATAAAGTTTAAATTATGTATATGTTTATCAAGACTATGTGGTCTAATGGTACCCGGGTTGGACTTTCATTTGAAAGATTGTGGAGGCGGAAAGTATATGAATAGATATTAGTATATTACAATTACAATGTAATGTAGTCGCATTATTAAAGTAGTATATTTGGTTATTAAATATTATAAAATAACATTGTTGTAATGGGTTGGAAATTATAAAAATTGATGTATAAATATACAGGGAATATTCTTTTTTTATGTAAAATATAGTGCAGAGGGTTAGGAGAAAACATTTTATATGTAGTTTTATTGGGTTCGGGTTATTGATTGCATTATTGAGTTAGTATTGGACCAGATTATTTAGAAAAAAAATGAAATAAATAAATTTTGGGTCCAATAATTTATTATATTAAGTAGTATATTTGTATATTAAATATTATAAAATAACATTTATATATTGCTTTGTTTTTATATTTTGTAATTTTTAATATACATACATACATATACATATACATATACATATACATATATATATATATATATATATATATATATATATATATATATATATATATATAATTTCTATTTATTGGTTAAGTTTTTTATAAATTGAAAAATAATATGAATTAAATTCTTATATTTTTTATACTCCGTACTATATTTAGTATTATTGTACTAAATTCATATAATTTTAAAATTATATTTAGAATTTTTTCTATATCCCTGTTTTTGAGATGGTCATTTTTAATTATGGTCAAATGTATGTAGCAGTCTGATGCGTAAATAATTTAAGGGGATAAAAAATTTTATTTGTGGGAGTAATGTATCATCTGTGAGTCTAACTAAAAAGGCGGTATACAAAAAAAATTTCAATAATGCGTAATACATTTTCAATGTTAGTCATTATTTAATAATTAATTTATATACTATTATACTTTTTTTTTTTTACAGTTAATCTTTATACTATATTATTTGACCGTGCATCGCACGAGTGCAAATACTAGTTACTCTATTAAATGCAAAACTCAGCAGCACATAACTACAACAAAAATCTAGGAAGTTAACCAAACAAACACAACTTGATTTGCATTTAGAATCACAGAGAACCGCTATTTAAAATAAATAAAAACAAAATACAAAAAAAGAAGTTAACCTAACAAGCAGCATGAAAATAACAGAAATTAACTTAAGAAACATGCATTATGCATAGGTTTCCAACTTGATTTGAACACATCTTTTTATTTAGTTCAAATTATATATATATATATATATATATATATATATATATATATATATATATATAATATGCGCATATGTCAAGCAACTTGTACTAAGAATTCTAAGATGCAGTTCATCCCTCCTTTCTTCCAAAAAAATAAAAAATCCTAAGATTGGCATATAGTGACTCTAACATATGGGAGGTCATGAGATGTCCTATTATCACCTACAAGTGCACCAACCAATCAATGCGTGTCATGTGTCATACTTTTACCTATAAGTACATGTAATTTTGCTTTTACTTTTACCTACAAGTGCACCTACTTTGCCTTTACTTTCACCTACAAGTGCATCTACTCTCATATACAAGTGCATGTAATTTTGCCTTTACTTTCACATACAAGTGCATATAATTTTGCATTGTTAACATTGATCAGGTGCACATATTTTCACTTATAAGTGCACCTACTTTCACCTAGGTGCACCTAGTTATAACTATATGTGCACTTAAATTTGGACACTCTAATTGGTTCACATTTTTGCATCGGGACGCGCCATTCGCACCAAAATTGAACGCGACTTTATATATATATAAGTCCGTTCATATGAGAATTATTCCTTAGGTGATAAAAAATTTTAGCATTAAGACTTAATAGCAGTGATTATATGACATAAAAGATATATGTTGGTTTAAAAATTGATAATCAAGTTAATTAGAAAATAATTTTGGTTTCTGCCTCCGTGAAGTAATTGGATATCAATAATTGAGAAGGTTGATTGATCCTCATCTTAAAACCGCCCAAATAAATATATTCTATTGTCACGTTTAATGATTTTGAGGCTATTCTATTATGATTAATCTTCCCAATAATTGAACTTATTGGATAAAGATATTTTCAGGTGAATAACCCTCCGTACACGTCACCATGCCCAAATTTAACTAATATGGTGGAAGGAAAATGGAATATCATAACCACTACGTAGGCAATTGTTAACCACATGTCACTGTTTTGCTTCACCGACTGTTTACCCTGTCGTTTTCGATTCAATGATAAGGATGCAATTAAGTTTTAAAAAATTAAAAAAAATAATTCGCTCTTCTATTGAATTGTTTGTGTTCTTGATCCTAAGGGAACAGAAAAAAAAAATCAATTAATCATATCTAGAGGAACTTAATTTTGTGAACATATATTTTTCAAAGTTAGGATGTAAGTCAAAGTATCTATGGAGTCTCTGTATTATAGTATTTTGTTTAATTTAATCATTGTACATTTATTCTGTTTAATTTAGTCTATCTATTTTAAAAAGTGATGAAACTAAGGATAATTGTCCAAATTTTATTAGGAATATGGTTATAATTATTTATTTCAAACATACCAATAGATATCCTACACTTCTAGTGTCAAGGAGTATCAGTAGATATGTTTGGTCCAATTTTGGGGAAAGTATATGGGACCTGGTCACTCTTTTATATGATCATTATGCACTACAAGAAAAACAACTTTTAGTGACAAAAAATTAGTGACGGGTAAAAAACCCCTCACTAAATGTATTATTTACATAATTTTAGTGATGGTTAAAAATTACTCTAGCTAAAAATTTATGATATAGTGACAAAAATTTAATTCTATATTTATTTTAAAAATATACTCTCACTATTGATTCAAAAGATGATATTACTCTCACTATTTATATCTTCAAATTATTTTAATTCCCACCCAAATTTTATTTTTGGGCGCCCTCTTTCTGACCTCTTTCCCTACCGCCATTGTCGTCTACACCCTTAGTACTACAGCGTCGTCGCCAAAAACTCCCTCCGTTGCGCAGCACGCTGCCATCATCCATCAGCTCCTCCGTTGCCGCACAATAGCCTTGCCGTCGCCAAGAAAGTCCAGCCTCGCACAACAGCCGCCGTCGCACAAAAGCTCCTCCGTCGTCCCACAGTAGCCCCAGCAGCTCCTCCGTCGTCGCACAGAAACCTCTTTGTCGCCCAGCCTCGCCACCCAGCCCGTTCTATTGCTGCTGCCATCGTAAGTTTTTGTAAATTAGGGCTTTTATGAATTACAGACTTGTGATTTTAATTTGTGCCATCTTATAGCAGCACTATCTCCAAATTTGCAACCTAATTTCAAACGTGTAGGATATAATTAATGTTTATTCTTTCTGGGATGCTTTGATTGCTTTCTTCTACAGTTGACTAGTGAAATAGTAGGAGAAGTGTACGATGTTGTAGATGTGCTTCAAAGAAAAGCAGATATAGCAAGCCATTCAGATGCTTTTATTGCCTTACCATGTTAGTATGAGATCTCTGTAGACATATCACTTTTGCACTTAAATTGTTAGGCAAATCGACTGAAACTAAAGGCCCTTCTTGATTTATGCTACATCAATTTATTTTGGTGATTTTATTTTCAATTTTAGCAAAGGGTTGATAATAACATAGAGGACAACGTATTAAGGGGAAAGTGTGGTTTCTGCCTTCTTGGGTTTTTCACTATGATACTAAAAAGTAAAAACAGAAACATGTATTTCTATGAAAGCAACTGTGGTAGGGGGAAGCATAGCTAGGGATATCATGCGTGCACGCGCTCATCGGAGCAGGTTAGGATGTGGTGTTGCTAGAGAGTCAAAAGCTTATGCTACTAGATTACAAGCTCTTTGGATACTCCCCTTCTATTAGGTACTATGTGCTTTATTTTTAGAACTTATAAGCATTCCAATCCTCTGCATGTTTAGGTATTATTCTGGTAGTGAGTTCATTACCATAATGAAAGGGATATTGGATAATAATAAGATATGCTCCAACATTTTAGAAAGGGCAATTAGGTTTCTTTTGTTGATAGCTAATACTGAAGCCATTCATATTTTACCCATATTTCAGGTCTTATAAACTTAAAAGACTTGCAAATTTCATCCAGCAACGATACAGATTGCAGTGATTCTTACCTGAAAGGTACATTATTTTACAGGATCTTGGTGTTTACAATAATTTATTAATTTGTGACCTTGATAGCATGAGAAATGATTTTTTAAAGACAGATTGTGTCTTATTGTTCTATAGGGAATTCTGTAACTGTGTAAGATGGTTTGTGAATTTCTGTGGTGATTGGTAAATTATATTTGGCTGTCATGCTAATTGGATACATGGTAACATGATAGCATTATAATCTGCAAGGTGATTTTCTTTTCTTTTTTAATAGGTAACTAAATTAGAAGAAAAACATGAGAGACACTACATATTTATTATTAAGTACTGAATGTCAGCTTTAGTCTTCATGGTCATGTCTGGGAAAAAATAGTTTGCTTAAACATGCAGAAGATTGGTATGCTAAACATGTAGAAGATTGGTAATTCGGCATGCTTATAAGTGCTAAATATGCAAAAAGTAATCTGATTATTATCCAATATCCCTTTGACCCTTTCATTATGGTAATGAAAAGTAATGAACTCACTACTAGAATAGCTAAACATGCAGAAGATTGATATGCTTATAAGTTTTAAAAATAAAGTGCATAGTACCTAACAGAAAGGGAGTATCCAAAGACCTTGAAATCTAGTGTCATAAGTTTTTGACTCTATTTTGGAGGTCAAAGGTGTAAACCCCATATTCAACTTCCTCTCTTAAAGATTTATTTACCCCCATATAAATTTCTATGGCAGGGCATGGTGGCTCACAGCTCTCAATTGTGTTAAACTTTCAAATTCAAGGAGCTGTTAATAATGGTTGATACTTGCCAAACTGCTACACTTTTCTCTTAGGTGAGCTATTCTTTTCCTATGGGTTACGTAATGAGTTGACATTTTATTTACTGCTCCATGATAACTTAACTGAGTATTTATTAGTTTATGTACAAGGAGTATTGTTGATGTCAACAGCATATTATCGAACTGATATATACCCGCATGTACAGGGGGAGGTATAATAAAAACATGCATTTCCATTAAATTATGTTTAAATGGATTTTTGTCAATATGTTTAGATAGTCTGACTTAACTTGCACTCCCCCCGTGCTCTTGCAGGTGCCCGTGACAAACTTGATCAATTGGAATATAGGAATACGCATTCATATATTACCCACTTTCTCCACCTAACAGAAGTTCCAAGCATGTGAAATTATTGTTATTTCATTCTTTTATATTAATTCTTGAAAGGTTGATTTTAGTGGTAATATTTGTGTGAGATGAAAGTAATGAACACAGCAAATAACACTCAAATAGGTGAAATGAAGGGCTTCACTAAGCCAACTTTTGCTTATATGTTTTTATTCTTAGTGTATTAATGGTGAGCAGCTTCTATGAAAAGATGTAGACAGTACTCACCGGTTCAAGGCTTGTTGGTAAATTATCCCAGAAGAAACTGCTACGGGAAGACAACCACATAACTTAAGAAGAGAGTTCTATCAATCGAATGACTTCGCGGATGCTGAGGTAATTTTCTCCAACACTTGCTCTGGTGGGTGTTTGTAATTGTTTTCCTAATTTTCTTTTGTTTCTCCTGGCTTTTATTTTCAAATTACCATTTGTATCTTGTTTCTCATTGCGTATTTGTTATCATGAATGAAGAGCATTGAGCCATTGATGAATTCATGCATTTATTTATTATTCTTAAGATTAAGATTTTGTTATGATGATTTAGATGTGACAATTGATAATTCAGCAAACCAGAAACCAAATCCAAGAGCATTGAGCATTTTATGTGACAATTCATATGCAGTAGATGTCACCCTTCTCCTTGCTCTGTTACAAATTTGATAGATCATTTGATGAATTCTAAGCCTGGAAATTGTATGTCTTAAGATTATACTAAAACATTTTGGAGTTTTATTGACAGTCAACAGGCAGATGCTTGTGATTCCGAAGTTGGAAGCGAGATTATAAGCAGGGGTTTTACTATTTGAGCGCACCATTGTTGTTGTAAGACTTGAGGCAAAATTAGTTCAAATGCAAACGAGTTGAGGCAAAATAGCCCACAAATACATTATTATGACTATTTGTTATAACTAGTATGCCACCCGTGCGATGCACGGACTAAATATTAGAAATATTTAAATCATGTTATATTATTAAAAATTATTAATTTTATTAAATTTCATATATAAAAGGTAATACGAAATTTATTATTTTTAAAATTTTTTTATTTAATAATTATATGTTGATTTGCTATAATAAAATTATGAACATAAATATTTACAATTAAAATAAGAATTCATAATTTAAGGTGGATAATGATATTTATGGGAAGATATACACATTATTGCCTACACTTGCGCTATCATTGATTCATTGTTCCCTACAATTTTTGTAAAACAATCAATAATGACAATTTTAAAAAATAGCATCATATCCTTGATTTGAAAATATAAGACTAAACGCGACAGAACTATTATAATCGGAGGACCTCAAATGGTATTAGTACAAATAAAAACTAAATTAAAAGTTTAATACAACATTTGTTAAATTAACTTGTTTTTTAACGCGCATTGCGCGATTAGAATAATGTCCAATGTTTTTTTTAATTAAGTTATTTAAAGTATATCAAGTCAAGATTATATTGGAATTGTTCATGCATAGATAATTGAATGTTAAATTTGCGTATTTAAATAGGTAATTCTAAGTTTACAAATGCAAGATAATATATTCAAGATTGATTATAATTGTCAATAAAATAATTGTATAGGTATAGTTGAAACCAAATACGGAACATAAGGGAGAGCAAATAAAAATTAAGACATAAAATATTAAATATATACTAATATTGAAGAGCTAACTACTGATTCCCAAACAATGACACTGCGAAGTAGTTTCCTACTTCAATTTTTTGTGTGATTTGAATACTCTTGAAAATAAATTCCGCAAGTAGTTAATATGATTTGTTTAATTATATTTTTTTATTTAGTTTTTATTTTTTAAAACAATTATTATTATTATTATTATTATTATTATTATTATTATTATTATTATTATTATTATTATTATTATTATTAAATATATGTATACCCTTAGGTCATTTTACATGTTAATCTAAACAACTAATTTTTTCAAATATCTTTTTACCACCGTCGATATAATTCATTGGTCAAATCCGCTAACGCTAACCGCTAACTGCTGATTGTCAAACAAGGACATTGCAAGCTAGTTCTCACTTCAATCTGTTATGTGATTTGAATACTCTCTTTGTCAACCAATCCTTCAAGTAGTTAATATCTGGCTTTATTCGTTTTATTTTTTTATTTTATTTTTTTCATTGTATTAATGAAATACTTGGTAAATAAATATATAGCACTATTTTGTATACAACTTTGATATTTAATTAAAAAAAATAGTGCACAAAAAAAGATAATAGACAATGTAGTGAATATAATCAATTGTTGAATTTGAATGTAACGAATTTTTAAATTGGAGAAATATAAAGACAATATAACTAATAGAATTATTTCTCTTAATTAATTTATTGATAATGAATATTTTTTTTTAATAAATACATTGTAGGGAGAGTGTGACGAATATAATCAATTGATGAATTTGAATGTAATGAGTTTTTATATTGGAGAAAAATAAAGACAATATAACTAATGAAATTATTTCTCTTATTTAATTTATTGATAATGAATAACTTTGTTTGAATAAAGACATTGTAGACACATAATAATAAATTAAAGAAATGCATATGTATTATTTTTTGTTGTAGCTACTAAATTATTATTTAATTTAATAAGAGTAAAATAGAGTATTAATTATGCCAACTTTGATTGGGATGAGGTTCGAACCTAAAACCTTTTTATTGAAATCAATGAGGTGAACTAACAGAAATTAACGAAAAAGATAATATTTAACGAAAAAGTTAACAGATAATCATATTCATTAAGGATAAATTAGGAAATCTAAAAGGAAAATTAAAATTTGATCAATCTGAGCCATTCATTTGATTAAAAAATTTGACCGCCATTTTTTCTACCCATTATAGGTCTAACTCTCTTGGGCTCTTATTAGTATACTAGTTTTTTACGCGCATTGCGCGATTGAGATAATGACCAATGTTTTTTTTTAATAAGTACTTTAAAGTATATCAAGGCAGGATTATATTAGAATTGTTCATGCATAAATAATTGAAACCAAATACGGGACATAAAGGGAGAGCAAATAAAAATTAGGGCATAAAATTTTAAATATATACTAATATTGAAGAACTAATTGTTGATTGTCAAACAAGGACATTGCGAGGTAGTTTTCCACTTCAATTTTTTGTGTAATTTGAATACTCTTTTTGTAAATAAATCCCCCAAGTAGTTAATATGATTGGCTTAATTATATTTTTTTATTTTTTTTATTTTTTAAAACAATTATTATTATTATTATTATTATTATTATTATTATTATTATTATTAAATATATGTATACCCTTAGGTCATTTTACATGTTAATCTAAAAAGTTAATTTTTTCAACTATCTTTTTACCAATCGTTGATATAATTCGCTGGTCAAATCAGCTAATATAATCCGCTAACGCTAACCGCTAACTACTGATTGTCAAACAAGGACATTACGAGATAGTTCTCACTTCAATTTGTTGTGTGATTTGAATACTCTCTTTGTCAACAAATTCCTCAAGTAGCTAATATGATTGGCTTTATTAATTATATTTTTCTTAATTTTTTCATGGTATTAATAAAATACTTGGTAAATAAATATATAATATTATTTTGTATTATAACTTTGATATTTAATTAAAAAAATAGTGCACAAAAAAGATAATAGACAATGTAGTAAATATAATCAATTGATGAATTTGAATGTAAAGAATTTTTACATTGGCGAAAAATAAAGACAATATAATATAATAAAATTATTTCTCTTAAGTAATTTATTGATAATGAATATATATATATATATATATATATATATATATATATATATATATATATATATATATATTTTAATAAAGACATTGTAGGGACAATGTAGGGAATATAATCAATTGATGAATTTGAATGTAAAGAATTTTTATATTGGAGAAAAATAAAGACAATATAACTAATGAAATTATTTCTCTTATTTAATTTATTGATAATGAATAATTTTTTTGAATAAAAACTTTGTAGATACATAATTCTAAATTAAAGATCGAAATGCATATGTATTATATTTTGTTGTAACTACTAAATTATTATTATTTAATTTAATAAAACTAAAATAGAGTACTAAATATGCCAACTTTGATTGGGATGGGGTTCGAACTTCAAACTTAATACCTTTCTTATTGAAATCAATGAATAAAAGTTAACGGTGAACTAACAGAAAGAAAAGATAATATTTAACGGAAAAGTTAACGGATAATCATATTCATTAAGGATAAATTAGTAAATCTTAAGAAAAAATTAAAATCTGATCAATCTGAGCCATTCATTTGATTAAAAAACTTGACCGCCATTTTTTCTACCCATTATAGGCCTAACTCTCTTGGCCTCTTATTAGTATAATAACTAGTTTTTTACGCGCATTGCGCGATTGAGATAATGCCCAATGTTTTTTTTTTTAAATAAGTACTTTAAAGTATATTAAGGCAGGATTATATTGAAATTGTTCATGCATAGATAATTGAAGGTTGAATTTGCGTATTTAAATAGATAATTCTTCTCCCAAAGGTTGAGTCCCCAACCCCAAGGGCCCCCCACACTCCGACCTGACAGAGCATTGTGGGAAGTTGTAAATCACGGTGACTCAATGGTTCAGCAGACAGGGCCAAATGCTGATACGCACAAGGAATCTGCCCACTTTGGACATAATTCCCGCACTGCCGCCGCCGAGGTTCAAACTTTGGTCTCTTCTCCCAAATACTAACCACTAAACCATTGAGCTAAGCCCGTGCGGGTTAAATAGGTAATTCTAAGTTTACAAATGCAAGATAATATGTCAAGATTGATTATAATTGTCAATAAAATAATTGTATAGGTATGGTTGAAACCAAATACGGGACATAAGGGAGAACAAATAAAAATTAGGGCATAAAATATTAAATATATACTAATATTGTTTGAGGAGATTCCGACATTAGTATTTGTGGTTAAGTTCTATTAAGACTTTAATATTAGAATTAGATTAATGGTGTAGTTATAATTCTATATTAGACTTTAATATTAGAATTAGACTAATAGTGAATTAACGGAAAAGTTAAATGGATAATCATATAATTAAGGATAAATTAGAAAATCTTAAAAGAAAAAAATTAAAACCTGAACAATATGAACCATTCATTTGATTTAATAATTTGGCGGTCATTTTTTCTACCCAATGTTAATAATTAAATAAATTCGCTGGTGAAATCCGCTATATAATCCGCTAACGCTAACCGTTAACTGATTGCCAAACAAGAACATTGCGAGGTAGTTCTCACTTCAATTTGTTGTGTGATTTGAATACTCTCTTTGTCACAAAATCTCTCAAGTAGTTAATATGGTTGGCTTTATTAATTATATTTTTAATTAATTTATTGATAATTAATAATTTTTTTTTTTCACTGAATAAAGACATTGTAAGGACAATGTAGCGAATATAATCAATTAATAAATTTGAATATAAAGAATTTTTATATTGAAGAAAAATAAAGTCAATATAACTAATAAAATTATTTCTCTTATTTAATTTATTGATAATGAATATTTTTTTCTTTTTGAATAAAGGCATTGTGGACACATAATTCTAAATTAAAGAAATGCATATGTATTATTTTTTGTTGTAATTACTAAATTATTATTTATATAATTTAATAAGAGTAAAATAGAATACTAATTATGCCAACTTTGATTGTGATGAGGTTCGAACTTAAGACTTTTTTTTTTTTATTGAAATCAATGAGTAAGTTAACGGTGAACTAACGGCAATTCTTAAAATTTTAACGGAATTAGTAACGATGTGTGGGTATTTTAGGAGATTTTAGTGTAAAATTTAAATCTGATCAATCTTTTAATAAATCTGAGCCATTCATTTGATTAAAATCTGTGACCGCCATTTTTTCTACCCATTATAGGCCTATTAACTCTCTTGGGCTCTTATTAGTATATATAGTAGATTATTAGTATAGTAGATAATAGATATAAATAGTAGATATCTATAATTATAGTATTTTTATACAACATTGTGAATAATTATGTGTTAATATTAATATTTATTAGGTATATATTTATTAAACATGAAATAATATCTATAATTATAGGTTTTTATTATAAATGTGTAATATATTACAAATAATGTTTATATTTTAGATATATTAACATCAAAATATCTTAAATTTTAAATACATTTATTGCATTATATGCCATAACCCAAAGAAAACCCTAAATTTAAATAAATAATTTATAATTCATATTCATTAAAAATTAGAATAGCACCAATTATTCAGTGCAAAAGTAGTCAAATTATAGTTCATTTTATTCCATTATACTTTATACGAATTAAGAATAAAAATTTGATATAAATTAATATTAAATAATTAAAATTAGAGAAAATATCATGTTTAGTCCCTCAACTATAATATATATATCAATTTTAGTCCTTAACTATTAAAATTTTTAATTTAAATGCATGACTATTCAATTTGTATCACATTTGGTCATTCACTATTAACATTTTCAAATTAGGTGTATGACTATTCAATATGTATCACATTTGGTCCTGTCGTTAAATTTTCGTCTTCGGCGGAAACGAAGGAGGAAGGGAGCCCTCAGTTCTTCCTACGTCTCCGGCGGAGACGAAGAGTGAGGGAGTGGGGGAAGAGAATGCCGGCAAACCCCCTTCTCCTACGTCTCCGCCCTCTGGCGGAGACGGAGGAGGAGGGTGGGGGTGACCGGCGTTTTTATTATAGTTTTTTTTTTTAATTTAAAAATTATTAAAATACTTTTTACAATAAACATTTAATAAATTAGCTGGTCAACGGTGACTTGGTCGGAAAATTTAACGGTATGATCAAATGTGATACATATTAAATATTCATGCATCTAATTTAAAAATTTTAATAGTCAAGGATCAAATATGATACAAATTAAATAGTCATGCACCTAATTTGAAAATTTTAATAGTCAATGACTAAAATTGATACATGTATTATAGTTAAGGGATTGAAAATGATATTTTCTCTTAAAATTATACAACATTTAGTGAAAATGAATAATTATGTGTTGTCTAATGGTACCCGGGTTGGACTTCCATTTGGAAGATTATGAGTTCGAGCTTCAGTGGAGGCGTTATTGGTTCTTTGTGTTTCAGTAGGTTGAGAAAGTATATGAACAGATACTATAATGTAATAGAACCAGTAGCTTTCAAAAAAAAAATGTGTTAATATTAATATTTATTACGTATATATTTATTGTAAATGAAATAATATCTGTAAGTATAGGTTTTTATTATAAATGTGTAATATATTGTCACCGTGTGATGCACAACAATATTTCATAAAACATATACAATTAATATCAAATTATATAAAATATTACACATAATGTTTATTTTTTTTAAACACATAATGTCCCTTATAGATATATTAACATCAAAATCTCTTAAAATTTAAATACATTCATTGCATTATATGCCATAACCCAAAGAAAATCCTAAATGTAAATAAATAATTTATAGTTCATATTCATTAATAATTAACATAGCACCAATTATTCATCTCAAAAGTAGTCAAATTATATTTCATTATATTCCAGTATACTTGATACGAATTAAGAATAAAAATTTGATATAAATTGCATATCATATAAATTAATATTAAATGATATTAATCATATTATATAATTAAAATTATACATAAAATGACTATAATTTTTTCAAAATTATTATTTTAGTTAAGTAATTAATAATTCACCAATAATTTTATGGATGCATAAATTTAAAAAAACAATTGTGTAGTAATTGCATAAAAAATACAATTGTAGCGTGATATCACTTTTATTCAATTGTTAAAACTATATTTTCGTTTAATAACTATTTTAATTATAATTCAGTATTTAGTATATTATGATTATGATATATTTAATATGAACAACTAATAATAATTTCACATACATTCAATCTGTTTTAACCAAATAATAAATTCGATTGTATATTTATTTATAATTAAAGTAACAACTATTATAGTTATAATACAAAATTTTCCTAATATAATTACAAATTAGCCCTATTTAATATGGTTAAACCTATATCATTACAAAATAATTAATTTTACAAATATAAATTAGATATTAGATATATAAAATACTAATAAAATAATAATAACCATGTCTGACTTTTAAATTCAACCCATGAAAAATGCTTGGCCCACACTAAATTACGGAGTATTAGATTTTCTAGACATTGAGATTCTAGAAAGTAACGATTACACTCTCCAACATTAATAAGGGAAGGACTGAAGAGTGTAACCGCTATTTTTTTTAGAGCAAATACCAATTTTGGTCCCACGAGTATTAGCAAAATGACGGTTTTGGTCCACATATTTAATTTCTATCAATTTTCATCCCACGACTATTGTTTTAGTACCAATTTTCATCCACGACTATTATTTTAGTACCAAAATTCATCACGCCGGTCACCCCTCCATCCAATACATGTCGAAATCTACAAATTTTAAGGGCATTTTCGTCATTTTCAACTTAAGGCTCTAATTTGAGCATGAATAAAGGGATGTAAGCCTTAAGATCAATCTCAATTGGCAGTTCTCCTCCTCATCCTACTTTAATTTGAGGAGAAAAACTGCGAATCACGATAGATCTTAGGGCTTAAATCTTTTTATTCATGCTCAAATTGGGTTTTTAATTTTTAAAAGACGAAAATACCCTTAATAATTTCATATTTCGACATGTTTTAAACAAATGTGTGATTGACGTGATGAATTTTGGCACTAAAACAATAGTCGTGGATGAAAATTGGTATTAAAGTAATAGTCGTGGATGAAAATTGGTAGGAATTAAACATGTGGACTAAAACTGTCATTTTGATAATACTCGTGGGATCAAAATTGGTATTTGCTCTTTTTTTTAGGAATAGTGTGATCGTTATTAATTCTTCGCCCTATCGCCTCTGGCCGAGGTTTGAAGAAGATCCGGCCTGTGTTGAGATCCATGGCATCCAGTTGGTTAAAGGCTTGGGTGACCGCCCTCTGATCTTCTCTTCCGCTCGTTCTCCGGGAAGACACATAGAAAGAGCGTTTCTTATTGCATGCGGCTGTTTCTACCGGATCTAGACAGGTTACACCGTCCTCCTTTTGATTTCTTTGTTTATTTGTTTGTCCTCTCTTGGCCCGTTTTTTTCTGGTGCAGATTGACGAAGACTCGGCTGAGTGGGGGTCGATATTTGTCCGGTTGCGTCGGAGTGAGTCCACCGAGGTCGACGTCGGGAAAAATCTTTCGGGGGTGTTAGCTTTCCGGCGACGACTGTTCGGTAGCTGGCCAAAAAGTGCCGTTGACTTGTCACTGGAGGTCCTACCTGTTGGGCTGGGGCGGTGTTGGAGGTATTATTCGAATTCTCAAGCAATATTCTTGAGTACATTTTATTTTATGTCTCTTTGGAGATGTGATGCTCCTACCGCAGAGGGTAGCCGGCTTGTGCTTATCTTTTGCTGTTTTATTTCTTGTTACTATTCTAATACATTCAGGTTGTAACTTAATGACAACATTTTTATTTATCAAAATATATGAGCATTGCTTGTGAGCTAAGAATTGGTTACATTGTATCCTTTCTTTGCACTGGAAATTGCATTTACTTTGGTGACAGCCAGTTTAGCTTCTCTGATTAAGACATTGCAATTTGCAACCTCAGTGATGAAGAGAAGCATAGAATGCTTCGTTCTGTTATTGTTGGTGGGTGGAGTTTGTAGCACAGCTACATGATTTTGTCAGTGATGAAGTGGTTCAATTATCCAAAGGAAGGATTTTCTGAACCATAACATTGTTTGAGGCAACAGGTCTCATATTGAATATGTAAATATCTCTTCTTTTCCCCCATAATCCACTTGAGCAAGATAACAATTGCTTCCTTTTTCCAACTTTACTCATTTTTGTGCTCTCTATTTTGATTTTTTTACTCATATCTAACCCTTGGTTCCCCACAGGTTTGACAAAAGAGCTTTTGCTATGATGATCATACTTTTTTTTTTTTTTTTTTTTTTTTTTTTTTTTGATGTTTTTGGGTCTCAATGGCATAGAAATCCCTTGGTAATGCAGGATTACGTGTTGCTTAGTATGCTGCTGTTGAGTCTTCAATAAAGTGTTTCTAAATGTGTGTCCATACTAAGCTTTGCCTTTCCCAGTCCTCCCTTTTAAGAAGAGCTTCTATACTGCATAAATATAAAAAATGGAGGAAGTTCGATCATATGGTAAATGTAAAAAATGGAAGAAGTGCATATTGTAAATTACCTCTTGACTTCAGGTATCAATATGAGAATCCTTAGTATGTTGTTGATTCCCTTCAAAAAGGGGTTCTAATGATTTTTCTATGCAGGGCTTTGCCTCTCCTAGTTCTCCTTTCCTCAAATCAAATGAGCAGCACTGTATAAATTTTTAAAAGCAGGAAGTTTTGTGAGATAAAGCTCATTTAAAATAGCAGAAAGGAAAATATCACCTCTTCTTTCTTGATCGTTCTCTTGTTCTGCAGTGTAAATGTGGCGATTCACCATGAAACATCTAGTATTTATAGCCAGTATTTCATAAAAATTGAGTTTCAAAAATATGTAATTATTATACTTTTGTAAGCTTTCTCGTGTTGTACGTAACTAGTTTTTGCCCCGTGCGATGCATGTCATAAAATTTAAGTAACTTTATTATTGATAATATTTTAAAAAAAATAAAATAAAATATTAATCATGAAATTAAAACTTATTCTGAAATGTATTTTTCTTTAACAATACTAAATTGGTTGTTATATCGAACATCACATATTGTTAGCATATATTATAAAGAATTGTGTTATAATATACCACATGAGATTTAAAAAGTGTACATTAAAATAATTATATATATATATACACACACACATTTTTATAAAAAAAAAAAATTAAAAATTAGGAAATCAAACAATATACAATAAAAAATTATGAAATTAAATTTTCTTATATATAAAAACATTTATTAATATGATTTGCAATTAAAGCCGATAGTACATATACTTGACAATATATAAATAAAAAGTACAGTATCATCATCATACATTGAAACTAACTACGAAAATCTTTTCTTAAACATTGCTTAATAATAATAATTATATACGTACAACATATATAAATCTAAACTAAATATGAAATATTTCATGACATGAAAGAAAAAATAAAACCTGCAATGCTAAGCCCAATAAACATTTAATTATCTATCCATATAATCCAGTTACGTTGCATTTCAACCCAATACCCGAGCCCATTAACCCAATTATAAAACCTGATTACCAAACCCTAATCCATATTTTTTTACGATTGCGCTTCCGTCTACTCTGTTGCGTTCTTCATTCTCTCTAAAATGTTCACTGACTTACGCGAACCTTCTCTGTTTCCCGCGTCTTGACATACTCGATTTTAAATCATCGCACATCCATGTAATTCACTGCTAAAAAACTTTTCAAATAATCTAACCGTAGCTTTCGGCTGTTGTGGAATTGCTTTCTTTCCCAAATGCCAATCTGAAAAATCGGGTGACCGGAACAGATCTAAAACAAACTAATAAATACAGTATCATCAGGTAAAACTTATTGTTTAAAATGAAATTAAGAAATACATTATATTTTCTAATTACTTAATATCAATTCAATAATTATTTGTTTAAACTTATTCGTCTCTCCAATATTATTGTTTATGCAACTGATTTAAATTTTAAAAAACTTTTTTTTTTCAATTTAGTAATTGATTTAGTAACTTTTTTTAAAAAACCCTCTCAAAACTATATTAGAATGAACAATTAAATTGTTGTAGATCAACAAAATTGTAAGAATAAAAAAACAGGTTAATCTTATTTTTTAAAATCGGATACTCTAATTTTTTTTCAGTAAACAATAAATTAATTTATATAATAAAATATTAACTTAAAAATACTGGAATGTATTACCTGCTTCATCATTAAATAACAATAATTGTAGATTAAAATGTATTGAAAATAGATAAGTATGCTGCATTATATACATTAAAATGATGCAATTTAATTTAATTGGTATTTAATACCTTAAAATGATGCAATTTTATTTAGGCGGGAAATTGATTGACAAAAAACATTTTGTTATTATATAGAGTAAGATTTGTAATGATTATTTGTAGCATACTTGTTTTTGTTGTAACTTGTTACACATTGGTAAGTGTAACCAATTAATTATACCTGTCACTGTCATTGGGAAGCAAAATCTCTACACATTGAAAACTGGTAACTTTTAAAGACATTAATTTTTAATTAAAAAATTGAAAAAGGAAAAAAAGTGCCAAAATTTTGAGCGGGAGAATGGGACAATTTCATTGGCAAAATCCCCTCTCTTTAGGGATGGCAACGGGGCGGGGATGTGGACTATACTCCCCGTCCCCGTCCCCGAAACCCCGATCCCGTCCTCGTCCCCATCCCTGGCGTGGAATTGAAAATAGTCCCCATCCCTATCCCCGAGAGGAATTTGGCGGGGACGGGAATTTCCCATCCCCGGTCAATTTTTAATAAAAAATCTTAAATTAGTGTAATTTTAAATTTAAAAAATTAAAAACTAAAGTATTAATATATATATATATATATATATATATATATATATATATATGTACAGTATATATATGTTATATGTATTACTACTGTACAGTATATATTTGGAAGAATGTTATATGTATTATTACTGTACAGTATATATATGTTATATGTATTACTACTGTACAGTATATATTTGGAAGAATGTTATATGTATTACTATTACGTTTTATATATATGTTGGTTTTTGGGTTTTCGGGCCCAAGGAGGTCCAACACAACCTTGGTCGGTGGATTCATCTTTCATATGCAGCTTATAGGAAAATAAGTAGAAAAAATATAACTCGATGCTTTTGTACGTGGAAACCGAAAGGAAAACCACGAGCCTTTTTGGGCGGTGCCAAGCCTAAATTCACTATGTATTTTGGAGGTGCCTTTATACATATTGTAGGGCTATTTTGTGTATATGATCTTGTGTAGAGATAGAGCTACTATACTTTGTACATTTGAGATGGAGTCTTCTTCATGCGTGGAAGAGTGGTGGAGCCTTCTCATATGGATTCTTCTTCTATGCATGGAAGAGTGGCGGAGTCTTCTAGTGTGTAGGAAGAGTGCTTGGGAGAGTCCTCCCATGTGTGTATGAATGAGTGAGTGTCCCTTCTTCTTGTCTTCTCCTCCTTTTATAGCTAGCCCATCCCAAAAGTGTCCGTTGGACCATTTAGTAGGGTAGTTAATAGGTATTAACTTGGTTATTAGTGGGGTAATAAGTGGGAGACTTAATAGGTAGCCTTTATTTGGGAGGGTTATGGATGAGGTAGATAAATGAGTTTTAATAGGATTTAATATGGACTAACGGCTAGTTCTTAGGTGGGCCAATTGGGCTAGGTGGGCCAATTGGACTAGATGGGCCAATCGGGGCTAGGCGGTCCAACTGGGCCCAAATTTCGGGTATCCATCAATATATATATATATATATATATATATATATATATATATATATATATATATATATATATATATATATATATATATATATATATATATATAAAACTTATTTATTTATTTATTTTAATTATAATAATTATTTGGGGACGGGGCGGGACGGGGAGGGGCATCCCTATCCCCGTCTCCATCCCCGCCGGGGAATTTCAAAAATTCCCCGTCCCCGTCCCCGATTCCCGAAATTTTTCCCCGTCCCCGTCCCCATCTCCTACGGGGGCGGGGATCCCCGACGGGGACGGGGCACATTGCCATCCCTACCTCTCTTTATTATTATAAGAGATTAGTTTATTTGTTTTTAGTCTTTACAAAATTGTATGAAATATTTCATTTTGGTAGTGATGATGAAGTCTTTTAATATATTGATTGAGTTTACTTTGATTGCATTATGGTAAAAATTTTAATTTTTTCCTAATACAATATCTATAGGTACAACATCGATTAGTGAGAAAAAATGTATTACAAAAATTAATATTTAATGAGAAGTAACAATATATACAAAGTTAGAAAAATAATATTTGGTATTAAATTATAATTTTTAGTGTCGGGCAAAATTTAATATAATGATGAAAAAATTTGTTAGTAAATAGTAATATTAATGACGGGATTTCCCATCGCAAA
Organism: Ipomoea nil; assembly: GCF_001879475.1. Lineage (NCBI taxonomy): Eukaryota > Viridiplantae > Streptophyta > Magnoliopsida > Solanales > Convolvulaceae > Ipomoea > Ipomoea nil. The sequence continues at coordinate 5,808,791 of NW_017617070.1, forward strand.
AATAACGTATTAGTGACGGTAAATACACTATCACTATATGTTTATTAATGATGGTATCGTATCCCGTCACTATTTGTTTTTAACCTCGGAAGAAATAACGACGGGTGGTGACGGTAAATATCCCGTCATTAAAAGTCTTTTATGATGATTTTTGATTCTTTAGTGACGGTTTTACCTCTCACTAATGAACCATTTTCTTGTAGTGATGATCAATAGGTATGTTTGGCAGATTATTTGCTAAAATCGCAAATAGATTATCTTTTGAACTTCTAGTTCAGTCTAACTAGTACATGGATTTAAATAATGAAGATATTTTCATTTTATGAAATTTCTTAGCATTCTATTAAATTTGAACTCGTATCTCCCCCCTGATGTCGAGAAACGATCTTCATTAATTAAGTATGCAGTCAACGTATCGAAGGATATGTATTGGTCTCTTATCATGTGCTCTTGGTATTAATTAATCAAGAGACAGAGACTTCTTTGTAGCCTTTTTAGAGGTACGCTGTAGTGGTGATATATTGAAATAGACTGCGCATTATAAATAATAACGCAGATAGGGAAATGTTTATTTTGAAACCATGTACTATGTGAAAAAGGGGGTATAGCAATCCTTGAGGGATTGATTTGTGATATGCATTGAGTTAGATTTGGGTAAAAAAAAAAAAAAAACTTGACTCCTAGTAACGTTATATCAATCATTCGGGGATTGATCGGATAAGTGGACCATTTTTGGTCAAGAATTCATCGCCAAGGTCCATCCTAAAGGATGACTTAGAGATTTAAAGTCTGTAATCTACCTTCTGGGCAAATAAATATACAAAAAAAAAAAATGAGGACTCTAAATTTAAATATCGTATACCCAAATCTCATGTCAAAGAGTTTCTATAGTAGAAACCAGCACTATAAACAAGTCATAGAACTTTAAATAAGTCGATTATGGCCGAAGCTCTATCGAGGTGGAACATGGACATCTTCGGTAATGTCTTTCAAAGAAAGAAACGTTTATTAGCAAGGATTGGAGGGGTTCAACGCAGTTTAACAAGACATGCACGTTCTGACTTAATAAGATTGGACAAGAACCTTCGACAAGAACTGGATGAAACCTTGTACCATGAAGAACTAATCTGGTTTCAGAGATAGAGGGAGGATTGGATCACGTCCGGAGATCGCAATACACGGTTCTATCATGCTGTGACTTCAGTAAAAGGTAGTAAAATCAGAATTAAGGCTCTGAAAAACGAGGATGGATGCTTGATTACGGATGAGCGCATGCTGAATGATCATGTCCGTGATTATTTTATGGACATCTTTACAGCTGAAACTACACTGGGTTCTCAGCCCTCTATGCAAGGTCGTTTCCCTACGCTTTCTGAGTCGGAATGGAAAGAAATCAATGCCCCATTCCTTTTAGAAGAAGTTAAACAAGCCATCTTTGAGATGGAGCTTTGCAAGGCACCAGGACCTGATAGTTTCAGTGTAAGCTTTTATCAGAAGTCTTGGAGGGTGGTCGGTGAGTGTCTCTTTAAGTATTTTCAGCACTTCTTTGAAACTGGAGAAATGCCCCTGGATGCAATGACACTCTTATCTCGCCTATCCCCAAAGTCCTAACCCCGGAGACAGTAAAATAGCTTCGTCCCATTGGGCTTTGCAATGTTACATATAAATTGTTAACTAAAACGATGGCTGCAAGTTTAAGGCCTTTTTTGCCTAAATTAGTTGGACAACATCAAACTAGCTTCATTCCCGACAGAGACATTACCGACAACATTCTGGTGTACCAGGAGGTGCGTGCTAAAGTCAATGAGATATAAGAAAGGAGCAGTTGGATGGATGGTGGTAAAAGTGGATCTCGAGAAAGCATATGACATGCTTTCATGGAAATATTTTGATTGATTCAAGTACACTCAAGGACATTGGATTCAATCAAATATGGAGAAGGAACATTCATAAATGCATCTCTACACCAAGGCTGGTTGTGTTATGAAATGGTCAAGCATCTGATTGGTTCAACCCAACAAGAGGAATCAGATAAGGGGATCCAATCTCTCCCCTCTTTTTCGCTCTTTGCATAGAGAGGCTCAATCACTTTATAGAGTAATCAGTGGCTTCATTGCTTGCTTTCCTTGCCATGCACCTTCCTAGCTTTCTCGTGCACATGTGTGATTGTGTTTGATAATACAACATTCAATTCCAAGTGTCCATCCTCGTGACATTGACACTCGGGGATTCCATCCTCGTTTACACCTTTCCATCATCCACCTCACCAAAAAACTACACTTTTAGATGTCTTGACATGCTCCTAAGGAATATAGATCACTCAGTTTGTGTGATGGCACCAGATTACTCATCCATCGATTAGCATATCATATTTTGGAACCAAAGATTATGAGTGACAATCATGCAGGAAGGTTGGTTTTGATTCCGCGGATGTCGTTGACACAATCGAATACTAAACTACAGTTTAAGTTCTAAATGAGACAATTTCTCTTATTAATGATTTCGTATGCTATGACTATCAATAAAACTCAAGGTCGACTTTAAAGCTTGTTGGTATGTTTTTGAAGAATTCAATTTTTAATCATGGACAACTTTATGTGGCTTTGTCATGCGTCATTAGTCCTAAATGACTTAAAATTTTTCTTTGCAGCAATTAAAAAGGTTGATTTTGATTCCCCGGATGTCGTTGACACAATCGAATACTACCATTTAAGTTCATAATGAGACCATTTTCCATATTAATGATTTTATGTGCTATGACTATCAATAAAACTCGAGGTCAAACTTTAAAGCTTGTTGGTATGTTTTTGAAGAATCCAATTTTTAATCATGAACAACTTTACGTGGCTTTGTCATGTGTTAGTAATCCTAAAGGACTTAAAGGACTAAAAAAAAGAATTAATTACCAAAATGGTCATAATAATAATTAATAAGCATAATAATACTCAAATGATAAGTAAAGTAATTAAAATCTTAATAATAATAAAATTATTATAATTATAATTATAAAACTAATAAGTTAATCAGCTAATATAATACGGAGGAATTAATTTCACTTTTGGTCCCACGACTTTTGAGTTCGTATCACTTTTGGTGCACAACTTTAAATTTTTTCAATTTTGGTGCCTAACTTTGTTATTTTTATCAGTTTTGGTCCTTCCAGCCAAACTAACGGTAAAATATTTCCGGATTTTATATTTTAGGGGCTAAATCGTCATACCATGAAAAGATCTTCAATATTTAAACAAAAGAAAAATCATATTAAGAGGAAAAGAAGAGTTTGCCAATGGTCGAAACTATAAATCCCATAGATCTGTCTAGTTTATGCTCGTCTTCCTTATTCTCATCGATCAAACACCTATAGATATGATTTTACAGTGATTTTGTTTAGATATTGAAGATGTTTCCTTGGGATGACAATTTTACCCCTAAAAATATAAAATCCAGCAATATTTTGCTGTCAATTTGGCCGAAAGGACCAAAACTGATAAAAATAACAAAATTAGGCATCAAAATTAAAAAATTGTAAAGTTGTGCACCAAAAGTGTTAGAACATCAAAAGTCGTGGGACCAAAAGTGAAATTATTAATAATTCTAATACGGAGTAATAATAATAATTATTAGACGTGCACGCGGCCGTGAGCCTTGATATTATTTCAAGAACAGTTAATCCATTCTCTCTCTCCTATATTCTCTCTACAAAGGATCTTCGACTCTCTCACCGGTCGAAGATCCAGCGGCTCTTTCATCCGTCTTCGCTGCTCCTTCATCACCTCCTTCATCGGTCTTCGCTGCTCCTTCATCCGTTTCGTTCGTCGTCCTCGATCGCTCCTAAATCAGTCATCCGTCTTCGCTCATCCTTTTTCCGTCTTCGCTCCTCCTTTTTCCGTCTTCGCTCGTCGTCCTCGATCGAATCACCGGTCTTCGTCCGTTTGAGGTAGTGAGGATTTCGTTTTCATTATTCGATTCTGATAATTAAGTATTAAATTTCGTGAACTTTAAATTCTGATAATCAGCCAGGTCGCTCCATCATCGTCTTCGCTCGTCGTCCTTGATCGCTCCTTCAGTCATCCGTCTTCGCTGCTCCTTCCTCCGTCTTCGCTCGTCGTCCTCGATCGAATCACCGGTCTTCGTCCGTCAGAATTTGAGGTAGTGAGGATTTCGTTTTCATTATTTGTGTATTTGAAATTTCGATTCTGATAATTAAGTATTAAATCTCGTGAACTTTAAATTCTGATAATCAGCCAGGTCGCTCCATCATCGTCTTCGCTCGTCGTCCTTGATCGCTCCTTCAGTCATCCGTCTTCGCTGCTCCTTCCTCCGTCTTCGCTCGTCGTCCTCGATCGAATCACCGGTCTTCGTCCGTCAGAATTTGAGGTAGTGAGGATTTCGTTTTCATTATTTGTGTATTTGAAATTTCGATTCTGATAATTAAGTATTAAATCTCGTGAACTTTAAATTCTGATAATCAGCCAGGTCGCTCCATCATCGTCTTCGCTCGTCGTCCTTGATCGCTCCTTCAGTCATCCGTCTTCGCTGCTCCTTCCTCCGTCTTCGCTCGTCGTCCTCGATCGAATCACCGGTCTTCGTCCGTCAGAATTTGAGGTAGTGAGGATTTCGTTTTCATTATTAGTGTATTTGAAATTTCGATTCTGATAATTAAGTATTAAATCTCGTGAACTTTAAATTCTGATAATCAGCCAGGTCGCTCCATCATCGTCTTCGCTCGTCGTCCTTGATCGCTCCTTCAGTCATCCGTCTTCGCTGCTCCTTCCTCCGTCTTCGCTCGTCGTCCTCGATCGAATCACCGGTCTTCGTCCGTCAGAATTTGAGGTAGTGAGGATTTCGTTTTCATTATTTGTGTATTTGAAATTTCGATTCTGATAATTAAGTATTAAATCTCGTGAACTTTAAATTCTGATAATCAGCCAGGTCGCTCCATCATCGTCTTCGCTCGTCGTCCTTGATCGCTCCTTCAGTCATCCGTCTTCGCTGCTCCTTCCTCCGTCTTCGCTCGTCGTCCTCGATCGAATCACCGGTCTTCGTCCGTCAGAATTTGAGGTAGTGAGGATTTCGTTTTCATTATTTGTGTATTTGAAATTTCGATTCTGATAATTAAGTATTAAATCTCGTGAACTTTAAATTCTGATAATCAGCCAGGTCGCTCCATCATCGTCTTCGCTCGTCGTCCTTGATCGCTCCTTCAGTCATCCGTCTTCGCTGCTCCTTCCTCCGTCTTCGCTCGTCGTCCTCGATCGAATCACCGGTCTTCGTCCGTCAGAAATTGAGGTAGTGAGGATTTCGTTTTCATTATTTGTGTATTTGAAATTTCGATTCTGATAATTAAGTATTAAATCTCGTGAACTTTAAATTCTGATAATCAGCCAGGTCGCTCCATCATCGTCTTCGCTCGTCGTCCTTGATCGCTCCTTCAGTCATCCGTCTTCGCTGCTCCTTCCTCCGTCTTCGCTCGTCGTCCTCGATCGAATCACCGGTCTTCGTCCGTCAGAATTTGAGGTAGTGAGGATTTCGTTTTCATTATTTGTGTATTTGAAATTTCGATTCTGATAATTAAGTATTAAATCTCGTGAACTTTAAATTCTGATAATCAGCCAGGTCGCTCCATCATCGTCTTCGCTCGTCGTCCTTGATCGCTCCTTCAGTCATCCGTCTTCGCTGCTCCTTCCCCCGTCTTCGCTCGTCGTCCTCGATCGAATCACCGGTCTTCGTCCGTCAGAATTTGAGGTAGTGAGGATTTCGTTTTCATTATTTGTGTATTTGAAATTTCGATTCTGATAATTAAGTATTAAATCTCGTGAACTTTAAATTCTGATAATCAGCCAGGTCGCTCCATCATCGTCTTCGCTCGTCGTCCTTGATCGCTCCTTCAGTCATCCGTCTTCGCTGCTCCTTCCTCCGTCTTCGCTCGTCGTCCTCGATCGAATCACCGGTCTTCGTCCGTCAGAATTTGAGGTAGTGAGGATTTCGTTTTCATTATTTGTGTATTTGAAATTTCGATTCTGATAATTAAGTATTAAATCTCGTGAACTTTAAATTCTGATAATCAGCCAGGTCGCTCCATCATCGTCTTCGCTCGTCGTCCTTGATCGCTCCTTCAGTCATCCGTCTTCGCTGCTCCTTCCTCCGTCTTCGCTCGTCGTCCTCGATCGAATCACCGGTCTTCGTCCGTCAGAATTTGAGGTAGTGAGGATTTCGTTTTCATTATTTGTGTATTTGAAATTTCGATTCTGATAATTAAGTATTAAATCTCGTGAACTTTAAATTCTGATAATCAGCCAGGTCGCTCCATCATCGTCTTCGCTCGTCGTCCTTGATCGTTCCTTCAGTCATCCGTCTTCGCTGCTCCTTCCTCCGTCTTCGCTTGTCGTCCTCGATCGAATCACCGGTCTTCGTCCGTCAGAATTTGAGGTAGTGAGGATTTCGTTTTCATTATTTGTGTATTTGAAATTTCGATTCTGATAATTAAGTATTAAATCTCGTGAACTTTAAATTCTGATAATCAGCCAGGTCGCTCCATCATCGTCTTCGCTCGTCGTCCTTGATCGCTCCTTCAGTCATCCGTCTTCGCTGCTCCTTCCCCCGTCTTCGCTCGTCGTCCTCGATCGAATCACCGGTCTTCGTCCGTCAGAATTTGAGGTAGTGAGGATTTCGTTTTCATTATTTGTGTATTTGAAATTTCGATTCTGATAATTAAGTATTAAATCTCGTGAACTTTAAATTCTGATAATCAGCCAGGTCGCTCCATCATCGTCTTCGCTCGTCGTCCTTGATCGCTCCTTCAGTCATCCGTCTTCGCTGCTCCTTCCTCCGTCTTCGCTCGTCGTCCTCGATCGAATCACCGGTCTTCGTCCGTCAGAATTTGAGGTAGTGAGGATTTCGTTTTCATTATTTGTGTATTTGAAATTTCGATTCTGATAATTAAGTATTAAATCTCGTGAACTTTAAATTCTGATAATCAGCCAGGTCGCTCCATCATCGTCTTCGCTCGTCGTCCTTGATCGCTCCTTCAGTCATCCGTCTTCGCTCGTCGTCCTCGATCGAATCACCGGTCTTCGTCCGTCAGAATTTGAGGTAGTGAGGATTTCGTTTTCATTATTTGTGTATTTGAAATTTCGATTCTGATAATTAAGTATTAAATCTCGTGAACTTTAAATTCTGATAATCAGCCAGGTCGCTCCATCATCGTCTTCGCTCGTCGTCCTTGATCGCTCCTTCAGTCATAATTGTCGAGTAGAATACATATAAACTCCTATCATATTACACATAATCTTAACATAATACATAATATACATAAACTCTTAACTTAATACACATAAATTCTTAACATAATATATATGAACTCTTAACATAATACACATAAACTCTTAACATAATATACATAAACTCTTAGGCGCACAATGCATTGTGCACCCTGGTGCACAATATAATTTGCCGCTTAAAAAAGTGAACTAAAGTAACGGACTAAAAGAGTTTAAATCCATGCACTACTGTAACTAAAGTTTATGTATAAGTCCAACTTAATAAGGAACTAATATAATTTCATCCCAGTATATATTGCTAATGGCATAATCAAATTGCATAATCTATATATATATATATATATATATATATATATATATATATATATATATATATATATATATATATATATATATATATATATATATATATATATAACTAGTTTTTTTACGCGCTTTGCGCGAATGAGATAATGCCCAATGATTATTTTTAAATAAGTATTTCAAAGTATATTAACGCAATATTATATCGGAGATGTTCATGCATATGTAAATAAATATTGAATTTGTTTATTTAAATCGGTAATTCAAAATATATAAATGCAAGATAGTATTTATTGAATTTTTTAATCTATATTTGGTAGTGGTAGTTTTCCCCTACATGTTTCATGCATTGTGAGATGTGTGTCGTAGGTTATCATGTGAAAGTATTGCACAAAATATTAATATTTATTATATTTGTATAAAATACTTGGTAAATAAATATATATAATGTATTTTGTATTATAACTTTGATATTTAATTACAAGATAATGTAAAAAGAAGACAAAGGACAATGCAGTGAATATAATAAATTAATAAATTTGAAGGTAATGAATCTTTGAATTGTAGAAAATAAAGATAATATAACTAATGAAATTATATCCATTTTTAAATTTTTTATAACGAATAATTTTTTTTTTAAAATAAAGGCATTATAGACATCTAATTCTAAATTAATTAAATGCATATGTATTATTTTTTGTTGTAGCTACTACTTTATTTAGTTTAAGAGAAATAAAGTGGGCAAATTATGCTATGGAACCGTGTCCACCTTGCAAGGTGGACATGCATATCAGAGATGTTCATGCATATGTAAATAAATATTGAATTTGTTTATTTAAATCGGTAATTCAAAATATATAAATGCAAGATAATATTTATTGAATTTTCTAATTGATATTTGGTAGTGGTAGTTTTTCCCTACATGTTTCATGCATTGTGAGATGTGTGTCGTAGGTTATCATGTGAAAGTATTGAACAAAATATTAATATTTATTATATTTGTATAAAATACTTGGTAAATAAATATATATAATGTATTTTGTATTATAACTTTGATATTTAATTACAAGATAATGTAGAAAGAAGACAATGGACAATGCAGTGAATATAATAAATTGATAAATCTGAAGGTAATGAATCTTTGAATTGTAGAAAATAAAGATAATATAACTAATGAAATTATATCTATTTTTAAAATTTTTTATAATGAATAATTTTTTTAAAAAAAATAAAGGCATTATAGACATCTAATTCTAAATTAATTAAATGCATATGTATTATTTTTTGTTGTAGCTACTACTTTATTTAGTTTAAGAGCAATAAAGTGGGCAAATTATGCTATGGAACCGTGTCCACCTTGCAAGGTGGACATGCATATCAGAGATGTTCATGCATATGTAAATAAATATTGAATTTGTTTATTTAAATCGGTAATTCAAAATATATAAATGCAAGATAATATTTATTGAATTTTCTAATTGATATTTGGTAGTGGTAGTTTTTCCCTACATGTTTCATGCATTGTGAGATGTGTGTCGTAGGTTATCATGTGAATGTATTGAACAAAATATTAATATTTATTATATTTGTATAAAATACTTGGTAAATAAATATATATAATGTATTTTGTATTATAACTTTGATATTTAATTACAAGATAATGTAGAAAGAAGACAATGGACAATGCAGTGAATATAATAAATTGATAAATTTGAAGGTAATGAATCTTTGAATTGTAGAAAATAAAGATAATATAACTAATGAAATTATATCTATTTTTAAAATTTTTTATAATGAATAATTTTTTTTTTAAAATAAAGGCATTATAGACAATGGACAATGCAGTGAATATAATAAATTGATAAATTTGAAGGTAATGAATCTTTGAATTGTAGAAAATAAAGATAATATAACTAATGAAATTATATCTATTTTTAAAATTTTTTATAATGAATAATTTTTTTTTTTTAAAATAAAGGCATTATAGACATCTAATTCTAAATTAATTAAATGCATATGTATTATTTTTTGTTGTAGCTACTACTTTATTTAGTTTAATAAGAGTAATAAAGTGGCGTATATACTTTTCATCAACAATAATGCAATCATTAATTTTTTTAAAAAAATAAATACATACAAAAAATATTAATGCAAAAGTATAATTGAAATATTAAGTTTTTTTCTGATCTAAATAATCAAAAGAATATCAAGTTTTTTTTCTGATCAAATGGTTTTTAAAGTTCTTAATTTATAATCTTTGATGCTTAACTTTGATATTATGTATTTAGTCAGACTAATTATTTGAACAAAGTTTATGTTAAATTTTATATTATATATATTTTAAATATATTTTAACATATTCGTAGTATATGTTTAACAATTATGCCAACTCTAATTGGGATGTGGTTCGAAACTAAGACTTTTCTTATAGAAATTAATGTGTAAGTTAAAATAATAAATACTTAACGGAATATTCCGTTACTAAAGTTTATGCTAACGGAATTTAGGTTATTTAAGGGAAGAAAATAATATAATAGATGGTAAATAAGGAAAACCAATAAAAAATACTAAAATAAAAATAATATGAACCATTCATTTTAAGAAACAATAGTATAATATGAACCATTTATTTTAAGAAACAATAGGACTGACATTTTTTTTGTTCCAGTTAAGGGCCTAACATTATTGGCTCTTATTAGAATTGTATATTGTATGTATGTATGTATGTATGTATATATATATATATATATATATATATATATATATATATATATATATATATATATATATATATATATATATATATATATATATATATATTGTATGTAGATAGAAAGTAAAACCCTCCTAGCCAAATTTTCCCCCCAAAACTTAGGGACAATTATGTAAATTTATAAATATTCTGTGTGTGAAGTTTATGGAAAGAATATTATGGTAATCTATATATAATTAATAATTAAATTCATAAATATTTCTGTGAAGTTTAGTTGTAATTGTTAGGGTATGCATATGGAAATTATATATACACGTACTCCTTTTAATGGTAAGGAATACTCCGTCAGAATTATAATTAATAATAATAATAATAATAATAATAATAATAATAATAATAATATTTAAAGTTATTATTATTATTATTATTATTATTATTATTATTATTATTATTATTATTATTATTATTATTATTATTATTATTATTATTATTATTATTATTATTATTATTATTATTATTATTATTATTATTATTATTATTATTATTATTATTATTATTATTATTATTATTATTATTATTATTAGTTTGCAATTGTAGCTTAAAGTGTTTTTAGTGCCGAAGGATCCAACGGATTGGGCGTTGATGGAGACCCGGGTAACATTGACTACAAAGCTGATTTCTTAATTTTCCGACAGCAAGGAAGGACCGGTGTTTTCCTTATCAGAAATCAAACTCTTCTTCTCCTCACAGGCAACGAAGCGCTTTGCCGAACCAGAAATTGATTTTTTTTCATATGATGCGTTTGAATTTATTTGTGTTCATCTATCTCTAAATCTTGGGTTTGTTCACTATTGCACATGTAGGTCCAAACATACATTAAAGATATTATTTAGTATCCCATGTGTAATTAATGTATAAACAATGTTGTAGAATATAATGGTACTCTCATATCATAATACATACTCCAGTTTGAAGTAGTATCCCGATTTCCTACAAATAAAAATCGATGATTAGGAAAATGAAGGTGATAGTATTCAAAAAAAAAAAAATGAAGGTGAATATGGTTTTTATTATAGATGAAAAATAATAATACTAATAATAATCAGTAAAAAAGTTAGCAGTAAAATAGAAAAATAAAAAAAATCCTTAATTCATGGAAAATGGAAAAGAAAATGAAATTCACTGATTAATTAGTACTAATAATAATCAGTAAAAAAAGTTAACACTAAAATAAGAAAATAAAAAAAGAATACGCAATTCACTGAAAATGGAAAAGTAAATAGAATTCACTGATTAATTAATACTAATAATAATAATAAGTAAAATAGGAAAATAAAAAAAGGATCCTTAATTCATTGAAAATGAAAAAGGAAAGGCAAGATTGTGCAAAAAATAAAAATAAAAAAGTCATAATAACGATACCAGTAGAAAAGGAAAATAATAATAAAAATTACTAATTTTTTTGAAAGCTATTGGCTCTATTACATTGTAGTATCTGTTCATATACTCTCTCAACATACTAAAACACAAAGAACCAATAACACCTCCACTGAGGCTCGAACTCATAATCTTTCAAATGAAAGTCCAACCTGGATACCATTAGACCACATAATCCTGGTAATAAAAATTACTAATTAATAATAATAAGGATATAAAATTAAATTAATAATAATAATAATAATAATAATAATAATATTAATATTAATGAAAATAAAATCCTCCTATATAGTTTCCATTTTGAAGTAGTTTCCTGATTTCCTACAATTAAAATGGATGATTAGGAAAATGAAGATGATAGTATTCAAAAAAAAAAAAATGAAGGTGAATATGGATTTGATTATAGATGAAATAATATATGATTATGCTGAGGCATGAAAATAATTATTTTTTGTAATTAAGTAATTTTTATTTTAGCATATCTTACTATTTACTATAAAGTCTATATACTGTAACATGTTTTTCTATTTTATGTAAAAATCATATAATGTAATTGAATTTTTATTATTAATATATACATTTATATAATTTCTATAGTTTATCTATACTCTTATTAAAAACAAAATACTCCTTCCTTGCATTCTCACCGAAAGAATAGAAAAGGCAAAAAGTTACTAATTAATAATACTATAATAATAATCAGTAAAAAAGTTAGCAGTAAAATAGGAAAATAAAAAAGATCCTCAATTCACCAGGACTATGTGGTCTAATGGTATCCGGGTTGGACTTCCATTTGAAAGATTGTGAGTTCGAGCCTCAGTGGAGGCATTATTGGCTCTATGTGTTTCAGTAGGTCAGTAGGTTGAGAAAGTATATGGACAGATACTACAATGTAATAGAGCTAGTAGCATTCACAAAAAAAAAGATCCTCAATTCAAAAAATGGAATTCATTAATTAATTAATACTAATAATAATTAGTAAAAAAGTTAGGAGTAAAAATAAGAAAATAAAAAAATTCGTAATTCACTAAAAATAGAAAAGGAAACAGAATTCAATGATTAATTAATACTAATAACAATAGAAAAATAAAAAAGAATCCTTAATTCATTGAAAATGAAAAAGGAAATGCAAGATTGTGGAGAAAAAAAATGTCATAATAAGGATACAAGTAAAAAAGGAAAATCATATCAAAAATTACTAATTAATAATAATAAGGACATTGAATTAAATTAATAATAATAATAATGTATACTATTAATAAAAATAAAATCCTCCTATGTAGTTTCCAGTTTGATGTGGTATCCTGATTTTCTACAAATTAAAATGGATTATTAGAAAATGAAGATGAATAGATGATAGTATTTAAAAAAAAAAAATCAAGGTGAATATGGATTTGATTATAGATGAAAATAACATGTGATTGTGTTGAGTCATGAAAGAAAATTATTATTTTTTTAATTAGGTAATTTTTATTTTAGCATATCTTCATATTTACTATAAAGTCTATATATTGTTACATGTTTTTCAATTTTATGTAAAAATCATATAATGCAATTGAATTTTTATTATTAAGATATATATTTATAAAATTTCTATAGTCTATCTATACTCTTATTAAAAACAAAATCCTCCTTCTTTGCATTCCTGCCCAAAGAATAAAGAAAGAAAAAAGTTACTAATTAATAATACAAATAATAATCAGTAAAAAAGTTAGTAGTAAAATAGAAAAAAAAAAGATCCTTAATTCACGAAATATGAAATTCACTGATTAATTAATACTAATAATAATCAATAAAAAAGTTAGCAGTAAAACATGAAAATAAAAAAGAATCTGTAATTCACTGAAAATAGTAAAGAAAGCGAAATTCACTGATTAATTAAAACTAATAATAATCAATAAAATAGGAAAAATAAAAAATGATCCTTAATTAATTGAAAATAGAAAAGGAAATGCAAGATTGCCAAACAAAAAAAAAAGGGGGGGACCATAATAATGATACCAGTAACAAAGGAAAATCCTATAAAAAATTCTAATTAATAATAATAAGGATATGGAATTAAATTAATAATAATAATAATAATAACAATAATAATAATAATAATAATGTATACTATTAATAAAAATAAAATCCTCCAATGTAGTTTCCAATTTAATGTGGTATCCTGATTTCCTACAAATTAAAATGGATGATTAGGAATATGAAGATGATAGTCTATATATAATAATAGTAATAATAATAATAATAATAATAATAATAATAATAATAATAATAACAACAACAACAACAACAACAACAACAACAACAATAATAATAATAATAAAATCCTCCTATGTAGTTGCCAATTTGAAAAGGTATATATCCTTATTTCCCACAAATTAAAATGAATGATTAGGAAAATGAAGATGATAGTATTCAAAAAAAAAAAAAATGAAGGTGAATATGGATTTGATGAGAAAATTTCAATTTTGGTCCAGTGACTATTGGAGTTGTGTTAATTGCAACACTTGACTTTCAAAAATATTAATTTAGTACATTGACTATGCAATTTTTATCAATTTTGGTCACACCGGCCAAATGTGACCGGAAAATTTAAAATTAACAATTAGTCTTAAATGGGAGGGACAAAATCGTCATTTCATGTGACTTTCTTCTTCTTCCATTCCTTGCATCGGCCGGTCTAGAAATTGCAGCGCCATTTCCGGATGACCAAAATAGGACGATGACTTCTTCCTTGCACCATTTCCGTCCAAAGGTGCGCCCTTCTGCGTTGCATTCTCGCCCGCCGTGCCACCCTACCTTGATCAGTCCCGGGAACTCAAGCAACTGTGGTGGAACGTCAAATTTTTGGTGATCAAGCCGCAAAGCCCGGCTCTATTATTGTTCGCCAGCGGGGCACCAAGTTCCATCCAGGGAAGAATGTTGGACTTGGCAAGGATCACACAATCTTTTCCTTGATTGATGGACTGGTCAAATTTGAGAAGTTTGGCCCAATTTGACGTTCCACCACAAATTTGACGTCCCGCTGGCGAACAATAATAGAGCCGGGCTTTGCAGCTTGATCACCAAAAATTTGACGTTCCACCACAGTTGCTTGAGTTCCCGGGACTGATCAAGGTAGGGTGGCACGGCGGGCGAGAATGCAACGCAGAAGGGCGCACCTTTGGACGGAAATGGTGCAAGGAAGAAGTCATCGTCCTATTTTGGTCATCCGGAAATGGCGCTGCAATTTCTAGACCGGCCGATGCAAGGAATGGAAGAAAAGAAAGTCACATGAAATGACGATTTTGTCCCTCCCATTTAAGACTAATTGTTAATTTTAAATTTTCCGGTCACATTTGGCCGGTGTGACCAAAATTGATAAAAATTGCATAGTCAATGTACTAAATTAATATTTTTGAAAGTCAAGTGTTGCAATTAACACAACTCCAATAGTCAGTGGATCAAAATTGGAATTTTCTCTGGATTTGATTATAGATGAAAATAACATGTGATTATGTTGAGGCATGAAAGAAAATCATTTTTTTTTAATTAGGTAATTTTTAT
Source organism: Ipomoea nil (assembly GCF_001879475.1). NCBI lineage: Eukaryota > Viridiplantae > Streptophyta > Magnoliopsida > Solanales > Convolvulaceae > Ipomoea > Ipomoea nil. The sequence continues at coordinate 5,824,070 of NW_017617070.1, forward strand.
TTTAACATATCTTACTATTTACCATAAAGTCTGTATACTGTAACATGTTTTTCTATTTTATGTAAAAATCATATAATGTAACTGAATTTTTATTATTAAGATATATATTTATAAAATTTCTATAGTCTATCTATACTCTTATTAAAAACAAATCCCCCTTTCTTGCATTCCTGCCCAAAGAATAGAAAAGGAAAAAAGTTACTAATTAATAATAATAATAGTAATCAATAAAAAAAGCTAGCAGTAAAATATGTAAATAAAAAAAGATTCTTAATTCGCGAAAAATGAAAAAGAAAATGAAATTCACTAATTAATTAATACTAATAATAATCAGTAAAAAAGTTAGTTGTAAAATAAGAAATAAAAAAGAATCCGTAATTCACTAAAAATAGAAAAGGAAACGGAATTCACTGATTAATTAATACTAATAAAAATTAGTAAAATAGGAAAATAAAAAGAGATACTTAATTAATAGAAAATGAAAACGGAAAGGCAAGATTGTGCAAACAAAAAAAAAAACAAGAAGAAGAAGAAGAAGAAGAAGAAGAAAGGGTCATAATAAGAATACCAGTAAAAAAGGAAAATTCTATAAAAAATTACTAATTAATAATAATAATAAGGATGTGGAAGTAAATTAATAATAATAATAATAATAATAATAATAATAATAATAATAATAATAATAATAATAATAATGTATATTATTAATAAAAATAAATCCTCCTATGTAGTTTCTAGTTTGATGTGATATTCTGATTTTCTAAAAATTAAAATGGATGATTAGGAAAATGAAGATGATAGTATCAAAAAAAAAAGGTGAATATGGATTTGATTATAGATGAAAATAATATGTGATTGTGTTGAGGCATGAAAGAAAATCATTTTTTTTAATTGGGTAATTTTTATTTTAGCATATTTTGGTTGGAGGGATTTAAATTTCATTCCCACTTAATTCACACCTAATTCCAAAGGCCATTAAATTCCGTAGTTTGGTTGGAGGGAATTGCAATTCCCCCATTTTCATGGAATTAAAATCCCATGTCCCCCCTTGGGATTTTAATTCCTAGGAAAAAAAGATAATGATGAGTCAAAATTACCCATTCCTTTTTTAGCCTAAAATTAATGTCTAACAACGATAATGGACATTTTTTTTTTACTTTATACTACTTATTCCCTTTCAATTCCTATGTATACCAAACATTGGAATTGAAATTCCTAGTAATTCTATTCCTGTCAACCAAACACTGGAATTTAAATTCTCACTTTATTTCCAGTAATTCAACTCCCATGGAATTACAATTCCTTTCCCACATAATTCCCCCGCTCCAACCAAACGCCCTGTTAGGGAATAATATGTAGTAATTAAGGTGATTATTGTTAATTAAGCTAATTAGTGTGTAGTATTTTATTTATATATAAAAGTTATACTCATACATAATGTATATGTATATGGAATGCCGTGTATTAAGTGGGCAGAAAGTAAATAATTGGAAGCTTTTACCTTTCTTAATATCTCTTACTATTTTATAATTTCAATACTAAACTCTTTTGATCTCATCTATTGTGTATAAATACACCTTATATGACCATAGCCAACTCATCAATTTCACAGTCCCAACTAAAGTTAATTATTTCATTGACTTTTGCTAATTATTTTGTGATCTTCCACAGTTGAGGTTGATACGTGATTTGCATGGATGAGGTTTTCATTATCTTAGTTTCTTTTTTCTTTCTTTCTTTTTGGGTTTTGTTTTGTTTTTCGTTTTTTTTTTATTTTTATTTTTAAACAAGAAAAGTGATTCGTAAGAAAAAAATGTTGATATATTCTTTTTTTATTTTTTTATTTTTTTATTTTTGTGGAGAAGATACAGATCTATAAAGATTGACCGGGAAGCAATAGAGTTCCTTGCTCATCAAATGGATAAAGTTTGGAGAGGGAGGGATTCTGTGTATATTTAAACAGATACAAAGGGAAGAAAAATGATGAAGTACTGTGGCTTAGTTTGAATAAAGTATTATTTTGATTTTATTCTTCATCTGACTTTTCTTGATATAAAA